>NC_069788.1:64936564-66136564 GCF_027406575.1 Nycticebus coucang
ATTAAGGCAGTGGTCTCCAAAGTGAGCTTCACAAGATGGTATGGAAGGAAAAACATAGAATTTCTATTTATTTTTAAATCTCATGCTTTAAGAACTTTTGCATGCATGTTTTACTATATATATATATAAATGTTTCAATCCATGGTCAAACATTTTCTGCTCATGGATATAATCTTAGAAGAGTCAGCAAACCAGCAGTGTCCACATGAATTTGGTGGCCTTGGACACTGATCAAATTAATCTACTTCATAATTTGCTCAGAAGGCTCACTGTTATAGAGCTGCTGTGTGGATATCATGCAGGGTTTATCCTTTTTTATTTATCAATAGGGTGACAAAACACTTTGCTTTTAACTTTCAGGAAATTCACATGATGTTTGCCTACCAAAGCTTTTAGGTTCATACAACAACATTGAAATTGTAAATGAATAGCATTGAACTTAAGTTATTAATAATGTTATTTCCTAAATCTTGTCGCCTATGTTGAGATAAATTTTCAGTCTTTTCAACTTGTGGACCAAATGTTCCCTTTAGGTTTCTTTACAATTGCTGTGTGGTTAATTGCTTTCAGCTGCAGAAAGCCCGGCTGTTTATAGGTTTCTATTCGAATTACAACTTCAAATATTTGAAAAAAATCTGACGAATGAATCCATTCAGTCCAGCAAACCAAACTGCATTTATCCATGGCAAACTCCATTTATGCATTGCTGCTGGAGGTTGCTGACTTACCTGACTTGGGACCTGGCTTCCCCACATAGACTATGAGAGGTGACAATGAAGGGGACAATGAAGAGTCAACAGCACCAACCCTGAGCTGCCACACGCATGTGACGAGAGACTGGGAAGTGTTTGACTTTGCTAGTTGCACAGTATCTCAAGTTCAATGACCTAGGTGCCGTAGAGGACTAGATTTGGGACTCACAGTACCTGCAAGGTGTGAATCACATTCCTTACTCCATATCAACTGTCATGGCCAGGCTTGGAGAGGACTCTCAGTGGTTGCCACCTGCTGGTACTTACATTGTGTGTAGACTCTTCCTACAATGGACCAGAGTGGTCTGTGTGACCAGTAAAGTACAGTGAACATGATGACGCTAATCCCAAGATTAGGTTATTGATGACACTACAGCTTTCTGTGGGTGCTCTCCTTCCTTTTCTCTCTCTTGGATGATTTGATCCCAGGGAGCTGAGCTGCCACATCCTAAGAAACCTGTGCCAGGCCCTGTGCTAAGTACTGGTTATGCAGAGATGAGATTCAGCCCCTCATATTCAAATAATTCCATTTTGTGAGCGAGATAGCAACATTCTCAAGCTAATGTGCCCTGTGCCAGGTCCAATAGCAGAGGAATAGGCAAAGCTTTTGTGCAGTTTTAAGGAGGCCGTCTTTGTTTCAGCTTTGGTTAAAGTGGAAGAAAAAAAAAAAAGAAAAGAAAGAAAAACAGATATCCTTGTGTCAAATGGGGAATATAAAAGGAGGAAAGAGTCTTTTTAAGTAGATGACTACATTTGTAAGTGTAGGTAATTGAGTTTAATAAGAATTTAATGGGAAAAAATAATTTATTAGAATTTTCTTTTAAGGAGCCCAGTGGAAATATAAACAATGTGCAAGAGAAAACATTTGCCCTCTAAAATCTTATACCTTCCTGAGATGGGAAGCCATGAGAGATCATGTGAAACTCTTTAGAACATTTGGCACCAATGCTGTTCAATATGGCAGCCACTAGAGCAGCTATTTGGTTCTTGACATGTGGCTGGTCCAAACTGAATTTCCTGTAAGTATAAAACACAAAAATTTGAAGATTTAACAAGAAAAGGAGAATCATCTCATTAATTACTTTTTTCATAGATTTCATGTTGAAATGATGTTTTTGATATATTGGGTTACACAGAACACACAAATGTTGATTTCACCAGTTTATTTTCACTTTTTTCAAAGGGGTTATTAAATCTAAAATTCTCTCTGTGGTCTGACTTTGTGGCTGGCATTGTCTCCCTCTGGGAAAAGCCTAGTTTATAGGCTGCTGCTGCAATAGAAAGAGCCTCTGGCACCAACCAGCATTGTGGGCAGGAAAGAAGGAATGGGGTCCAGGCATGCTGAAAGGAGCACAGCCCAAGCATTTTCCTCCACACTCATTCTGTGCTGAGAAGGTCTCATGTAGGGCAGGTGAAAGCTCAGCTGGGAAAGAGTTGTATCAAGTTCAGAATCCAGAGGAAGGAGCTCTTTGTGCTGGGCAGCCCTCTGACATGGGTGCTCACACCCATTCTTAGTGACTGGGGAGTGAAGATGTTTTCACAGCATGCCCCCTAGCCCATCTGAAAGATTTTTAGTTCAGAATTTTCTGGAGGGTCTGTTTCTCTTTGTTTCTATTATTATTGCATGGATGGGAGGAAAGAGCAGGGATAGAGGAAAGGCCTGTCTTACTTCTCTGGAGGAGTTAAGTCTGATCGTGAACACATTCCATTTTCTCTGAGATTCTAGAAATTATCTATCAAGCCATATGACTTGAGGTCTTTGCTGGGTGGATTTTGGGGCAAAGTGTACCTTGTTGATTTTCTTGGCTTCCTGGGCCTGAACACTTTACCTACTGGCCCATAATCTGAGGGACTTACAAGGTCATTTTGGAGGTCATCTGGGCTGTTGGCCAGACCCTGCCAGGGGGCGTCGATTCTATTCTCGTCTCTGCTTCACATTGTTGTGCGACCTTGCCAAAGTCCGCAGCATCTTCTCATCTTTACCTCCTTATTGGTTAACCAATTTCCGGATCTGAATAGCCAGGGTGCTCTATAGATGTACTTCAGAACATTTTTTTAAGTGCAGCATCAATAAGAACACTGTGCTTTTTTAGGTAGAGAGCACTTTGAAGGTGAACAATTGATTGGGTTCCAGGCCCTCTCTGTGAAATGGTATTAATGGAAGAGAACATTGCTCCATTCTGGGAAAGGTGCAGGGGTAGAAATGACCTCAGGTCACAGGACCCTGTTTAACCTCTTCAGTTTTCTGTAGACTGTTATAGAATAAGTGGTTTGAACAATCTCCACACAGTTTGTGATACTTTGTTACAGCAATCTAACAACCTAAAACAAACTATGGGCCAATAGGTAACACTGTTTTAGTTTGTTAGGGCTGCTGTAACAAATCAGGTGGCTTAAATAACAGAATTTTTTTTTTTTTTGTCACAGCTCTGAAGGCTGGAAGTCTAAAATCAAGATGTCAGCAGGGTTAGCTTCTTCCGAGGGTTTCGAGGAACAGTCTGTTCCGTGCCTTCCCCTGTCTCTCAGCCCTGTTAGCTTTTGGTCGATTGTGGATGTATCACCTCAATCATTGTCTTCATTGTCATGTAACATCCTCCCAGTGTGTCTGGCCATGTCCAAACCCCCCCTTCTTGTTAGGACATCGGTCATATTTGATTAGAATCCACCCCAATGACCTCACTTTAACTTGATTACTTCTGTAAAGACCCTATCTCCAAATAAGGTCACCTTCTGAGATACAGGGGATTTGGACTTCAATATATAAACCTCGGGAGGAAGCAATCCAACCCATAACAAACTATTCAGGAAAAATATTGCTATTTTTTCCCTATTTTATTTTTATATATAGGCAGTAAGTTTGGTGGAGTGAACAACCTCCTCTTACTGAGGAGTAAGTGTGACCTGATGTTACTTTTCTGTAACTCCTATGTCTGTGCTCTTTTAATCATCCTTTTGTTTCTGGGTCCTGGTTCCTTGAACATATGCTACAATGATTCCATCGATTTTTTTTTTTAATTAAAATGGCCTCATTTGTGATTCTGATCTATTATTCATCTCCAAATAAAGGGCTTTATTTCCAGTGGTATGATAGCTATGGCAGGCACTCTGCACAGGACTCGCCTAAGGAAGCAACTAAAATACTGATTTTTTTTTTTTTAATAAAGAAATATCTTTTTAAACACACTGCTGAGCTGGAATGAAAGTAAAAAATCATCCAAGTTAAACTTTTTAGAATAATTTTGGAATAATTTTAGATCTATAGGAAAGCTGCAAAGATAACACCAAGTTCCAATGTCAGTTTACCCTAATGGCTTCCTGACATTATCATGGTATCTTTATCGGTACTACCATATTCATGTTAGTGCATAACTGTTAGTCAAACTCCAGACTTTCAATAGCACTCACTAGTTTTCCCACTAATGTTTTTTTCTGCTGCTGAACCCAGTCTGGGGTGCCACGGTGCACTGGGATGTCCTGTTTTGTCAGTCTTCCTTGTTCTGATCTGGGACAGCTCCTTGACCTTGACAGTTTTGAAGGGTACTTGGCAGGTACTCATTGTCGTCCAGCCCTCCCTGACTCCCCATGTATGAAACTGCAAGCCCAAGGTAGCTACCATTCCCTGTTAGATTGAAAAATAAACTCTACCATTCAGAAAAGGACAGCTGGAAAATTTGTCATAACCCTAGGAGCCGGGTGGAGGATTCTCCCATGATAATCTGTAACCAGAAGCTAACCTTCCTATGAGTCTGAATTCACATTGCTAGTGTGGATTGAAAAAAAACTTTGTGGGGAAAAAAACAGTAATTTAAAGAGATCACAACCAAATAAGTATTTTTGTGTTATATGCATATGCACACATATATATCTTGAAATATAATGTCTAGAAACAAAAAATGTATCATAGTCAAAATTTTTGAAATACTGGTGATTAAATAGACCAAAGAAATTATGAACCATAAGATTGATCTAAACAAATCATTCAGTCTGTGGACCTGTGGGACAAAGAGTTTGATAATATGAAAGAAATGTTAAGAGGAGATAAGAAGAGAATGAAGTTTGCCAGTCCTGGCCAGTGGAATTTTCTCCTATGCTGGAAATTTTCTAACCAGCCACATGTGGCTACTATAGTGTTTTTCAATCTTTTTAACTCACTTGAACTTACAGTTAAACTTCAGTGGCACATTTAATTATGTTGATAAAAATAAGGACTAAAAGAGAGAATATACTTACTGTGCTTTGAACTTCTTTCAAAGATAATTTGATTAATGATCTTTACAAATTTTCACAACTCACCTAAGATCCTCTCAGCACACCTCCACAGCACGCTGGTTGAAAATCAGTGGTTCATAGCTAGGGTGTTGGCCAGTGCAGGTTCGATGCTGTCTAATCTGTGTTCCAGAAGGAGATTATCTGAATGAGAAGAGACACCATCCAAGAAGACAATGGCTGAGAACTTTCCAGAATTATGGTAAAACACCACTATTTATTCTAGAAAGTCCTCTCAGATCTAAATAAGAGAAATAGATACTTTGGCTGACCACATGCAAACTGCAGAATGCCAAACGAAAATGTAGGGTTTTTATAAAGTAGCCAGTGAGAAAAACCAGATCACCTACAAAGGAACGGCGCATAGACGGTTGGGTGCTTCTCACCAGCAGTGCTGGAAATGGCCGCACAGAGGAACAGTATCTTCAGTGTGCTCGAAGAAAACTTGTCAATTTATAGTATTTTATCCTGCAAAACGACCTTTTAAGAATGAGGATAAAGACTTTATGGACAAATTACAACCAAGAAAGTTAACTGCTTACAACAATAAAAGTAATGTTGAGTTTGTACAGGAAAATAGGCTGAAGAAACTAAAATATTATAAAACAAGAGCATCTAATATGGGAGAGGCTTGATCGGAGTTAGCAATATATTACTTGTTTCTTTTCTTTTTTTGAGACCATGTTTCATTTATTGCCCTTGGTAGAGTACCATGGCATCACAGCTCACAGCAACCTCAAACACTTGGACTCAAGCAATTCTCTTGCCTCAGTCTCCTGAGTAGCTGGGACTAGATGAACCTGCCACAGAACCCAGCTATTTTCAAGATGGGGTCTCACTCTGGGTCAGGCTGGTCTCACACTCCTATTATTTTCTAAGCTCGTGCAATCCTAAACTCGAGCAATCCGCCTGCCTCGGCCTCCCAGAGTGCAGGGATTACAGGCATGAGCCACTCCACCTGACCTTATTCCTTATCTTTTAAGAAGGAAAAGTAAGCACTAAAGAGTTGACCAAAGCCTTTATCTTACAAACAACTGGAGACTAAGAATGGAAGAGAAAATAATAATAACCCGTGCAGAAGAGGGGATACAGGTCTGAACAGCTTAATTAGTAAGCTGATCAACAGGAGCTATCTAGAATGTGGCACCAGCTCTAGAAAAAAATACCTCATTTTCAAAATACGTGAAATATTAACACAGATTATTTAAGTGCTAGGTCATAACATTGGATTTCTTAAGATTAGACTCACCCATATTTGGGCTTAGACCACAAATAAAGTTAGGAATAGCATATTAAAATATACAAAACCCCTTCCATTTAAAAATTAAATGTATGCCTACGGTGCATCTTAGAATGGGTATAGGTGAAACTTACTAAATGCAGAATACAAATGTCTACATAGAATAACTAAGAAAATGCCATTAAGGCTATATTAAACAGTTTGATGAAAACATTTCAGATTGTATATGAAACCAGCACATTGTACTCCTTGATTGCACTAAGGTACACAGCTATGATTTAATAAAAAAAAATTAAATGTATGCACACATACATATTCACATGCTTCCAAATAATTTATGGGTCCAAGAAAACTTAATGAAAATTTAGAAATATTTGGAACTGAATTATATTTAACATATGGTAAATCAAAACTTGGGAATGCAGTCAGACCATTACTTAGAAAGTTAATGCTTACTTTGGAAAAGCAAGGACCAAAATTATCAAGCTAAGCTTTAAACTTAAGAAGTAAGAAAATGAACTGCAGAATGAATCTCGCAAAAAAGAGTAGGAAAGAAAGAACAGATACTTACTAATATAACATGTTATGGTGAAGACTTTAATTCATTCATTCAACTCAACTGGTATTTACTGAGCACTTAGTATGTAGTAGGCCAAGACAAAGTTGTTGAGCCTCAAGCTTCTCTTCTTGTGGGGTGTAGACAACAAACAAAGACACTGAACAAAGGAAGGAATGAACAAATAGCATAATTTCAAGTAGTGAGAGCAGGTTGACACTTCAGAAAGTACAGCAGAAAGAAGGGATAGGAGTGGTAAGCGGTGAGGAGTTGGTGGTGGCTATTTTTAGGCTTTAGGATGTCTTCCAAGGACAGTAACCAGTACACAGAAGGAAATGTAAACAGCCCGCATCCTAAATCATAAAGCAATGGTGGACCCCCAGCTGGAAGCTTCCTGCATGTGGCCATTCGTGACTGTGCCAAGGCTGCAAATCAGGATGTTGCAAACCTGGACGAAAGGATGAAGCAGGTGGATCATTGCTCATCCGGACTTCCAAGCGCTTTGCTGATTCCCTCCCTTTCCTCAGAGCCATGTCCTTACGCTGCCCTGGCTGTGCTGGCCTCCTGGTTGTCCCTCAGCCTTCTCGGGAAGCCCACCATGTTTTGACTGCTGTCTCCCAACCTATCTCTGTTGGTATTTGACCTGTTCCTCCAGGAGCCTGGTGGGATGCACAGAACACTGGGCTGGTAATCACCACAGCCCGGTTCTGAGTACGGCTGTGTGACACTGATTACGTTGCTCCCTCGGGCTCCTTTTCTCCACCTATGAAATGTGTGCTCCAGTGCACAGTAATCTCTAAGAACTCTTCCAGAACTATGACCCCATGATACTGGGGAATTAATCAGTGCAAGGGATACCCGAAAATACATCAGTGTAGAAAAGCACGTGTCTCCCAGGTCACATTTACATTTTTAACAACACTTTTCTATATCTTAATCCAAAGAAGTGGCATTCTAGTGAACCTTTCAGGCAAAGTGACAATGATGGGAAGGAGAAAAGTGATGCCGCCATTTTGGAACCCAATGGCGTCCAAGAAAGCAAAGAAGCCAGAGTTTTATTACCACTGAGAGGACCAGCAAAGATTTTATATAGAAAGTGGCATTTGAGCAGGGCTTTGAAGGATGCATAGGGAAAAGGCTGTCCATGAGAAGGGAACAATGTGAGCAAAACCCAGAAGGTAGAGAAGAGGATGGCACGTGTGCCCTGGGGTTCCATCGTGCCTGGGCAGGAGCTGGCAGCGGGCGTTCGCTCCCATGCTTGTGAGCTGTGTACTAGGAGCAGCCTCTTCTTTTGTGCCAGGTCTTTCCTATGAGCTTTATAGACTTTGAGGAGTTTAGTCCTCAGACCAGTTCTCTGCGATTAGGTACTAGCATAACCCCCTTTTTAGAGAGGATGAAACTGAGGCTTAAAGGGAACTCTACAGAGGTGAAGCTGGGATTCAGATGTGGGTCTGACTACACCTGTGATTGATTCTACATCTGTAAAAGCTGAAATGTGAGCTGGGAATTTTGAGGAGGGAGCCAGTAGATCTGCGGAAGTGCTGGGTTTGTGCTCATGACGAGGGAAGTCAGGAGTCAGTTGACTTTGGTGGTTGGTGCCTTTTGGGAGTGAAAAATTCATGAGGAACATTCTGCTTGACAGGTGATAATGGTTCCAGAGGGATTTGTGAGGGAAAACATGTGTGTACTCTGCATTATCCTAAATGCAGTCAGTGGAGAAAGTGGAAGGGCATGAGGCTTATCATTCTGTCTCTCAGGGAGACAGCTTGTGGTGTGTGTGGTGATGGGATGGTGAGCCAGCTCTCTGACATCCACACACACACACACACACACACACACGCTTGCATGCATGTACATACACCTTGATTTGTAGCATTTGCTGATTTCACGAGGTTCGTGAGCCTCCCATGGCTAATCTCAAGGTACCGATGTGGTGTCACTGAACGTGGATTTGGGAAGAGATGCTCATAATCAGCCTGAGAACCTCTGTGGCAGGGCTCACCACCCCTGCAGGGATGTGTCACAGGAGGGGACTTTGAACCTGGAGCAATGCCAGATGAGTGGGGCAGCCAGAGCCTTGTTCCCCTCATTCCTGAAAGGTGGTCCTCTTCTCTTTTGTGGAAGGATTTTCTAGAGAGCATAAAAGAAGAGAAAATATGAGACTGCAAAAAAGAGCAAAGGTCTAATAAATCTGCCCCTTCTGGACCACTACAAGGCCCATTTCCTACACTCAAGAAATAAGAGAGGAAATGAATGAAAGTATGAACAAATAAATGAGCCCTGACCCAAGAGGATTAACTAACTCCTCCCTTAATATCTAGTTGAGCCAAGCCTGCTATTTTCCTTCCAGAGGCTGGGGATGTACCTCCAGGAAACTTGGAAGAGGCCGTATGTGCAGTGGTGAAGAGAACAGTCCTAGAGGGAGGCCACCGGGATTTCAGTCCAAGTTCTACCATGTATTAGCTGTGTGACCCCAGACAAGTTACTCACCAACTCTCTGCCTAACTGTCCTTATCTTTAAAGCTGAGGTAGTTGAAACACCTACTTCACAGGACTGTTGTGAAGGCTCATCTACTATATGAAAAGCGTGTAGACCCATGCCAGGTACATGGCAAACATCACATAGTGTTTGCCATCATCATCATCATCTATAAATCATTATCCTCAGTGCTGGTTTTTCCTTTCTATGTAAATGGTAGCTACAATCAACATGTACAAGTTACAATTTATTTTCATGCCTTAAAAAATACTGTAGGATTAAAGAACTTCTCAATTTGAATATTCCTTAAATGTAACTTCTCCCTACATCAGGCTCAGAGTCGGCCTTCACAGCCTGGGTGCTCTAACCATTTGATACAAACATTTGAGCAGGTAGAAGAGTGATTAATGTTTGAGCAAAAAGCATAAAGTTCAGTGCCATTTCATACATGTGCAGCTGTGTCCATTGCTTGCGGTAGGATTAGGGGTCTATGGCATAATCTGGATAAATTAAATCTGCCAATAATTCCCCGGCCTTATTTGGCCAGGAATTTCACTGTCATTCCTCTTCTAGGCTTCACAATTTTTTCTCTTTTATTTTGGCCGGGGCCGGGTTTGAACCCGCCACCTTCAGTATATGGGGCCATCGCCCTACTCCTTTGAGCCACAGGCGCCACCCGGCTTCATAATTTTTTCTAACCTGCATTATAGATGGATGGTTTCATGGCTGGCTTAGTAGGACCTTCCCAACACCGCAACCCTGCTGCAGTGTTGTCCTGAGGTTTCTCTAAAGGCAGCACAGCCTAGAGATTCCCCACCTGGTAGAAGCAGCCAGTGGGCCACTGAGAGTTAATTTCCCTCTGAAGAAAGTTTCATAACCAAGATATCTGGAGAACATTCTCATGTAAGGAAAACACATAGCTGAATCTTAGTTAAACCAGCCAAGACATTCTGCCCACGACACTCAGAGGCCCCAGGGATAGAAGAGACAGAAAGTGCCACGTCCTGGGTTAGATGGAACCAAACACAGCAGATCAATTTCTCACATTGTCATGAGCTGGCAGGGGTGGGGAGGTGGAAGTACCCCCAGCCTCTGCCTCAAAGGCCTTGCATCAGAGCTCAAGCTTGGACTCATTTGTTCAACAAAGTATTTGTTGAGTGCCTCCTCTGTGCCAGGCATGTTTTTTAAGTACTGGGGATGTAGTAATGAACAAGACAGAGAAATGCCTGCACTCACTGAGTTCACATTCTAGAGGGTGAAGCCATAAATAAGCAACAGATATATATATATATAATGTGATCTCAGATAGTGGACTGATGAAAAAGAAGAAAGCAGAACACGGGGATGGAGAAAAATGGATGTGGGAGCCTATTGGGAGGTGGTGGTGGTGTCCGTACCTTGGGGCATGATGACCTGGGGCAGGGAGGGTGAGTTGCTCAGGCCCCCAGGGCCAAGGACTGGGGCCAGCACTGCTGGAGCAGAGGCAGGAGCAGAGGCCACGGGGTGGTTCAGCCAGGGGAAGTGAGCGTAGGATTGGGTTGGGTGGGCACGGGAACCATCTGGATGTCATTCTGAGTGTGACTGACAGATTCCAGGAACCATGAGTCCTGATGTACATTTTAGGAAATTCCCACTGGCCTCTGTGGGGAGAGTAAGAGCTGAGGAAAACAACATGGAGACAGGGAGGTGGTCAAGTTGGTAGCCTTGTTGACAAAAGTTTGGTACTTGTCCCAGAGTCCGAATCAGGGAAAATGAAGAGGGTTTGAGGAAAAGGAAAGAAAAGTATTCATTTGTTGGCAAATGAGGAGGGCAGCTTACTAGTGTCTCGAAAACTAGCCATCCTGCCTTGAAGCAGATAAGCAGGGCTTTTTATTTTTTTAAAAAAATTTTAGATTAATAAAAGGGTACATACAATTGGGTTACATTGTTTGCATTTGTTAGGTAGCCTCCAAGTGGTAGCTGAGTCCTTCACCCAGGAGATGTTCCATATACCCGTACATTGTACCCCTTAGGGAGGAGCTTACCGAGCCCCCTCCCCCTACCTGAATTCGATTGTGTTTTTGTCTCAGCAAAGCATCTCAAGAATGGAAAAGCAAGCATCAATGTACTCAATACTAATTTGAAACCAGTAGATGCAGAGCTTTTTAAAGGGGGATTTTTCAGAGATTGGGCTCTGTGTACGTGATCAGTGTTAGGTGTCATGGCTTTGGCTACTGTTGTTTAACTACAGTTGGTGATTTTGGTCACCTTTACCTTCAGTGAAGAAGTTCTCTTGATGCACAGTTCCTTTGAGCCATCTCCTCTGGTTTAAGATACTGGAAAACAAAGAACAAAGAACATTTTCCTGCCCCTTTGGCTGCTGGCCAGGGACAGGATGGCAAGTTTTAATTCCCCAAATGGGTGGGGGTTATAAAGGGACAACTCAGAATACATTTTGCCCCTTGTCCGACTTTTACCTCTGTTACAGTTTCAAGGGTCCTCAGGATTTGTTTCAGTCAAGTTTGGCAGGACACCCAGACACAGAGAGGATTGTCAGGAAGGAAGAAGCTTCCTTCTGAGGCACCATGCAAGGCCACCCAGGGAGGGACGAGGAGGTCAGGAAGCAGACGGAGCTGGTTTTCACAGGAAGGAATGGAGGATGAGAGGAAACAGTTTAGGATGGGCCTGTGGGAGCCAAAACTTAGCAGGATCTGGCCTGGGGCTGACCCAAGTTGTCAGGTAATTAGGACAGGTAGAAAGTGGCCCAGAGCAGGAAGACCCCAGAGAGGAGGTAGGTGGCGTGTGGACTCTGGATTCCATGGTTTGTATTCATTCAAAAGGCATAGTGACTGGTGTGTTGTTTGCTATCTCTAGGAATTTTGAGTTGTTTGCTATCTCTAGGGATTGGCTAGCCCTGGGAAGGGCAGTCACTTGAGAGTGGCAAAGGGTCAAGATACAGAAACTAAAAGACACGGTTAATACAGTAGAAGGTGATAATTCTTAAAGATCCCACCAGGAAAGAGGTAAATAAATCATAATAAGGACAGAATCATTATTTTTCAAGGGATGGGTCAATAAAGTTTGCATTCCCAAATTCAAATGTATGGTTTTTGGGAGAGATTTGATTTCTTACAAGGCAAAATGTGTTTTCTCTAGACCAGTGGTTCTCAACCTTCCTATGCCGTGACCCTTTAATACAGTTCCTCATGTTGTGGTGACCCCCAACCATAAAATTATTTTTGTTGCTACTTCATAACTGTAATTTTGCTACTGGTATGAATCGTAATGTAAATATCTGATATGCAGGATCGTCTAGGCGACCCCTGTGAAAGGGTCGACCTACAGGTTGAGAACCACTGCTTTAGAGACTTTCCAAGAAAAGTGGCAGGAGCCTTGCTGGTGGGGAGATAAGTCAAGCTGGAGGGAGAGCCACCTCTCATCCTCCACCACATGTTCTCTTAAGAGCTCCTACTTCCACATCTCCCGTACCCTCTTCCCACCACAGAGCCAGCAGGCACCTAAAGCCCGAGGCAGAAACTTCAAACGATGAGAAGAAACCAGAGTCTGTTCATCTAAGGGTACAGACTCTGGGAAGGTAGCTGAGCTAGACCTCAGGAGACAGGAGACGCTGGGAGAAAGGAGGTGTCTCCACAGGCTCTCAGGGAAGACTGAAAGGGTGGGTCCTACTGTGGGGTGTGAGAGAGAGAGTAGTTTAGCTACTCTCTAGAAAGAGAGGCACAGTTCCCCAACTGGGAGACTAAGTCCAAAGCTTTTGCAAAAGACCTACTTACAGGCCCCCTTGGAATTCAGATTGTATTTAGTCTGGGCCACATTGGCAAACCTGAATTGGGAAAGGGATATCCCTATTCCAAAGTCACCTGGCAAGCATTGGACTGTCCCATCTCAAATTGCTGTCCAGAGAGGAGTGCTGATCAACGAATGATTGATATTCATCTGAGGACAAGGTGAGAATCTGCCCGGATGTCCTACCTGACTCCACTCTGATTGTTCTGGAAACACGTCTGCTCCCACCCTCACCCCCATGGATGGAAACGTGCCTAATGTGTTATACAAGTGTATTCTGCATTTTTAGAGTTAAAACATATCAGGATCTAAATGTCCGTCAAAATCATCCAGTTTTAGCTGATGCCTGATTTTCCTATACAGATACATATATCCCTTACAGTGAACACCCAGCTTCTGGCCAAAAGCATGAGGGGATGGAGAACTTAGGTGCCTGGGGAAGCTGCTTCTATTTTCAGACAACTCATTGCTAACATTTGGTTCTCTGTAGAGAAGTCTTTCAGCCACCTCAAAGCTTCCAGGTACTTGTTTAATCACTTTGGAATACACAAGATAAGCTTAATTCCTTTTCCAGAAAACAGACTTCCAGTTATTGAAGACAGGCGTTGTCTGCCCCTTTGTCTTCTCTTAACAAGCAAGGCAGTTCCTTCATGGGCTTTGTGTGCAGCATAGGTTTTATGCGATTTCACCCTGCTGGTATTTCTCCCAGAGATATACGCGTATTCCAGATCACACACCTCACTTTTTAAGTAGGGAAACCAGAAATGAATGCAAAATTCCAGCCTGTCGAAAATCTTTTTAGATTCCGAATCTTCCCTGTGATATCTACTTTATCACACCATCTACGTTACCTGGAGATGTGATGAGCATGCCCTTTGTGTGTTCATCTGAGTCACTAATAAAAATATCCAGGCACAGGCAGGGCTGTGAACTATTTCTCTGGCAGGACACCCCTCACCAGGTTGGATATCAGTCCATTAATGGGTATTCTTTGGATATAACTTCTGAGCAGTTAAAACCCCCCTAAAATGTTCAAAGATTCTCGTCTTAACCACAAGTGTATCATTACAGACACAGCCAATTGTTTTGCTGAAGTCCAGAAGCCTGAAAGGAAAAGTGTGCACATTGTCTTTATCTGCCAGCCCCCTGCTGAGGGATGGAAATGGTCGGGGCTGGCAGGACTTGCTCTTGGGAACACATGCTGGGTCCTATAATCACTTCTTTGTCATTTGGGTGCCTATTATAACATTGCTTTAGTAATACATCCTGGAATCTGGTCTGAGATCCATATCAAGCTCAATCATCCATAGTTTACCGAATCCATTTTCTATCCATTTTAGAAAATTGGAAAGATAGTGACTCATTTCCAGCCTTCAAAGCTCTCTTGACTTTTCCCCAAACAACAGGCCTATCCTGTCCTTGATCTTCTGCTAGTCCTGAATATGGCTGAAAAGTACGTTGGTTTTGTTTTTGCCTTTTTGTTTCTTTGCTAGCCTTAGGTCATTTTGGTAAAATTCTGTCTGTGTCACTTTCTTATACACCTTTTTGGGGGAGAGAGGGGGGTGTTTGTGTGTTTCTTCCTGTTCTTTCCTTTAAATCTGAGCTTCCTGAGCAGTAGTTTGCAGGCAAAGTTGAATATTGAAATCACCTGGGGAGATTTTAAAAATTGCTCATGCTGGTTTCCCACCCTAGACAAATTGAAAAAAAGAATAACTTCAAAAAGTAATGAGTGATGGAAGTACTTGTGTTTTTTTCTTTTTTTAAGGCCCCCAGTGGAAAGCCTAGGTTGGAACTATAATAGAGGGACTCGGCTGTTTTGTTTGTTTCTGTGATTGTTTGCTGGTGCTTGTTATAGTTTTAGATTTTCTTTGTCTTTGTCATTGGCCTCCCATGGATCTGCATGGTGAGATTTGAATGTCTGAGTATTTTTGAAACATCCTGAGTACTGTGGACTTTCCTTCCCATGCTTCAGAATTATGCTTTTCTTTACCTTTGAATTTTATCTCTGAGTCATGCCATTTTCATGTCTGCTCTTTAAAATTTTGTGAACTCACTGATCTTTTCCCCGAGGCTCCTGTCTCATCCTCTTTTCCGAGTGTTACTTTAACCTAGTTGGTCAAAATTAAATCTAGGACAGTAGTTTTTCCATTTGCTTGCTTGATCTTATTAGAAACTTAGCAGGGCAATTTTTCTTCTTCTGTTCTGCTTTTGGCCCAAAGAGATATAAATGTTTAGAGAGTTGAAATCCCCCCATTATTCCCAAATCATGCCCAATGGCATTTAAGAAAATGTGTTAGAGACCTTTCACCCTTTTTTATCCATCTAGCCCAGTGATATACAGGCCTGTATATTAAGGAGTTATTTGAGGAGTTGTGAAAATACAAATTTTAAAATCCAACCCCCCAAATTTATAATAGAAAAGGAGCTTGTTCTGAGGTGGGCAAGTTTATGCAAACCTATCCTCAAAGTCCAAGGAAGGTGAGAGGCCAAATAAAGAGTCTGGCAAATCCAGTTTCTCAGAAAGAAACATTTAATAAGGACTTAGAAACAGAAACCCAGGAAGGAATAGCAGGGTAATTGAAGTTGACCCTTTAGGGAGAGGCAAGAATGTTATGTGAATCTGCCTGTGGGCAGGATTGTTCCAATCCAAGGGCAGAATTTAAGGTAAAGTAAAAATCTTAGAGGCATTTCCAGAATAGGGGTTAATCAGAAGTCAGCATGGAGGTAGTCCAAGGTGGAGTTGTTTTAGCTTCCACGGAGCTCAGGAAGCTGCATTGTGAAGGTCTCCAAAGCAATTCTGATGATTATCTAGATTTGAGAAAGGCTGATGTGCCCCCAACAATATCCTTTCTATTCCTGTCCGCTTATCTATTTGCTCTTTGGCACGCATCCATCGGCAGGTACATGGGTTTTCACAAAGACGTCTGTCTTCTTGACATTGCGTTCTGTTCAATCCCTTCCCCTAACAGGCCTATTTGTCTTGAACAGAGCACATGCTTCTGTCAGTGTATTTCAATTTTGTGTCTACTCTTTCCCAAGCTGGGTGAAACAAGGTCATATTTATTGCACAATCTTGTAAGAATTTTTTTCAAATTATCACCAATTCATTCTGTTACTCATGCTCTGCTGACTGGCATGAAATAAGACATCTAAGATTATAACAGTTTTTTTTTTTTTCTGTTTCTTCTGCTCAAATGCTTTCTGGCAAAAAGAAAATCAACAGACACTTTAGTCATTTTTATTTATTTATTTTTCTATCTCATACTTTTGGCTTTCACAGCAATTAGGTTTATGGATTTATATCATCTATAGATTTAACAGGTTTATCTCATCTATACTTAGAGTTTAAGACATTCTTCCCCCCCTTTTCAATTTTCTTTGCTTTGTAAACACTTTTCATTGTAAAAATGTTCAAAATACCCCAAAGTAGAGAGACTAGTGCAATCAACCTTCATGAACATCACCTGGCTTCCTCTGCGTGTCTGTGGTTCCTTTGGGAAGCAGATGTTGAGATGGAGTTAGGAGAGCCCCAGACTTTCAGGGAAGTGACAGCCGTGGAAGGAAATGGGAGGACCCTGGAGGGGGAGCTGCCGGACAGTGATTGGGTTTTGTATTGACAGAAATGACTGGGCCCTTGGATCACAGTATGACTTAGACATTAGCTGGGACGACTCAGAGAAAACTGTAACCTCAACTCAAAAGATGGCATAACTGAAGAAATTAACAGCTCCAAGGGAGCAGTTGACCACACCCCAAAATGCTAAGCAGAGCTCCCTGGTGAACATATTCATCTTCGAATGGTGTTGCTGAACTTTTTCATTCATAGTCACAATTGAGCAAGAAAGGACCAAAAGCCATCCGAGTGGATCTCCTGGGTCTGCATTGCTCCTCCCCATCACCACTCCATGATGGCAGCTGTCTCTCCTCTTCTCAATCCACCAGCATCAAGAGGATAACTCCCTTTCTGGCCTGCTGGTTCCTTTGACACAGGAATCCAAAGTGCTCAGACAGCAGCCCAATTTTGTGGTTCAATGAGATCCTTTGAGTACCACGTCTTTTAACCCTGCAATGCTCAGTATTCCATGAGTGGGAAGAACAAAGATTACCAGTGGAATACTGGGAACGATGATAAGTGGGCCACTTCTGGTTACATCCCCTAGTTCCCAGATCCATGTACTTATCCTACTGGGGACACAACATCAAATGGAATTACATAGAGGTGTCTGAGTTACTGCTTACACTATGCCCTGGAAGCGAGTGCTCTGTCTTTCCACATGGCACTCCACTGTGTCCTCGGTTGGCCATTCCACCTTCTGCAGGGGTCAGGTGGGTAAATTCAGCAGAGGTATGTTAGGGACCACTCACCCTGCATGTTAAGATCTTTACAAGGGTGTAATCTGTCACCCTCTTCCCAGAGGGGATGATGGTTAATTATTTTTGGTTTCAACATCTTGACTGGATGTGGTAGGTAGGGCAATTCCAGGGGCTTCCATATTTGCTAGATTTTAGTTTAGACTTAGGATCTAAAGTTGAAATTATCCCAATTGCAGAGTATGTAACTCCCAATTATACATGTAGGAACTGGAGAAATAGCTACTGGGTGTGCCCCTGGGCGCAGTGGACTTTCTAGAAGCTGAACTTTGGCCAGAACTTTGTTTATTACCTGACCCTAGAGGCCCTTACTATAACAAAGGGCTGGACCTCTGGATACAAATGTCAACTCAGACCCTATGTCCAATTGTCTTAAAAAAAAAAACACATGTATTCTCCTTTCTCTAAACAGCAGTTTCTCCAGTCAATGACCATAGTTCCTCTAAAAGGACCAGAGGACCCACCACAGTGCACACTTGCCGTGGTGTTTCAGGGCTTCCTCCTGGTACCTCCATAGACAACAAGTTCAGGGCCTAAAAACTGGCTGAGATCTAAGAATTGGATCATGACTTTAATTGGGGTGGCCTCCTCCAGCTTCCTGTTCATCCATTCTCTCTTTACTTTGATTATACCAGGTCTGACCATTAAATTCACAAACTCATCCTAGAAAAAATGCTACATACCTCATTGCTGGATGTCACTACAGTCACCTTGGAAGTGACCTTCCCCTTGGGAAGTTATGTGCAATGCCAATATCTAGTCTACCCTTCGAAGCAATTTTGGAACCCTTTTTCTGAAATGTACATCAGACCTGTTGTCATGTGTCATACAAAAACATGCAACAATAATAACGAATGCCACTCAGCAAGACACTGCCACACACCGAAATGAACACAGCTGTAACACACTGACATACCGAGATTATGAAACCTTACCAAGTTGCTTGTATAGTGCTCCCAATGTAAGCACACAATGGAAAGTTTGGGAACTTAATTGTCAGACCTCCATACAACAATAGTTCTGATGGTCACTCCAGAAGAAGAGTTCCAAAATTGCTGTGAAGGGTGGACAAAGTGCAGACATTGGTGCATAGCTTCCCAAGGGGAGTATCTAGGGTGAGTTTGCAAACTTAATTGTCAGACCACGTATATATTCAGCAGTACCTTTGTTGGCTGCCTATCTATTTCACCCCTGCCAGCTTCTATTAACCATCTCCATAACTCTCTGACTCCTTGGCTGCACCCCCTGTTTTTGTGGTTATTTTGATAATTACAACCACTGGCTTCTGACATTAAAGGACTGTCTCTATTTTGTCAAGTCTTCGTGATTCCCATTGCTGTCCAGGAGCTGAGTTCTGTGACAGCCTCTCTTGACCACCACCCTGGCTCACAGAAGACAGCCACTGCTGCCCTGCTTAGTGAGGCTGGTGCCCCTCACCAGTGCTCTCTTGACAGTCTTCCTGAATTGTGTGCCCTTGTCTTTCTTGGTGAGTGTAAAACTCTAGTGGGTTTTCTGTTCTGCTATGATACAGCTACTCCAGCATGCCCATGTCTCCAAGCCTATCAGTCCCTTCTTCCCCCATCTGCCACGATGATTCAGGCATTTTAACTGTGCTCAGCATGGACCATAGTTACTGCAGGCTTCTAGGAGCCACCCAGCAGTGAGTTTGTTACATTTCTTGGGGTCTTTGCTAGGGGACTAAATTCTATAACATCAGAGAGTGCCTCCAAGTCAACTACCCCCCCACCCCTAGACTGACATGCCAGCCCCTTGAATGAGCACCCTCAGAATCCAGGTTCATGGTGACTTCCCAACTCCTGCT
Organism: Nycticebus coucang; assembly: GCF_027406575.1. Taxonomy (NCBI): domain Eukaryota; kingdom Metazoa; phylum Chordata; class Mammalia; order Primates; family Lorisidae; genus Nycticebus; species Nycticebus coucang. The sequence goes on from NC_069788.1 coordinate 64,955,834, forward strand.
GGTACATGTTAGCTAATTTCTGCAGATTCTTTGGGGGATATTGTCTCTTTCTCCTTTATTAGACTTGGTAGTCTCTAGCTACGTTGTGCTCAGACTCATCCCCAGTTTTTGACAGGCCAGAGGAGAGGTGGAGGCAAATTCTGGGGACAGAGCCACAATGAGGGTTGCTGTTGCTCTGAGGAGGGAGGTCCCCTTAGTGTTTTCCCACAAGGAGGTAGTGCTAGATCTTGATATGGAGGAGTGAGCCATCTCTACAGGCTCTGAGTTCACAAAAATTAGGGGAGCTGAGGTATTATGGGGCAGCCACTGGTTGTTCCCATCCCCTGGGTCAGGGGCTTAGGTTTTCCCAACCTGAACCTTGACTTTGGCACATTGGATATGCCTAGGCATAGTATTAAGTGTCTTTGGGCTGGGTCTCCCTTCTTTGAATCCTGCGTTTGGTCTTCAGTTTTTCTGTTCTGCTGCTACAGGAGATAAAGGCCTTTTTATAAGATACCAAGGAGACCTTCTGGCCTTTAAGCTGAGGTTTCAATTGCTTATTAGCTGCCTTTAGCATTTTGTTAACCCTCTGTAGGGTGGCAATGCAACCTAATAGAAGCCATCCCACAATGAACTTGCATACATTGTACCCTCCTCACCGTTCACATCAAACATCTGAATTATGGGACCAGCCAGGGCATTCCTGTCCACTATTCTCCCAGGTTGCCACTGGTAAAACTTTTAGAAATGGTTACCATCTGTGACAAAGAACATTGCCAATCCACATGCCCCCTGGGATGGAGTCCTCATTGCCAGTCAGTAGTGAGTCATCTAGTCCCCAAACCATCTTTTTTTTTTTTGTTTTAAAAAATTTACTTTTTGTTTTTAATTGTGGTGTAATGTATCTAATATAAACATAACTATTTTAAGTGTCCAGTTCAGTGACATGGATGCATTCACACACTGTTGTTCATCTCCAGAATGTTTTTTCATCTTGCAGAAAGGAAACTCTATTATCTGTTAAATAACTCTCTATTCCCTCGGCTTCCACACCAGCCCCTGGTAACCATTGTTCTAGTTTCTACTTCTGTGTGTTTGACTTCTTTAGATTCCACATGTAAGTGAGATCATGCAGCATCTTTCCGTGTTGGTGTTCTTCCACTTGGTGCCATGTCCTCAAGGTTCATGTGTGTTGCAGCGTATGTCAGAATGTCATTCCTTTGTAAGGCCCAATGACATTCATGTGTGTGCCTGTGTGTCTATATATACATGCCATATTTTATCTCTCCACCCAGCAAGGAAAGCTTGGCAAGAAAGAACCCCATCTTCCTGCCTGCTTTCTTGGGCTGCTCCTGGTACTGCCTTCAGGACACAGATGCTGACGGGTTGTAAGAAGTGCAAGAAAGAAAAAGAGGAAAGTAGGGCTGGCAAGGGGAGCTGCTGGACCTTCACATACATCTGTCAGTCTGCCCACCCAACAAAGAGGTCTAGAGCAAAGATTGCCCATTACCAGGAGGCCAATGTTGGGTTTAAATGGCTAAGCCCTTAGACCACAGTCTTGTTCAGTCATTCTCTGAGGCCACTCTAAGTAGAGTCTGGCCCTGGCTCAAAAGCAGAGGTGAATCCCAGTTAACTTCTGGGAGCTATTTCTAATGATCCTCTATGCAGCTAGGCAGAGTCCTTTCTGAGAGGCAGGTCAGCCTATCTCTGTTATCTGCTCCCAAATATTATCCATGTTTGCCAGATTTCAACCATTAAAACATTCTCAATATTGCCACTGGACAAATTCTTTCTTTCTGCCTTCATGAAATGCATTCTGACCTCAGCCAAGATTCCACCATGTAAGCATCTTAAATCACAACCAGCAATCAGATCCTGCTCATAATACCATCTACCCAGACAGCTGCTCCCCTGTACCCCTCACTCTTCCTAAATCCCAGCTACTGACAGGGAGCAGCAATGGAAACTCCATCTGAACTTCCAAATCTTTCAGTTTCTTCCTTCAACTTCTATAACCCTTGAAAATACAGAGGGTGCCAAAAAATGTATACACATCTTGAAAAAGGAAAAAACTATCAAATCGTAATGCTCAAGTCACATTTGACTTCTGCAATTACAAGCGATACAATATACAAGATAACAAACATTATCACTATATTTTGAGTATTACAATGTTAATACAGTTTTTTCTTTCTTTAAATGTATTTTTTTCTGTATCTTTTGTACATTGCTGGTCTTTTTACATGATGCTATTTGTATCCCGAAGAATAGTGAAGATGGATGTGGTCGGGGAGTTTAATAAATCTTGGATGGCTTTTTCTCACATGTCATGTACTTGATCCAAGAAATTTGGTCATGGCCATTCTACAAGGAATTCCCTCCACCTCTCAACAGAGAGTGCCAGCACCGTAGAATGCCCATTCCTTCTTAAGCTGTTAGGAAATTCCCTTGCATTCACCAAGGACTGATAAGACTCCTCATCCTTCAACTTTGTTTCATGGAATTTTGAGCCTCATCCTCATTGGAAAAGCCTCCTAATCATTTCCAAAGCTCCAAGAATGAAGAATATCTTCATGTCCCTAATCTCTTTCTCATGACTCCAGTTTTAATTTTCCCCACCGTGTTTTGAACTTCTTGGTTTTCTTTTCACAGTATCCCTTACATTTGCTCCAAAATACCCTTGTATATAGCATACAAAGAGACAGTTCTCGTGCCCTTCACCTGGTTCTCAGCTATGAGCTGTGTTTTGCATTTGGAGGAGATGCTTCCACGTGTAAATGTCCCACTATGGTACAGGTCACAGGCATAGCACCTGAAGGTTTCCATTCCTCCTGGTCAGGGTCAAGAGCCCAAAGGGAAGGGTACTAATCCTCAGGATTCCACTTTGTAACTTAATTGGCCAGGTAATGAGGCAAACAGTCCCAGACTTTGGTAGACTTGCTCACAGAGCTACTTTTTAGAGCCACACCTATCACCCACTGCCTTTCCCAATTCCCCTGGACTGAGAGTCAATGATTCTGCACCATTGAATTACCACCAATTATTAAATGTTTGCTTAATGTTGATTGAATTGTCAATAATTAACACCATTTTTCCATAGCCAGCAGATTGCAAAAGGCCGCGGAACCAGAGAGAAAAGCTCTAAGGATTTTAGTGATTTATTCACCTCTCCCACATACCGGCCTCTGCTGCAACATCAGGTTTAATTTTTGTCTTCCTGGGCTTAGGCCAGCAAGAACAATTCTTCTAAATTGACTATGTCCACATGCAAAATGGGATCAACGTTTTTTCTGAGTTGAACAATCAATTCTTACAAAAAGGTAAAACAATCAGTTTGACTCTTTTTCTTTCCCCTTAATTGTTGAGCTGAATTGACTGATCAAATAGCGACAGATTGTAAGGTAATGAAAAATACTGTTGGCACCTAGTCACATAATGCAGGAAGCTCTTCTACAGGAATCCTGACAGCTTCTCTATTACCCTGCTGAGACCCTGAGATATTTGAATTCTTTCAGTGATGGGGAAGGTTCTACATCACTGCTCCGTTGAACACTCTACTCAGTCCATTTATTAATAATTCCTCTGGTTCAAATTTTCCCAGAGTTTGGTATGGAGACATTCAATGGACACGTATTTTAGTTTCACCAAAAAGTGTCCCAGATGAGAGTCCAGAAACTCTGGGACACTTCCTTCAGGGTCCACAATCTTGCTCTGGATTCCCCCTTCCCGTCTCAGCAGTCCCTTCCCACTGCATGCCCATTGCCATCTGGATTCCATGCATGAAACTCCTAGAAGCCCTCCCTGTGTGCCAACTTTCTGAATAAGAGCCTGTTAGATACCCTCCCCAAACCCTCTGTAAGCTGAGAATCTTCCTGGGAGAAAGGGAGGCCCAAAGAGTGTGGTCTAGGTGGGAGTGACGAGGCTCCGTGAGGTGATGTCATCACACCACCCTCACCACTGAACATGCACCGACTTTTCTTACTGACTCAGTAACCCTCTCGTTCCTTCTCTTAGAATGTAAGGCAACAAAATGATGCATACAACAAGAAAAGAAAAATTAAGAGTGATTATTAAAAGCAAAAACGTTAACAGCAAATGCTAAGGAAAAAAGAGACTAAGATTTTTTTTTTTTTTTTGTAGAGACAGAGTCTTACTTTACGGCCCTTGGTAGAGTGCCGTGGCCTCACACAGCTCACAGCAACCTCCAACTCCTGGGCTTAAGCGATTCTCTTGCCTCAGCCTCCCGAGTAGCTGGGACTACAGGCGCCCGCCACAACGCCCGGCTATTTTTTTGTTGCAGTTTGGCCGGGGCTGGGTTTGAACCCGCCACCCTCAGCATATGGGGCCTGCGCCTTACTGACTGAGCCACAGGCGCCGCCCAAAAGAGACTAAGATTTAAATAGGTAGGCGGCTACGAGAAAGCTCATAGGACAATATACCTTTGCTTGTAAATACATTACAAGTTTGTCTCTAAGCTTTCTATAGTTAGATTCTCAGTTTAGTGACTAACAGGGCCCATAAAAATTAATGAATAGTTATTACATACCAAGTATTTGCTAAATGTTAAGTGAGGCAGTGAGTGACGTTAGAGTTATAAGATTCAAATGCAAAAACAAAGCCTCCTATTTTTCAACTATCTGATTGCCAAAGATGATAAAGAATGGTAACACCTGGTGTGGGGGAATGGGCACCTCCAAACTCAGCTATTGGGACCAGCTAGCACTGCAAACTTGCTGGAGGGGGGTTTGACATTTTGTATCAAAAACGCACATGTCTTTCGGCCCCCACAACACCACTTCTAGAAATGAATCCCAAGGAAATGAGTGGGCAAGTGTACAGAGATATATGTCCAATGATATTTATTCATGTCTTATTTTTAATAGTGAAAACTGAATATAGCTTGACGTCCATCAGCGTGAGATGTGCTGAGGAAGCCATGTGCTAATTGAAAATCAGATGTAGCTGTAGCTATGCCAGACTATGATCGATGTCCTTTTAAAACAGATAGTGCACTTAGATTTTTATAAAAAGAAAAACTGTTTGCGAAAAATAACTTCAAGGATATACATTTAAAAGTTAACGGCGACTGTTTTCAGTCAGTGGGATAACAGAAGAAGTTTGCTTTTTTTTTTTTTTTTTTTTATACTTTCCTATATGGTCTTAATGATTTTCCAGTGAGAATTTACATTATTTTTATTATCAGAAGCAAAAAGAAAACCTTGTTCATGCCTCTAAGAGATGAGGGAGTTTATCCAGTCCAGCCACCTTATTTTACAGATGAGGACATTGTGGCCCAGAAAGGTGGTCATCTTTATAACATTTCCGTAAGTCGTCGTAATTATTGTTTTGATGTCGGTGATGTAGAAGTATATGTTAAAGAGTAATCATGGGTCGTTATATTCACCAGCATTCACTTGACCACAGATCGCATTCAGTCTTGGCTTTTGTGCTTGATATGGGAAGGAACTCAGAAAATCAGATGAAGCATACTCTTGGCATTGTGTGTTTGCTTTCAATCCAGTAAGTAACAATTACAGCAATGAAGTCTTCCCAACAGTGATGCTCCCACCTCTGAACCCCGCCTCCCCACCCCAGCGGCCATTACCTCTTCCCTCCTTTGAGAATTCAGCCCCCAGCTCTGAGTTGCTCTTCTTCCAAGCTGATGCATCACCCCCAAATGGAGTGTATACTGCAAAGAGACCCGGCCCTGCCTTGCATCTTTGTGGCCTCAGCTCCTAGAGCAGATGAATGCTTGTGCAGGGCTGCAGTCATAGAATAGCCTGGCCTGTGAAGCAGAGAACTTAAAGCTACCGTCCTGCTCAAAACTGTGAACAGGAAAATGAAGGTAGCATGGTGTCCCTGTGTAATGTGGTCAGTTGGGAAGCTGGCTTTCCTTACTCCCACTCAGGAGACTGGTCTCATTCTGATCTATTAAAAAAATGTGTTGGGTTTCCAGGAGGAGGGGATGGTAAAGGTGGTTCTTTGGCTTCCCTAAGCCTAGGCTTGGAGATATAAGCAATTCCTTTTTACTTTTATGACACTGGTGCATTATTTATTGGGCAAATCTTTTTTTTTTTTTCTCCACCCCTTTAAAAAAACATATCTCTGTAAAGTATTTATGACTAAGTAAACTGCTCTGGGTGGCCTGGTGCTGCCATAGCTAATGCTCTTTCTTTTGCTGGGGTGTGGTCTGGGGAGCCCAAGGCTAGAGAGTTGAGGATGGGCATTGGCAAAGGCCTCTGCTAATGCTGATGTCTAAGAAACTGACTGGTCTCCTCTGGGCTCAGTGGTGGGGACAGAGGTAGATATTTTATAGGCTGGGTCAGGTTAGGACCTGAATGTCAGGTCCAGGCCCTGAAAGAATGAAAAAGCTCCAGACACCATTGCTCGTCTTTGCTCTGTAGGGTGCCTGTGCACTGGCCCCATCTGTATGCAAAATTCAGACTTTGGAAACAATCTGGAAAGGTCTCTGAGTTCCTCTAGATCCCTGTAGCCCAAAATCCATTCCTTCTCCTCTCACTCTCAAGAATGGCTTAAACATAGGTGGGGGCAGGTGCATTTTGTGCCTTTTCCACATACCCTTTCCATGCCTGGGCTTTGGGAAAGCGTGGCATTGCATTCACAGATACTGCCATAGGTCATCTTTAACCAGTAGGGAGGCATTGAAGCTGGGAGCTAAGGCAGAAGAGGGAAGTAAAGATACTTCTTATCCTCCTCCATTATTATAAGAACTAGTGTCCTGAGAAAGACCATATCCAAAATACTTCCATCCACACATAGAGGCTAACGCCCAGCCTCCCCCTCCCCACATTCACTCATTCATTCATTCATTCATTCACTTGTGGTATCAGCCATTAGGAAACAAATCTGAGCCCAGCTTTCATGGAATATATACAAGCTAGTGAAGAAGGAGATAGTAATTAAAGGATTGCAGCAAGAACTACGTGATTTAAAAATGTAATAGGTACTTAGTGCCATGGGTTAGAAAGTAAGTGTGTAGGAGGTCCAGGGAAGGGCTCATTGTTACTGCTTGTTCCCTTTAGTTCAAGGAACTGATTCTAGTTAAAATCAGCAAGGCCTGGCGGGGGTGATGTTCAGGGAGAGGCCTGTGCTGCGCGGGATGCTTGCTCTGCGCACCTACTTGATCTCAGAAAGTCCTGTGAGGTTGGGCTCATTAATCCTGACTGGCAAATGAAAGTCTGAGAAATGCAAAGTGACTTGCCCACGATCCCATGCCTTGCCAATGATCACTCGCCTCATGAGTAAAGAGCAAAGGTTTAAGCCCCAGCACCTTACAGCCAGTGGCGATTCCTTTACTCCATAGTGCAGCATTTTTCAACCCTTTTTATCTCATGGCACACTTGAACTGATAGTTAAACTTCCACAGCACACTTAAATTATGTTGATCCAAAAAAAAAAAAAAGAGTATAAAAAAATATACTTACTGTGCTTTGAACTTCTTTTGAAAATAATTTAATTAACAATCTTTAAAAATTTGCATGGCACACCAGTGTGAAAATCATTGCCTTTGTGGAAAGGAGGCTTCTGGGGAGGCCATTTTTCTTCAGAGCATTAAGGACAACTTAGAAGGCTGAGGGTGGGAGAAGAGAACGAAGTTCCCAAAGAAGGAGGAGGGTGCAGAATTGGGACTTTGATCAATTTAAACTGTGGATGTCACAGCAGGGTCAGCCCTGCCTGGTCCAACTGTCTGTTCGAGGGTGAAATGGGAAAACTAAAAGCTCCTGCCATAGATAGGATGCCACTGCACCTGTTATGGGCAGATGGTACATGTGCTCCCTGCTGGTAGGGCACAAAAGCCAACTCACCTGAAGGACGAGAGACTTGGAATGAGGGGCAGCCCTGCTCCCAGGCATTAACCTTTGGTCTCTGAGTCAGGGAGGTCCTAGGATTCCAGGGAGGGACAGAGGCCCCCAGCTGTGGAGGGGGGCCTTGGGGATTGTGGGTACCAGGGCTGCAGTGGAAGGCCAGGGAGAATGTATGTCTAGCAAATGGTACAAATATATTTCAACATTTAAAAAACTATTCCCAGACCCACCTGTTGAATAACAGCCCCAGCTATTGCTATTTTAATTACAGTTTAGCCAGAAGTAAAAACATAAATGAACACCCTCCCCAATATATCAGTGCCTCTGAGATGGCATCTTACTGGAAGTCTTGTCTTATTTAACTCATAAGGTAATTAAAAGGAAATGTGTGCATGAGCCAAACTTCAAAATGGGGAAGCTTCACAAGAGAATTTAAAAGTTTCTTTTCCCAAAAGGAACGTATTAGTTTGCATTCCCACTATACGTTCCTTTTGGAAAGAAGTTTGGAGATCACTTAAGGATCTAAAAATAGACCTGCTGTTCCTCTCCTAGGTATATATCCAGAAGACCAAAAATCACTTTATAACAAAGATATCTGCACCAGAATGTTTATTGCAGCTCAATTCATAGTTGTTAAGTCATGGAAGAAGCCCAAGTGCCCATCAACCCACGAATGGATTAAATTGTGGCATATGTACACCATGGAATATTGTGCAGCCTTAAAAAGAAATGGAGACTTTACCTCTTTTATGTTTACAAGGATGGAGCTGGAACATATTCTTCTTAGTAAAGTATCTCAAGAATGAAAGAAAATACATCCAATTTACTCAGCTCTACTATGAAACCAATATATAATCACCCACACTTCCATAGAAAGCTATAACCCAACTACAGCCCAAGATGGAGGGGAAAGAGGAAGGGGAGGGGAGAGGAAGGGAGAGGATGGGTGGAGGGAGTGTAATTGGTCAGACCACACCTATGGTGCATTTTACAAGGGTATATGTCAAATCTACTAAGTGTAAAATATTAATGTCTTAACACAATAATTAAAAAAGTGTGGTGAAGGCTATGTTAACCAGTTTGTTGTAAGTATTTCAAATTGTATATAAAACCAGCACATTATACCCCACAAATGCATTAATATACACAACTATGAGTTAATAAAAAAAAAATCTCTTTTCCCTTTTGAGAGAAATGCTAAGTTCTGACGTCCCAGGGTCCACAGTTTTCACATGCCCTCCTCATATAGGGTGGGCTCTCCTTGCTGTCTGTCTAAGGCCAAGTGTGACTGGTCATCAGCCAGTGTCCTGGTCTCACTACAGAAGACAATTCCCCAAGTCCTAATGGGACAAGGGACAAGACCAGGCTGTTTCAAATCTTCCTACGCATTTTTCATATTACAAAGTATGTCTGGACCAAAACAACAGACTCATCTGGCTCTGCTCGCTTTGCTCCCTGCCCGGCTCCCCTGGGTCTTTGAGTCCATTACCCATGATGGACTAAGATCCAATCGGTTTTTCTGACACTCCCTTTGGCCTGGCTTGGGTAGAACTAGAGATGTGAATCTGTATTTTTTTTTTTTTATTGTTAAATCATAGCTGTGTACATTAGCGCAATCAAGGGATACAATGTGCTGGTTTCATATACAATCTGAAATATTCTCATCAAACTGTTCAACGTAGCCTTCATGGCACTTCTTAGTTATTGTATGTAGACATTTGTATTCTGCCTGTAGTAAGTTTCACCTGTACCCATTCTAAAATGCACCGTAGGTGTGGCCCCACCCATTACCCTCCCTCCACCCTAACCTCCCAATGGAAAAAAAAGTATCCAATGTACTCAGCCCTACTATGAATCTGAATTATAGCTTTCACATAAAGGCTATAACCCAACTATAGCACAAGACTATGAGGAAAGGGCCAAGGAAGGGGAAGTGAATCTGTATTTTAACCTGATGATTCTCATGCAGGTGGTTCAGGCATCACACTCGGAGCAGGACTTGGCAAACTCTTTCTGTAAAGGGCCAGATAAGTAAGTATTTGAGACTTTGGGGACCACACAGTCTCTTTCACCACTACTCAACTCTATAGCTATAGACAGAAGCAGCCATAGACATTGCAGGAGCAAACGAGCCTGGCTGAGTTCAATAGCATTTTATAAACGGCAGCCGGCAGGCCGGATGCAGCCCATGGGTGGTAGTTTGCTGATCTCTCTAGAACAGAAAATGAGATAACGGGACAGTGCCCAGTGCATGGTGGTGTCTCAACCTACACTCCCCTGGAAGCAAAGCTTGAGACAAAGACTGACATGCCAGGTGGGTGGCTTATTCAGGAGACAGGTCTGAGACAGGGACACTGAACAGGGAAGGAGGGAGATTCAATACAAGGTGCACCACGGAGTCGGCTGCCACTCAGGCAGAGGGAGGCTCCCAGGACTCCATGAGAAGCTTCGTAGACCATGCCTCAGAATCGCTCCCTCAAAGGGTATTGACATATGGGACACTTCCTATCCTCCATTTGCCAAGATCTGCCCCTTAGGTTGTCAACTCTTCTCCACTTCTGTGTTGGGAATGTGGGGTCTGTAGATGTTCTAGAAACAGAGAAGCCTGGAATGGATGCCAGGAGCACAAGGTTCATGCCTCTGGTGAGGCAGGATGAGGTTGTGGCTATAGGGAATCTACCTAGAACTGGCTGTGGAGCCAGTGATTGGAACAAAGAGTGAGGCCAAAAGGGTTTGAAGCAGTGACCATTTATCTACCCTGGAATCAGTCACTCTGGTGGTTCCTTATTCTCAGGAGTGAACCTAGGAGGATGGTGATGGCTTTCATCACCTGGAAATGGTGCCAAGTGGTTAGGCCTCATGGAAATCTGTGGCATTGTTCCTTTTAAGAGTTGAGAAACATACAGCCTTGCTTCTTGTTCATTTCTATTGTACAGTTCATTTACAGAAGTTTTTAGCATTAATCAATGCAACAATCCTGTAAGACAGTGATCACAATTCCCATTTTATAGACAAAGCTTGAACACAGAACGTGCCTGTTTCAAGCATGATTTAGCAAATATCACTGGACTCTTGATGTGCCAGGTGCTTCGGTTACTAATGGGCAGAAGGAGATTTTAAATCCAGGCCTTTGATTCTGCGTCCTTTGTTTTTTTACTATAGATTTAGAAGGGAGTTGAGAGACCATCTGCGTCACCCTTTCACCCAGTAAAACAATTTCTCTTGGCGCACCCCTAGTGTTGAGAGTTTTTTCTATTAAAATGTATTTGGTGTTCATTTACATCTTTCAACAGTCACTGATTAGAACCAATCCGGACACAGGAGAGGATACTGAAGTCATTGTTACGGGGTCTGGAGTAAGAACCCTCCACCGGCCTGCCGGTCATATGCAGGTCTGAGAATGAGGCTTTTGCCTGGAGAAGGACTCTGAGGGGCCGAAAAGCAGGTGAAGGAAGGTGGAACTAGGTGAACAGACAGTGCAGTGGTCTCGGAAGGACAGAATCCAGGGATAATTATTGTTTCCCTTAAGGGCATGTGACACCTTTGAAATCACTCCCATTGGGCATGGAAGAGCTGCTGAAAACACCTCTCCATTCACTCCACCACGAGCCCTCTGAGCCACACTTAAAGTTAGAGGGGCATTAAGAGGGCAGCTCAAGGGGACCAGCATCTGTGCGTAAATTAATGCTGACCTTGTTGGAATAACTTGCACTCTTCAGCATCCGCAGCTGGGGAGTCCCGAGGGAGTTGTCTGGCTACATGTGATTTTACATATCTGACAGCTAAATCAGAGATCCAAATGCCAAATCCCGCACTCAGGAACATTATGTGGATTTGTGACACTCCCAAGGGGACTTTGGATCCATAAAGCAATGAATGGATTACAATGAGGCATAAATATAATTTCCATCTATGACATACAGTCTTGCTCTCTCATTTCTCACATTGTTATGTGGAGGAAGTCTATACCCACTCTCTCAGATCTGTTCTCAGAAATTGAAAGAAAAAAAAAAAGAGGTTTAAGAAGGAACAGAAAAGCCTTTTGATGCATCAGGAATAAACTAGGAAGAAGGTGTAATAATTCCATGGAGGTAATTTGCAATATAAGGTAAACTCTAGGATCACACACGGCCAGGAAGTAGCAATCTCAGACCCAAGTGTCAGCTCAATCACCGACCAGCCATGTGACTTTGAGAAAATCACTTCATCTTTCTGGGCTTCAGTTTCCTCAGTTGTCTAGTTGTAGGCATGCATGCTTAGGAGTGGGCAAGATGTACTGCTGTCTGTGGTGCTGGAAGAAAATATTCAAACTTTCTTTGTTCTTTTAAAATCTCTAATTTTTTATGTTTTCACAATGCCCATTATGTCATCTATCAGCACACATCTGGCTTGCTTATAAATGAATAAATATGCACATGCTGGGGAGGTGCACTCAAAAATGCATCCCTGCCAGAAGCATGTGAGCAAGAAGTTTGGCAGCCTTGGACGTAACCCATCCTGGCATTCCACAGATGACAGGAAGAAGCCATTGCAGCTTCTCTATCTAGCAGTTAATGATTCTGTGAATTTGAGGAGAATTCTCCATTGCTTTCTTGAAATCCACCCTCAGCACAAACAACAATAGGGCTGAGTACATCAGCTGTCCAGAGAAAACAGTTCATGCCCATTTGTTTTGGGCCACAGATGTGTGGGCTCAGAAACCACAAGGTTCTGGCTTAGCGCCTGTAGCTCAGCAGCTAGGGCTCCCACCACATACACCAGAGCTGACAGGTTCAAATCCAGCCTGGGGCCTAACTAACAACAATGACAACTACAACCAAAAAACAGCCAGGTGTTGTGGCAGGCGCCTGCAGTCCCAGCTACTTGGGAGGCTGAGGCAAGAGAATCACTTAAGCCCAAGTTTGAGGTGGCTGTGAGCTGTGATGCCATAGCACTCTACCAAGGGTGACATAAAGAGACTCTATCTAAAAAAAAATAAAGAAAGAAAAGAAAAGAAAAAACCCCACAAGTTTCAAGTAATGGATCCCTTAGAGCTGTGCCTTCCACGTCCAATGTGTGCTTCTCTGTCTTTGCAAATCTAATACTTTTTGTTTCCCACTATGGAGTTCACAAATTGATTTCAAAATTAATTTTATATATCCATCACAGAGAGAGTCAGAACAGGTATTTTTTTTTTTTAATTTTATGTACAAGGAGCGAGATAAAGAAAGACCTAACGACTTCCCCACGGCCACCCAGCTAGTATGTGACAAGGCTGCCGCCAAAAGCCCATTCTCCTGATAAGGATTGCAGGGCTCTTTGCACTTATAACTAAGTGCAAATGCACTCCCAGATCCCAGGGGGAATTAGGTGATAGTGTGTGAGTAGGGTGGTGTAAACTCTACCCCCAGCCACTTAAAAAGCAACTGCAGCGCTGGCGGCCCACTGTGGGAAGATCGATAGCATCATTCTTGTGTACACAAGACCTCACTTTATTCAGGGAGGCCTGGCAGAGAGAGAAAGCAGATGCCTGGGCTCCTCATGCCACCAGTTGTCATGGCTTGCTACGCTGCAATTCCTGACAAGTGCTGTTGTGACAGTCCTTCTGCACAGTTGCAGGGAGCAGCTTGATAGGAACAGGAGCAAAAATCCTTGTTTACAGAGGTATGAGAGAACAAAGAGAAAGCGGTGCCTGTGGCTCAAGGAGTCGGGCACCAGCCTCGAATACCAGGGGTGGCAAGTTCAAGCCCAGCCCCAGCCAAAAAACTACAAAAAAAAAAAAAAAAAAAGAACGCACATATGTACTTAAGAGAATGTAATTTTAAGAAGGCCTTGGTCCTGCCAGGTGTGTTAGCACTGGGGGATTGCAGGTATGGCCATACCTGGAACTGGTCACTCTGTGCCCGGCTAGGAAATGGAACGTGTGGCCCAGCAGAGGTGCTTTGCTTCATTCCGTCATCCTGCAGAAACGTTTGCCCTTTTTACCCGAAAGCGGAATTACTGTGGCGAATACATTGTTGCTAACCATGATGGCTTTTATGGGATTGTCACAGAATTTAAATGTTTGCTTTCTTCTTTAGATTACAAATCTCTTCAGGGTAGATAACCTGACTTATTTATTTCTATATCCTCAGACTTTCTCTACACAGAGTCTAAAGGGGTGCAATACTTGTCTCTTGAATGAATGAATTATAAACCACATATGTGCTATCCCTCTGGGAAACTTCTTTTTTTTTTCTACCTGTATTGGCCTTGAAGTAGGACTCAATATTTATTAAAATTCACCACAAATGATTACCTTGATCCATACTTGCCACAGTGCAATCCACTGGCAAAAGATTGCTATCAGGATATGTAAAGAATGCCTACAAAACGGTAAAGAAAGAGAAATAATGCAAATGAGAAATGGACGGACATGGAAGGAACAGGAAATTCACAAAGCGGGAAACCTATATAGTCCATAAAAATAGGAGAAAAGGAAACTTTTCATGCTACTGAAATTCAAGTTCAAAACACCGAGGTACTATTTTCCTCCTTTCAGAGTAGCAAGCATTTTAACAATCTGACTGTACCGTTTGTTGGCAATGCTACGAGTAATGAATTTAATCACCAATGAATAATAAAATCAGTACAACTCTGTGGCACCGCTAGGTAAGAAGAACATTGTGCACGTCCAGCAGCAATCCTGCTCCTCAGATGTGTGGTGTATTCTAGCAGTCTTTCTCCACCATGTAAGCAGAGAAGCAAGCCCTCATGTCCTGTGGCCTTCACTGTGTAAAACAAATGAACTTCTCATGTCTGCATCTAGAATGGTGCTGCTTATATACCATCCACCGGTAACTTTACAAAAATAGTCATCCCAATTGTCTTCTGTGTCCTGCGGTGTTGGGACTTTTCCAATGACTGTCTTTGGGCTGCCATTGATTGCAAGTGACTAAAACCACAGAACATGGCTGTGGATAAGGGGGGACTACTATTTTTTTATATGTTATATGCTATAATATGTAAGAACATTAAGTAAATCAAATACTTAGAGAACATATAAAGTATTATGTATATAAAAATAGGATATGATCATTAGATGTTAATATATTATTCTTTGTTATTCCTTTATTTTTCTATAAGTGAAAGTGGGTCATTTCAAGAATACACTGTATTATTTATATTATATTACACTATATTATATATATATAGTATAATTATACTATATTACATGAATAAGTAAAATACATTTCCCCTTAAACCATTTGTTAAATAGTAGTGATGAATGACTCTTTGTCCTAGGGGAGAAGAGTTTTGCTTTCCTCGGGTTTTTCCTGAGGAAATTATTTTAGACAGAATCTGATCATTTCACTCCTCAGTTCAAAAATGCATGCTGGCTTTTGAGTGCTGCTTGACAAGCCTAAAATCTGCAGGCTGGTGTTCAAAGTGCTCCGCAAGCTGGTTCCAGACCACTTTAGAAGCAGCTCTTGGATCTCTTGTGTTCAAGCACTTTACATTCCATTCAGATTGGAGTGTTTGCCATTTTCCAGACCTGCCGGTGTGCTTCTCCATCTCACACGGCTGTGGATCACAGACTCGCTCCCCGAGCACTCCCTCACTCCTCACAGTTGGACTTTATGTACCAAAGCCTTAATAATATGCCTACTCTTTGGCACAGCAATTCTCTTACAAGAGAAGGAATCCAGGATGTGCAGGGGGATTTAGCTTAAGGATGTTTACTCCAGCATTGTCTCTAGTGTCAAAATATCAAAAATAATCTTAAGGTTCCCAAGGAAGGTTTAAACAAATCCATGTCACCTAGAAACACAGAACATAAAAGTATGGGCTCTGGATCCAAAAGACAGACTTCCCAGGTCAAATCCCCATTCTGGGACATTTCAGCTCTGTGGTTTTAACCTTCCTAGGCCTACATATTCTAATCTGTAAAATGGGAATAAACTTGTACCTCTTTGCTGAGTTTTGAGTGGGATTAAATATGTTCCTATGCGTTAAAGCACTTAGGGTCGTTATCTGGCATGTTATAAATTTGCCTTTGATTGGCTAATTCTGCACATAGCTTGTCTGCAGATTCTTAAAGTGAGGAAATGGTGCAGTCTGCTTTGATGTCCTGGTTAAATGAAGCATGGTACTTGGCACAAGTGAGGGTTTAAGAGGTGTGTGTTGAAGGCAAAAATCAGCATTGTTTTAGCTAAGCACTTTTTAATTTGGGATTCTAAAAGTAGTAAACAAGAACTTGAATAATTTGGGGGGTGTTGAGTAGAAGAATCCAAAGACTATAAAGTATATTTTGAAAGGGAAGTATAAAGAAACTAGATTATTATGATTTTTAAAAAATCTCTCTAGAATGAATGTGGAGGAACAGACCAAAACAAATACATGGTTCTAGAACCAGAACAACCCGGTATGAACTAGCTGGACCACTAGTCAGTAGGGTGAACTTAGGCCAATTTCTTTAACCTCCAGTCAAGGTTTCCTCTTTGGGTGAAGAAATACAATAATAATAACCACCCGCCATAGGCTTGTTGTAAAGTGTAGGAACAAGGAATCATAGTTCCTTATGCCGGGCACCAGTCTAAGCTCTTTGCACGTTATCTTGTTTAATTCTCACAACAGCCCTAGAGGGTACTGCTGCGGGTTGAACTGTCTTCCAAAAGGAATGTTGAAGCCCTAATCCCAGGTAGTGTGACTGTGACCTTATTTGGAAATGGGGGTCTTTGCAGATATCACTGGTTAGGTTAAGACGAGATCATACTGGATGAGGATGGGCCCTGCATCCAGTGGGATTGGTGCCTTATATAAGAAGACACAGACACTGGGAGAAGGTTAACTGATGACGGATGCAGAGATTGGAGCAACGTAGTTGTAAGCCAAGGACAGAGAAGGTTTTCACCACTGCCAGAAGCCAGAAGAGATAAGAAAGAGTTCTTCCCTAGAGACTTCAGAGGGAGGACAGCCCAGCTGGCACCTTGGTTTCAACTTCTAACCTCTGTGAGAGCCACAGAGTTTGTGATAACCTCTGCTTTTAGCCACTCAGCTTGTGATAACTTGCTATGGCAGCCCTAGGAAGCAAATGCTCCCTGCTTCACAGATATAGAAACTGAGGCAAAGACTAGGTAAGAAATCTACCTGAGATCTCAGGCAGCTTGCAAGCTACCTACATAGGATGTAAAACAGGGGCTGACTACAGAGTATGTGCTCTTAATTATGTGCATTCTGGATGTTTTCATCATTTTCTCGGGGAACATAAAAGTTTTTATTTTCAACTTTTAAGTTTTGATATACTTTACCATTCACCATCCCCAAGGGGGATGTAAGAGTTGTAACAACACTCTATGTTGTAAGAGTGATCTTGTCACGTGGTTATCTGAAGGTCTGCCCTCATTAGTCCAGCTGAGTCTATGCTCAAATCTGTGACTTTCACAAGCTTCACACAGCCAAGAGCCCCAGCCCAGCTGGGTCACAACAGGCTGGTGACAGAGGCACTTCCTTCATGGCACTTGGGAAGAATGCTCAAATGCCTTGTTCAGATGACACCAGAAGGAGGCCTAACTCCTGGAACTGGCTGCGCTTCTATTCACTGTGTCTCCCCAACTACAGCAGACATCAAGCTGCTGTGCACAGAACATTTCATAGTTATTGTTAGAGAGAGCAAGAAAGTGCATAAATGAAATTTGAATTACTCCCAAATTCTATTTTACACAAAAGCTTTACCACCTTCTTTCAACAAAATGATTTTTCCAACGGCAGTGATTAGAAATAAAGATGAGCATCATCTTCATTTATTCCATTCCATTCTCTCTCTCTCTTTCTCTCAACATTCAAGAAGACACACACCTGAGAAAGGAGACTAGAAGATCTCAGGCAACCCAGGAGTGGATTTTCAGCCCTGGAATCACTTCAGCTTTGCTTAATTATTAAAGACACGAAGGCTTACTAGGCAGCTGCCATCTCCCTTCCTGGTTCTTTTTGCCCTGTGATCTGTATGTAGCTTTACCAAGAGCTTCCCCACGCTGATTCCCCAGGGAATATGCTCTTGCTCTTATTTTTTTAGATGCAGGGCAAAGAGAAACCTATTCATCACCCTCTGTGGGCTCCAGGCTGCAGCAGGTTGTTATTCACGTTGATAAAAGCTTCCATCCCTGGGGTAAAACTCCTCCATCTTGGCAACCATGACCCTGACTGAGGGGTGTAAGCTGAGCCTGGGCACACCTGTGCATCTGACAGATGAGCCAGGCTCTGAAAATCCTCTGCTGACAAGCTTATCAGAGTGCAGACACCTGCAGAGGGGCCCACACCTTTTTTCACGAGGGCTCCAAAAGCAGTCTTGATCCAACAGGTCTGTGTACTCCGTCAAAGAGAGATTACTTGGGGAACCACAAAGGGATTGGACTACGCCAAGCCCACACGTCACGCTTGGAAGGAAATACAACCGCCCATTCATCACCCCGCTCTGTTTGATGGAATTCATTACACACCCTTCACTGGTTTTGTTCGAGATCAAATCCTATCTTTGTCTCGGTGAGATAAGGAAAATGAGGGCAAAGGCAATTCTGATTTATTCAGCCTACTGTGTGCCTGACACAGCAGTAGGAGCTTTATATTTAGCATCTGTCTAATCCTCCCAAGAACCCATGTGAGAAAATTGCCGTTATCCTGATTTTACAGACAAGAAAACTGAGCCTTAGTGAGCTTAAGTCACTCTGCAAGATTGCACATCTAATTAGCAGCAAGGCAGGATTTGAAAGGGTTCTCCCAGGGTTTTATGTCCATTAGCAGCTGTTCCCAAGCAAATCAACCCAGGAAACCCAAGACCCAGGGGTTTGGGGGAAAATTAATTCTGTTTTGGATCCTTCATTAGTGGGGCTCATATTGTTACGTGCTGGCTGTTGGTGGAGGGTCAACTTGAGGCATGACCTTGTTACCCACAACTCCAGGCAGATGGTGCAGCATGGCTTGGAATGACCTCAGTCAAAGCTGACAGGGTCGCCTCCAGGCTCTGTGCTGGCCTGAACTAGCGGCAAGTGGTCCCAATGTATCCATTTAGAGGCACATCAATTTATAATCTAAAACAGTGGTCTTCTACTGGGGGGGGGGATTTTTTTTTCACCTAGGAGACATTTGGTGGTATCTAGAGACCTTTTTTGCTGTCATAACTGGGAGGGGGTGGGAGCTACCGGTATCTGGTAGGTACAGCAAGGGCCCTGCTAAGCACTGTTACAAAGCACAAGCAGAAAAACCTCCTACTAGAAAAACTTGCCTGGCACAGAATGTCAGTTGTACAAGAGCGAGAAACGCTGCTTTGAAATATTATCCCATTACATGTATATATATGAAGTTCTTAGCACAGTGGCTGCTGCGCAAGCAATCAACAAACGTCAGCTTGTTTATTATCAATCGCCAGGTCCCAAGCATTGCTGTGTGACAACAGCGTTGGTTGGGAGGCTCTCCCAGGGGGCCTCTGTGGGAGAAGCAAGGAGGAACTGACACCTTTCTCCTCTCAGCGACTGGGCAGGTCCCTATGCACCAGCACACGCCAGAATGCGGCACTAGGCTGCTCCCACTAACTCCAGGCCTCCCGCTGGTATGTGGCGCATCCTATGAATCAATACACGCATTGAAGGTTTCTAGTTTTTGTTTCTCAAGCAGAGGCTGCAAGGTGTGTGGCTAGCAATGGGTGGCCTGGACTGATCTCCAAAAAAGTGTTTACTGAGTCTGAATTCTCAGATTTTGACTGGGGGGAGGGCTCCAAGGCAGCACTGGCAGGAGGAAAGAGTATAAGCACCGGAGTCAGACTTGGCTTCTCAGAACCCGCACTTGCTAAGGCATAAAACAAGAGCAATATTTCTTACCTTCAAGAGTTGGTGTGAGAATTAATTGAAGCAATGAATGTAAAGTGCTTGACACAGCAGGTGGTGTAATGCACACTTGAACGGAACCTGTCACCAGGAAAAGATTAGGACAGACCAGCCTGAGAGGACTGGCTGGGGTGCAGCTTACTCATTAGAAAAGTGACCTCAGTGCTTTCTGGCGGGCTTTGTTCAGCTTCCCACTGGTCACCACATGTCCAGTCACACCTAGATTACCTGAGGGAGTGAACGAGAGGAGGTGGACCCTGCCCTGTTCTCCCACTGCTCATGCAAGAGACAGGGTGTGCCTCTCAGTTCCGCCCCCACTCTAGCTGTGGGGCCCAGGGTGAGTCCCTTATGCTGTGGGAACCTCCATTTCCTTTCCTCTAACACGGATACAATTTTCTACTTCATGTGAAGATCAGGGGATAATGGTGGTGAGATGACTGTGATGCATCATCAAAATGAAAGTAACTAGAGCAGGAATTTGATAAAGTCACTTTTTCTTTTTTTTTTTTTTTGTTTCCTGTAGGAATAACTAAATTCTTCACACAAGTGAGGATCTGCCTTGATGGTTTTACTTCACCTGCCTATATATTTCTCCCTATATTTGTGGACACAATTCCTCTGGCCTGATGGACTGGCCACCTCTCTCTCTATGACCATTCTCATTCTCACGGTGACACTTTTGCCAGAGAGTAGTGATCTACTCAGAACGACTCTCCTTCTCTTCCCTACCGAATCCATGCCCTCTTTTGAAGCGCAGCTCTGGCCTTCTCTGTCCTGGTCACCTCTCTCCCCTTTAGGAGTTTCAGTGGTGATCCCCTGAGCACCAGAGGAGGCCTGCTATTCTTCACGTGGTTGCCACCAAAGGACGGCACAAAGAATTCGTGAGTTTCCTGATCTGTTTAAAATGTTTTGGATTCAGGGATATCTATTAAAAAGAGCCAGTTCGTATTCTTCCCTCACCTACCGAATCCTTTAGGGACTCTGCCCAAATTTAAGTTGTCTTGCTATAAAACACTACAGAAAGAAGTAAGTGTGCCTACAGATCTGCGCAGCCTCCGTAAGCCTCAGGGTCCATGTGGTATTTGACTTTGTATTTCCAGACCTGAGCGAAGAGTCAGAAATGGGACAGACACCAGCGAATGAATAAACAAATGTACGCTTTTTGTGGTGACGTATTTTCTTTTCCTCCACACCACCAAATTCCCTATCGCATGATCATCTACCGTGTTAGCTGAAGGTATAGACAGGTGGATGTTCAGACTTCTTCCCAGTATTCCTGGGAATTGCACTTGGACTCACAGGACACCCTGTGGAATCTTGCTCAATGCACACACATCCTCGCTATTTTCACAACAGCTTCAGACCTGGACCTTATTTTTCTCTTTTATTCTGAGTATTTCCTGCTCTGTTGCTTTTCCCCAGCCAGAGAGAGGTGCTCAGAATTCTATAGGTGCATTTTTATCCGCGAACCAATTTACAGGCTATCATCCAAATTAAATGTCCTCCAGGCCTCTGCCTCTCATTCTGCTTTACTCAGCCATACATTTCAGTCCTATGGGATATTCAGTTCACAACTTCACGCCTTGTTCCATTACCCTTCGACGGATTTTGTTTACTGGGTGTTTACTTTGCTTTGCTTTTCACTTTCATTTTTAAAAGCATTCTTCCTGATTGGGCATAATTTCTCAGAAGGCAGGCCTCAAGCTTCTTCCTATCTTCCTCAGAGGTGAACTCAGGCCTAGGCAAACAGCAGGTGCTCAGGAAAGGGTTGCTGAATCTAATGGAATTTAAAAAGCCTCGTCTTTTTTCTTCTTCTGAGCTTACCTTGATGACTAAATTCACTAGGTAGCAAAATAACCCTGGACTGAGGGTGGCGATTCTTTTTTTTTTTTTTTTTACTAAACCATAGCTGTGTACATTAGTATGATCGTGGGGCACCATACACTTGGTTCATAGATCGTTTGACACATTTTCATCACAATTCAGGTGTTTGGAAAGGTAGGAGAGAGTAGCAGAAATAAGACAAAAAACCCACGACTGACAACCCCACCTGGCCCTCAGCTCCTGAATGAAAAGAAACCAAAGCCATCATCGGCTTCACTTCAATTGCTCTCTGGACTTGAAATGACTCCCTCCCCCAGGCCTGTAGGAAAATTCAATTAAAGGGTCCATCTGCGAGGCAGCAGCTGAAGAGGAATGACGGTGGGGAGGCCCACATTTTGATAAAAAAGATCCCTTCCCTCCTTGCGGGCCCCTCCTCTGTGCATCCTCCCCCACTCCCTCTGAGGCCGGCCCTTACCTCTAAACTGCAATTCTCTCCAATTAGGCCGGCTTGGAGGAGCAGCTTTCATCTGCTCCTTTCAAATGCATACACTTAAAGACTCAGTCTTAGGGTTAGGGTCCCACCCCAATGACCTCATTTTAACTGAATTACCTCTTTAAAGAACTTATCTCCAAATACGGTCACAATATTAGGGATTAGGACTTCAACATGTGAAATGTTGAGGGGACACAGTCCAACTGATAATACCATGCCTTGGTAGTTCTGCCTAAAAATGAACCCATTATTGCCCTGCCTAATCATGGGACCTCAGAAATTTTAGGACTTTGATGTCCTGGTGGCCAAAGCAAGTCCCATGGCTGAGCCCACAGTCTACATGGGAAGATATCACCTAACATGTGCTTCATGGAGGCCTCGAATGTAACAATGGACCCCAGACGACATGATCTACAGCTTCCTCTCAGTTCCAACCTTCTGTTTTCCTGGGGACATGAGCTCTCATTTTTGAACATCAAATTTAGAAACGTAGCCCTGAAGCACAAGCAGCCTACAAGTGTTCCACTTTCACCAAGACGACAAAGTAGGGTAGAAACAATCTTTTCCCCTGTGACACCAAGCCCTTACAAATGTATGGATACTTAAAAAAATGGGGGGCCCTTTAAGACTGCTTTGTGCATTAATTTTAGTCAGATATGATTTGTGCAAAACTATGGTGGGAAGAGAAGAGTTAAAGGGTAAAATGTGAACCAGTTCCATAGTCCTCAAGCTTGACCCCGACTAAAGAGTACATGTACCTGGTGTGCATGATGTGTGTTTAAGAAATGTGTCCTCTACCTAAGGTATATTATTAAAATCATAGACAAAAGTATTCGTGTGCACACTCAAAGATAGATGTGCAAGGATGTTCCTGGAAGCATCACAGGTAGGAGCAAAAAATAAGAAGCATCTGAAATGGATTTTAATAAAGAAATGATTATGAAATATCTCTTTTATAGAATATTATGCAGCCCATGAGGAGGATGACATGGATTTGAATTTTATATGGAAAGATATAAAATGAAAACTTCACATTCGTGGCAGCAGACCAAACTCATGAAAATATTTGTCTTCTATAATGGACTGAATGTGTTTCTCCCAAATTTATGTGGTGAATTCTTAACCTGCCGTGTGATGTATTAGGAGGTAGAGCCTTTGGAAGGTGATTAGATCATAATGGTGGGGCCTTATCATGGGACCTGGGTCCTTAGAAGAGGCCCCAGAGAGCTCTGTCATTGTCTTTCTGCCATGTGAAGATATGACAGGAAGTTGGCACTTGCAACCCCAGCGAGGACCTTTACTAGAACTTGACCATGCCAACACCCTGGTCTAGGACTTCCAGCTTCCAGAGTCATGAGAAGTCAATTCCTTTTGTTGCTAAGCCATCCATGTTATGGTGCTCTGTTACAGCAGACATGCTCCCTCCCAAATCTCATCGAAATTGTTAAGAAATATATTTAAAAAAAATAAAGCCACATAAGCATAGGGAAACAGTAAAGGATGTACTAAAAAAACAAAATAGGTAGGATTAAAGCAGGGCTTCTCCAACTCAGCTCTATCAACAATCTGGACTGGATAATTCTTTGGTGTGGAGGGCTGTCCTTCGCATGAGATGATGTTTCTAAGCATACCTGGCATATTGCCCCCAGTTGAAAACTACTGGATTTGGTGGACAGAGAGATTGAAACTCAGGAGGAGTTGAGAGTGGGAGGTGGCTGCTACCAAAACTTCTGTGACATTGATACTTAGAGCAGGAGTGGGCTGTGGCGGTCCTAGGTGGGCAATGAAAGAAGGCCTGTCGGCAGAGGAGCTGGGATAGCCACAGCCGTGTCCCTCCTGGCCCACAGGGACTGATTAGCTTCAAGGGATTAGTCTCCAGACCAAAGCTCCTAGGGCTGCTGTTTGAATAAAGTGAAGGATCTGTGGAGGAGGCTTCTGGTTTAGATGTTGAGGCAGGAGAGAGAGAAGCTGGGCCTGAAACATCTATAATAGCACGGGGAGAAGGAAAAAACCAAAAAGGCAGCTCCTCTTAGAAGTAAAATAAAGGCTCCCCAGAACAAAGCCTTCCTTCCCTAGAAATGAAAAAGTTTTGTGCCAGCTCCCTGCCATGCATTGCTCACTTCTACCAGAGCCCTCCAATTTCTGGGGAAAGGCTTGTGGAATATAACCCGATCACTGATACCGCTGAATGAATTCACTTGTAAGCAGGAATGATCAACAAAGGACTACCAGACATTTGACAAAGTCAACATGTACAAAGAGAAGGAAGATACCTCCAAATCAATAACTTATAAGATTTTTCTCTCTATTAATACTCAAATGAGTGGAAATTAAAACACAGGAAATTGAAAATTCAACTATGTCATTTTTTACTTGTAAGAGATGCAAAAAATAAAAAATATGGTAACACCCAGTGTTAGTAAAGCTGTGAGGATATGGACACTTTCTTTTTTTTTTTCTTTTCTTTTTTTTTGGGGGGGGACAGAGTCTCACTGTGTCCCCTTAGGTAGAGTGCTGTGGCATCACAGCTCACAGCAACCTCAAACTCTTGGTCTTAAGCAATTCTCTTGCCTCAACCTCCCAAGTAGCTGGGACTACAGGCGCCCGCCACAACACCCGGCTATTTTTTTGGTTGCAGCTGCCATTGTTGTTTAGCAGACCTAGGCCAGGCTCAAACCCGCCAGCCTCGGTGTATGTGGTTGGCGTCCTACTCACTGAGCTATAGGTGCCGAACCGATATGGACACTTTCATACACTGTCTCTTGGAGGATAAAAATATTTTGAGAAGTCATTTGATAATACTCATTAGGATTAAAAATGTGCGAATTCTCTGATCCAGAAATTCTTCTAGAAGCTGTCCTTCAAAAGTATTCATGTACACACTCAAGGACAGGTGTAAGGATGTTCCTGGAAGCATCACAGGTAGGAGCAAAACTAAGAAGCATCTGAAATGGATTTTAATAAAGAAATAATTATGAAATATCTCTTTTATAGAATATTATGCAGCCCATGAGGAGGATGACATGGATTTGAATTTTATGTAGAAATACAGCAGTTATTAAATGAAAACAGTAAAGCTCTAAACAATATGTATATTTGGGTATCATTTATGTACCCCTCCCTCATCTTTACATGCGTATGAGGACACGTGGGGTGTAAAGAAACAAGGGAGGGAGGAGTAAGTGGGGGGAGTGTCAAGAGACTGTTTGCTTTTTACTCAAAGTTCTGCCTTGTTTAAAGTTGGTGTAAGGAATATAAGCTTAAAAACAACTTTGAAAAAGAAAAGTAACTAAGGATATTCAATCTTGCAGAATTCATAAAGGCCATATTCACTCCCCTTAAGATGAGGACCCTGGAGCCGCAACCTGGATCAAGAACTCAATCCCCTGATTCCTTATCTTATGCTCTTTCCATTTACCACATTCCTTTTAAAATCTGCACATTTTATTGTTTATTTTAAGCCATTTATCATGGCCATTATCTTAATCTTAGCTATGTTTGTTTAACAACCACTGTGGCTTATCACGAATTTATCTAATATATTTTTATAATAGAAGCACACCCTTGGCTATCAGGTATTATGAAAAAAAATTTTTACTTACGTTATCTCTCTGAACATAAAATGGTCACGTATTTTTAATCGAGGTTTCACCTTTGCAGATCAAACGATGCATCAATGTTGGTGATTAGTGCCAAACCCTGACAGAGCAAGAGAGGCAGTTAGAGGGGACAGCAGTGTGAGGGGACTGTGGGGACTCTGGGGTACAGTCTGGGAGACCCACACCTCTCTCAAAGATTGTACTCTGGCAACGTTGAATGTCTCATACACGTAAGAGAAAAATGAAATGGTTCTTACAAATGAAAGGATGATTAGGTGCAAACAAATAGAATCCTGTCTGAGAAGGTAAGAGACAAGGACAGGCAAGGTGGAGATCTAATTTCAAGGATGTAAGATATAGATTCAGAACTGGCTTCCAAGAAGGTGAGGAGAGGGATGGAAATGTTCCTTGACAGCTGTTCTTTCTCTCTTCAAAGAATGACAGAGGTCATTTGGGCAGGATCTCAGATCAGATTCCCTTTGCCTTATCTTTACTTACCCATTATGGTTAACTCCAGCAAACAAACAATAAGACAACTGACCCACTCTGGAGATGTAGAAACTCAGTAAAACGACCCTTTTCCCCTAAGACAATGACTGACATTACTTTCAAGGCTAAAAATTAGACAATTCTTATTTAGCCTGGGGGGAAAAATTACTCAATGTTTCAGGTAGATGCAATTTACTTAGAATCTGACCGCCAAAGTCTCTAATATTTATTTACTGCCTTTGATCTATCCTTAAAGTGATATTTCCATTTTCCAATATGAGCTAATTGGGAAAACTCAAAGACAGGCCAAAGTTTAGTGTATTATGGAGTCAACGTCCATTTCTCACAGTGACGACTTCAGTTCCGCATCTCGCCCAGGGTCTGATATTCACGAAGATGAAATGTGCTTATGTGTATGGTTCTTGTTTTTTAGAGCTAGAAACTTCCCAAGAGAGGGTCAGTACAATCTATGGCTGTCAAAATACAACCCAAATGCTCCTAGGGGAAATCACATGGAAGTACAAAGGCTTTTAATTCTTTCCTTTTTTTTTTTTTTAAATATTACCTGGAAAAGCTATCAAAACATTTTCCTCAAAGGAGCAAGGTTTCTGCTTTCTGGATTTGCAGATGGGAAGGGGAAGGATGGCAGTGCTGATGTCACCAGCCAATAAGGCCAGGCAGCAGACCAAACTGCCCTGATTTATAAGGCTCCCTACCGGAGAGCTGCTGAGGCAGAAACGCAGCCTCTGCTCTGAGCTCTCTTCCTCCCTACTCACAGCCCATCACTATGATCATTCTCATCCAAGGGGAGATCATGCCTAGGTTTCAGATACATGGAGATTTTATCTCTCAGGGGGTAACCACGATACAAGCTTATAATGAACAAACAGAAAATGTGGGCCTTCACCCCAAACCAGACAAGGTTTTCATCTGACTGGGCACCCAGGGCTGCTCTGTGGGCTGTGACCTGGGCAGTCACTCATGGCCCTGTTGTTTGGTTTCATGCTCTGTTCTCACTTGTCTTAAAGTCCTTGCTAATTTGTTCATAAGAGGCAGTGAATTATCATCTTGTGGAAACTGGGTTCTGCAAAATTATGTAGCCTTGGATTCCATAGCCTGGTTGGGGAAGGTCTATGTCTGGAGGATTTTTCTGATGCTTCATCAGAGTTTGCTTGGAGTACTGATGGAAAAGAAAGAGGTCATCCCACCATGACTCGCCTTCTTGTTAAAAGAGAGAATTCTCCAGGAAGAACTTTTTGCATTGAATCTGCCAATAAAAAGTATTTAGTGAGGAAGAGCTCCAGACAGTGGAATTGGAGGCCCACACAAGTGGAGCCACCACCTTGGCCTTCCTCAGGTGGACACTGTGGAAACCCCAGATTGGGGAAAGCTTTGCCGTTTGTGCTGGAAAGCACAGCATCATCTTGGAGCCTCCTGGACATTTCATTCACAAAGTTGATGATCTCTACCAGTCTGGATGATTGGGACTGATGAGATTTGCTTGGAATGGAAATCCCGGATCTCTTACCTGTTGGTTCACAAAAATATCCTTAGTAAAATCCCCACTTCTCCTCCAGGCATGTGAGAAACAGGATTCTGAAAGAGCTGTGACTTGCTCTCTTTCACTGTTTCATGGCAGCACTCACTCAGAAGCTTAATCAAAACCTTTTATCTGTTTCTTCACAGGCAGAAGGAATGTCCAGCCCATGTGCCTTTGTGGTTCCCCACTCCCTGGGCAGTGAGTGGCAGAGCTAGCTAGTGGGCAGAGCTGAGATAGCTCATATAAGAAAGAAAAGAACGCCCAAAACTTACCCAAATAGATTTTATCTTAATTTAATTTCTATCAAAGTGACTTATGTGCAGAATTTACAACATCAAATAGTACTATAGGCGTACAAAACAATTTTCTGTCACCTGCCCTCCAGACCCCTGAATCACATACTTATTTGTGAGGCAATCAATTTTTGTGAGGTGAGCAATTTTAATTCTGTTGGTGCTATATCTTGATTTATTTGTTTTTGAGTTTTTGTTTGGTTTTTGAGTTCTCACTCTGTCACTTAGACTAAAATGCTATGGTGTCAGCCTAGCTCACAGCAGCCTCAAACTCCTGAGCTCAAGTGATCCTCCTGCCTTGGCCTCCAAAAGCGCTGGGATTACAGGCATGAGCCGCTGTGCTCAGCCCTATTTCTGGTATTTATTCTCACTTTTCTGAATAACATACTTATTATTTCTTAATTTTTACAATTTATCTATTAACTTCTAGTATTGAAGATATATGGGAAATCTTATCTGGAAAATCTCATAGATACCCACAGCCACACACGCCTATATATGATCCCCTCCCTTCATCCTCCCAACATATTCGTAATTATATAAAAGTACATAGTTAAGTTATAATTAGTTGTTTACATTATAACAACTAGAGAAATGTTGTTCACAGTGGGTATACGTAGCATATAATGATTATGTTTTCTATCTTATATAACTCTTAGTTTTTTTGGAGTTAATAATTGCCTACTTTCTTTTTTTTGTTTGTTTGTTTTATTTTCTACATTCCTATAGCTAATACTTCTACCGGATTTCCCAACAAAAGAGAACCCTTGACTTCCTTGGAAATCTCTCCTTCTTGCTCTCTAGATGAGCACTGCTATTGACCTGGTGTCCGTCCCATCATCTTCCAGGGAATGTCATTTGCCTGTCTCCTTTGGGAGTTCACCTCTTCTTGTAGCCCACATCTTTCTTTCTTAGTTACACTCTTGTTTGGGGAGAACATATTAATCAAGGCATTGAAGGTAGTTTGGGGCCTTTGAAATGTCTTAATTTAACTCTTGCACTTGATTGACCACTTAACTGGAACAGAATATTCAGCTGGAAAAGTTTCCTCTTGGTTTTTGGACGCTGTTGCTGCACAGCCTTAATAGCTCCCAGCACTGCCTTTGAGAAGTTTGCTAGTGATCTTGCTTCCTGATCCTTTGTGAGTAGCTCCTGTGAAACCATCTGTACCCGGAGATTTTGAGGGGTGGTTAAAATCACAGACTCTATTTTCTTAAAAGTTATAGGGCTATTCAAGATACCTCTTTTATACTGGGTAAGTTGTGGTAGTTTGTGCTTTTTGAGAAAGTGGTTTATTTCATTTAAGTTGGTAAGTTTACGTGTGTAGAGTTGTTTGTGATATTTCCTTATGATCTGTTTGACGTCTGTAGTGTTTCTAGTGATGTCTCATGTTTAATTGCTAATTTTTTAAATTGTGTTTTCTTTCTTTCTCTTTATCTCTTTTGTGTTAGTCTCACTAGAGTTCATGGGTTTTATTACACTTTTCAAAGAATTAGCTCATGGTTACCTTGGTTTTCTGGACTGTTCTTCAGTTCTTAATTAATTGATGTATGCTTTGTAATATTTTCTTCCTTCTGCTTATTTTGTTTCTCTGTTCTACACTTTTGAGTTTGGAGCTTAGATCATTGATTTGAGATTTTTTCTCCTGCCTAATGCATGTGTTTAGCACTATTGTTATAAGAATAGTTTTAACCTCATGGATCCTCTGAACAGGGACTCAGAGGGGACCCTGGACCGTACTTTTAAGTACCCAACAAGGTCAGGTAACCTGCTGTAGGTCACACAACCTGTAATGGAAAAGCTAGGCATCAAATCCAGGCCATAGTGACGCCCATTGAAAGTTACTCAAGGCAAGGACAGATCAGCAGTGAGGTTAACTCATTCATTTAAGAAAAAGGCTTGAGTGCTACCATATAGCAGGCACAGTTCCAGGTTTTAGAGAGACGGAGGTAAACATGATGGAAATATCCCTCTCCTCATGGAGCTTATCCTCTAATTCAGGAGGTGAAAGCAGTGTAGAGACAACTGGAAAACTAAAACCAAACAAGCAAATAAATGGATAAATGAGATAAATATAGAAAATACCAGGCCATACATTTGGTAAAGAATTGAGCTGGGTCATGAACTCTCATTCCCTGCTTCCAAATCCGGCTCCTGTTGCTGCATCTCACGCTGCCTCAGAAGGCCAGGCAGTGAAGACTCACGGGTCCCAAGATGTACCCAGTGGAAAGTGTGGTGGCAAAAGGGAGATACAGGAGCCTTTGTCCACACTGGAGAGAAGCCGGCCATGAGAGGGAGGAGGGGCCACAGGACACCTGAGCTCAGGGCTGAGTGGGACCATGGGGGAACTGTCCCCAGGCCTCGTGGAAGGAGGGATTGTCTGTGCCTGGGACCAGGCCATGCTAGTGAGGGTGGATGTCTATTAACAGGGCTTTGGTCATAGCACCTAGTACATGAGTGCTGCCTCATTAAAAGGACAAACAATTCTTACCTTATCCAGTTGCTGTGACACAGGGACCTCTGAGAAATTGGGGCTCCTACCACCTGAAATCAGGCAGGGAGCTGCAGTATCTGCTGCTGCCTGAGCCCGAGGGCTTGGTGATGGGGGAGCAAAGAGAGTGGTGAGGAAGCACAAGTGGATAAGATTTGGGACTTCTTAGAATGGACGTGAGAACATCAGGACATGGCAGGGGAGGGAAAAGCTCTGTTCCTCTACTCTCCTGGTTTCTCCGGCTGTGGCCTTGGATGTTAGACTGGCAAAATACAGATTAATAAACGAGGTGTATTAACATGTGCCATGCACACACATGTGCAGGAGACTCAAGGACGAGCAACTCAAAGGCTGTTCAGAACTTGGCTTATATAGAATTTAACAAAGAACAATAAATGTATATAGAGGTGAAAAGACCCCCCAAAAGGGGCTTTAGGGATGCAGGGGGTAGCAAATGGCGTGAAGATAAACCTATGGGGGAACTAGTGGAGGATGAGAGTTATTTAGTGAGGCTTGTTTTATGGGTTCTTCTGTTGTCTTGGGGCTGTAGTGACCAAAGTTGTCTACCATGAATGAGACTCATTCTGTTCTTCCTGGTAGGGAGGAGAAGGGCAGAGAGGTTTTTCTTGGGTCTGCTTTTTCTCAATCGCCTTCA
Organism: Nycticebus coucang; assembly: GCF_027406575.1. Lineage (NCBI taxonomy): Eukaryota > Metazoa > Chordata > Mammalia > Primates > Lorisidae > Nycticebus > Nycticebus coucang. The sequence continues at coordinate 64,986,860 of NC_069788.1, forward strand.
GCTCTAAATGCTTCTTAAACTAAAGTGATGGGTATTGGGATGGCATATTGTGATCCCCTGCAACACAGTGGCACTGTAACACAGAGGGGGATTTAATTTCTGCTGGACCTGGTGTGAGCAGATCAAGATGAGCAGTCTTGAATAGACTTGATAGAATACACCTGTGAGGGTGGGCAGAGGCAGGTGAGTCCGCAGAGGAGGTGAGAAGCAACAGCTAGGCCAGTGGTAGGAAGAGCAGCACTGGGAAGCCAAGGGTGAAGAGAGGTCAAGGTGAAAGGCATCAGTGAGGTCATGTGCCCCAGAGAGGTGACAGGATGAAGACCAGGGCCAGGCACTGAATCTGTGATTGGGAGCCACTGGCCTTTATACCAGAAATTTCTGGTCCCCAGCAGTTGGGTTAGCATAGAGTGGGGAAAAAATGACCCAGCAGAGGTAGAGGAGAGACAATCAGAGGAGATATTCCAAAGAGCTCTCAGGGTGTGAGGAGTGAGAGAGACGAGTTGGCATTTTGACTAGGAGGCAGGATTATGGGATGGCTGGTTCCCTTTGCTATTAGTTTAGTTTTAAGGCTAGGGAAAGGAAATACATTTGTGTTCCGAGGCTAGGACATTGTGGAAAAGGAAAGGCCAGGTGGAAAGAGTGAAGGGAAAATTAGAAAGTCTACCACAAGAGGCAAGTTCATGCAAACACAGGCCTGGTGCAGTGGCTCATGCCTGCAATCCTAGCACTTCGAGAGGCTGAGTGGGAGGACTGCTTGAGGCTAGGAGTTCAAGATTGGCCTGGGCAATACAGTGAGACCCCATCTCTGCAAAAATTTAGAAAACTAAGGCAGGTGTGATGGTACATACATGTAGTCCCAGCTACTTAGGAAGGTGAGGTGACAAGATCTGAGAAAAGGAGTTTGAGACCAGCCTGGGCAATACAGTAAGACTTTGTCTCAAAAAAAAAAAAAAGAAAGAAAGAAAACACACACACACACACAGGAAAATAGCTTAACTTTTTTTTTTTTTTCAGTTTTGGGCAGGGCCGGGCTTGAACACCACCCCCGGTATATGGGCCCGGCACCCTACTCACTGAGCCAAGGCATCACCCGGGTTACCTTTTTTTTTTTTTTATTAAATCATAGCTGTGTACATTGATAAAATCATGGGGCATCATTCACTAGTTTCACAGACCGTTTACCAAGTTTCACATATACCCTTGTAAGATGCACCGCTGGTGTAATCCCACCAATCCCCTTCCCTCTACCCACCTCCCCCTTCCTCCCCTCCCTTTCCCCCTTCCCCCTATTCTTAGGTTGTAACTGGGTTATAGCTTTCATGTGAAAACCCTAAATTAGTTTCATAGTAGGGCTGAGTACATTGGGTACTTTTTCTTCCATTCCTGAGACACTTTACTAAGAAGAATATGTTCCAGCTCCATCCATGTAAACATGAAAGAGGTAAAGTCTCCATCTTTCTTTAAGGCTGCATAATATTCCATGGTGTACATATACCACAATTTATTAATCCATTCGTGGATTGATGGGCACTTGGGCTTCTTCCATGACTTAGCAATTATGAATTGGGCTGCAATAAACATTCTGGTACAAATATCTTTGTTATGATGTGATTTTTGGTCTTCTGGGTATATGCCCAGTAGAGGGATTACAGGATTGAATGGCAAATCTATTTTTAGATCTCTAAGTGTTCTCCATATCTCTTTCCAAAAGGAATGTATTAATTTGCATTCCCACCAGCAGTGCAAAAGAGTTCCCTTTTCTCCACATCTGCGCCAACATCTCTGGTCTTGGGATTTTGTGATATAGGCTAGTCTCACTGGAGTTAGATGGTATCTCAAAGTAGTTTTGATTTGCATTTCTCTGATGATTAAAGATGATGAGCATTTTTTCATATGTCTGAAGGCCACATGCCTGTCTTCTTCAGAGTTTCTCTTCAAATTCTTTGCCCAGCCTGCGATAGGATCCCTTGTTCTATTCTTGCTAATGCGTTTGAGTTCTCTGTGGATTCTGGTTATTAAACCTTTGTCCGAGACATAAATTGCAAATATCTTCTCCCATTCTGAGGGCTGTTTGCTTGCTTTACTTACTGTGTTCTTGGCTGTGCAGAAGCTTTTTGGTTTGATCAAGTCCCAGTAGTGTATTTTTGAAGCTGCTTCAATTGCCCGGGGGGGTCCTCCTCATAAAATACTCGCCCAGACTGATTTTTTCAAGGGTTTTCCCTGCACTCTCCTCTAGTATCTTTATAGTTTCATGTCTTAAGTTTAAATCTTGGGGCATCATTCACTAGCTTCACAGACCATTTACCAACCTTCACATATACCCTTGTAAGATGCTTCTTACATGTGCTTCTTACATGTCCAGTGAGAGTCTATCTTAGTTAATGGTGAAAGGTGTGGGTCCACTTTCAGTCTTCTACAGGTTGCCAGCCAGTTCACCCAGCACCATTTGTTAAATAGGGAATCTTTTCCCCACTGAATGTTTTTAATTGGCTTGTCAAAGATTAAATAACAGTAAGTAGCTGGATTCATCTCTTGGTTCTCTATTCTGTTCCAGACATCTACTTCTCTGTTTTTGTGCCAATACCATGCTGTTTTGATCACTATCGATTTATAGTATAGTCTGAGGTCTGGTAGCGTAATTCCTCCTGCTTTGTTTTTATTTCTGAGTAATGTCTTGGCTATTTGAGGTTTAATAAACAAAAAACACCATTTCTGAGCTGAGAGGGAAGAGCACCTGGATACTTGTTCATCTGTAGGGATTCGGGGGAAGGGAGACAGAGAGTGCAGGAGGCTGACAGCCCTGGACTCTACTTTTTAGGGAAGAAGGCAGGATGGTCAGGGGAGTTCCAGTTCCTTCCAACACTGTGAGTTAGCACAGACTGCCGGCTCCCTCCCTGTCAAGATCAGAGAAATAAGAAGGGAGACAGCAGGAAATCATGAAAGAAAATATACATTTTTTTAAATCTTATTTTTAAAGAGAAGCTGCAAATATCTCATGAGTCAAAGCAGAAATCCTAATGGAAATTTTAAAAAATATTTAGGTCTGCATGATAATGAAAATACTAAATATTAAAACTTGTCAGAAGCAGAGAAGTTGGCGTCAACAGAAAGTCAAAGCAAGAAATGTTTCTGTTAGGAAAGAAGGAGGGGTGAAAACATGTGTCCTCAGTGTCCAGCTCAAAAGTTGGGAGAAAAAGAACAAAATAATAAACCCAAATAAAACAGAAAGAATAAGATTACCAAAAATGACAATAGAAACCCATGAAATAGAAAACATAATTCAGTTAAGAAGAGCCTAAAGGAAAGTCTAATTCAATAAAGCCTTAAGTTGGTTCTCTAGAAAGGCCAATAAAATAGATAAATCTCCAGGAAGGCTGGATCAAGAGAAAAAGAGAAGATCACAGTACTAATACCATGAATGAAAATGGATGCGATGATAAAGTGGGGTCCAGAAAGGTAAGTGGAGATTGCTATCAACAGGTTCATTCCAGCAAATTGAAAATGCATGCAAAGCGGACCAAACAATGTACTCTTTAGGAATACAAACAAGTGGGATAAAATGCTACTTTCAAAAAGCAATATGATGGTTCGTTTTCTCTGTCAACTTGACTGGGTCATGGGGGGCCCAAATATCTGGTTAAACCTTATTTCTGGGTTTGTCTGTTCAGATATTTCCAGGAAAGATTAGCATTCGAGTTTGTTAAGGGAGTAAAGAACATGGTCCTCCCCAGTAAGGGTGGGGTTCATCCACTCTTTTGAGGGCTTGAATAAAACAAAAAGTTAAAGGCAGACTGGGTTTGCTCTCTGCCTGATCGTATGAGCTGCAAGACGGATCTTCTCCTGCCCCACGGCACTTCTGATTCTCAAGCCTGCACCTCAGACGGGCTCCTCACCGTTGGCTCTGTGCCTCTCAGGCCTCCAAACTACAGGATCTCCCAGAGGTCACCCATCAAGTCACCATACACAGCAAAAATTGGAAATTGTAGCTAATGTACCTTTATTTATGAAATATTCATTACAAAATGTTACAAAATATTCTCTACATGTTGGCCACCTCTTTGTAAAATTTTGTAAAGAGTAGTTTTTAAATAAAGATACATTTAGCTACAATTTCTTCTTTTCCTTATGTATGGCAACTTCAGGGGCGACCTTTGGGAAACGCTGTCACAGATAGCAGATCATAATGATTCTCAGCCTCTGCAACTGCATGAGCCAATATCTTATAATGAATCTGTCTAGGACTCTAGGTAGACAGAAGATAAATTGATAAGCTTATTGGTTCTGTTTCTCTGAAGAACCTTGACTAACACAGTCAAGCACAAACTTCAGTACTGCTGTTGCCTGGTAAGGAAGGAGTGTCAGGATGGGTGGGTGGAGGCTGCATATAAATAAACGTAAATTATTGTCAGTGTTTTGGTTCTCATCTAGGATGAGAGGTTCGAGAAATTTATATTAGAACTATTTACTTCCTTCAAAGGGGAGCTTTGCATGGGCTAATGATCAGAGTGTTCCAAAAATCAAGAATTATAACAAATTCAATTCTCTGCAGTTGAGGCCTTCAAAAAAAAAAATTCAAGAAAACTAAAACAAGACTATTTCCATCAAGTCTTGAGAGAATGGTAAGGAATTATGTAGCTGCAATGGGAAAGAGAAAATAAGGTGTGGGTTAAATCAGGAAAACAAACATGTGGGTTGCCTGCTGTGGCACACAGTGTGGTGGTTGGCAGGATGCTAAGCTGGACAGTAAACTTGAATTTTCTTCCTCTATTCAGCTGAGGGGGGTATAAGAAAGTTAATATCACTGGTGTTCAAAAGGAAACCACTAACGCAGAGAATGTAGCTACCCACAGGGATCCCACTGATACCCAGGAAAGGGCAAATAAACAGAACTTCTGTGTTTTAAGGATCCTCTATTAGTTGCTCAAGCTCCTATAAAAAATGCAACAGACTGGTGGCTGCAAGTCTGAAACCCAAGTGTCAGCTGATTGGTTTCTCCTATGGCCTCTCCACAGGACTCACAGATGGTACCTTCTCCCGGGTCCTCTCATGTCTTTCCTCTGTCCACGTGGCCTCTCCTCGGGATTCACACATGGTACCTTCTCCCGCATCCTCACATGTCTTTCCCACACATGGTACCTTCTCCCGTGTCCTCTCATGTCTTTTCTCTGCCCACATGGCCTCTCCTCGGGACTCACAGATGGTACCTTCTCCCGCGTCCTCACATGTCTTTCCTCTGCCAATGTGGTCTCTCATCAGGACTCACAGATGGTACCTTCTCCCGGGTCCTCTCATGTCTTTCCTCTGCCCACGTGGCCTCTCCTCTGGACTCACACATGGTACCTTCTCCCAGGTCCTCACATGTCTTTCCTCTGTCCACATGGCCTCTCCTCTGGACTCACACATGGTACCTTCTCCCAGGTCCTCACATGTCTTTCCTCTGCCCACATGGCCTCTCCTCTGGACTCACAGATGGTACCTTCTCCCGGGTCCTCTCATGTCTTTCCTGTGCCCACGTGGTCTCCCCTCTGGACTCACAGATGGTACCTTCTCCATGGGTCCTCTCATGTCTTTCCTGTGCCCACATGGCCTCTCCTCTGGACTCACAGATGGTACCTTCTCTGGGTCCTCACATGTCTTTCCTCTGCCCATGTGGCCTCTCCTCAGGACTCACAGATGGTACCTTCTCCCGGGTCCTCACATGTCTTTCCTCTGCCCACGTGGTCTCCCCTCTGGACTCACAGATGGTACCTTCTCCATGGGTCCTCTCATGTCTTTCCTGTGCCCACATGGTCTCTCCTCTGGACTCACACATGGTACCTTCTCCCGGGTCCTCACATGTGTTTCCTCTGCCCATGTGGCCTCCCCTCTGGACTCACAGATGGTACCTTCTCCCTCGTCCTCACATGTCTTTCCTCTGCCCATGTGGCCTCTCCTCAGGACTCACAGATGATACCTTCTCCCGGGTCCTCACATGTCTTTCCTCTGCCCACGTGGCCTCTCCTCTGGACTCACAGATGGTACCTTCTCCCGGGTCCTCACATGTCTTTCCTCTGCCCATGTGGCCTCTCCTCTGGACTCAAAGATGGTACCTTCTCCCTGGGTCCTCACATGTCTTTCCTCTGCCCACGTAGCCTTGCCTTGGGACTCACAGATGATACCTTCTCCTGGGTCCTCACATGTCTTTTCTCTGCCTAGGTGGCCTCTCCTTGGGACTCACAGATGGTACCTTCTTCCAGGTCCTGTCATGTCTTTTCTCTGCCCATGCACTCTCTTTTTACAAGGACAACAGTCAGGTTAGATTTGGGCCTCATTTTAATTTAATTGCCTTTTTAAAGATCCTATCTTGAAATACATTGACACTAGAAGGCACTGGAATTTAGGACTCCAACATAGGAATTTGGGAGGGACCACAACTCATTCTATAACAGATCCAAAGGAGAAGCTTCCAGATCCCAAGAAAGAACCGAAAGGAAGTTTTTGTTGCCCTGGGCCTGTGAGTTAGCTCATACCTGGCAGTTCTGGTTCAGTGCTCTAGGGTCAGTGTGCAACTCAACAAGGGGACAAGAGCATGAGAGTATGTGAACATGAAGTGGCTGGAGTGCAGGACCTGGACACCAGGGCTGTCATCATACTTACAGTGGAGAAAACAGACCCTAATGCCCCGTGTGAGCCAGGGCTGAGGTGCTAGCTTTGTGCTTGCTGAGTAACTAATGGACTGGGGCATACTGGTTGTACCCAACATGGGTGACACATGCAATGAACTGAACAGACAGTGGCTATCGTCCATCTTGGGCCATGGAAAAAGATGAGTCTCAGCAGGGTCATGGAACTTTCCAGAGACCAGATCTAGAAAATGAAGGAGCCAAAATTCAGTGCAGATCTGCCCAACTTTAAAGCCACCTACTTTCCATAAGAATCTCTCCTAAGATCATCTTAGGCTCTGTGATAGTTAATTTTATGAAGTTGACTGGGTTGTAAGGTGCCCAGATATTTGGTTAAACATTATTCTAGGTATGTTTGTGAGGGTATTTTTGGATGGGATTAACATTTGAATTAGTAAAATGAGTAAAGCCTTGGAGGCCTAAAGGGAGCATTTGCTCTCTCTGCCTCTCTTCATGCTGAAATACTGGTCTTCTCTTACCTTACTTCTCAGCCTCCACAACTGTGTGAGGCAATTCCTTAGATAGACAGACCTCCTGTATCTCTCCAGAGCCCAGACAACTACAGACGCACAAACACTTGACACGTTTCCCTGTATGAATTGATAAGCTATTCACAAATCATTCCTGTTAGCACAATAAAAATAAATTAAAAGCAATTCAATTCTAATTACTATGTTTAATTGAAAATAACAATACAGTATTCCCCCTCTTATCTGCAGTTCTGCTCTCTGCAGTTTTACTTTCCCTGATTTTATTATCTGCGGTCAATTGTGGTCTGAAAATATTAAATGAGAAATTCTAGAAATAAGCAATTCCTAAGTTTTAAACTGCTTGCTCAAAATGAGTAGGTGAGGAAATCTCACGCTGTCCTGCTCTGTCCTGCCTGGTCCTGCCCTGGACATGAATCCTCTCTTTGTCTAGCAATCCATGCTGTCTATAGCACCCCCCACACCCCCACTTAGCCACTTAGTAGCTAGTCAGGTTATCAGATTGATTGTTGTGGGATCACAGGGCTTGTCTCAAGTACCTCTTGTTTGACTTAATAATGGCCCCAAAGCAGAATAGTGATGCTGGTATATTGTTGTAATTATCCTGTTTTATTATTAGACAATAATAATTTATATTAATATTATGCCCAATTTATAAATTCAACTTTATCATAGGTATGTCTGTATTGGAGAAAAACACTGTATAGAATTCAGTATTATCTTCAGTTTCGGTCATCAACTGGGGGTCTTGGAATATATCCACTGAGGATAACAGGGGACTACTGTATCACACTTAAAAACTGTTCTGTGTCCCAGATTTTTATGATTTAAGACTGGCTTTTCCTTAAAAAATTTGAATAGGCTTGGCGCCCATAGCTCAGTGGTTGAGGGTGCTAGCCACATACACTGGGGCTGGCGGGTTCAAACCCGGCCCAGGCCTGCTAAACAATAATGACAACTGCAACAACAACAACAAAAAATAGTCGTGTGTTGTCCCAGGTGCCTGTAGTCCCAGCTACTTGGGAGGCTGAGGCAAGAGAATCACTTAAGCCTAGGAGTTTGAGGTTGCTGTGATGCCATCGCACTCTACCGAGGTGACATAATGAGACAGTCTCAAAAGAAAAAAAATTTTTAAAAATTAAAAAAAAATAAATTAAGCCTTTTTAAAACTTTTCTTCCAATTCTTTTTTTTTTTTTTTTTTGTAGAGACAGAGTCTCACTGTACCGCCCTCTGTAGAGTGCCGTGGCATCACACAGCTCACAGCAACCTCCAACTCCTGGGCTTACGCGATTCTCTTGCCTCAGCCTCCCGAGTAGCTGGGACTACAGGCGCCCGCCACAACACCCGGCTATTTTTTTGTTGCAGTTTGGCAGGGGCTGGGTCCGAACCCGCCACCCTCGGCATATGGGGCCGGCGCCCTACTCACTGAGCCACAGGCGCCGCCCTTCTTCCAATTCTTAACATCAAATTTACCTGCTTATCAAGTAAAAGGATAAGACTGATGTTTGCGAGTGACCACTCTGTACTCAACCATGGCCTGACATTCCCACCTGTCATCACAGACAATCTTTACAAGCACCACCTTAGTTAACGCCCTTCATGGACCTGCGGGGAAAGGATGGCTTCCGTGAGACCAGAAGGGAACCAGCTCTTTGCTGGGAAGTTGCTCCAGTTTGTCAGGATTTTATGAATCCACAGGGTATCTTTAGCAGGCAAAAGGCTTGATTCCAAATAGGGCTGGATCTGGATGAACTTCTCAGGGTCTTAACAATTAGACACACGGGAGACAGCAGCACTCGACGTGTAAAGGATCCCGGCTGAGCAATTTCACCCAGATGCTCTCCTCCCGTCCTGCTGAGCTGTCAGATCTAGGAAGCCACATGACTGTTGAGGGCCTCTGACTTCAGGGGACATCCCAGTCCCTGTCTGAGCCCTGTGGTTGTTGAAACCGTGAGGTGAGTACTCTGCTTTAATCACAGTTCTCCTTGGTAGCACTTAAAAATGTAGCTGATGAATTTAACAAGAAACACATGTTTTCATTTAAATTACAATTAGCAATTAGAGAGTTAAGTGCGCCCTAGATAGAATATATAATCGTTGTTGAGTTTGTGGCATATCTACTTTACTGTTGCCATTCTCCTTTTATGTTTTGTTTCATGATTTTATAGTAAATTGATGTAGAAACTGTGAGAAAACCCCTAGCTAAATAAAGCTGCTGGATTAGAGTTATTTGGCATCTGGAAAAACTAAGGTCGCCAGTCTAGGCCCACTGCAGACTCATTGCCTGGCAGGTTTCTCTGTTTTAGGAAATATGAGAAGAGCAGACATTTTACTTACTCTCTGACCAGTTTAAATTGGATAATTTGTTAGTGGTGGTTACAGTGTAAATTACATACTTCTGAGCAATGATAGATTGGCTCCATCCACCTACTGCTTGGTATGATTTCCTGAAAATTCAGAAAAGGAAAAGCAAGCTACTTTCTCCTTCAGGTCCTCCAGAATGTTCCACAGTGAAATTACGATTTACTTCTGATTTCCAGTGGCGATTATTTTAAAAAGAAAAAAAAAATTTGGCCAAGAAAAGGTGCCAACACACACCATTTGGGTGACAAGTCAGGTGCATTCCAGATGGTGGGGGACCTGGCTAATGGAACTGTAAGGGGGAAATCCGCAGGGCTTAATGGCCAGGGCGCAACCACTTCTGATCCATAAAAGGTTTCTGTAGCAAGGCAAGTTGGCAGTCGTAACGAAGCCACCTAATGGGGTACTAATTCCTGGTAAGGAAATACCCTCCTCCCCCAGATAAAATAGAATAAAATAAAATAAGAGAAAGATATGGTTTATGACAGTATTACCACGGGGACTGAGTACAGTGAGTCTCAAGCCAAGACAAGTAACTGTGGGTAGCTTGGAGACCTGGCGATTTAACTCCCTGGCACTCGCTAAGGAACCACAGCCGTTTCTAAATTTTAGCAAGACCAGACACAGAAGTTAGGGGAGATTGCTCCTTTGGGATATGTCAGTAATCTGAGACTTTTGGCAGTGTTTGGTGTAGCTGGCAAAAGGGCAGATGGCCACATAAAACTAGATGTTGGAGAGAACATTTCTAGATTTCTCTACAGTCATACAAGCTGAGGGCAATGGAATAATCCAATTACAACAACCAGTGTTTTATTTTAGTTTCTCTTATGGGGCCAAATAGACCCTGTGACTCAAAACAACCCAAATGTATTGTCTTTCTTGTTTCTTAGCGTCCAATAAATCTCTCCAGACCAAAATACCAGGACTTTTTTCCCCCTCTATGGGTGCAGGGGAAAAAATGGCTTACGGGACACTGTGACACTGTTACCATCAACATGCACTGCTCTTCCACGTGTAGGACAAAACTTCTTAGAGAAGACAGAGAGCGGTACAACTTTCTCCTTCCACGCTGTTTTTCAGCTCGTGGAATTGTTTGTCTCCAGCGTCAGAGACAGGGAGTAAATTTTCCTCGACACACTGACAGCCCTCGTGGAACATCTGCATAACGATGAAATTTATTCTGTTCATTATGACTGCCGCGGCGCGCAAGGCTGTATTTCACTCCCACAGACGATTTCTGTTTTCATAAATTATCCAGCATGCTCCCCATGTAAATGGCCCGCAGTCTTCAGAGAACTGGCAAATAATCTCGGAGTTGTCTCTGCTTCTTCATTTTGGTTATTTCTATGTCACAAAAGTTATGACGTGTCAGACAGAAGAAGCATCAAAAAGGCCTCTAATAAATACTTTTCAACAAGCTCCAGACGAATCTCATAACAGAACCATAGAGGCTTCAAAGAAAACCCAAACGCTTCCCCAGCCCAGAGAGGTCAAAGGCAGACAACACCCCTTCCTGGAGCCACCAGCACCTATTTCTGCTCCAAGCGTTTTGTGTTGTGCGTAGTGATGCAAACTTCATTTTGCCCACTTCGAGACTGCCCAGCTCTGTGGCAATCTTTGTGTTCTTAACAATGGATCTTCCCTTTGATTTAAAAAGAAAAAAATAACAGATATCAATAGAAGTATTCTGTAAGTGCAAAAACAAACAAGGACCCCAAGTATTCTGGATAAAAGCACAACCCACAGGAACCCCACCAGATGTTTGACATCAAGATCTCACGTAGCGTTTTCTTCCCTCTCATGAGCTCATTTATTTCTTTCTTAGAATCTGGCCCTGCAGCATATGTGGCTGGCGCCCTACCCCTTTGAGCCACAGGCACCACCCACCCGGCTTTGTTTTTAGTGAAGTTTGGCCAGGGCCGGGTTTGAACCCGCCACCCTCAGTATATGGGGCTGGCGCTTTACTGACTGAGCCAAAGGCGCCACCCTGGGTCTCAGTTATTTAAACACAGCCCTTGAAGCACACAAAAAGGTGCTAACTTTCCTACAGGACCAGGAAGTCCAGAACTTCTTCAACTTCTTCTTCTTCTTTTTTTTTTTGTGAGACAGAGTCTTACTATGTTGCCCTGGGTAGAGTGCTGTGGCATCACAGCTCACAGCAACCTCAAACTCTTGGGCTTAAGTGATTCTCCTGCCTCAGTCTCCCAAATAGCTGGTTCTACACGCACTCGCCACAACACCCAGCTTTTTTTTTTTGGTTGCCACTGTGGTTTCAGCTGTCCCAGCCGGGTTCAAACCCGCCAGCCTTAATGCATGTGGCCAGTGTCCTACCCACTGAGCTACAGGCACTGCCAGGAAGTCCAGAACTTTAGATCTTAAAGTTTCACAAAGAAGAAGAAGAGGAAGAAAAACATTTATATTCCTTTCTGAAATTACAGATGTAGAGATAAAGAATAATTTCTCAAGCTCATCCTGGTGAATCTTCTATATCACACACAGTATACTCAATGCTTCATGTGTTTTTCACTGTGGGAGGCAAATGGCATTGCCCTCATATTACAGATTTGGCTAGGAATGGAAGGTACCTTTTTCATAAAGTATAATGTGCTGGGCACTTTAGATATCTTTTCACCAAATTTTCATAGCCCTATAAGATAGGTCAAATTATATCCACTTTATAGGCGAGTAAACTGAGGCAAATATTTAAAAATAATGCAGAAAGTTTATAGTTATCAACTTGGTGAACATCAGGGTGAAGTGTTCCTAAATATGAGTATAAAGGTCAATGCCACATTTTGGTCTCTCTGGGGAGTCAGCTCAAGGGTAAGGTATCTCATATCCTACACTCTCCCCCTGGGTGTTTTTCTGGAAGTTTCTCTGAATCAATGATCCTGGTGTCTTCTGATGTGACTCCTCAGGCCTCCGGGGGTGATTTGGGAGTAGGGAAGGGGGGTGAGAAGGGTAGGAAGATTCACTGCACTAAAGCCGAAAGACACCGTCCTTATTAAGAACATAGAAGTGGAAGGCAAATGAATGCTAACCAAAAAATTTTATTTTTAGTTCTCACTTCTGTCTGCTGGACAGTTCTACTCTCCCTTTGATATAGGAACGATAACGCTATTTTTAAAAAGCTGTGTAATTTCCTCTCCTCATCACTAAGCACTACTTACTGAATGTCTATATGGAAAATTATGATATCTACTGATTGATGAATTCATAACATGTGCATGGGGCTGGGGCCTCTGGGTGCAAAGCCGCAAGTTTTGAAGCAATGAAGATAATATAGGAATTCCTTCTGCAGTGCACCAAGCTGAGCCAACTGTCCCTTTGCCAACCTGAAAGGTGGACTGAACAGAGTGTGTCCCCCTCTCCACTCAGTGCCTGCCTCCCCTGCCCGCTTCAGACCCAAAGCGGTGATGAAACACTGGGCCGTTTGTTCCCCAAAACCACAGCGTGAACTTTTCCAGCAATGGCAGGAAAAAGTTTCTGCATTCCCCAGCTCCCCCACTCCATCCCCTCCTCCAATTAATACCACAGGTTTCAATTATCCTGGAAATCTGAGCTCTGGTATGTTATTAGAATCCTGTTTCAGGAAAGTGCATTCCCAAGCCCTGAAGTCCTATGGAGATTTTTCTTTCTCTAGAAGCCACTGGGGTAGGACTGTTATCCGAGATCCTTCTCAGGAGGTGGTTTGTTTGTTCCCCTTTCATGGAAGACGTTTTCTAGTGAGGAGTGGAATCCTGATGTGATGGGGCCTCCATTGCCTGGTGGTTAGGAAGTGAGAGGAATTTGAGATTTCTTTCTTGGTGCTTGAAGCTACCAACATCAGAGGGCCTGCTTCGTCTGACTGTCACCCGACACTATTCACCTCTGACCAAAAAGTGTGCTGCTCTGGGGATCCTCTTTGTGAAACTACACCTTTCCTCTTTCTTTTTTTCTCTTTTTATCCATGGTACAAATTCCTTAAGGGAAAGATTAGATACTTTATCCATGTTTAAGAAGAGTAATCAAGAACTAAGCCTAACATATATGAACTAAAAGAAACCCCAAATCCCAAACTAGAAAGAACTCTACTCATTTGTCAAATATGGAAACTTACCCAAATAAATGTCAGAAATAGGTTTGCTTGGACAGTCGCAGCTCAGCACCTGGAAAACATAACATTTTAAAATCTTTCAGTTTTTAATTTTTCCAAATAACTGTTAACAATTTTGCTTCTCAAACCCAAGTAGATCACAAAATAATGGAAAGTTTCCAGTTAAAGGTATAGCTGTCTCTTCATAGGAACTTCAGATCCATCTAGAACTTCCCAGTCTTTTGGTTAAATCCATCAGTTTGCTGATAAGTTTTCAGTCAATTCCAGAGTAAGCTCCTCACTGTGGGAGCCTTGAAGATGGCTCTCAACAAGCCTGAACTCACCCTCTGATAGGGTCCCCCTCTTCATTGCATCAGGATTGTTCTCTGTGACCCTGTAGGGTAGGGCAGAAGTTGTGGTGTGGGACTTCTGGGGATAAGCCACTCAACACCACAGCTTCCACTTTGCTCTTTTAGGTCACTTCCTCTGGAGGAAGCCAGCTGCCATGTCATGAAGACGCTGAAGCAGCCCAAGGAACTATGGCTCCCTGTCAATAACCAGCACCCACTTGGAAGCTGTCTTAGAGCAGACCCTCCCATGTCAGCCGGGCCTCCAGGTAGCTGCTCTGGGGATCCTGGCTGACTGACATCTTGACTCCAGCTGCACGAGAGATACCAAGCCAGAAGCTGCAGCTAAACTACTCTCACAGTTCTGAGTGAGGAAACTGTGCAAGATAACAAATATTTAGAGTAGTTTTAAGCCACTAAATTTGGGCTAATTTGTTACACAGCAGCAGATAACAAATACAACATCTGGACTCTTTCTCCCTCTTCTTCCCATGATGTCTGGTATGCAGTGCCAGGGTTTATGTGACCTCAGTGGTGAAGGACAGAAGTCTTGACTCCACGTGGCATCCTTGAGACCCTCCAGGCTCTTCAATTATCCAGATAGGGATGGATCCTGGTTGGATCTGGTCTCTGGGCTAGTTTCTGCCTTGAGACCTCTATTAGTGATTTTTGTAGCCTGTGCTCTTAGCTTCAGCAGGGTTGGCACCTCTCCCCAATGGCCTCTGTCCCCTTCAGCTCCTGCCAGCACTGTGAACCTGACCCTGAGGTCAGGCTATCATTTGTGGTCAACCCCTGACCTGGAAGTTCTGCCCTGCAGCCTTTAAGGGCTGCTGGTCACTTGGCAAAGGCTATAGAAACCTTGACAGAGTGTCAGTTTATTCCTTTGGCTACCTTTCTTATTCCCACAGGGTATGAGAAACTTCTGGATCATTCCAGGATGCATGAATGCCAAGGGCATGTCAGGATCGCTACTCTAGACATTCACACTTGTGGCCCCACACCGTTGGTTTGACTTTTTGTTCAGCAGCTTCACATTGCCACTGGATCATCCCTTAGGACTTTGTCCCTATGGAATTCCAAAGGGGTAACAAGACCCTCTGCTTTGGGCTTCCCCATCCGCTCAGGGTCACTGAAGGGTCAACCACTCCCACCCCCACCAATTTTGTGCTGAAACTCCTCTGCTCCCATCTTCCCACCCTGCACAAGGGGGATTGCCCAGGATTTGCACTTGTGTCAGAAATTCCTTTTCTGCCTTCTTCCCTAAGGCAGTGTATTGCCCAGCCTGACAGCTGTAGGCAGCAGTGTCTTCTCTATATGGTGGAAGGAACCTTTCCTGTGTTTGCCAGACAATGCTTTTAATTTAGGAACTGCAGTGCAGTGAGGAACAAGACTATTAACAATGAAAATCTATAGATTTAATATGCTCAAATTATTATTCTCATTATCCATTAATTTTGATTCAATTCTGAAGTAAAACCCACTTCTCCCCTTAATAAATGACTATACACACACACACACACACACACACACAACCGGTTGAAATTAGAACTACACTGATATATTTTCTTTAACAAGTTGTCTTGAAAGAACTAGATCTGGAGCATCAGAATCCATCCCTTGCAAACTGTACCCAAGCCTTATTGTAATTCATTCCATTCCAAACCTTATGTCTGATACAAGCATCTTTTACAAAAGAGCTCTTCTTGTTCATATACTTGGCAGTATTTTTGCTTAGGGCATACTTAGGAATTGCTACCGTTAGAGTCTTCTCCTCAGAGAACCAGCCAGAAAACAAGCCAGCTGCTCTGAAGCAACCTCCTGGCTTCCTGGACTCCACTGTCTAAAGGGCACTTGGCCCGCTGCAGACTGTTGCTCAGATGTTCTTCTAGACCAGGGATGCAAGTCAGCAACCTCTAGGATAAAACGAGCCCTGAGGTACATTTTGTTCAGCCTGGGTACAGTCATTTGGTTTTTGTGCATTTGAGAGAATTTAAATAGCACAAGAAACCTCCAGTTGCCTCCTTAGAGAGGCTCGCAGACACCTTCCATGGCATGTCATGGGGGCTGTCAGGAAGTCTATGCTGAGTGATGGAAAGGATGGAGTGGCCATTTATCTGGGAGACCAAGAAAGGATGGATTGGGATATGATACTTCAATGTGAAAAGGTACAACAGGGCTTTCACACAAACAAAATTTAAAAAGATATTTCAGGAAAGACAGTATGATGGAAATCAAATTAAGTATTTATATTTCTATACATATATATACATATAAAGAAAGGCAAGGGCTATAGAAACCTTGGCAGAGGCTCAGTTTATTTCTTTGGCTATCTTTCTTATTCCCACAGGGATGAGAAGTTCCACAGGGTATTCCAGGTTCTCTGAGCAGCCTTCATTTTGTTGTTGTTGTTGTTGTTGTTGTTGAAACAGAGTTCTACCCTATGCCCTGAGCAGAGTGCAGTGGTGTGGTAGCTCACTGCAACCTCAGACTCGGGCTGTGGGCATCCTGCTGCCTCAGCCTCCAAAGCCACTGGGATTACACGTGCTCACCGAGGAGCTCGGCTGGGTTTTTCCATTTTTTTTTTTTTATGAGTTGGGGTCTCACTCTCGCTCAGACAAACCTTAAACTCCTGAGCAATCCTCCTGCCTCAGCCTCCCACAGGGCTGGGATTACAGGCATGAGCCACCGTGCCCGGCAGGGTGAAAAATAGATGGGTGTTAGTCAGCAGAGTCAAATATGTTAGAAAGAGAAAGTAAAATGTATCCTGAAGAAAAATTCTGTTGGCTGTAGAATATAAGCAAATGTAAAGAAAGAGAAAGTAAAATGTATCCTGAGAACAATTCTGTTGGCTGTGGAATACAAGCCAATAATCTTTGTGTGAGCAGGGCAGGTTCTGCAGCGTGTGGAGGTGGGCAGGACGGCAGGATGCCACGGCAGAGGGAGGGAGAGAGTGCGGAGGAGCTGCTCTATGGGTCTGGCTGTTAAGGAAAGGAGAGATACAGGCTGTCGCTAAGGAAAAGCTGACCGTTTTCTCACAAAAAGAGGGTCTTGAGTATGCTTGTAGGCTTTGGGAGAGGAGATAGTGGCGAGGGGAAGGCTGAGTGCACAGAGTAACTACCTGGAGCGTGTGGTTGGGAGGGGAGGGGGGCAGGGTGGTACGGCTCTGAGGTGCTCAGCAGGGCAACTACCAACACAGATGGGGTGGGGCGACCATCAAGTCGGTGAGGGTGGGGTTTGCAGAGCAGGACTTGTGGAAAGGCAAGGTGTGAAGGGCACTAGAGAACACTAAAGGCAGAGGGTGGCTGGGGCCAAGGACCTGAGTGCCTAGCATGGCAGCAAAGCAAGTAAAGCCACGAAGGGATCCTTCCAGCCTCTGTGCAGACCTCTGACATGATCCATTTTGAGGTCTCTGTGTTGAAGGCTGGTGATTGTCAAATGCACCTAAATCAAATGTGGAGAGCTCTTTTTAGCTCCCTCATGACTCCTGGGGTTCATTAAAACTGATTTGAGCAGAGGATCGCTTAAGCCCAGGAGTTGGAGGTTGCTGTGAGCTGTGACGCCTCAGCACTCTACCCAGGGTGATAAAGTGAGACTCTGTCTCTAAAAATAATAATAATAATAATAACAAACTGATTTGAGCAAAACAGAAGCAGCAATCCACTCCCCACATGGGATAGAGTTCCCTGACTTTTTGAGTAATCGAAGGAGTCTCCTTAACCGGCATTGTAGATAACGTAGTATTACTCTAAATCTTCTTTGAAAGATGTTTGATATTTCATCAGAAGAGGGACAGGAACCTAACCTGTAAAAGGCAGCATTCACCCGAATATTCAACATGAGCTGAGCATACGGCCTCCACACATGTGGAGGTGAGGTTATGTCAGCAGTGGCACCTGGAACGCCTCCAGCGTCTTGTCCCCAAGACCTCCAGCCGCCCCATGGGCGGCCCTAGGAGTCTACCACGTGGATCGATATGCAGTTCCTCGCCGGGACAATGTCCCCCAGCATCCCCACAGCTATAAAACTGTGTCCTGCCAACGTGGCATGGTGTTCCTTTTACTTCATTGCAGCAGAGATGGGCAAAATGCCCGCCTCTCACGTCCTGCCACTTTGTCACCTGGGCTTGAAAGCGGAGTCCTAAGGGAGACACCCCCTCAGTCCCTCTCTCTTCAAGGGCTCGGTGAGGCTCCCAGCAGACCCCATCTGCTCCTCCCATGTTTTCTCTCTCTTCCCAAGGACACCTGCACAGGGGGCCTTCCTCACCGGCATCCTTCCCCCCAAGGCAAGCTAACGCAGAAAAAAGATCCTCACACACTCTTGCCCATCGGGTCACCCACAGGTTAATTTTCACTTCAGGTCCGGGTCACCCTGAAACCTTGCTCATACACAGAGGAGTCGGTTTGGCTACGCCAAAGGGCCTTTAAGTCAGCCACACCTGGCCACTTCTGCGCCTGCAGCAAATCCCCTCCTGGAGAACCCGAATAGGCGGAGACTTGTTTTCCAGCAAGCCCTTCTCACATCTGAGAATTTTAATTTGGATAGTCATGAATGTCTTGTTGCTCCTGATGAAATCACTCAGGAGGAACTGGGGGCAGGGAAGGGAAGGGAAAGTCGTTCGGGGGCAGTAGGAGAGAGGCTCTGGCAACCGACTGCGTTCCTCTGCTCTGGCTGCTGTAACAAAGCACCCCAGACTGGGGGCTGAAAGAGCAGAAATTTACTTTCTCACAGTCTGGAGTCTGGAAGGCTGAGATCAAGATGTTGTGTGTTGGTTTCCCCTGAGGCCTCTCTCCTTGGCTGTTAGCTCTCTGTGCTTTCACCTGGTCATCCCTCCGTGTGAGTCTGTGTCTTAATCTCTTTTTCCTATTAAAGATACCAGTCATGTGGAACTAGGGCTCACCATATGGCCTCAATTTACCTTTATTGCCTCCTTAAAGAATCTGTCTTCAGAGGCTGGGTGCAGTGGCTCATACCCATAATCCTAGCACTCTGGGAGGTCGGGCCAGGAGGATTGATTGAGGTCAGGAGTTCAAGACCAACCTGGGCAACAGAGAAAGACACCCCCCCCCAATCTCTACTAGAAATAGAAAAGTTACCTGGGCATTGTGGTGGGTAGCTGTAGTTCAAGCTACTCGGAAGGCTGAAGCAGGAGGATCACTTGAATATAGGAATCTGAGGTTGCTGTGAGCTATGATGACACCATTGCACTCTAGCTAGGGTGATAGAGTCGGACCCTGTCAAGAAAAAAGAATCTATCTTCAAATGGGCATATTCCAAAGTACTGGAGGATTAGAACATTAAGCATGAATTGGGGAAGGGGGGATACAACTCAGCCATAACATTGTCCTTTGATTCCCTAGGGAGAATCAAAGGAAGTTGAGGGCTATGAGGCAGGGCTGTATATGAGACCTTGTGGTCTCCTGGGTTGAGGGATGCCTGATGGGCCAAGGGGCTGGTACAGCTAAGTGGAGTGTCCTTCTTTCCTCCTCGGTGATCAAGTGTCCAGTCATCATGGGAACAGAAGGTGTTAAGCCCTTGGGTAGAGTGCCGCGGTGTTATAGCTCACAGCAACCTTAAAACCTTGGGCTCAAGTAGCTGGGACTATCGGCACCTGCCACAACGCCTGGCTATTTTTTTCAGTAGAGACAGGGTCTCCCTCTTGCTCAGACTGGTTTCAAACTCCTGAGCTCAGACGATCCACCCACCTCACGCACATGGCTGATTTTATCTTTTTGACCACAGTAAGCCCTGAGGGACAGGGACCTGCTGCGGGACTATCACAGCCTCAAGACATAGTGTCAGAAAGGCATGAAGTGTTTGGGTGGACACAGAATAAGGAAACCTCTCCACAGTCCTCACCTCAGTGAAACTGTGAGGTAGGGAAATTCTAAAGGGACTGGAGTGGTCAGTGGAAATTGAACCTGAACAATATTCTCATTTAAGGACTGATAAAAGGCAGCGATTGCCTATTGCTTTATTGTGCTTTCTTTGTTGTTTTATTCTTATTTTGGAAAAAATCATATAAAAATAAAAACCAACCTTCTTGGGTGCAGACTTGGAGCCCATTAGCTAAGTCTAGCAGCCTGGCTGTTCCAGAAGAGGCTGGGGCCCAGGAAATAGAGAGCTGGGCTGAGAGGCAGAATCAACGCTGTGCTGAGTGCTCCGTCTCCAGGTGACTGCCTGGAATTCTTAAGGGTGAGTGTTGATGAGGCAACAGCCCAGAGGGAATAGTGGACAAGAAGGAAATGTCACTCCCTGGGCCATAAAGAAGTTAGAGTCTCAGAAAAGAAACAATAAATAAAAGAAAAGGTGCAAGAATTTCATATTTTCCCTGTACTTCAGAAAGCAGGTTTCATATATATTTTAACATCCAGTGTGCTCAAGAATGGATCAGACGTGCACGTGCCTGCAGACCCAAAACACAGCTGGTAGGTCTAAATTTAGGGCCCTAAGCATTGGCACTGTCCCTCTACCCAACAAGTGCTGTCTGATCTCCCAGTCTGTGGTCAGAGCAGCACTCAGCTGAGCTTACTGTCAGCCCGGTGTGTAAGTGTGAGAGGCACCTCTCTGAGCCTGGCATCCTTGAGAGGGGACAAGTAGCTGTACCCACTCAGATATGACCTCCTGGGATTAGGGGAAAAGGCAGCTTTTCCCATGAACTCAATCTGAGCCTCTAGAAAATGAGTTTGAAGTCTTTTAAGGAAAAAATAATAATACCAGGCTGTCTAGTGGGCTGGATGGGAGCATAGAAGATAGTGTCTGCCTGGGATAATGGTTCCCTGGAACATTATTCTTCATTTTGCCTGGAATGATCAGAGAAATGGGGGGGTTCTGGCTGATGGAAGCTTCTAGAACCATGGTGTTTGGGTTAGAATCTGGTTTTGTCATTTAATAGTCATAGGACATAGGGAAAGTTACTTCTCTGTGCCTCAGTTTCTTCATCTGCAAAATGTCAGTCACAGTACAAATCTCATCATGAATGAGGTGATATATGTGAACCTAGACCCGTGCCTAGTACAGAGCAAACATTTAGTAATTGCTGACCATTATAATTAACTGCATATTCTGGTTTGAGGCACTTAGCATAGATGACATAGCAAGAGACTGCAAACTGCAGTGGCTAAATATGTGAGCACTGAAGTTTGCCTTGGTTCAAAGCCCCGCTCTGTGAATTTGAGCAAGTTAGTTAAACTCTTTGTGTCCCCTTGATAAAATGAAGGTAATAATGGAGACATAATAATAGCATCGTCTCCAGATGATAGTTATGAGGATTAAAGGAGTTAATATATGTATATAATAAACACTCAGAAGAACGCCTTGTATTACAGAGTGAGAACTTGATAACAGCTAACTGCTATTATTATTATTACTATTATTGGTGTATGAATTTTCAACTTTCAAAGGCAAAGAGCACAGCAGCGTTCACTGAAGGTTGAAATGAGACTAAGCTTCATTTACTCTTGCTTTGAAGAATCAGAGGGAACTGTGGGATCTTGCGGGCACCAATTCAATCGGCAAATATTTGTAGACCGTGTACACTATGCCGAGAACTGGCTGTTGTTAAAAACTCCCAGTAGCATCGTGCTGGCAGCTTCCTGAGTAATGAGAATTCAGATATCGCTGCCAACGATGAGGTCAGTCTAGTCCTCTCTGGTTTGTCCAGGCAAAGCATCACCAGCACCACAAGTATTATGGCATCTCTAAAACATCGCCAGTCTCAACACCAAGAACCAAGGAAGGAAGACCTTGCCTTAGGCCTTTGAAGACATCTCTAGTGTGATTCCGAGTAGAGTCAAAACTCAGCAGGGACAAAAATCAAGTTGAGACTCGGCGCTTGTAGCTCAAGCGGCTAAGGCACCAGCCACATACACCAGAGCTGGCGGGTTTGAATCCAGCCTGGGCCTATCAAACAATGACAACTACAACCAAAAAATAGCCGGGCATTGTGCCTGGCGCCTGTAGTCCCAGCTACTTGGGAGGCTGAGGCAAGAGAATCGCTTAAGCCCAGGAGTTGGACATTGCTGTGAGCTGTAGTGCCACGGCACTCTACCCAGGGCAACAGCTTGAGGTTCTGTCTCCAAAAAAAAAACAAAAAAAATCAAGTTGAGGACTTGTGCATTTCTCTGACCCTCCTCTCCCTCCCCGTGGCTTCTCTTCTCACACATCTGTGCTGTGAACAGGAAAAGATGTCCCCTTCTTGGGGTCTTTAAGGATCATTCCAATGCCACCATGGACATTATACTTGGAGAGGCATATGAAATCAAAGATTAATTATAGATTAATTAAAGGATAGGATAGATCCTGGCATGTAGGGGCCACAGAGGAGGGGGAAGAGACAGAAAGAAAAAGGAGAGGAACTTCTAGGCAAATGCCTTTATTAGAGATCAGGGGTCAGTACACAAACAAAAAGTGTGAGGGAATTTTACTCGTGACTTTGAATGTCACTAGGTCCTAGTCAGGAAAGGACAAGAAGGGTCACTTGTAGGCAGGATGAGCCTCACCTGATCTCCTGGACAAGGTGCTCACAGCCTGCTTGCAGGGATGTGGAGGCATCAGGAAAAGATGAAGTTTGAATAATTGGCAATACAATGCCTCCCCCTTGCCAGCCTGCTGTGTTGCAGAGATGACAAGGGACAGGAGCCTGAGGGGCTAACAACGGAGGTTCCCTCACCTGCCCGTGGCACCCCTAACTCAGGGTCACTCAATGCCCTATCTGCATCTACCCTTGGCAAGTCTCATCAGCAGCAAGTAAATCCCCCAGGAGACAGAAAGGCCACAAAGGGCCTGCCCGCTTCAGCAGGTGCAACAGACTGAGGGGACATGTCCAAGTCATCACGATGAATTCAGACAGGCCTATGACAACAACTCAGGGAGGAAGCAAAGTACAAAGGCAAAAACTTGTGAACTTTTTCTGTCCAGCTCCTCGTCTGCTTCTGTTCCAAGTGTGCACCTTCCTTCCTTCAGGAATAGCAGTCCCTGCTTGAGTGCCTGCAACCTGGCTTCAGAAAGACGAGGAGGAGAGAAGAAAGGATGCTTTCCATTGCCCTTGTGAGGGAGCTCAGCCTCTGCCCCCGGGAAGCCCCTCTACTTTCCAGACCCAGCGATGCCCTCACATTCCCTAGAGCTGTGAGCTGTAGCAGCCTACACGGCCAGAAGGTGCTTACTATAGAGAAACCTGTGGATTCCCATCCTCTAGGAGTGAGGAAAAAAACGGGAGAACGGATTCAGGATTTTACTGTCCGACTCTGAGCAGAAAATGAAGGTCTTTCTGGAAAGAGAGCATCCCTCACTCTCTTTATCGCCTTTGGTTGCTTCAATGTAAGTCAATTAGACAGAAAATGAGATGGCAAAACCTACAGCCGAACACACCTGGAGTTCTTATTTATCTGTTTATATATTTATTTGCCTTTTTTTTTCTCCTCCTTCTCCCCCCAGCACCTTGTTCTTGAAACTTGTCTGGTTCGGCATTTCACCGGCTTGGTTAAGTATCTTGTAAGGAAATCATTTCTAATAAAGCCGGTATGCTTGGGTTTATCATTTCTAAGTGTGGGTCAGGATTTAGTTCGCTGTGTTAAACTCCATGCTGCATGTGATTTGTCAAGCTTTGTCAGGAACAAAAAGTTCCGGGATGTGCAAAGCAGGACTGCTTGGTTTCCATGGAGATACTGCTAGTTAGGCTATGGAAATCCTGAAAAGGCCAGAGGATGAGTGACAATACAAGGATTTAGCGGCTGATCTGAAGAGCCAGACTGAATTAATGAGATTTTTCACAGAGCGTTATTAGCAAGGCTAGCACCGTATGGCTCTTAGGCCCTCCTTTTCTCAGCTGCAGTCTCAGAAAACAGAAATGGAAAGATTTAATTGCTGTTTTTTAAACCCTTTAAGATTATTTTAACCTATAACATTTTTAAGGTTGTAATAAAAAACGGGGTTCTTTTTTATCATTCAGTTACTGTTATTACCGTGTTTTGGGTGGCAGTTGCCCTTCATCTGCATGGAGATGGGAAATTCAATAGTACTTATTATATTGAGCAGTTAATTCCCACATACTGTGAACACATTACTGTTCAAAGTAGGTTATCTGGTGTTCCATTTAGAGCCGAAGGAGAGATACCATGTCGCTGGCTTTATGTCTCCCAGGGCTATATTAATTATTTATTATAAACTGCTGGTGTCAACCGTGAACTCTGGTAGGTCATAGTTTGTACATATATCTATCCAGGGCTCCAGGTTTTTCCGAGTTTGGCTGTAGATTTCTGGAAACTAGCAATCTGTGTGTTTTGTGAGTTTAATTCCACATGCTGCTGCTAGTGCGTAGAGCATCAAAAAGAAAGCTTAGGAAGGACTCTTCTCGGCCATCATCAGGTAGGCATTGCCTCTGGAGTTTGGGAGCCGTATCATCGGAAGGTCTTCTTCCTCTCTCTTGCTTTGCAAGGATTGATACCAGAACTTCTAATTTCAGCGATCTTTCCTCCCCCGCTCCCAACCTAGTGGATCGGACTCTGAGCGTAGAAATTCTGGGTGCAATTAGCCGGGTTGCCTTTTCATTTCCAACGCGTTCCCTGCACAGACTCCCCACATAATGTCAGTCTCTGCCACCTCCTGAAATGAGACGGCGTGGCACAGGGGAAGTGGCCCACCAGGCGCTGCTCTTTCTTGCTGGTTTGCAGAAGGGCCCAAGCCCATATGTTTCTGGGAGATGGAAAACCATAATGTTGCTGCTGAGTAACGCACAGCAAAGGCACGTGCTGCCTGCATTCCCCGGATTCCTGTACAGTAGACTAATCCACTTAATCTCACTGTTAGCTTCCCCGGGCCGGAATTTCACAGTCTCTTTTGATTTAGTGGTTTGTAAAATCTCTGATTAAGTGCCTTTGCCCTCCTGTTATTGTCTCTTTATTCCCTAAATGATTTTGTGGGGAAGAAACCCAAGAAGTTGAAACAAGGGTCAGCTTGTCCTCTTCTTGCCTTACCTGGTGTTCCTTTATTATTATTGTTGCTTAATTGTATGCACTTTTCCCCCTCGACTCTACTAACATGTAAAATATTTTAATTTTTAAATTATCAAGTGTGCTTTGCCAATCTATGCTGAGTCCGTTCAACTCAGCTGATCTCAAGATTATCTCTGTTGCAGGTTTGTATAGTGCCAGTTCTTCTGGGCATCTAAACATCCAATACTCTGTGTGTCTTTTGAAAGGTGGTTATAAAAGCAAATGTGATAGGATCAGACGGATTTGGCCTCGAAACCCGGTTCTGTAATCTGCTGGCTGTGTGACTGTGAGCAAATTACTTAACCTCTCTGGTCTTGATTTCCTCATCTAAAAGTACAGATTAAATGCTGTAGCATATAAGAAGTATTTATGTGACTACACATGGTATATTCTTAACATATTATGACAATAATAGTTATCAACATATTAGTGTACATGTGCGTATTGTACATGACAGTGATTTGTTTTGGAGTATTTTATTAAGGGCTTTGATGTGTGTTTTTCTGAAGCCTCTGCTTAGATTAAGCTTGAAGTTAAAGGCCCAATTTTTCCGATTATTTTGTAATTGTTCATTGCATTTACTTTGTGTGATTGTCCACCTGATTTTCTGCCTCTTAAAAGTGTCTATTGTCATGATAGCTATGCCCAAACTCACTCCAATTCTAAAAATACAGTCCACACTCTCTCATCAGGACTGGTGTAGCAGACATAAACTGCACTCTAGTATTGAGAAGTGGGGAATAGGCTCGGCGCCTGTAGCTCAGCAGCTAGGGCTCCAGTTCCATACATCAGAGCTGGCAGGTTCGAACCAGCCTGGGCCTGCCAAACAACAATGACAACTACAACCAAATAATAGCCGGGTGCTGTGGCAGGCACTTGTAGTCCCAGCTACTTGGGGAGGCTGAGGTAAGAAAATCACTTATGCCCAAGAGTTTGAGGTTGCTGTCAGCTGTGATGCCATGGCACTCTACTGAAGGTGACATAGTGAGATTCTGTCTCAAAAAAAGAAGAAGAAGAAGAGGGAGAGGGGGTAGGGGGAGGGGAGGGGAAGGGAGAGGGAGGGGAAGGGGAAGGAGAAGGAGGAGGAGAAGAAGGAGGAGGAGGAAGAGGAAGAGGAAGAGGAAGAGGAAGAAGAAGAAGAAGAAGAAGAAATAGGAAATATGGTAGCTCTTTCTTTTTTTAAAATCACACGACATGTAGCTCCAACCTGTCACTATCTGTGTGGAGGCCTGCTGGATTCTGGGGACAGACAGGGAAGAAGCTCTGCAGCTTCATGACTGCTTGATCTTGGCGAGATACTTAGCATTTCTGTGCCTCAGTCTCCTCATCTGGAAAATTAAGAAATAAGTTCCTCTCTTGTCTAGGCAAGGTTGTTGTAGAAGGTTAAATGAAACCATATGTGTGAATTCTTAGAACAGAGCTTGTCTCATATCAACTGATCTGAAAGTGTCAGTTTGATGATAATGTTGATGATTATCATGAACTGAGAGAGGCTTGAGGGATACCAGCATGATCCTTAGTCTGTGAGTATGACCATCCCTAGCATACACTGCTATTCTTTTGTATTCTATACAATGCTGGTCTTCTATTAACTGTTGGGCAACTGTGTGTGCTCTGGCATGTTACAGAGGGTCACCTACTGGACTCAATACCGGTAGATCCTCACCTTGAGTGATGTCCAAGAATATAGGCCTCAGAAATTCACAGGCCATCCCCCTACCACAGGACTGTCTGCATCCCAGGCACAAAATGATGACATCTTTTTCTACTTAGCTGACTGTCCAGAGTCATGAAATCAATGACTCTCTCTCTCTCTCTGTCCCCTGCCCCATGGGCCCATGGCCTTCTGCCTAATACAGCTCTGTAGTTTTAGGACTAGAGTCTTTAGACAAAAATTTGTCAATTCACACTGTAGCAAAATATGCTGCACCTGCAGAATAGAATACTCCCTCACCTCACTACTCTTTTAAAGGTGTGATATGGTTTGAGGGTGGGATTGGGGCACCCACCAAAGTACTTTTTGTTCTTTTGTGATTGTACAACATATTGAGCCTATAGAGGAAATCAGAACACAGCTAATCTCTCATTCAGACTCCATGCTGGCTTAAAGGCAAGTTTTGGACCATGGGGATCTAGCACCTCTACTCCTCCATAGTGCTCTGGAGCCTGAACTGAAGGAGTGACACCTGTTGCTCAGGTTGAGGCACTGAGCACTTTGGACAAACGGCTGAAGCTAAGTATTGAGGAGTTGAGGGGTCAGAGCTAAATGGCCAGGTCAAGCCAGTCTATTCAATTCAAAGGAGCTAAAATAAGACCCCTGGGTCTTGAGGATCCAGTGTGTGTGGGAATTTCACAAGGGAGGAAGGAAGGGAGGGAGGGAGGGAGGGAAAACATACCTGGAGGTATGGCCAGTTGTTGGCAGTGGCTTATTAATCTGCCATGTGTCCCTGTTCCCATATCTCTCTGTAATTGGGTTGTTGTCCGCTAGTGGTCCATGTGTTTCCTTCCTTTTAGTTCCTCACACCTGGCATGCTTATATCAGCGTCTCAGACAGTTATGGCAGCCAGCCCATTAACTGTGGACTCCCTCAAGGGCATCCTAAGACCCTACTTCCTCATTCAGTGCCCCTAGCCCAGCACTCTATTAAGAGGGAAAGAAGGGCTGGCATCTATTGATCATTTCCTATATAACAGGCACACATCCTAGTGTGCTATCTAATTTAGAATCAGGCTGTCATCCCAGCTCTTCCATTCCAAGCTGCATGATGCTGGGTTAGTCATTTAACCTCTGCAGGATTGACCTCACCTGCAAAAAAAAGATGCTCTTAAAAAAATTCTTTGGTACTATCAAGCTGTGTCCCTCATCGTTATTCTCTCCCCACAACCTAATTTTCTGACTCTGTAATTTCATTTTTTTCTGTTCTTTTTGTTCTCTGCCAGACAAGAAAATAAATGGAAAACCAATCTTCAGATAAACTAATCAGTGCTAATGGATGTTAATGATTTAAGGGGTTTACCTCTCAAAGGGATTTGAATTTTAATAGGTAAGTTCCATTTCTTAGTTCAAGAAATACTGAGTGTCTAGTGCCTGTCAGATCCTGTTATTCCTGTGGATTCAATACTTTAACCTAAAATTTCACAAGATGTGCACCATGAAAAAGAGTTCCACAGTCAAATAAATCTTTAAAATGCAACATACCAACTTCTGCCTCTGCCCAAGACAGAGGAAAAGGGCCTGGATTTAAGCTTCTTCCTTAAACAACAATCGCAAAACACAAAATATATAAAACAGTGCTTTTCAAGACTCCTCATCAGGCAACAAAGAAACAAGAAACAAAAGCAAGTCCCCTGAGAGCCCAGTTTACCGCCTTGAGAGAACTCCAGGCTGCGGTGCAGGGAGGGGAAACCCAGGCAGAGCAGAGGAGATGGGGTTGAGGATCTGGGGCAATCACGATGACCAGAGGTTAATGGGATAGCATCCAAAGAGAAAACCCTGGAGATCTGCAAAAGTCCCTCATGAGTAAGCAGAAGAATACAAATTAATCATGCATGTGAGGAAACTACCCAAGAATGGACAAAAAAATATTGGAAAGAATAAGAGAACAGTGCCTGACATTCCCATAGAGCTTGGAATAGTGATTATTCCCACCAGCCAGAGCAGAACAACTCATACTTCATTTGACTAGAAATCTCAGGAATGTTGTGCCTCAGGAGTGGGGAATAATTAGCCCTAGATAGAGCACACTTAAGAATCTTCTATGAAATTTCATAAAAATCATTTCCAAATAACTGCATTCCAGAAAAAAGCTTCAAAATATTTATATTAATACAAGAATATTTAAACAAAAATATCCAGTGCCTAACAAGAGAAAATTCACAATGTCTGGTATTCAAAGAAAGACAACCAGGCATTCAAGTAATAGTAAAATATGCCCAGTAGTCAACCAACTAAAACCAATTAAGAACCGACATAGATGTTAGAATCAGCAGACAAGAACATTAAACAGTTGTCAGAATTGTATTCTGTATGTTCAAATGGTGAAATACAGACATGGGAAATATTTCAAAAGACCCAAATTAGACTTCCGGAGATAAAAACTACAACGTCTGAGATAAAATAACATATTAGATAGGACTGATGGCAGATTAGACATAGCAGAAGAAAGGATTAGTAAACTTGAAGGCATAACAGTAGAAAATATCCAAAATGAAGTATAGAATAAAAAAAATGACCAAATAATAAAAGCATCAGTGAGCAATGGAACAACATCATGAGCCAAGTATGTGTCTGCAGTCATTCTGACTGAGAATTCTTCAACTCATTTTTCGAAACAGGAGAATTACAAAACAAAAACAAAAACCATGCTAGTTAGCATGGCAAAATGCTAAAATTAAAGACAAAGAGAAAATGTTAAAAGCAACCAAAGTGAAAGAAAGACACATTGCATTTATGAAAATAGTAATAATACTGGCAATAGAAACAGAAACCAGAAAATGATATTATTACAGTACTAAACATAAATAAAATAACTAAATAACTGTCCACGTGGAATTCTATACTTTGAGAAAATACCCTTCCAAGGGAAGGCACAATTAAAAAGTTTTCAAACACACAAAAATTCACATAATTCTTTGTTGGTAGGACCATGCAAATAAAAAACTGAAGAGAAAATAATTCTGGAAGAAAACTGGGAATCAGATAAGGACTGACGAGCAATGGGCACGATAATTGTATGGATGAATCTACATCAGTTTTGCCTGATTAAAACAAAAATAAAAATGTCTTGTATTTAAATAAATATGGAATTTAAAACAAGGAAACAGTAACATGAAGGCTGTGGAAAGAAAATATTCTAAATTTAGGATGTGGTAATACAAAGTTGAGATTGACTCTAATAAATTGAGTTTGCATATTATAATCTTTAGAAAAACCATTATGATAATGGTTGACCTAATTTTCAACTCCACGTACATATCAATAGAGTAGGCCCAGTTCCTTATGTTGACCAGTTAGTTACAAGTTAATCTTGTTTTCTAAACAAGATTAGAAAATGGGAACAAAGAATATATGGGACAAACAGAGAATATAATTGCATGGTAGATACAAACCTACGTTTATCAAGAATTATTTTAAACGTAAATAGACCAAATATTCCAATTAAAACAAGAAAAGTGTCAGACTGTATTTTTAAAGAACCACAAGGCTACTTGCACAGACACAACTTAAATGTAAGAAAACAGAAATTTTGTAACCATTAATCAAGTTAATTCTGATAAAACTCATCCATTAGTATAAAAAAGCAGACTTTAAAGCAAGAAGTTTTACCGGAGATAAACATGAAATGTTTGTTAATGACATAAACAAATTTAGTTGATAAAAACAGGATCAATTCAATAGGAAGATATAATAATCCTAAATTTATGTGCACCTGACACATAACTTTAAAATATATAAATAAAAGTTTACAGAATAAAAAAGAGAATCAGACAAATATACAAATACACTGGAAGGTTTAATAGTTTTTTCCAAGTAATTGATCAAACAATTAGATATAGAATACTGGAATAACGCTTTTTACAAACTTGATCTAATTGACATATATTAAAAATTGGACCCTTAAAGCACAATATTTATAGGCCTTTTAAGCACCTAAAAAATATTTTTCCCAATCTGAATAAATACTGAGTCATAAGGCAAGTCCCAACAAATTTCCCAGTAATGGAAATCAGGCAGTATATTCTATGACTAGTAGAATTAAGCTAGAAACCAGTGACAAATTGTAACTAGAGAATCATCAAATGTTTGAAAATTATTTTATTTTATTTATTTATTTTTTTATTAAATCATAGCTGTGTACATTAATGTGATCATGGGGCACCATACCCTGGTTTCATAGACCGTTTGACACATTTTCATCACACCGGTTAACACAGCCTTCCTGGCATTTTCTTAGTTATTGTGTTAAGACATTTACATTCCACATCTACTAAGTTTCACAGGTACCCTTGT
This sequence comes from Nycticebus coucang, assembly GCF_027406575.1. Lineage (NCBI taxonomy): Eukaryota > Metazoa > Chordata > Mammalia > Primates > Lorisidae > Nycticebus > Nycticebus coucang. The sequence goes on from NC_069788.1 coordinate 65,017,791, forward strand.
AAGATCACAGCAGGTGTAATCCCACCAATCTCCCTCCCTCTGCCCACCTCCCCCCTCCCTCCCCTCCCTTTCCCCCTACCCCCTATTCTTAGGTTGTAACTGAGTTATAGCTTTCATGTGAAAGCCATAAATTAGTTTCATAGTAGGGCTGAGTACATTGGATCCTTTTTCTTCCATTCTTGAGATACTTTACTAAGAAGAATATGTTCCAGCTAAGCAAGGAACTTTTGTGTAATTAAAAGGCTAAAAGAGAAATCATATTGGAAATTAGAATATTTTGAACCTAACAAAAATGAAAATGCTACATATAAAAGCATGTGGGCTATAATAGTGCTCAGATGAAAATTTTTATTCTTTTTTTTTTTTTACTGGTTGATATATCCCTCACCTCATTTACTTAATTATTGTGTTAAGACATTTATACTCTGTACTTAATAGACCTGACATACACCCTTGCAACATGCATCACAGGTGTGATCCCACCATTCACCCTCCCTTCATCTGACCTCCCCCCTCCCATCCCCCCACCTCCTTCATCCTGGGCCATAGTTGTGATCTATTCTTCATATGAAAGTGTGAGTGATTGTAAATTGGTTTCATAATAGTACTGAGTACATTGGATACTTTTTCCTCCATTCTTGAGATACTTTACTAAGTAGGATATGCTCTAGCTCGTCCATATAAACATGAAAGAGGTAAAGTCTCCATCTTTTTTAAGGCTGTATAATATTCCGTGGTGTACATATACCACAATTTATTAATCCATTCATAGGTCGATGAGCACTTGGGCTTCTTCCATGACTTGGCTATTGAAGGCATACAGTAGAAAATATCTACTGTTATGAACAATCTGGCGCAAATATCCTTGTTATAAAGTGATTTTTGGTCTTTTGGATATCGAATAGCCAAGACATTACTCAGAAATAAAAACAAATCAGGAGGAATCATACTACCAGACTTCAATCTATACTATAAACCTATAGTGATCAAAACAGCATGGTATGGGCACAAAAATAGAAAATTTTTAGTTTTAAATGCATATAGAGAAGAAAAGCTGAGATTAATTATTTATTTAAGTGCCCATTTCAGGAAGCTAGAAGTAATAAAATTCAAAGAAAATTGAAGAAATATAATAATGAAGTTCAGAATAAAAATGAATGAAATTAATAAAAAACAGGAGGGCAGTGCCTATGTCTCAGTGGGTAGGGTGCTGGGCCCATACACCAAGGCTGGTGGGTTCAAACCCGGCCCTGGCCAGCTAAAATAGCAGTGACAACTGCAACCAAAAAAAAAAAAATTAGCCGGGTGTTGTGGCAGGCACCTGTAGTCCCAGCTACTTGGGAGGCCGAGGCAAGAGAATCACTTAAGCCTGAGAGTTGGAGGTTGCTGTGAGCTGTGACACCACGGCATTCTACCAAGGGCAACATAGTGAGACTCTGTCTCAAAAAAAACAGAAAAAAAAAACAGGAAAAAAGTAGATAAAATCAACAAAACAAAAAGTTTCGTTTAAAGATCAATTAAGATATTCTAACAAGCCTGATCAAGGAAAAAAAAGGCACAGATTCTTAATATGAAGAATAAAAAATGGAAAGTCACTACAGTTTCAACAAATACTTAAAAGAAATTGCGAAAACATTTATGCCAATAAACTTGAAAATTTAGCAGTAAAAAAATTCCTTGAGAAACACAACTTACAAAATGAACACAGGGAAAAGCAGAAAAACATGAACAATCCTATCTCTATCAGAGAAAATGAATTCAAAATGGAAAACTTACTTCAAAGATAAATCCAGGTCCAGTTAATTTCAACATGAACTCATCCTTCAAAGAAAAGAAGAACACAAATTCTTCCAGCGTATGGATAATACAGGAAACAATTCCTATTTCATTTTACGAAGCTGGCATAACCTTGACAAGGATACTACTAGAAAAAAAAAATACACAACAGTCCCTCTCATAAAGAGGTGCAACAATCCTAAACAAAATAGTAGCAAATAGATCCCTTTGTGTATAAAATTGAATATCTAGTGACTGGCCTTATTCCAAGTGTGCAAATGTGGCTTAACATTCCAAAGTTAATTAGTAAAGTTCTCCACATTAACAGATGAAGACTCAAGATCATATCGTCATCTCCTTAGATGCATTAAAACCATTGAATAAAATTCAACACTCTTTCATGATAAAAACTCTAAATAAATTTGGAATCAAAAGAACTTCTTTAAGCTAAAAAAAAGGTCTACACAAAAGACCATGGCAAATATCCTACTTAGCGTTAGAGTATTGAAATCTTTCCTCCTGATTTTGGGAATAAGATAAGGATTTCAGCTATTGTCACTTTTCATACGTTTTACTGGAGTACCTACTACAATAAAGAGTAAAAAAATAGTAAAGTTTATAAAGATTGGAAAATAACCTATATAAAGCTATTATTACAGAAAATATATTTATGTATATAGCAACTCAAAAAGAATCTACTGATAAAATGTGATATTACTGTGAGTTTATCAAAGCCCCTGGACATTAGGTCAGAGGACAAAAATAAATTGTATTCTTAGGTCAGAACAAATAATTAGAAAACAAAATTTAAAAATGACGCCCTTTAACTCAAAAATTAGTTTTCAATTCCTGCTATTTACAAAGCTTTACTAAGGGAAATTAAAGAAAACATAAATAAGAGGAGGGATGTACCCTATTCATTGATTGGAAGACTCGGTTGGCAAAGATGTCATTTTCTCTTCTAAATCCCAATCAAAATATCAGAAAACCTTTTTTTTAAAGTATAGAAATTTATAATCTGATTATAAAATTTATATGGATATGAGAAAGGTAAAAAGTAGCCAAGATAATCTTGAATAAGAATAAAGTTAAAATAAAGTGCCAGATATTAGGAAGTATTATAAAGCTACAGTAAGTAAAACAATGTGATATTAGTGGCAAGTAGACCATGGGGACCGAATAAAGGGTCCAGAAGTACACATGTAAATCATCTGACACGGACAAGGTGACACTGCAATGTAAGAGTTATTTGAAAGTTCTGACATGCTGGTAGTAATGTTCCATGTCTTTGAGTAGGGAATCCATGGATGTGTACACTTTGTTGAAATTCATTCAATAAAGCAAAGTTCAAAAGCTAATTCAAGTATTTTGCTTATGGAACTAATTTTCGTGCTTGGTAGGATGGCTTAAAACATTGATGTGACCTAAATATTTACTCTGTGTTCTTCTGCATGTAAGATGATGCTAATCCGAGACGGTAGCTGAGAGTTTTACCACCCGGCTGCGATTTGTGGGTCTGTTGAAACTGCCTTGCTCTGTCTCCTTCAGCTGTGTACTAGGCAAGTTTTTGCATTAATTTGTGTCCCAAGCATTCTTAACCCACCCTCATTGCTTGAGGCTGTCAACCAACACTAATAAAGTACAGAATGAAGACCAGCTTAGAAGAGCTTCTTTCTTGTATAAAGCCAGGAAAGAGCTACCCCCTCAACACAGATCTTTCTGCTGAGGGTAACAAGGTGGTCACCAATGGATTTCTGGCTTTTAATGGGAACCTGTCCCAAATTGTAATATTAAAACGAATCTTTGTTGTGGGCATCCTAAGCTTTTTTTTTTTTTTTTGTAGAGACAGAGTCTCACTGTACCGCCCTCGGGTACAGTCACACGGCTCACAGCAACCTCTAACTCTTGGGCTTACGCGATTCTCTTGCCTCAGCCTCCCGAGCAGCTGGGACTACAGTCGCCCGCCACAACGCCCGGCTATTTTTTTTGTTGTTGCAGTTTGGCCAGGGCTGGGTTTGAACCCGCCACCCTCGGCATATGGGGCCGGCGCCCTACTCACTGAGCCACAGGCGCCGCCCTGGGCATCCTAAGCTTTAGGCATCGGATTCTAAGTGCTTCAAATATATGTATTAACTAATTTAATAACAAGGCAACTGTAGGAGGTAGGAAGTATTATTTGTCCCATGTGTCAGGCGAGGAAATGGGGGCATAGAGCCGTGAGGAATGTGTCACAGATCACACAGCTGGAAACAGTGATGCCAGATGGTTGGGTTCTTTCCAGAGTCCTTGCTCTTTCCAAACACACTACACAATACACAAACAATAATTGTGTATTGTAATAACTGTGTCCTGCTGTGTACAGTCTTTGTTTCCTCAGGTTCAGAACATCCAAAAGGGGTCTCACAATCTAAAGATGTAAAACCTAGCTCGTTTTTTGTTTGTTTGTTTTTGAGAGAGAATGTCTCGCTCTTTCACCTTGGGTAGAGAGCCCTGGCATCATCATAGCTCACAGTAGCCTCAAACTCCTGGGCCCAAGAGTCTCTTGCCTCAACGTCCTGAGTAGCTGGGACTACAGGCACCTGCCACAATCCCTAGCTAGTTTTTCTGTTTTTGGTAGGGACGGGGATCACTCTTGCTCAGGCTGGTCTCCAACTCCTGGGCTCATGCAATCCACCCACCTCAGTCTCCCAAAGTGCTAGGATGACAGGCCTAAGCCACTGGGCGGGCCAGAACCCAGCTCTCTGTGAGAAGTTGAGTGTGCATCAGCAGGGAGCCCCTGGGATTCAGAACCTCAGGCTCAACCAGGAAGACAGAACTGTCTGCCTCTCTTGCCTCTTCCTGGTGATAGCTGCTGGTTAGCAGTTGCAGATTTTTCATGTGTTTGAGAAATTAAAAAATATCACAGAAAAGCGTAAACACTGGCAAACTAAGGTGTGGAGCAACAATGACAAACATGTTTTTGCGAAAGGAAACACAGTTTTTCTTACTGCCTGGCGTTCTTCTGGCTCCGACCGTGTTCCTCACTCCAGAACCACCATTTTCTGAGCTCTCAGCAGTAAACTTAATAAAGATTGATACCAATGACAAATTCTGTCAACTTCCATGTTACAAAACTTAGACACTGTGCAAAATGGACCTAGGAAAATAAATAACCCGAGGAATGATGGAGTGGGTAAATATTGATGTGGACGCTAGGTGAGGGGAAGCTGGATGAAGCAAAACAGAGCTTAGTGATGGCAAGTTCTGCACCCTGGCTCAACACAGAAAGGTCTTTTCATGGTGTTTTGAATTTCCTGGCATTATTCTCTAGATAGGAGTGTGTATTGTAGGTGAAATTGTAAATTCTTGTATTTTATTTTATTTTACTTATTTTTTTTTTATTAAATCATAGCTGTGTACATTGATATGATCATGGGGCATCCTTCACTAGCTTTACAGACCATTAATTCTTGTATTTTAAAACACTATTCTAGAAAGAACATTTTAAAAATGCAATTAAAAATTACTTATACAAAAAATGTGTATAAAAAATGTAAAACTGCATATAGGAAAAATAAAATAATAAAGAATAGTCACAGTCTTATCATATCACCCAAAAATACTATACTACTGTGCGCATTTTCCATACTTTTTTTTCATGTTCGTGTACACATTTCCAAATGCCTAAGATGCAAATTTTTTAAAGTTTGGTATTCCTATAATCTGGTTGAATATATGAGTAGAAATAATGTGATAGTATTTCCTTTGGTCAGAAAAAGCTTTTATTTATTAATTTATTAAAATAAATAAGCATAATTGTGTTATACTTTGTAAAAATATTATGTTACATATACTTTTTTCTTTTTTATTGTGGTGAAGTATGCATAAATGATGATATACATAATGGTAAATACAACTTTTACCATTTTAACCATTTTGAAGTGTACAATTCAGTGGCATTAAGTATATTCACAGTGTCACATAACCAGCCCCCCATCTCTTTCCAGAACCTTTTGTTATCCCACAGAAATTCCATGCACATTAAACTTCCCATTCTTCTCTCCCTTTGATCCTGGTAACACCCGTCCCACTGGAATGTCTCTATGAATTCGCCTAGTCCAGATTCCCATCTAGATGGAATTATATGTTTGTCCTTTTGCTTATAGATTATTTCCCTTAACATGTTTTCAAGGTTGATCCACCTTGTAAGGTGGATCAAAATGTCATTTTTCAGATTTTGTTAACCCAATCATCTGTTGAATGATGTTGGTGGACACTCGATTGTTTCCACCTTTTGGCTATTGTAAATAAAGATGCTATGAACACAGTGTAAAAATATCTCTTTGAGGCAGTGCCCATAGCTCAGTGGGTAGGGCGCCAGCCACATACACCCAGGCTGGCGGGTTCGAACCCTGCCAGGGCCAGCTAAACAATGACAACTGCAACCAAAAAATAGCCGGCATTGTGGCAGGTGCCTGTAGTCCCAGCTACTTGGGAGGCTGAGGCAAGAGAATCGCTTAAGACCAAGAATTTGAGGTTGCTGTGAGCTGAGATGCCACGGTACTCTACCGAGGGCGACATAGTGAGACTCTGTCTCAAAAAAATAAATAAATAATCATTAAAAAACAAAACAAAATAAATAAATAAATAAATAAATACATCTCTTTGAGTCCCCACTTTCAGTTTTTTGGAGTATATACGTGGAAGTGGAATTGCTAGATCCTATGGTAATTCTTTGTTTAACTTTCTGAGGAACTGCCATGCCATTGTCCACATTCTCTCCATGGCTGGTTCATTTTATATTCACCAGCAAATGCACAGAGTTCCAAGTTTTTCACAGCCTCGCCAATACTTGTTATTTTCCTTTTTTTAATAATAGCCATCCTAGTGAATGTGAAACAGTTACACATACAGCTTGAAAACCTACTTTTTTCCTGTTAATGATGTATCCTATATTCCATGTCAAGTGCTATTCTTCTACAACCCATGTGAATTACCATTTTAAAGGTTGTATATTATTCAGTGAACATATGTACATACACGCTTTTAAAAATAATCCTCTACTATTAAATATTTAGGTTGTTCCAGGGGATTTTCCTATTATAAGTTATGATGAAATAATATGTTGTGGTTATTTTTCATACTCATTCCTAATTATCTCATTGGTATAAATTCCTAGATAAGCTATTCTTCAATCAGAGATATGAATGTGAAAGGTTCTTAATTCACAATTCTAAATTTCCTCCACTTAGTTTTAAACAGAACAAATCAATAGTCCTTCAGCAAAGAACCACTCATACCACCACTACCAACCCCAAAGATTTAACTGGAAAATATTTACACTTATGAGAAAAAGAGAAACTGGATGAGAATTTGGTAAATGAAATAGAAATCTTTCAGCTCTTTTGCCATATGGCTTGACAATTCTGGAAAGTTGAAATTCTTTATAATATTCACCTTGGGTCTGGGGATAAACTTTCCTCAAAGAAGTCTGATTACTTTCTTTCTGATCCAATTTTTATATTTCAGATCTGCCATTCTTGCTCAGGATGTAGTAGGAAAATGAAAAGAAAATAGAGTAAAAGTTAATATTCCACCAAAAATTTCCTCTAGTAGTTAGTTGTTCTTGAAATTCTGGAGAATTTGTATGCAATGTCTATATACATGAACTAAAAAGAAATTTTGATTGGTATGTCTAAATTAGCACACGTAAAGTGTCAAATCTACCCTGTAGAAATTCTCTGGAGAATTTTCTTTCCTCTAAAAAGTGGGTGATTTTACTGAAAGCATCACATTTCACCCCTCATTACTTGTTAGGGTAGATACTACAATACTGGCCTGAGAGCAGGTGTCTGAGCTGCTATCCTAGGTAATTAGAATCACCAGCTCTAGCTAAAACACCTCAGGAAGAACCATGGCCCAATGTTGTGGCCCTTAAATCACTGCTTTCTAGACTTGTGAATCAGAATCACTGAGGGCTATTGAAACACAGATTGCTGGACCCCAGCCCCAGAGTTCTTGATGCAGAAGCAATGTGCAGGGCCTGGGAATCTGCATTTCTGACAATTCCCAAAGTGCTACTAGTTAAGACACCAAACTAAGAACCACTGTCTTACTTACTTTCACCCTCTTCCCTCAGAGTAGCTTCAGATTATTAGAACAGTGAATGATTAAGAAAGAGCAAGAAAGCTAAAAGATAAACCAAATAATGATATAAATTGATGACATGATAAAGGGCTTTCTATATGAGGGCTACAACTATCTTTAGTCATAGGACTTTTTCCTAGAGAATTATTGGAGTTTTTCTTACTTAGAATTGGCATCAGTAAACAAAAGACTAACCTGGACAGAAATAGAGGTGCCAATCTAGATCATAAATCAACTTTGATAATTAATTTTTTCACTGTGCTTATTTCAGTCACTTTAATGACTCATATTTATGTGATATGCATAGAACAGCATTGGTGGGTGGCTTGTAAACTTTTCAAAGATATGTATTATAAGTTCTCAACTATATAGTTTTTGAGGCAAAGATTCTATTTACTGTCACTTCAGGGCACCTGGCATCTAGTCAGTGTCAAGTACATATTGTTGACCAACTCAGGGTAAAGGAGTCAATCCACAGGTGCAGTGGATTTAAAGTGTAAAACAAGGAAATATTTAGGAAGGATGAGAGGTTTAGTAGACTGTTATATGCTCTTGTGTGGTCCTTTCCACATTGACTCAGCACTTAGCTGTCTGACTTGCTTTGGCCAAAGGGACAACAGCAAATGTAACAGAACAGAGGCTGGATAAGCACTTGTACATTGGAGCCCGCCCCCAGAGTTCCTGATGCAGAAGTCATGTGCCATCCAATAAAGAAGGCTGAGCTACATCACTGAATAATGAGCAACCACATAGAGATAGACCTCAGAGGATAAGAGGACATCCAGAATGTTCCAGCACCAGCTGAGGTCCCTAGTGAATGTAGCATTATAAGTGACCTCAGTTACTGTAGTTTGGGCTGGAGAACCACCAGCTGAGCCCTGTCAACTACTGACTTATGCATTATGGGAGGTTATTATTTTCAAGTAATAGAGAACTGAAACAGGAGGTAGGCAAAAGCAAATATTTTAAAATCCAGATAATAATTCTATTGAGATATACATAGAAATCACATAAAAGAGTTCCATTAGATAATTTCTGCTTTTGTGATACTTATAGTACAGTCCTTTGTTGAAACATGAGGGAAAATCTGGATGTCAAAATAATTTCATTCATTTATTTATCCCCTCAACAGTCTTTTGCTGACCTTCTATCATGAGCCTGGCTTTGTGTGAATAGAGAACATAGGAAGGGAGGGAGAGACAGCCTGTCTCTACTTCAGCACTGTGTGGTACGTGCTGAGGACAGTACAGGCAGAGCTGAGGGAAATTCTCAGGACAGATTTTGCTGGCTAGTGACTTCTATAGAAACCTTACTTGGAGAGATTTAATTCCAGGTATCTTTATGAAACTTGGGATTTAGAAAAAGAAAAAGACAACCAGAAAGCAGACAAGAAGAAAAGACAAGCTTTTCTTATTAATTTGAAGATTTCAAATACAGCTCTTTACAAGATATGAGTGATCCACCTTGGCTTCCTTAAAGGACACTCCAGACACATGGCCAAGAAACTGTTTCCTTCCATCACCAGGACAGAGCACCGCATGGGAAGATGTGACTTACCATCTCCTCCTTTCCTCCAACCACAACCACGCTCACACATTCTCCTCCTGCCCCTGACACTAATGACCTAGAAATTACTGGGAGAAAAGCCTGCCATGTGTGGGAGCCACCCTCAGAGAAGCTGTCCAGAGAGCAGTGCTAACTAGGTGAAGACATATGACTCTGAGCACTATTTCCTGATTCTAATGGAAGGAGATTGTGGCATGGAGCCAGGGAACAGAAAAGGCATGAAAGGAAGAACTCATTTGGAGCTGGCTGGGTGAGGGTGTTCTGGCTTGTTTAAAAACATAGCCGCAGAGTTCAGACAGAGAAGAGAAATCTGACTACCAGATAGAGCTGCTGAGTGAGAGGGGTCAAAAACAACGAAGTCAACAATGCCCAAGCATGAAAGCCTATACTTTGGTAGTAGGGAAGCCATAGAAAGACTGTTGCTCAGTGGACTGGGTGAGTTCCTCTTATATGCAGTATTATATTTCCATTTAAATCCCTGAGAGATGCTGGGTTCAGGCAGTTGTCTGCGTTCTCTGTACTTGGTGTGCTCTTGGCTGAAGAATGACCAAACCTACTAAAAGCAAGGCAAACATGAAACAACGTTTATTGAGAAAGAAAAGATAAGCGCAAGATACATTTGCCACAGACGTTGAATGGACCCCTTGTCACAATAAAAAGGCTCTGGCAATGGTCCGGGGTCCTGTTTATTCTGTCTGGATTGGGCCCCCCTTATGGATCAGGCTTCACCATGGAACCACTCTGATGGACAGTTAATGACATAGTAATTAGCCTTAGGTTACCCTAATGTGTGCCAAATCCTATTGTACCTGAGCTGCCTGGTCCTTGGAGCATTCCTGTTTCTCCCCGGTGTGGCAGTTGTTTGGGACAGGATGAAGGTGGGGCAGCACCAAGGCAGGGCCCACCCTTGTCCTCCTTTTCTTGAGGCAGCACCAAGGCAAGACACCCACTTTGTCCCTTAGGAGAGTCTCAGAGTTTCCTTGCTAACAGAGGCAGAGGTTGAGACTATTGGTGTGGTCCCATGTTGAAGAAAAACCGTAACCCAGTTCTTTAAAGACCTTCCAGGCTGTGAGTGGAAAAATCAAACAGACAGCTAAAAGGCAGATATAAGGACCTTCATCAAACACAAATGTGTGGAGCGCCTATTATGAAGCACGCCCTGTGCTGTTGAAAAATATGATGGAGTCCCTTCCCTCACGGAACATCCATCCTAATTGCCATTTTAACATGGCCCATGCAGAGAGGTTTGCTGAGACAAGCAGTCAGAAGCTCACAGGGTGCCTTGCCCTGAGTACCTGTCAGCAGCTCACTTGCTCTGTGACCTTAGGCAGTTCCTTGAACCTCTCTGAGGCTCCTTTTTCAATCTACAGGTTGCTGACAACAATACCCACCCATGTCCTATCACTGGAAGAGTTGCTGTGGGAAGGTAAGGGAGTAGCAGTTTCCAAGAGGAAGAAGGAAGGTCAAAGCTCTGTAGAGGAGACAGGGTTTGAGGTTTATGTTCTTGGCCAGACAGAAAGGGAGAGAACCCTGTGTGTGGTAGCTCTCAGGGGATACGATCGCCTCTGGACAGAAATGTGAGAATGCAAAGAACAGCAAAAGCCAGCAGGAATACTTAGAGGAAAGAGTCAGGGAGCACAAGGATGCTGTCTGTCTCCAGCATAATTTTGCAGAGCCCGGAGTTCGTTGCTAGTGATATTCCCTGGCTTCTCCCTCGACGTGATGTCACATGTTTTGAATTCCAAGGATGCTGTGCAGAACCATGCCCAATGTCAGAAAGCTCGGAAAATAGTCCTTGGTTTAATTTTAACTTTTTATATAAACAGTGACCTAATTTGAGGAAGGCTCAATCTGGCCAGGCCATCCCCACCCCCACATTTCCTTCTTTTCACCCCTCCCTCTGCCCTTAGGCAAACAGCCTGGCCTTTATCTCCCATATGTACTTGGCAAACAAGCAAGGGGGGAACGTGTGGGCTCAGCTAACTTGAGAAAGGGAAACACGGGCCAGCAAAGCTAAACACTCCAGCCAAGTCATGAACCTCTGCAGGAGGGAGTCACCTCCTCAGCGCCCATCATGAAATGTTATCTCGGAAGGGCAGATGGAGGAACGGGGCAAAGGACTCAAATGCGATGGAAATGGCCAACTGTCCAGAGGAGCATCACTTTCTCCCCCCCACCCCTACCCCTAATTTAGCTCCAGCTGTATTTTCTTTTTTTCTTGAGCAAGAGGTCCTCTCTCCATTTTGTGTGCAAACAGAATGAGCTGCCGCGGCCCAGGGACCATCACTCCTTCTCTCCAACCACCGTTGAGGAAGCCAAGCCCCACCTGAATTTACGGACAGGCAGTGCCTCTGAGAGCACAGAGGGACATGAAACAGATCTTCTGGTTGCCTCTAGTTGCTCAGATGCAAGCACAGGAGCTCAGTCCCCCACCGGGAACCCACCAGGAGTGATGAATTTCAGTGTCAAGCCTAGAGATGTGTGGACCTGGACAGAGGACCAGGGAGGAGAGCCAGGCATGGGAGCTGCAGGTGACTGAATGGGGGACTGAAATGTCCTTACAGATTCTAACAGAAAAGCATCATGCCAGGTTGAGGTCAGCAAGCTTTTTCTGCAAAGGGCCAGATGGTAAGTCATTTGTGGGCCATCCAATCTCTGTCATAACTACTTGCAGGGCACAAGCAGCTATGGATGATAGGTAAATGAATGGGCGTGCCTGTGTTCCCACGAAAGATAGTTACAAACACAGGCAGCTGTCGGATTTGGCTATAGTCTCATGACACGCTTTCCCTTCAGCTCTGGAGCAAACACCATCCTGGAGAAGCGACCAGCTTACGGCCCGGTTCTTCAGATCTTTGTGAGACTGCTTCCTGCACCCTGTGTCCCCTCCCTGCAGACCCCAAATGCTGGAATTGGCTATCCACCAGGGCAGAGTAGCCTCCCAAAGTGACAGCCAGCGGGGATCATGACTTCAGATTTCATGGTAAATTTCTCCGCACTGGCAAGAAAGGGTGATATAGACACTGTAGTGGTGGAAACCCACCCCCACGCCTGTCAGTCCAGGAGCAGGGTAAGAACACGAACAACGCAACCTCCTGTTTTTCTACCCCTCTCTCAGTCTTGTAGCTGAATGCAGGCACTTCTGCTTTATCCTTGACGTTTCTCAGCTTTCCCTCATTTTCTATCAATTAGACATTCCTCACACTTTTGGGAAGAATTCCTCAGTCTTTACGTTCCAACCTATAAATGCATTCTTTAGCCACACTCACTCTATCATTTTCCCCACCCATTTTGATCTTTTGTGTAGCTTTTAGACAGGATCTCACTATGCTGCCCAGGCTGCACTTCAGCTCTTAGACTCAAGGAATCCTCCCATCTCAGCCTCCCAAGGAGCTGGAAGTATAGGTCATTGTGATATTTAATTAAGTTTGAGAATCGGTACAGTGTCTCAGGGCTAGACATGGAGATAGACACCTTGGGTTCAAATCCTAGCTCTGCCTATAATCCCAGGCAAGTTATTTAACCTTCCTGTGCCTCAATTCCCCCATCTGCAAAATAGGCTTAATAACACCGTCTGTCTGTCTCATCATCCTGAGAAAATCAGTGAGGAATGTGTGCAGAACCCTGGGACAGCAGCATATTTGAACCCTTACTATTTTCAAAACCTAGTCCTTCAAGTTCTTTGTTTTTCTTCACAATATTGTATATTGGTAATGCCTTCCCTTATTTCTCCTCTCATATTTATCAGAAACAGTTTAAATCCCGATTCTCCTGATACTTCTGCTTTGGCAGGTAGGTGTGTATTGCACAGGGCGTGGCCCTTTTTAGCAGGAGTGCTCCCCTGGGTCTGGGTGTGCTCAGGTGAGCTCTCAGTCCCCTGCGAGCACCAGCTGCACCACGTACTCAAGAGGATCACAGCCTGCCCTGGGGAGTTTAGGAAAGAGGCAGGCCACAGGCTGCCATCCTGCCACCCCAGGACACTGTCCATCACTCCCTAGAAACTTCTCTGGGCAGGTTTAACATAAAGCCTTTAGAGAGAACCAGCATGTAGAGGTGACCTCCACCAAGGTGGTCACCTGCCAACCTGGGTGGCTCCCCAGACACCCTCTGTTTTCATCAACTCCCCCATCCCTCAGGGTTTCTTCTGCCCACTCCCGTGCCCTCAGACAATGGGACACCAGCACTGAGCCATCATGGCCAATTTCTGTGCTGTAGATGCAGCCAGGGATTGTCCTCAGGCAGGACAGGTGGTGTAGTTGTGTGGGGACCACAGCAGAATTGTAAAAGCTTTGCTTCCCACCTCTCCTCCCAGTGCCAATCTGGCCCCTTTCTCCAGCCCCTAACTGCAGCAACTCTGCCCAGCTTCCCTGCCTCCACCCACCAACCACCAGAAGAAGATAGCTCCTGTCACTCCAGAGATGTCTCAAGGTTGTACGTGGTTACTGTTGTCCTCAGGACTGGAATCCACCTTTGCCTCCTGCTTCCGTGATTTCTTAAGGGTTGATTTATTGTCAGGAGTCTGCTCACCCCTAATTCTTTATTGTAGGAAGAATCAGAAAATAGAATCATGAAATCTGAAGAAACTGAGATGTAGTTTAGCTTCATGTCCAAGGTTGAATCTCCTACAGTTGCCCCTAAAAGACAATCATTTAGTCTCTAGCTGATCAGCTCCATCAATAGAACACACAGACATGAAAGCATGAGGCTGCTCACTTTTTACCCCTTTTACTTAAAAAAAAAAGAAAGAAAAGTGCATAAGACATAGCTTGATAGACTTTCACAGGAAATACACCCAAATAATCTTCTCCTAAACCTAAAACAACAGATTTGTTAATTTTAATAACGCCTTACTTACTACAACCGAGAGAGAGCTCCCTTCCTGAAATTTCCACCAATTGCTTCAGCTCTATCGAGTTACACAAAGCAACTGCAATATTTTCTTTTAAAAAAATAATATTTTCTTACTTTTAAGCATTTGAAGTTAAGTACTTGTCTTCCTAGAGGAATTCTTTTTTCCCCCAAGTTATATCATCTTACTTTTTTCAAGCAATTTTTCTATAACAAAATGGTATTAACAGTGATGAAGTATGGAGATCTAAAAAGTTGGAGAACTGACTTAGGCAAAGAGATGTGTGGAGAACAGGTGTTTGGGGACAGAAAAAATGCCTTTCTGGTCTAGCCATAGCAGTGTAAGGAGAAAAACAGACACAGGATGGTGTCTGCCAGCAAAAGCAATCAATGAGTCACACTGGGCCGTGTGGTTGCTCTGGCCTCCCAGGTGGGTGGGCATCATGTTCAGAGCGAGCAAGAGGCAGCAGGGGTGCAATCAGAACTAACAGCAGGGAGATGACAGCTCAACGGAGGTGGTGCTAAGAAAAAGTTCTGGCTGCTCCCAAGGCCAGCCAATTCTCATGTAGGAGCTAACTATAGAAACAAGTGCACTCCAAGTTCTCACCACCAGAGCCCAGGAGAAGGAGTGAAGTATTAGGTGCTGAGAGTGACACAGATGAGACTTGCAGACTGAGGTCACCAAGGACTTAATTCTCAGTGTGAAAACACAGTCTGGATGCTGAGTGGACAACATGAAGCCTCAATTTGAACCCTCTTCTAACAACTGGGGCCCAGCAGTGAAACCCTGGAGGCAGCGGAAGGGACTGGGCTAATTAGGCGTGGAAAGGGAGCAGATTAAACTACCAACACTGGACACGTGCTCTTGTCCAGTTTCTTCCATATCCATGGGTCTGTCCTTTTAGCCTTTCTATGCGAGGGCTCTGAAATAGCATGAAGTTATCAGGTCCACAGGAGCCTTAGGAAATCAGGGCCGTCTTCTGTTCCCTCCCCTCCTCTTCTTTTTCTTTCTTTCTTTTTTTTTTTTGCTGACTTTAAAATGTTTATTCTTTAAAAAAATAGTTGCTTTTTATACAGCTATACAAAGTTCTTAATTTTTCTTTGGCAATGGAATATCATAGAATTTTTACAACTATATAAAAAAGTTGCCTTTGCCTAAGAAACAGTATTTACTGTGTGTACATAGTTGACTGACAAAATTCTCTACCATCCAGCACCCTAATTAATCGACGAAATAAGCTATCTCAAATTACAGGATTTCCAAAAGGAGAGACAGAGACACACGCACACGTGCACACACAACCTTCTGTGGCTCAAAACACAGTATCACGGCCCTACCTGCAGGCAACTTGCAATCATTGCCAAATACAGCTTAGTGATAAAAAAAATCCTTTCAGTGATGAAAAGATACTTATAAGTCCCAAAGTAATTCCTCTTCTTCTTTTTCCCTTTTCTCCTCCTGCCCCTTCTTCTCTAAATACTGAGTCAGTTCAACACTAGGTCTGCAAACAGAACCCCTTAACTTGTATGTTCCAAATTACCCGTTCTATTTATGCTCGCTTTCACGTAGAGGTTCTGCGTGTTCCTTTCCTTTCTTCTTACATTTAATGATTGCTCTTTTTGTGTGCAGGGCATGACTAAAAATGAAAGCGGTGTGATTGGTCTCCTCTGTGTACGGTCCCCCATGTCTTCACGACTAAGACAGGTGTTTATAGCTTCTCCTGGATGTAGACTTATCACCTTTGGTCTCCTGGTGTAGCCCCTTTTGCTCAGACACAGGAGTAACTCATCCCTTTCCCATGGCCGCATGCCTGACTTACTGCCTGTGACTATTTTCTGCTCACTTTCTGTAGCCAGACCACACAATTTAATTTGTAGTGGGTATTGGTTGTGAAGTATACAAAAAGACGACCAGAAGAAAATGATTAAGGAAACTATATTTTTATAGACTTACTGCAGTAAGTGTGAATGCCTACTTGCCAGAGTCCAGTTGAATCTCAGAAGAGAGACGTCAAGGGAGGATTATTTCAGGTTTTATGGACTAGGCGAGGTGATTTTCAGGTGGGTCTCACAGGCAGGGAACTGGTTGGGATTGGGCAGAATGTTGATACAATAGCTTTGGTTCCGTGAGAACAGCAAAGCGAGGGTCTAATAGTGAGCTTTGGCGAGTGTGACCTGTTAATCCTGATAAATGAGCTGTCTTGGGAGTTCCAAAGTAGTCTAATTTTCAAGGCGCAAGTATTTACTAGAGTAAGTAGCTAAGTTATTTTTGCCTGATCTCAGCATTGTTCAGCAGAAAACCAGGAAACTGTTCCTTATTCCAGAATTGTTTAGCACAAGAATAGGAAAATACATTAGTTTCAGTTCTTATGAAGTTGAAAAATTTGCTTAAACATGCAAAGAAAATATGGTTTTAATATTTTGCCTATAGCTAGGAGTCTGGGTAAGCTAGTTAGTGGGCAAACAACCACAAAGGTAGTGATGCAGTAATTTAAACATCTTCTCAGAGTAAAAATGCCCAAGGTCTCTAATTTTTCACACCTCCACTCTTCTCCACAGAGCATGTGGGTATATAGGAGAAGGGATGGGACTTATGTGTCTTCTTGGCAGAGGGGAAAATGGACAGCTCCTGGTTCCCAGGGTCCCCAGAATAGTGACCCTGGGCCACCTGCTTGCTACCTACACTAGTGGAGTTTATGGCTCAGATTCACAGCCAGAATAACACTTGTTCTGATTCCTCTCACTTGGTCAGGCCTGACTGTTCTTTCTGGGTGATGCCTTCCCCATAGCTACAGCCATTTGTAACACGCTCTGATTCCTCATTCTATTCTCCAGCCTACATGACCTATTTCCTATCAAACAGCCCCCCTGTTACACCAACTGGCTCTTTTCTATGATTCTCTACTGTGGAAATAAATGAAGATCAACCAAATATAAAAAGCAAAGGTTACGTATTCTAAGTTGTCCCAGCATGGGAGTCAGCCACTGTCGCTGTTGGCAGAGACTCAACGGCAGGTGGAGGAGTGGGGGAGCTTTAGCATGGAACATGGGGAGGCTTCTGGTGTACGCTGCTGGGGGCTGTTGTTGGGAAGCTGGAGGCCGCTAACTAGAAGAGGGACCTCCTAGGGATTGGTTATGGGGGTATATTTGCCTTTTTGTGATTTGCTGTAAGTTGGAGCACGGACAATAATTAGGGAAACTATCACTTATTCATCAAGTAAGTTTGTGCTGATTGTTACAGAAGTTACTGTTAAGCTTACCCGATCGTTACTAGAGACAGCATTCTAGCTTCCCTCAAGTGTGACCTAAGACAGATGGGCTTCCTGAGTTTACTGTAGATAAGGTGGTGAGTTTCCCGGGCAGGTTGCTGTAGGTTGTGGGCTGGAGTTCTGTTTCTCAGTATGGTCTGGCCATTGTCTGTGGATATATTCAGTGTCTCATTACCAGAGAAGAACTGATAGAACCTCCCAGAAGTGAAATCTAGACTCTCCAAAATTGCTCTATTCACTCAATGATACTTCTCTATTTCATCTAAGTGCCTTCCTCCTGACCCTTGATGTTCGCATCAACTCCTTTGAGATATTTCTAAGTCACCCCCCCCACACACACACACACACTTTTACTCTTCATTTTTGCTCCCATCGTCTACCAGGACGGCAAGAGCAGGGCTCACCTGCCCTCTGTGGCATCTCCTCTTCCCTGGCCTAGCTATCATCTCCAGAAGAGTAACTCTTCCACCTCCCAGGAGAACTTGAAGATCTGAGCATTTCTGGTTGATGCTCCATAGGCTGTTGTAGTTCAGATTTGGTCTTGAGGTTTCTCTCTGACCATAAACTCTGGTTCTGCTTTGACGGAGCTCCAGGGGAGGTGGTTCTGGTGTTTACCATGTACCTTTCCTGAGATATTTCTTTATCCTGGAGGAAGGCCTAATGTCCAGGCATCTAACCTGGGTTTAGGTGTCCCTTTCACCAGCAGATGCCCTGAGGCTCTTGTCTGACCTGTGTTCAGTTTACTCCTGACAAGATAGCCCCTCTCTAGGACAGCCTTGACCAGGAAAGAAGTAAGGTTTAGGGGTGTTGGTCACGTGAGACACTGAGGAGGAAACTCAATAAAACACAAGAACTAACAGAGGGAGTTTATTATTTTCAGATTCATAGAGAAGAGGACAGCCTACTTTGCAGGGGTAACTAGGAGGAGGAACCAAGGGAGACTATTACACTGAACGAGGGGGCAGACAGCAAGAGAAAAAGACCTGGGGACTGGGGCCTTTATTGGCATTTAGAGCATTAGGTTTCTGTCAAGGAAAAAAGTTCCCAAACTCTGTAAATTAATTTTAAAGAAATTTATTCCGAGCCAAATGTGTGTGACCAGCCCAGAGCACATGGCCTCAAGAGGTCCTGAGATAATGTGCCCACTGTAGCTGGGTCACAGTTTGGTTACATACATTCATGGGAACAGGAATTACATGCAAGACCCTAAATCTATATGTGGAAGGCATACATTCGTTTGGCCCAAAAAGGCAAGATATCTCTAAGGGGAGGGGTGGGCGTGGAGTTTAATAGATTATATGTAGGTTCAAAGATACTTTGATTTTGTGATTGGTTAAAGGAAAGAAGTTTTGAAGAAAGGCTTAGAATGTTTAACTTAACCTAAGACAAGGACGTCTGTTAATCAGAGACAAGTCACTGGACACTTAGCAAAACTCAAGCGATCTATTGAGTATGTTGATGGCCCACAGGTGTGCTTTGAACTTTGTCTTGTGAAGCCTTAGGATTGTTAATGAATTATAAAGGGTATCTCCAAGAAGTGAGGGGGACATGATGAGGTGTGTCTGAACTACCTTCTCGTGGCCAGCAATCAGCTTTAGTGTGTTTCTGGGGTCACTTGGCCAAGAGGGGATCTGTTCAGACAGCTGGGGGGTAGGATTTTGTTTTACTTTACATTTGCCCCAGGGAACTCTAGTTGATGGGTTTATAGCTGACAGACATGAATCCTGTGGAGCCACACTGTGACTGAGAAGAGGTGATCACTGTGGCACATCTGTGCCGTCCCTGTGGGCTATGGGGTCAGTAGAGCAAATCAAACAAGTGGTATCTACCTGTCCACAGGGAAGTGGTCACCAGGAGGCAGTTATATAAGGAAATACCACACTGAGGAGCTGGGAGGAGATTTGGGACTGTAAACTGAGTCAAGGGGGACTGAGCCCTGGTTCTGTATAATCATGCCAAACTTATACTCAGAATGGATGCTGAGGCAACGGAAAATTATAAGAATTCATGACATAGGCCAAAGGAGAGGGTAAAACAATTCTAATGGCACTCAGAAAAAGAAAAGGGGGTCTTAGTGTAAGACTATTATTTTGCTTCAAATCCTATTTTAATATCAAAAGCTGAATAGCAACTCTTTCTCTTCGCTGTTCCATATGACACACCCACAGACCTCTGGGCAGGTGACCCTGGAACCAATTAGGAAGAAAGCCCTATACTTGCAAAACCCAAAGAAAAAATTGTATTAATATTCTCTTCAAAATACAGCTCACATCACTTCACTATGTTTGCACAGAATTTTTTTTTCTTTGTCCTGCTTGCTTCAATGGGCTTTCTTCAGGGGAACAGAGGTTAATAGTGAGAAATGAAGCTATTTCTTGTGCCCTGTTTAGAAATGATCTCTTCCTCTTCACTTTAACTGCCAGAGTATAAAGTCTCTTTCATCCTCTCAGAACAGGGCTCCATCTTCTCAAGAAGGGTCTCCACTGACTTTTCTATTTCCTCTCCACAATTTGGTCTCCCCTCCCCCACTTGCTTGCATCTTAATGGAAAATAGATCTGTAACCCATCACTTTTAAGAATCTCATTCCCAGGGCTCCCTACCTACCTCCCCCCTTACTGTGGGCTCTTTAAAGTTTGTGCACCCACATGCATGTGCACACGTGTACGTGTGTAATAATAGGCCCTCTATCCCTTCCTGGTCTCAATTGCTCTTACAGACTGCATGTAATAATAATTTTATATTTGACTTTGGCTGTTATTTCATTCCCTCTAGTTCTAACCCATTATTTTACATTTTTCAGAGGCTCATTATGACTCATTGGGCAGCCGAAGAAACATAATGAGTCCAAGATGATTGCACATGGCGGTGCTCCACAAATAGATATTAAACAGCTCATGAAATCTATAAATGTCCTTACTATGCTGGGTGCATTATAAAGCTATGAATCAATAATTCAGGAAAGTTTTTTTATGCTCTCTAAAAATCTAGCTCTCTAGACTTTTCCCCCCAGAGTTGGAAGCTATAGGCTTACAAGAAAAAAGCCAAAGAAGGAGGAGGAGGAATAAGAGGAAAAAGAGGAGAAGGAAGAGAAGGCAGAAGACTAGAAAGAGAAAGAAGAATACAGAGAAAAAGGAAGAAATTATTTTAATGATATAAGCCCTTTCTCACAGCCTTTTGAAGTTGCCCACATAAGGAATAAACAATGGTAGGCACAAAGTAGGCAATTCAAAAAGTATTTATTTTAAAAGAAAAAGCATTTACTGAATGAGCAAGTACATTTTATGACTATATTTGGATTGAGTATACACATTGGTTCTGACAATAACCTTTGCCCAATGTTTACCTTGAGCACATGTTTGTTCACTAATTCTTAACTCTGAGGAAGGTACTCATACATGTGTATTATCCCCATGTATTGCACCATAATGGCAGAGGCCACCAACCAAAAGAAATCTGCAGGCTGAATGTTGGGTAAAAGCCAAGGATCAGAGGAAGTTCATTAGGGTACTGAAAAAAACTAATGAAATTGAATCTGGGGCTTCCTTTAGGATTTGCTCTGTTTATGAATGATTCCACCATCTACTGGCTTCCAAACCCAAACATCTGGGCATCATTCCAGACTCACCACCATACCCAATTTCCCACCAAATCCTCATTATTCCTCAATAGTTCTCATATATACTCCCTCCTGCCCTACTTCTGCCAAATTCCATACTGTCATTGATTCTTGCCTTCGTCATTGAAGGATCTTGCCAACCAATTTCCCTGCTTTCAACCCTTTCTTCCACACTACATACCAGAGTAACCTTTTAAAATACCAACCTGATCATGTTACTCTTCTGCTTGAAAACTTTCAGTGATTTCCCATTGTCTTCAGGCTAGAACCAAAACTCATTCCCAGAACACACAGAGGCCTTTATGGTTCCGCCCCTCCCCCCCCCCCTTAGCTACCCTTCCATCCCCATCGTTTACCATCTCCACTCCCACCAGTCAGTCCTTCTGGTCATCTTCAACATTCACACCTTCCCCAGGACACTTTTATGTCTTTTGCAGTTTCACATTTTGCTCTCTGAAATTATTAATATCTCTCCCTTCTCATCATTTCTTTAGCTATTTACCTGCAAGACATCTTAGAAGATTTAGCTCTGTTTGTTTCTGGGAAACTTTACCTGTTCTCTTGCCCTTTCCCTCCACTTGACTAATGGCTCTTCTCACTATTTCCAAGGTACACACATCTCAAAAGTAGGTACCATACCTGTATCAGCCCAGGGTGCAGCAGGAAACAGATGACACCCTCTGATCAGTCTAAATATGAGTAGAGTTTATTTATAAGAGACTAGTTTATTTGCAAGAGAAGTGATATAGAAACTTTGGGCTAGCAGCACCAGCAGAGCAGTCAGCCTCCCACAACATAAGGGAGAAGGTAAGGGAGAGGGAGTATAGGTTTGAGATAAAGTCATCCTCCCAGGGAAGGTGGTAAACATGCCTGAGTTCCCTTCCATCTCTCCCCCCATCTCTAACAGCCTTCCCAATAGTGGAAGCTGGCAGGAAGCAAGAAGGTCCAGGAACCTTGTTCATGTGATCCATGTGGTCTCCCACGGAGAAGCAAAGATGGTATAAAAAAGGAAGAGTTTCTCCTCTACTCTTAGGTTCTGTGGCTAGGCCTGAAAATTGGACTGACAAAAGACAGATTAACAGGAGAAAAGATACCCATTTTATTTGATATTAATACTTTTGCATGACACAAGAGTCTTCAAAGAAAATAAATGATGATGCAAAGAAATGACTAAGTCTGACAGCTTATATATCATTGCAGCAAAGAATGATCAATTGAGGAGATGAGACAAAGGTAGAAGTAGTTTGGGCTAGGCTAGCAAGTTTTGGAGAAAAGACTAGGAGATATACAGGGGGAACTAATAGAAGATAAGAGTTATTTTAGTAGGTTTGTTTGTGCAGATTCATTTTGGCATTGACTCCTTGTCTTCAGTCATAGGAATGTTCTTCCTGGCACAGGGAGGGCACATTTGTCACTGGAAATGTGTGCCCTGCTCTTAGGTTCAAAGGGAGAGATCAGAAAGCCTTTTCTACATCTGCTGTTTCTCAAGGGCCCTCAGTTCAAACTAATCAATATGCCAAGGTGGCATATTTTGAGGTTGCATGTTCTGATTCCCAGCAATGGAGAAGAGTCAAGAGTGGATCTGGAGGTGCCCAGCACCCCTTCCTGAGCCCCACAACTTCCCATGTGCCTTTCCAATCCTACACCTCTGCTAAGTTCTGATTCTGTAACTGCTCTACTCCCTAACCAGCCTGTCTGCTACTTGGAAGGGATGTGGGCCTTTTACACCTTTTCTCCAGTGTCTACCACAGTGACTGCCAGAATTGTTGAAGACCTTAGATATAATTTAATTCCACTCTTCTCATTTCAAAGATGAAAAAACTGAAGCCCAGAGGTAAAACAGCCTTGTCCAGGGGTTACAATTAATAAGCAGTACATTCAGGACTGATTGTAGTTTTTCTAGATTCCCAGTCTTCTTCTACTACTTAATTTTAACTATAATCTCTGGTTATTCCTTGGAAGGAGAATTCACATGCATTTCCTATTAAACTAAGAGTCTTTCATATTTTGGCAACAAGAAAAAACAGAGTAAGAAGAATTGGATCTGTCCACTTTGAGTCTTTTGCCAAAAGCAATCTCTGAGTTCTCTGAATAAGTAACACTTGCAAACCTAGCAAAGTGCCACAAGTTGGAGTCAAGAAATAAAGCATGAGGCCTGGAATGATGCCTCTACAAAAACTACCTCTGGTGGTGGGTGGTGAGAGTGGTTTTTCTTTAACATCTTATTAGCACATCATCTTCTGAAGTCTTCCTTCATTCCAAACATACAGGTGGTGATGGCAATGGGAGGGAGACTGAGTAAGATGTTCCTTGTTGGGAGGCAAAGCCGTTGGTGCTTCTTCACTTGATGATTCAGCCATTGGCTGCTGTTGCTGCTGCTATCACCATTGCTATTTTCTTCCTAAGAAAGGCAACTTTTGCTTCCGAAGTGATTGCATGCCAGAAGCAAAAGACTGGGGTATTTATCATGAGGGCTTAGAATCACCTGTTTATTTACCTGCTCTCATTGAACTGTGTGCTCTTTGTGGGCAAAGATTAAGTCTTTTGTCCAGGGAACTCCAGACCCTGCAACCTGAAGAATGAAAAAAATACTGGGTGGAGTTGAGAACATGAAATTAGTGGTGAGGGGTAGATTTAAGACCCAGTGTTCTTCTAAGCACTCATATGTCTCTTTCTTTCTCTAGCAGAGAGTGGGTCTATTACTGTCACATGGCTGTTGCAATGATCCAAGAAATTACGTGCTTGAAACTTCATGAGTTACAAATTGTAAAAGTTGGATCTAGCTTTGTTTTCCAGATCCCATTGGCTAATCACATGACTTTAAATAAGTGAAACCACCTATATGAACCTCAGTATCCTCTGCAGTAAAATGAGAAAGTTGTAAACTATGGCTTACAAGGTCCTTTTCTGCTCTGAAATTTTCCAACACTTCCTTCCTGTCAAACACCCTAACTCTTTTCTTTGTCAGGTAGAAGACAGTCCATGAAGATCCCGCTAAAAAGGATAAAAAGAACTATGTGGGTTTGTGATCACAACCAATTTTGCTACTGCCAAAAGAAAAACAGCACTGAATATTTTAGTTTCTCGGAGGACACACAATGTTTGAAAATCAACTTCTTTCTTGCATTTTCAAAAAATAAAAATAAAAAAAGAAGAAAAAGAAAAGTGGGAGAGCCATCACATTCTGTGCATAACTTGTCTACTTATAGACAGAATTTTCAATGTATTTTTTTCCCCTTTCTGGAGGTGTGAGGGAAAATTCCCATTGCTGGAGGAGTGTGGAAGTCAGGGGACTGTGGGAGAATGCAAGTGTGATTGTGAGACTACACTTAATTCATTAAAATGTGTGGTTTATAAAAACCGTTTTGCCAAAAATGAGCTTTGTGGGAAGGAGAAGGCAGCAGGGAAATGGATGTGTGGGGAGAAAAGGAGGAGTAAGAAGTGCCAAGAGAGAAGGAAGTCTTATTTGTTGCTAAATGTTGAATCCCACATGAGAATGTGTCATGAGCCAATTTGGGGAAATTCAAATGCAGATTGAGGGAGTGCAAATATATTAGGCACAGATATTATGTATTGACATTATTATTATTCTATTTTTATATGAATTGTGAATATTCTCCAATGACTTAAGAAAGTTAAGGGAAACTTGTTTTGAGTTATCCTCCTTTCACATTTTAAATCTCTGCTCAAATAAAATGGCAGTAATATAACAAGAGTGTGCTTTTATTCCTTTTCTGTCAATACTGTGAATTGTTTCAGAAACTAACTACATTATTTAGGGTAACAACTAGCTACTATAACAAATAAACCCCAAACTTTTATGACTTAGCACAACAGAATTTTATTTCTCATTCACAAAACAGTCCTATGCAGACATTACTGGTGGCCACTCAACTTTCCCCAATGAGATAACTCAAGAATTGAGACCCTGCTATGTTTTAAATGTATTCCCTTCAAAATTCAAGTGTTATTAATGTGATAGCTGAGGTCATTAGATCACGAGAGCTTCTCCCCTCATGAATGGGATTAGGTGCATTTATAAAAGGGGTGGACAGAGGGAATTAATCCCTTTTTGCTTTTCTGCCTCCCACCATGTGACAACACATCTATTCTTCCCTCAAGAGGACACAATGTTTAAAGCATCATGTTAGCAAAGATTAGACCCTTACCAGATTTATCATCATCGTGATCTTGTAATTCTGGCCTCCAGAAATATGAGAAATAAATTTTTGTTCTTTGTTAATCACTGATTCTCAGCTATTCAGTTACAGTGGCACAAAATAGACTAAGACAGTCTCCTCATATCTCATGGCTTCACTATCCTCTAGGAACTTGGAATCTTTAGTTTTGAGTCATGGAAAGAGAAAGAAAGGGTGGAGAAGGCATGCCTGTTTCTTACTGGTTTTGGCTCAGAAGCAACAGAATATTAACTCTCCACATATTCTATTGGCCCAACCCAGATGCATGGGTGTACTGGGAATGGAGTCTCTGATTGGACAGTAGAGAGAGATCAGAAAAAGATTCTAGCAGAAACCTTTTATTCAGTAAGAAGTAGCATGAATTTTGACAATCTTTGTTAGTCTGTCCACTTACCATCATTCGTCTTAGACTCCAAGAAAAAAATGGCCACACTTCCTTGTCTATTGACTGTAACTCTTTCTATTTAATGACTTCTAAGGCAGAACCCTAATTCATCTGTTCTGTGAAATTTTCATGATTCAGAGGGAAGTCCCCACATGAAGACTGCCAGTCTCATGATGCTTCTCACCTCTATGCTTTCTCTTGATCCTTCTCCAGCTCTGGGATCCCCTTCACGTAAGCACCAGTGCCCAGTCCTTTGATCTCTGCTTGCATCCATTATGCTTCTGTTTGTTCTACAAAGAGGTGTTGTCCCTTAGAGATATTTCTCTCTGTCCAAGGATTTCCAAGCATTCACAAACCAGTGGGGAGATAACTTTCCTTTAAGAAATATCTTTTTTTTCTTTTTTTTTTTTTTTAATTAAATCATAGCTGTGTACATTGATATTATCATGGAGCATCACACACTAGCTTCATAAACCGTTTGACACATTTATCTTGACAGGCAAAGGCCCAAATTAAATCCATGACACCACAGATTTTGTCAATACTTACTGGGAACTAAAGGGATCCCCCTTCCTTATACATAAGTCAATGTTAGAGCCAACTCACTTTTTAGAGACATGAAAATGAGGTCCAGGGAGGTTCAGTAGGACCTTACCTAAAATTTTACAACTAGTCTGTGGAGAACCAAGCTTAAGATCTTGAAGTCCTGACACCCCACTAGCACATTTTCCCATTCTTTCATGCAGTCTTAAGAACACATGGCCCCGTGAGTCAATACCAGCAGGCATTCAAAACCCACTTAACAGATGCTTATGTGAAAATGTTCACACATGTGCTGTATGATTATTTTCTCGGTCTGCCTTGTCATTTCCCTTTTCCATTATAATCTTTTGATTTCCTAGAACATGGAATATCATTTTAGGTTCCCATAGTAATTCTGTTAGGACATGGTATTTGATGGGTGACTAGTTAGTAGTAGATTCTTCTTCTTCTTTTTTTTTTTAAACGCAAAAGCTAGTATTGGTATAAGGCATAACTTACAATAGCATCAAAATACCTAGAGCTAAGCCTATCAAGATATATACAAGAAAAAAAATATGTATAAGATAGCAAAGTCAAGAGATCATTCAAAGAAATAAATATCATTCAAAGAAATTTAAGAAGACCTAAATAAATTTAAAAGCACATCACATTTATGAACTGGAAGGCTCATCATTATAAATAAGTCATATTTCTCCAATTTGATTGGCAGAATCACTACCACATCACCAATCCAAATGCCAGGAAGTTGTTTTGAGGAAATTAACAAGCTGATTCTAAATTCTTGGATATGCCAAGTCCCAAAATATCAGAGATAACCTTAAAGAAAAATGAGGTGGGTGGATATTATGACTCACTGTTAAAAGTGCACCAAGTCAAACAGAGTTGCATTGGTCATGAGATTAAAAATTAGACCAATAGAAAGAATTAAAAATCTAGAAACATATCCACATACTTACACACACACACACACACACACACACACACACACACACTTGACTTAATTATGATGCCAGAGAATCATGGGTAAAGGACAATCTTCATAAGCAGTACTAGTTCAATTAGATATTCATATAGAAAAAATATAATCATGATCCCTACCATATACTATACAGAAATATCAATTCCAAATGTGAAAGACAAAATAATAAATTTTCCAGAAGAAAGTTTGGCAATTTTTTTTTCTGTAAACACCCAGATAGTAAACATTTTGGGCTTTGTGGGTATAAAATCTGCTGTTGTAGCAAAAAAGCAAAGACTGGTCACAGGGGATATGTAAATGAATGAGCATGCCTATATTCCAATATTTACAAAAGCAGTGATAAAATGGGTTTGGACTACAGTCCATAGTTTGCCAAGCCCTGTTCTGTCTATAGGAGAATATCTTAATGATATTAGGTTAGAAAATTCTTTAGTAATGCCCCAAAGCACTAACTAAAAAAAAGAAAAGATACATTGAACTTCTTTAAGTTTGAGACTTTTTGTTCATCAGAAACTACCATTAAAATTTTGATGAGGCAATCTACTTAGTGGGAGAAGTTATATGCAATACACACGACTCATATCCAGAATATATAAAAACTGCAAATAAATAAGCAAGACAAACACCTAATGACATTATCAGACACTTCACAAAAGGTAGCAAGTTGCCAATTAACATCGTAAAAGGTACTCAACCTCATTAGTCTTCAGGAAGATGAAAATTAAAACTGTAATGAAATACTACTAAGCACCTACCACAACAACCATAATTTAAAAGTCTGACAATACCAAATATTAGCAAGGATATTGCTGATGGAAGTGTAAATTGGTACACTCATTTTGGAAACCTCTTCAGCAAGTTTTCTCTAAAGCTGGATACTATATAACTAATCTCTGATTCAGCAATTCCATTAGTAGATTCTTACACCCATGGAAATGTGTTCCCAAAGACATGTATACAAATGTTCATGGCAGCATGGTTCATAAGAGCCTCAAGCTATAAACAACCCAAATGTCCATCCATTAAGTGGACAGCAGAATGGATAAATAACTCAGGATATACTTATGGAACAGAATACTCTACAGCAATGATAATACTTGAACTCCCATTAATGGTAATACATGGAAACTTTCAAATACAATGTTAAGTAAAAATAGTCAGACCTGAAAGAATACATAATACGTGATTCTTATTGTATGTGACCCAAAAAAGAATAAAGCCAATTTATGGTGTTGTAAGTCAGGATAGTTCTTATCTTTGGAGAGAAGGGAGAGTGGGATGAATTGGGTTCCTCGGGTGTTGATGATGTTCTATTCTTTGACCTGTGAGGTACTGGCACAGGTGCATTCATTTTGATATAGCACAGTGGACTATGTATCATGTACTTTCCTTTGTGTATACAGTACTTCATTTTAAAGGTTTTAAAAATTCTTTGAAGTGAAAAGAAAAGTCACTGCCTCCTCTTCCAACTACGGCTTTCAATCCCCACAGCATGGCAGACCCAATAGCTACATGGATCTTAGGTAAGTTTGAAAAGCCACTGGAAAAGACACACAGTCTCCTTAGAGTGGCTCAAAGACCCAGCTGGCTGCAATACATTTAACTTAAAAAGTTACCTGGCCTAGTGACAACCTCACAGAAGGAACAGTTTCTATATACACCCAAGACAGTTCATCTCAGAATTATCAAGTTAAGAAAATGAGGCTGTGAACTCAGAACTGTGAAGCAACTTTGTTCTTTAGCAACTGTCCCCAAATTTTCATCCTCTTTCCTGCCCCCCATCCACAGTTAGGTCTTCTTTTTCCTTTTCTTTTTTTTTTTTGAGACAGTCTCACTTTGTCGCCCTTGGTAGTGTGCCGTGACGTCACAGCTCACAGCAACCTCAAACTCCTGGGCTCAAACAATTCTCTCGCCTCAGCCTCCCGAGTAGCTGGGAGTACAGGCGTCTGCCAAAACGCCTGGCTATTTTTAGAGATGAGGTCTCGCTGTGGCTCAGGCTGATCTCAAACCTCATCTGGCCTGGTTAGATATTCTTCTTAAAAGTGGTTTGATTCACATGACAAGTGGCTCTCTATCCTAGGTGGGTTATATTTATTTAGATTTTTCTACAGATAGGATGGATTGATTGCAAATATTTGGGGATGTATTGTTTTTTAATACCCAATAGCTGAGAATTCTATTCCTGAATCCTAAAAGTTTAATCGCCATAAGATAACTAAAGGGAATTTTGACCTCCACAATTAGAGTAGAAGAACATTTATTCCATCTTCTTCATATTTTCCTCTTCCAGTCCTTGAAATCTTAATGGAGACTTCCTAAATTCATTTCCTCGATATATTCCACAGTAGCTAGAACCGTTCTTGGTGTGCAGAACTTTCTTTGACAGTTGCTCTTCTGTCAGTGCCCCGTGGAAGCTAAGTCTGGTGATGTGTTTTCCTAAGCTTTGGTGTTTGAGAGAATGCTGCCAGGACGGCAAGTAGGGGAAGTGTCACACATGCCACCCTGAGTGTAGTTTAATGGAAAAAGCACAGGCTTTGGAGTCAGGCTAACCATGGCTCAAACATGGTGTCCAACACTCATTAGATGCTCCACCTTAGACGCTGTTTCTTAAATTATAAAATAAATAAAATAGTGTTTACTGTACAGAGCTGTTAATGTGAAACATAAAACAATCAATGTAAAGCACCTATACAATGACCTGCACAAAGGAAGGAAAAGAAGAAGAGGAGGAAGAAAGAAGAAGACAGATGGTGCCTACCGGGTCCTAGGCATTGTTCTACGGGCTATGCTGCACAAACATGGGTGCATTTCATGGCTAATGTCACAGCTATGCTAGGATATAGAGACTGTTAATAGGACCAATTAATAAATGAAGACCCAAAGCAGAGAGAGGTTAAGTAAATTGCTCAAGGTCAGATAACTACAAAATGGCAGAGTGGCGGTCTGGCCACAGGGTCCACGTTCCTGTCCACAGCTCCACACTGGTTTCTTTCCTTTGAAGTGGAGGCCATAAAGCATGGATTACTTGCTTCACCCATCTCTTCCTTCATACCCTTCCTCACAAAGCTTATCTTATTTTTAGGTTTAGAAAGCAAGAAATAAAGAACATCCCTGTTTTTCCCATTGAGTGCATCTCCTCTATGTTCCTTTCACCTCTCCGGGGAAAGAGTATAGTGGTTGGATGGCTTTGCTAAGCTCTACTGTTATCAGTAAGTGCACTCAGAGCACTTACCGCAAGCCAAACCCTGTGCTGGGTGATGGGGAAACGAAGGAGTCAAATCACCTGCTTCCCGCTTCCCTCTCCTCTCCCTGGGATCATAAGCCCACATGGAAATGCCGTGACATAAGGAATGAAGAATGGACCCTGGGCTAGTGACTGGCCGTGGCTCACACAGCCCTGACTCTTTCATCAGCTTTCAGAAAAGTTTGTGTGAATCCAGAACCAAACCCAACCCTGAGTTAGGCCAAGAGCCTTCTCTAGCCTGGATTTACTCCTGAAACGGAAAATTCATTGTCCCTATCTCCCGGATACACCTACTGGTAGCAGCTCATGACCTTCCAGAAGTTACTCTGCCTCTATAGAGCAGCCTTTCATTTGAACTCCATTTTCCACCCCTCCTCTTATTTTCATCAAAAATCAATTTAAACACCATTGCAACCACAGGACCTACTCACTCTGATTGGCAAGAAAGGAAAGAAAAAAGACATTTCCCCTAGGTTTGAAGAGCCTTCAAGAGTTTTGCTGAGGTTGGAATTAGAGACACTCCCTCCTCCAACCCAAGAATTAGAGAAATCCCTCCTCCAACCCAAGTACTTCTTTGGGGGTGGATGTGCCTCACTGGACCTCCCTCAGATCTGTGGGCTGAGGGCACAGGCAATGTCCTAATGGGCACGCCTAGCAAAACCTGAGTAAGTTACTGCTCACATGAGCCAGAGTTGCTGCTTACCACCTGACCTTTCCTCTCCCTCGCTCTCACCTCCCTTGTTCCCATAGCTTCTCCTCTCCTCGATCAAGCTCGCGAAGCATCCTCCCTAGGGAAAGAACTTTTCATGACTATCCATCACAAGGCCATCTGTGTCCTCAACAGGAGGCACTAAGGGCAAGAACAGTGACTTGGAGAGCTTTCCTGAAACCTCCTTTCCTGTCTTGCCCGCCTACCTCCGAGCTCTGATTTAAGAAGTATGTATGGAGATGGAATAAGCTATAGGACTTAGGCATTTTTGCATGTAGCCTTCTGCGCTCATCTTGTATCTTTAGGATTTTTCCAGGGTTGGTCCAAGAGCAAGGATAATCATAAAAAGCCCAGATGCTAGTGATCTGGGGACCATGGGGAGTTTCCTAAGGCACCTCTCATGTTGAACTAAATGTTGATGCTTCTCCTAAACCAGATGCTCTGGAGCTTATATAAAGGGAAGGAAGGGAAAGCTTGAATAACTGCAGTTCTCCTGATTTTCGTCATTTGCTTCCCTCTTTGTACTGCAGGAGGAGTGGAGTTAATCCCAAGGCTCAAAGAGCCAGGAGGGAAGAGGGAGTTGATGCCTCCCAGTAGAGAAGAAAGTGGGGCCTCTGTACAGCTCTGTGAAGCTACAGGATTGATTTTCTTCTGGACTTCCCAACCATCAATGAACCTACCAGCTTCCTTCCAGTAATTATCAGGCTCTCAGGAGACAATAGGAAAGACAATAAAAATATTTTTGAAAAGTTTTCTAAAGTTGATGAATGTCATGGAAGGTCCCACTTGGCTTTGATATTTGCTGAGTGAGAAGGAGGGAGAAACATGATGTGATTGCGAGTGCCTTGGGTGGAAACTTTGGCCCAGGCCCAGGTTGCTCTGAATTGAGACTGAGGAACAGAATTTCTCCTAAGGCCCTGGCACTGACTTTGAGTGGGGATCTTCCAGTGTACTCTGTGGAATGGGAAGCAGTTGTCTATTATGCTTATGCAATAAGATTATAGATCCTTTCACTCTGGGAATCTTTATGAAATGACCTAGGAATCCTGAACTTCAAAACGCAAGAAACCATTAAGCTGAGGGGCAGCTGGGTTGATTCTGAGTCTGGGAGCAAACATTGCCACTTGTGCCTTGTCTTGTGTCATAGGTTGGATTCCCCCCCCCCCAAAAAAAAAAAAAAAACCATGAGTGATTCCTTTAAGGAATATTCCCAGGAAAAATAAGTAAGATGGTTGGGAAGTGGGCAAGAAAAAGGAAGGATGCCAGGACAGTGTGCAACGAGGAAAACACGGAGCAATACCCAGGAAGGGAAATACTGAAGTGTGACTTTTAGTCTTTCGGGTCTTTGAACTATCACTGTTGTCCTCATCAGGGATCAAGGGAGCTGGGGTATTTATACCCTCCTCCCACCTGCTGTTCACTGGGTAAAGTCTGTTGTTTCTGAAAGGAAGCAAATTCTCACTATTGCATTCTCAAAATAGTTCCAGGACCTACAGTCAGTCCTCTGACCAACAAACTCAGGCACTTTTTTGCAAATGATAAAGTGTTTCTAAGGGCATGGTCTAAGCACTGACTACACTGGCTGTGTTTTGTCTGGACTTGCAATGGACTGAGCTTTGCCCCCCTAAAAAATTGTATGTTAAAGTCTTAATCTCTTAAGGTGACTGTATTTGGAGATAAAGAAGTCTGAAATGTTAAGGTTCAGTGAGGTCACAAGGGTGAGGCCCTAATTTGGTACTAATAGCCTTATGAGCAGAGGAAGAACACCAGAGATCTCTCTCTGTCTCGGTCTGCACATGCTCAGAGGCTGATAGGAAAGGCCACATGAGCACCCAGCCACTAGACAGTTATCTTCATGCCAGGAAGTAAATTGGCTAGCACCTTGATCTTGGGCTTCACAGCCTCCAGAACTATGAGAAAATAAAGTTATTGTCTAAGTCACCCAGTGTGTGGTATTTTGTTGTGGCACCCAAAGAAGACTAAGACAAGAGCAGACATCCCTGCAGGGCCGGGCCATTGCATGGGGCTAGCTGTGCACAGAGTAGGTACATTTATTTAGGAGGGAAACTCTGCTGCAGCAGGCCATGCTGCACATGGACAGAAGGATCCAGGTGCCCTGGACCCTGCCACTGGTCCTAGCATTGGTGTCAGTGGTCCCGTCATCCTCTGAGGCCTTCCCTCACCTTGCCTTACGGTGTTCAGGTTCACACGCTCCCTGCTTGTGGATTCACACGCTCCCTGCTTGTGGAGGGCATGTACTTTTCTGTTTTCTCCCCTATTTTGGTCATTCCAACTGAAAAGATTTCGTAAAACCAGATACCAAAGAACCACCGTTACCTTTCTATACCTCCTGGACACCTCTCAGTGGGCAGAGATCCCAGAACAAAGTAAGAGCCATCTGGATTACACATGTCTTGCCACCCTGTTCACATGGCCCAAAGCTGTGGGACCAGCACTCACAGCAGTTAGCCCCTGGGCTCACAGGCTCTGCTGAGGTCAGCACTGCAGGGCAGAGACTTCGGAAGACACAGCCTTCTCACTGAACAGCAACAGAGGGCTCCAAGTCTGAAGGTCAAGTGTCATTCTCAAGTGTGGCAGCCAGCCTAGAGAGAAATAGAGAAGCTAGAGAGAGAAGAGACCTCGGATCAGCTCCCCCTGCCCCCAGAATTAAGGAACTGGTGGGAATGGAGAAAGTGAGACAACAACCCAGGGCAGGATTGCCCCAACTGCTGCCTTCGAGCGGGCACCGATTCCGCTCAGTACGCCATGCCACACGGAGCCGCTGGGTCCTGTCAAACCCTCTTCCTCAAACTAGAAATAACCGCTCGTGTATAAACAAACATAAATATATTTTTAACATGTTTCAAAATACCCACCTTCCTGTTGAGTTTCAGATCTTTCTTTCTCTCTCTCTGAGGCAACTGGCAGATCACAAAAGCTACTGCAACTGCTTGGAACTTTCCACCACAGAGAGGCAATTGTGACCCTAGGTGACATCTGACTATGGGTGCCAAAGTGACTTTGTGTTGAGAGATTAGAATCTCTAACTGCCTTGTGGTTTCAGAAGGCAAGGGAGGCCAGAACTTAAGAGAGGGTGAGAGCTTAAAAATTCAAGGTGAATAGTTCCAGAAACACCCGTACATTTTGAGGGTCATTCATGTGGCTTCCTGAGGAAGGTTTTAAAAGTCAGAGTCCAAGACTTTTGAAATGTTAGCCAGTGGAAACAAAGGAAGCCCGTCACCCAGCCAAGCAGCTGGCTGGCTGGCAGCTTCCAGATAGAGATGTTATTTTGCCCTCTGAGGGGAGACCAAGCGGAAAGAGAATCTGACCAACTGTCACCAGCCAGAAAGAATTTGCGGGTAGTAGGATAATGATATTAAAGATGTCTTTTCTTTTCTTTTCTTTTTTTTTTTTTTGTAGAGACAGAGTCTCACTTTATGGCCCTCAGTAGAGTGCCGTGGCCTCACACAGCTCACAGCAACCTCCAACTCCTGGGCTTAAGTGATTCTCTTGCCTCAGCCTCCCAAGTAGCTGGGACTACAGGCGCCCGCCACAATGCCCGGCTATTTTTTGGTTGCAGTTTGGCCGGGGCCGTGTTTGAACCCGCCACCCTCAGTATATGGGCCGGCGCCTTACTGACTGAGCCACAGGCGCCGCCAGATGTCTTTTCTTTTAAAGATGTACACAGAGCAGATGATCCCTGTGAGTAATAGCTTATAGTTAATAAAATAACACTATGTTTCTGCCAAAGCATTCTTTTTCTTTTCTTTACTTTTTTTTTTTTGAGACAGGGTTTCACTCTGTAGCCCAGTATAGAGTGCAGTGGCATCACAGCTCACAACAACCTCAAACTCTTGGGCTCAAGTGATCCTCTTGCCTCAGCCTCCCAGGTAGCTGGGACTACAAGTGCCCACCCCAAGCCCAACTAATTTTTCTGTTTTTAGCAGAAACTGGGTCTTGATTTTGCTCATGCTGGTCTGGAACTCCTGAGCTCAGGAGATCCATGTGCCTCGGCCTCCAAGAGTCCTGGGATTACAGGCATGAGCCACCACACCCAGCCAAAGCATTCTAACTCACTTATCGTGTTAGACACCTCTTACCTCTTCTTTGCACTTAACAACATTCCATGAAAGACAGAGATTGGGACAAATAAGGATTCGCAGGGAGAGGACATTTTGTGCTTTTCAAAGAGTGGTCCACAACCCCTGCTGCAGGCAAGGATAGGAATAATTTGAAAAATGTATAGGTTAAAGAAAACGAGGAGCTAAGAAATGAGGCCAGGATCAAATGGCTTAGAGCACAGGCATTTGGCTGGGGACCAGAGTTCGGGTCGCTTCACTCCTTGGTGCTTGGTTTGGCTGTGACCTCCTGCTTCTGGTTCTCCTGATGAAGTGGTGGAAGCTCAGTCCAGTGAAGCAAGCAAGAAGCAAGCTTAGGAGGGCAGGGCTCTGTCCCCCAGTGTCAAGTCCATGCACAGGCTCCTACCTCAGCCGTTGGAGGTTCCTTAGCTTTGACCTTCGGTCCTGACTTAATGTAATTTCTCTGCTTCTGGGTTAAAGGAGGAATTCTTCTCACAGTGCCAACAGCACCCCCTTTCTTCTCACCCCAAGGAGAGTGCAGAGATGGAGTTTTGAGACGTGAGGTAATGTTGGTTCCGAGTCTATGGCTGAGACCCGAGGCAGCTTGGCAGGGGCCAGAAAGACGGGAGTGCTGCCTTTGAGATTTTCTTTATGTTTGGCTTGGATGTATTCCAACCTTAAATTCAAATGAAAACTTTAGAAATGTTAAAGTGTGCACGTGTGTGTTACAGGGTGAGGTTTGGGGATAGAGCTGGCTGCCAGGCACGAGGGGCAGCTGCCGTACTGCTAAAGTAAACAACTGAGCCTTCACTGCAGAACCCAGGTGCTTGTGACCACCTCTGAAGGGAGGACTCTTTCCTACCTAAATGCTTGGATTTTGTGTTTCAATCACACACCCTCTCCAGGTAGCCCAACGCCTGGGTTCCAGTCCGTCCCTCACCACTAACATGAATAGAATCTCTTTGCTTCTCTGACCCTCAGCTTCTTCTGTAGCAAATTCGAGGCCTAAATCATTATCATGCATCTTTCCATTTGAAGAGTGTGGTTCTAGAGCCCTCCATGGCGTGGCGGATGTGATTCCTAAATGTTGGCCTCGTGCATGCTTCCAAGAGGGATTTGGGAAGTGGCAAATGTTGAGTGGCTCAAAGCGTTTTGTTTCTGTCTTTTTAAAAGGGCCTTTTCTGTTTCAGGCAACTGTTTGTGGTGAGTATGTGTGTACCAAAGCATATGTTTGCAAACAGATGAAACATTTGCGTATAATAGCATTTTTCACAGCAGTTTGTATAAACGGAGAAAGTATACTTCACAAGTGATAAGAAGGGGCTTTCCTTGGGTGTCCGTGAAATGACAGATTGTGCAATTTTTAGAAAGAAACAAAAAACTTTGACGGGAAAAACCCTACAGGCAATAATATTTTAACCTTGAGGAGAAAAAAAAAATATGCTAGTTGGGTATAGAAAATAAACTCTCCTTCACAGTTTACGTTCAGAAAAATCTTGGTTGCTTGTTCATAAATAAATTGAGAACAGAATTGTTGATTACGGAGGTTAATGTTCTTTTACTAAAGTGAAAATGTTGTATGTAATTAGATTAAGAGGAGATTTCAGAAGAAAGAGTGACAATGTGAGTAATCGTGGAGTCAACCCAGGCACATTTTGATTTTATTAGCTAGCGATTAGAGCAGTCTTTGGCATTTTATGTGAGATGCGCAGCATCAGGATGTAGCTGTTGAAAGTCATTTGCGTCCGCTGTCTGGACTAATTGAGCGACAATAATAAAACGCTGTTTTTAGATAAACAATGGGTGGCAGAGCTCCATCGGCCCCTGCAGGGAGCGTGTTGATGCCTTTCAAAGAGACTGGCTGATCCTCACATGCCACAGTCATTTCACAGAGGAAAGTCACGTCGTTTAAATCAACTAAATTGAACGCAGTTTTGAAATGGAAATCAGTAATCCCAGTTTGGAGCTGCCTGGCCTCGTTGTCAATGGAAAGCGAGATGCTCAGATCTGTCATCTGGGTCCCTCCAAGTCTCATTTAAAGGAAGGAGACCCCTGAGCCACAGAGACAGCGAGTTAGCATGCAAGGGAATGAAATATCACATGTCATATGTTTTGTGTAGTGTGTGGGTGCCGAACAGGTTGACATGGAAATATCACCATAAACCCCAGCTGCCCGCCCTGTCTCCCTCCTTCCCGAGCAGAGACAAGACAGGCCCCAGACAGATCTACAACCAGAAGGCTCCAAGGAGGATTTCAGTGGGTAACTTGCTGCTGCCTTCTCCCAGCAGGAAAGGGATTTCTTTTTATCAAAGGAGCCTCCCTCCTCCTCAGACTGTGCTCCTCCCTTCCTTCTCCCTCCCCTGTCCTTTCCCATAAAGCATGCTCAGGGGTGAGCTTCACTTCCTGTGGAGATTAGAACGTCTGGGAGAACAGAAAAGAGCCAGCTGGTGTCCTTCAATTCACTTTATCTGAACAGAGATGCCCACACAACCTCAGGGCTTTTGTGGTGACCAGGGGGTGACCTGGGACGCTTCAACTCCTCTCTCTTTTCATCTGTCAGCCTTCCCAGGACAACCACAACCACAAACCTCGGTGAAAACGGTATGCCTGCCTGGCAAACTCCCTTTAACACAGGTTCTCTACGCTCCACAAACTAAATTGCGTCTCCCTGACCCCACTATAAAATTTTGTTGTCACGGCTGAGTTTTAGGAACCTGGGTGCAGTCCACTGACATTTTCACTCAATAATTCTTTTTTTTTTCTTTTTCTTTCTTTCTTCTTCTTCTTCTTTTTTTTTTTTTTTTTTGCAGTTTTTGGCCAGGGCTGGGTTTGAACCCACCACCTCCGGCATATGGGGCCAGAGCCCTACCCCTTTGAGCCACAGGCGCCGCCCCTCACTCAATAATTCTTGTTTGAGCACTTGCTAGGGATGTTATACAGATTTAATTTGGTGATTTCTCCACTATTAAGAGTTGTTAAGAGTCCTCCCCTTCCTGGGACTGGAGAGGGAGACACATAAGCTCAAAGGAGTAGGGCGCCGGCCCCATATGCCAGAGGTGGTGGGTTCAAACCCAGCCCCGGACAAAAGCTACAAAAAAAAAAAAAAAAAAAAAAACACAGAACATGGGGCAGCACCTGTGGCTCAAAGGAGTAGGGCGCCAGCCCCACATACTGGACGTGGCGGGTTCAAACCCGGCCCCGGCCAAAAACTGCCAAAAAAAAACTACAGAGCATGCTGAAAAAAGGTACACACATTTTAAGAAAGGAAAAAACTATTAAAATTGTAATACTCAAGTCACATTTAACTTCTACATTATAAAAGATACAGGATAAAATTATACAGAAAGCAAACATTATTAGCAGGTATTCAGTATTACAATTTCAATGCTCTTTTTTCCTTTCTTAAAATGTGTACACATTTTTATGGCACCTTCTGGATCTATCTCAGGGAGGTAATGACTTTTCCTTTAAGTCACTTGCTTTCTCAGGTCTCTGACTCCTGGAAAGGAGGGAGTATTTGAGTTATGCAGTGTGAAGCCACTTGTATTAGCCTGAGGAAAGTCTGCCTTACAGATGCTCTTCCCTTGTGACAGTGAAGAGGCCACAGGGAGCCACAATTTCCCTTTAGGGCCTGTCGTCTCCTAGGGGAGGACCTTGTTTGTGGGGCCCTGAGCTTAACAGATGTGAGGGGATCATTTTAAAGGAGTAAACCTTATAAATACAAATACAAAAGGAGATATAGGACTTAAAAGACACTTGTGTTAGTGACGGGCCCTGAAGCTTGAGCTTTGTAAATCCAGCCATGCTTGTTTAGGACACATGAAGAATAAAGTCAGGACCTTGGGCAGAGGAGTGAGGTGGGAAAAGAAAGGGAGATGAAAATAATAGCAGGAGGCAGTGGCTCACGCCTATAATGGTAGCACTCTGGGAGTGCGATGCGGGTGGATTGCTTGAGCTCAGGAGTTCGAGACTAGCCTGAGCCTGAGGAGACCCCCATCTCTAAAAATAGGTGGGCATTATGGCAGGTGCCTGTAGTCCCAGCTTGCTTGAGCTCAAGAATTTGAGGTTGCTGTGAGCTATGATGTCACCCAGGATGACAGAGTGAGACAGAAATCAGTAATGAAGTGGTGGAAGCTCAGTCCAGTGAAACAAGCAAGAAGCAAATCTTAACAACTCTTAATATTCTTTAACCAGACCTGAATGTCTGCTCAAATCTGGAAATATTCTACATACCTATCCTATTTTTTCTAAAGAGATGCAAAGGGTGGATTTCTTATTATGAAACCCCTTTGTGTGGTTGGGGCCCAGCTTTAGTTCTCATGTGGATCCCTACCAGGGGTCATATTGAGCCTGCACAGGCTTACCAAAAGCCTGTGATGTGGTTCAGGACACACACCCCCCCCCCGGAAATATGGCACATTGACATTTGAGAAAACAACAGAAGCAGGAAGATCACACTCACCTTCCTGCCCTGTTTTCTCCAGAGGCAGGTCCTAAGACCATGCATGAGAGGTGTCCTCTCTCTTCCCAGAGGAAAGGAACTAAAGACGTAGAGATGGCAAGAAGAATCTGAACAAACAGGCCTTGCTAAGATCCCCCTGTTTCTCACCATTAGATCACACCCTTGTGTCCAATCACAATCCTCCATGACTGTCCATTCTTCATCCAGCTTGAGCATAAAGATATACACATTTTCCTACTTCTTTGGAGGCCACAGGTCATGTAAAACTTACATTAAAGAGATTTGTATGTTCTTCTCTTGTTAATTCATGTTCTAGGGGCCTCAGCCATGAACCAAGGATGGATGAAGAAAAGATATTTTTCCTCCCCTATGCCTATGTGCCTGGAGCCTGGGGACAGTTCCCATCAGAGAGGAGACAGCTGTACACTGACAACTCAACCTGTCTCAAAACCCCAAAGTGAGGAGCGACTCAGACATGTGTCCAGCACATAACCACTGACATGTGCCCCAGTCCACAGGCACATGTCAGAACCCTGGAGACCAGCTGTGTTTCAGAATTCAGAATTTTTCAGATTTTAGAAAAGTAATATTGATGCATAAACCAAATAACATACAACATTGCTAGAGGGGTCTGGGGCAACACTTTATAAATCAAAAACAGTAATGTTTCCACATCCTATACCAAAAAAAAAAAATATATATATATATATATATGAGTATTCACACTAAGTGGCATAAATGGAGCCTTATTTCAATTCATGTTTTGGTACCAAAGTGGCTATAGAAGTATTTCTGTTTTTAGGGCCTTTTGGATTTTGGAATTATGGATAAGGGATCACCAAGCCAGGTGCCGGGTAGTCTTCTGACCCTGGGGCAACAGCACTGATGGGTACAAAGTGGGAATCTGTGGGAACCGGTGGGCTCCAAAGGGGGTGGTTCCCCAGTTGGGCCACAGCAGGTACAAGTGTGAGCTCCACGAGGAGAAGGGAGATTGTAAAGTAAAGGAAAACAAACAAAGTAGAAATGGTGTTCCATTAAAATGCTTGAAAACATTAGTGCATAAGCTTGAATGCTTTAGAAAAATCTCCAACAGAAAAATCTCACAGAGCACAGAGAACCCCCTCCTCTCATCCTGTCAACAATAGGAGGCTGAGCCACTCTGCTGTCCTGAGGGCCCCAGCTTCAGCTATGGTGGGAGATGTGAGTGTCCAGCAGACAGGACTGGCACAGCTAATGCCTGCCTGGCAGAAGCAGACCCCTATAGAGGGAGACCCACTCAGAGTAGTAATGTGCCACTATAGGTGTTGGAGTGAGGGAGACAAAGAAGTGTTATGAGATAGGTAGCCAGAATGTCTCTTGGCCTACAGGGACCATCAGCAGAATCCATGAGTGTGTGTGTGTCTATGTGTCTCTGTGTGCATGTGTGTGTGTGTGTGTGTGTGTGTGTGTGTGTGTGTGTGTAAGGCAGGGCCCCCACAGCCTGGGGGAGACGCTCAGGGAACGAACCCTCCCCCACCAGCTGCTTGTCCTCCTTTAACAACAAACATTCTTTTCTCCCCTGCCAGAAGTCACATAGCCCCTGTATACTTTCCTTATTATCAGCAAGCACACAGCTTTTGCTCCTTAAAGTTAATCTTTACCCCAGGTATTAAGATTTACCTTGATTAGATACTATATAATAAAGCCGTTTCCATGGTTCAGTCAGTGCCGGCTGCAGTCATCAGCTGCACCAGACCTTTCCATCCCATGACTTTTGTCTCTTGTATAATCTTCATCTCTTGTGTCTTTCTTTCTCAATTCTCACCATTCCCACCCAGGTTATTTTTCCTTCCCCATGCTGGTTCTCAAAATGCGTGTGTATATTTGTATATATATGCATATGTCTATGTATGTGTATACATATATTATGTATACATATAAATTCTTAAGAGGAAGACTTTTCTTCTACCCATTTAGTTCAAAGTGTTGAAGACCTGCAAATTAATTGAGCACAGACAGATTAACATGACAAGAGACAAGGTTTATTTATATGTGCATGCAAAGTCACTCTTGAGTAACTCACTGAATATCCAGAGGTAAAGGTTTATATATAGATTATTCAAAATGCTTGGAACCAGAAATGTTTTGGATTTCAGGTTTTTTCAGACTTTGGAATACTTGCATATACATAATGAGATATCTTGGGGATGGGACCCAAGTCTAAACACAAAATTCATTTATGTTTCATATACCCCTTACACACATGGCCTGAAGATAATTTCATACAGTTTTTAGAATAATTTTGTGTGTGAAACGAAGTTTGTGTTATGTACTTAGGTATGGAATTTTCCACTTATGGCATCACGCCAATGCTCAAAAAGTTTCTGACTTTACAGCATTTCAGATTTTGGGTTTTTGAATTAGGGATGCTTAATGTGTACCAATTAAACAAAAAGAGGGAGTAGGGGATGTTTAGGGCTTCTGTGGGAAGTAAGGAAGTTCCTGTGGGCTTTTCTTAATGTTGATGAGAATGGGCAGTCCGTCTCCTTCCTAGAATTGTCAGGAATCTCCCTCAAGTGGGGGTTGATAGCAGCTGTATTTTCAGAAGGCTCTGCTTTAGTTACCCTGTTTCCCCCAAAATAAGACAGTGTCTTATATTAAGGTGTGCTCCCAAAGATGCGCTAGGTCTTATTTTCAGGGGACGTCTTATCTTTCCTGTGAGTAGGTCTTATTTTTGGAGGATGTCTTAATTTCAGGGAAACAGGGTAGATATGGAAAGTTCATCATAAATGTTCTCACCTTAAAATAATCTTTATGCTAAAGTGGTGATCCCTTCAATACATACATACATATATGTACACACACATACACATGTAGTACACATGTGGATATCTATTGTATAAATATGTATAAATCATATGGATGTATATGTGTGCATCCATACATACATAGAACAGAACAAAGCTTTTTAAATGCTCAGATATGAGCAGCCTGAATGCGGAGAATGGCTTATAAAAGCATCTTCAGCTTTCAGGTCCACGCTGTATCAGCCTCAGGTGGGTATTCTGTACTTCCACCAGTCTTGCCATTATTTTTAAATCTCCCTCTGTTTTTTCTCTCTTGTTCTCTTCTTCCCTCTCCCAAGAGCCTGGCCTGCACTCCCAGGGCCAGCAGGATCACGATGAGGAGATGATGAGAGGTGGGAGAGTGGCATATTTAGATTGGGGTGGGGCTTTGCTGAAGGCCTTGAATAGCATAGTAGGGCAGCATTAGGCTCTGAGGTCCACCGTGAACATTAGTGGCAATCAATTGTGCTTGGCTCAAGCTCTTTATTCCCTAAGTAGAATTCCCAAGGAGTCTGAAACACCAGCAAAGCAATGCAGGCTCCTGGTGTGTTTGGGGCGTGTGTGTGTTCCTGTTTCAGCAGGTGTAGACAAGAGCCAGGGACACCTGGTCTCCCACATTCACGGGACCCCTGCAGGCTGGGAACTCCCTGAAGAAGAAGCTCCTCAGTAGAATCAAAGAACTTTCTGCCTCTTGCTACACTGTATAGCCCCTGCTGACTTTCTCCCGCTGCTCCTCCTTGGGGAGCACATGTGCAGACCACTGCCTAGAACTCTGCATTTCATCCCTGATCCTTCATCTCACTTCTCCGCTGCAGAGCATTTCCCACACCTCCTACATGGCCCACTGGGACACCCTGCATTTAGCAAGTATTTCACTGGTAAAGGGGAGGACCCTGCTTACAGGCTGCTTTGTCACAAAAGAAAGGGTGAAGATTTGAGAAGAGAAACCGCAGCCCTGGTCAAATTTGTGGCCAAGTCTCCTGGGAGTGTTTTAGTTCTCTTGGTAGACTGCTTCTGCTACTGTTTACCCAGCACAGGGGAGGTGCTTTGAATAGATGTCTTTGCTGACACGGATCCCTTTGCTTTTTGAATAGGGCGATTACTAAACAATGAAGCTATTACATCAGGAGCAGGAGCTGGCTGGAGCCAACAAATCTCCTACTCTAGGTTTATAGAGCTATAATTATCCAAAGTTTTAAAACACAATGGTATCTGCTGAAAAGGAACATCTGGGAGGGAACCAAGCCATTCCAATTAAAAGAGCTGTGCACATCCCGTGGATTGGACGACTCCATGCAAATCTAGTGGCGAGTTTTTTAGATGTCACTCAAGTTAACAAATGTGCTGAAAGGTTTAAGCAGGACAAATGTGCGGGTGGGGAAATCAGATCAAGAAGAGAGATCAGTTTTATAAGATCAACTACAAATTGGCTGCAGAAAGCACTCCAGGCAGCTGTTATGAACACTAATCAAGAGAAATAAATGCTTTATAAGGTTTTTCCCATATGAAAATAAAAGCTTTTTCCAGTTGCCATTTCATTTCAAAATAAATCTTTTAACCTCCAGAAGACCCTGTGTGAAAGAGTGGGGTGAAGGCACAGCCCACAGGGGAGGTCCGCATGGCTGCAGAGTGTTACAAGGCTGTGCTGGCACTTGGACGCACCATAAAGATTAGGGGAAATCAGTCGTTGTGAGAGACTGGAGCCTTGATCCTATAAATAGATTTGGCCCAGATAGTAGCATTGAACTCTGCTTGGCGAATGAAGGTTACAGTGTGTTCTCCATCATAGTGATCTGTCCTCGAAAGCAGGTGGGACGTGTGATCAAGGCTCCTGAGCGCTTTTTCAAGATCTGCACCCTAAATAAAGGGTGTATTCTTCTGCTGGAGGTGGTTCTTCTGGGTAGAAAACTAAAAGAACAGTTACAAGAACAGTAACAAAAACAGACACA
The DNA here is from genome assembly GCF_027406575.1 of Nycticebus coucang. Taxonomy (NCBI): domain Eukaryota; kingdom Metazoa; phylum Chordata; class Mammalia; order Primates; family Lorisidae; genus Nycticebus; species Nycticebus coucang. Next base: position 65,062,367 of record NC_069788.1, read on the forward strand.
AGAACATTTCATGCGTAAATTCTACCCGGGAGAATGTTTGCTTTCGTGGAGTGAGCATTTTGTGAGGGTGCAGGCAGGGGGTTGCGGTGGATTATTCTTTCCATTATCCCTCTTCCCTATCTGTCTGGGGGATGTTGCAACATTACCTAGAGCTCTGCTCTGGAGGCAGAATCCTGGATGTGATTTGGGTCATCTTGGGCTACACAGCAGAATTCATGATAAACAAAATCAGGAAGGGGGTGTGTTTGCCAGGTTTCCCTTAGCTGTGCTTTCCTGGCTTCTGCCCATCCTTCGCACCAGTGGGTTCCCGCCCCACCTTCAGGCCCCTGGTGGTCCTCCTTGAGACTGTTTTCCACTCACAGGTACACTCAAACACACCAACAGAGCACTTGCTATCTCTCGCTCACTCCAAATGGGTGAAAAAATTTAACTCTTTTCAACTTTTCTAGAGGTGCTTGCATTGTTATTGCTGAAAAAGCAATATTATAGCAACATAAAAATCAATAATTAAAAAGTTGCTAATTAACCAACCACCCTAATGCCATTTGAGTCAGCCCTGAGTCCATTTTTTTCTCTGAGTCTTCACCTGCCTTTTGTACCCTGCTTTGTTAGACACTTACCTATTTCTAAGTTTTACTATTAAATTCTCTAATCTACATGTATGTTACTTTTAACTTCTGTGAAAGATCTCTCTCGAAATCTTGGGTTCTGATGCACAGTGCTGTGGACTAATTATGTCTCCATCAAAATGCATATGTTGGAACCTTGACCCTCTATATTTGGAGATAGGGACATTAAAGAGGCAATTAAGCTTCAATGAGGTCATAACAGTGCAGCCCTAATCCAATATGGCTGTTGTCTTTACAAGAAGAGGAAGAAGCACCAGAGATCTTTCTCTCCCTCTGTGTGCACAGAAGAAAAACCACTTGAAGGCACAGAGAAAAGGTCGTCGTCGTCTGCAAACCAAGGAGAGAGGCCACAGGAGAAACCAAATCTACTGACACTTCAATCTTGGGCTTTCAGATTCCAGAACTACAAGAAAATGAATACCAGTCTGTGATATTGTGTTACAGCAGCCCAAGCAGACAAATACACACAGTGCTGAAGTTGAGAGCCTAGAAGAGAAAAGCAGCCCTTGACATTAGGGAGCTGGACTGACCCTTACAGCTAGCCCATGTGTTCTCCCATTTAGCATAAACCAACAGTGGAATATCCAGACAAATTCACAAACATTGTCTAAATCACAAGAATAACCAAATATCTTCCTATTCTGGATAAAACCATCTGGATAAAACTTACTGATTCATAGGTTTACTTTCATTTCCTGATAATATGCAGTCTGAAGCAAGGCCCCACTTCCTTAAAGCCTTCCCCATAATACCCAACACAAGCCAAAATTCTATCACAAGTCCATTCTAAGGCCCTCCTGCTGAGCCTCATGAACATGAAACTGAGCATGGTGTGTTGTACATTCTTGGTGGTCACTGGCCAGAGGATGTTAACAAAGGTGTTATGGTTTTTAACAAGTATTTAGTATTTCTTTCATTGCTTTCAAAATTTTAGCACTCCCCAGTCAGAAATTTAAGCGTTAGGATCTTTTTCAAATTATTTGATAGTGTAAAATGTAACTTACGTAAATGTGTATGTTTTATTATAAGTTTATAGACCAATCATGTTCCCAGATTTTCTTCACTAGTATTTCCCTTTATCTTTATCCAGGTTGATATTCCATTATGGACAAAATAATTTTTGTCTCCTGGTAAAGGAATTTTGGCAGTTGCCTGGAAGGTAAGAGAGGTATTAGGGGAACTGTGGTAGTGTAAGAATGTTTTTTGCAACTACTTCTGAAATGAAACACATGGCCTAGAATTTAAGGTCCTCATAGAATAAAAACAGTATCGCACATGTGCACACACACACACACACACACACATTCACAACAAAATAAGAAGGAAACACTCATGGCAATTACAGTCCCCATTTCTGTAACTGGTTATGTGATCATAGCTGGTATTCGTAACTACCTTCTATTGCTCATAGCATTTTTTTACTTTACCGTCAGCAAGCACCTCAGCTGGTCATGGTTCTTTATCTGGTAGAATGACTCAAACCTTCACTGCTGAAGAGTCTGAGCCATTAGCAGTCCTGCCTGGCTTGGCCTTAATCACAGGGCATGGTAATACTAAAAGGTGTCTTAAGGGAGCTCTTACATTCCAGACACACGGTCCTTTAGCTCTGTTGTGGAGGAGCAATCCAGCTTCCCCTTGGTAGTCAGGGTCAACTACCCCGACAGCACAGAAGTCCCTTCTTTGCCTGTTGTTTCAAAGGGATGAGGAGTCCAAGGTGGCTGCGTGGCAGTCTCAAGTTTCAGTTCAGTGGAATCATTGTTGTGTTTCCTGGTGGCAGCGTTCCCCTCTCTGGAACTAAGATCTCTGGGCCAGCAGAGTACAGAGTCATGGGATCAGGAAGCCCAATTTAATGATAGAAAACTAGGGATAATCGTGAGGGGTTTCATGGCTATATCACACTCCTGACCTTTGAATACAGGCTGAGGGGGAAACAGCACCATATATTGGATGTTGATTCAGAAGCACATACAGCCTTATAGAGACCTTTGGTCCAGCCCTGCAAAGGTACTGCCCCCTGGCTGGCCCTGGACTGAGTCTTCAAAAGGCCATTCTTCCATTCTATCAAACCAGCTGCCTCAGGATGGGGAATGAGGTGAGAGCAGTGGATTTCATAAGCCTTGGCCCATTGTTGCACTTCATTGGCTGTGGAGTTCCTTGGTCAGAGACAATGTTGTGCAGAATACCGTGGTCACAGGTAAGGCACTCTGTAAGTCCACAGATAGTAGTATTGGAAGAAGAATTGCATGTAGGGAAGGCAACTCTGTATAGTGTCTCTTCTAATAAGTGCAAAAAGCTGTCCCTTCCATGATGAAAACTGTCCAGTGCAATAAACCTTTGACCAAGTAACTATTACCATCACAGGGGCTCAATGCTGGCCTCTGCTCCTAGCTGATTGGGCACTCAGTAGTAACTGTAGTCAGGTTGGCCTTGGCAAATAGAAGTCCATGTTGCTGAGCCCAGGCATAACCTCTATCCCTGCCACCATGGACACTGTGCTCATGAGCCCAGTGGGCAATGATAGGGTGGCTGGGGAAAAAAGCCAACTGGTATCCACAGAATGGATCATCCTGTCTGCTTTACTATTAAAATCTTCCTCTACTGAGGTAATCTTTTAATCTTTTGATGAAAATTTACACGAGACACAAATATCTTGAGGGTTTCTTTTACCCATTCAGAGCAGTCTATTCACATCTCTCTTCCCCAAATTTCCTTATCACCAATTTTCCAATCATGTTCCCTTCAAATTCTTAACCATCCAGATGAGCCATAAATCATACACAGCCCATGATTCTATATCTAATCTCTTGTCAAGCCATTTCTCCTTCTAAGCAGAGAACAAACAGGTACCCTGATCAAAGTTCTGCCCACTGGAAAAAATTTGCCTCACCACTGTCCTTCAGGGATGCTCCAGAGAGGGATTGCTGGGCTGCAGCCACCTACGGTCAGGTGATGCCTGCACATCATATATGTACATAGAACCACACCTGTAAACCAGGCTCAGTGTCTCCCCTTCCTCTGTCAACTGATCAGCAGGAACTCCCCTTGAGCCTGGGAGAGAGAAGGCAGTGTAACAGGAGAGAGGACCATAAGCATTTGGGCCACTTCGTCATGTCACTTACTTGTGCATTCAGGGCCTGCTCAGCCCCAATCACATCTATACCACGTCCATATGGTGATGCAGTGCTGCTGTGCACACCCAACTCTATGGCTTTGTGGGTCAGCTAATACCCAGTTCATGATGAGTGTCTCAGATCACCTGGTAATTTGGTGGCTGATGGTTAAGTATTCAATCTTCACTAAAGCCCAGTAGCAGAATAAGAGCTGTTTCTCAAAAGGAGAGTAGTTATCTATGGAGGATGCCAGGGCTTTGCTCCCACATCCTAAGGGCCTGCACTGTGACTCACCAAAGCCTCCAACCAGCACCCCTCTCTGCCACTGTCACGTCATCACCATTGAACCTGCAGGATCAGATGGCCCAGCAGCAGAGCAGCTTGGGCGGCAGCCTGCACCTGCTGCAGAGCCTTCCCTTTTTCTGGGGCCCACTCAAAATCAGTAGCTTTTGGGGTCACCTGATTAATGGGCTAGAGTAACACACCCAAGTGAGGAATATGTTGCTTCCAAAAGCCCAAAGAACCCCACTAGGCATTGTGCCTCTTTTTTGTTTGCAGGAGGGGCCAGATACAACCACTTACCCCTCACCTTAGTGATGTCTCGACAAGCCTCACACCACTGGATCCATAGAAATTTTGCTGAGGTAGGAGCCACTAAATTTTTGTCATATTTCTTTCCCATTCTCTGACATGCAAGTGTCTTATCAGTCAGTCTAAAGTGGTTACTACTTCTTGTTCACTATGTCCAATCAGCATAATGTCATCAGTATAACAGACCAACATGATAATCTAGTGGAAGGGAAAGACAATCGAGATCCCCACAAACTAAAATAGCGCTGGTGGGTTGATCTATCCCTGAGATGGGACAGTAAAGGTGTATTGCTGGCCTCGCCAGCAGAGAGCAAACTGATTTTCATGATTCTTATTGACAGAGATTGTGAAAAGGGCATTTTTCAGATCAATATTGGCATAGCAGGTGCCAAGGGGTATGTTAATTTGCTCAAGCAATGAAACCACACCTGGTAGAGTGGCTGCAACTGGAGTCACCACTTGGTAAAACTTATGATGTCATTCCCCAGATCCAACTGTCTTCTGCACAGGCCAAATGGGCAAGTTGCAGATGGGCAGGAATCACCACCCCTACATTTTTTCAAGGCCCTGATGGGGGCACTAATTTCTTAATTCCTCCAGAGACGTGATATTGCTTTTAGTTTACTGTTTTCTTAGGTGGAGGAAGTTCTAGTGGCTTCTACTTGGCCTTTCCCACCATACTAGCCTTCACTGTATAGGACAAGGAACCAATGTGGGGATTGTACCAGCTGCTGTGTTTGTCTATTCCATTTATACATTCCAAAACTGGAAAGTAACCACAGGCTGGGTTCAAAGACCCACTGGCCACTGTGACACAGAACTGACCTAAAACTGCATTGACCATCTAACCTCCACAAGCTCCTACTCTAACTGGCACTACAGTGATCTTCTCAGTCTTTCGGATTCAGTGTCAGTTCAGAGTCAGTATCCTGTGGAGCCCAAAAGGTTTGATTATTTCCTTTTCCTCAATGCACTTTTACCCTGGTAGAAGGCTGAAGATCCCTTTGAGGAAAGTTGGGAGAAAGATTAATAGTATAAATTTGGGGCAGTATACCAGTGTCCTTCCTCAATGGGACTCAACCTTCTCTTCATTCAATGGTCTCTAGGTCTATAAACTGGTGCCAGTCTTGAAATCAATTTATGGGCCATGGTTCTCTTTCTTTATGATTCAAGTTAGACTTCTGCTCATTAGAACTTTTCTGTTTACACAAATCAAGTAAGAATTTATTAGGCTTCCTATCTATTTCATTTCTAGGAACACTGATCAACTAGCCAATGCTGGTGAATAATCTGAATGATCCAGACTATTCTGATTGCTGTTTGACTCTACTATCCTTCATGGTAATCACACCAACCTTGCCTTTGGTGGTTGAGAGCTTTCAACCCAGGATACAGTTACTCCATTGCATTCACTTTTCCCAATTCAGGGGCTGTAGTTTCCAATGTAAGGTCTGGCCTATAGAAAAGAGTAATCACAGAACTTTTCAAGGATACAGGGGATATCCTTATACACTTATTCTTCACAATTGTGGTGAAAGGTATGTTTTCAGGGCCTTCCCGAAGTGAGTAAAGTAGTCCTAAGTGAAAGTCCACTCTAACATTTCAATTTCTCTATGCCTTTGACTCTCTTTATTAAACCAAGGTGGTCTGACATGTCTAACTCATTCACTATGGGTCACCTTCCTTTCTAACTGCCTAAGCTTCAACATTAAACGTAAAATCTCTGCTTAGTGAGCCCATATCAGTAAATTCTACCTAATCCAACTTTAAGTTCCTTCCACAATCATCCTAATATCCATTCCCATACATCAACGGTTCTCAACCTATGGGCCACAACCCACAGGAACAGTATTAAAGGGCCGCGGCATTAGGAAGGTTGAGAACCACTGCCATACATGGTCCACAGATTTCTATCTCTATAGTTAGAAAACTCTAGTAGTTCTTCTGAAGTGTAATAAACTTTCTCATGAATCATACTTCCTACCTTACTTTTAGGGACCTACTGGGACTTGGGTCTAGTTGTAGGCTAGAAGCAGAGAGGGGTCACAGGAGTGAGTCTTAAGGAAGATCAATGTCTAGCATGAAATTTTCCTTAGAGGAAGTTGTTACAGTTCCCTCAGGTAATGTAGGGTTAATCCCATCAGATAGGGAGTGAGGGGGTAGAGAGGTCACTACCACAGGGAAGAGGAAAATGGCTTCCTCTAAGGGGCAAGACAGGCCTCTTCTACTGGTCAAAAAGACTTCAGAATTCAGGGGCTCAATTGTCCCAAGTTTCATCAGGGGTTTCCTACACTGCCCTATTCCAGCTATCAAGAGCCAATTCCTTCCCAATCAATGCCCTCACTTTAACAGCAGACAGCCCACAAGGCTGGGAGTTCCACTTATGCAGTAATTCAGCCAGTCCCAGGATAAGATTCTATGTGTGATTTTCAGCAATCTCAGCCCTGTAGCTATGGGAGGTAAGTGGCTCCTTCAGGGCACACATGGAAGATTTCAAGTCATTTATGCAGTAATTCAAATCCCTGAGCTCATCCTTTTCTTTTCTCATTTTGTTCAGTGACATTTGGATCAGCAGCCAATCTCATTATATACATTAGTTTGCAAAAATTGCTCAAAAGTATCATATACGATTATCCGCTCCAAAAGTACCCAGCTCCTTGCTTCTTGTAAGTGGTTGCTTAGGAATATCCACTGTGACATTTTATGTATCTTTATTGCCAGACCATGGTATGGACTACTAGTGCTCTCTTTACTGCTGAGTATGAAGTCATTCACATCTTTAAATCTAGTAAGACTAGAGATTTCTGATTCTAGAATCAATTCAGAAAACTCATCTTTAACATTCTGTTCCTCTAGAACCACTCTAGGTCTGGTGATGGTTGCACAACATTGCAAATGTACTATAAGCCACTGAATTGTATACTTAAAAAAGGTTAAAATGTAAATTTTATGTTTGTTTTATCACAATAAAAAAGAGTTACAAAAAGAGGGGAAAAAATTACATAAGCCTGAATTAAGGCAGGCAAGTAGCACAAAGGCCCTCAATTTATTTATTTTTATTTTATTTATTTATTTATTTTTTATTAAATCATAGCTGTGTACATTAATGCAATCATGGGGAACAATGTGCTAGTTTTATATACAATTCGAAATATTTTCATCGAACTGGTGAAACTTAACTAAATGCAGAATATAATTGAACACAATAACTAACAAAATGCCATGAAGACTACATTAACCAGTTCGAAGCCTGGTTCGAACCCCTAGCATTTAAATCAATAGAAAGTGCTGATCAATTTGATGGCTAGAATGAGTTAGGTAAAAGCTCAGAGTTTTAAGTTTTAAGAAACAAACTGTGATTCTAAGATTTTCCATCTTTAATTTTACATTAATCTTTCCTTCCTTCTCCATCCCCTTTCAATAGTTAAGTTTCTTTTGGATTTAGTCAAAAGTCTTTTCAACTTTTGCACCTACAATTCTGTGCTAATTTGTACTTTTCACTTAACATTTGTGCTATAATTTTCTCCTTGGTAAAATTTAAATAAGATTCAAGATTAACCTACTTCTTCAAGTATAATTGTAGGAAATAACGTTCAGGATCTAAGATTCACAAGCCTGTCTTCTAATGTAATTCTAAATTGTGCCAAAGAATTAGCTTCCCCAAGGCCTACATGGTTGTGGGTTCAAGCCTAACACTCCCTCCGATCCCATCTCGCCTGAAATCTTCCTTTGAACTGTTTTTCCAGAAATCATACAAGTAATCTTAAGTGGGGACTCGAAGTATTCTGCTTTCTGTTCTTTCTTTTTGCTGCCTAGTACAAAAGGCTTGGTGTAGTAAGGAGTTAGCACAAGTTGAAATCCTCCGTCCTTTTCTTCTGACATTCTTACTTTTAGGTGTACGTTCCGTCTTCAGCACAATTGTTTCCAAATGCCTGTGTGTTGCAAATATGATTTTCCCCTCCTGAAAATCTATTAAAAAGGAAGAGATTCTTCACTTCTCCCCACCCCACCTCCAGGCACTGCAGATGGCGATTAACACCCTCCCCAACCCCTCCCCATAACATCATCAATTTTTTGCCTGCCTTGCATCTACTTCACAGCTTGAGACATGCCAATTCACACATGTTCTAAGCACTTGTTGCTAGCAACAAATCTCTCTTCCTCAGTGGCCAAGCAGACTATATTTGGAATGTCAGTGCACCTAACCCTTCCCTGCCCCACTTCCCTCAGCCAAGGAGTCTCCAAGCCTTAAAGTAACCTCATCTATGTTTCCTTGGGTTCTGCTTGTCGAAAGAACTGTTTGGATTCACTCTGCAAAACACAAAGTGATGGCAAAATGGAGAAACAATTAGCTTCTTCCCCATGATCTCCTTTCTCCTCTATTAAAAAAAAAAAAAAAAAAAAGGATGTATTTAGTGAGATCATCGAAATAAAAACTGCCCATTTTTAATGATGATTGTAGACCTGGCCCATGGTTGGCATTGCTCAGCGTTTCTGCTGCTTTTCTTACCCTCTCTCTTTCTCTGTGTTTTTTTTCTAAATTGAAGCAAAACTCATATGACATAAACTGAATCATTTTAGAGTGAACAAGTCAGTGGCATTTAGTACTTTTACAGTGTTGTGCAATCACATCTCTATCACATCAGCAGAAACCCCATACCGTCTCAGCAATCACTCCCCATTTCCTCCTCTCCCTGGGCCCTCATGAACAAAAATCTACTTCCCATCTTTATGGATTTACTATTTTAGATATTTATGTAAGTGGAGTTATATACCATGTGACCTTTTGTATCTGGCTTCTTTCACTTTACATAATGTTTCTGAAGCCCATCCACTTTGTAGCATGTATCAGTAAGTCATTTATTTTTGTGGCTAAAGAATATTCTGTTGTATGGAAATACCACAATTTGTTTGTCTTATTCATCCACTGATGAACACTTGGGTTGTTTCCACCTCTTGACTTTTGTGAGTAGTGCTGCTATAAATACGTATGCACATGAAATTTGAGTATCTGTTTTCAATTCTTTTGAGTATAGGTATGTATACGTACAAGTGAAATTGATACCCACCCTTTTTCCCCCCTCTTTCTTCTTATCATCTCATATCTACAGGATCCATAATGACTTCCTATTTTTAACATCCTGGTATTGTTTATTTGTGCCTCATGTCCAGTTTAACTGGTCTTGACAGTAATTTTCCAACTTTATTAGTATTTTAAGGAAACACCTACCGTTGTTATAGATCTTGTCTACTTATACATTTAAATTTATTTTAATTATTACCTTCTCTTTGGATTTTTTTTGTTGCCATTCTTTTTAACTTTTGGAGAAGAGTGCTTAACTGACGCTATTAGGACTCCACCCACATGTCCCAGCATTCCCTTGCCATTCCTCACCAGCCAGACTTCCAAGGATTGACACCTACATCTTGTCATGCTCTTCTGTCTAAAGTTTCTAATCATCTTTTTGAGACCATTTGTGTCTGAGTTATCTTCATGCTCACCAGTTACAAAAGAAAAAGGAAAAAAAGAAGAAGATGTTTAAAATATTTTTATGATGTAGAGCCAGAAAATAAAGTCTTCCCTTCTTCCTATTCCTATTTTCTCCCAATTCATTTATATTTTTAGGTAAGTAACTTCAGATTTCAGTAACCCACTATAGCATATAACTCCCAAGCTGTTACTGAAGTAAGAGGAATAATTCCCGTGGTATTTGCCATTGTGTATTTCTGAACCACATCAGGATCTGTTGAGAAATGGAACGAAATAATCATTTGAAGCCTAGAAGTGAATAAGAAAAATCCAATCATTCATGGAATATTTATTGAATACCGGCTATTTTAAAAACAGTGGTTCATCCCTCTGGGGGATGGGTAAAAAATTAGAAGAGAGAGATAAATATTAAAAAATATGGCAACTGACTGGCTAAAGACTGAAGAGAGAATATTCAAGGATTCCGTGCTTCGGGTGTTTCCAAAGCCAGAGAGAGTCTAAGATCAATTTCAAAGACGATTGTTCTCTCTTCCTCCAATTCAACTTCCACCAGGCTTATCTTGCTGTTTAGGGACTCATGCCTCATACGTATTTGAGGGAAGAACCAAAACTGGTTCTTCCCTAGGAACAAAATGGGAACACGTGTCCTGTGCTAAGCTGAAAGATAGTCTTGTCTAGAAAAAAAGATTTGATTTTTCCCATGTGAAGGTTAAATATTTTCTATTGGGCTCTGATGTATACCTCCTAAAAAGTAGAAATTAGAGAGGATGTGTGTACATGCACATGCCTGTGTGTGCATATGGGGGTATGTGAGAGGTTTGTTTCTAGAATTAAATTATAAAATTTCTTTTCTTATGTAGTAATTTTCACATTTGCTAAATTCTGAATAAATCTAAACTATTTTGCTTAAGAGTTTATTTTTCTAGTTATTATCAGCTTTGTGTTCTAGAAGATTTGGAAGGTAAGGTAGGTTTTGAACTTAGCCTACTAATTGCCAAGCAACAATCTCTTAAATGGAAAATGAAATACAAGGATGTTATTTGAATCAGAATCAACTCAGTCATTAAAATATTCCACACCTAACCCATTGGCAGTGGAAGATTTTTGAATGGTTTTATTTTCTTTAGGGTCATTTCCTACCATGTAATTTGGCCATCTGCACATGGTTGTAGAATCACTATCTCTTAGAGTGTTCTTTTCTCTTTCCTGAGCTGGTAAAACCTAGGGGAATCACCAGAATAAACCTGACTTTTCTATGTGGGTGTGCTTCACAGGGAATCCTTTGTATCCTCTGAGTCTCTCCCATCAAAATATCCATGGGAAGTTCACATAACCTCATTTCCCTCTGCTAATGTTACTGAGTAAAGCACAAGACAGAAATATTCTTAGAGGATATATGGCTTCCTTTTAATCAGAGCTGACTTTAGAGTAGTGAAACAGGGCCCCTGGGGACAAAGCAAGACACACATGAACTCTGGCCACCGTAAGACAAACAATGGAGACCTTATTCTTAACTCAGTTTCTAAGTCAAGGCTTTCCTGGTGACTTAGTTCCTCTGGAATAATCACACTGCTCCAGCAACTTGTCCTGGCACCCTAAGTTCCCACCTTACCCCTTGCCTCTCATTTTCTTTCAGGATATCTGGATTTCCCCCTGATTACACATTTCCTCCATACTTCTACATGATACCAAAAATAAATACAATTTCCTTCCTCTTAAAACCTGATAACCATTAGGCTAGAAGAAGAGCTACTGTTTGGCAAAGAGAGAAATGGTCTCCATACGACGTCCTGCCTAGAAAATAACCTCAAACTTGATCTCAAAGTGAGAACAGCCTGAGGTCTCTCACATTTAGGAAATCACCAAGCTGTGGCGACAGTTTTCTGGATGTAGCTATTGTACTGCACTGGGGCCTGTGAGCCATGAGGGGTCCACATATATTGTCTGGGGTGAAGCCTCCTGCCAACAGTTCACTACACCAAATTTTTCTTTCAATAAAGTCTTTATTGCACCACCTCCATGGCACCACCTGTAAAATGAGGAAAGTTTGCTGAAAAGAGGACTGGAAAAGAGGGAAGAAGGAGGAGTAGAGAGGGGCACAGAAGGAGAGGGGAAATGGTTTCCATAGAGACTAGCCTTCCTTGTGCTCCCATTTGCTGATGATCTGGAAGAGCAGCCCTTGGGAGGCGCTGGCCTAATTCCACAGCTGCAGAGGGAAGCCCCAGGACCACTGAAGCACCCTTTTTCTTCCACCATGAAAAGTCCTTTAAGTCACCCACAAAGAACAGTGTGTATGCTTTGCATGCACTGTACCATCATTCAATGGAACCAATACAGCCAGTTTTTTTCCATTATTGGAACACACTTCTGCGTCTCCTTGAGCACCAGATAAAGTAGCTGGCATGCATTTAGGAGCCATGTTGTGTGAAAAATATGGTTCACCATGATGTTGGAAGTGAGTAAGTTGAATGTGACTGTGACACATCTCCACTGCATGTCTCCAGGCAAAAGGTACCAGGAGCTCTCTCTTCTGGTCCTTGAAAACACTGGCAGAATATTTGTGATATTCTATATTTGATATAGTCACAGGGTTAGTTGACAGGCAGAATTATACTTCTCTCCTTCTGTAGGAAATACTTGGTTTCCATTCCATGTTAAGTGCACTTTATTCCAAAGAGCTGCTGGCTTGCTCGTGGCTCTCCATTCTTTTCCAAATGCCTTCCCACTTCGTGTATGAGTCCAGAACAGGTCAGCATTTGAGGACATACTATATCAGGTTGGACTTGGATTTCCATTGCAGTTCTGTGACTGCCTATATCACAGAGCAGGAAGTTTGCAGGACAGGACAGAGAGAGCTTGGAGAAGTTTCTGTTGATGTTTACAAATATGTCATGTAAAAACATCCTCTCCTGCTCCCACTTCTCTTTTGTAACATCCAGACATCCACAGGGATGTGCATTACTGTCATTGTTGCTGCCACAAGCAAGAATAGTGGCAGCAGGGCCAACCTATTCCCCCCCATCCCCACAAAATGTTGAGAAGCATGGTATAGACTACAGGGGAAAAAGTGCACACAAGTTCAATAGAATGACATTTTCCTGTTGTGATTGGTTAATGCATGTTAATTCAACTGAGTTAGGTAAAAGTAAATAAATATCACAAGGATTTATCTGGCACCAATATGCTTAAAAGTAGAATTTTGTTTCACCCTTCCTATCATCTTGCAACATTTCCAAATGTTAATTTAAAAATTTCATAACTCTTACTATATATTTAGTGTCAGGATAGGTGGTATTGTGTTGTAAAGGTAGAATTTTCTGATCAATTTCAAAGCTGATGAAATTATGGAACCTGAAGGAGTAAATACAGACAGGTAACAAAACCAAAATTGGAAATTGAGATAACATTGCTCAGTCCGGATTCCGTTTTCAATTAGGATTTGAGATATTATTTCAGGGAATTCCCAACCAAGATAGAATGAAATAAAAGCCAGATGAGTGAAACAAATAAAGAGCTTATGAGAAAGCAAAGAGGAGGAGGTCGTATCTGTGAAAAAGTTCCAAGAACAGTTTTCACAGAGAAGATAATAGGAGAGCAAGGGGCACAGACCCCACTGGTTTTGCCTTACATGGTACCCAGAGCCTCACTTGACAATTAGTAGATTCTTAGTAAGTAATCGTTGAATTTATAATGAAAAGAAAGATGAAACTATAAGAACCAAAGTTATAATTTGGTATAACTTTAGAGGGCAAGAATAGGAAAAGGAAGAAGACAAGTGTGTACTTTCCCCCCCGTGGTCTGTATCATGCCTCTCAACATTTTGTGGGATGGGGGAAATATAGGTTGGCCCTGCTGCCACTATTCTTGCTTGTGGCAGCAATATGACAATAACGCACATCCCTGTGGATGTCTGGGTGTTACAAAAGAGGAGAAGTAGGAGCAGGGGAGGATGTTTTTACATGACATATTTGTACACATCAACAGAAACTTCTCCAAGCTCTCTCTGTCCTGTCCTGCAGACTTCCTGCTCTGTGATAAAGGCAGTCACAGAACTGCAATGGAAATCCAAGTCCAACCTGATATAGTAGGTCCTCAAATGCTGACCTGTTCTGGACTCATACACTTTTCCTCTTTTACTAAAAGAAGTAAAAGAGGCAAACAAATAGGAAATGAGGCAAAGTGTTAGGGCATGTCTAAGAAAACTTGGTGGACAACATTTTCTAATGCCGTAGAACTGTGCTACCCAAAGCATGGTCCTCAGACCAGCAGCTTTAGTATCAACGGGGGACTTCCTAGAAATGCAAGTCTCTGGGCCCATCCTAAATCTATGAAATTAGAATCTCTTGGATTGAGAACCTGAAATCTGTGTTTAATGAGCTCTTACAGTGACTATTTGCATTAGAGTTTAAGAGACAACATTGCAGTATATTTCTGAAGATGAGGTCTTACCAACATAACTCAAGTTTCTGGATCCTGAGAAGGCATCAAAAGTTCAGTCCTAGGATCCTCCAGATCATAGCAGGGAAAATAGTATATTTAATTGCTAAAGTTTAAACTATTAAAAATAAATGATTCATTCCATGTTTTATTCTTTTAAACCTTTCATATTAATGCAATGCCTAACTTCAGTTGAAGTAAAAGGAAAACGACACTAACCTTACTCAGTTAATCATACATAAAAACCATGCCGATTTATTATTAAACATCCCAGTTCACCTCTGTCAGGTACAGGCTCAAGGGAAAATTAGAAAATATTTTGAATTGAAAAAATGAAATATAACATCTCTAAATTTACAGGATGAAAATAAAGTGGTGATTGGAGGAACATCTACAGCATTAAGTATTTTATTAGAAAATAAGAAAGACCTCAATTCAAAATAGAAGCTTTCACTTTAAGAAACTAGAAGAAAAACAAACGAAAACCCAAAGGAATCAGAAGGAAGAATGTTTTTAAGGTAAGAACAGAAATCAATGGAATTTATAAAGTAACACAAAAGAGAAAATTAATGAAATAAAAAAATGTTTTTTTTGGAAAGATCAGTAAAATCAGTAAACTTTTAACCAATCTGAAAAAGAAAAAGAGAGAGGACACAAATTACTACTATTTGGAATAAAAGGGAACACATAATTATGTTCTCCAGACATTATTAAAAAGATAATGAAGGAATACTATAAAAATTCTACAGACATAAATTTAACAACTTAGGTAAAATGGACCAATTTCTTGAAAGACACAGACTATCCCAACTCACCCCATAAGAAAGGGATAACCTGAGACAGTATTGAATTCATAGTTAAAAATTTTTCAACAAAAACAACCTTCAGACTCAAATGGTTTCACCTTAATTCTACCAAAAATGTAATGATGAGATAAATATTTATTCTATGTGAATCTTTTTGAAAATCAGAGACAAGAAATTGTTTCCCATATCATTCTCTTAGATCTACAATAAGTGTGCTTGATATAAAAACCAGAGAGCAATAGTTAAGGGAAAGACAACTGCAGAAGAATATCCCCCATAAACATGGATTTTTAAAATAAAAAAAAACACCTAGCAAATAAAATCCAACAACTTAGAAAAAGTACACCATAATCAACTGTAATTTATCCTAGGAACCCAAGGTATTCAACATTTAAAAGCCCCAGAATGCAATCGATCACATTAATAGGCAAAAAGGGACAACCACATTATCATATCAATTGATGCAGAAAGATCATTTGACAAAATTCAGCATCTGCTTCTGATTAAAAATCCTAAACAAACTAGGGATACAAAAAGAAATTTTCTTTTTTTTATTATTTGAATTAATGTAAGTGTGCATACGATTAGGTTACATTGTCTGCATTTGTTAGGTAACATCCTAGTTGTAGTTCAGTCCTTTACCCAGGAGGTGTGCCACATACCCCTACATTGGACCCATTAGGTGGGAGCTTCTTGAGCACCCCCCTTCTTGAATTTAATTGTGTTTTTCTCCCATATGGGCCCATAGTTGTTCATTTACTAGTTCAAATTGGTGTTAAGTACATAGAGTGCTTGCTTTTCCATTCTTGAGATAATTTTCTAAGAAGAATGTCCTTCAACTCCATCTGGGTAAATTCAAAAGGTGTGAAGTCTTCATCTTTCTTTATGACTGAATACTATTCCATGGTATGTATGTGTGTGTATGTGTGTGTGTATCACAGGACTGTACTCCCAATAAAAAGATATGTTCAGCCCTAAGCCTTCCTCTCTCTGTGTCTTGCATGCTTTCTTGCCCTTCTGCCATGAGATAATTCTTACTAGATGCATATATATATACACACACACACACACATATATGTATATATATACACCACAGTTTATAATCTATTCATGGGTTGATGGGCACTTGGGTTGTTTCCACATCTTTGCCATTGTACATTGAGCTGCTATTAACATTCAAGTGCAAATTTCATTATGAAAAAATGATTTTTTTCTTTTGGGCAGATACCTAGTAATGGGATTGTAGGATAAAAAGGAAGGTTTACTTTAAGCTATTTGAAGAGTCTCCTTACTTCTTTCCAAAAAGGCTGTACTAGTTTGCAATCTCACCAACAGTGTATAAGTGTTTCCTCTCTCTTAACCCACACCAGCATCTTCAGATTTAGGACTTTGTGATGTGGGATATTCTCACTGGGCTAGGTGATATCTCAAGAGGAAAGGAAATTTCTTAACTTTGAATTATTTCCCTAAGATTGGAAATAAAAGTCCTAGCCAGTGTAATAAGGTAATAAAAAGAAATAAAAGGTATACACCTTTAAAAAACTGTCCCTATTTAAAGAAAACATAATTATCTGCATGTAAAAATCCATGGCCTCTACCAAAAAGTTTCTAAAACTAAACAGTGAATTTTATAAGCTTAGAGTATATGATATGTACATACAATGATCAACGGTATTTCTACAGATTAGCAATTAACAATTGGAAACAATACAATGCTGTCTTAGCCCATTTTGTGTTGCTATAATCGAACACATGATACTCAGTAATTTATGAAGAAGCAAAGTTTATTTGGCTCATGATTCTGGAGGCTGAGAAGTTCAAAAGCTTGGCATTGGCATCTTGTAAGAATTATTCCATGCAGAAGGGCAAGAATGCGAGACAGAGAGACAGGAAAGGTTAGGGCTGAACTTATCTTTTTATTAGTAGTACAGTCCTGTGATAACAACCTACTTTGAAGATAAGAACATTAATCCATGCCTGCAGGTGGACCCCTCTGAAAGACCCCACCACAATTGATATTATAGTATTAATATGTGATACTATAACAATGGCAGTTAAATTTCAGTATAAGTTTTGGTGGGGACATTCAAATCATAACAAATACCATTTACAGTAACTCCCTCAAAATGAAATATTTAGCTGAGAATTTAACAAAACACATTCGGGATCTGTATCCTAAAAGCCATAAAATGCTAATGAAAGAAATCAAAGAAAACCTAAATAAAGGAAAGCCATGGTTCGGAAGAGTCACTATAGTTAACATGTCAATCATACACCACTTAATCTACAGATTGATTACTATCTCTGTCAGATTTTGTTTTGTCTGTGGTACAAAAATATTTTAAAAATATATTAAAAGGCATAGAAAATGAATAGCCAAAAAATTAAAGAAAAAATAATGTTAGCAGATTCATATTACCCAGTTTCAAAAAACATAATGTGGCTATTATGTTACAAATACTGTTTGCAGGTACTGACACTGAGAAACAAGGAATAAGACATTGCCTTTGCCTTGAAGCAGCTTATAGTTTGATATATGCTCACCCACAGTTTCACACTGTGATTACCTTCCTCTTATTTTCACCATCATTTTTGTGCTTCCACTCCTCAGCAGGCAAAACTAATAACTATATATATATATATATATATATATGCATATATATACACAGACACACACACACACATATAGTGTTTGACAGATTTACAAAGAGCTAGATCTTAAGCAGTTAACATTGTATTAAAGCTAATGCTTACCAGATCTGGGTGCTTCTGGGTACTGAAATCTTGCCCAAATACTAACTGGATACCTTGAGTTTTGCTTAAACACTTCCTTAATTCAGCATTCATTGAGCACTTTTTACTACATTTGCATTTGGATTAGAATACTATAGTCTCTGCTTTCAAGAGGGTCCCAGCTTAGGAGAGAAGTTATACAACAAATAAAAATTTTAATAACAAAGATAATTTGAGATCAGAAAACAGGCCAGACACAAGATAATCCAAGTTTTCAACTCTCATGCTAAAAAGTATCGATTTTATCATATAGGTGATGACAAGCTATTAACAATTTTAAGCAAGGAAGTGGTCTCACTGATTTTATGCACTCATTTGTTCAATAAATAGTTATTGTCTACTACACACCAAGTGCTAACAGATTCAAAGAATTACAAAAATAACTAAGCCATGACCCTGTCTCCAGCAAGTTCAATACCAAGAAACACCCTACTGTATGATTCTGGTTCATTTACAAATGAAGCAGAATATTATTTTGAGGAAATAATCTATACCATTTTTTTTTAATTCTTTTTTTTCATCAACTTCACGGTCCCCCACCCCCATCTACTCTTATGTAATTAGAACTTCAAGTTAACATACTCAGGTGGAAAAAAATAGCTGGGTTGGAAGCAGAAATAGGCTGACATACTTCATTTTACAACAATGGGCAAATACTGAGGACTAGATGGAGGGTTGGAGGACCACGTACACGGGTGAATGTGTTCTTCCCCTGCCTTCTCCCTACCAGACTAGAATCCTCTTTAGGGAGGAGAAGGGAAAGGGACTGAGGGTTGTGAGATCTCCGAGCAGTAGAATGCCAGACCTGGGTGTGCTGCTGCCACCATAGAAAAACTGCAGAACCATCTGTTGTTCTAGCAGCCAGTACCCGGGTGGCTCCTCTGTGCAGCTGTATAAGGAGGTTTTATAAATCATCCTAGTTTGGGAAAAGTATAAAAGTCTCTGTAGGCTAAGAGTTAACAAAAAGTTTTTCTAATCCTATATCATTTCATTAATGAAATATTATTCAACTTTAAAAAGGAAGAAAATTCTGACATGCTACAACATGGATGAACTTTGAAGACATTATGCTGATTGAAATAATATGATTCCACTTACATGACTTCTATGTCCCTAGAATAGTCAAATTCATAGAAACAGAAAGTAGACTAGAAGTTAGCAGGGGTTGGAGGGAGGGGTAGAAGGGAGTTATTGTTTCATGGGTGCAGAGTTTCTGCTTGAGGTGATGAAAAAAGTTCCGGAGATGGATTCAGATGCCATTGAACCGTACACTTAAAAATGGTTAAAATGGTAAATTTTATGTGTAGTTTTCCATAATGAAAAAATTTTTTCTGTTTTGAGACAGTCTTACTTTCTCACCCTTGATAGAGTGCTGTGGCATCATAGCTCACAGCAACCTCAAATTCTTGGACTCAAACGATCCTCTTACCTCAGTTTCCCAAGTAGCTGGGACCATAGGCACCCGCCACAACACCTGGCTACTTTTAGAGATGAGATCTTGCTCTGGCTCAGGCTGGTCTCAAACCCGTGAGCTCAGGCAATTCACCAGCCTCAACCTCCCAAGTACTAGGATTATAGGTATGAGCCACCACACCCGGCCTATGAAAAAAAATTTTTAACATTTTTTAAATAGCTAATTGGAAGTTCTGACCTCATGGGTAGGGTTTACACACTGTAAAGTCAAGTAGAATGATCCAGCTCAGCCTTTTCTTTGGGGACTCCTCCTTGTCAGTTTCTTGAACTCTTTCCCTTTGCACTAGTTGGAGCCTCCAGAGAAAGACCTTCCAAACTCTTGCTTGAAGGATGGAGACAAGCTGACAACAGTCTGGAAACAGAATGAGGAATGAGGGCATAGGTCATACAGTCAGTATGTAAATATTTATTTAATCCTCCTTCAGTCCTACTCAGTCCTCCTTTCATTAAGTTTCCCCTGCCCTAGACTGTGCCTGGTGTAACCTCTGTCCAGTGACCTTCTCTTTTACCCTGTCTCTGGAGAACAGACCCTTGGGCTTCTTCTGTCAGGCTAAAGGAAAATGCACAGAGGAGATTTCATATCTTAAAAGATTTCAACCAATCCTCCTGTTAAGACCATTCACCTTGAGCCCTACTTTTAGAGACAACTGATGCCACCAATTTCTGAGCCTTTGTGAGATTTTTCAGTGCCATAGGGTTTCTTTATCTATTAATCTCTCTGCTGGTTTAGAGTCACCTGCCCTACGTCTGATAAGTCAGTTACAAGTTAAGCATCTGCTTTCCAGATTTCAAAATGCTGTCATTATTTCCTCCTCTCTTGTCATCTTTGCCCTGTAGGCTTATGAAAGTTTAAAAAATGCCTTTACAGTTGTTTTAGTGGGTTTTAGAACAGAGCTAGAGTCCTCCATATTTGCCAGAATGTCTCCTAGGTAGTTTTTTTTTTTTTTTGCAGTTTTGGCCAAGGTGGGGCTTGAACCCGCCACCCCTGGTATATGGGGCTGGCACCCTACTTCTTGAGCCACAGGCACCGCCCATAGTTTTTATAATGCCATTTAAAAAATCATTGTGATCTCTTAGGCTCCATTAAGCAAAAGGAGACCATCTAAAAGAAGGGAAGTGACATTCCTACTGTCACTTAGGAGTACTCAGTGAACTCTAGAGTACTATTTTCAGCTCTGTGGACAATCTCTAAAACTAGAAAAACAATGGAATTCATAATTGACCCTCAGATCATTCAAGAGTAGGTTATTTAATTTTCATGTGTTTGTATAGTTTTGAGAGTTACTTTTATAATTGATTTCTAATTTTATTCCACTGTGGTCTGAAAAAAATATTTAAAATAATTTTGATTTTTTTAAATTTTATCAAAACTTGTTTTGTGACCTATTAAATGACTATCTTGGAAAATGTTCATGCACTGATGATAAGAATGTATACTCTGAAGTTTTGGGGTAATTGTCCTGTAAATGTCTGTTTTGTCCATTTGTTCTAGAATCTCATTTAGGTCTAGTGTTTCTTTGTTAACTTTCTGTCTCAATGATCTGTATAGTGCTATCAGTGGAGTGTTGAAGTTCTTTGCTATTACTGTATTGCTCTGTCTTTATTTATATCTAGTAGCATTCATTATATGAATATGGAAGCTTCAGTGTTAGGTACATATGTATTTAGTATTGATATATCTTCTTGTTGGATTGATCTCTTTATCTCTTTATAATAACCTTCTTCATCTTTTTTTTTAACTATTGTTGATATAAAATCTGTTTTATTGGATACAATGTATACTATTTAGGTGACAGATACTGTAAAAGCCCAGGCTTTACAAAAATACAATTGTCACCAAGTGTTTCATCCATGTCACCAAAAAACACTTGTACCCCTAAATCTATTGAAATTTTATAAAGGTAAGTAAATGATAAAAATAAAAGAAAATTTATAATTTTTTTTTAAAAGATGGTAACAAAAATACTAATGGAATAGTCGAAGAGATTGAGAATATTTTTGACAGAGGATGGATATTTTCAGAAGTTGACCTCAAATATTTGAAAGGCTGATGTTTATCAACTCATTTGTTCATGTGATATATCTTCACTGAGTCCTTATAATGTGCCAGTAGGCATTCTTCTAGTGTGGAAATAGTGGCAAAGGTGATTGTTTCCCAATTTTCATGGCACTTACTTTCTGGGATGGGTGAGAGTGTTTCGATGCATGGGCCCACTATAAGAAGAGAACAAATGGATAAAAACCTTTGGGATATAAATTTCAAATGAATACAAGGAAGAGTCTTAAAATGTTAGAGCAGTTGAAGTGTGATGAACAAGTTGGCCAACCCCCTCAGAAGTCAGAGAATAAGATACTCCCAGTGAAGTGGTGCATTAGAGGCATTGAGTGCATGGGCTCTGGTGAGAATCCCATCTCTAACCCTTGCTCTCTGTTGACCTTGGCCAAGTCACATCCTGTCAGGGCCTCCATAATTTCCTGTGTAAAATGAGGGTGATAATCAGATACAGTATAAGAATTAGGTGTTAAGAGGATTAAAGTAATTAATCTGGGAAAAGTGCTTAGAAGAATATGTGGCATGTAGTAAATGCTACCTAGGTATTCATAGTATTATTTCTTTTCTACTGTTCTTTTTCTTTTTTACCAAGGTTTTATTTTGAAAAAATTTTAGATCAAGGGAAAATTTGCAAAAATAATATAATGAACACCTACGTAGTCTACCTAAATTCTGCACTGGTTAACATTTGCTGTGTTTGCTTTATTTCTCTGAGAAATAGTTTATTTCTCAAACTATTTCTATTAGTTTGGTTTTTGCTGAAACATTTGAGTATTAGTTCCAGATTTTATGACACTTCATCCCTATGTGTTCCTGAATACAATTTCCTGGGGGGAAAGGCATTCTCCCACATACTCATATAGAATTATCACACACAGGAAATTTAATATTGATATAATCCAGTTTTCTCATAGATAGTCCAAACTTACTTTTTCCCCAATTGTCTCAATATTGTTTTGTACAGTTTTTTAAAAAATCAATATCTAATCCATGATCTTACATTTAATTATATTTCATTGCCATGTCTCTTTGCCTTCTTTACTCTAAAACCATTCATCATTCACCATGTTTATTTGTCTTTTATGGCATTGACATTTTTAAGAAGGCCAGGCCTTCTTTTTGTAACGTATTTCTCAATTTGGATTTGTCTGATTCTTTCCTCTTTTTTTATTTTTTTTGAGACAGAGTCTTACTATGTTACCCTCGGTAGAGTGCCAGGGCATCACAGCTCACAGCAACCTCCAACTCTTGGGCTTCTCTTGCCTCAGACTCCCAAGTACCTGGAAATACAGGTGCCCACCACAACACCCGGCAATTTTTTTTTAGTTGGAGTTGTCATTGTTATTTGGCAGGCCTGGGCTGGATTTGAACCCACCAGCTCCAGTGTATGTGGCTGGCACCCTAGCCACTGAAGTATAGGCACAAAGCCAATTCTTTCCTCTTGATTAGACTCAAATTAAACATTTTTAACAGAACTACTACATAGCTGATGTGGTTATCTTGGTGCAACACATCAGAAACTACTTGACGTCAACGTGTCCCATTACTCTTATTGTAACTTTTAGCATTGAGTTACGGAGGTACCTGCCACCTTGACTTCTTATAAATAGTGAGCCAATGTATGATACTCTGAAACTATCTGACTTTCCCAGTCTCTGCATCTTTTTTCACCTGGTGGTTTTAATATCCATTGGTGATTCTGTTATTATTCCACAATGGGCATTAAACAGAGAAGATAATTTTAGTTCTGAGAGAAGACTGTCATAGAGTTCAGTGGATAGTCAGTCTTGCTTAATAGAAAAGAACACAGCCTTTGGTGTAAACTCACACCTCTCTGTCAAATATCACCCTTATGATGCTGGTAAATTTCCTAAATTTAATCCTCTGCAGAACGAGAACTATAATTTCAATCTCACAGGGTTTATTTGTAAATTGAATGCATAGGGGAGCTATCTGAAATGATGATGATACTGATGATATGGAGGATATGAGTGAAGATAGTTAAATTTTCAACTAACTGTGGAGGTTAGAGAAAGAAGAAGGAAATGAATACATGAGACAGATTGTGGAGAAAGAGCCTTGCTCTACATCAATCAAATGAGAGGGAAAAAAAGATACAATGAAAGACACAGTGATCAAATATTTGGTGGATGCTTGCAACGTATTATAAGCCACTGTAGGATTGGTACTTTTTCTTTTCTTTAAGACAGAATCTCACCTGATAGCCTGGGCTACCATGCATGGCCTCACAGCAAACTCAGACTCTTGGGTTCAAGTGATCCTTCTGCCTCAGCCTTCTGAGTAGCTGGGCACTTGCCACAATATTTGCCTAACTTTTCTATCCTTTTGTTGTTGTTGTTGTTGTTGTCGTCGTCCTTGGTAGAGTGCTGTGGCATCACAGCTCACAGCAACCTCAAACTCTTGGGCTCAAGTGATTCTCTTGCCTCAGCCTCCCAAGTAGCCGGGACTACAGGTGCCTGCCACAGTGCCCTGCTATTTTTAGAGACAAGGTCTCACTCTGGCTCAGGCTGGTCTCAAACTCCTGAGTTCAGAAAATCCACCTGTATCAGCCTCACTAACTTTTGTATTTTTAGTAGAGACAGGGCTCATTTTGCTCAGGCTGATGATGAACTCCTGACTTCAAGGAATCCTCTGGTCTCAGCCTCCCAGAACGCTAGGATTACAGGTGTGAGCCACTGCACCCAGCTAGGATTGGTACATTTAATCAATGAGTTACTTAGACTCTAAGATTTTGAACAAGTTAGGTCAGGGAAAGTATGGCATTGACTCCTGGATCTGGGCAAATTGGGAAAGGCAGGAGTAGGGAGGAGGAAGATGACAAGTTTGATCATTGTCACATTCAGCCAGAACTGGTGGTAATAGAGCTGGTTTGAATACACTGCAGAGCAGTGGTAAGAATCAGTGTCAGACTATTTGCATAAGAACCACCTGAGAAGCCTATAAAAATCTTAAGTTTCTAAACTAAGCTGCCCTCCAGAGATGCTGATTCGGTATGGCTTGGGTATAGGTTTGGCCCACAGACAGGCTAGATAAGGTATTACATGAACCAAAAAGTTAAGCTCAAGGGTAGAAAGTCAATTTGTGTATCATCAGATTACAGACAGTAATTGCATCCTTGAGTAGGATAACATTAGCTCTACTCCTGGTGTATAATAAGAAGAATAAGGCACCAAGGTCTTTTATCAGTAGGTTGAGGCAATTTGATATGCATGTTGCCGACAGAGCTGACGAAGAAACAGCTCGAAAAATCTGCAGCCAACCCAAGATCAACAGCCACATGTGACTCAACGAACCAGAAAGAAGCAATAGGTGAATTGATGTGCTTTTAGTATATACTTCTTTGGGTATTTTGAGTCATTTAAAAAAAAAAAATTTATTATGGAAATTTTAAATGTAATATATTTAAGGTGTAAAAAAAAGAAAACTTAAATGTAAACTACATTGAGTTAATCGAAATCAATTAAAATCATATAAATTTAGAATATAGCTCCTCAGTGAAACTGGCCACATTCTAAGAGCTCCATAGCCACACATGGCTAGGGACTACTGCATAGGACAATGTAGGGACAGAACATTTCCAGCATTGGAATAGTTCTACTGGACGGTGCTGCTGAGGAGATGTTGAAAAGCTGCGAAAGGCCCACCCACCAGGAAAGATGTTTAGTGAATTAAGGATTATTTTAGTTGGTCTTATTGCCAATTGCAGGAAGAAAGACTGCAGGAGGCTGTCCTAGGCTCATGCAAGCCAGGGGATGGTTGATAAGGGCAGCAAGAACATCCATTGACAGTCAGTCCCCCTTTGAAGGTCTGTGTTAGGATCTGAGCTATTAAACCCTAGGGTCCCTTGGATTTAGCAAGCTACCTAGAATATCCTTTCTTAGAGGACCAGTCAAGGAGTCATTTTTGGATCCAACTCTTCCTGTTGGCCCACGCCTTCCCCCTTGCCCAGGCAGCCTGACTGCCAAGGCAGTTGGCAGCGCCCAGCTGTGATGCCA
Source organism: Nycticebus coucang (assembly GCF_027406575.1). NCBI lineage: Eukaryota > Metazoa > Chordata > Mammalia > Primates > Lorisidae > Nycticebus > Nycticebus coucang. Next base: position 65,087,766 of record NC_069788.1, read on the forward strand.
GGTAGCTGCATTTCCTCTCTGTGTGTGCTCTGTTGGCCCCCTCTAAGTGTAGTCTGCATCCATCTGCTCCTCTCGCCCTTCCATGCTGCAGAGTTAGGTGTTGTTTTGTCCCCTGGAGGAAGTCCATATTGTTCTATTCCTACCAGAGAAGAAACAAATCAGGAGCTACAAGGAAAAATATGGAGTGTAAGCATGTGTTTCTAGGTCATCAACATGCAAGCGAACGTGCACAAAAATGAGTGTTAATTTACTGCATGATTCAGTGTTTGCAAGACTATCAAGTCATTTCCCATAGGCTGCCCGGCAGCCATCACATGGTAATGAATTTCTATTACACATGTATGATGGTTGAACTGGCAATCTAATGATTACAGAAAAGCACAAAATAATAACAATGGTGATAACAATAATGAGAGTGTAATAATTACGTGGCACAGACGTTTACAACCACAGTCAGTTGGGTAATCCAAGTTTGGGGTACAGTTATAACAGGTCTGATTGCCTCATTTTAACATTTGTGGCTTCTTCTGTCTGCATTTAAAACAATAAATATTCTTAACTATGAAAATAGACCATCTAACAAAATAGAAAGAAGTGGTGTGGACAAATAGGTTGCCTTTATTTTTGCTTTATATCTTAAGTTTTAAAGGTCCTTTGATATTTCTTTGGACTATTATGCAGTAATTGTCAAATAAGACCAGAAAAAGACTTCAGTTTGGGGGTATTTTGTGTTCAGTAATGAATTATATTCTCCATTACCAATTTTCTCATTCAAACATATGTGCCTTTGGCTTTCCTTTCCTCATCTGTAAAACTCACCATGGACTTGTACTTTAAAATGGACCAAACCATTTGAAAACAAGACCATTTTAAAGATAAATGGGCATTTAAAATTCCTTTTATCCCTTTTTCGTCTCGTTATAATTTTCTCCTCATTTTTTTCTTCTTTTGGTTATCATCAAGTGTATTTTCATATCTGGTTGAAAGGAGAATCAATCAGATTTTAACAATGTGAACATTCGGGATGAATTTAAAATGTCCAAAAGAGAATTCTGAATAATGGAAGTAGAGTTTAATGTTTAGTTATTTCTTTTTCTTGAAAAGTTTCCTCCGTTCATGCTCATTTTCTTTAATGGAGTGTTGTTAGCTACCTTGTTTTGGGCAAATATCCTCTAGCAGGTTTCAGCCCAAAACAAATATTTGCAGTGAAGCCCTAAACTCCAGAAAATGGCTTTCTATATGTGCTGGGGGGGTGGGGTTGGGCTAAAACAGAAAGGCTGACTATGTCTTGGCTTTAGAAACACAAATGGAGCCACCACAATAAATCATTAAAGACACTCAAAAGGGTGTTTATGGGGGAATGCTTACCTTGGATAAGCTAAGGTAGAGGGTTGAGAGGCTATGGGGGCTGGGGTCCCGTAGAGCTAATGGCACACTTTTTATAGACAGAAGGGCCATGCTTTAGTCTTAGTGGTAAATCTGTAGTGACAGACGTTTGTTCTATATTTGTGAATGACCTGATTTGGCATGCATGCAGCTCGTTCTACTGACAATAATGATAACATGGTGTGAGGGGGAGAGAGAAAGAAAGAGAAGGAATGGGATGGGGGGGCTTGGTGGAGGGAGGAGAGAAACCCAGGCAGACAGAAAGGGAGAAGGAGAAGGGAGAAGGAATATTAAACAGGTGGAGAGCGTGAGCATCTCAGGGTGACCCAAAGGAAACCTGTCTCTAGTATCTGATGATTTTAATTTGGAAGGAAGTCTTACATTTATGCCTAATTGATTCAGGGAGGATTGCCTTTCCTTCCTCTATTCTCTCTCTCTCTCTCCCTCTTCTCCCCTACAATCTCTGGGGAAGGTATTCAGAACAGCTGTCAGACCATAACTGGATGGTTCTGCATTAAGGAATCCCTTGTAATTTGCAAAATTTGCCTGGCCTTCCATGTTTTGCTGCAGTCCTACAGACCACAGGCACTTCAGGTAAGAAAGAAAGGAAGTGGCCAGAAATGACAAAAAGAATGAAAGGCTGTCACTTATTGGAAGGGAAGTAGCATTATGCTCTCTACCCCGTCCCTTCTCTCAAGCCATCTCCTTTTTTAAATAACAGATATAATTCATGGCAAGAGCAATTACAGCTCCCAAAAAGCCCTCCGAGGAGAAAGAGGTTGAATGGTGGGCACAGCACTGAGTGAGGAGGATACAGAGATTCTATATCCTGTTCCCAACTTGCTGCGTGTCTATGGACAAGTCTTGTCACCTCTCAGAGCCTATTTTCTGATTTGCAAGTATTGCTTCCTCCCATCACGAACTCATACAGCACTCACCACAGTCTGATACCATCCTTGTGATTTCTTATAGTCATTTTATTAGCTTACTATGATGCAATCTCCATGCAAATAGGAACACATTCTGTCTTATTCCCTGTTTCTTCCTTGGAAGAAGAATTTATATTATATATACACACACACATATACACAGTTATATATATGTGTGTATATATAATATGCTTGCAGAGTTTTGAATGAATACATCCAGCTATTTTTCTATGTTCAGTTCTTTCAATTTGCAATCAATAGAGAGATATACTCAGGTTACTTCAATGAATGTGCCTTTATGAGGGACATGAAAGCAAAAAGGAATGAGAAAACAATCTCATGGAGCCCACAGCCAGGCACTGTTGACCTGAAGCATGATGTCACTATTTAGGGTACACTGGTAGCTCTATAACCCAACAGCCCCTCTGACGACACAGTGTCAGTTCTGTACATCGTCCTCTCTGATCAAGCATCCATCGCTCTCTACTCCATGGCTCTGCCATTTTAATGAGACACACACATTGTGTCACCATATCCATTGCTCTGGGTTCTCCAGAATAAACAGCTCTCGGTGGGTCCTGAGGTCAGACTCCAGAAAAGATTTGATTGGCTTCCCTGATAATCAGTATCCGGTATAGGAAACCTCTTTCACGAAAAATTGCCCTTGAAATCAGCTCACAGGGAAGGGCTCCTTACCAGGGGAGCACATCAGAAGCAACCAAACAACACTTTCAGAGTAGGCTTCTAGAGGTCCCCTTGATAGGTAATACACTAGAACCTCCATCTGGTGTTGAGTTGGACATCTGGTGTTTGGGAGTCTCCCCACATGGTCCTGTTGTGCACCCGTGGACCACAGCCACTGCCGTCTTGGCTCAATCAGCTCTGCCCAGCAGGGTGAAGCCACTGGCACAGAGCAAGAGAATGAGCACGGCACATCCTCAGAACTCCGTGGGATCCTTTCAATTGCCCTGCCCATTTCTCCACCTGTCAGTAGTCCTTCCTGCCACCTACATAGTAGGTATTACATTTCTCTTCTTAGGTATGATATTTAGATACTGGATCTTGATGCTAACACCCCTCTCTTGCCCCTTCAGAAGCACTTGTAAGGATTAAGTCACGTTAGGGTGGTCTTAGAAACTGAGAATGTGAGTGTGCAGATAACAGCTGGAGTTGCAGAAAATAGAGCCCTACTGCCGATTCCATTTCAGGCTTAGAATCCAGCTTCTTAAAATAATAGTCCTTCATTCAATAGTCTTTTTCATTCACAGCACCACCGAGGTAGGAGTGCCTAGAAAGCTAGAAAAGAATTTATTCTTTGCTGGGCACATGGGGAACAGCTTACTGAATTACTTAGGAAATAGAAATACCCATTTTCTTTAACAAGGCAAAACAAAATAAAAAGAAGGAGGTGGGAGAGAAGGAAAAGAAGGAGGAAGAAGAGAAGGGGAAAAGCAAGGTCAAACACAAGCCAATTTCTATGGCTGACATCAGGAGGCCATAGAAGGAGAATGAGCTAGTCGGGAGTGAGGAAGTTCGGGCAGCAATTTATCCAACACAATGTGTACTGAATTTCAATTTGCATGATGTACAAAAGTAATACAAGATACAGACTCTGCCTTCACTGAACTGATGGTCCAGTATGGGGAGAGGACATGAAAGTATGTATAATATTAAATAAGATGATGCATATAAAGAGCTTAGTAAATGCCACACCTACTGTGTGATCTCAGTGCATGCTAGTTCCTTTTCATCTGAAACAAAGAAGCTGATTGAACAGTAGCTGTAAGTGTCCGATGTGCCCAACCTCCCGTCCAGCTTCCTTCTCCCTTATTCACCTCTAATTGATTTTCCAGGCTCCCTTGCAACTGGGGCAGCCATAAGACATGGGCAAAGTTGGCTGAGTTTGTCATTATCCCTTCATACTGGATTGAATAGTGTCGACAAATGTGACATTATGTGGAAATAGGGCCTTTGTAGATGTTATCAAGTCAAGATGAGGTCCTACTGGATCAGGATGGACTCTGAATTCGGTTGGAGTGCTGTCCTTATAAAAAGAGGGAAATTTGGAGACAGAGACACCGACACACAGGGGAGAAGGCCATTTAAAGCTGGAGGCAAAGATCAGAGTGATGCTCTTTAAGCTGAGGGATACCGAGGAGTGATTGCTGGCAACCTACAGAAGCTAGAAGGAGCAAGGAAGGAAAGACTCTCCCCTAGGCCTTTCGGAGGGACATGGCCCTGATGACACCTTGATTGTAGACTTCCAACCTTCTGAACTGAGAGGGAATAAGTATCTATTATTTTAAGTCACCCAGTTTGGGGTACTTTGTTACAGCAGCCTTAGGTAACTAATATGCCCTTCTTCCTTCTGCCTATAATGAGGATAGGATGCTTTGAGGCACAGCAGACATCTTTATGAGCATGAGGACAGATGCTACATGCTAAGTAAAGACAGGAGACCAGAAAGACAATAGCAGCCTGCTTCCTTGTGGCAAGTTCCCCAGATTTCAAATAAATAAATCTCTAGGTGTTTCAGTTATCCTCACTCCGGTTTTCTGTGACAGATGACATATTCCCAACTAATGCCCTATGGTCAAGTAGAAATGACAGGAGAATTACTTGAGCTCACATCTTAGCCATGTTGTTATGTAGATGAGTGGCCCTGGGCAAGTCATTAAAGCTTCTTGAAAGTCATAGTAATTTCTCTTTAAAATAGAAACAGTAATATGTACCCAAGTTTTAAATGAGATATTTTATGAGGAATTGTCATCAATGGGGCAGGGGCAGCAAATGTAAATTTGCTGTTAGATCTCAAGGAACCCAAGTATCAATACAACTGATATTTAAAGACCGTTTCCCCATCTTTATCCTTGTTGGGGGAGCCCACAGTTTTTTTTAAAGCAGGAACGGCTATCAGCAGGCCTAGTAAAAATACTTTATAAAATATAAAGAAATATACCAACATCGGGGAATATTTAAGTACAACCAAATACACTAGAACCTCTGTAAACTGACCATGCAAGGGACTGTAACCAACTGGTCAACATAAGGAACGAGGTCTACTGTACTGATGCTTACGTGTGGTACACGTCCAGTCTAAGAAAATCAGGTCAACTTCAGAAGGTGGTCAATGTAGGGAGGTGGTTAACTATGGAGGTTTTACTGTGCTTCCATCACACAACTGAAAAGAAGGGCTCTCAATACTCTTACACAACAGAAAAGAACAGAAGTGATTTTTCCAAGGTCCTTCTGTGGCAGTTTCACCTCTTGAACTTCCTGTACCCTCCTTTTCTTTCCATAAGTATGTCTTTCTCATCTCAGGAGACATTGTTTTTTTTGCTTTTTTTTTTTTTTTTTTTTTTGGTTATGAGCAAATATAAGACATGAGCTAGTTGCCTGTGGTATCAACTCTTCTTAGTCAAAATGCAGCAGAGAGATGGAAACTTGCTCTGAGGGCCCAGGGGCCCTGATATAATTGAGGGGCAAACTTAAGGGCAGATTCCAGATGCACACCACACCTCCCTGGAAGTGTAAGGGGCATCCAGACCTTCTCAGCAGGATACATTGAACAGAGTACATCTTTTACTCCCTTTCCACCTGGCAGGTGGGCCTCCCCCAGAACAAGCCCAGTTTTCCAAAGGGCCAGAGCCTCCCAAGGCTCAGTTCCTCCAGACACAGGCCTATGCCTGGGCTGGCACCCCAGCTCCATGAGCTTCTGGTTCCTCTCAGATTTCAATTCAAATCACCTGTCTGTAGATGTGACTCTAAGCCAAGGCAGGCCTTGGTCTCTCTTTCTCATTCTTTCCACCCGTTCTCACCCTTTCACTACTTTAGAGCTAAGTGAATATGGTTTTCCAAATATAGTTTTGCAGCCAGTGTGCTAGGCCTTCTAATGAGCCACGATAATTGCTTCTGCTGTTTTCCAAAATGAAAACCAGCTCCAAAGAGCAGCTGGTTTGTTGCAATGTTCTCCTCCCTCCGATTACATCCTGCATTCCTACGAGTCAGTCAAATCCCAGCCTTGACCGCCTTATCCGTGAGCAGCACCCGTGGGAGATGGCAGGAGGAATGTGCTGGGGGTGAGGACACAGACCCCTCTGTGTGTATAGGCAGGCTACTGTGAGCCTCATTATATGAGGGGAACAGGAAAGGAGAAAGAGCGGGGAAGATCTGGTTTGGGTTTTGACTTCTAAGATGGCCTATTATGTGTTGTGCTTATTGGTGCATCTGAAAAGATAACCATATTTTTAGATGACAGAGCAAAGATGTTTCCACTCTCCTACTTTTTTCTTAAAGAATCATTCCAAAACAATAAAGAGAAAAAAAAAAAAACAATAACATTAACTCCATATTCTGTATGGGCAGGAGACATTTGTAATCTGGAGCCACAATATAAGAAGATGGGAAACAGATGGAGGAATGGTAAGCCCGTCAGTGGATCTGCAGAAAGGTAAACCCAAGAGCTGGAGGGTCATGTGCCATTGTGAATGGAGCCATCTCCGCTGCCCAAAACAGGAGAGTCTAAGGGAGTGGGGAAGCCACGTGCAGTATCGGTCATAACTGAGCATGGAACTGAAAACAACCCCCCACTTGGTACAAAGAGAGTAAAGATGATAATAATATCAGATTCCGTTTGTGGAATGCTTGTTGGTGCCTGACCCATTATAAAAGTTATCTTGTGCAATTCTCATAACAGCAAAAGGAATTATTTTCCCCATTTTATAGATCCAAGAACTAAGTCTAGTTTTGCTCTAGAGAGAAAAAGTCACTTGTCCCAGATTAAGGAAAGAAAGATACTGTACCAATGTATGTGTTCTTAATTCTGTGAATACTGAGTATGCCAGTGTTGCCTGCATGGCCAGGTTGCTTTACAGCTGGCAGGATGAGCCACCACTTTCTGGGCTCCCCTATGCATTTGCTCAAGCCGCTCTGCTGGCTTGAAAATGCCTACAGAAACAAAAGTGTAACTACCTCCCCTTGTCATCTGGGGTCCAGTGGCAGAGATAGGGATATACCCAGAAATCAGGTCCTTTGACCCCGGCAGTAGGTGAGAGTGCTGAGGGACTGTCCTGTCTTCCGAGAGGGGGTACCAAGGAAGCTGCCCTGCCTATCTCCTCCTGCACTGTCCTGTCTGCTGTTGCCTTGTGGCCTGTCCTGCACCATCTGGAACAGGCTGCAGAGCCATTGTTGCTTCCTCCCACTCCCCACCCCACTGTATCCATTGATGACCCAAAGTGCAAAAGTCCAGGTGAATCTAGATTATGAAAAAACAAAACATCCTGTATCACTATTGTAAACTAATGTCGTCAATGTCTATTCTCCAGCCTGTTTATGCTTTCTATTCATGGTTCAAAAATCAATCATCAGACACTGGATGAGAATCTCCAATATAGGTAATCACTCCATTAGGTACTGCGAGGTGAAGAAGGCCAAGGGCACAGTGTCTGCCCTCAAGAATCCATAACCTGGCTAGGCAGAGTGGTTCATGCCTGTAATTCTAGCATTCTGAGAGGCTGAGGTGTGAAGATTGATTGAAGTCTAGAGTTCAAGATGAGCCTGAACAAGAATGAGACCCCCGTCTCTATTTAAAAAAGAAAAATTAGCTGGTCGTGGTGGTGGGCACCTGTAGTCCTGGCTACTTGGGAGATTGAGGCTGGAGGATTGCTTGAACACAAGAATTTGAAGTTTCTGTGAGCTACGATGATGCCACAGCACTCTAGCCTGGGCGACAGAGTGAGACTCTGAAAAAATAAAAAACCATAATCAAGCAGAGAGCTGCAGCATCAACGTCTGGAAAGGCAAGGCAAGTTACTAGGCTGAGAGCTTGTGGAAAGGTGTTCTGAGTTGTACCAAAGTTTTTTTGTCTGTTTACATCTGGCTTTTTCATTAAATTTTGAGGTAAATTGGGTGCTGTGGTGACACTAAGGAAGGTCCTTTCCAGGAAGCACAAAGCAGCAGTGAATAAAAGAAATATCTAGGTGCACATATCTTTTTGGCTGTGGATATTGCCTTTGAATCTCAATTCCCATCTTGCAAAGACGGGTTATTTTTATAATGCGTTTATTTTTACTCTACAGGGTCAGTCTAATTATAATTGGCCTTAATTCACACCCCAGGCAGTTGCGACAGTCTTTGCCTGCCATCAAATAGTATTGTAAAAGGTGTGAAATTCTTTGTTAGCACTGAATAGACACCAGAGCCAGAGATTCCTATTTGTCTCTTATCCTGAGATATCTAGTGATCAGGGTCAATGCAACAACAGCCTCAAAAGGAAACAACTTTGGGAAACTGAATTCAGCCCATGCTACTGACGGGTAAACTGAACTGATGGTTACTCCTTCATTCAATAAATATTCACGAGCATTCACCATACACTTAGGCACTGTCAGAGGCAGCAGATGAAATACAGAGACTCAGTGGAGAATAAACAGGCTTTCTGCATTGTGGACTTGAGTTCAGGTACCTGCACAGCATTCAGTTATTTACTGGCTGACAGGGCTTCTAAGCCAGACACCAGCAAGGTATGATGCACAGGTCAGATTCAGCTCATCCCTGTTTTCTTTTTATAGCTTCTGAACTAAGTATGTTTTTACATTTTTAAACAGCTATAAAAAGTTGCAAAATAATATTTTGTGACACAAGAATATTCTATAAAATTTTGGCCGGGCACAATGGTTCACGCCTGCAATCCTAGCACTCTGGAAGGCTAAGGAGAGCAGATCACTTGAGGTCAGGAGTTCAAGATCAGCCTGAGCAACAGTGAGACCCTGTCTCTACAAAAAGTAGAAAATTTATTAGACATGGTGCTTAAAAATCATTATTTTGCAGGTACCTTCATTAAAGAGAAGTGGAAACCTATGACATCCTCAAAGTGCCCTGGGCAGAGCTGGAAGACAAAGGATGTTTGTCTTCAATATCCTCCCGTATCTGTACCTTTCAATGCTATTTGCAAGTCCTGCATATCCCCAAACTCAAGGCCCTAGATTTTCCAGAATATTTCTTTGAGGCTGGGCACAGTAATCCTAGCACTTTGGGAGGCTAAGACAGGAGGATAGTTTGAGGCCAGGAGTTTAAGATCATCCTCAGCAAGAGAGTGTCTCTACAAAATAAATACAAAAAAAATTAGCTGGGTGTGGTGGTGAACACCTGCAGTTCCAGCTACTTGGGAGGCTGTGGCAGGAGGATCTCTTAAGCCCAGGAGTTGAAAGTTGCAGTGGGCTGTGATGATGCACGCCCTGCACACTACCCAGGGAGACTACCCAGTCCCCCTCAAAAAAAAAAAAGGAAAAAGAAAAAGGATAGATTCGATGAAATTTAAATTTGAGTGCTCATAATCCAAGTTTTGCTGGAACACAGCCATGCTCACTTGTTTGTGTATTGTCTACAGCAGCTTTCTTCTACAACAGTAGAGTGATTGCAAGGGATTATGTATGCAGGGTCCACAAAGCTGAACACTTTATTACTTGGTTTGCTTTTTTAAAGTTTCCTGACCTCTGTTCTAAGTTAACTTTTCTCAAAATGCATCCCATAAGTCATTACTTTTGAAGAATATATGTTAGCTATTTTTTAGAAAGAAAGTTCCATTGTCAATATATTTACAAACAATAGGTTAGAAAAGAAAATTAAGTTTCATAACTTCTCTAATTTTAAGCATGCCAAAGCACACATAAGATAGCTATGTAGGACAGGATGTTTTCCCAAACCTGCTTATGCATTTGTTTATTTTCACAGACTCTCACTGCACATGAGGTGTGCACACTCCTCTTTGGGAAATGCTGACCTCTGTAGATTTCTGAGCCATGGACTTTATTCATATTCTTTCTGAAACCATTTACCAAAAGCCGAAGTAATATCACTTAATGGTAAGGATGTTTTTCTACCTAGATCTGAAGCCTTTGCTCTCAAGCATAGTTCGATTGTTCTCAAGCTTCCCTCATTGACTTTAGCCAAAGAATTAGGTATTTAATATGAACCTACCGCACTTAGAGTTTCCATATGCATCCTAAAACAAAAACTTGTAGAAGATCCAAATCTTCTAGTCCTAAGGTGTATTAACAATGAACTGCTCCTGATTCATACTGTACTCATACATTGATTCAGCTCAGGTGTGCGGGGCAGCATGCTGGGACCCATCTAGAATACTGAAGCTATTTGCACAGGGCCGAGAAGCCTCCTGGAAGAGCATTAAAGGAAAAACAAACCAGGCACAATGAGTTTGATTCAGTAAAAAAGTCTTAGTCACTCTGAGGACAGGGCAGTCCTAAACATAGCGTAATCTCTATCACTTAGATGTGTCTCCTTGTCCAATACCCACTGGCGACCAATTTGAATCCTGAGGAGTTGGCAATCAAGGGAGGAGATTGTAAATAAAAAGTAAAGGCTCTTTCTTTAATCTCTTAAAATCTTGAGGCCTGATGGCACTATTTCTATATTGAAGGGTACATTCTTCCTACCATGTTGCAGGACACTGGTTTGGTGAGCACTCATGGCACCGGGGATGCTGCTGGCCAATGTCACATGACAGAATTACCTGCTGGGGGCACTGTTGTCAACCCAGCAGCTGGCACCTCCCCCACCCCCCAGAGTAAAGACTGCAAGGGCCAAGGGAAAGCTTCCCTTTACTCTCTGAAGGTTTCACTGAAAAATCACAGATAAGAGGTAGATTAATAGGAGAAAAGGCAACACAAATTTATTTAACGTATGTAAACAAGAACCTTAAGAATGAAGACCCAGAGATACAGAGGATATTGTCCATGTTTATGCTTAGCTTCAACAAAGTATGGGCATGTAGAAATATGATTAGGCAAAAAGAGAATGATGTGATGCTGATGGACGGGAAACCCAGAAAGACTTGTCTTTATAGATTCTTCTTGGCCTCCCTGGGCACACATTTCTTTCTTTCAGGTAGGAGGCAGGGCTGTCTCTGGAATGGGGGTCTTATGACCAGCAGTCAAACAAGGTAGGTCAGATAATTTCCTTGTGGCCAGTTTTACACTGAAAAGCAGAAATAAAGTCTGAGTAATATTTTTAGGTTTTATCATTGGCTTTGGAGAAAAGGGGTTCTGGTTTCTATGATCTGCCTTGGGGAAGAATAATTCTAATTTCTATGGTGAGCCTAGTGGGAGAATGGGACTGAGATCTAGGAGGGCAGAAGAATGTCAGAGGAAAACTTTTGCTTCTGAGGCCTTCATGGTGGGAAGGGGGTGTTTTCTGAGTCCCAGTAACTCCAAGCCTGATGGAGCAGCAGATGAGATGGACACTAGCAGGGATTTGGGTACTTGGTGGGAGAGACAAAGAGACAGGGGAGCATGTCCCAGAGCCCACACTCATTAATGAGCACAAATGAGCCCATCTACAGTCCCTGAAGGGCACGGGGAGCCCAGAAACCCTTGGGGGTAGTACACAGCCTATGTTATGCTTGTGACTTTGGGACTCAAAGAGCTAGAGATGTTTGATTCCCATTCTTAGTCACAGATTGAAGGAGCTTGGGGGAAATTTGGATGGCTCCTCTATACTCACATAAACACACATAAACTCACACATTTACATGTATATCCTATCCAAGATATGTGCTATGAATGTAAATGTTCACACATATCAAAGCTGCGCTTGCATTTGAAATCATAAATTGTCAAAACGAGATGGGGGTGGGTGAGAGTTGGGTGGGGGAGTCTAAGTAGGTGAGTCTCAGGGTCTCGCCATCCCCACTTTGACCATAGAGTGCTACTTTCTCTGCCGGGTCATTGTGCTTCTTCATAGATTTGCTTTAAGAAAGATAAAAAAAAAAATCAAAAACTCATTCAAAATAATCCAGTCCCTATGATTTTATAAATGAGGAAATGGGGACACAGAGAGGTCAAATGACTGGCCTGAGGTCATGAAGGCAAAGTAGTGAATTAAGGGCTTAAGTCCAATGTTTTTGTTTTGCTTTGTTTTCCTATTACACCATGTGGAGAAAGAAAGAATATACTAAAACAACGAGGTCTAAATATTTTACTGAACTCTGTCTGTTTCTTGGTTTTAATGGTGAGGGGTTTGAGAATTAGCTTATTGGATCTTTTCATTTCTCTAGCTATGATTTTACAGCAAGAGAAATATTAGCTATTAGAGCAGTAATCTGGATTAAATTAATACAGTTTCATATCAAATGACCACAGTTAATACAATTTCAAATGCAACTTTCAAGTTGAATTTTGACTCTGCTAGACATATTGTATTAATCAGAAATATATAACAAAATGAATCATCATGTTTTAGAAAGGGACTTGACAAACATTGACCCAATTTTCTAAGCACAGAAGGAAACAAAAACCATAGCAAGAAAGTTTGAGAGGAGGTTCCTGAGCAACTGGTAAGAGAGTGGAATTATTCCACCTAGAGAAGAGAAAGTAAAAGAGATAGACTTTCTAGGAACCTAAAATGCCTCTTCGCTGAGTTGTACTACTTTACTCATCCACAAGGAAGGCAGAAGAGGAATGGACCTCTGTAAATTGCCATAAGCATTTGGTGTGGCAGAATCTGGAGAATCGAGATACTGATACAAACCTTAAAAGTTTTTCAAATCTTGTGGGGGTGTAAGGATTAAAGATAGTATGTGTTGGTTCTTGGTCCAGGGAGGAAAGGGGAGATATTTTTATGCATTCAGGAGACTCACAGTCTCTGGTGTATACTAAAGTGGTCACTTACATTGCCCAGCCAGGCCGCATGGCTATTGCCCAGGTCCAGAGAGAGTACCAAGCTACGCTCAGCCACTGCCCCTGCTCCTTCTGCTGTACAGATAGAGATTCCCAGTTGCCTGCTGTCCCCATGGCAGAAGTTCATAAATGGGCAATGGAAATAAGACAGGACATTTTTCTGAAGCTTAAGTGCACCTAATGTCCCAATTTCTTCATACTCTGCAGTCAACATCTGAAACACAATAGAATCCTGGACACAAACGATTAACACAAATCCCACTCTGGATCACCTTTTTCTCTTTCACATCAGAGAAGGAATCTGAAGCTGGTGCCAGAGGGACGTGTAAGCAGTGTGGAGGTGGAGGCAGGCACATCATCTCTGAGAGACTTGCGATTAGGCACATACATGAGTGGTGATGGAGAAGCTGCACACAGGAATTCCCAGCCTAACCCCTAGAACCTGGGCAGTGTCCCTAACAGGAGAACAGAACCCCATCAACAGTTCACTTGCCTGACTTCCAGACTCTCTTTTCCTCTGAGTTCCAGGCAATGTAGATGTATAGTATTCATGTCTAGTCTTGCAGCTCCCCGCCCCAGTGCTTCTAGACCTTTGGGATTTTTTTAAAAAAGATTCAGAAATATAGTGTTTGTTTCAATCTTAACAGACCCAGAAGAAGGAGTATTGCGAGCCTATAGAATAAAAGGGTTATTTGCGTTTGGCAAAAGATATGCACTCAATTAACCTCAAGTCATGGCATCACTAGAAAGTTAAAACCAGGATCTTAGGAAGAAATATTTGCAAGCTGTTAATAATGAAAACAACCAAATAAGGTGACTAGACAATAAAATTCCAGCTTGCTAGCTTGCCAGATGTCTAGCAAAGTCTCAGATGACTGTGTCATGCATCGCATTCGCTTTCAGAAAAAAGGAAACAAGCCGCTCGACTGTCTACCTAGGACAAACCCTGGTTAATCCCCTCTTCCGCTGAGGGACTCTGCTTCAACTTTCAAGGCTTTGGTAGGAAGTGGGAATTGATGATCTGAAATGTTTGATGGTGACTCAGGTTTCTGAATTTAATTTGCAGCCAAGCCCCATTATCTGTTGCCTGGGTCCTCCAAGTCCCTCTCAGGCTTTTATGCCTCACATGAGTCTTCGAAGGAGTAGACACACTTCTGTCTTCCCACCTGCAGAAGTCTGAGAAAATCAGGAAGCAGTGCAGGCCCTTCTGAGTGTCAGTTGTTGAGTCAGGTGCCTTGACTGATTTTTCTGTCACTATTGAGAGCAGCTGTGCCTAAAATAATTCAGGATGGGAAAGCAAGAACTTTTGCTGATTTGGGGCTGGGGGGAGTCATTGAAATGGATCTCTATGTTATCCCCTTTTGGCCTCTGGATAGGGCTTAGGAGGCAGTGTGTGTCCCCCTTTATCCAAACTTCACTTTCTGTGGTTTTAATGACCCTTAGCCCACTGGGGTCTGAAAATATTAAATGGAAAAATTGCAGAAATAAACAATTGATAAGTCTTACATTGAGTGTCATCCTGAGGAGTGTGATGAAATCTCCCTTCCTACTCCCAGGAATTCTCCCTTTGTCCGGGGACTTTCAATCAGTCTGCTGCAAAAAGTTTTAAAGATCATCTATTAAATTCTTTTTGAAAGAAATTCAAAGCGCAGTAAGTATATTCTTCCTTTTACTCTTCTTTTTGATCAACTTAATTTAAGTGTGCTGCAGAAGTTTAACGATAGGTTCAAGTGAACCACAAGATAAAAAAAGATTAAAGAACGCTGATCTAGATGGACAGAGAGAAAAGAGCAACAAAGCCCTTGGTTAAAGATGGAGCAGATATCATGACTCCTGACCCAAAGAATTATAGTAGAACAAAAAATATATATATTATTTTTAAAAATTACCAAAATAAGGAAAAATGGTTTACTCAAATTTATTTAAAGCCTACTTAAAATTTTGACCTCTTCTAATGGGACTTTATTCCCACTTATCCCCTTAGCTCACCTCTCTCACACTTTGCCAGCGGATGTCCCCCATCCCGCCCCACTCCTTTCCTCACCTCCTTGCTCAATGCTTTTCCACTGGGAACATTCTCCTTCCTGATGTGGGTGGCTCCAGCCAACTTCTTTTTCTCTGGGTTCTGCCCTGTGTCCCTATTTCACAAACAAAACTTCAAGGACAAGTTGAACTGGCAGAATCTTTGTGAGCAGATGGAAAGGGAAAGACGTTATGCGTTATTACTGATTTTTTTTTAATCACACATGGAAAGGCCTAGCACAGTGCCTAGGCTCTATTGAGTAAAATGATCAATAAATAATTCATTAATACTAGCCGATAGTACACCTAGACTCAAGCTGTGGCCTTTCCCCAGCTACAGCAGCCATCGGTA
Organism: Nycticebus coucang; assembly: GCF_027406575.1. Lineage (NCBI taxonomy): Eukaryota > Metazoa > Chordata > Mammalia > Primates > Lorisidae > Nycticebus > Nycticebus coucang. Next base: position 65,103,149 of record NC_069788.1, read on the forward strand.
TCACCAATACTGGGACTCTCTCTATTGACATAGATATTGTTCTGTGGTCATCCTTCCTTTTTCCTTTCCTTCCTAATAACTTCTTGTCACCTTCAAGAGCATTTAAGGATAAAGATGTTGGAGGAAGTTGTTGGCTTAGAGTGCGATCTGTCTAATTCTCTTAAGAATGGTCATAAATAGGGCCCTCTAAATGTGAGGGAGGATAACAGTGATGGTGAGTAGTCCTCACCAAGTTTCGCACTGTGCACTCAGTGATGACTACCCTTCCCACTTTTCACAAGCGTATGAGGTATGTATATAATTACAGTGGAGTTTCATGCATTTGATTTACTCAATCTAGACAAATTCAACTGCATATACTTGACATAGACAGAAGGAGGGAGAACAAGAACTGAGAGGATGAATTTCACATAATTTGTACAAATGATTTTGCTCCCAGTTCCACTAAGTGGAACTTGGGCTCTGGGGAACACATCAGACATGAGTTTCCTCTAACTCCCTCTGTTCCAGGGGTGACTCCCATGGAGTTAGCGTCTTACAGTACCAGAATGATTCTGATGATTCAATTCACAGAATAATTTTTTTCATCCAGAATAGCCCATACATGGAAGCCAAGAATTGTATTTGTCCTACTGTTCTCACCAGGCCATGTAGATCTACTGGGGGATGATTTGGGAGAGAAAATTTATAGGCATTTTGAAGAATTATCAAGAATAAGTTTTTTTTTTGTTTTTTTTTTTGTAGAGACAGAGTCTCACTTTATGGCCCTCGGTAGAGTGCCGTGGTGTCACACAGCTCACAGCAACCTCCAACTCCTGGGCTTAAGCAATTCTCTTGCCTCAGCCTCCCAAGTAGCTGGGACTACAGGAGCCTGCCACAACGCCCGGCTATTTTTTGTTTTTATGCAGTTTGGTCGGGGCCGGGTTTGAACCCACCACCCTCGGTATATGGGGCTGGCGCCCTACCGACTGAGCCACAGGCGCCGCCCAAGAATAAGTTTTGATACGTGCTCTATTTTGCCTCAAATGTTTAGTTTTATTTCATGTGTATATAGACTCTCCATTTTATCTCCATTTTACAGATGGGAAGATTGAGGCTCAGAGAAATTAAATAACTGGCCTCAGGCCACACATTTGGCACTGAGATGGCATCTGAACCATGTCAGTCTGGCTCCAAAGCACATGTTCCTATGCTGTTCTCAAGTCCAGTTCTGCTGTCCCCTCACTCGCCAGTGTCAGGCAAACATCTGCCTCTTGGCCATTGCCTGGTTATTTGCATCATCTTGATTTCCCCTCTCTTCCTAAGCCTCCAGTCAGAGTTATCCCGACAGTCACAGTGGCCAGGTGGGCACTCCTCCCTCCATCTTGCACTGGGCCAGCCAGGCTGGTTGTTTGTTTGGGGCTGTCATCTATCCCAGTGACTGATTGGCTGAACATGCATCCTGGTATCCATGGCTTACTTTTTGTCCAACATTGCACGTCACTCTGGTCATACATCACGATACTATGGAGAGGTTCATAAACAACAGAAGTAGTATCCTAAGGGATTTTACAATGATTTTGTCATTAGTAGCCACTGAGTGCTTCATCTTCCAGAGCCAGGAACTGAGGTTCAAAAGTATGCCTTGAGGTAAGGCCACACAGGAGGTAAGGCGGGGCCAGAACACACCTGAGTCTGCATCATGTTCACGGCCGCCTGGGAGTCCCCACATCCAGCTGCTTCAGTCTTGGCTGAGAATTGAGGGAGACAACTGATGAAATACTCTTCAGGAGAATGACAATGTGCAGGTGAACCCTCTGAGAACAAATGAGGATTTAATTGTCTTCATTTAGAAATATGTGACAAAGTCATAGGTCTACATCAGGGTCCAGAGCTACCAGTGGCTGCTGGAAGACCCCTGTTGGGGATGGGGGAGAGTCTGTCTTGTTTTGATCCATCCGACTGCTCCTGGTAATGGCACTGGCCTTATTGGTGGCCCAGACCCTTCACTCGCAGGAGCATTGCCCAGAGAAGAGAAGACCTCCGGCCTTCATGTTCTGTGTCACCGTGTAGGAAATTAAAATCGACGCAGGACTGTGTTGGGAAATGTTTTCCTTTTCAGTATGCTAATAAGAACAAGATCATATCCATGGGTGTGGATTGTGACAGGGTTTTTCCTCACCGAGCCATTTAATGAGCCATTCTGCAAAGAGGGCTGTATTTGCTCACGGAGTCTGTGCTCTAGACAAAGTTTAAAGACTTGGCTTTGTCCTACTCTCACCCTTTTGTAAGCCCTGGCTTTAATTCTTTTAAACAGTAACATTAATTGGTTGTTAAGTAAAACAGGAGAAAACACAATAGATTTATGATGTTTTGAGGAGCTATACCAGTTCTCAAGCATTCCGAGAAACAGGCTCGGCTTTTACGAGGTAATTATGATTTAGCGTTTTTCCCCACCCTATTGAGTCTGTGGGCTGCCTCTGAAATGGATCTGGAATGAACGTCAAAGTCAGGATTTACAGTCAAACCTTTTCAACATATAATGCGCAGGAGAAGTTTATTGTTTTGTTGGTTCCTTTTTATTTTTTTCCTAAGCAATATTTCCTTCTGCATTTCTCCGCTGTTAGGTTTTGTAGGATTTCTCCCCTCCCCTTTGAAATGGTATCCATAAATTACTTCTGATAAGGCTGCTGTATCATCAAAAAGTGATTGTTTTGGAAGCAATCATGAGCGAGCATGTCAATTTAAATTATTTCTTTCTTTTCCTTACACCCCTTGTGTTCCCCTCACACCCAGCAGGAAAACTGCTATCATATTAACTCCATTTTTTCACCCCTTCAGAAACGAGCAGGAATTGATTAAGTCCGATGAGTTTGAGAAGCAGGAGATCTTTATACTCCTTTCTTCTATGTCTTTTTTGTTTTATGGTTTCTCTGAAATCAAAGTTAAGTTGTTACTTTTAGGGAGAGCAGATTTTGGAGTCATCAGGCTGCAAGTTTTCAGCCCCTGGATCCTCCACCAACATGCTGGGCTTGTGGGGAGTTACTTTACCCTCTAGGAGCCAAATTTCTTTCTTTTTTGTTTTTGATTTTCTTTTAGAGACACAGTCTCACTTTGTCACCCTCGGTAGAGTGTCGTGGCATCACAGCTTATAGCAATATCCAGCTCTTAGGCTTAGGCGATTCTCTTGCTTCAGCCTCCCGAGTAGCTGGCACCACAGTCACCTACCACAGTGCCTGGCTATTTTTTGTTGTAGTTTGGCCGGACCTGGGTTTGAACCCACCACCCGTGGCATATCGGGTCAGCGCCCTACTCACTGAGCCACAGGCACTGTTCCCAAGACCCCCATTTCTTAATTTGTAAAATAAGGCACTGGGCAGTTTCTAAGGCCTCTTCTAACTCTGAAGTGTTAAGATTACTTTTGTGTGGTTGACCTGGTACATGGTGTGTGTGTGTGTGTGTGTAGAGGTGACAGAGACAGAGGGAAGGAGGAGGATGGGACAAAGACTCTCACCTTAACCACATGTTAGTCAGGCTCCTCTTTGCCTTCCTGAACTTGACCTTTAAAGTCTGTCTTTGTTGAACATGTATCACCCAGTTTGAGCAAGCATCTTGTTAAGTCAGGTTAGAAAGAATCCGTCACCATCAATATCTGATCACCTTTGATATCTAACCAAATTCCTCATCCTCTCCTCTCATGAGCCTCTAGGTGACATCTGATCACCCTGACCTATCTTCAGAAAGAATGATGTTAGGTTAATTTAGCAAGAATCCCCCAAATCCTTTTAGTATTTTCCATCAACTCCCCAGCCTACCTTCATGCTACTTGGCTTTAAATAAATCTTCATGGAAGCTGGGTAGAAGATGGCAGCCGAGTAACAGCTTCCTTGCATCTGGGCACCGTGAGTCTGGGGAGATAGGACTCCAGGCATCTCTGGCTGGTGGGATCTGCCTATCATCACCCCTGAGAGGATACAGGGAGTCAGCGAGAGACTTCTGGACCCCAAGAGGAGGACTAAAACAGTGGAAAACCGGCAAGAGGTCGTGTGTGTTCAATCCGTCTAAACCCGCCCGCAACTGTAAGTTCAGTAGCAGCGAGACTGCAAACCAGAAAGACTTTACCTGTGAACTGTTTTGGTGTCTTTGGACTTGGCACTCAGCTGAACTGCCTTGGGGAGAGCCTGAGCAGGAGTGCGGAGAACTTTGGCCGTTGTCTAGGGCCCCAGTCTGAGCCGCTGAGCCAGACAAAGCTAATAGTGTTTGGCTCTGGGTCACAGGCAGCCATTGTGAGCGATCTGCCCCGGCAAGCTCCGCACTCAGGGTTGCAGAGCTAGAATTGGGTGGGAGCTGGTAACCCAGCGACCAAGTAGCCTAAGGGCGGGGTCTGAGCCGCCTTGCAGCCCTAACCCTCGGGGGCAGAGGGAGACCAGTTTTGACACACAGGGTAAGTGGATAGCCACTTCAGCAGTGATTCCAGCAACAAGCACTTCCCCTGGGAAAGCTTCTGCTCAGCAAGTGAACAAGTTCAAAGTGCCTTTTAAGTGGGCTGAAGAGAGATTTAGGGTGTCTACCTGCTGGGGTTTGAGAAACTAGCAGCCTCCAGTCATATCAGAACTGTGATTAACATCTCATACCCCAGAAGACCACGTGTTGCCCAGACAATATTCAATAACATATACATACTGCTTTGTTTTTGGTTGTGTTTTTCTTTCTTTTTTTTTTTTTTTTGGTTTGGTTGTCTTTTTTGCTTTTTTTTTTTTGTTTGTTTATTTTGATGTTGTGGATTGTTGTTTTGTTTTTTAAGTTCAACCTTTTCCATACAGATCCTTTTTCTTTCTCAATTTCTCTAGTTTAATTATAATTTAACGTTGCTGTCTATTTCAATAATTAGAACTTCATTTTTGTTAGTGTTTCTACCGCTATTATTTGGTTTTTCCAGCCAATTTTATCCCATAAAGTTTTCTGTTTGCTTGTTTTGGTTTGATTTATAGCATTTTTGTCTTTCCTCTCTACTTGGTGGAGGTGGGGTACTGTGTCTGATCAGGTTAGCAAAGAGCTGCTGACCTCAAGGGAACCACCCAACTGGGCACCCCCAGAATGTGGGGCTTTTTTTTAAGGTTGTATCAAAGTACTCTACTGTACACCTATATTGCTCTGTCTCCCTCTTTCTGTGCCTCTCTTCTTTTTGTCAATATTCCTTTTACCCACCCCCTCTCCTTTCTCTATTTTTCTTTTTTTTTTCTTATCACTCGGTCCTCCTTTCTTTCATCCCTTTTTTGCTCTTCAACCTTTTCACCCTTCTGTCCTGTAACCCTTAGTCCACAGCCACGAGAACTTAAAGAGCAAGAGGAAGTGAAAGGAAAATTAGGGCAAGGAAACAGATAAAAGAAATCACTCATGAGGAAGAATCAGCAGAAAACTCCTGGCAACATGAAGAACCAGTCCAGAACAACCCTGCCAAGGGACCATGAGGTAGCTACTGCAGAGGATTTCACCTATGAAGAAATGTTAGGAATGACAGAAAGGGAATTTAGAATACACATGTTGAAAACAATGAAAGAAATGATGGAAACAATGAAGGAAACTGCTAATAAAGTGGAAAATAACCAAAAGGAAATCCAAAAACAGAAACAAATCAGAGATGAACGATATGAAGAATATAAAAAGGATATAGCAGAGCTGAAGGAAATGAAACAGTCAATCAGGGAACTTAAAGATGCAATGGAAAGTATCAGCAACAGGTTAGACCATGCAGAAGAAAGAATTTCAGAGGTAGAAGACAAAGTTTTTGAGATAACTCAGATAGTAAAAGAGGCAGAAAAGAAGAGAGAGAAAGCAGAACGTTCACTGTCAGAATTATGGGACTTTATGAAGCGTTCCAACATACGAGTTATAGGAATTCCAGAAGGGGAAGAAGAATGCCCCAGAGGAATGGAAGCCATACTAGAGAATATTATAAAAGAAAATTTCCCAAATATCACCAAAGATTCTGACACACTGCTTTCAGAGGGCTATCGGACCCCAGGTCGCCTCAACTCTAACCGAGCTTCTCCAAGACACATTGTGATGAACCTGTCCAAAGTCAAGACCAAAGAAAAGATTCTGCAAGCTGCCAGGAGTAAGCGCCAGTTGACCTACAGGGGCAAATCCATCAGATTGACCGCAGATTTCTCTAATGAAACTTTCCAAGCAAGAAGACAATGGTCATCTACCTTTAATCTACTTAAACAGAACAATTTCCAGCCCAGAATTCTGAACCCTGCTAAGCTAAGCTTCAAAATTGATGGAGAAATCAAATCATTTATGGATATACAAACATTGAGGAAATTCACCACAGCAAGACCAGCTCTACAGGAAATGCTTCAACCTGTTCTGCACACTGACCACCACAATGGATCAGAAGCAAAGTAAGAACTCAGAAATTAAAGGACAGAACCAAACCTCCACACTGATGCAAAAGATAAAACTAAGCAATGGACTCTCACAAAATAAGACGAACAGAATACTACCACACTTATCAATTATCTCAATAAATGTTAATGGCTTGAATTCCCCACTGAAGAGACATAGATTGGTTGACTGAATTAAAAAACACAAGCCATCCATTTGCTGTCTGCAAGAAACACACCTGGCTTCAAAAGACAAATTAAAGCTCCGAGTCAAGGGTTGGAAGACAATTTTTCAGGCAAATGGAATTCAGAAGAAAAGAGGAGTTGCAATCTTATTTTCAGATACATGTGGATTTAAAGCAACTAAAGTCAAAAAAGACAAACATGGTCACTTTATATTGGTCAAGGGAAAACTACAACAAGAAGACATTTCAATTCTAAATATCTATGCACCCAATTTAAATGCTCCCAGATTCTTGAAACAGACCTTACTCAGTCTGAGCAATATGATATCTGATAATACCATCATAACAGGGGACTTTAACACTCTTCTTACAGAGCTGGACAGATCCTCTAAACAGAAATTAAACAAGGATATAAGAGATTTAAATGAGACCCTAGAACAACTATGCTTGATAGACGCATATAGAACACTCCACCCCAAAGATAAAGAATATACATTCTTCTCATCACCCCATGGAACATTCTCCAAAATTGATCATATCCTGGGACACAAAACAAATATCAACAGAATCAAAAGAATTGAAATTTTACCTTGTATCTTCTCAGACCATAAGGCACTAAAGGTGGAACTCAACTTTAACAAAAATGCTCGACCCCACACAAAGGCATGGAAATTAAACAATCTTCTGTTGAATAACAGATGGGTGCAGGAAGAAATAAAACAGGAAATCATTAACTTCCTTGAACATAACAACAATGAAGACACAAGCTACCAAAACCTCTGGGATACTGCAAAAGCAGTTTTGAGAGGAAAATTCATCGCTTTAGATGCCTACATTTGAAAAACAGAAAGAGAGCACATCAACAATCTCATAAGAGATCTTATGGAATTGGAAAAAGAACAATCTGAGCCTAAACTCAGTAGAAGAAAAGAAATATCCAAAATCAAATCAGAGATCAATGAAATTGAAAACAAAAGAATCATTCAGAAAATTAATGAAACAAGGAGTTGGTTTTTTGAAAAAATAAATAAAATAGATAAACCATTGGCCAGACTAAGGAGGAATAGAAAAGTAAAATCTCTAGTAACCTCAATCAGAAATGATAAAGGGGAAATAACAACTGATCCCACAGAGATACAAGAGATCATCTCTGAATACTACCAGAAACTCTATGCCCAGAAATTTTACAATGTGAAAGAAATGGATCAATATTTGGAATCACACCCTCTCCCTAGACTCAGCCAGGAAGAAATAGAGCTCCTGAACAGACCAATTTCAAGCACTGAGATCAAAGAAACAATAAAAAATCTTCCAACCAAAAAATGCCCTGGTCCAGATGGCTTCACTCCAGAATTCTATCAAACCTTCAAGGAAGAGCTTATTCCTGTACTGCAGAAATTATTCCAAAAAATTGAGGAAGAAGGAATCTTCCCCAACACATTCTATGAAGCAAACATCACTCTGATACCAAAACCAGGAAAAGACCCAAACAAACAGGAGAATTTCAGACCAATCTCACTCATGAACATAGACGCAAAAATTCTCAACAACATCCTAGCCAATAGATTACAACTTATCATCAAAAAAGTCATTCATCATGATCAAGTAGGCTTCATCCCAGGGATGCAAGGCTGGTTTAACATACGCAAGTCCATAAACGTTATCCACCATATTAACAGAGGCAAAAATAAAGATCACATGATCCTCTCAATAGATGCAGAAAAAGCATTTGATAAAATCCAGCATCCTTTTCTAATTAGAACACTGAAGAATATAGGCATAGGTGGCAAATTTCTAAAACTGATTGAAGCTATCTATGACAAACCCACAACCAATATTTTACTGAATGGAGTAAAACTGAAAGCTTTTCCTCTTAGAACTGGAACCAGACAAGGTTGTCCTCTGTCACCTTTACTATTCAACATAGTGCTGGAAGTTCTAGCCAATACAATTAGGCAAGACAAGGAAATAAAGGGAATCCAAATGGGAGCAGAGGAGGTCAAACTCTCCCTCTTTGCTGACGACATGATCTTATACTTAGAGAACCCCAAAGACTCAACCACAAGACTCCTAGAAGTCATCAAAAAATACAGTAATGTTTCAGGATATAAAATCAATGTCCACAAGTCAGTAGCGTTTGTATACACCAATAACAGTCAAGATGAGAAGGTAATTAAGGACACAACTCCCTTCACCATAGTCTCAAAGAAAATGAAATACCTAGGAGTATACCTAACGAAGGAGGTGAAGGACCTCTATAAAGAAAACTATGAAACCCTCAGAAAGGAAATAGCAGAGGATATTAACAAATGGAAGAACATACCATGCTCATGGATGGGAAGAATCAACATTGTTAAAATGTCTATACTTCCCAAAGCAATCTACCTATTCAATGCCATTCCTATCAAAATACCAACATCGTACTTCGAGATTTGGAAAAAATGATTCTGCGTTTTGTATGGAACCGGAAAAAAACCCGTATAGCTAAGGCAGTTCTCTGTAACAAAAATAAAGCTGGGGGCATCAGCATACCAGATTTTAGTCTGTACTACAAAGCCATAGTGCTCAAGACAGCATGGTACTGGCACAAAAATAGAGACATAGACACTTGGAATCGAATTGAAAACCAAGAAATGAAACTAACATTTTACAACCACCTAATCTTTGATAAACCAAACAAGAACATACCTTGGGGGAAAGACTCCCTATTCAATAAATGATGTTGGGAGAACTGGATGTCTACATGTAAAAGACTGAAACTGGACCCACACCTTTCCCCATTCACAAAAATTGATTCGAGATGGATAAAGGACTTAAATTTAAGGCATGAAACAATAAAAATCCTCCAAGAAAGCATAGGAAAAACACTGGAAGATATTGGCCTAGGGAAAGACTTCATGAAGAAGACTGCCATGGCAATTGCAACAACAACAAAAATAAACAAATGGGACTTCATTAAACTGAAAAGCTTCTGTACAGCTAAGGAGACAATAACCAAAGCAAAGAGACAACCTACACAATTGGAAAGGACATTTGCGTATTTTCAATCAGACAAAAGCTTGATAACTAGGATCTATAGAGAACTCAAATTAATCCACATGAAAAAAGCCAACAATCCCTTATATCAATGGGCAAGTGACATGAATAGAACTTTCTCTAAAGATGACAGACGAATGGCTAACAAACACATGAAAAAATGTTCATCATCTCTATATATTAGAGAAATGCAAATCAAAACCACCCTGAGATATCATCTAACCCCAGTGAGAATGGCCCACATCACAAAATCTCAAAACTGCAGATGCTGGCGTGGATGTGGAGAGAAGGGAACACTTTTACACTGCTGGTGGGACCGCAAACTAGTACAACCTTTCTGGAAGGAAGTATGGAGAAACCTCAAAGCACTCAAGCTAGACCTCCCATTTGATCCTGCAATCCCATTACTGGGCATCTACCCAGAAGGAAAGAAATCCTTTTATCATAAGGACACTTGTACTAGACTGTTTATTGCAGCTCAATTTACAATCGCCAAAATGTGGAATCAGCCTAAATGCCCACCAACCCAGGAATGGATTAACAAGCTGTGGTATATGTACACCATGGAATACTATTCAGCCATTAAAAAAAATGTAGACTTTACATCCTTTGTATTAACCTGGATGGACGTGGAAGACATTATTCTTAGTAAAGCATCACAAGAATGGAGAAGCATGAATCCTATGTACTCAATTTTGATATGAGGACAAAAAATAACAATTATGGTTATGGGGGGGAAACAGAAAGAGGGCGGAGGGAGGGGGGTGGGGCCTTGGTATGTGTCACACTTTATGGGGGCAAGACATGATTGCAAGAGGGACTTTACCTAACAATTGCAATCAGTGTAACCTGGCTTATTGTACCCTCAATGAATCCCCAACAATAAAAAAAATAATAATAAATAAATAAATAAATAAATAAATAAATCTTCATTCTTCCTTGCTGTTTTGAAGTTGAGCCCAAACTCTTTCCCCTACTGCAAGATTGCTTTATTGTAGTCTCATCTTGAATGAAGTCATCCTTACTGTCATTAATAGGTTTTGGAATCTGAATTATTTTTTTGGCCTTTAACAGATTCTAGAAAAAGACCTATTACCATGCTTCTGTAATTGGCACCATGAACAACTTTAATGACCCCTAATGTTTTTTTTTTATAATCCTATCCTTGACTATCTACCTGATCTTTTGAGTTTTTTCCCAGAAGTGGTAGATTTTCCCTAAAACAAAGTAGTTGAGATTCGGAAGGCCCCAGGGCAGACCTCCTGATGCCAGGATTCACCACCCCCTTTGCCCTGCCCGAAGGTATGTGGTCCCTCCTTAAAAAGCTGTAGACCTCTCTTAGTTTGGAGAGAGGGATTTGAGGCAGCTTCTCCCATTTTCTACTTTGGGAGGTCAAGGCAGGAGGATCACTTAAGTCCAAGAGTTCAAAACCAGCGTATGCAATAGCTTGAGACCCCTTCTCTACAAAAAGTAAAAACAAAACAAAACAAAAAAATAGCCAGGCAGGGTGACACACATCTGAAGTCCCAATTATTTGGGAAGCATGTGGTAGGAGGATCGCTTGAGCTCAGGAGCTTGAGGTTGAAATGAGCTCTGATGTTGCCACTGCACTCCAGCTTGGGTAACATAGCAAGATCCTGTCTCTTACAAAATAATCATAATTTCTTTCTCTTTCCTGGAAATCCTTATTGTCTCAATAGTGAATCTTTGTGTGATGAATAACTGGACCTAGGCCAAAACCCCTTTGTGACTCTGGTAACACTTCATTTCTACCAAGAACCTCTCTGTCACCTCCTTGTCACCGCAGCCTACCTTCCCCAAAGTAGAAGGTTGAAGCAGGACATACTCTGGTATTAGGGGGAGAAGAAGAGAGAAGGACAGATGCCAATTCAAGAGCAGTAACTTTTCAATATGATCCCAGACCACAGTATCTCAATTGAGAATTGTTTTTTGCTTTGTTTTCTTTTGGTTTCTCTCTTGCTGGACAGTTTGTGGTGACTATGCCTGCAAAGTTGGATGAAGGAGGCATCTCTGGCCTGTTCCCCAGTGTCTTTAGGGAAGTGACATTCAGTGGCTCAGACCAGAGCCTAGAACTAGCCCCCAGACATTTGGACTAGATTACACATGATACGTATGTGTTAAGGTGTTCAGGACATACCACCCCAAAATACTCCATGTTGGCAAATTGATTATTTTGAGTTGAAGGCACTTTAAAAACAACAAATACAAGGCGAGTTTTTCTCTGAATGCCTCTTATCTGCCAAAGGGAACTAAATCATCATCAATTCCCCCCAACTCCAGGGAACTTTATTAACCAGGGAAAATTTACTCTTATCACAGGAGAAGTGACCAGAGGTCAGTACCATACTAATAAGATTCAAATGCATCCCCTTAAAATCCAGGTGTTGTCACTGTTACTGAAAGTTCAGTACTTGTCTCCAAGGCCAAACAAAAAGGGAGGACAAGTGGTTTGAGAAAAAGGAAAGAGGTGATTATTACAATAATTCGCTGGCAAATGAGGAGGATGGCAGACTGTCATGTGAAAGAGCCATTATCCCTCCCCCAATTTGAAACAGAAATAAAGGGGTTTTAAAAGAGGTTTTCAGCTTTGGGTTATTGCTGTTTAACTATAGCAGGTGAAGAGGATCTTGTGACCTCTGTCTGAATAACTCTGTAGAGCTGTCTCCTGTGGTTTCAGATACCAGAAAACAAAGAAAAAAAAACACTACCCTGCTGCTCTGATTTCTAGCCTAGGGCAGGAATGCAGGTTTTAATTCCTCAAAAAATGTGAGGGGGTTTAAAGAGACAATTCATTAAAACATTTTACCCTTTTTAGACCCTTACTTCTGTTATACCAGGGCAATGGTATTAGGAGGTGAGGCCTTGGGGAACAGATCAGGCTATGAGAGCACCTCCTCCCTGGTGAGTGAGATTAGATGCCTCTATAAAAGGGATGGCAAGAGTTAGTCTCTCTTGCCCTTCCCCTCTCTATAACCTGGTGACTCAGCAAGAAGACCAGATACCAGAACCTTGATCTTGGACTTAGCCTCCAGAACTGTAAGAAGTATATTTCTGTTCTTTATAAATTACCCAGTCTGTTCTATTCTGTTATAGCAGCACAAAATGGACTCAGACACAACCCCTGACAAACTTTGTCACAAACTATCCTATCTCTCATTTATTTTTCTCAGGGCCCCCATTCCTATTTCCTAAAAATCATCTATAGTCCCTTATGTTGCCTACACCCTTTTGCCCACATTTTCCCCTATGAAGATGGTAAGTAAACTCCCAAATCTACTATCTTTTTTGGGTCATGACTTTTTTTTGCCTATGATATCCCTGTGCATATAATAAATTTATATACCTTTTCTCCTGTTAATCTGTCACCAGTTTATTTCTTAGACCTACCTATTGAACCTAGGAAGGTAAAGGGAATGTCTCTCCTGCCCTTACTGATGCAATATATTATGTATTACATATAGCAACCATCCAGTGTGTAATGCATCTGAGTGTCTTCATGTATTATATATAGCTTTGTAATATGACATGGTTTATCGTAGCTACAATTTATTGAATATTAACTATGTGCCAAGCATGCTAGTAAGTATTTTTCTTAAGTTTTCTCTTTTAATTTAGATGATGTAGTTCATTTAAGTGGTAATTCCAAATAATATACTATGTTAATTTCTTCCAAAGATTTCTTCTATCTTCAGGATAAAGAAATTAAGACACATGGAAAAGGACCCAACAATCAGAATGCCCTCAAAATAGATGGGAATAATGAATTAGGGATTATGACAAATCCTAACCCTTCTTGTCTTCACCCGCCGCCCCTCCCCACTCACCCTAACCAAACAGGCACACATTCTTAAAGGTCTGATATAGAATAATTCAAGGATCCCATTATATTCTAAAACCCTCCAGCTGGGATAATTGGCTTTGGAACCTCCCTTTTCCCCACGACTCTCTCTCATATGCCAATATCGCTAACACATAGATAATTTATGAAAACAGAGTAGACACTTTTTAATAATTAAGTGATAGATAATAGGAGCTTTTAAAATAGGCTGTAAGAGCTTGGAAAAGGAACGGGGGCTAAGATGTTCAGTCATCTGCAGGTTTATTTGGAATGACCCAAAAAGCTTTTTTCCTTTTTATACCCCGTTATTCCTAACCAGAGGCACCAAGAAGTTTGCTTTATTTGCTAGCTGGGTTCTCTTTCTGGCAGGGATTTGGGAGCGGCAGTCAGTGGGAGAGAGAACCAGTGAAGCAGATGCCTGCCCCAATCTAAATCACCCGCATCACCCACTCTATTCTCTCCAAATTACAGTGCAAACAATAACAGGTAAAATTAGCCAAGACACTAATTATGTAGCGCAAATGTGTAAAGGATATAGAATGATAAATGGCAAACGCAGAACATGTTGTGTCATATCTCGTAATCTCTCTGGCTGCTGAGCCCAGGAACAAAGGAAGAATTGTGCCCTGTTTGTCTAACATGCTCCATATCACAAATTGGAAATCCTTCCTAATTAAGATATTGTTAAATGTCCTTTGTTAGCAGATTTTAACAATGTTAATTAGGAGGTTAGAGTGATCATTGTTCATCTAGCAAACAATTAGGCTGATTTGCACTGTAGCTTTTGAGAAACTTCTAAGCAAATCAGGAGTCTCCTCTCCATGCAAAGAGGGGAGCTGCCCAGAACAGAAGGAAGCAGGGAAGAGAAAGAGCAATGTTTCTCTTAACACTCTCAGCCTGCAGGCCAAGGCGAAGCCCAAGGAATTGTCGGGTATGGGCCTAGCAGCCCTGAAGTAGCAATGCCGAGCTTGACCTGGTAGTATAATCGTGTTTGCTGACTCACCATCCCACCCTGAATTGCTTCTTGTCTTGGTCATTCAGAAGAGTGTGGCTCAGGGTCTGCAGCTCACTTAGTCATTTGGGAGAAAGTGTCTTCTTAAGGAAACTCAAGCAATGCCATGGCAGCCACAGCATGTCTCTAAAGTTAGAAGTTATGATTTTTAGCATCAAGTGAGTTTGGGCTCCTGCTGCTGTAGTCCCTGATCCTCGCCACTTTTGTGCCCCCAGCACACACACTTGGCATGTGTTTTCCTTTCCTTTCTTTTCCTCAGCCTCATACTTGTAGGTAACAGGAAAGGAAGGAAGGAAGAGATGGAGGGAGGGAGGGAGGAAGGAAGGAAAAAAGGAAGGAAGGAAAGAAAGAAGGAAAGAAGAAAGAAAGGTCTTTAGCTTTTTATTACTTTGAAACTAGAAATAAGAAAGCAAACCATATTTTGAGAGGAGGCCAGAACTGGCCATTTGAAAACCATCAGAGTTCTTAAGTTGCTTTGAGAATCTCATTATCTCTTGGCCGAGGTGCCTGTGGAGAAGGAGGGTAGGCATCTGAGTGACAAGAGGTATCAGATTGGAAATCAAAGACAGACTCTGAGTTCCATTCTAGGCTTCACCAGTGATTGTTCCTACAAACTCAGGATGAGTCACTTAACTAAAAGTCACACCTGCTTGGAAACGGCACTAGGTTTATACCCCACATACCCACGGCTAGGGGAAAAAATCCTAACAACTGTCTGGCAGCTGCTCTGTGCCCGGCACTGTGCTAAGTACTTTACATAAATTTAATCACAGCCAGCACTTAGCGTCAATCGCTAAGGGCCCTGAGGCCAATTTAAGTGGTTCTCAAGTCTCTTTTATTCTTGGGGGGCCCCATCTGCTGGGGGAACAAAAAACCCTTTTATGTTCTCCAACCTCACAGACCACCCACCCCAACAGTTTGTGCTTTGTCACAAAAACCTTCCATCTAATTAACAGGGCACAATTTTTGATGAAATATTGGTGAAATAAATTATTCATGTATGTCAGAAATCAAATATAGATAGGGTCATCTTGTAAACTGTTACGATGTCTGTAATTTGCTTTAAAGTACTTCAGCATAGATAATGTAATGTCATGTACATATTAGTTAGCTGAAGCCCAACCCAAGTGAAGGAGTTGCTCTAATAGGAATTTACCTTTTAGGAATCTACCTTCAGCCAGCTTTCTCATCAGGCAAGGACAGAAATGGATATTCCTTGGGTATTCATTGGCGAAGTTGGTGGCTTGTTACTCAGGATAATGGCTATTAGAAGTGGGTTCTTCTTGATGAAATTTGATCTGAGAGTCACATTAACAACTAAGTAGAGATTATTCCAGTTATCTGTTACTTTGTACTGGCATAAATACATGCTCTGGTTGACCTTTGTACTCCTGGTCTGCCTGAGTTTTCCCTACTCGGCTCGTCTAATGTCTGCCTGGAATAGACACTCAACACACATGAGAAAAGTGTTAACAAAAAATAAACCCAGGGCAGCGCCTGTAGCTCAAAGGGGTAGGGCACTGGCCCCATATGCCAGAGGTGGTGGATTCAAACCCAGCCCCAGCCAAAAACTGCAAAATAAATAAAAAATAAACCCACATGTTGTAAAATAATTTAAAGGGGTTTATTCTGAACTTAATGTGTGTGACCAGCCCGAGCACACATTTTCAAGAGGTCTTAAAACATGAGCCTGTGGTAGTCAAGTTGCAGTTTGGTTTTATATATTCGTGGAGAAAGGACTTACACATAAAGTTATGGAAGGCATACATTGGTTTGGCCTGAAAAGGTGGGACATCAGAAAGGGGCTGGGGTGGAGAGCTTACAGATTATTGGTGGGCTTAAGGATTTTCTATTTGTAATTGGTTTTAAAAAATGAAGCTTTATCTAAAGGTTGAAATGTTTTAAGCTAAGATAAAGATGTTTGGCCCCCTAGACATTTGCTGAAACTCTAGTGATGTGTTAAGTAAATTGATGGCCTGCAGGTGTGGTTTAAGCTTGGCCTTAGGTCCTCTTAATATCACTGTTATGAAGAATAACTCCAAAGGGATTGGAGCATAACTAGGCTTGTCTGACTTTCCTTCTCCTTGTGGCTGGTAACTCAGGTTTTTCTGGGTTCCCATTGACCAAGAGGGGGTCCATTTGGTGGGCTGGATGGGAGAACTCAAAAAAACTTTTATCTGGGGGATGAGAGTCCTTTTAAATCATCGGGTCCAGAGAGGCAAATCAAACCCTACTCCCCAATTGAGCCACGGATTCTTCTCTTGACACTGCTTGCTATTGCCACAAGTTTGCCACAAGTAGCTATAAATTAACCCAATAATGCCACACCGGGCACTATAATCCACACCCTGTAGCTTAACAATGTATAGCCAATCACAAATCAATGTCATTTTTGTAAGCCAATGGGAATTCCTAACAAGTATATTGGTATTAGCCCACTCCCTGCCCCCTTTTTTGCCTTTAAAACCACTTGTAACGAAAGCCTAACAAATCTCATATCCAAGGTTACGTGGGTCTTAGTCTTCTGGGCATCTTCCTTCATTTTGGCTCAAGTAAACACTTTAAATTATATTTTGTGCCTTAGACTCTTCCTTTTAAATCACCATCTCCCTTGAATGAAATGATGAAAACTACTCTGTCAAAATTTCAGAAAATTTGGAGTTGAAAATCTGCTGATCTTTTCCAAGACCTGATGGAACAACTTGGCAGGTAAGCATTATATTTTTCAAACTTGCAGACAGTGCTCTCGTGATTTCCTGTGCTTGCAGTTTGAACCCTTCAAAAACACCAACGAACTATTTACTTCCATTGAGAACTGTTGGTCTTCCGTAAGGGGTCAACTTTTCCAGCTGTCTTTATCCAGGGACTGCCCAGACAGACACCACAAACTCATCCAAATGTAGGCACACAATACACTCCAGGAGTGCAGGGTATTTTCAGGCTATGAAATTCTGATGGCTCATTACCATGACAAAGGTTGTAACAACTTGGACAGGAAGCTGAACAAAAGGCATCCACCGTTCTATTTGCAATTCTAGGATTGTATTTGTAATCTCTCTTTTCAGGAGAAAGAGACTGCCAGTTAAAAAAAAAAAAAAAAAGGAAAGAAACACAATAGGAAGAGAGAATCCATAATGCTAAGAGACCCCAAAGGATCAGAGTGTGTGCACGCGCACACACACAACGTGTGTGTATCTTCTCTCTGTGTGTACACAGTTGACAGAGTCAATTATCGTCATGGGTAAAGGTTTAACATTATGACCTATACGATGGCTTTTAAAATATCTATGCAACATGGCTGAAATGCCAATTTAAAGCCGAGAAACATTTAGGGAAAACGAATAGGCTGAACTGCACTATTTTCAGGGAACAGAGCAAGCCTCTTTAATTTGTTCGCTGCAGAGTGTGAGAGAAAGCTAACATTGGAACCTGCTAAGTAAGGCATTGTGAACGTGATTAATAATGTGGAGGGGTGAGGCTCGAGAGTTGTTGTTGCCCTATGGGTGTTGGTGTCAGAGAGGAAGCAATTGTTCCAAAAGTCATCAACAATTTTGGTTAACAAGTGATACAAATGGAACAGGTCAATCGGCTGTTCCCTGGGCCCTCCCACACCCAACCACTGATAAACTCTGCAAATTCTGATTCATTACCCATTTACTCCCCTTTTGTTACCTATGCAGCCGTGTCTATAGTCGGGAAGAGAGTGGTGGCGGAGACCATTCAAAAGGGCTCCACCGTGGAGCTCAAGGAGCAAAGACATTGCTTTTGTTCAGCTGGAAAAGAATGAAACCCACATTCTACTCTATTGTCCTGCTGCAAGCCAGGCTTTTAATTGGCATGTTGGCGTCTGTATTTAAAGAGGTGTGCAATGACAGCTCAGAAGTGAGGCATCACAGGGGCAGAGGCAACTTTGCCTCCAGGTTCATCCTGCACTGGAATTGTTTGGTGTACTGTTCCTGTTCTCAGGCCCCAGGAAACACGTGTGGCTGCTGGCAGTGCAGGGGCAAATAGGGCTGCCCTTGGGATTACAGGGCTGCTTTTAACATGTTGCATTAATTGTGTGCTTCGGTGTATCGATCCCTTTTCTCCTCTCCACCTCCTTGGCCCCTGGTGAACATTAACAAAGTTGGCGCCTAACCACATTCTTGTTCTGCTTCCTCTGGTTTCCGTATTGTTAGGTGCACATGAATAAAAATGTCAGTTTGTCAATCCCACTTATGCTTACGAAGTGCCTCTCATGCGAACACCTGAGGATGAGACAGACAATTAACATTCAACAATTCAATGCAACAAACATTTATTGAACCTCTGACCGTAATTGATGGAAGGTCCTGAGTCATTAACAAAATCTGCTTTTGTGACTTTCACAACAAAGTCAAGGTGCTTCTTCCAACTAGCTCCGTGACTGTGTGTTTGTGTCTGCTGGTGGTGTCTAGGAAGTTTGGTGTTGATGGAGCATAACTAGCGTAGGCGACCAGAATATGTCACCCTGAAATATGCCTTTTTAGCATAAGGATTATTTTGAGCTGATTATTTTGAGAAACTGCAGACATAGGAGTTCTCAAAATAGAGCAGAATTTACCTTTTTTTAAAGGAAATTTACATCTACAAAGGAAATCTCCACTTGCAATCTCCATTCCTCTCTATACCAGCAAGAAAAGGGTGACTCAATCACTAGAGACTGTTAGCAATGGAGAGGCTAGCCACATAACAAATCTTGCTCTTGTTTACCATACATTTGAAACCACCCTTTATAATAAAGGTCTGCAAGGTGAGAACTATGGTAGGGGAAATAATACATGTAAGCAGCCATTGTTTCCTAGCTTGCTTTCCTATAATTGCTTACTACGTCATGTAGCCAATGGTCCTACTGATTCTTAGCTTTCTTCTTTGCTCCCCTTGTGAAACCTAAGGCTAGTTTTGAGATATCCTTCAGGCCCTGGAGTGCTTACTGACTCACCCAGACCTGACCCACAGAAGAACTATCTCGACTGGTATTGCAATTCCCACCCAAAATCATCTCAACACAGGAAGACAATTTCTATAATCCTATGGTTCTGCCCCAAACCCAGACAATTAACCCACAAAAATATCTTCAAAAACACTTTCTCTTAAATTCTTAGGGAGGTAGATTTAGGATTATAGGGTTGCACATAAGAGATATTAATTGTGTGCTTGATGCTTAGATCCCTTTTTATACTGTCTCCTTGCATAGCACCTGTGATCTTTGATAGAACCAGGAGTAAACTGCCCCAATAAACTTGCCCCGCCCAGGCAGGGTCAGGTTCATGGCCTGCCCAGGAAATAGGAATGCCACCAATCCTGGCTGCCCTAACCCTTTAAATCTCTGTCTGCCATAGCCCACATGTGGATTTCTCCCTGGTCAGGTATCTCACCCCACTCTAGGTGGAATAAAGCCCACTTTAACTGCATGAATTAGCTCTCTGTTTTTCTTTCATCTTGCATCTTGGAATGATTTTATCCTTGGCTCCGGAATCTTTCAATATTAAACTCTTACTCTGCTATAACTCCCTCCTGTCTCCATGTATTGGCTTCCTCTTGAGCAGTGGGCAATGAACCTGGTAAGACTGCATAACACTTTTCCTGGATACCTGCCCATTACTGGCTTTCCTCATGTTAGCAGATGAAGAGGCTCCGGCCACCTGTCACTGTCAGCCAATATGCAGAGACAGGGATAGGTCCACCAAACTTTGTCAGAAGACTGGGATTCTAGAGAAAAGTGAAAGTATCTTTTCCAGGACTGTTCTGTTCTATCATTTCCAAAATCACAGTTTTTTGTTTTTTGGGTTTTTTTTCCCCAAAATCACAGTTTTATACATAAAAGTTCCAAGTAAAGACCACACCAGCCCTTATTCCAAACAATAATCAGCATAACTCAGTGACTTATTACAACATTCAAAATTTAATCTCCTAAACTACTCAGGATGGGCATCTTTAGGGTGGGAGCTAAATTTATAAGACAGTAAGAATGGGAGACAGGACATAAAGGTCATTTAGGACCTAAACCCACCAGACCAGCTGTTCTGTGTTGGCACAGTCACTCATTTATGTTCTGCTTTGTTTCATTTGAAGATGGCATTTAAACTAACTTTTTAAGATTTACGCATTTTCCCTGGGTATTCCTCATGTGTACATGAAGTATAAATGTTAAAACTTCTCTTTTTCTCTTGCTTTCTTGTTGTTTCTTTTGGGAGGGAGGACATCAAGACAGGGTCTCACTCTATTGTTGGGATAGAGTGCATTGGAATAGCTCATAGCTCATTGCAATCTCGAATTCCTGGGCTCAAGGGATCCTCCTGCCTCAGCCTCCTAAGTAGCTAGGGCTACAGGAATTCACCACCATGTCTGGATGGCTGTTTTTCTCTTGTTAATCTGTCTTTTGTTAGAGGGGTCCCTCTCAACTAAGAGCTGCGAAAGGTAGAGAAAAAATGGTTTCTCCTCCCCTGCACTGGCTCTGAGAACCAACCATTCTGTAGTTCATGTTTATTCAGGGCAGCCAGCCTGCTGTCTATTAACTCGCAGTAAGACTGGCTCTGGTTTTTCTCTGATCTGATTTGACAAAAGGCTACAATATGGATGATTATGAAGAGTATATGCCTATTACCAAAGTATTAAATTCATGGATTCCAGAACTGGAAAATCTAATTATTCTATCTCTAGTCTTCATTGCACCCAGCCTGCCAATCCTCAAACACATTAACTCTTTTTATACCCATACTTATATTCTTTTGGAAATCATCCATAGCTTAAATCATCTTCTCTTATGTAATGCAGTATCAGTTTTAAAGTAGAATGGTGCATCAATGAAGGGAGATATACATAATTAAAAATAAAACTTATAATGAGAATTTTCTTCAAAGCCAAAGAGTAGGAATGAGCTGTTTTTTTCTTCTTCATAGTAATCCAGGATTAACAATATTTTTCTTTTTAGCTCAATTCCAGAAACAGAGGATTCAGAAGTGCTTATTAATATACAGAATTAATATAAGCTGATAAACATGTGCTATTAAAGTAATAGCACTTTTATTAATTGATGCATTTTTCTGAAGAATAGCTTGTCAATATGCATCAAAAGGCTTTTAAAAATGTGCATGCCTGTTGACCTATTAATCCCTTTCCTAGGAATTTATCAGAGGGAAATAACTGGACAAATGGACAAAGATGCATGACCAAAGACATTCAGTGCAGACTTGTTTATAATGGGAGCAAATTAGAAACTCTTCTAACGTCCAGTCAAAAAGGGTTTGTTAGATAAATGATGGTGTATTTATGCAATAGAATGTATTATGATAATTAAGAAGACTGTTACAGTTGATTATATATTATTTATATATTCAATATAACAATTCAAATAGTACGTGATCAAGTGCAAAAAGCAAGTTACAAACTATTTTCTGCAGTATGTGAAGGATATAAAAATATGTCACCCCAAAATACACCTTTTTGGTCTATGGATCATTTTGAATTAAATACCATTGAGAATACGCAGACATAGGAGAAGCTATAAACACAGGTCACAAGTTTTCCTTTAGTAAAGGAAATTTCCATTTGCAGAGGTGTCTCTCTCCAGCCCTAAGAAGACTCTTAACAACCTAAGTAGAGAAGGCAGCAAATTAATTCTGCATCACAAACTTTGGCAAACAATTCCTGTTTACATACATTTCCCAGGTCTTCCCCTACCCGAGGCCCCAAATCCCCTTTCCTGTTTTAGCCTGAGTTGATAGATAAGCTCAAGTTCTAACCACCCCTTTGGTTTACTTATCTCTGTGTGCTCCCACCACATGTTCCCACCGTGTGTGAGCATGATATGCATGCTAATAAACTTGTTTTTCCTCTTGCTAATCTATCTTTTGCCAGTCTTAACTTATGGGGTCCCACCTAAAGAACCTAGAGGAAGACATTTTTCCTCCTCTACAAATGACCCTATTGCTTAACAAAAAAGTATTAGAATATTGTGGGTAAAAAAATAAAACAGCAATTATTTTGAGATTGTGCGATTATAAATGAATTTTATTCTTCTCTCATCAATGTACCTTGATTTTTTTGGTTGTACTCACGTATTCCTCCTGTAATTTTTTTAATATAATGAAAACAATACCAAAAAGAAGACACCCAGATCTTTCTTTCTTCATTCCATGACCATGCAATTAATCAAAAAGAGAGTTGGCAAAACATGACAACCAGAGTTCACCGGGGTGATGGTTAATTTTATGTGTCATTTTATCAAGGTCAGAGTGCCCAGTTGTTTGTACAAATATTGATCTAGATGTTGCTGTCCAGATATTTTTCTAGATGTAATTAACATTTAAATTAGTAGACTTTGAGTAAAGCAGATTATCCTCTCCAGTGAGACATCTTAGATATTCCAGCTGGGGCCCTCCAAATTAGAGTGGCAAAAGACAGATTAGCAAGAGAAAAATAAGCAGAATTTGTTAACATGAATAGGTGCACCAGAGATGAGTAACCCTAATGGCGGTTAGAACTTGGTTTTCTATATCATCTTAGCCTAATACACAGGAAAAGTGGTTTGGGGATTCCGAGGAGGGGGCTGTGAGGTAGGCGCATTATGGTAAGGTGACCAGAAAAGGTATTGTGGCCAGAGTTCAGAGGTGGGGAGCCTGTGGCCTTGGGGATACATGTGGCTTTCTGGATCCTTGACTGAATCCAAATTGTACAGAAAAAAATCCTTTTAGTAGTTCTTGGGTAAACTATCTTGAATGAATGAATGAGTGGGAGCTCTTCAGATTAAAGGGGAGTCAGTATAGGACTGGAAATAGGAATTCCTCTCCAGAAGCCGTTAGGTAATGTCCACAAGGATACAGGTTCAGCTGCTGTAATTAGTGCTCATCATATCATTCCGAGCCATGTGCAATGGATCTAGTGGGTGGCATCATTTTGGCCTCATCATGTGTCACACACATCACTCTGGGTGGTGCCCATTCTCTGTCTATACCACAAGTAAAGCAAACAAGGAAAAAAATCAGCAGTAAAATAGTAAAGGTGTCTACAGTGTATTCACTTTGCTAAAACTCCAGGCAGAAGAATCTGTAAAAGTTGGGGAGAAAATTGGAGCAGATGCAAGGAATACTATTTTTGTGTGTGTTCTTAAATGAGGTAATTTAAGAGATGGCAATTGGCAAAGGAGAAATACACATTTTTAATGGAGCCTCCAATATGCAAAAGCAAACATGAGTGTGTGGATGTTTTTTCCTCTGCTTTCCTGCCTGGTATCTTCTCATGCCACTGTTTGCAAAAAGCCCTTGGGAAGTGGTCTATTTAACAAAACATTCAAATCTGACATTGCCACGTATTTATGGGATAGCAGTTTCCTTTATTCTTCTCTTAGCTGTAACCCCATATATCTCTTGGCCTTTAACCTTCCTTTCATTCCTGCTTTTACACTGTATTTCTTTGGCTTCTTTTCCTCCTACTCAGGTGTTAAAAGATCCTATGGAAATTCTCAGTCATCCTCAACTATTCTAAAGTCAAAATGAGGATGTAGTTTGAAAAGTGTAAATGAAGCCATGGGACTGTGTTGGCTCCTTCAGGAAGCACAGGGCAAAATGGAGTGAGTAAGGGAAGAGATTTATTGGGGTAATATCATGAAAGATAAAGGTGGGAAGGAGCAGGGGTGATCAGGAGGCACCTTCAGACTAATGTGCAGATCTGACGCCTGTGACAGAAGAAGGAGGGATTAGAGCAGGCTCTACAGAGAAACAGAACCCATCAGAGGCATTTGCTTGTGTGATTATTTTAGGGAATTAGCTCATGCAATTGTGGGAGCTGGCAAGACTGAAATCTGCAGGGCAGGGCAATAGGCTGGAAACCCAGGTAAAATGTGCTACAGTCTTGAAGCAGAATTCTTCCTTCTCTGGGAACTTCAGGTTTTTTCTTTCAAGGCTTTCAACTGATGAGATGAGGCCAGCCTTCAGCCACATTCTTGAGGGTAATCTTTTTTACTTAAAGTGGATTGACTATAGAAGTTAACCAAATCTACAAAGTACTCTTACAGCCACACCCCAATTAGTGTTTGATTATGTAATTGGGTACTATGACATAGCCTGGTTGACATGTAAAACTAAAAATCATAAGGGGAAAAGGAAAGAAGACAGGATGAGAAGAGTCTTCACCAATCAAGCAGCTCTGAGAAGGTTCAACAAGGAACTCTGGAGCAAACTGCCACATTAGACAAAAATGGGCCAGGCCATAGGCTCCCTCAGTGTGCTCAGCCATTGCCTGGTGGCCACCTGGGAAGAGCAGAGTCTCAATTCAAGTGGAGTAGCAGATCCTGGTGGCTGTCCACTGACCACACCACTGACCAGAAAAGATAAAGACATCTGGGTCTTACAGTCATTGCAGATTCTCAAATTTTATTCTCTTTTCATACCTTACTCTGGTATCTAATTTCTCTCTTTTGTGTTGTTCATGAAACCATTACAGTCATTCCATGTTTCCTCCAACCATCCTCTCTCCTGCCATTCTTTTCCTCATTTATTCTCCATTTCCCTCCCAGCTTCCCTTTGTCCTTTATAAAGTCTGCTGTCCCACCTCCCTCTCCTGGCCCTGTGAGAGTAAGTAGGGTTTTCAGGAGCCTCAGATCTGCTGGTGTGAGCTAGAAGAGGCTTTTCAGGACCCCCTTCTTAGTCATGGTGACGAGAGCAAGCTGGCGCCCATCCAAATGCATGCTTAAATAATGGGCACACCAGTGCCAGAAAATTAAAACACAGCATGGAATTGCTGAATTCACAATTTTATTGTCAGTGATTGCCTGGTGGCTCTGCATATTGAGAAAATCGTCACAGCTTCTTCCATTTTCCATGGCGTGGTTAATGTGCAGATAATTCTAGTGGTAAACTTTTCATTCCCCCTCAATTTGCCCTCCTTTCCCTCCCAACCAGGCAAACAAAGCCTGCCTTACATTTCATCTCACTGTTCACCTTTGACAGATATTGTCATTGTATAGCTGGAAGGTGCATGGAAATCGTTTATCCTGACCTCACTCATGCTTCACAAATAAAATAATTTAAGCTGGAGGTTGTCATAGCTTATTCAAGGTCACGTAGGGAAGTTGTGGGATAAGGAAAGTTCCTGACCACCAGCTCAGTGGGTAGGAGATGGATAGGGCAGATGTCATTGCTTCCTTTTGACAAACGAGGAAAGTGAGTCTCAGAGTTTCCCCATAGAGGAAGAAGCAGAACCAGGTACGGTGACCTACTTGTTATTCCTTTCAATACGTGATGCTGTCTTGCTAAGCACATGAGTAGTTAGCTTCCTTGTTTGGATTAGAAGTGGAGCCAAATTATGTTTTTGGTGACAACTTATACATAGAAATATAGTACCTATGTAATAAGATGCATCATTTGTTCACTGTTAGAATTTTCTTATTTATTTATTTATTGAGACAGAGTCTTACTATGTCACCCTCAGTAGAATGCCATGGCATCACAACTCACAGCAACCTCTAACTCTTGGGCTTAAGCAATTCTCTTGCCTCAGCCTCCCAAGTAGCTTGGGACTACAGGTGCCTGCCACAACGCATGGCTATTTCGTTGTTGTTGTTGTAGTTGTCATTGTTATTTAGCAGGACGGGTATACACCTACCTACCCCAATATATGTGGCCAGTACTGTAACCACTGAGCTATGGGCACTGAACCAACTCTTAGAATTTTCAAAGTCATTTCTACTTTGTTATTTCAGTTGCTCCATACAATTGGCCTAAGGGTAGGTAGGGTCTGTACTGGTAGCCCCATTTTATGGTTGAGGAAACAAAGCCTCAGAAAGTAAATGAGTTGCAAAAATCCAGTGGTAAATGAGGAAACCAGGACTTGAATCATGGATCTTTTGACATCAAATGTTCCTTAGACTTGTGATCCAGCAACCAACCTTCAGGTGCTAAAGATTTGTAATGGAATAGTCTCCCATGCAAACATGGAGCAACATTCATGACCTGTTTCATGGTTAGCCACCTCTTTCCATCCTTCATGCCCTGGTTCCTGCCACTATCATTTCTTTTTCAGTCAGTGCAGCAACCTCCTGATTGGCCTCCTTGCCTTTGGCTTCAATGTCCTCTAATTCATGTTCAATGCTGCCATGTGCTGCAGCCAAAGAGACCTTTCTAAAGCAATCAGTCACCTCTGCACTGATATGCATATCTCCAGATACGCATATATTTATAAATTACGTTCATGTATTCCTGTTACTATATTAAGTGTATAAGTAAAAAGTGTATTGGAAAATTTTAAAGGGTACATTTAAACAATGTGATTAAAGGATCTAATATTTTCTTATTACTCTGCTTTATAGAAAATTATCCAGAAGTGCAACTCTGATCCTTCCCTTGATGAAAATCAACCTGACCCAAGATTGAAATTCAGACTGCATGTAGCTGATGAGGTCCTGCATCCCTGCCTGTTTTTCAGTCCTGATTTCTTACTCTTCATTTTCAGTTCCACCTTGTAATTTCCCTGCCCCTGTTCATCTCTCTGTTGCCTTTATCCCCTTCAATCATTTGTCTGGAAAATACTTCTCCTCCCTCTGTCTTCTTCCTCTTCTTCCTCTTTTTGCCCAGTCAATACTTACTGGCCTCTCAGGTCTCAAATTAAGCCTAACATCCCATTGGAAGGCCTATGAGATGAGGTCAGGTGCTCCTGGGTGCTTCTCTTTCTCTCCTGTCACCATGCTGTATTAGTGCATTGGCCTTCTCTTGGGCAGTGGGCAAGTTGTAACAAAAGGAAGATACCATGTCCCCATTTCTATCAATTATACTGCCTTTCTTTGGAGCAAAGGGTATGGTTGGCTTTTTCCCTTTCTTTGTTAGTCTTCTATTCCATCTGCTAGCTATCGTTTCTAACCCCATAGTATTGAATAGATGGGTTGAAAGGAAGGGAAAGGAGGTGATGGGTTTCAAGACATGCCTCTCCAAAATACGACCAGAAGGCAAGACTATGTTACCCCAAATATATCTTTTTGTTATAAGGATTATTCTGAGCTGGTATTGAGAAAGTGAAGACCAAAGAGTAGTTCTGAGAAGTTACCCTTTTGTAAGAAAAATTTTCACCTGGAAGGAAATCTCTATTTGTAAGGGTACTTTTCTCTTTGCGCCAGGAAGAGGAAGACTAAATCAATAGATACTCTTTATTTATGGTGAAGACACCAGTTAAAATCCACATAACAGACCTTATCTTTTGTTTAAGGTACTTGTCCTGGCCACCTCAACTCCACCTGTTCTCATACCCTTCTTCCATTGTTTCTAACAACAATAGCCTTTAGACCTGACATCTAAGACAACTCCTTGAGATCTCCTCTAGAGACTTACTAATTTCTCTGAGCTTTCTCCCATATATACAGTAGGCATACCTGTTATTAATCTTCTGTTTCTTTTTCTCTTCGTAATCCGTCTTTTGTTACAAGGAATCCCAGTGTCAACTGAAAATTATCAGGATGAAGGAGCTCAGGAAATTTCACCCCCAAATATGACTCTTTAGTATAAAGAGTATTTTGAATTAAAGTCACTTAAATATTAACAAGTGTTTGGGGCGGAGGGGGGGCTTTCCATTTTTCTTCATAAAAAACCAGATCCATCAAAATGAACAATCAATTTCTTTTCCCTTCCCTGTTATCTCAACATATTGTAGGAAAGAACACTGGTTCAACTTATTTTAATACAAAACCTGTCTCTCCTGTTAATTTGATTTCCAAAGATAATCATTTATAAGTCAATTTCCCCCCCATCCATTCATTCTCCTGGTATTTATTCATTCTCCCTAATAAAATTTATTGCCCCTAAATAGAATGATCTATATTCCTCCTCTTCCCACCTCCTCTAAAATGAGGATATACACATTTCTGGACCCCTTTGAGATATTGGGTAATCACTCTGTGAATTAGTACAGTAAATAAATATTTTTTCTGTTGCTATCTGAGAGTTGATCTTTCAGTGAACCTTCCAGGGTGAAGGAAAAGTTTCACCTAACCCCAAAAGGTTCACGAATTTAGAAAGGGAAGATTTATTTCTTATAAAGGATTGCAACCCGCAGGCTGCCATTTCAGAGGCTGGGAAGTGGAGCCACTGGCAAAAACTACAACAGGCATTCAAGGGGGGGAAGGATGAGACAGAAATTTATGCTGATGGGTAGGCTAAGTATACGTATTTAACAGATTATAGAAGAAGCTATGGATATCTAGGAAGGGGAGGGGCACATACATGTGTAGTAAGCTAATACACATATTCTGTGCATCCCATGTTCACTTTGTGGTGGAGACTTAACATGTTAAGTGCATTACAATTAAGTCCTACATATCAAAAAATGAAGCAGAGGACTTGAATGTACTCAAATATACAGCCTCCATAAACTAGCCAGAACCAGTTCGTGGTTAGTGCTGTTTTATCAGGAAGAAATGCTGGTCATTTGTTGTCCAGAAACCATAAAAAAGAGGGTACAGCATCCAGTGGTAGAGAGCAGGTGTTTCAAAAGGGCTGGCTTTTGTGTAACCCTTAGGGAAGAAAGCCTGATGTTCATTAAAGAGGGAGGGGTTATAATGAGGTGTGTCTCCCTTCCCATCTAGTCCTTGCCATAAACTCTGTTTTTAATACTTTTGGGGGGGTGACCATGGTCTAAAGGAGGGTCTTTTCAGTCAGTTGGAGGACTTACAATTTTATTTTTATTTTTCATTAGCTAAGAACTACAAAGGATATAAAGGAAATTATTTTTCTTCTCCTATAGGGGACAGTAAAGTTCTTAATTGACTGATACTATAATATGATGTCACCCTAACCTCCAAGATCAAGTGGGTCCTTCAGTGTTCTCTCTCCTCACCTCTTAAATGCTTTCTGGATGCCTTCTAATACAGCTTGAGGCCAATATTACCAAAGTGGGCTGTATGTACCTCAGGTTCTAGGCTTTGACTTGCTAATGGGGGAAGTGTCCTCCCCAGTGACCATGGGTCCCTAAAACTTTGCAGGGATGAACTTAGTGCAGACATTTCATGGCTTCCCAGTTACAGAATGTGTGCATCCAGCTCTATGAGTGAATTCTTACTGGATATGAAGGAAGGCTCAGATGTCAAGTTAAAGGGTCAGTTAGAGAGAGTTGATCCCCAGGGGTAGGCCACTGAAGTAAGGTTGCAGCTTTGCCTCTCTAGCTGCTCCTTAGGGAATAGACATACTGAATCCTGGACTTGCCCAAGTGCTGGGGATGAAAAGATGAGACAAAAGAATCAGAGTCCCAAGGGCTCACTATCCATCCATCCAGATTTATCCATCAATATCTTTAACATAGTTGTGCAATTCTATGAGAGGGAAAAGTTTTCAACAAGAAAGCTTGACTCCTAATGAAAACACATGTAGTGAGAATAAGATGGAGTCAGTCAGGCTAGGGCAGACATGACACAGCTGGTCTGGTCTATTTAGGTCTGCCTGACCTTCACCCCCTGTCTCCCATTCTTACTGTTTTGTATATTTATCTCCCACCCTAAAGATGCCTATCTTGAGTAGTTTAGGCAGATTGATTTAGGAGATTAACTTCTGAATTGGAATGCTGTAATAGGTCATTGAGTTATGCTGATTATTATTTGGAATAGGGATGTGTGTGCTCTTTGCTTTGAACTTTCATGTATAAAACAGTAATTTTGGAAATAGAAGAACAGCACAGTCTCAGACAGGCTACTCTCACTGTTCTCCAGAATCCCAGACTTCTGACAAAGTTTGGTGGACCTATCCCGTCTTGACATATTGGCTGACAGTGATAGGCAGCCAGACCCTCTTTATCTGGTAACACTAAGCATAAATTCCCTTTACGGATGCTGAAGACACTGGGTTAAAAAGCTAATTAAGGTAAATGGAGGCCCTGCCTGCTACCTCTTCTCTAGAACTGGCCTTTCCAAATTGCAGATAATTCCTCTAAATTTTCAAATCAAAGCCAGAGAAGAGCAAGTGGTAGGTCTGGGTGATCTGCATCCCATTTAAGGACTTCTCTTTGCTTATTTAAAAGATAAAATTTTCCATAGTGATCAGATTAACTTTAAAAAATTCACTAATGAATTTTAAAAATGCTCAGGTATCTCAAATTGACCGCTCTGTCTCTCTCGGGTTGACATTCATTATTCCATTCTTCAGAATATGTTAAATTTTGTGTCATGTGGAACCCCTGTAAGGCAACTATAGACAGATGGGAGTCTTCCTACAGCCTTTTAGAGGAGAAAAATAATTTTTTTAAGGGGCACTGCTTATCAGTAGTTTTTAAAGACCCAATTGAAGTCATGAAATGCACGTGTGGGTCTAAAAGTAAGTTCATGGCATTATCATTCGAAGGCCTTACCAAAATATTCAGAATCTGTAAGTGGGAAAATGGAAGCATTTTGTCCTTTCCTTTGTCCTTGGAAGCAGCAGAGAGTCCTTTATTTTTTTTTTTTTGTAGAGACAGAGTCTCACTTTATGGCCCTCGGTAGAGTGCCATGGCATCACACAGCTCACAGCAACCTCCAACTCCTGGGCTTAAGCGATTCTCTTGCCTCAGCTTCCCGAGTAGCTGGGACTACAGGTGCCTGCCACAACGCCCAGCTATTTTTTGGTTGCAGTTCAGCCGAGGCCGGGTTTGAACCCGCCACCCTCGGTATATGGGGCCGGCGCTTTACCGACTGAGCCACAGGCACCGCCCGAGTCCTTTATTTCTTAATGTAATGGAAGTCTAATACACACACAAAAAACCCCACACAATAACCATTTAAATAACAATACCAGGTCTGCCACAAAAATTCACAAAAACAAGGAAATCAACACTTACATCTGAAAACTCAGTGCAGTCACACTGCCTTCAGCTCAGATTGTTGAGCCAACAAATTACAAGGAAAGAAGGTCCAAGGAAGGGCAAAAGATATATCACTGTGTCTTTCTAGACAAAAGTGTAAAATTCCTGTCTTTGATAGTAATTCCAATTTCCTTAGGAAAATGTTTTGAGGTTCAAAATACAGCTCCTTTGCTTTCTTTGAGGGGAAGGGGTGTGCACATGTGTTTAAAACTAAAAGGCATTTGAGGGCTTAAGTGTTTGAGTCCACAAAAAAAGTGAATAGACCATAAGGTCTATTGTAGAATAAGTAATCACAGACTTATTAAAAATACATGTTAATTTTACTCACTGACACTCTAGGATAATGGCTTCCTCAGGATCTTCATTCTGCTCATTTTATTTATCTATTTCTGGGGCAGGAACTTCTCATCCTGAACAAATGGCTTGAGCAAACTTCCAGTTGACCCAATCCCAAACCAAAAGATGAAATCACCACCTTTCAGTGATGCAGACAATTTAAGATTATTTTCCCTGTTGCCCTTAAATTCTTAGTTTAAGCCCCAGGCAGATAAGCAGAAGGGAGAGTTCTGCTTCTTTACCTCCTTAATCTGATAGAAAATTTCACAGGGGTTAAGACAGATACTGTTTTGAGCTTCTCCCTTGAAAAATATAGCACACACTTAGGTTTACAAGTAAATCACTGATACTTGAAAATGGGTTTACAAGTTTTATCTGAATCTGGTTGGGGGAAACTAACCATCTCTTCCAGCTGCTAATGACCAAATTACTTGTTAGAACTTCTCAAACTTTGTTGCCTTTATGAATCACCAGAGGATGTTGTGAAATGCGTATTGTAATTCAGTAGGTCTAGGGTAGGTCCTGAGATTGTGCACGGATGACATGCTCCCTGGAGATACCGATGCTACTGCTCCAGAGACCCTTCTCTGGGTAACAAGGACTTGCTAACTGACCAAATACTCTGGTGCTGGTACATGCAGACTCAACCTTATGAGTGGATCAAATGACCATATGAGTTGCATGCAGATTGTAATCCAGCCCTTAAGCAGAATATCAAAATTTATTTTCTTAGAAGACTTTCTTTAACCATGAGACTCTTTAAAGTTGATCAGTTCTGATAGAAGATCCTGTCCATCCATGGGGTACCATTCTTGAAGACAACTACTAAATAATTTGTGAACCGTATTTCATCAAAGCTTTGCTGCCTCTGAGTATACACAGTTCAAACCAAAGCCATGTTTCTTTATTTTTTAATGGAACTGTATTTGCTATTTTTGAAGATTGCAGATAATACGTATTCCTTTAAAAAAGCAAACAATTAACAAATAATCTCATGTGTTCTTATAAAAGTGATTTAAATTTATATTTCTGCAAAATACCCATATTACATATACATCATGGATATTTGAATACAGCCAAGCACCACGTAACTATGTTTTATTCAACAACAAACTGTATATCTGATGGTGGTCCCATTAAGATTATAATACCATATTTTTACTGTACCTTATCTGCATTTAGGTAAGCTCAGAAACACAAATGCTTGCCACAGTACAGACTGTACAGGTTTGTAGTCTAGGAGCAATGGGCACATACCACACAGCCTAAGTGTGTAGCAGGTTTGTGTAAGTACACTCAGTGATGCTTCCAGAAATACCACGTGACATACCCTCTCAGAACATATCCCTCCTTGTTAAGTGATACATGGCTGTAGGTAAAACCTCAAATGTGAAATTCTGGAATGCCAACGGGCAAATAATAATAAGTACTCTGGTGATGCAATGCACTTCACACATTGTGAGATGGGGTTCAGGCCACACTGCCCCCCAGTATGGCACCTTGGCATATGAGAAAACTGCAGCAGTAACAAAGCCTCTATGACCTCCTCTCAACCTTCCTCTCTGAGGAAGACCATAAAAGAATTCCCAGACCCTCCTGAGACAGGTCATAAGATCCTCATTGACATGGCGGTGCCCTTTCTGTTCCTGGAGGAAAGGAACTTCCTATCTCTGAAGACACAGGCACAGAGAAGACTCTGCAAATAAGCCTTGCTAAGGTCCCTGCACCTCCCAGTTGGTTACCATTAGATCAGACCCCTTTGTCCAATCACACTTCTGCACAACTGTTCCCTCTTCATCAAAACCCAGCATGGAAATACACAGGTTTTCCTGATTCTTTGACTCTTCATTTTTAAAGGCTCCTATGTCACGTAAAACTTACATTAAATAAACACGTATGCTTTTTTTCTTGCTAATCTGTCTTTTGTTATAGGTGGCTCAGCCATGAACCTAGCAACTGGTGAGAAAAGATATTACTTTTTCTCTTTTACATAATGGTTGGGGTTCCTGGATTCAACAAGACACATCAACTTACTAACTTTGAGCAGACAAGGAAATTTATTGGAAGATTGCCAGTAATTTGTAGAACTGACCCAACAGCTAGAAAAACAACCTCTAAGAATGGGCAGATACCGAGGAAACCAGAACAGGAGGGACAACGTCTGGATGTCGTCACAGGGTGACTCTGGTCAGAAGCTGCTTCCAGCCTCACAGTCATCAGATCCTGAATCCCTGATACAGCCATGAAGGATTAAAAAGCCCTGCTTCTTTCTCATCCATCCACACCCCATAACAAAAGACATTAACGGCATAACAAGTTTATTTGTCAAAGTTTTACCTAACCTAGAAGTCAGAAATAAAGGTCTAAGGACCCAGGAAAAGCATGTTTTTATGCTAAGTCTGACAAAAGTAGATAGTTACAGAGAAAGGTGACTGTATGAGAAAGGAATAATTTAACAGTGAAAAAGTGGTTCAGCTTCCGTCAGCCTGCCTGTATAAGCATTTTTTTCTCTAGGCATAGAGCAGGACAGCTGTCACAGGAGGATCTTATGACCTATTTTCAAGGGAGGTGGGTCAGAGAGTGACCTTTCTAGGTTCTAGGAATTGCTCTGGGGGAGAAGGACGGACAGGAGACAGGAGAGTGGGAGCAGGTCAGGGAGACCTCCTTGCTTCTGAGGACCTCCTGTCTCCTTCAGCTCAGAAATAATCAGCATCTCAAGGCACCATGCTTTGGGCTGTGACACAGCCACTGGGAATGATTTTATATCTGTCCCCAAGCTGGAGAAACTGAGCAAGGAAATATTGGGAGGTTCAGCTTCTATGGGGCCCAGAATCTTCTCTCCGCCAGAAATCACACCATGCGAGGGTCCCACAGGGCAGCCACAGAACAAGGTAAGACCCCTCCCCACCACTTGTCACCATCTTGTTTAATCCTCACTCTAAACAGCCAAACCAGAAAGACTGCTATAATTGTTGCCATTTTAAAGAAGAGGCTGGGGGACCTCTGAGAGGTGAGACGACTTGCCCAGGAAGCCAAGGTCTGCCGTTTAACCCAGCACTGCCTCACCCCGAGCCTTACTTCCCTACTTTCTGGCCCTTGCCTTTACATCTTGCCCTGCTGCAGAGAAAGGTGCACATCATTTATCTGTGTATCTTTTGGATCAGGATCTCATTTGTTTTCTAAGGGGAGGGCAGAAGGAAAACAAACAAACAAAACTAAAGACACAGAGTTTTTTCATCCCTTTTGATATCCTTTACTTCGAGAGTGTAGGTACTAGAATTCACCTTTCAGGCTCAACTCCGTGGAAAATCCTCCTCTGCCCTATCTGGGGGCTCCTTTTGCAGCAGACATCAATCTTAGATATTTACCACTATTTTTACCTTACAAAGTGTATCCACAGGTACATGTCAACCCCCAAAATGCAGCAATAAGATGCCAGAATATGTCACCCACCAAATATGCCTCTGTGGTGTAAGGATTATTTTGAGCTGATTATTTAAAGATACAGCAGCCACAGGAGAAGTTCTGAAAATTAAGCCAAAGAGAAATTCACATCCCTAAAGGAAATTTGCATCTGTGAGTATGGCTCTCTCTGCATCAGGAAAAGAAGGGCAACTCAATCAAAAGAGACTTTAACCTATGGAGAAGGTACCAACTTAAATCTGCCTGAAAAACCAGGCTCTCGCTTTTGGTACTTTTGCTGATCACCTCCCCATAGCTGGCCTTATTTACATCCTTTTTTATCTCAGCAAAAATTGAGAGTTAACCCTGAAGTCAAAGCCACCTCAGAAAGGCCAAAGAAAACATAATTGTTTTCCTCCCTGAGCTATGAAAAGGCACAGCATGGTAATCAAAACCATTTGGCATAGTGATGGCTCTTGAGGGAGTGGCTTATTGTTCTAACGGAACTTCTAGGCCAGACTTTACCTGAAGGGCTGGCTTTCTTTTAAAAAACCAGAATTGAGGGGGATGTTCATGATAAACTCAAGTTCATGGTTCTGGGCCAGCCAGGGCACCCCATAAAGATGCTTTAGTGAGGTCAGAAAAAAAGAAATACTTCTTGTATTTCCTGAATTCTAGAAATGAAATTTTTTCTCCATGACTTTCATAGTGGTCTAGATTTCACTTCCTGTCCCAGCCTTATTCCCACTTTGGTAGAAAAAAATGCTTAGGTCAGCGAAAAAGATTAATACATCAGCAATTCTGTTATTGTGAGTATTGATTCTCAGGGGGCCAGAACAGAACCTCAAAGGTGTGTGTGAGTGGAAAATACACATAGGCAATATTCCCCCCACTGTATTTATGAGCCACTTAGAGCGTCCCAAGAGGGCTGCCGTTTAAAATCTATCAAAGCACTGGCTTTTTTTTTTTTTCTTCCCAAGGCGATGGCAGCAACTGTTTATTTTGCAAGTCTCTGTAAGGTCTGAATGTTTCTTGTGAACGGTACCTGAACGGAAAATGTGATTGTCCTGCCTATAAATGACAAAGACTCAAGAGCTAGAGGAGAGAAAACCTGTGATGTGACCTTCTAATGCTCGGACTATGACATTCCAAA
Organism: Nycticebus coucang; assembly: GCF_027406575.1. Classification (NCBI taxonomy): domain Eukaryota; kingdom Metazoa; phylum Chordata; class Mammalia; order Primates; family Lorisidae; genus Nycticebus; species Nycticebus coucang. The sequence continues at coordinate 65,139,327 of NC_069788.1, forward strand.
CCCTGCTATGGCCACTTACTTTTAGTCTTAAGTACAATGAGTTTTATCATTATCTGCGGGCATGCTCCTTAAGGACCAAAATATTAAATCCAATTTCTTTATTCTTTTTCCTGATTTCCCTCATTGTTTAGCATGGACTCTAATCTCAACTATGTCCTGAGAAACAGGCCTGCTGAATAATGTGCAAACCAAGCCAGGCTATTTAAAGGTGGATCCATTAATTCCCATTGACTCATTCAGCCAAAAAAACATTTATGCAATGTCCACTCCTGTGCCAGCTTTTGTCCAAAGTTCGAGGGTAGCGCAATATTCTCTAAAAGTGCTCACAGTCCTGGGGGAAAGACAGATAGGTGCCCACAATCGCAACATGGTGTGGGAAGTCCTATTAATCATAAAAGTAGCTAACATTCTCAAGCCTTTGCTGTTTTGATACTAGATATATTAATGTAATCATTTTCAAATGGTATGCCAGGGCATGCTGGTGTGCTGTACGAGGATCTTAAGTGTGTCACGAAAATTTTTAAAGATCATTAATCAAATCACTTTCAAAAGAAGTTCAAAGCACAATAAATACATTCTATCTTTTAATTCTTTTTTCATCAACATAATTTAAGTGTGCTGTGGAAGTTTAACTATAGATTCAAGTGTGTTGTGAGATAAGAAAAAGGTTGAAAAACACTTTTTTTATTTTTATTATTATTTTTTTTTGTAGAGACAGAGTCTTACTTTACCGCCTTCAGTAGAGTGCCATGATGTCACAGGACTTATAGCAACCTTTAGCTCCTGGGCTTCCGCGATTCTCCTGCCTCAGCCTCCCGAGCAGCTGGGACTACAGGCGCCTGCCACAACGCCTGGCTATTAAAACACTGTTAATGTTTATTATCTCTTATCCTCCTAGTATTCTGCAATAAGTTTTGCTACCCCCTCTTTTAAGGACATAGACTGAGATATTTAAAAACTTGCTTAAGTTTACAGTGCTATGAATATCGGAAGTAGGATTTAAAACTCCTGTTTTTTGGCTCTGAAATGTGCCAACAGAGAGCAAAGATAACTAATCTGGACCTAGGGAGGCTCCAGGGAAGTTTCTTTTTGGTGGTGGTGGTGGCTTTTTTTTTTTCTGAGACAGAGTCTTACACTGTGCCCTGCGTAGAGTGCCATGGCATCATAACTCACAGCAACCTCAAAGTCTTGGGCTTAAGTGATCCACTTGCATCAGCCTCCTGAGTAGCTGGGACTATAGGCGCCTGCCACAACACCCAGCTATTTTTAGAGACAGGGTCTCACTTTGGCTCAGGCTGGTCTTAAACCTGTGAGCTCAGACAATCCACCCTCCTCAGCTTCCCAGACTGCTAGGATTACAGGCATGAGCCACTGTGCCCAGCCTAATTATTACTATTAGTTTTTGAGACAGAGTCTCGCTTTTACATCAGCCTCCTGAGTAGCTGGGACTATCAGCACCTGCCACAATGCCTGGCTAGTTTTTCCATTTTTAGTAGAGATGGAGTCTCACTCTTGCTCAGGCTGGTCTGGAACTCTTGAGCTTAAGTGATCCACCCTCCTTGGCATCCCAGAGTGCTAGGATTACAGGCTCCTGGGAAGTTTTTAAAGGGAGTGGGGAGGAGGAAGAGAGTCTAGGGAAGGGAGAGAAGCTCGCTTTCATGTCTATTCCTTAGACACAACCTCATAAAAACAGGCGTAGGCTGAGCTGTTAGAAAGGGAAGTTGACACTCCACGTTTTTTTTGTTTCTATAGAACAAATAATAACCAGATCAGGGAAGAAACAAAGACAATAATGAGAGACACCAGAGCAGCGGTTGTAGGTAGGAAAGGTGAAACGTCTTTTGGCCACAAGTGGGTCAGGAAAAAGTTTTGTCACTGATAATAGCACCCACAAAATAGCATCCACAATCACACGGCTTCAACTCTGTCTCTTGGAACAACCACATCTCCCTCCTGAGTTAGCTTCCTGCTAACTTCCATGTCACGCGGCAAACGGGTGCTGCTGAGGAAAGAGGGGGGTCCAAAATAAATACAGTTAAACCTTATTATTTTGAAAGACAGGAGATTGCAAGTCTCATTTGACTTAATTTTTATGGAACATTCTAACTGTAGGATTTGTTAAAAGAAATACTGATAATTATGTTACATACTACAGATGCTATAAACTCAGAAGTGAATGGGGTACTAATAAGGAAAATTGGCTAAATGAATCCTAGATTGCAATTTATAAAAACACTGTGGCACATGTATAATGCTCATAAAAGTACAGATTTCTAAATTACAACTCTTCATTCAAACTTCTTACCCAATAAGATCACTGCTTTGTAATTAATATGAATTCCAAAATGCAGGGCCCAATTAAAGCAATTTTACTGTGCAGCAAAGAATGAGGTGAGTTGTTGTAAGGTATTCTGTATGAAGAAAGAACTCTTGAAATAGTGGTATCAGAAAAAAAAAGAAAGAACTTCAAAGCCATTCCAAGCAGTGGGAGAGATTTTTGCGTATATGTTGTGTTGTGTCAGAAGCCCCTAATTGCCTTGGAACCATTTAGCTTTTTATTTACTGGCCACTGGGTACCTGCTATGTGATCAGGTCTCTATAAATATGAGTATAGCCTAGTCATTATGGTGCTAAAGAGAATGACATTCCTCTCACACACATAAACATTGCACACGTATAACACACATAATCCCCATTCTCCCGTGGCCCCATTTTCCCTGGTAAGTGAGTTCTGCACTTTGGCAGATAAACTATCCTGATGAAAGCAAGTGTGGGGAAGGAAAAAATAATTTTCTCTCTACCCTTAGTTCTTAATTGGAATGGACTCCCATAACCAAAGACCTATTCACTGGAGAAAAACAAACAGAAGTTTATTAACATGTATGTTTCATCTATACTGGGGAGATAGGGAGAAGGAGTAATTCTCAAAGAGGTGGTTTTTAATTCAGGCTTTCAGAGCCTCTTCAACAAAGAAGTAAAATTTTAGAAAAGCTACAAGAGAAAGGAAAAGAACTTTGAGTCTCCAGGGGCAGCAAATTGTGGGAAGGCAAATATAGTCATGCATCGCTTAGCGACAGATAATACATTCTGTGAAATGCGTAGTTAGGTGATTTAGTCATTGGGTGAACATAACAGAGGCTTACACAAACCTAGGTGGCATGGACTGCTGCGCACCTGGGCTATACAGGAGAGTGTGCTGCTCCTGTGACACAAATCTGTGCAGCATGTGACGGCTGCACACAGGCAGTTGCAACACGGTGCTAAGTATTTGTGCATCTAAACATACTCAACCTTAGAAAAGACACAGTAAAAATGCAATGTAGAAGATTTAAAAAATGGTACACCATTATAATCTCGTGGGACTTCAGGCACTGCCTGATTCTGTTTTGTGGATAAGGCTGGTTAGTGAAGTTGTCATGTAGACTCCTCCGGCGGTCTGCAGAAGAGGGATCCCTGTTCCTGTCCTCTCACTGATAAAGATTCAAAATTGTTTAGTGATCAACCTTCATCCTTCCTGGCAGAGGGGAGAATGGACACATTTGTCTTTGTCAATTTGTGCCCTGCCCTTAGGCAAATGGCGGGAGGGCGGAGAGCTTTTCTTTCATTTGCTTCATCTCAGTTTCCTTTAGTTCAAAAATAATCTTTATACCAAACAGGGACCTTTTGGGGTGGCATATTCTGGTGTCCTACCAAAAGATAACAGTGTCTTAGGATTGCTCTACCATCTCCTCAACACCCAATTTACAGGAGAAATATCATGGATGGAAAACCAAGGCTTCTGTAACCTGATCAACCTTTTTCTTGGCTAGGAGGGTCTGGATTCAAAGTGAATTTTGGTTTTCTTTCTTTCTCCTTCTTTCTTTCTTTTTTTCCCCCATAATTCTGAAATTTTTTTATTAGTATTTTTTTTAATCAATCTAGTCCTAAATGGTTGGCAAAGATGTTTCTATTTCCAACTCCCTTCTTCTTTGTATTTTTAATTGTTAAATCATAGCTGTGTACATTAGTGCAATCAAGGGGTACAATGTGCTGGTTTCATATACAATCTGAAATATTCTCATCAAACTGTTCAACGTAGCCTTCATGGCATTTTCTTAGTTACTGTATGTAGGCATTTGTATTCTGCCTTTAGTAAGTTTCACCTGTACCCATTCTAAGATGCACCGTAGCTGTGGCCCCACCCATTACCCTCACACCACCCTAACCTCCCCCCTCCCTTCCCCTTCCTTGGCCCTTTCCTCATAGTCTTGTGCTATAGTTAGGTTATAGCTTTCATGTGAAAGCTATAATTAAGCTTCATAGTAGGGCTGAGTACATTGGATACTTTTTCTTCCATTCCTGAGATACTTTGCTAAGAAGAATATGTTCCAGCTCCATCCGTGTAAACATGAAAGAGGTAAAGTCTCCATTTTTCTTTAAGGCTGCATAATATTCCATGGTATACATGTAACACAATTTGTTAGTCCATTCGTGGGTCGATGGGCACTCGGGCTTCTTCCATGACTTAGCAATTATGAATTGGGCTGCAATAAAAATCTGGTACACATGTCTTTGTTATATTGTAACTTTTGGTCTTCTGGGTATAGTAACCTAGTAAAGGAATTATAGGATCCAATGGCAGGTCTATTTTTAGGTCTCTAAGTATTCTCTAAACATCCTTCCAGAAGGAACGTATTAGTGTGCATTCCCACCGGAAGTGTAGAAGTGTGCCCTTTCCTCCACATCCACGCCAATAACTCTGGTTTTGGGATTTTGTTATGTGGGCTACTCTTACTGGGGTTAGGTGATATCTCAAAGTAGTTTTGATTTGAATTTCTCTGATGATTAAGGATGATGAGCTTTTTTTCATGTGTTTGTAGATCGTGCGTCTGTCTAATTTAGAGAAGTTTCTCTTCAAGTCCCTTGCCCACCCTGAGATGGGATCATGTGTTCTTTTCTTGCTAATACGTTTGAGTTCTCTGTGGATTCTGGTTATTAGACCTTTATCGGAGGTATAACCTGCAAATATTTTCTCCCATTCTGAGGGCTGTCTGCTTGCTTTACTTACAATGTTCTTGGCTGTGCAGAAGCTTTTTAGTTTGATCAGGTCCCAGTAGAGTATTTTTGATACTGCTTCAATTGCCTGGGGAGTCCTCCTCAAAAAATATTCACCCAGGCCAATTCCTTCAAGAGTTTTCCCTACACTTTCTTCAAGTATTTTTATAGTTTCATGTCTTAAGTTTAAATCTTTTATCCAGTGAGTCTATCTTAGTTAATGGTGAAAGGTATGGGTCCAGTTTCAATCTTCTCTAGGTTGCCAGCCAGTTCACCCAGCACCATTTGTTAAATAGGGAATCTTTTCCTCACTGAATGTTTTTAATTGGCTTGTCAAAGATCAAATAACGGTAAGTAGCTGGATTCATCTCTTGGTTCTCTATTCTGTTCCAGACATCTACCTCTCTGTTTTTGTGTCAGTACCATACAGTTTTGATCACTATCGATTTATAGTATAGTCTGAGGTCTGGTAGCGTGATTCCTCCTGCTGTGTTTTTATTGCTGAGTAATGTTTTGGCTTTTCAAGGTTTTTTCTGATTCCATATAAAATGAAGTATTATTTTTTCAAGATCTTTAAAATATGACAATGGAGCTTTAATAGGAATTGCATTAAAATTATATATTGCTTTGGGTAGTATAGACATTTTAACAATGTTGATTCTTCCCAACCATGAGCATGGTATGTTTTTCCATTTGTTAACATCTTCACCTATTTCTTTTCTTAAAGATTCATAGTTCTCTTTGTAGAGATCTTTCACGTCCTTCGTTAGTTATACTCCCAAATATTTCATCTTCTTTGGCACTACTGTGAAAGGAATAGAGTCCCTGACTGTTTTTTCCGCTTGGTTATTGTTGGTATATATAAAGGCTACAGATTTATGGGTGTTGATTTTGTAGTCTGAGACATTGCTGTATTCCTTGATCACTTCTAAAAGTTTTGTAGTAGAATCCCTAGTGTTTTCCAGATATACGATCATGTCATCTGCGAAGAGTGAAAGTTTGATCTCTTCTGACCCTATGTGGATACCCTTGATCGCCTTTTCTTCCCTAATTGCAATGGCTAAAACTTCCATTACAATGCTAAAGAGCAATGGTGACAATGGGCAACCTTGCCTGGTTCCTGATCTAAGTGAAAATGATTTCAATTTAACTCTATTCAATACGATATTGGCTGTGGGTTTGCTGTAAATGGCCTTTATTAGTTTAAGAAATGTCTCTTCTATACTAATTTTCTTAAGTGTTCTGATCATGAAGGGATGCTGGATAATATCAAAAGCTTTTTCTGCATCAATTGAAAGAATCATATGGTCTTTATTTTTAAGTTTGTTTATGTGCTGAATTACATTTATAAATTTACGTATATTGAACCAGCCTTGAGACCCTGGGATAAATCCCACTTGGTCATTGAGTATAATTTTTTTTATATGTTGTTGGATTCTGTTTGTAAGGATCTTATTGAGTATTTTAGCGTCAATATTCATTAGTGATATGGGTCTATAATTTTCTTTTCTTGTTGGGTCTTTCCCTGGTTTGGGGATCAAGGTGATGTTTGCTTCGTAGAAAGTGTTGAGTAATATTCCTTCTTTTTCTATATTTTGGAAGAGGTTTAGTAATATAGGTACTAGTTCTTCTTTAAAGGTTTGGTAGAATTCTGACATAAAGCCATCTGGTCCTGGGCTTTTCTTTTTAGGGAGATTTTGTATAGTTGATGCTATTTCAGAACTTGATAGAGGCCCATTCAACATTTCCACTTCATTCTGGCTAAGTCTTGGTAGGTGAAGTACTTTCAGGTATTGATCGATTTCTTTCAGATTTTCATATTTGTGAGAGTAGAGTTTCTTGTAGTATTCGTTAAGGATTTTTTGAATTTCTGAGGGGTCTGTTGTTATTTCATCATTACCATTTCTGATTGATGAAATTAGAGATTTTACTCTTTTTTTCCTGGTTAGGTTGGCCAAAGGTTTATCTATTTTAATGATCTTTTCAAAAAACCAACTTTTGGATTTATTGATCTGTTTTATACTTCTTTTGTTTTCAATTTCATTTAATTCTGCTCTGATTTTGGTTATTTCTTTTCTTCTCCTGGGTTTAGGGTTGGAGTTTTCTTCCTTCTCCAGTTGCTTGAAATGTCCCATTAAAGTTATTAACTTCCTCTCTTTCCGTTTTCTTGAGGAAGGCTTGCAGTGCTATAAATTTCCCACTTAGGACTGCCTTTGCAGTATCCCAGAGGTTCTGGTAATTCATGTCTTGATTGTTGTTTTGTTCCAAAAATTTGTTGATTTCCTTCTTAATCTCATCTATCCTTCAGCATAAGGTTGTCTAGTTTCCATGTTTTTGTATGGGTTATTATTGAGTTCAACTTTTATACCATGATGGTCTGAGAAGATGCAAGGAATAATTTCTATTGTTTTAAATTTGCTGCAGTTAGATTTGTGGCCTAGGATGTGGTCGATTTTGGAGTATGTTCCATGGGCTGATGAGAAGAATGTGTATTCAGTTTTGTTGGGATGAAATGTTCTGTAGATGTCTGTTAAGTCCAGATGTTGAATGGTTAAATTTAAATCTAAAATTTCTTTGCTTAGCTTCTTTTTGGAGGATCTATCCAGGACTGCTAAAGGGGTGTTAAAATCTCCAACTACTGTGGAACTAGAGGAAATCAAGTTGCTCATGTCTGTTAGAGTTTCTCTTATAAATCGAGGTGCGTTGTGGTTGGGTGCATAAACATTAATAATTGAAATCTCATTATATTGAGCATTACCATTAAGAAATATGATGTGTCCATCCTTATCCTTCCTTATTTTGGTTGGTTTAAAGCCTATTGCGTCTGCGAATAGGATTGCAACAACTGCTTTTTTCTGCTTTCCATTTGCCTGGAGTATATATGACCATCCCTTCACCTTGAGTCTATATTTGTCTTTTAATGTAGGATGTGATTCTTGTATGCAGCAGATATCTGGCTTGAGTTTTTGTATCCAGTCAGCTAACCTGTGCCTCTTTAGAGGACAGTTTAAACCATTCACATTGATTGAGAATATTGATAAGTGTTTCAAGAGTCCAGTAGACATTTTTAATCCTTTTGCGACTGTGGAAGTTGGAATTTGATCAAAATTTTCTGGGTGGGTTTACTTTTGTGGTGGAGGATTATGCTGGTCTTTGTGGAGGATAGGTCTGAGAATATCCTGGAGAACTGGTTTAGTTTTGACAAATTTCTTCAACATGTGAATGTTATTAAAGTATTTAATTTTTCCATCATAAATGAAACTCAGTTTAGCTGGGTACAGGATCCTGGGTTGAAAGTTATTTCATTTTAGGAGATTAAAGGTTGATGACCATCCTCTTCTAGCTTGAAAGGTTTCAGCAGAGAGATCTGTATTTATTCTAATACTCTTGCCCTTGTAAGTGATGGTTTTCTTTTGTCTGGCTGCTTTCAGAATTTTCTCCTTCATATTAACTTTAGTGAAATTGATTATGATGTGTCTGAGTGATGTCTTATTCGGGTTGAGTTGTGCTGGAGTTCTGAAACTGTCTGCTATCTGAATTTCAGAATCTCTTGGCATGTCTGGAAAGGTCTCATGGAGAACTTTATAATCTCATGGAGAAGAGACTCTGTGCCTTGTGAAGCCACTTCATCACTTTCAGGCATCGCTATAAGACAAATATTGATTTTCTTTGAATTATCCCAGAGCTCTCTGAGAGAGTGATCTGTTTTTGCCCTCCATTTCTCTTCCTCTTTGAGAGTTTGGGAGCATTTGAAAGCTTTGTCTTCAATGTCAGAAATCCTTTCTTCTGCTTACTCCATTCTGTTACTGAGGGATTCTACTGTGTTTCTCAGATCTTTGAGGGCTGCAACTTCTTGTCTCAATGTGTCAAAATATTTGGTCATTTGGTCTTTGAATTAGTTGAATTCTTGAGATATCTTTTGGGTTACTGCTTGGAATTCTAATTTGATCTTATTTGCTATCCAGATTCTGAATTCGATTTCTTACATCTCAGCTATTTGTTTGTGCATGATATCTTGTGCTGTGTCTGCCCCATTGATCCTTGGGGGAGTTGATCTACTCTGATTATTCATATTGCCAGAGTTTTTTATTTTGCCTCATGATTGTTTTTCACCATTGCCTCTGGCTGTCCTCAGAGTTGGGGAAGTGTCTCTCCAAGATTAGACCCCAGCGGGATCACTCTATTGTTGCTGGATCTTTGTAGGGAGTGACCCTGTGTAGTTTTTCTGGGACTGCCCCAGCCAGAGAGTTCTGGTTGTGGAAGCAGCTCCGGAGTGTGATAAACCCAGATCCAGCAACATGGCGGGAGGTGGTGCGCACAGTTGTTGGAGTACCTGGTGCCCAGTGACTTTGGCACAGAGAGCCCAAGGCTCCAGCAGTCTCTGGGGAGAAGAAGGGCTCTGCACAGAGGCAGGGAGGGCTCTGGAGGGCAAGCAGCTACCACAGTCCCTGGCCAGACAAGTGGGCCAGTGTGGAGGCAGGGAGGGTAGAGGAGGGAGGACGCAGGGTTGCGCGGCTCCCACGGTTCCTGGTCAGGGCATGTGGAGGCCCAGCGGGTGGGGGTCGTGGCGTAGCTCTTATGGTGGTCCAGGAGGCACCAAGCCCAGGAGTTTGAGGTTGTTATAAGCTGTGATGCCATGGTACTCTACCCAGGGCAATAGCCCAAGGCTCCAGTGTGCCAAAACCAGTCTCACTCTGCCCCTGAGGGTTAAGGCTGTAAGGCAGATCGGTCCCCACCTTTAGGCTGCTAAGTCACTAGGTTAATAGCTCCCGCCCAATCCTTGCTTTGCAACCCTGAGGGCAGAGCTTGCTGGGGCAGTTCTCTCACAATGGTTCCCTGTGGCCCACAGCCGAACACTATTAGCTCCGTCCGGCTCAGAGGCTCAGTCTGGGGCCCTAGACAATGCCCAAAGTTCTCCACTCTCCTGCTCAAGCTCTCCCCAAGGCAGTTCAACTGAATGCCAAGTCCAAAAACAATGAAACAGTTCACAGGTAAGGCCTTTCCAGTTTGCAGTCTCACTGCTGCTTGTACTTAGAGCTGCCGGCGGGATTAGGTCGATCGAACACACACAACCACTTGCCAGTTTTCCACTGTTTTTGTCCTCCTCTTGGGGTCCCGAAGTCCCTTGCTGACTCCCTGTATCCTCAAAGGGATGATTATAGGCAGATCCCACCAGCCAGAAATGCCTGGAGTCTTATCTCCCCAGGCTCACCGTGCCCTGTTGCAGGGAGGCTGTTACCTGGCCACCATCTTGGATCGTTCCTTCCTGGCTGCCTTTCCTTCCTTCCTTCCTTCCTTCCTCCCTCCCTCCCTCCCTTCCTTCTTTCTTTCTTTCTTTCTTTCCTTCTTTCCTTCTTTCTCTCTTTATTTCTTTGACATTCTCACTATGTCACCCTCACAGAAACCTCAAACTCTTGTGCTTAAGGGATTCTCTTGCCTCAGCCTCCCAAGTAGCTGGGACTACAGGTGCCTACTACAATGCCAGGCTATTTTTTGTTGTAGTTGTCATTGTTGTTTGGCAGGCCCAGGCTGGGTTTGAACCTGCCAGGTGTGGCTGGCGCCCTAACCACTGAGTACCTGTGCCAAGCCTTGGTTTGTTTTCAACTTTGCAAAAGTGATATGCACCTGAGTAATTTAAGTGAACTAACTGGCAAACCTAGTCTGCTTGTTTTTCTGAGGGCGATGGGAGGGCAGTAGGTGTAATGAGGGAAGTCAGAAGACCTAGTTCTCTGTTCATTTTTTCCCAGTGTATGGAAGTGTGGTCCTGGTGACTTTTCTGGAGAAGCTGGTTGAAATGGCTCAGCCCATACTTGCTACCAACATCTGGCCAGGCCCAGTGGTCCTCAGAGCCACTGCTCTGTCCCCTCAACTCTAAGACAGGGATCTCTCTTTCCCTTTGACATGGAACTGTGATGCCCAGGGGGCCCGAGCCTTCTTCCCCAGGGGAGGGCCAGAGATCCCGCACTTGCCCAAGGAGCTGTTCCCTTGAACGCTTCTCCCCCACCTCCTCTTTTTTTAATGCACATTTTCTAATGAATCCTAAATCATGACAGATGGTACTGTGGGGCTGATTAATACACACTTTGGGAGGCCCTGCAGCACCTGAGGTGTGCATTTATCTGCAAGGCCTCCAGCTTCTGCTGAAATGGCTCACTGGGATCACAAATAAATTGCAATAAAAAGAATAAAAGCGGAGTGCAGCAGGGGATAAAAGAGAAAGAGAGAGGAAGGAGGAGAGAGAGAGAGAAATTGAGAAAGAGATGGACAGAACTAATACTTTATATGCTGGAACTTGTTTTTTATTATTTTATTTTGGTTGTTATGTTATGTTAAACCCATCTTAATTCACAGCTTAAAGGAAGAAGGGTGCTACTAGCATCCCTACCTCTAGATCACTGCCTCCCACCTTACTTATTGGCCCAGCCAGCTGACCTGCACATCTCTCTATTTCTAATAGGGGAACAAAAGAGACAGAATAAATTAGCTACCACCCTCCAGAAGCCTCATAGGATTTTTCCAACATGGATTGGAACTGTACCTTCATCCTAGCCATGACTTAACCCTTCATAGACCTTTCCCCACATCCTACAATTTGATGCCAAAAGTTGCTAATGGTACTCTCTCTCGTGTATAGGAGACCTTCTATGCAGCTGGACAGATAAGCTCATTTTCCCCTCCATGGCTCTCACCTCCCTGTGTCTCTCCCCATGCCTCTCTCTGCTGTTTACTCACACAACTCTTTCTCTCGTATTTGCAACATGACTCATTTATTTTTCCAATGCAGAAGTGAATTCACCTATTCATAAAACAAACACTTATGAACACCTATCATGTCCAATTCTGGGCTTGGTCCTATCCCCGAGGTGATAAAAATGTGCAAGTGGTAGGATTGAGCTGTCACCAGCTTGAACCTTGGGAGGGCTGATAGGGATTCTGAGTCCTATCTCTATAGCTATGCATAGTCCAGCCAATCACTGGATTCCCTTTCCTCTGCTCACTGCCCTTGGGACCGGAACATTGGAATGCAAACCTGATTTTACGTGGCCTTGAACAAGTTATCTAACCTCTCTAACCTTGATTTCTTCCTCTGTAAAATGGGCATCTGCTAACATGTATCCGATAAGTCTGTTCTTACTAGTAAATGTGATGGGGCATGCTAAACGTGAAATCTTTACAAATGACTTGAGTTTGCTTTCAAGTTCAAAGTTGCCTTTTACCTGGAACTGTCCATGTAAAGTTGTTTAAATAGATTTCTCTTCGCACTAGTCACTCTTCCTTCATCCTTCCCTTTGTAACAAAACTATAATATCTTCGTCCATGTGATTTTGGGTTTTTTTTTCTTCTTCCATCCTCCTCCTTTTCCTTCCTCTCCATCTTTGTATGATTATTATTATTAACCAAAGCCCACACATTGAAGATTAATTACAATTTAGGCAGAGACCAGAAGAGGAAAAAGAAATGGAGGAGGTAAAGACACAGAGAAACAGCAGCCAGTCAAGGGCACGCATCAGACTGGTGCCAAGTTATTAGAAGTGAATACTGTTAAGATAAGCCAACTTGAACTTTATTTGGGACAACTTAGTCACCATAAGAATGATGCATTACTTCTGCTCTGGCTTTCAGCCAGACCAGCCCTGGGAAGTGCGGTCAGTCTCTCTAACTGAACTTGGCATCTGAAAATAAAGCTAAACCTCTTCCACAGTAGGAAAGTTTCCTACTACCTCCTAAACTATGTGCAAAAGAAAATACAGAAAGAAATATGTAAATATTGGAAGATGGTACAATAAACAATAGTAATACATAATGTAGCCTTCCCTGGTCTGCACCCTCCTCCAGCCCCAGTGTCTACCTTCTCCTAGCCATAGGGTGGCTGCATACAATTTGCTTCCTATGGCAGGGAGGACTAGATGAGGGATGGTAGGGTCATCCCCCTTCTGTGCTCCCCAAGCCACGTGAATGTTGGGCTGCACCTACCAAGAGGGGGTGGCTTTTTACATTCCCACAAAGGCATCATTATGTCAACTGGTGTTAGCCCAGTCTTCCTCTATGTTTTATGGAGAAAGCCTTTCAGAAAGTACTTTCTCCTTAAACACATATATTCCTGGCATAAACCATCTGGATATTACATTCCAGACACTTCCTTCCAGGAAGTATATGTGGTGAAGAAAGCATAACCACTTAGAATTTAGATCGATGCCGACACTGCCACTTTCCATCCAAATTACATTGAATAAACGATTTACTTTCCATGAGCTCCAGTTTGCCCATCTATAAAGTGGCATAGTAATAGCTGTTCTTGAAAGATTGTCTAAGAATTAGAAGTATATTATATAATTAATAAACTTGGCACAAAATGAGGATAAACATACACATATAGTCAGCAAATCGCCAGGAAGAGAAAAATACCTTTCTTCAAATTTCTGGGAAAATAAATCCAAATGAAACTTTTGTGCCTAGCCCCTTCCTTAAACTATACCAACTGGTGTAGGTTTTTAAAAATTGTCTTTGTAAATCATGTTAAAGTAATCTGAATGTACAAAAATACAGATTTACCAAACTTAAATATGTTGCATCCATTTTTTATTCCCTGCTGGAAGAATGGGGACCAAGGATCCTATTCTTGGCAAAGGAAAGCACCCCAGAAAAAGTGGAAAATTAAAAAGTAAGTTGAGTGAGTTGGAACTAAGAAAAGTCAGCTAGCTTACATTTAAGCTAGCCATTGCTAGCAAGCTTCTTGCCTTTTCTGAAATTCTAGCCTGTTGGGGAGACTTACAAACACCCCTGCTGGGTCTGTTAGCCCTCTGAGGAAAAATGGTCATAGAAGAAAAGAGGCTACGATGAGACCTAGAAAGATACATAAAGTGGGTCATTTCCTGCCTAGTAAACAGGCAAAACAGATACCCATTGTAGAGATTTGCATTTGCCTGGGGCTGAGATCAAGGGAGTAGCTCGAGCCCTGAGATGTGGGCAGAAGAGCTTATATCCCTTATCACAGAGGAAGATCCTCTGTAGTGGTGATGGGAGGAAAATTCCTCCTTCCCACCGATAACTCAGAGGAGATTAGCACTGGTAGCATTTTACTCCACAAGGAACTAGTGGAGTTTAATACCTCATCTCAGGCTGGAGGCTCTCCCAATATACAAGGCTCAGATTTCAGATTTCTCAAGGCTACCCATAAGGTTAATAATAATAGCAACAGGAGCTGATAAGCTCAATCAGAGAAACTGCTGGCATCTTTTTTCCCCCTCCCTCATCTTACGCTCTGGGCAAATAGACTTCAATAAAAATAGAGTGGAGTAAACACTCGGAACCATTGTCAGAATCACACAAAAGGGCAATGGACCCCTGAGTTCCCACCTTTAATTCTATTCTGTGTCTCATGTCTCTTTCTTTGTCATCATTTCTAACTTTGTATTGCTTCAGCCAGTCGCTGCCAGTTTCCACAGGGCTTAGTGGACCCTGTCCCCAGGGTGGGACCCCAACAGTTCCCTCTTTATAAATATACAAAAAATTCTACTACTTTGAAAGAATGATTCAGTTTGTATTTTCTTGATTTGATTATTGCTTTCCAAGGGGAACATATACCTCATATTTAAGTGTACCTCTAGATTTTGAATGTGGGTATGTCTCTTACAGAATTGAATATTACTAACAATGACAAAAATAAAGTGTTTGCAAATGTTGAAATAAAAATCAAAGACATAGAAACAAGAACAGCTAATTAATATGTCACCAGGAGCACCTAAGGCTTAAGATGAAAAGATTAAATCAATACCTCAAACTTTCAAAATGGGCTCCGAGGCTAAGCACAGTGGCTCACTCCTGTAATTACTCCTATTTAGGGAGGCTGAAGTGGGAGGATTGCTTGAGGCCAGGACTTCAATATCAGCCTAGGAAAGAGAGCTATACCCCATCACTACAGGAAAATTTAAAATTAGCTGAGTAAGGCATGTGCCTCCAGTCCTCACTATTTGGGAAGCCGAGAAAAATTGATTAAAGAAATGGGCCTCAGAATTAATTTCACTAGAGAGAGGACTGAAATGAATAACGGAGAGAATTGTTGAAATGTTAGAGAAGGGCCTAGAGATGACATGCCCAACTGCCTGGGTGGACTGGTGGGGAAACTGAGGCTCAGGGAGTCACACAGTTTATTTAGTGATATAGCTAATACCCTGGCCAGTGGGGAAATTTCTATTTCATTCATAATGATACTAAGAGTTTTTTAACAACTCTACTGTGATTCTAATGATATAGAAAAGAAATTTAGGCCTAAGTCTTATTGGCCTACACTTGTCCAGAGTATACTCTGTGAGGAGTAGCCCTAACAGAAGAGGCAACCGTACAATGAGGAGGACACCTGTAAGATGGGCTCATTCTCTAGTTTTCTGTGTGGCTCCCTGTGGCTCCATGTTAATATACCCTGGAGGGGCAGCTGTGACTCTGTCCTCTAAGGCCTGTCTTGGTCTGGGAGCAAAGCCCAAAAGACACTTGTCTCTACTAGGCCTCAGGCCAGATGGGGCTGGGAGAAAAGCTACCATGGAGAGCGGTGCTCAGAGGCCAGGCCCACTGGGACAAACTGCCAAGTAGCTTGGCACTCCTTTTCCAAGATGATCAGGGAAAAGCCAGATTCACCAACCCCACCACAACCTCATCCCACTCACACTCTTAAGTGCCATTTTCTGCAACTGCTTGATTCATTTCCCTGTGTGGGAATATGGTTTAAGCAAGAAATTTAAAATGAAGTAGCAGGAATAGTTTGTAGGAGTGAGCATGTCAGTGGGGAGAGCCCATGGGAAAAGTGGCATTTGTGCACCTATGTGCAGACAGAGACAACTGCCATGAATGAGCACGCTCAGGCATGGCCCAATTTAGGGCTGCAAATGCACCTGCCTGGCCCAGAAACCACCATGTCTTTGTGTTCTCATGAATCCTCGGTGCTTTTTCCTCAGTGCTTTACAGTTTACAAAGCACTTTTGTAGCCCCATTTGCACCTTTAGAAAGCATGACACTTTCAGGCAATATTATTTCCATGTTACCATGAAAAAACCTGATGCTCAGAGATAAGTGACTTGCCCAAGTCCACAAATGGCAAAACTGGACCTAGAATCAATATCTTCTGCCTGCTGTTAGCCCAGGGATTTTGACTCTATCCCAGTTCAGCCACAGAGGGTCCTCTGGAATCAATAACCATGAACACTGAAGAGGGTATTTACATTGCTGGACTATCTTCAGTGAAATGAGCCTCAAAAATTCCTTTGCAGTTAGCCTCCTCAATCTTGCCTGTAGCCCCTCGAATTCCTTGGCTGATTTTTCTTGTCTATGTGTCTTTTCTTGAGAGCCTGCAAAGGTAGCATGGTGCTGCCAACACATTGAGTTTGGACTTCTAGCTTCCAGGAAAGTGACAGAGTACATTTATGTTGTTTAAGCCACCCATTTGGGGACCATTTGTTATAGCAACCCCAGGGAACTAGTACCAAGGGGAAAGCCCATGGTTTGCCCCTCCTTGTTCCAAGAATGCTCAGGCCACACTTGGCTTTCTCAGCCACAACACAGGAATCACTGGCTTCTCATCTCAGCCTGGCTAACTGAGCTCCACTGTGTTGTCACAGGCCATACTGCTTGTGAAGAAAGCTCCCTACAGCTGGAGCTGCCAAGGGAGCAGTGGCCCATCCCTGGCCCTGGCCCAGGGCTGCACCAGAAGGCTGACACTTGACAGACCTGGGTGGTCAATAGTTGCAAAGACTCCTCAGAGTCACGGATCAGAAGGAAGAAGCCACAGGAGCCTTGGGGAGAGATACAACACAGGATGGTAAGCAAGACCCTTCTGGACTTGCAGAGCCTTCCCCTCCCAGGAGAGTGCACTTGGGTGGGCACCTACCTTTATTGCCTGGTGAGAGTTGCATATCAACAGTGGGAGGGTTTCTCTGTAGGAGAACATCCCAGAAGCCTTGGGATACCAGTGGCATCCTTACTGGAAGGATCCACAATTCTTGGCAGAGAAGTACTAGAAACCAGGAGTGAGGGCCCTCAAAGCCAGAGCTTCATTATTTTTCAGAATCCACAAGGGAGGCCTGTTGTTAGACATGGGGCTCAAGTGCTGACCACTGTAGTGCAGGAAGGCCCAGTTCCCTAGCAGCCCCTGCCCCCGGGTCCCCATGTTTCTTTATAATGTGTGTGCTTTAGAGAATAGCAGTTAGAGGCATTTCTGCATGCTGGTAGGCAGAGGAGCTCTTCCCCCTGTGTGGACTCATCTTTCCTTTCTAAAGCTTTCCCCTTAGTCCCATGTGCCACTTATGCAGACTAACAATAGCCCTGGCTATAACGAGGCAACAGCAGGGAAGAGCTTGGTTTTATAAAGCCAGGGCCCAGCAGCCTCCCCCTGCCCACACTAGGGCTCTGATAAAGCCCTTTCATCGTTCCGGGGCTACATTTCCACCCAGCAACTGTGAACAGCTCTCTCCACTGAAAGGATGCTTTATTTATATTTAGAATGCAGGGGAGAGTGGTCATAGATTTTAGTCACCCTCCATGGAGTGGGAAAGGGAGTGAGGTGTGGGACTAAGTCTCGAAAACTCAACCTTCCGCCCTCCCCCCCAAGATGACAGCACATCTAGGGAATTCTCTGCATCTAGAAGATTCTGGGGAGGATCATGTGCAAATTTGCCTTTAGTCAGAGGTCCAAGTGGGCTATATCACTACCGTAAAACATAACTAACTTGTTCCCTAGACTTTCTTCTTGTGCAGAGAAACTGTCTTTCCATTCTCCTCTCTGAAATCATGAAGCAGAACAGAAATGGGACCTGTTAACAGCGTCCTTTTCTCCAAATTCAACCGTTTGATGGCACTTCATAGAATGTGAGCCAAGAGTTTTCATCACCCCTGCATATTTACTCAGCGATTTGCTTGTGCTGTTACTACATGTGTTTGTATGCTGTTTTTATGAAGTGTTACATTTTTTAAATCACAAAGTCATATATTACACTGGTGAAAAATTTAAGTATTTATAGAATGTATGATTTAGAAACTGAAAGAGTCCTATAATCCTGCCCTCCCAAGATTTGTGCAATGTATGTGTGTGAAGTTTTAACTTTACTTTTCCATCTTAGTCCTGGAGAAAACAATGGTGGCTGCCAGAATGGGAAGTCTACAACAAAATCAGGTAATTCTCCTTAGCACACTATGTTGAGCCTCCTTCCCTATAAATAGGGGATGATTCCAACCTCTGTAACTACTCTTTCCACCCAGATAAATACCAACATTCAGCTGGGAGTCTTTTGGCTGGAGTGGGTGAAGGGCCAATGCGTGGGTGGGGTGTCACGGTATGTGCTGAAATGTGGTTCCACCGGGTGGATTGTGCCCCCACAGTTTCCTAACTCCCCAATGTGGTTATATTTGGAGATAGAACTTTTACAGAAATAACTGAGGTTGAATAAGGCCAGAACAGTGGGACCCTAACCTGATAGGATTGTGTCCTTATGAGAAGAGACACAGAGAATTCACTCTCTTTCTCTCCACCCTGGGGGAACCCAGCAGGGCAGCGGCTGTCTGAAGGCCAGGAAGAGAGCCCACATCAGAACCTGACCATGCTGGCACCTTGCTCTGGGTCTGCGAGTCTCCAGAATCATAAGACAAAAAATTTCAGTTGTTTAAGCCACCTATTTTGTTATGGCAGCCATATCTGACTAATGGGGTGATAGGCAAAGGGGTATGTGTGTCTTACATCCAGTCTAGCTGTTCCCCAATCCTTGTCTCTGCCCATTAGTGGTATACTCACACTTCTTTACCTATTGTCTCTGAAAATGGGGTGTGGGTTGGGGGTGATAAGCCTGTCCTCTTACAGATACTTGAGTCTGGCCTCAGCTTCCTTCCCCATACTGGGACTTTGGTGTTCCTTTTTTTACTGCAACCTGGGGGACAAATGGTCCCCAGGTGCCACTTGATGATAGTTGGAGAGGGAATTTCAGGGCATACACTGGAGCCCCTTGACAGTGCCTATTAAGCTCCTCAGTCAGCTTAACTGAAATCCAAATCCACTCACCAAAGCCAATACCTCTCTTTTGCCCTCAGTTTAAAAGTCCTCCTTCCACTCTTGCAAATTCCAAATCTGCTCCACGCTGAAATACTTGCATGATTAATGCTTTACCCTATCGCCCTCCCTCCTATCCCCGCAGAACCCACATGGGGACTCCAGGATTACTTGTGAGCTGCAGGTCACACAGACCCTATGAGCAGCTCCAACAAGACAAGACCCACATGCAGCTCCAAAAATGAAATAAACTAAGTCTCAGGAGGTGCGTGGTGTTGGAAGGAAGATTTCTAGCTTTTTCTGTCAAGCCTTAGCAGCATCCTTGATCCTGCACCTAGGATACCATCTAGGGGTGTGCCAAGATGCAGGGTGTCTTTCTGAAGTGGCTGTGAGTGGGTAGAAGGGAATCTCAAGGAAGCTGAGCAGCAAAGGTCTGACCCCCTAAATCATCATTCCTGGGCTTTTCTGTTGTGACCCACAATAAACAGGCTTTACTTCACCACCCAGGAGCACATTCACACAAACATTTGAGATGATCACTTTACACAACGGTAACTACACCTACTGTCTGGGATGCACTGATATGGTCTAGTCTAGTCTGTTTTGTTAAAAATATCAGTTGGAACCTAAGTTGATTTCAGTTAGAGAACAGCATTTGTTAGCATCCCCAACAGTGTGGAAAAGGATGGGCATTTGCATTTTAGGCACACACTTAGGCATTCCGTCAGAGGGAGCAGAGGAGAAGGGTTGAGACCCTTGTCATTGGAGTCTCAGCTTTGCTCTTTAACCAGCAGCACAGACATGGATGAGTCTTCTGAGGTCTCTGCACAACGGGAGTAATGAGACTGCCCCCACAAGGCTGTGATAAGAGTTTCAAAAGAGAACTCACATGAAATGCTTAGCATGGTCCCCACAAACAGTAAACTCCCAAAGAAGCAGTTACAGTTTTTACTGCACAAACACCTACTGAATCATTGAGGCGTTTGATGTAAGTGCCGACCTAGACACAGAGCCCTGCCCACCTGCTTCTGCAGGGAAGCCCACGTGTGCGGAGTCAGGAGGCAATGAACTCTATCTTAGATGGGCCTGCATGGTGGGGACAATGGGATGTTTATTAGCGTCATTCATGTCAGCTGCAAACATGCTTCTCCCTCACACAGACTCATGAGTGATGTCAGCCTTAGATCTTGGTTTCTCCTTTGCATTCTGTGTCACTTTGCAGCAGCCTGAGCTTGCTGGAATGGGCATCTGGAGGCTGGGATTCTAAGCTCTCTTCGGGGTGCATGTGTCAGGGAGCTTACAGAATGCATTTCATTTTTCCAAGTCTGTTCTTATGATAATGGCAATTATAATACCTGCCCACCCTGTCTCCCAGACAGATCAAGAAGACTGCTTACATTTAAAAACACTGAGAGAGGCTTTGAACCACTTAAGGTGAGGCATATTATCAATACAAAGGTTTAACTAAGTATTATTACTATCTATCTTTCCTCGGGGTTCCACTGCGAAGGTCTGTGGTCAGCACTTTCTCTTTTTTTCTTCCTTTTTAAAGGCTAGCATTCATGTCCAACTACCTTTTGAAAGCCAAGTTATGCTTTGGTCATTTGATGAATAGGAGTGGGAAGACCAGCTTCCCAATCAGAGAGC
Organism: Nycticebus coucang; assembly: GCF_027406575.1. Taxonomy (NCBI): domain Eukaryota; kingdom Metazoa; phylum Chordata; class Mammalia; order Primates; family Lorisidae; genus Nycticebus; species Nycticebus coucang. The sequence continues at coordinate 65,160,034 of NC_069788.1, forward strand.
TTTTGAATAATTCAATACCCAATATTAAAAGCGGAGAGGCGCGGCCTGCTGCGGTTTACTCTCTGTTGTGCAGAAAATCTGAGTGGCTCTTGCATGCGGAGCTCACCTCAGTCCAGCCACCTGGTCTTTGTAGGTCTCTCCCTGCTACAAGAGTCCTCACAAATCCACAGATGGCTGTGCATTTTGTGCATAAATGTAAGGGCCCAGCCAGGATTCCCCCGAGCCCTGCGCTCTACCTGGGCTGAAGTCCCAGGTCCTGAGGAAAGGGATGTCTTTTCTGATTGATCTGCCTGGAGTAGTTCCCTTTTCCAAATTTGCGCAAGGTCACTGAATAGACTAGTAAAGGCCTTGCTGCTAAGTGAAAATTTTGGAGAAATACGAGGCCCGGCATTGTCCCTGTATGGATTCCGTGGGTCATGAGCAAAAACACTTTGTTGATATCTGAATGAGACTGACATGAGCTGCAGAGTCCTCCTGCCCACAGGAGGAAGATAAGAGGAAAGAGGCTGAGCTGCCCTCCAGGGGCAGAGGCCGTGGCCTCAGGTTTGGGGCTCACCTGGGTCAGCTTCCCAGGGCACTGTGAAGCCCAGAGAAGTCAGGCTTCAGTGCTCTCCTTTCAAAGCCTGACATAGAACCTGACATATAGGCGAGGTCCAAACACGTGGACGCCACCTGCTCCTATGACCCCACTGCTCAAGGAGCGCCAGATACTGCTCCCTTCCCATCACCTTTCCCTGTCCCCGCAAGCCCTTCCCACTCCCACCCTTTCACCTCATTTTTTTCTTTTTCCTCCTCTTTCTCCTCTGTTCCCAAATTCAGACTTTTGAATGGTTCCCACAGACTCCAGCTGTGCAGTGCATCTAAAATTATCCCCTGACATCAATATTCTAATTTGCTTCCTCCTCCCTTCGTTTTCTGGCTTTCTTTCTTGTTTACCAACTTCCTTCCATTTTAAGGGCAAGATAAATGAGAGTACAGATGGTAGATGTTTTCCTCTCCTTTCTTCCAGAAATTGTATGCTAACTGCTCAAAAGCAAAGGTCCCCATGTGTATTCAGTGTATTCTCCTGAAATGAGGCCAGGGTCTCTGAACCCAGACCTATGCTGATGTTGGAAATGGCACCACCAGGTGCTCTGTGGCCATGGGGCCCCCAGATTTGGCTAGGCAATTGTGGAAGCAGGCAGCCAAGTTCAGCTGGCACTGGACCAATTTGGAAACTGTTGTTCCAAGGGCTGGTATAGTTGAAATCTTAGTGCTCACTATAGTATGTTTTGGTAAGTATCTAAATGTCTACTCTTGTGATTGAGTCCTTCTGTATTAAACATTGTCACAGAGGTGTCTTATTTTCCCATTAAAATACTTTCCCAGGCTTTACTGGGACTTCATTTATCAGATCGTAAAGACTGAGAGGGACAATTCCATCCAACTGACAATGATCTGTTTTTACCGGAGTATAAACTCATGAGGGTAAAAGCTATTAGGAAACTGTTTTATCAATACCTAGCAGAACGTTCAGCACACGAGAGCCTCTCAACAAACTTGTAGACTGAATGAGTGAATGAAGTGAATGACTGAATGAGTGAATGAAGAATGAGAAAGTAATATGTATTTAATATGGTGCCAAACTCTGAGGCTTACCGAGTTAAGAAGGCCAGTTGAGGAAGCCTACATAAGCACACACACCCACAGTCTGTGGCAGTGACTGCTGTGATAGAGGCTATGGAGAGTCTTTTGGGAGCCCAGATGAGGAACAATAAATTGAGTGGAGTGCAGAGTGGTGGGGGCGAGGCTATGGGCAGAGCTATGCCATAATATGCCATCTTTTCAAATACTAGATAAAAATTTTAGCTGAAAGAAAAACGTTTTAATTTAGGTTAACACAAATTCCCAAAGTAGAGCTAAAGCCAGAGAACCAGCTATTCACCAAATTACGGTAACAGGCAATGAGGCAGGCTGCTTGATGTCTGTTTAGGGCCTGCGGTCAGTTGCCAGGCCCTTGGGCCACTGGAGGCTCCTGCTTCACATTGGGGACATGTGCTATCCTGAGACTCCCTCACCCCCTCTCTCTCCTCAGTTGAAACTGTGAGGAGACTGCAGTTAAAGGCTCTGTTAACTGAGTGAGTAGTGGATGGACTTTCTTTGATGCTTTTCTAGCCAGTGGTAACCCAAAGCAGGGGAATAAACCACCTTAGGAGGCTGACTCAGAACGGAAATTACTGGGCTTCACCGCAGACCTTCTGAATTACAATCTCTGGAGACTGAGACAAGGGCCCAGGAATCTACATTTTTATTAACTCAAGCACCCTGGATGACTTTTTTAATGAATAGACTTTTATTTTTTAGAACAGTTTTAGGTTTTACAGAAAAACTGCATAGCTAGTGCTAAGTTTCCATGAGCTCATGTTAACATGTGGCATTAGTGTGGTACATGTGTTAAAAGTAATGAGCCAATACTGATACATTATTATTGATTAAAGTTCATGCTTTATTCAGATTTCCTTAGTTTTTCCTAATGTCTCTTTCTGTTCCAAAATCCTCTCCAGGATTCCCTACTGCATTCTTTAGATGATTTTTCTGTTAATTTTTATTCATTTTAATTGTAAAAGAAATACATGAATATATTTTCTTGTTAAAATTTAAATATCACTTTTGGAAGAATTCCTTTAACGCCCCCCTAGTTCCTAACCCTTTCCCCAGGGCAAACAATGTCAAAGATTTAGACCCTGTCCTTCCAGTCCTTTTCCATATGCTCATATCCATAGACAAATTTACAGGAGAGTATAGCCTTCTTTTGCGTCTCTTACACATAAGTTAAATGGTATTTGTTCTATGCGTTCTATCATTCAGCTCCTTCCTTTTTCACTCAGTGACAGTTACCGGTGACTGTGTAGTGCCAGTGTAACAAGACCTACCACATCCTTTTTAATTGAGGGTAAATTCCATAATATGAATGTGCCATATTTCATGTAGCTACTGACAAACATTTAACTTGTTTATAATTTTTTTCTTTATTGCTATTACGAGTTTGCAAAAAATACATCCCTGTCCATATGCGTGACTGTTTCTCTCAGGGGTTGTGTTCATTTGCCAGAGCTGCCCTAACAAAGCACTGCAAACTAAGGGGCTTAAACAACAGACATTTATTTTCTCAGAGTTCTGGAAACCAGAAGTCCAAGATTAAGAGGTCGGCAGGGTCATGGTCCTTCTGAAGGTGCTGGGGAAGGATCATTCCTAGGCCTTTCTTTTAGCTTCAGGTAATTTGCTGGCTTGGAGCAGCGTATCTCCAATATCCACATGGCATTCCTCTTGTGTGCCTGTCTATGCCCAAGTTTTCTCTTTTTATAAGCACACCAATCATATTGGCTTAGGGCCTAACTTGTTCCATTTTTACTTGATCAATTAAGGTCATATCAATACCAGGGTTTAGGACTTCAACATATGAATTTGGGGCAGGGGTATACACAATTCAGTCTCTATTAGGCAACCCCATCAGGACAAAGTACTTCTGAGCATGTACCAAAATATATGTGCAGTTCTGTATTTGAAAATGATACACATGATATTTTGTACCAATATGTACATTATAAAACTATTTTAGGTCAATTCCTAGGAAATAGAATCTGGGGTTCTGAGATTTGCACAAAGGAATTTTACTGGGGAGAACAGGATGAGGGCCGAGGGAGAAATTGAACTACTGTGTAGATGCCACAGAAGGCTCAGTGTATCCCTCAGGAGCTACAGAGCTGGAGTGGCTCTTAGAGTTGTCTGGAATTGAAAGGCCAGACTTTCTACCCCCACACGGACCAGTCATCATACACAGGCTGCCTAGGGTGAGGCAGCTCTCCTGGGCAAAGGGCTATTTCCTAGGAATTATCCAAGCATGAGTCTTTGGAGCTGACTTGCCAGCTGGGAACCAGAGACTCTGTCCTGAAAGGGCTTCTAAGCAGGATTCTACAGCTTCCCCCAAATAGATTCCCCACAAGGAATTTAAAAGATTGGCATGAAGTTAAACATCAATAGAAGTTATCACATTTTCCCTGATACTCAGTAAGTCTTGCACATCCCCTGAGATACACAGAATCAACCTTTTAGACTATTGCTGGGCATAGATGGAAGGTACATATAAAATTTTAACAGAAACAGGCAATTTTATTTTTCTTTTTTGAGACAGAGTCTCACTCTGTGCCCTGGGTAAAGTACTGTGGCATCAGCCTAGCTCACAGCAACCTCAATATCCTGGGTTCTAGCAATCTTCTTGCTTCTGCCTCCCAAGTAGCTGGGCCTACAGGTGCCCACCACAATGCCCAGCTAGTATTTCTATTTTTAGTAGAGACAGGCTTACTTAGGTTGGTCTTGAACTCCTGAGCTCAGGCAATCTATCCACCTCAGCATCCTACAATGGTGGGATTACAGGAGTGAGCCACACATCCAGCCAGACAATTTTCTTCTAAGGGGCTACACCATGTGACACTCCCACCAAGAATGTAAGACGGTTCCTATTATATTATCCCACTTCTCCATCACATTTGATACTATCAAACTTCTTAAATTTTTACTAATGATGAGCTAAGAACATCTCATCCATTTAATTTGTGTTTCCCAAATTCCCAGATGGGTTGAGAATCTTTCTCTTTTGTGAATTGCATATTCATATCATGTGCTCATCATTCTTTTAAGTTGTATGTTGTTTTTTACCAATGGGTAGGCATATTCTAAACTTCAATTCATTCTTAAGCATAGTAAAATATGATAACCATTCCCCTGTCTTTTTCTCCCTCACCATCTTCCCATCTTCCCATGATGAGACTCTCCATGAGACTAGTCAGACAGTTTTGGTGTTGTCTACTTAGAACTGAAAGATTTGGGGTCTCTATCCTAATATTATCACCTATTAGTTATGTGCACTTAGGTGGCTGATTTGATCTACCTTTTGTTCTGTTTTCTCACAAGAAAAATGGGAATAATCCTACTTCCCAAGGTTGTTATAAAGATTTTATGTATATGGAATTCTTTATCATTATGGCTTATTGCTTTATTATAAAATTATAAAAGTCTAGCCAGATGTGGTGGCTCACGCCTGTAATTCTAGCACTCTGGGAGGCTGAGGTGGGTGGATTGCCTGAGCTCACAGGTTCGAGACCAGCTGGAGCCATGGTGAGATCTCGTCTCTAAAAAATAGCTGGGTGTTGTGGCAGGCACTTGTAGTCCCAGCTACTGGGAGGCTGAGGCAAGAGAATTGCTTGAACCCAAGAGTTAGAGGTTGCTGTGAGCCGTGATGCCATGGCACTCTACCAAGGGCAACAAAGTGAACCTCTGTCTCCAAAAAAAAGAAAATTTATAAAAGTCTAGATACATTCTCTCTCCTCTGCCTGGAATTCATTCACTTATTTGTTTGTTTGTTCATTGCTCAATAAACAGAAATTTGTTGTTGCTAACTACTAACTCTGTTAAGCATCGGTAGATCCAGAAGGAGATCCATGGGAGAAACAGATATAAACATTAATTAGAGTCCAATTTGTTGAGGATAAAGGAGAAGTGCTGTATTCCTTCTTCCCATATTTTAGTCTTACTCAAAGAAAGGTCTATCACTGGTATGTCTTTTTTCCCAGACTCAGAGGACGAAGGATGAAAACTGTATTTATCAATGCCCTGCATCCCAATGAATTAGAGCTTAACATTCTGGGAGCAGTGCCTTAGCCCTGAGCAGGGGGCTGCACTATAACAGTTTGGTGGGTATGTCCTGACTCCTTTTGCCTATCCAGACTTACTGTGGCAAGTCATGCGGACATCTGACCATCTTCCTCACTTTCTCTTCTTCCTGCCAATGACTAAGTAAAGGGCTCTGGCCACATCTGGGAGGCTAGTTGTGTAAAGGGATATGGCATCTGCAGACCTGGCTATATCCTCCCCTCACTGCAAGGGCCCCAGAATATGTAAGGCACCTGTCAGGTATTCGTGACTAAAGGGAGGAATAGAATCAACCCTGACAGAGACCATGTTTTCCAATTGTGCCTTTATCAGAGAGCCCTGTCTTTGTGGCAAGATTTTGTCTACTTGTTAGTGAAGGTTTTCTTTCCCATTTCTCTGTTTTTATTGAGTGAGGACTCCACTGGTTATAAAGGTATAGTTTCTTTAAGAAATGCTGAGAAATTTCATGAAATTGAAGGTTCCGTGAAGTCCAGTGGGTGGAGGAGCTGGAAGGGTAGGTTACAACTGAACCGTAGATGCCTTTGTATTCCAAACTCTACAGTGACGGGAATCAGCGTGCTTAAAATAGGAAAATAATATGCTCAGATTAAAATTTTAAGAAGAAGATAGCATTCGTGTAATGGAGTGACAGGTGGCAAGAAACCTCCATCGTCGGCATGTTCTCCCTTCTGTAGCCCCGTCTCCTTTCTATCGCATATTTGAAACACGGTAAAAATAAGCTTGCCAACTCTCTTGCTGGCATTCTGACCACAAGGTGAGAAGATAGAAATGTACTTAAAAGGAAATCACATAAAAGAAACTATAAGGCAGTAAAAGGGTACAAAAGCTGAACCTGCCTATGAAGCCTGAGTCCTTTCTTCAAATGTCTTTCCCTTCCCTCACAGTGGCTGGAGCCAGTGGCTGTGCTGTCCAGGCTCTTGGCACCTGGTCTCTGTCCCATACCACCTCCAGCTGTGCTTTTAAACTCTTACCCCTTTCCTGAGGTTTATTGTCTTGTGTTTTCTTTTTGCCACAGCCTTTTACAATCTTCCATTTACATATAGCTCATTGTTTTGAAATGTAACTTTTATTATTATTCAGATATCATGAGACCAACAGATCTGGAGACAACTGTCAGTGAAAAGATAGTTTTCAATGTCATTGAAATGATAGTTCCATCTTCCCTGCAGAGGAGGGGGCCACACACACCAGGTCAGTCAGGAGATAGAGGGAGTGAGGGGGACGTGGGCACAAGCCTTTATTGTGATTTCCATGGTTAGGAATTTGTAAGTCAGGGTAAGCTTCTGATTGGCTAGGATGAATAATTCCAGTGGGCTCTCGGGTATAGGGGCTGATTAGGGCAGGTGGATAATGGCCCAAAGTGTAAGAACCCAACCCAGGTGGCTGGGGTGTGTGCTCAGGATTGGTTGGTTTGCATATGAATGGTATATTTACAGACAAGTCTTTCGCTATCTCTAGGAACTAGCTGGCCCTGGAAGGAGCCATCTCTTCAAGGCCAGCAAGGCCCCACATATCAAAACACTGGGACAAAAAGACATGCTTAATACACACATATCTTTCATGAAATAGACACAATTATAAGGGTGGTACTTTGGTTTAATCAACACTATTTCTCCCATGTGATACTATCTTTTTCTTTCTCTATTTTTTTCCTTTACTAGTTACAAAGTTAATTCTCTTTAAGACAATTTTTTTTCACCCAACCCATGACCTCCAAGACTATGCTATCTCTTGCATTAAGCATCCCATATGACAAAACATAGGCCCACTGGGTCCATTTATTTACATCTGTGTTTAGTAACCATTTTTTTATAGGTCTGCCTCTCCTTAGATCAAGGGCAGAAGCCACGACTATTTAACATTCTCCATAGTACCTTGTACATAGTCAGGATTCAATATAGGTCTGTTAAAATAGACATTAATTAAAGAACATATCTTATGGTATCAGGCCAAGATTTTTTTTTTTTTTTTTTTTGGCCAATCATCAAACTTTATCATTGAAAATAAAATCTTTTGGAAGAAAACAACTTGCCCAACATTACAAAAGTAGAAGAAGCAATGTTAGAACCCATTGTTGAAACCACAAGGGGGTTTCAGCCTAAGTGCAGCTCCTCCTTGTACAAGGATCTTATTATTCAGACAACAAGGTTTGCCAAAGAAGAAAGAAATTTTTTAATGTGATAGACATCACGGAGACAATGGGGGGTAGCTTTTCAAATCCACCTCTCTGAGGAGCAGAGATCATGGGCTTTTAAAGGGGGGACCACGTACCTTGGGGCAGGTTATGGTATAACTCACAAGGGGCTGGGTGCTTTGGGGGCAAGTTGAGAGGGATGGGGAGTTTTGGCTTAAGGAAGTCTGCCCAGGGGCCTTCAGAATCTCAGCTCCTTTGTCTTGCAGACAATCCACCATTTGGGGGAAACAACACATAAGGTCAAGTAGTTAGTTAAGGAAGAGGATTATAAAAAAACAGTCAGTATAAAATTTGTTCACAGGGCCAGTTACAAACTCATGTCAGATTGGAGTGACATTAAAAGATGATCATTATGATAGTTAATTTGGGTAGTTTAATGATACTGGGGCCAGAAAATTTTAGAATATGCAAAATCTGTCTTAAAATAGTTTTGCCTCCACACAAGGCCTCCAAAGTAAATATATGCATGAAGAAATAACATTCAACACCAAACAATGTTTTGCTTTCAGCTGGGACTTCAGCCACCAAAACATAATGCATCTGTATGAACTGGACCAGATTCTAAGTGAGCTTGTAACAGAGGGAATGGCCTGAAAAAGGGCAAAATATTTTCTGAATTGCCTCTTTAAAATCTCCTCCCAATTCTTTTTGGGAATTAAAACCTACATCCCTGCCTGATGCTAGTAATCGGAGGGGTGAGGGGGAGTGTTCTTGGTGGTTTTCTATACCAAGGAGATGGCTCAATGGCATTATCCCAGCAGAGGTCATGAGACCGTCTTCCCTGGAAATGCTATCGTTAAACAGCAACAGTCTGAAGCTGAAAAACTCTCTTTAGAAGTTTTATATTTCTGCTTATAGACAGAACAATGGTACTGTAAGACAAGAGTCTGACATCCTCCTTTGTGCTGGCAAATCAATAAATTTCCCTTTCTTTCTCCTCAAGCCACTTTTCCTCCTCCTTCTGATGCAGCCTAAGGGACTGGGGCAAGTGCTAAACTTTCGGTTAGAAGCTCTGCCTAAAAATCAAAGCAGATAGGCCTGATGGCATTGGTTTCTTCCCCAAATCTAAGCCTTTGGGTATGGTACTTTGAAGTGAACAAAGGCCAATCCAAACTTCCAGAGGGCACCAGAGAAACCAAGAGCTCTGGCCCAGTGCTAAAATGGCCAAGGCTTTTGGGTCCAGCCTTTCTTAGGCTGGTCAGGCTCCCCTTCATGGGGGAAGAAACATTTAGAGTTGTAAGAGAGGGATCACTTCAGCCAGGAGAAGAAGGAGCCAAGTCGAGGATAAGCCCCTCTTTTACCATCCCATGCCTCCATCTGTGATACCCACTGCTGTGTTGACTACTGTGTTGGCCAAGGAAATGTCACAAATGTGACCAAGGACAGTAATATCTCCTTTCGAGAAAGAGGCTTTCCCTTTTCCTCAGAGCAAAGGAGGGAAAGAAAGAGAGAGCTTTAAGTTCTCTCTTTAAGCAGGTGGGATCCAGTTCTCCTTCTCGTTCCTCCAAGCCTCAGCTCATCACCTCAGGGTAGAAATTGTAATTTAATGCCACATCTGCTTCACCTGGCAGTTACATTGGCCTCTTGTGTCTTCAAGTCCCTCCACCGATCAAAACAAGTGCTAATGTTAAGGTATTCATCTCCACAGAGAAAGAATGGAATGTGCATGTAAAAAATGTTACAAAATTAGCCATAATGCGTACAGCGTGGTGTCAAAATTCTTAAGCAACTGCTCATTCTGATAGGCAGAAAATGTCCTTAGATCTTGAGAGTTCAAGTCTACTCTAGCCTGTACCGTGGATTTACACTTCATGTAAAAACATATCCGCCCTTATGTCCTAGTGGCGTTGGAAAGATCTATTTCCCTTAGTTTAGAGCACATACTGCTTTTTTCCCCTACAAAGCTAAGGTTTAATTATTTCCTTTAGTGTGGAGCCCCCACCCCTCCTTTCCAGTGCTTACTCTACTGGGCTTCCCAGAAAACCTTTTTTGACTAAGTCCATGGAGCTCCATTCATAAAGCTACACCAATCTTCTTTCTTTTCTCCTTTTCAGCGTCCTAAGTTGCAATACTTACATACATACTTTTATCCCAATAGATAAAGTTGAGTAGCTGATTCCAGCTCTCAGTACCTTATATTCATGCCCTTCACTTGATTCTCTTTTGTTTTCTTCTTTGAGCAAATACTTCTTGAAATAGTGATAATTTCTGGAGCTTTGGTAGGAGTCGCCCAGAGCCTAGTCAAGAGCAGTTTTCCACATGGAATGAGCATTCAGTAAGTAAAAATGAACATTTAGTCTTCTAGCCTACTTTTGCTAGATTATTTTTTCTTACCAAAGTTATAATACTTCCTATCACTCTTTACTTAGCATAGATACTTTCTCCAGATGTTGGAAGTTATTAGACGTGAAAAACATATATGACCCTGATTTCATTAAACAGCATATTAATAAAAAGCCAATTATTCTGTTTAACACAAATGTGTATTAATTTTGTATTATGTGCAAATATTTAGGCATAGATCCATGTACACATACATCCATTAACTAGTCAAATACCTAAATTAAAAATGGCGAGCTGAAAAAAATTCTCAGTGCAAAGGTGTGATTGCTTTGAAAATAGCCAATTTAGAAAAGTTTGGCCTTTAATTGGCCAAGTTAAACAAGGGACAATTACTACTAACTTGGTCCCCAAAGATTGTCTCTAATCATGTCATGTTTAACTTGGCTGGTTAAATTGCAAATAGTGTTACCCTTTCCTGATTTGGTTCATTTGGCTAATATAGTGCTTTTCTGTGGATTTTTTTTTCCTTACTTGGCTCTTTCTGTGAATGGAAACTCCATGGATTAGGAAATAACATACCCATTTTTCTTAAAAACAGAAAAAGTACGTGTAGCTTTTGTTTTTGTTTTAAAAAATCTCTGATACAATTTTATGAGCTCATAATCATAAAAATATCACAGGTCCATCACAAAATTAGTATGTGTATGTCAAAAGTCTTTATAGACTTCATATCTCAAAAATATTTTATTTTTCTTGAATAGTTTTACTTCAAGTTATAGGTGAAGAAGAATGTTATTTTTGTATAATGGGTCATTATAGAAGTTTTGAGATACACAAAAATCAAGAAACATAAAATCCATGTGGACGGGAACAAATGAATCCCTCATTGAATCTCTTCATTCCCTCAATGAATCAGCAACATTGATAAGCTGAGCAAGTTGAAACTTGCATGAATGAATCAGAAAGGATGCTGTCAACTGTGTTTCTTGGAAGTGACATAATGGACCACAACACAATCTGTCTCAAAACTTTCATAGTGACCCACGTACTAACTTTAACTTCTTTTGTCACTGAGAGATGAGTAGACATTTGATATTAAATTAGCACAAGGATGCCACACAATTCCATAAGGGCACAGAGAAGGATGGTTAAATATTTATCTCAATTTCTGTCTAAGAGCATCAGGATTCAGAGAAAGCCAGTTCCTTAGTTCAGAATGGTCAAGTGCATGCATATTAGATGAGGAGGGCATCTAATGTCATATGTACTACCATGGAATGCATCAAGCTAAGAAATAGGAATTTGCTTTCTCTGGTACAGAAACACACATACACATGCCCTCCTTAAATGTTTATTGTTTATAGTAAGCACTACAAACAATAAGCACTTAAAGAGTGACTGTGATGTGTTGGGTTCTCTATTAGGCACTGGGTGTGCAGAAATGAGAAAGACACACTTAAGTCTGTGATAATCTAGTACGTTTATTATAAATCAGGTTATTTGCACTTAACAAGTCAGGAAAAAATGGCTTTGAATTCCAAACTTAAGCTCTCTATGCTTCTTTTTAATTTGTAACAAATGCTACATCTAGTCTTCACCATCTCTCCCTTGCATACCACCACCTGATGCTGTTTGCCCCCTGCCCAGTGACTTTCCATCTCCCTCTTCAGTTTCCATATTCTTGTACTCTCTCCAACTTCAAAATGAACTCGAGAGAAGAGCTAATTAGTCTATCTTAGTTATAAAAAATCATCTAATAAGAACTCTCTGAATTAACTCTCCCAGGGTTATTTACCTTGAGGCAAAGCTAGCAAAAAATGCTCATGAAAGAAAGATAATTTTCAGATACCTTCAGGTATATTATTTACTTGTGAATACGATACAGCTTCAAAGTCATTTTCCACCAGAAGTCACAGTTAAATCACTTAGCAGTTTCTACATTTTCTATTTCTCCAAATCAAGACCTCCTTTTAGGTCAAAAACTGTGCTGGGGATGAGGAAGGGTGGAGCGGGCATCCCCACAGTATTCCAGGTCTTCCCACTGGGCAGAGGGATGGTCTAGTCTGCACATTGACTATCCAAAGCAATATCCTCAAGTGGCTTTACCTGATATACCGACAATTTAGGGTGAGTCGACAAGTCAACTTAGAATGAGTTGACTTAGCAATTTTTTTACTTGATGATGATGTGGAAGCAATAAGAATTCAGTAAAAAACACACCTTGAATTTTGAATTTTTATCTTTTCCTGGGGGTGATACATGTATGACATTCTATGGAGAATCTGGGCGGTAGTGGAGAGCTACAGCTCCCAATCACAGGATCGTGAGGGCGAACAACTGATACTCTACAGTGCCCAGTGTTGCCAGGTGATTTTGCCAAAATGTAGGCTAATGCAAAGTGTCTAAACATGTTTAAATGAGGCCAGGATAGGCTATGATGTTCTGCAGATTAGGCCTATATTGGATGGATTTTCAACTTATGATATTTTCAACTATGGTGGGTTATTCAGGATGGGGCCCCATTGTAAGTCAAGGAGCATCTGTATTAGTTTTGAAGAATTCAGGCTTGTGGCCTAAACTTATAAATTCTGTGCATCAGCACACTGCTGTATTGTGAAGTTTTGACTTTCAGTTACACGTGAGACAATACAGTGATTCTGTATATGAAATGCTTGTTAGGCATGCTGGTCATTGAACACATGCGCAAGAGATCCAACACATACAAACCAGGTAATGAATGGAGCCTGTGGACTCGACAGCCCAAAGTTACAGAAGTGTCAACAGTGTAGACTTGATAATTGTAGACAATAATTATACATTTAAAATATTTTTTTTCTGGGACTCAGGAGAAGGTATCTATGGGATATGGTGATATGTGTTGCCGGGAAAGTCTGACACCTCAGGCAGTTTTTTGTTGCTTTTCCAAAATCTTACCCAAAGTAAATAGGAAAGAAGGAGGTAATCTTATAAAAGTCGAGGGACAAGATATCGAGCCCTGCCCCCCCACATCACACCACGAGCTGTGCAGACACTCATACACTCACATGTACACATCCCCGTGCTGTGGACCCTGAGGAGTTTTCACAGAGCACAGTCAGGAAATCTCTGCCTTAGATATTTACCCTAAAAGAGCCTAAAGCAATGATATAGTTGAACTTGGCTTGGTGCCAAACTGTAAGTTTGTAATTAGTTTCAGAAAAAAAAAAAAGATACTCAAATAAAAAATGAGTTTAAGAGGGAGGGAGAAATCTGATTTGGAATGTCTTATCTGTACGTGCTTATGAAAACATGTCCAAAATACTGGAAATCTTCAGTCCTGGGTTTAACCTTGGCTGCTAACTAATCCAATAACCTTGAACGAGTTATAATAAGCACTCCAATAGGAGTTGGATGAAATAACTTTGGGCCGAAAGTGATTGGTGTATGTTTGGGGGACCTTTCAAGAAGTTCTTTACTTCAAGATTGTCTCACATAATTGTGCGTTGAACGCTAGAGCATGTATATGGAGTTTTAAATCATCATCAATCACCTGGCTTTGGTCCACCCCGTGGCATGCTGCTCTGGTCCCACAATGCCCTAGTATGTGCTATATGGTTGATCCACTGGGAAATACAGAAAAGGGAGGGGGATCAAGGTCCTGCAAATAGAGTGACCAGCAAGATTTCATAACGCCAGACTGTGATTGGTCCCACTCCTAGATCCCTTTTCTCCATGGATGGATGGCAGCTTAAGAAATTTGATAAAGTTGAAGTTCCATGTTGTAAATTCCTTCTAAATCTAAGAATTGGCTCCACCACCAGAAGAGACTGTTCGATGAATGATGACTCAGAATTACTGAAAATGACAGACTGTATTTTGCAGTATGACCTTGTTTTCTCCATTTATTTATTGCCCAGTAAACTGAATTCATGGGAAAGAAGTTTCAGGCCCCCTCATATTTGTCTTTGGGATGTATTTTTCTACATAGGGTAGCACGCAGCATCTCCATAGGATTGTAGACACAGATCATTTGCTGTAATTCTATCATTACAAACATGAGAAAATTGAAGGACAAATAATGAGAAATGGAGAAGCTTACGTGTAATCCCTTCATTTCTCCTTTTTGTCTGCTGCCTTTCCACTCCAGTCTTCATTTCCCCTCAGAAGAAGCAAGAAGTTTGCAAACTGTACTTTTGTCATCCCAGAAAATATGGATTGTATCTTCTGAATGTTGTGGTCAGCCTAATGAAAACAAAAACCACATAAAAGAAATGCGTACTCAGTAGGCACATGGAAACATGCTTCACGATGATTCCCAGTATGTTTACATCCCATTCAGCTTCTTCTCAACTAACCCATCCCTTTTGGGAAAGATCTTTTGAGATATGCTATTTAACAATCCTGGTATGATTAATTTCTGAAATTATTTGAGAACCAGCCCTCCTTAATTAGCTTGGCTAATTGAAATTTTCTTATATAAGATTAAGAATGTTCACCTTGACATTGGATTTTATGGGTTGTGTAGGTTCAAGTGAATAATCGGGGCAGTTTGTGAAATTTAAAATCATGTTCTATCAAAAGAAAGAAGAAAATGTAGGGTTTTTGTTTGTTTGTTTGTTTTAAAACAATACTGAAGCCAATCATTATTGACTCGACATTTATCAAATAGTTACTATGTGTCAGATATAGTTCTAGAAGCACAGAATAGAAAAGAGTAAAATCAAAAAAAAAAGAAAAGAGTAAAATCATTTAATCACTTTAACCTTGTGAATTTTGTTGTGAGGATATTTTGAACATAGGGAATCTGTTATAAAGAAGGTTAGATTTGGGCGGCCCCTGTGGCTCAAGGAGTGGGGCGCCGGTCCCATATGCCGGAGGTGGCAGGTTCAAACCTAGCCCTGGCCAAAAACCACAAAAAAAAAAAAGAAGGTTAGATTTGAGGAGTTACTTTTTCAAAGTCTTAGTATGACTGCATGTGAGGGAATTGAGAACTCTGATATATTATTAGGATTTACCAGTACAACAAAAAATGGGTCAAAAATAAAATAGGTAGTGGAAATTGTCTATATTTAATAAATTTCTGTAACATTAGTTATTTTTACAAAGTAAATTCTCACCTGAACTTACATTTTTGTGAAGAAATGTTACCTAGTAAAGCAATCTAACTGAAATTATTGATCCCAGGAAAGAGGATGATAATAATAGAAAATAGTTTTTTCTTATAGTTCTGAGCATCAGGAATTACCCCTGAACCTCAATGAACCTCAGCTTTTTTCCTTGGTAAAATGAAGGAAAGAAATTGTTCCACCTTGGAGTTAAGTAGCATTTATAATTACTGTCTTCTCTCAAGATAGGCTAAATTTGTGAGGGCAGAGACCACACCTGCCTGTTCCCTGTGCGGTCCCAAGTGCCTCGCTTAGTTACAAAGTCTACAAGGCTCTCAGAAATATGTATTGAAACACAGTAAACATTTGTTAAGGATTATTGTGAAGAAGAGATGAGAAAATACATGACAAATAACTTGAACATTGCAAAAGATTACTGTTAAGCTAAAGAATTCACTTTGTAGCCTGCTGTTTTGAGATTTTGCAGTTTGGGTAAATGCTTGTCCTCTCTCCAGGCATAACTGGGTTGCTCCTCAAGACCTCTGGGCCCAATCTTTGTGAACAAAAGCTGCCTTAGCAACTGGCTGCACTAGCGGGTCCCCAGTTTTGCCCTGAGATGACCCGCCATTCCGAAGCAAGACAAAGTTTCAAAGTGAAACTTCATCTAAGTCTCTGAGAGCATCGCCCTCCATGGGCACCAAAATGGGATTTTATGATATCTGGTGGGTGAGGTGTGGACTCCATCAGTTTGGCCAAGTCAGGCTTTGAAATAAACTGTCTTTATGCAACTCATGGCCAGGATGGAAAGCCGCACAAACCCCAATTAAGTAAAGATTTGGACAACCTCCTGAGAACACAATCGCAGGAAGTCATGGACTTTCATCTGCGGTCTGTTCTGCCCTGTTTTCTTCAGAAGAAACCAAATTCCTTCCCCGCTACCAAGCACAGCATTTCTTCAGCTAAGTCCACTATGGTTGGTTTCCTTTGAAGGGGGTGTTTGCCACTGTCCCCCACCATCTTCCAGATAGGGGCCTCCGCTGAGTCATCACTAACTCACCGCTGGAGAGGAGCTCATGGTTTGAAGGAAAAGCATTGTCTGTGAAGGTCCCTTTAAAACAATTGTCCTCACAAATTACCCGTGACATCCCTGGCCCCCTCAGACCTCCTCCGACTCCCACCCACCCCCACCCCCGACCCTGTGAGCCCCACAACTCTGTGCTGTAGAAGACCAAGTCACCAGCAGCCAGCGGGCTCATGACTTAGCCAGTTCCCAGACACAACCATGTCTCCACTACCCTTGAGCCCCTGCCAGTTCCATCTCAAGCCAAGCCGCATTCCAGACACTGACTCGTCAAGGTCCCCTCTGAGTTCTGATCACTCAGCATCCAAGAGCTGGCTCCCGACACTTCCGCAACACTGCCCAAATTAAACTCTATACAGCAGCAGTGTGATGACCACGCAGTCTGGAATCACATATGAAGTATTTCATGTATTTCCCTTCAGGGACAGCAATAATATTTTTTTTCCTACCCTCAATGAATGCCATATTGACACCTCTAAGGGAAGACAACTAACTGTTAAGGACATTTGCCATCAGCATATAAGTTCTGAGGTTTTATGATGTGTCTGGCAGAACCAGACACAGATATCATACTGGGCACTTACAATTTTCTGGAAAGCCAGCAGAGCCCTGCTTGTACCTGGAGCCTTGCTAAGTGTTCCTGATTGGCAATTGCATCCAGATGTCATTCTTAACCATTGACGTTCAGCTTCTGGGCATGGGTAATGTAAGACCGGGACAGGACCCCAGGGAAGGGGCGTGTAGGGAGATGTTCTCAGTAAGCATGTTTGCATATGCAGATATGTGTGTACTGTACATACACACGTGTGCTTGCATTTCTATGTGTGTGCACATAGTCATGTGTGTAAAGGGGAAGGAGTCGGGAGAGATTCACTTTTCAGAAGTGCTAGGAAACCCAGAAGACATATCTGGTGACAGTGGTTAGAGGAAACACTCAAATGTTTCTGAAGAATGACATGTTGATCCTGGAAAGGAAGGGAAAAGCAGAGATGTTCCCCCCATCCCGTCTTCCCTGCTCCCTTGGTGTCATTCCTAACCAGCTCCTCACTGGAGGGAGCAGAGCTGCTCCTCTCCTCAGCCAGCCTAGCTCAGCCCCTGGGAGAAGACTGCGCAGCTTCCTACAGACCCTGCCAGACCCCACACACCAGCTGCATCCTGGGTGACTATCAGGACAGTAAGGCCCCCTGAGTCCATCTGCAGCCTGGGACGAAAGGCCAGTACTCACAAACACCAAACAGCTGCAGAGAGCAAGGGAGACTTGGGAAGTGACCCTCATTATGAAGCCAAAGCTGACACCATGCTGGAACAAAATGACACTGTATTAACCATTGGAAAAATGGGCCACTGATGCTTGATCCCAAAGAATATGAGTGGTATACACTTACTATTTTGTTTTGAAAAAATTTCAGATTTAGAGAGAAAAGTTGCAACAGAACAAAAACTCTCAAAATAACTTTACCCAGAATCCCCAAATGTTAATTTTTGCCTTTATCACATTTTCTTCGTCATATTCTCTCTCTCTCTCTCTCTCTCTCTGCATGTGAATATACCTGTGTATCATTTTAATAACATATCTAAGATTTCTAATTTTCTGACTTAAGTCATAGGCACTATACCCCTTTGCTACTAAATTCTTCAGATAATATTATTAATATCTAATTTATAGGCTTTGTCCAAAGTTCCTTAATTTTCCGAATCACATCCCTTACAGCAAAATAAAACATTTTTTTCCTGGTGCAGGTTTCAGTCCAGGATCCTGTGCTACATTTAATTGTTTTGTCTCTTTGGGGCCCTCTAAACTAGAATAATTTTGGAGTCTTTGTCTTTCATGACCTTGAAATTTTTGTAGTACGTCCCTCAATTTGGATTTGTAACTTTAGGCAGGAATGCCATAGAAAGGATGTGACATCCTGACACATTATATCAGTGGGCAGGACTCTGATTTATCCAGGAAGGGGTGAGGTTAACTTTGATCTCTTGGTTAAAGTTCAGCATGCCGGGTTCCTCTGCTGTAAAGTGTACACATATACATACATGCACACGTGTGCATGTACAGTACACACCTTTGTAATTAAAAATAATTTTGTGGTGAGATTCTTTACATTAGATAAATATCCTTCACCTACCAGTTTTAACACCCACTGGTGTGATTCTTGCCTGAATCAATTGCAACCATGATGTTTATCAAATGAAAATTTTCTAATTTCATTATTCCTACTACACTTACAAACTGACATTCTATTTTCCTTTCTAGCCCATTTTTTGTTTTTTATTTGTATCAGTGTGGACTCATGGATTCTTGTTTTATTCCATAGATAATAATCTATGAATGCAGTACTGATATTTAACCAGTGACACTAGAATGCTGGGACCTGAGAGGCTATACAGAAGTGTTACCTGACTTTTTAATGCTCCTGGGCTACAGTTTCTGTAGAGAGAACTGGGGGATGGAACTTGAGGCAAATGAAACACTGATTTGGATTGTGGTCCAGAAAGAAAATTGAGCCCAGTGCTCAGTGTGCAGCTCCCCATAGCAGAGCGAGTCAGGAAATCACATCTCCAAACGCCCCATACTGGGGCCTTCAGATGGTTGCTGTGCCTAGTGGGACTCAGATACCGGGCAGTGGGTGGGGTCGATGGTCATCTTGATGGCCATTAATATTAGGTCAGCAAAAGCTTCACTGATATTGGAACTGATTTGACTTTTTTTTTTTGAGACGGAATCTCAGTCAGTTGTCCTGGGTAAAGTGTTATGGCATCATAGCTCATAGCAACCTCAAATTCTTGGGCTCAAGAGATCCTATTGCCTCAGCCTCCTGAGTAGCTGGGACTACAGGCACCCACCATGTCACCCAGCTACTTTTCTATTTTTAGTAGAGACAGGGTCTTGCTCTTGCTCCAACTGGTCTCAAACTCCTGAGCTCAAGCAATCTACCTGCCTCAGCCTCCCAGAGTGCTAGGACTACAGGTATGAGCCACTAGGCCAACCTTATTTGACTTTCATAAAAGACAAAATGTCTGCTTAAGGGATAGTGACCATATGTGAATTGAAGATTGCCCAAGGTCAGGGGTGAGGGGCCTTCCGAAGCCATGTCTATTGGCTTTCTGGAGTCTAGAGCTCTTTAATCCTATCCCTCCCCCTTCCCAGGCTTTCTCTCCACTTGGCCTCCTGCTCGCCTCTTCTTTCTCACTAGCCTTTTACTTCTGTCACGGTTTCCTTTTCGATGTGTGGTGCCTTAGGCACTCAGGCCATTTAGAAGGCTGATCCTCATACCTGAGAATTTCACTTACTGAACCCTTCTTAGAACTGGGTCTAGCTGCTCATGCTCACCTCTGAGTTATGAATTGGAGGAACTGGGAAGGGTCCCCTATTGGTCAAAACTCTTCAGTTACAAGTGACAGAAATCAACTTGAACTCATTTAAATATAAAAAATATATTATAAACATAAAGAACTGTCAAAATGAACTCAGGAGCACAAATGTGAAGAGACATTGGGAGGCTGGTGTGGTGGCTCACACCTGTAACCCTAGCACTCTGGGAGGCCGGAGCAGGAGGATCACCTGAACTCACAAGTTCAAGACCAGCCTGAGCTAGAGTGAGACCTGTCTCTAATAACAGCAAAGCATTGTGGCAGGTGCCTATAGTCCCAGCTACATGGGAGGCTGAGGCAAGAGAATCCCTTGAGTCCAACAGTCTGAGGCTGCTGTGAGCCTTGGCACTCTACCAGTGGCAACAAAGTGAGACTTTGTCTAAAAAAAAAAAAACAAAAAACACTGGGGAAAGAGTAAATCAGATTTGAAGAGCTGTCCAGACCCTCTGTGTTTTTGTCTTTGTAACTTTTGACATCAGCCTTATTATCTTCTCTCCTTTCTTCCCTGTTTCCCTGGTCCACGTGGAAGAATGTGCCTGCTTCTTGGGATGTGGAGTTTACAGGTGACGACACCAATCAAATTTCAGGGAAAGAGAAAGCTTTGTGCATTAGGGAAATAACCTAACAGACGTCCCCAGGGGCTATTACCCTCAAATTTCCCTCATTTATTCTTAAATTTCACTACTAATAAGTCTCAATTTTCAAGTATATTTAATACAATTTCAATTGATTTAAAAGTAAATTGTTGGGAAAAAGCAAAAAAAAAAAACCCTATATGCATAATCTATCATTTAGTGACAATACTGCAAATGTTTTTGGTGTGTATTCTTCTATCCTTAACTCCGTGTGTGTTTATTAAATATAGGACTATAATATTATGCATATATTGTTTTATAACTGCTTGCCCCTCTTAATTATCAGCATATTACCTTGACATTTGCATTTCTTCTGAAACACAATGTTTAGTGGTTGTATGGTATTCTTTCATATGCCTGTGCCATAATTTAACCAATTCTCAGTGTCTTAGACTTTATTTGTCATACCATTTAGTTTACAAGTCAACTTAGAGAACTAATTGCCCTTGCCCCAAAGCTATGATATCACTTTGATTCTATGCTTCTGATCAAAATTTATTTATTTACTTATTTGTTTTTGGAGATAGAGTCTCACTTTGCTGCCCTTGGCAGCAACCTCCAGCTCTAGGGCTCAAGCAATTCTCTTGCCTCAGCCTCCCGTGTAGCTGGGACTACAGGGACCACCTGTAGAGAGGAGGTCTCGCTCTGGCTCAGGCTGGTCTCAAACTCGTGAGCTCCGGCAATCTACCCACCTAAGCCTCCTAGAGTGCTAGGATTACAGGAATAAGCCACCAGGCCCAGCCCTGGTCAAAATTTATTGACCTGGAGTGAACCCACCATCTAAGCTCAGTTAAGAATGTTCTCTTTCCCAGGAAATTAAAATTGGGTCCTAGAGACTCCCAGTTTCTTGTGGAGCTCTAACTAATTCTGGGAAGCTTTGGGGCAGCCAAATCTTCCCATGGGGGAAAAGAGGCAGAAACAAAGAGTTAGCTAAGATACAGATGAATGGAGCAGATTTTCAGAGAGAAGAAAGAAAAAGAGATGGAAGGATGGACACTCCTTGCATTCCCAGTGATGTTTCAGTGTCTGGTTTTAGTCTGTATTGGCTTGAATGGTGAACCCCAGAATTCCTATCCACCTGGAACCTCAGAATGTGAGCCTATTTTGAAATAGGTGCTTACAGATGGAATTAGTTAAAGGTCTTGACATGAAATGATTCTGCATTTAAGGTGGGCCCTCAATCCATTGACTCGTGTCCTTATAAGATGAGGAAAGGGTACAGAAGCAGAAGAAAGGCCATGGGAAGACAGAGGCAGAGATCGGAGTTGTGCTGCCACAAGCCAGGTCACACCTGGGGCTGCCAGAAGCTGGAAGAAGCAAAGATCCTTCCCTAGAGCCTCCAGTAGGACAATGGCCCTGCCGAGAACTTGATTTTGGATTTCTGGCCTCCAGAACTGCGCGAGAGTAAACTTAGGTTGTTCTAAGCCACCTAAGAACTTTTGTTAGAGCAGCCACAAGAAATAAACACAAGTCCATTCCTGGGTTCAGCTACATCATTACTCTTGAACTCAGGCAATAGGGAGCCCTGCCTTGGGACCCCTACTTCACCTCTCTTCCAGCCAGGCCCTTCCTCATGGGCTAGGAGACACGCCCCCTGTGGTCTATGTCCTCCCCTCCTAAACCTCCTGCTGATGACCAGTATCCATGAATTCCCAACCCAAATGGCCTGGACCTGCTTGAGGCCTCTGGGGACTTCTTCCCTGGGTTTGTCCTCTCCAAGGTATTTCATGTTGCTGGTATGTGCACCCCTGGGTCCAAATAGTAGGCCAAGGTGATTGTGGGAAAGATGTGGATAAACTTGAATAGGCAGGCTGGCGGGTGCACGCTTGTGTGATGTGTGAGCAAGGCCCGGCAGATGCAGGGCACAGCAGGAGATGAAAAGATGACAGTGGTTTGGGGCCAGGTGGCCAGGGGACCCAGAACCTAAGTCTGGGCCACCAGTAGTTTTGAAGGAATATGTGTCCAAGTAGAAAGTCAGCACATTGTATTTAACTGTCCGTTAGCTTGGTAGATCACTTTTAAATATTTCCACCTCTGGAAATATTTGTCCTCATTTGTCCTCTCACCCCCAACCACAAATGTCAAAGGCAGGGCTGCCCTGTGCTGCTCTTAACCTCATTCCTCCCAGAGGCACTTAGTTTGTAGCACCAACGCCCCCTTTTTCCCCTGAAAGCTGGTTTGTCTTGGCTTCTGTGTCTTGCCTCTATAAAATCGTAGTATACTCTATGTTTTTTAATGTAGGTTATTTTTACTTTGTTGCCATTATAAATTTTACTACAGTGAACATCTAAGTGCATACATTTTGTGCAGTTATTTCCTTAAGATAAAATCCTAGGAAGGTAATTATGGAATCAGCGGGTATACAGATTCATAAGACGTTTCATATACCAAATTCTCCCCCTCAAGCCGTGTAAAAGAGAATACCTTGTCTATTCTCCCTGTCCTTGAAGGCAATTAAAAATATCTTTTAGGGTTTTATTTTTAAAACTTCAAATGCATAAAATTGTTATTGTAAATGAATTAATCCGATCACTTTTCTGCTCATTGGAACTTCTTTTTTTTTTTGAGACAGGGTCTTACTTTGTCACCCGACTGAGTGCAACAGCACCCAAATAGCTTACTACTACTTTCCCAGCCATCTTCCTGCCCCAGCCTCCTTAGTTGCTGGGACTACAGGCACGTAGCACCACACTCCGCTAATTTGGGTATTTTTTGTAGAGACATGGTCTCACTCAGCTGGTCTTGAACTTCTGGCCTCAAGCAATCCTCCCACCTTGGCCTCCCTAAGTGCTAGGATTATAGGCATGAGCCGCTATACTTAGCCCCAAAAGAACATTCCAGAAAATATTGGGCCCTGAGTTTAGGGATATGCAGGACTTGCTAGAAGATTTGAAAAGGTACAGATAGGGAGGAAGGTGAAGACAAACGCCTTTTATCTTGTAGCTTTGCCCAGGGCACCTTGAGGACCCTTGTGTCCCCACGTCTCTTTAATGTCAGTGAAGGTACATCTCAAACAGTGATTTGGAGGGAGACTCACGGGGTACTTGTATGTGACCTTGTATATCTCACTTTTGTTTTCTAGAGACATGGAAGGAACAGTGGTAAAATGATGGAAGGGCACCAATACCTTTTCTCTTTCTGAAAATCAGAGTGGTCTGTCTTGTCACTCTGTTTCAAGGACAAAGATGAAGGCGTGAGGATGGAACAGCAGAGCACACAGCTGAAGTCGTGATGTCACAGTCACCAGCCTGGGGAAGGAGTCGACAAACTCCTACATGCTACCAAAGCATACAGGTTAAAGGAGAGGGAAAGGAGCCACTGTTTTAAAACTAAGAGTTGAAAGCCAGAGATATTAGTCATCAAGTTCTTTCTGGGCAGTTAAGTGAAATCAAAACTCACCCTCATATTCTTCACAGGTT
Source organism: Nycticebus coucang (assembly GCF_027406575.1). Classification (NCBI taxonomy): domain Eukaryota; kingdom Metazoa; phylum Chordata; class Mammalia; order Primates; family Lorisidae; genus Nycticebus; species Nycticebus coucang. The sequence continues at coordinate 65,183,811 of NC_069788.1, forward strand.
GACTGACCACACACACGCACACACACACGCTCAGGCACACACACGCACTCATACATGTACGGGACCACACACAATTCTTCAGCCTCTGCCTGTGGAAACAAAATCAGTATCATGCTACACATAAAACACCTATTTAATCTAAAATTGCATTTTATAGTCCATTTACCCTGCCAGAATAGCCCAAAGTCCGTCACTTCTTTCTGTTCATTCCGAGCCGCAGCTCCCTCTTCCTTGTTCTCCCCGTCTGTGTTAACTTGCGAAGGGGCTTTGAAATAGACAAGAAAAGCTCCCCGAGAGGAACCGCAGCCGAGACCCGGGGTGGGGGCGCATGCACCGACACTCACATGCCTCTAAGCTGCCTACACTGCTTTAGATTTTTTTTTGTTCTTCCAACGCACTATAGCATGAAGAAAGAAGGAAGGAAAAGAAATACAAGCCTCAGAAGACCGTGAGTGTGCGTGTGTGTCTGTGTGTGTCTGCACGTGTGTCTGTGTGTGCGTGTGTCTGCGTGTCTGCATGTGCACATGCACATCCCCACAGTTCTATGTCTTGGGCACATGGGTTGTGATGTTGAAACTGCAGACATGTAATGAAAGTCCGTAAAGTATGTGCTCTGCCTTAGGGCCTGTGTTTTACCCGAGTAATCTACCCCTCCATCCGTGCATTCGGTCCTTGCATGATGTATCACAGTCTGATTTGTTCTTTATGTAAGAAAAGAAGATTCCAGCAAAGCAGTATTACGATAAACTAAAACAGGCCAAGCTAACGCCCATTGTCTGAGGCATCCGTGTGTGTAGCTCAGAGGTTTCCTAAAGACCTTGTTTACACTCGCTCCATGTGGCAGTGACAAGCTCATTCCATAAATGTATGTGGATGAGAAAGCTTTCTTTAGTTTCCTTGAACTCCTGAGCCTCCATCTGTCTAGGTGATGGAACATGCTCAGTCAGTCAGTCCAGGGTCCCCCATTCTCCGTGTAAATCCAGGGTGTAGTGTCCTACCAAGGTAGTGGTAGCATCCACTGAGATGCTATTGCCCGGCCTGGTCCTCTGACATCCATTCACACGGATGGCTGCATCGTCCCCTGTTGCTCTAGCGTCCTGTCTTCCTCCTGCCACAGGAATGTCCCACTGTTTCTACCCACCCTAGGAGAGCAAGAAATCTGGGACACCCCAGCCCCTTCCCTCCCAGGCACATGGGATTCTTTGGCTGCACCCCTCTCTTAGTTGCCTAAGGCTGCACCGGGAACCCCACACAGCCCTCTCTTCTTAGAATCTACCTTTTCTGCAAGGCTGTCCTGGAGGGGAGGCTTAAGTTCCTTTTGGGCTCATGTACCTCCACCCCCCTCAGGCCCAGCACCCTCTCAGCGGATACAGGCCTCTCCTGAGTGACCCGTTCTCTCTTCTGAGTCACCACTTATCTCCAGTTTGGGGAATGCTTTTACATCTGTAGAAATTGTAGCAGTTTCCTTCCACTGTCCCTCTGGGCCCATCCCCTGGCTCCAGTGCACATTTGCTTTTAATGGTGTGCACCTGTGACTCTCTTCCTGGGACCCGCCCTTGCAGCCACTTTGCCTATCTCATGCAGCAGTAGAGTGTCCAGTGTCTGGGAGTTTACATCAAAACCTCCCCACTCCCAGGGTGGTCATTAGCCCAAGACCAGCAGGTGAAGAAATGCAAAAGCTCAGCTCTCTTCTCCGAGTTAGCACAAATTCTAGGGCATAACTTCTCAGAGAACTTAGAGCTCTCTCGATGGATCAGGCTGAAGCTAGGAATTGCACCCCACCTGGCTTCTTCCCCTCTGTAGTGGACACCGTGGTATGCCATCCAGATCCAGCTTGGGCTTGCACCCTCAGCTGGGAGGCCTCCTGGAATTGCCTCAGCTGAAGAGAGTTGCCTCCATCCCAAGCCCTGCCCCTCCTCTGGGCATCCCTCATCCCATCCCTGGCTGATACACAAATACAAAGACTCAAAAGCCTTGCCCTAATTTGGGACAACTCTAAAGCGTCAGCTTCAGAGCTCTCCTTGTGGCTAGCCAAAGGCTTTCTTGACACCTCCCCACAGCCCAGCCTCTACCCAGTCCAGCTAACGTCCCTTCCTCTTCACAGGTGGAAATACCAGGTACATTCCTTAACACCCGAGACCCACTGCCATTCACAGGAGGCACTATCTGGGGCAGAATACTTCAGTTTTCTTATCTCTAATTGTACGCATCTTTCTGAGTCGTAGAGAAAAGACAAAAAGAAAATCCCAAGACCAGAGATGTTGGCGTGGATGTGGAGAAAAGGGAACACTTCTACACTGCTGGTGGGATTGCAAATTAATACGTTTCTTTTGGAAAGATGTTTGGAGAACACTTAGAGATCTAAAAATAGATTTGCCATTCAATCCCATAATTCCTCTACTAGGTGTATACCCAGAAGACCAAAAATCACATCATAACAAAGATATTCGTACCAGAATGTTTATTGCAGCCCAATTCATAATTGCTAAGTCATGGAAAAAGCCCAAGTGCCCATCGATCCACGAATGGATTAATAAATTGTGGTATATGTACACCATGGAATATTATGCAGCCTTAACGAAAGATGGAGACTTTACCTCTTTCATGTTTACATGGATGGAGCTGGAACATATTCTTCTTAGTAAAGTATCTCAGGAATGGAAGAAAAAGTATCCAATGTACTCAGCCCTACTATGAAACTAATTTATGGCTTTCACATGAAAGCTGTAACCCAGTTATAACCTAAAAATATGGCGAAGGGGGAGAGGGAAGGGAGAGAGTGGGAAGGATGGGCGGAGGGAGAGTGATTGGTGGGATTACTCCTACAGTGCATCTTACAAGGGTACATGTGAAACTTAGTAAATGTAGAATATAAATGTCTTAACACAATAACTAAGAAAACGCCAGGAAGGCTATGTTAACCAGTGTGATGAAAATGTGTCAAACGGTCTATAAAACCAGTGTATGGTGCCCCATGATCACATTAATGTACACAGCTATGATTTAATAATTAAAAAAAAAAAGATTTAAAAAAACATTTGCTTTAAATAGTGCCTAGCGCATAGAAAGTTCTCAGTAAATGCTAGCTGTTTCATAATGCATACAAGGTCTCTGCAATTTTTTTCTGAGGGCAAGACTTTTGAAATTCAAAAGACTTCAAGTTTCACCTAGGTCATCGCTTCCTGACATTATGAATTTGGAAATCTAACTTGAAAGAGGGAAACCGGTAAAAAGAAGACGAGGCAGAAGGAAAGGGTGGGGAGTTATTGGTTAATATTTCAAAATAGCATCCTGCCATGTCTACTTAGATTCTTTCATCTTGGCAGAAGCTTATGCATGTAACATGGAAAGAATCGTCTAGTTATCTTGAGATGAGATTTTTTAAAATCTGAAATCATGATGTTTGGTGACCATCTTCAGATCCTTAAAGTGCTGCTTAGTCAAACTTCAAGCTTTACATTTTTAATGAAACCATTCCAATTCTGAACAGGATCACAGAAACAAAAAGATACTATCAAATTAGCCAAAAAGAGTATAGAAATAGCTTCATTTGGTAGAAGGGGAGGGAAAAGGGGGTTAGTTCTCTGTTAACTTGACAATGAGTTCCACCCCAAAGCAAAGTTGTTTCCTGTGGGAGGGCTATTTTGGACTCTGCAGATGTAAAAAATAAGGCCTCTTGTTCCCACAGCAGGTGTGCAAGCAATGCTTCGCTCTTGACTCACTGGTATAAAACAACAGCTTTAGCAATTGCCTGCTAATTGAAAAACAAGTCTCAGACACTCACCCCTTCTAACCTTCTTAGCTGTAAGAATCACTCAATTCCAAAGCCAGCAACTTTGCGGGGGTGGAGGAACACCTTATTGACAATAACACTAGAAGTACAGCTTGGATTTGGAATAAAATATTTCTAATCCCTCTCTGGGGGAAGTGAGCTTAGCACAATGAATCCATGGGCTTTGGCCCTCCTGAGGTATTTTTCTCATTCTCCCTGGCACGGATAAAATCTAAACTGTACTTAAGAAACGGTGTTAAATGTGTTAGTTGACTGAATCTGGCATTTATAATGCAATTTAGCAAAGTTTTATATTGACAGCATGACATTTTTAAAGGGCCCTTTCTGATTAACAAGGTTCAGAATCACTCCCTTGATTATGCTTGCAGAGTATAAAACGCTACAGGGTCTGGAAGCAATGAATTGGGGCTCTGTTAGCATTAGACGCATTTTGCTTTCTTAGTGACCATTTTGAGGGAGGATCAGGCTGGAACTACATTTTTTAGGACAGAAGAAAATCTGTTTTCTCACTTGGGGTGGTGGGGGGGAGGATTTTCTATGGGAAAAAGCCCTCGATGGGCTGAAGGGAAGCCGTGGATTCCAAACCAAGGCTGAGCAACTTGTCCTCATGGGACCCCGATGTTACCTGCTGTTTTCCTTGTCTGGACAAAGAGAGTCTGAGAAATCCAGCTTGGGACAGGCAGAAGGGGGGCAGAAAATTCTCTTTCCAAAGAGCAAATCGATAAAGTTTAAAATGTTATTATCTTAGCTTCATTACTGTCACTATTACTACTAAACTAAATATTTCCTGAATATTCCCTAAATGTCCAACAATCTCATTTGGAGCAAGAGACAACAGTCGTGTTTTTATAAATGAAGCAAATGAAACACAGAAAATAATATCCGTTACCCCGTGCTTTTCACAGTGGACTCAGACTTACGTCCAGTCTCTGGAAAGTGATGATCTTAACAACCATCTATTGGGCTTCCAAACACGTGCTAGACACTCTCAGTGTGCCACCTACAGTGGTTGTGTGTGTGTGTAGTAAACTATTCAGAACAAATTTATCAATTTATTTAATTGTAACATGTTTAAGTTACAATTCAGTGACTTAGAATACATGCACATTGTTGTACAACCATTACCATCATCCATCTCTAGAACTTTCTGGATCATCCTAAACTGAAACATTGTGCCCACTAAACAATTGGTCTCCCTTCCCCACCCTGCAGCCCCTGGTAAGCACCCCTCTAATTTCTGCGTCTATGAAACTGACTCTATGAAACTGACTACCGTAGGCATCTTACTTAAGCGAAATCAGACAACATTTTTCCTTTATAACTGGCTTATTTCACTGAGCATGATGTAGCACGTGTCAGAATTTCCTTCCTTTTTAAGACTGAATAATATTCCATTGTATATATAGACCACATTTTGTTTAGCCTTCATCCCTGGATGGGCACTTGGGTTGCTTCCATCTTTTGGCTATTATAAATAAGGCTACCAAGAACACAGGCATACAAATGTATGTATATGAGCATGCGTAACTGTACAAATCTATCTTATCTCTGATTTCTATGATGATCCCAGAGCAGCAGTGTGGTTCCCATTTTACAGGTGAGAAAATTGATACTGAGAGAAATGACCCACCTAAGGACCATAGTCCTATTGAGTGGTGATTTGGAGACATGGAACCCTATCTATCTGCCATTTCCCCTACATCTGTATCCAGGTCCAGTTCAATTCATGTGCTGTGTTCACTCACTGTTATTACTCCCGTGGTACCAGATGTCCTTTGGGACAATCTCTTCTTCATCATCCGTTGTGATATATTTTCCTATTAATGGATTGGATCAGGTCCTGGCAAGAATCCAATTACAGATACCCAGACAGTCCAGAGACATCGAATGCCCCTTCCTCAGCACACAGGGAGGAACTAACGAGGTAGAGATCTTATGAGACAGTTCCTATGCATAGCCGTACACTGAGATCCATCCTGATGGAGGAATGGCTACTCTCAAAGCCACATGTCAGTCCTCCTGTGATCCAGAAGGGAGAGACCAGACTCAGGGTGTTGAACAGGTGTCTAATTCCATTCTCTGCAGCACAGAGAGATTTTAGCAACCATTTATTGGGCTTAAGGAAAAGGGATATTAGCTAAGGCCACCAAGCGCTTAAGGAAAGGAATATTGAGACAAGTTAAAAAAAAAATTGATGTTCCAGGCAGTGCCTATAGCTCAAAGGAGTAGGGCACCGGCCCCCTATACCAGAGGTGGTGGGTTCAAACCCGGCCCTTGCCAAAAACTGCTAAAAAAAGAAAAAAAAAAATTGATGTTCCAATACTTAAGATTACATTTCAACTTCTCCTCACTGATGTTTCAAGAATATTATTTGGAACCCAACAGGAGAGTTTAATATGTCTGATTACTTGAGGACAAGTCCAAATGATTCTATTTGCAGCATCTTACTTGCATAGGTTTTATTTTGAATTAAGGAGGAGGAAGGCGGTGGCAGGGGGTAGAAAACACCAGTGAGCGTGAGACTGGGCTGCTGCCTGGCTGCCTCACACAACAGTGTCCATGTAGCTGTGAGCAGAGCAGGGGGTCTGCCCTTGTATGGAGACCCAGGGGACATGCCACATCTCCAGCTGAAGGAGAGAGAGGAATTTGTCACCTGGCACCCCTCGCCTCCAGTCCTCAGGGAGCACTGGACAATGTGTGGAGGAGGCAGTGGCAGAGGGGAGGAATCCGCAGGCGCCTGAAGCGGCAGAGGCTATCACCCCACGGGGCAACTGGAGAGGAAAACAGTGGCAGGAGCAGCTGAGGCAGAGCTGGCACATCCTACCTAAGTGAGCTGCCAGCTAAGAAATCAGCTATTGTGCTATTCCTTTGGGCCCCTCTGTCCCTGCTGCCCCACACTTTCAGAAATCAGATGGTTCTTCCCACCACTAATATCCTATGACTTGCAGCAATTTAACAATGATCCAAGTAAAACAAAGACTGAGGACCTCACCTGGGGAGGCAGGGAGGCAGTCAGCACACACACCACAAACACCATGACAATGGCAGTTTCTTGAAAACAAGTTTTACAACATGTTGTTTCTGATGAGCCCAGGATACATGGCTTCTGTGCTGCTGATTACAGCACTAATGGGAGACTCCCAGGCCCAGGCGCAGCATCTGAGCGCAGCAGCCCCTCCCTCGCACAATCCTGATGCGTGCCAGCCAGTCCCCCGGGCACGCTGCAGCTCTGCGTGTCAAAGTGGCGCCTGGCAGCATGTCACAATTAAAGGACCTATCAGCATTTCCATTCTAAATACCCCCTTTGGAAGGATTTATTATTTGTCCATTAAAATAAATTGAAGCCTTGCTGGAACACAAGGCCTCAGAATGTAAGCAATTTGTTGGAGGGGCTTTATTTGGGGAGGGGGGTGACTAGATTCAAACCTGATTTATTTGTAAGCTAACAGAAAATACCATCAAAGCAAGATGTGACAATTAGTACACATTTTTTTTTCCTAGAAACTATACCAAAGGACAGTAAAGGAGTGCAGCTTATCCTTATCCTAGGCATCTTTCCTCTTCCCAAACATCAAGGCCAAGCTCTGTGGCTCAGCCCAAATGGATTGATCAATTGACTTTGTAAATGACAAAGCAGCAGGCAGATGGCCCCTGTCCCAGGACATTTCTCTGAGTGGTTTCCTGCAATGGGCTGATGTGCCTCTGTCCTGGAGAAAGGCCACTGTTAGCAGAAACTTCTCTAACAGAAATTCCTGCGAGATGAAACTCCTTCCCATTCTGTGCTCATTATTGGAGGAGGAAAACCCTACACTTGAATCACAAATCGCCTCCGACTCCAGAGTCCATGCTTTTAATGTTTGTGTTTCCAAGTGACTTCAGAGGGAGGTTTGGGCTGGCCGTTTCTGTTTGTTTGTGAAACTGAAATGTGACTTTACAAATGCAGAGCTGGAAAAGAGACTTTCTTGAGGGATTTCCAAAGATTGTTGTCAGCACATTTCTTAGCCTAAGTTGGCAAGACTGAGAGCTGAGAAGGGAAGAAATATCCCAGCATAAAAAAAAAGAAAAAGAAAAAGAAAGAAAGAAACGAAGCCAGAGGTTTACCCAAAGATGGTGTGGTGACATAATGGGAGCTCACACAGAGCTCTTTCTGCTTGTAGGTGCCGGTCACAGTTCTAGGAGCTGCCTCTTTACAATCACGCTCAGACTAATAAAAGTCTTCAGTGCCTGTGGCTCAAGGAGTAGGGCGCGGGCCCCATATACTGGAGGTGGTGGGTTCAAACCCAGCCCTGGCCAAAAAACTGCAAAAAAAAAAAAAAAGTCTTCAGTGAAGATGTAGTGGTCAGATCCCTCACCTTTACTGATAGGGATGCTGTGCCTCTTAGACCCCAGATGGCCTGCCCAAGGATGCACACAGGGCCCAGGCGCTAAAGCAGGGGCCTCCACAGCCCTAGGCCCTCCCTGCTCCGCTTGGATTCCTGCAGGGGAGCCCCAGAGAGAGGGCAGCCTGAGCAGATTTAAAGGAAAGTAGAGTCTGACGCTTTATTTTTTCATTGAAAATAGGTTTGTCCACTTAGGCACTGGAAGGAAGCACATGTGTTGGCACGTGTGACGTGTGCCCACGTGCATGGCAGGCCTGCTCATTATCCTAATATCACGGCTGTTAGAACTGCAGAGAAAGGACTTCTGGGAGGAGACCCGTTCACAGCTCCCCTCACACAGCCCCTACTGGTGGCAGATGGGGCCTGAGGTCCAGGTCTCCCCTTTGGTCCGGAGCCCCTCTGACTAAACAGGACTTTGGAAAAAGGAAAAGTGAAGATAGACTCTGATCTAAGTGTGAGAGAAGAGCAGAGGAGAGGAGCCCAAGAGGGAATATCGGCTGGGTCATCTCTGCAGCGGGGCTTTCCACCACCTCCTGACAAATTTTAATTCACATGTAGGAAATTCACTTGGCAGATGGGAGGAACGTAACGGGGGTGTCATGCTTCATGTGGCTGAAGTGCCCCATCATTGCCTAGGATGGACCACCCACCCTCATTCCTCACTTACAAACACCCATGTTTTAAAAAGAGCTCTAATTAGTGGAAAATGCCATTGACAAATACTGCATAGGCAGTGCCCCGGTGGTGCCAACGAGGTCCACTCCTTCCCACCTTCTTGGAGTCCAAGGATGAGCATCTCTTCCCACCCACCCCAAGGATCAGTCCAAGTTCCTGGAGAGGGCATGGAGAACATTCCCAGCCTCAGCAACTAAGGTCTGTAAGAGTGAATGGTGTTAAGCCGCCTCCCTCAGATATGCTGGTTTGATAAATCTTAAAACATTGGAAGTCTGCCTCTCCCCTAGTTAATTCTTTAAACTACGCTTGAACACCTACAGCTGTTTTTCTTTAACTTCCTTTGTCTTGATGATGGGAGCTTTTCTGTACTTAGATTTCTCTGCCCTGGTCCCTTATCGCTACAGTTGAAAAAAAATCCCAGCAACACTGGGGACAGTCTTCTGGATTAGGGATGGCACATCCAAAACATGTGGCATATGGAGAAGAGACCAGAGTGGCTTAGCACTTGTAGGCACTGTGCCTGAGGACCTGGCCCACTCTCCGGGGAGAGAACTGTCATCGACACTGGAAAGGGAAAGTGTTGCATACCCTTCAACCTCCCAGGGCTGAGAAGAAAGCCCGCTGGGCCTGGATTCTTGGCTCTAGTCACCGTTTCTCCAGAAAGCTCACGTCGATCAGGTTCTTGTAGTAAAATTTTGCCATCCTCCTAGCTGGTGGCCCTTGTGACAAAAGATCCACCCGGCCTTGTCACTGCTGCCTCATACTCACCACCAGTTGCCTCGGCATCACCTCCCCTCCTCCTCCCTCCTCCCTCTCTCTTCCCAGCTTGGCTGGTTCATGGCCAAAGATACCAAGAGAGATGTTACTTATCCGCAGTGTGGGCTGCTTAGCTAAGTTACACTTTGAATTTGCAAAGTGATTTGGTCAAGTTTATGCTTTCTATTTTTGGCTAAGGGTGAGGGGGCAACTATATACCAACAGAATATCTCACTCCTAGAGCTATCCCTCCTTGCAAGATGAAATTATCCCCTCCCTATCAACATTCACAGTCTGTTTGCCCTAGTATGGCTTTGATAGAACTTGTATCAGTATAAATATTACTTTAGCTTTTAACCGCTAATTATATCAACATAAACTTAATTTATAGTGATAATCACAGTCATAATGTGCTGCTGCCAAACATCACCACGGATGCTTTGAGGCATCGTGTAAATTCAGCCATTAGCAATCATGTAAATGCTCCCATTACTCATTATTACACTGGCTAAAGAACTTCTCTAATTGACTTCTTCCCAAAGTCCATAGTAGGTAAGAACGACAGAAGACTAGACAATGTTGATCAATGTCTTGCAACCACCTTGTTTCTTATAATAGCCCGTGCTGATAATACAAAGTTGCAAAAGAGGACCTCAGCAGAGCATGAACAGAATCTCAATTTTGAATTTAGTTTTGGTCATAGCAATCAAATCACAACACTCTCATTCAGGCAAATGCCAAAGAATACTTAGATTATATAACATGCCGCTTTTATCTCCTTATGTCAGGATTGAGAAAAAGCTGGGGGGGGGTTGCATCTTGTAAATGCATACTGTTTTGCAATTTGAGAAATTTAAAGTGCTTTACTTATTTCTATTCTTGCTCCTTTTTCTGTAGCAGTTTAGTGCTGTCATTCCTAACCCCCAGGAGGCCTGTTAGGAACCAGGCTACACAGTTGGAAATGAGCAGTGGGCAAGCAAGTGAAGCTTCATCTGTATTTACAGCCACGCCCCATCACTCTGCATCACCGCCTGAGCTCCGCCTCCTAGCAGGTAAGCAGCACCATTAGATCCTCAGAGGAGCATGAACTCTACCGTAAACTGAACATGGGAGGGATCTAGGTTACGAGCTCCTTATGAGAATCTGAAGTAGAGATGTAATGCACTTGAATTATCCCCAAACCATCACCCCCACTGCCCAACCCCATCCATGGAGAAATTGTCTTCCATGAAACCAGTCCCTGGTACCCCAAAGATTGGGGACCACTGGTTTAGTGGATATTGTGCCACCCAGCATCTACTTTCCCATCTAGAGGGAGCAGTACCCTAATTTTGCTTGGAGAACCCCCCACCCAACCCTCTCAGCCTTTAGTCTCATGTGACAGACTCCATCCCTGAGTGGGGCTCAGGAGTGAAGCATGTGATCTATGACCATTAAACAGCACACCCCACCTGCTCCCTGCCCACAGAGAATGAATGGGTCATGAGTGTGCACGTGGCCCAACTCTGGCCAGGGGCAGTCAATGAGACTCAAGTCCAGGAGGTGTTATTTCTCACACTGGGTGGTTGGAGAGCTGATCCCTTGACCTGGTAGAAACCTGAGAATGAAGCAGCCTGCTCAGGAGAGAAATAAGATCTCAAGACATGGAAGCCCCTAAGTCACATGGCATCTGAAACCAGCCCTGTTCTTGGACTTTACAATTATACGTGCATCAAGCATCCCTTTTTCCTTAGCTTGGTTGGATAGTTTACTGTCACAATCGAAAAAATCCTAATTGGGGGGCGGCGCCTGTGGCTCAGTCGGTAGGGCCCCGGCCCCATATACCGAGGGTGGCGGGTTCAAACCCGGCCCCGGCCAAACTGCAACCAAAAGAATGGCCGGGCATTGTGGCGGGCGCCTGTAGTCCCAGCTACTCGGGAGGCTGAGGCAGGAGAATCGCTTAAGCCCAGGAGTTGGAGGTTGCTGTGAGCTGTGTGAGACCACGGCACTCTACTGAGGGCCATAAAGTGAGACTCTGTCTCTACAAAAAAAAAAGAAAAAAATCCTAATTGATACGGGTAGCAAGTGGACTTCAGGTATGACTATATCCATTTCTAAAATGAACAAATGTGATCAGGCGCAGTGGCTCACGCCTGCAATCCCAGCACTCTGGGAGGCCGAGTGGATTACTTGAGCTCAGGAATTTGAGACCTATCTAAGCAAGACAAGACCCTTACGAAAAATACAGAAAAATTAGCTGGGCATTGTGGCATGAGCCTGTAGTCCCAGCTACCCGGGAGGCTGAGGCAGGAGGATCACTTCGGCCCAAGAGTTGGAGGTTGCTGTGAGTTATGATGCCACGGCACTCTACCAAGGGTGACACAGTGAGACTCTATCCCAAAGAAATAAATATATAAATAAATTTAATTTAAAACCCCCCAAAATGTAAGGTGAATAAATGTGGGCATAAAAAAAGATGTCCTATCAGTAAAGGAGCCATGTGAATTAAACACAGAGGGTGAGCCGACCCTAAATGTTCTAAAACCAAAGCAGTACAAAAATAAATTAAAGAGTTTTAAAAAATTAAAAGCCAGAGTTTCTGGTGCAAAAGCTGATGTCTTTTCTATTTTAAATATTTCTGATTCTCCAGTTGGTTCAGTGCCTTGTGGAGGCAGACAAGCTTCAGGAGAGTTGTGGGGCTTTGAGGGGGGTAAAGGGGAGCCTGGGTGAAGTCTATGAAATAAATGATCAATTCAAAATTCAGGAAAGTCGAGGGACTAAAGTAAAAAGTGAAAAGCTAGATTTGTAAGATCCTCTTGTTCTTGGGAAATCTAGTGTGTGCAAAGCTGAGTAAGTATGAGGAAAAGCAAATCCTGGGGACTCAGAAGATGCCATTTTTCATCTCTGCATTCATAGTCCCAGCACCCCACCTGCTGCTCTCTGCAGTGCTGGGGCATGTTATCTGTCAAGGTCCCCCCAATTAGCACTTTGAATGCAATCACAACAATGGGGACCATGCCCTCATCTGCCATGGGCGGGCTGGTCTCTGCAATTAAGCTAAAGTTCAGGTTTTGGCTAATAACAGGCAAGGAAAGTGACAGGGAAGGGAATGCTTACTCATTAACTCATGCTAATGGGTGCTAGAACCAGCCAGCCACCAGCCAGGCACGCAGTGTCACTCTGATCTCAGGAGCGTTTGCAGGTTTATTTCACAACATCACTGAGGTCTGGCAGTTATCTAATCAGGAGTGGTTTTAAGGGAAAAGAAAAGGATAATTTTGTTTTAAGTGCCAGTCTTAGGTCTCAATATTTTATGAAATAGTCATTAATTTTCAATACAAGGCTGATGGTGATATGATGAGGCCTGCATGTTTATGCAGACAACGTTCCTTGGATATCCCTAAGAGTTTGGTGAATGCTGGGGAAACAATTATCTCTTATTTATGTAAGGCAAATGATAATTATCACACCAGTCTAAGCTGTCTGACAAGATAGGTCACTGGGAAAAAGGGGAGGGACTGACAATGGCTTTAACACTGGGTAATATGGGAAGTGGGAAAAATGAAGCTATTTTGCTGATGGAAGAAACCATTGGATCCATTCGTTTAATCACTCCTTCAACACACATGTATATTGAGTGCCTACCAAGTGCCAGGCACTCCACTCTGTTCCGTGCCTTCAATTGTCCTTTGGGAGTTGGACAATATTCTTCTGGCCCCAGGGAATTAGGTCTCAGGAGACCCAATTAGGTCTTGTATGAAGGAAAAGTAGTAAAGGAGCAATTGCTGCCGCCCAACAAGTCTGACTATGTCTGACACTTGGGTCACCCAGTTTTAGGCCTGGGTGACCTAGAAAAGTATTGACGTTTGTGTAAACAGTATGTTTGAGTATTGGGGGTTGTAAGGATGAACTTACAGGCATTGATGCAGACTTTGTTCTTTTGAGGTCAGTTGGATACAGCAGGCACTCAGCCCCCAATCCTCTTTGTCCCAGTTAAACCATTATTCCCTGTAGCATCATCCCAGACCGTGCTTAACCCCAGCCCTAGTCAGCTGTCAGTGCAGGGCACACAAAGGCGATGCGTGGCTAAGATTGTATTTGCCACCACGATAGGATAAACAGCTTAAAACACATACTCAAGACATAATGGGTCGTTTTTCAAAAATGATAATGTCTGTGAAAACCCATTGAACAGTTTTAAGGACTATGCAAATCTACCGCAGAACAAGGGTCATCCATCGTGCAGGTCATTTTGTTGGACTCTATATCACCACAGCTACAGATGTTCCTAAATGGATGATTCCATTTTAACTATTAATAACACGAAAGCAAGTCCCAACTTCCCTCCAGAGCACCATCTACTCAAAATTAATTTATTAAAAATGCATTCTAGTCATTAGTGCTAAGCAGATTTATGAAAAGCAGATCATCTACATGGACGTGCAAGCCCCGAAGTCTCAATCTGTGCCATGTTTGCTGTTACTCATCCAGAACCCTGGTCATGTGTGTCCGTATTTGTAGACTACCACTCTCGAGGTTATTTATTTCTCCTGCTCCATTTCTCATGGTGACGTGGCTTTCCAGCATCATCTGACAGGTGGTAATTGACAACAATCTATATAAGTGTAGTTTATGCTGAACATATTCCACTATGTGAAGGTAATGTTCAGATTAGACCCTGGGTGTTTGTTGAGTTCTAGGGAGAGTCTTAAAATTTCTTCTCATTTTTAAATGATGAGCATTTTGGCTCTTAATTTTTTGACTGGCATTTTTGCTATTTGGGGGATAGGTTGTCAGCTGATTTAGTGACAGCCGGTCATACCAGTTACAAAGTATATATTTTTTATTTTTATTTATTTATTTATTTTTTGTAGTTTCTGGCTGGGGCTGGGTTTGAACCTGCCACCTCCAGCATATGGCGCCAGCACCCTACTCCTTTGAGCCACAAGCGCTGCCCACAAAGTATATTTTTAAAAGCAAAAGCGTCAATAAGAACTCAGATAAAGTCTTATGTAGGGTTTCTCTATTAACCCTTGCATTTAAGGGGGAAGAAATATATTGTGGTAGTGGAAAAACAGATTATAAAAAAAAAAAAGGCCTGACTCAGCACCTGTAGCTCAGTGGCTAAAGCGCCAGCCACATACACCAGAGCTGGCGGGTTGGAAGGCCGGGACCTTCCAAACAGCAATGACAACTATAACCAAAAAATAGCCAGGCATTGTGGTAGGCACCTGTAGTCCCAGCTACTTGAGAGGCTAAGCTGAAAGAATCGCTTAAGCCTAAGAGTTTGATATTGCTGTGAGCTGTGACACCACAGCACTCTATGGAGGGTGACATAGTGAGACTCTGTCTCAGAAAAAAAAAAGGGCCTTTTTGTTTTCAAATAATAAGTGTAAAAAGAGTTAATTTAGGGGCCACCATTCACACTGGATTGTATGATTTACTAAATATTAAGAAAAATGCAAGCCAGTTTATAATTTTAGAAAGAAGATTATTTTCATCCATTCCTCACTAAATTTTTGAGCTAAAAAGAGAGATCACTTGATCTGTTTGACTATTAAGCTGTGAGTCACTAACGGGCCACAGCTACAGTGGTGCAATCTGAACTGGAACCCAGATCTTTCCATATCATCACAAACTCCTCTCTGATTATCATTCCATGTGAGTGTAAGCGTTCTATTACTTTATCTTACTGCTTATCTATGGGAGGGAGTGAAATGCAGAATTTTAGAGTTTATTAGGCTAGTTTATTACACTCACTTTTGTGAAAGATAACGTAAGTCACTTCCCTGCCTAAAATTTTAATAACGTGGGATGCTGTGTCCGCGCGCACACACATGCGTGTGTGTATGTGTGGATATGTGCTCATGTTGGCAGGTGCTCATGTTGGCAGGCTCATCTAGTAAGAGCACCAAAGTGCTGAAGGGGACATGATACCAAGTCTGTCCTGGGGAAGGAAGGAGCCCAGGAAAAAGTAGGCTTCTCCACGATCACCCTGTTCTTTGTATTTTTGTTAAGTACAGCTTCCAGAGCATATCTTAGAACCATTACATTGAATTTCCAGAGTTGGAGAACCAAATTTGCATTGTCTAAATGCTTCTACGCTGTTCTGCTTTTCAGCCGAGTTTGCCAGCCACTGTTCTACTCTACCCAAAGGTAAAGTGCTTAGGATAGATTTATAAGAGCAGATGTCTCCACTAGCGTGAAAACCGGGGAACTGAAACTTTCCAGGCAGTTAGAGAGGACCTTAAACCTAGCTTAGCCCAGAGTTCCTCAGCCACTTACGGTCTCTACCAGGCTACCTTTGACCATCCCTGCTGGGTTACTGTGCCCCATAGCCTGGCCATAGCCTGGCTGTGAGTTCCCCTCCCATTAGGGACCTGACAAAAGTGCTTGTGGAAAGCTGATGAGATGAAGGTGCAGGGGTGGGAAATAGCTTCCTAAAACACTGGGGATCTCAATGGGATTAGAGATAGTTCTCCCTGGAACCGCCAGCAATTCCAGAACAGTCTGCATTCCATTGCTAACTCACGGCAAAACAAGAAAATAAAAGGCAGTAAGGTGGATTTTCCCTAAAGCTAATCTTACTCAATTTTTAAAATTCTGAGTAAGAGTATCTCTACTATTTATAAGAACATGAAATGATAGTTAACAACATTTTAAAGTGTCATTTACCTGGAAAAAATTAAACGTTATCAACTCTATATCAGTCCCTGAAATTTAAAATAAAGTTTTACCAGTCTCAGAAACCAGGATGTCTGCAGACAGCCAGTCTAAGACTTCTAAACAGAACTCTTTTTTTTTTCCTTCCCTTCTTATCTTGCCACTCTTTGTCCTTATGTACACTAAAATCCCACTGCAGATAACCCCTGAAGGTTTATAAATTGTTTCTCTCTTATTTTCCCCTACTATCTTAACAAACTTTGATTTCTGTTCTATTTATCTTATTCACCATTACTGTACTTGCTGAAATCAATGCAAATGTTGAAATGACTTATATAAACTTTCATGAGGAACCTGAGCATGTATTTGGATCCCTAAAATCATGAGGCAGAATTTCAGAGATAGTAAAATTTTTGTCTCGCCAATAGAGGTAGAAAGACTATTTTTCCTTCTCCCCAAACCAGTTTCCTCGAGAGAGCTTCTCTTTTGCAATCGTAATATTAGATGTCATCCTCTGTTCCAGAATCTTAGATCAGCAAGTAGAAGCACTTGTTTCCCTCGTGGTTAGGGGCTCAATTTATGTGGATATGAATAAGATTTACGGTGTGTAATAAACATTACTAAAATGTGACAAAAGAGTGAAGATTTAAAGACACTTACTAATTTAAGATGACATTTTAAACATTCACAGTCTTTAGAGAAATACATATTTCAGGTCTTTATGCAGGTTTCAAGGCAGAATGCCTATCAGGAAATGAAAATCATCTGTGTACTTGTCTCTCCTGCACGACTCCCCGTCCCCATTTATCACTAGCCAGTGGCTACCCTACTGATCAGTGTTTAGTAGTGCCTTTATGCTCCGCACCTAGATGTTAAACAAATTAGAATCTTAATATATGAGGTGTGACCATGAGGCCTATAAGGAAAGGGAGAAGAAAAAACATGGGAGGAAAAAAAAAAAAAAAAAGCTGGCCACCACTTAGTTATGCATGCCCTGTTAGAATACTAAGTTCTCAAGGACTGAAATTGACCCTGTGCCAGTCTTCTGGAAAATGCTGCCTGGGCTATTTTTCCTCTTACACGGGAAATTATACAAGTAAGTCTACCAAGAAAACATGTCATGGATTTGGAAAGTTGGTACTTGGCCAATTTTCACACATCTGGTTCGCCAGGCAGTCTTTGCTCATCAGCTAATAAGGACTTAGTCCGGGGCCGGCCCCGATCTGCGTTTGATCTCACCTGGACGCTGCCCTCAGCTCTGGCCTGGCGCTCTCCATTCAGGGCCTCTTTTATTTCCAATAAAAAATGGTCTCGTGTTGTTAAATGGTCTCTAATTTTTCTAATGGCAGACAGTAGAGTTTCTTGCTGGTTTTCAGTAAGCGTGCTTTATTTTGCCTCCCTAATTTGCTCCAAGTTGAATCTGATTGCGTTTACTTGGGCAAAAGGGAGGGGCTGTGGCTACCCTGAAAGCCATGTGCTTGAAGTAGCCCTAATGATCTCATGGGGTGTTGTGTGTAATGCAAACCCCAGGTCCCCTCCGCTCTGAGTAGATGCCAGTCTCGGTGACTGACATGTACTTTAGCACTCAGGGCTATTTTTCAGTATGTGATTTACTTGCTCCCTTTAATTACCTTGGAGATGGCAAGCCTCGAATATTTGAGGCCTGGCTTCCAGGGCACAGAGTATTCCCTGGAACAAGTCACAGATAGCACCTGGCCCCTTTTAGGCCTGAGCTAACTCAGGGAGGTTCTCTGTTACCAGTTCCAGGGTGGACCTGCCTCTGCATTTCTAGGAACTTCAGAAATACACATCGAGCAGAGAAGACCCAGTGGTGAATTATGGTCAGCCACAGAGGAGAATTTAACTCATTCCAAGGAAGCCCATAATGTGCAACAACCGATATTATAGAGAGCTATTTTTCTCTCTTCTCACATAGTGGCACCCTGTGCCCCCCACACAGAGAGTTTACCAAGCGTGGTTCACTTTCCTCAATGGGTAGCACTTGCTCTGGGGGACACCCAAGTCCTGCCGCATCTTTAGGAATAAATGAAATTTCTCTTGATGTCACTTCAGGTGCCTGTACTCAACATGGGCTCTGTTAAAACCTAGACACAGAAGCAGAGAGTCAGGGCCACACAACTTGCAAAGATGATTTCATATAGCCAAGGGCTTTTTCGTACCCATTGCCTTGAACATTTTATGGTGAATGAGCCTATTTCTTCTTTCCTTTATAGATTCTGCACCTTACCTGTCACCATATAGATACATCCTTTGAGTGAGTTTCCCACCAGCAGAGGTCTTGTGACCTGAGGGGCGTGCCTCCTTCCTGGAACAGAGAGAGGGCGGGGATGTCTGACTTTGTCCAGGCCTCACTCTCCCATCCGAGCTAACCACTCCACTGGGAGGGCCTTTTCCTTCAAAGCGGTAATTTTCTTATATCACAGGCCATTACATGCTGTCATCTCGTATGTATCCAGTACCAGCATGGTTACAAAAAGCAAATTACTTCATGGAAGAAAATGTCAGCAGTTAAAGATGCTCAGAGCTAGGCTCGCCCTCCCCAGGGTCTCAGGTGATCATGCTCTCATACCTTGGTGTTGGTGTCAATATTTAGAGATAGTATGGAAAAACTATTAGGTGCTCAGGCTTTCGCATCAGACAGCAGGCTGTGTGCCCTCAAGTAGATTACTTAATATCTCTGGAGCCCATAAAATGAGAGGAAATCCTTTAAATCACTAAAAACCTGTGATTCATTACTAGCAACGGTTTGCGGAAACTTTGGATATGGAATAGGTACAATAAACAGAATATTTATCTCAATGTTTGGAAATTTGCCTGTGTGCTCATATTTGCTCAAGGACTTTTAGTTAGGCTTGTTTTCACTTTTCCTTCCATTTA
Organism: Nycticebus coucang; assembly: GCF_027406575.1. Taxonomy (NCBI): domain Eukaryota; kingdom Metazoa; phylum Chordata; class Mammalia; order Primates; family Lorisidae; genus Nycticebus; species Nycticebus coucang. The sequence goes on from NC_069788.1 coordinate 65,202,954, forward strand.
TTCATAATATTGACTGGCTCTTTTTTGCTTTGCTATCAGAGCAAATGAAGCTATTCAGGCTTGCCCTCAAGTGTAACTGCAAAAACAAGCTCCTCAAAGCAAACACACTAAAAACTACTAAGAAGGAATTCCAAAAGCCAACCCAAGTTAATAGATGTAGCTCAGCTAGTTGGTCCATTTAAAAAATTCTCTGGGAACCAGGGCCCCAAAAGTGCAGACAGAGCCAGGCTAGTACTTAGTGACCCCCCAGTATACACAGGGTCAGGTCCCTGTGTCTAACTACTCCCTGAAAAGTTAACCTCTCCTAGGTAGGTAGGAGCGAAACAATGTCATAGTCAACAAACAAGCCAACCGAAACCCCAAGAAGAAGATACACAAAGAAAGATTGGGATAATTTTAATAATTGTTAACACTGGGTGATAGATGATGGTTTGTGGAATCATTATTCTCTTCTCGTGTGCATATTTTAAATTTTCCAATATAGAACGTTAAAAATGGATCATAGACCTAAATGTAACACATAAAACTAGAAAACTCTTAGAAGATAACATAGGAGAAAATCGAGATGACCTTGGCTTAGCGATGACTTTTTAGATAATGACACCAAAGGCACAATGAAAGAAATAATTGATAAGCTGACATCATTTAAATTAAAGATTTCTGCCCTGCAAAAGGTGCTATCAAGAGAAGGAAAAGACAAGACAAACTGGAAGGAAATGTTTGCAAAAGATGAATCTGATGAAGGACCATTATCCAAAATATGCAAAGAACTCTGGGCGGCGCCTGTGGCTCAGTGAGCAGGGCGTGAGCCCCATATACTGAGGATGGTAGGTTCAAACCCAGCCCCGGCCAAACTGCAACAAAAAAATAAGCCGGGCATTGTGGCTGGCGCCTGTAGTCCCAGCTGCTCGGGAGGCTGAGGCAGGAGAATCGTGTAAGCCCAAGAGCTAGAGGTTGCTGTGAGTCCTGTGACGTCATGGCACTCTACCAAGGGCGGTAATGTGAAACTCTGTCTCTACAAAAAAAACAACTCAGCAATAAGAAAAGGAACAGCCTGATTTTTAACAATAGGCCAAAATCTTTAACAGATACACCTGTGCAAAGACTATATAAACTTGGCAAATACGCTTATAAAATGCTGCTTCATGTCATACGTCATCAGGAAATGCAAATTAAAACAACAATGAGATATCACACCTATTAGAATAGCCAAAAACCACTGCCAAAATGCTATTGTGAGGGTATGGAGCAACTGGAACTCTCATTCATTGTTGTTGGGAATGCAAAATGTTACAGCAATTTTATAAGACAAGTTGGCCATTTCCTATAGAAATAGGCATACATACTTTTACTGTATGATCTTTGGTATTTACCGAAATGAGTTGAAACATATATCTACACAAAAACCTGCACACAGATGTTTGTAGAAGTTTTAGTCATAATTGTCCAAACTTGGAAGCAACCAAGATGTCCCTCAGGAAGTAGATGGATGAACTGTGGCCCATCCAGACAACGAAATATTATTCAGCACCAAAAAGAAATGAGCTGTGGAGCCGAGAGAAGCGTGGAAGAAACTTAAATGTACCTTATCAGTGAAAGAAGCCAGTTTGTAAAAGCTCCATACGTTATAATTCAACTATGTGATATCCTGTAAAAAGAAAAATTATGGCGACAGTAAAAAGATGAGTGGATGCCAGGGATAAGGGCGAGGGAGGGATGAACAACAAAAAAATAAGCCGGACGTTATTAATAATGTTAAAAAGTAATCCCACACAGGGGATTCCTGGGCAGTGGAGCTGCTCTGTGTGATACCACAATGGTGGATACATGTCATTGTGCATGTGTCCAAATCTATAGGACGTCCAACGCCCAGAGTGAAGCCTAATGTAACTATGGACGTAGGGTGATGATGATGTGCCAGTGTAGGCTCATTGATCATAGCAGTGTGCTGCTCTGCTGGGAGCTGTTGACAGTCGGGGAGGCTGTGTGTATGTGGGGGCAAGTGGTAGATGGGAAACCTCTGGTTAATTGTGCTGTGAATTTCAAACTTCTGTAAAAAATGAAGTCTTAAAAAATAAAGTTTCAAAGATTCAGCCCTCAGCCCTGTAGCAGGCCCCTCTCAAGTACTGCATGACAGGCTGCAGAAGGAAGGGAGGAAGGCTGTGCATCGATCTGGCTGAAGTCCCTGAAAGCACTAATGAGCGAGGAGGCTGGGTGTCCATCGTTCTTCCATTAACTGCTTTGGCAATACCAGAGAGCTCCATAATGATTTTGCGAACATCAGAGTTCCTCCTTGGAGAAATAGTATCTTTGCCACATCATATCTAAAGGTCAACCACAATCCTTGATGGAATCAATTAGACAAGGCCCAGGAAATCATTTTCTTCTGCTTCATATAAGTGTACTTGACCTCATTTCCCCCCACTGGGCAATAGTTTGTGTGCATGCCAATGGGCGTGTGCGTATGTGTGTGTGTTGTGGGGTTTTCCATGGATGGTTTTAATATGGGCTCTGCAGTTTCATAGAAAAGCTAAATTGAGTAAAGAATGAAGACTCATTGCTAAATATTTCTTTAAGCACCTGTTTCCTTAAGTGGACTGTGAGCTACTCATTTCTACATCCTCTGAGCTAACATGGGGTCTGCTCTCTGCTAAAGGCATAGAGAATGCAGGTTGAATGGGGTTAAAATGATACTAAAAAATAAAGGTTTACCAGATGTAAGGAAGGGAAACCCTGAAGGCACAGTGTCAACAGGAGCACAAGCTCAGGATTCAGATAGACTCAAGTTCAAATCCTGCCGCCCACTCGGAAGCCCCCAGCACTGGGTCTGTGATCCTGTCTCTGTGTCTCAGAAACGGGATGGGTGGTGTGGCCAAGAACCAAAATAGAAACATGCTTGAGGAATAAAGTAACATTTAAATCATTATATAATTGTAAACAATTGTAACTTTAAGAATGGTGCCTGTGGCTCAGTGAGTAGGGCGCTGGCCCCATATGCCGAGGGTGGCGGGTTCAAACCCAGCCCCGGCCAAACTGCAACAACAACAACAAAAAAAAAATAGCCGGGCATTGTGGCGGGCGCCTGTCGTCCCAGCTGCTCGGGAGGCTGAGGCAAGAGAATCCCTCAAGCCCAAGAGTTAGAGGTTGCTGTGAGCCGTGTGTCGCCACGGCACTCTACCTGAGGGCGGTACAGTGAGACTCTGTCTCTACAAAAAAAAAAAAAAAAAAAAAGAATGGCGTGAATTTTTTAAATTGTGTAGGCAATTTGTTTCAAAACAACCAATGTCCTAAGGTGGTGTGTTGTGTTTTTTTTTTTTTAATCAAAAGTCATACATGTTTAAGTTCAAAACTTCCAAACTGCATGAAAGTAAAGACTCAGTGATAATTTCTTCCCACCTCAATTGAAAACTGAAAGGTTAGAATCTACATTGGAAAAACGCGCTGGAGAACAAACATTAGGAAATTCAGATGGCAGAGGTTGAGTTTTGAGGCCAGCATGAATTGCAACAGTAATGCTATATTTCTTTCTTTCTCTCTTTTTTTTTTTCCTGGCTAAATGTATATTTTTTCCAACCCTCTCTCTGATACCAAGGGAAAGCTCTAAATGCCAATCCTTCTCGTGTGGGAGAAAAAAATAAAGCAAAGTTGAGCTCCCACCCCATTCCCTTACCCAAACTTTTTGTGTCAACATAATCCCTCTCCAGGGCAAGAAATGATCTTTCAGCCTTCCAGATCAGCCTGGGCGTTCAAGTCCTTGCCCTTGTCTGTGCCCACTTGGAGGCTCCAGGACCTCCCACACATCAATCCGTCATAGATAAGACCAAGTCTGGTATACTGGGTTCTGTTAGTCATCACTGTGTGTGACAGGGGCCCGGAGAGACTGAGCCTCTTGCTTCCTGCTACTATCTTTGAAATGAATGAGGGAGATCTGGGGTGATGTCAACCATGAAGCACAGTTGCTAAGTGGGACCTCTTGATTGCACAAATATTAAAAGTGGAGGGCCCAGCTCATAACTGGTCTTGGATACAGCTTGATGACTGTTGCCCAAAGCTGCTGCGTGCCTCAGTCTATCACCCTCTGCTGTGGAGGTGGGCTCTCCCCATTTTCAGACCCATGCTTTTGATTCTGGAAGAGGGCAGAGAAATCCTGACTGCAGAAGGCAGAATCAAGCCATTTAGAGACAGGAGCACAGGCTCATGAATGACCTTGTCCCACCTTTGCAGCCTCTCAGCCAGGCCAGAGAGCCCACCACCTCCAACTCCCGGAAGTCCTGCGGATGTAAAAGCAAGTCCTAGCCCGTCTCAGCCATTCCTAGGCAGTCGGGGACTCTCCACTGGAGCAAGCAGTAGAACCCTTTCTCAAGTTCTTCCTCTTCAATGTTTTGCTGCCCATCACATCTGTCGGCAGCTGCGTATTTGTCTGGGAATAGAAGATTCATTCATTTATCCATCCACTCACTTACCAAATACCTCTTAAGCACTTTTTTTGTTACATGTATCAGACGAGGCGCTGGGGAAACAGTAGTGAATGAAAAGTCCCTTCACCTTCAAGATCTTTCCAAGCCAGGAATTTGTGTTTGGTTTTGCTGGTTTTTGTTTGGTTTGGTTTCAAGTCTTGGTGTCAGTGGCCATGGAGAGGCCTCTTTGCCTTCATGGTCTTTCCAGGCCAGGAATTTTGTTTGTTTGTTTGTCACTTTGTCTGTTTGCTTCAGTCTTTGTTTCTGTACCCAGGATTGTGGCTGATCTCAGAGGTCAGGCTGTACATACTGCGCTTACTAACAAAAGCAGCCAGCACCCGCCACATGGAAAGGTGGACGCAGGACAAATCATACCTCATGAGGCTAATTTTCTGTCCCCTCACTTCTCCCAGAACGTAACATCTAAGTAAACTGAACATCAAGAAAACCTTAGCAAAGAGGCAGAAGGACATGTCCCCAAAGGGCAACTTGCAGCCGAGGTGTAGGAAAGGGAACATGGGTACGGGGTCAAGAAAGAGAAGATGTCGCCAGGTAAGCAGGGACCATGCTCTCGGGGTGTTAACTTTCCTTGGTGTGTGTACTTTAAAGACCTTTTAACTGATTTCTAATTAGAACCCCCTTCCCTCACCCCCCTTTACCCCATAGTAGTCCTAGACACCTGATTTTAAAACATCACAATATACCCCAAACCACTAGTGTGTGAGTATCTGGTTTACCACTTACCACACTCTGAAAACAACCCTGAGAGGGGACTCAGGAGCCAAAAGGAGCCAGAAGTCCATCCTCTCTGCCTTGGCAGCAGCCCTGCTACTCAGGCGAAACTTTGTCTTCCCGTTCTTCACGTGGGGGCTCCTGGCAGAAAACCAGAGCTGAGGGTCAAAATACTATCACAGAATCCTACGCCTCCAACTGGGCAAAACTAGAGATCAGAGTCAGGATGGGCAGGAGAACGCCCACAAGACAGGAGGCTCAGAGGCCTGCTTCATAGCACAGGGCTCTGAGTTCACTCACGGCTCTGGGTGAGGACTGAGGAAATACTAAATGTCAAAAGCATTTCCAAACTTCCTGCCTTAATTTTTTCATCTGTAAAAGGGCTATAATAACAGCATCTACTTCTAGGGTTATCGAAGGGCTTAAATTTACATGAAGAGTTTAGAATGGTGGGGCAGCACCTGTGGCTCCGTGAGTAGGGCACTGGCCCCATATATCAAGGGTGGTGGGTTCAAACCCGGCCCCAGCCAAACTGCAACAAAAAATAGCCGGGCATTGTGGCAGGCGCCTGTAGTCCCAGCTACTTGGGAGGCTGAGGCAAGAGAATCACCTAAGCCCAGGAGCTGGAGGTTGCTGTGAGCTTTTTCTCCCGGGCGACAGAGTGAGACTCTGTCTCTTAAAAAAAAAATAGAATGGTGACAGGGATAGAGGGGATAGAGTTAGCATGTATTTAAGATCCACATAAATAAATGTTTACCATCGTAACAATCAGGTCTGGGCAGGACACAAATGGTGGAGCAAAGGGTTTAACTGGGAGTTGTTTAATGTTGATGCTATTTCCAGAGGTGGGAGCAAGGTGACATGACCAAGAACTAGCAATAGGCCAAGCCCAGAGCTGGGGAAGAGGCGAGGTAGAGCCTGGGGGGTGAACACACCCATCTTTCTCTCCTCCCGCCCCCTGATCCCCACTCTATGTCTCCAGTGCCAAAACCAGAGGAAGGCGAGAGGCAGATGAGTCCAGGAGAAGCAGGGCGTGGATCCGTCTCTGACAGAGGAGACCAACCCAGATACCCGGCGGCGCAGCTATTCCTGGTAGTGGATTTGTCACTGGTATTACTAATTAGTGTTAACCTTTGCAAATTAACATCATCATTAACATTGGGTAACTCTCATACCAGGACCTGTGTCTTGTTACAGAGCTGAGTTTTGTTCTTAAATGGCTTCCTGTATTTTTATTATCTTTAATGGGATTTGACTTTTTGTTGGAGGGATTTGATGGGGCGCTTTTCATTTGAGCAGCTGTTGTTGTCCCTGAGTTAAAGAGTAACCAGGGCCCAGTGTGACTGCAGTCTGTCCCTGGTCTGTAATCAGGAGCCCATCTCCCATCCAAGGGAACCTCAATTTCCCTCACCAGTAAGAAGGAAGAGGAGTTTTAACTCTCATAGCAGAGTTGTGAGAAAGATTACTCTGCCAGAACTGTACAAATACAAGACATTGGCAAATAAAAAATTCTAAAATATTTCTTAATAATATGCACAAGTTCTGACTTAACAAGCATGGCATATTGTGGCTACCCTGTTAAAAAAAAATATTCGCTGATCATTTTTCACAACTTATTTATTCTTGGTGTCTATTTCCTTTCCAAGGAAAGAAAGGGGATAAAAGGACTTTAAAATATGTTTTCTTTACCAAGTGCTTTTTACATTATTCCTGAAATTCATTTCTCCATGCAAAATATATTTAGGGGTCTATCTCCAGATTAAAAAAAAATATATATATATATATATATATATATATATTGCTTCCTATAGACTTTCAAAGCATTTTGTTCATCTAAATGTGTATATTTCTGCTCTAATTGAAATTCCTAAATAGTCACTTTCTGAACTGTCAAAATTGTAAAGCTGTTGATGGGTGCAGCTCTAGGGTTTCCATGGCAACTACTTTCATTGCCTAGGAAATGCTGGTCTGCTGATACTATCACTGAACTGGCTCAAATCTCAAAAACTTGGCGGCGCCCAAATATGTGCAAGCATGTCCTGAAAGTTTAACGGGCTTTTATTTTTAATGGCTGGCACCAAGCTTGGCTCCATCAAGGCTTGGGAAGAGGCAGCTCTGCTCTGAGGTTCTTCATTGTGTAGGGGATAGGAGATTTGACAAGCAAGCTAATACTACCAGATCCTATTTGGATGGTAACCTTTTATGTGAATAGCTCCCAAATCACATTACCATCCCTCATGGCTGCTGGGACGGAAGTTGAGTGAGGGTGACAGAGCCTTAGCTCACTCCTGTGATGACAAGATGCTGCAGAATACCAGTCAAAATTGGAGCACAGACTGTCTCACAACTCTACTATTTTTTTTTTGGTTTGTTTCTTTTCTCCTTTCTCTCTCTGTTTGCTCTTTTTTGTCCTTCTTTCTCTCTTGTCTGAAGAAACAGAGATGCTGGAAGCTGTAAACATCATGGTTTAGTACACACTTTCTGTGTCTGTTCAAATGTGGTGCTTCAGTTCTAAACGGCCTCCTGTTAAACCATTTGTGGGAAAGTTACATTAAAAATAAATCATTTCATGATAAGCAGTTTTACTGGTGCATGGTCAAAAATTACCCAGGGAGAAGGAAATCATTTAGTTCGCCCTTTTTTCCTATCCACAGAACTCAAGTTTCTTCTAATTACATCCGGAGGATCATTTAAACAGGGTGGTCCATTTTAAAGCAGTCACATTTAAATCTACTTTGCATTAAATGAGCTTGCTTTTAGATGAGTTTGGCTGGCTCAAGAATACATCACAAAATGCAAATCTGATGATAAATAAAGCTTTGGCTACATCGTGGAAATGGGGAGCATTTCAAAAAATGATGTTAGCGCTGACTACTAAGTGAAATGGCATTCCTTGAACACTCTTCATATTTTAAACATTTCAATGTATGCTACTAAATCAAATATGTCCATTTAATATGTGGCAATTCGTAAGTCACACAAAATAAGAAGATGGGGTGCAAGTTTTCCCTCACAAGTTAACAGTGGTGAAAATACAAGGGTGGAATGGGGCTGGAAGAAGTCACAAATATGAAGAAATGGCTCTGCATCCTTATTTGAGGAGTCGTCTTAAAGTAACGAGCAGACAGAATGTGAACTGCTGTGTGCTAATTATACCACATCTCCTTGGGACCCAAAGCTGTTGAGTTGTTGCCCTCCTTGGGCTTGGCTTTTAGAGGAAGATAGAAGTCACAAAAAGGATAGAAATTAGCTGTGACTAAAAATAATGTAGTAGTCTTTTAAAACAAATAGTTTAAACTTTATGCTTGCAAAAAAGCATTATTCTTTCAAAGCCCTAGCCTTGTTGATAGCCGATCTAATTATTGCAATCATGCTGGTGGCGAACTAAATGATTTACTTAATTATGTTGAAATGCCACACTTTTTAAAAATCTCCTTCAGAGACGGCAACATATCTGCGACATATATTTCTAATTATTTACCAAAACCAATCCTTTCTTCTTTTGTGGTATTATAGGGAAGGCAAGTATGTGGCTTCTGTAATAACAAAATAGTAGCTGGGTTCATGGCTACCCAGCCAGTGACTACTAGCCGTGGTCATATGACTAAATTCTTGGTGGGAAATGGTCATTTCCAGGCCTTAGTACAAAATTCTGTGCTTGAACTGCTCCATGGCCTTCTCCTCTCCCAAGTAACCACGGAACCCAGCCTTTGCCCACAGGAGATGTGGCGGAGCAACATTGTGGAAGGAACCTGGGTCCCTGAATGACTGCATGGAGTCCATCTGCCCTGCCAAGCAGGTGTGCTCTTCTTGAACTTATTAAGAACATTTCTTTTCTTCTGTAAATACCATTGCATTGTTGGGTATTTGGACATAGAATTCTAAAATGCATAGGCAATGAAAATGGTTATTCTAATGACAAAACCTACATGGAAAAGTAAGTTCTTGTGTAGATGTTTAGGAAGAAGTTTCATTAATTTATAATTAGTCCTTGCATTAGAAGGTTGCAGAAAAGCACCTAAAGGGGAGTAATAGGAGAATAGATAAAAGAAACATTGCAGAAAGTACAATAAAAACGAATCAGATTAATATGTAATTTTTAATACAGGATATGTTCCTCTAAATTTTTTTTTATGTTGAGCCTCACTTTAACACTATTCTTTATATAACACAATTCTATATAACTGAGATGCTTCTGGGAAGGACATTTTGTGAGTTTTTTTGCCAAAATACTAAACTCTTAGAAGGATTTCTCTGGGTCCATGTTTTGATTACTGATGGCTCTGCAACAGACTATCCTAAACTTACTGGCTTAATATGAAACGTATGACTTATCACAAAGCTGTAGGTTGGCTTAGATCATCAGGAGGTTCTTCTGCTCCACATGGTATCACTGGAGTGTCTGTTGTCATCTGGGAGCTTGTCAGAGGTCAGAACATCCACCATGGTCTGTCATCCCCCACACTCTCTCAGGATAGTCTTCCCCGATCATCCAGATATCCAACCTGTGTGTCCTTAGAGTGAGGGACCTGATACCCAAAGGGGAGCAGTCCAAGAAAGAAAAAGTGGAAGTTGACCCCTCTTTTAAGGCCCGGGCTTAGAAGTGTTGGAATGTCACTTTTGTTGGCCAACGCACAGCCCTTTCCAGGGAGGGGAGGTAGATCTACCTTTTGAGATGTGAGGGACAGCTTGCACCTGCAAAGTGGGAAAGTGGTGTTATTGGCTCTAGTTTAAATTTATCTTCTACAGACTGCTGTGATGTAATAAAGAACATAATTGGTCATTATAACCAGTTCCTGGCACAGAGGTTTAAAAACCTTTGGAATTTCTCTATAGGAATAGCTTTTGTTATTTAGGACAAGACCCTTTCTGCCATACTTGACTTTATGCTAATGTGGTAGCTCACTACTGGACCCCTAGACAGCTTTAGGATGAGGGCTGGTCCCCAGAAAAGCCAACCACCTAATTAGAACATTGGAATTTCAGCCTCATCTCCTGACCTCTGGGGCAGAGGGAAAGACCTGGAAAGGCTAGAGATTAAGTTCAACTACCAGTGACCAATGTTTGAATCTATCACCCCTACATAATGAAACCTCAATGAAACTCTGACACAAGGAGCCCAGAGAAGTTTCTGGTTGGTGAACACATCTACGTGCAGGAAGGGAGGTAAACTTGGGTCTCATCCCGAGGCCTTGCCATGTGTACTATTCATCTCCCTATTTATTTGTATCCTTTATAATGAAATGGTAACAGTAAGAACGCATAGCATGTTCCTGAGTGCCTTAAGTCATTCTAGTGAATTCTTGAGCCAGAAGAAGTTGTGGGAGCCCCCACATTTGTTACCAAGTCAGACAGAAGTGCAGGTGGCCTTGGGGACCCCACCTGCAGCTGAAAGAAAGGCAGTATTGTTGGGGAACTTGCCTTTTAACTTGCAGGAGCTGAGCTCAGTCTGGGTAGTGTCAGAATCTAATTGAATGTAAGACACTCAGCTGGTATCAGAGAATCACCATCAGAATGCAGGCACCTGATATCGTTACCACGTGACTGACACAAAGGTCTCAGGATGCAGAGACCCTGGGTGAAAATCCCACACACTAGTGCCAGGCATGTGGATCTCACAAAGATTTTTTTTTTCTCATCAGTCAATATTGGTAAAAGAATAATACCTATATTCAGGTCTAACAAGCAATTTAAATATATAGAAAAGGCACCTCAGGAACACAAAGCAAATATTAGCTTCTGCAGTACCTGCTATTACGGCCCAGACTTAATGTTCAATCAAAAGTCTTATTTATAACTCAACAAGAGCCCGAGTATTACCCTTTCTCAAGTCAAGTGAGAAATGCTGATGTAGATTCTCAAAGCTGAAGACACAGATTTGGTTCTGTGTGTCTTCTGTATGCATGTCTGGGATTTTTTTAACCAAGTTTTTTCCATTCAGTCCCAGGCAGAAACTCGACAATTTCTTCTCATGAATCATCTTTCTATGGCGCTATTCCACACCCGGCAGAAAAATTATGTGAGGCCACGGTCTTTGCTGGCCTCCACTCAAAGAAAACATGCAAAACTGAACTGCTTGTGGTCTTGGAGTTATCCCTCGGGTTCTCAGGGTCTCCATGTGGTCTTGGAGTCATCCCTCAGGGTTCTCTCAGCCCTTGAATGCAAGTTCGGTTAGTGGGAATCCCAGCTGGGTGCTGTGGAGAAACCTGCTCTCAAGACCCAGCAGAAAGGGATATGAGGGAGCAACGAGAGTAGATGACAGCGTCAGCTTTCAGGAACTTGCTGCCGCTACTTTTGCGAGGCAACAGGAGCCTGAACAATTTTGAACAATCCAAGGCTGTTGATTGATGGGTTGCTGTTTTCCCAGGTCCATTATGCTCCACTCCACAGACAGGTAAGATTTTACAAAAGAGCAAAACGACATAGCACGACTTCATTGTAGACAGACTGTGTGCTCAGGACTGCAGGGATTGAACATCTATTGAGTACTGCCCGTCCACCAGACGGTGGATGCCTGACATACAGTCTCTGTCTTCAAATGCTCTGCGCGTGCGCGCACACACACACACATTCTCCACACATCTTAGAAGAGACGATATGCAATGAGTATATCATGCTTTATGTAATTATCATCAAGCACTTACAAAAGAAAACTCAAGAGCAGTTCTTCAAAACCTCCTGCACAGACTTCTCCTCACAGATTCTGAGACATTAGATGCTGGACTTAACTAGCCAGAAACTCACCAAGTCAGAACTGGTAGGCAGAGAAAACTATTTCTCGTTAAGTGGCCTCGCCAAATCGTAAAACCTTAAAAAGAAAGCTTCCAGATCGTTTGTCTCCATCACAAAACTTATAAAAATGAAATGGGAAAAAAAAAGTTAAATTATTTTGGCTCATAAGTTTCAGATGGAGTTGTATATTTCCCTAAAGGGTCAAAAATAGAACATTTATTAAACGGCAAGTTATTCAAAAACCGGCACAGGCCCCAGTTGTCTTTCAAAAAGCTCTGATTTACTGCATATTTCTCCCCTGAGAAAGGCCTTTTTTAAATGTTCATTTCCATTTTAAGAGACTCAGGGCTTTGATCTGTTGGGAGCATTCTTTTGCTCTCCCTCACTGACTACTCAGGGCCTGTGTTTTTCCACGGCCTTCCCTGGGTATTCACACAGCGTCTCCTGCGTCTGCAGTCTCTGTGGGTCAATTTGGAGGTCAGAACTGGTGAGTCCCTGCACCAAATGACACAGAGCCACACTCGCTCTTCACACCTCCACGCGTCTCTTAGCAGGAGGTAAGAGAAAGTTGAAATGGACTTCCGCATCCTGACAACCGACAAAAACTTCCAAGTGTTCCTTTAAACACAGTTCAAAATTTCACAATATATTTAATCTTCTCACTCTGGGAATGTCGAGTCGCAGTAATATTGGAATGTCTTGTACTTTTGAAAAAGTCCATCTTTTTTTTATTTTTAATTTTGTGGGGGTAATGCCCATATATGCATGGTAAGTGAGCTAACAGTTTTTCTATTCTAGACAAGTTGGAAGAGAAAAGGTGACGTGGGTCACTTTTACTGTCTAAACTGTTGCCCTGCTTCATTTTCAAGTTATACCCTGCTGGCCCCACTGTGTCTTAGTGCAAATTAGCAAAAACCTCTCCCCAAGGGACAGATACAGATCCTTGCCAGGGTGTCCATCTTGGTGCGACACTCAAAGCTGGGTTTTAGCTCCCAGTCACCTTATAACTATAAACACACTGCCTGTCCTACCCCCCCCCACTTCAGTTCTCCTGCCCACATCAGCCCAAACCACACACATACACTTTGAAATCACTGGAGAAGCAGCAGACATTCCTTCCAGAGCCAAAGAATTTGTTAGTCTTCTGTCCCTTCCCTTCCTCCTCTCTTTCCTCGCCTCCTTTTCTCTCTCCCCTCCTCTTCCTTTCTTGCACGGATTCTCTCTCTCCTGCAATAATGCAGTGAATGTTTACATGAGCTTTAAATCCCGTAACCTGAAGATTCCCCTCCAATGGTGCAAGGCCGGACCACACTCAGAGGTAGCTACCTCCCATTGTCACTCAGCATTTTATCGCTGGGGCTGTTCTATTCGAGTCTATTCCATACAGCAAGCAATTGTTAGTAGAAACAGGATTATGGCACAAACATGGGCAGAATGAGCAATTGATGGAGCTGGGCCCGCCTGCCATGGGCTCTCGCTGCCATTCTTCACAGGTAAATGACACGCACCGGCTTGAAAAAAATAACTCTCCCATTTTCTTGTAGCGCATCGTTGTTTGTTTGTTTGTCAGATTACATGTTCAATCAACTGTGACAAGCCACTGCACTGTGCGTGGCATCTCACAATCCCTGTAAACCCGGGGCTCCACGGGCAGAAAGGAAACCAACTCAAACTGCTCTCCGAGGGCTGTTACCCACTACGGGGAGAGAAAGGGATCGCAAGGAGGGAAAGAAATTGCGTTCCCCAGGAGAAAGTGGTTAATTTTATTTTATTTTATTTTTGTAGCTGTAGGCAATCTGTGGATAAGTGAGTATTACCATCCTGGTAGGTCTCTAATTAATAAGATCAATTGCCACTGTATTTTCTTTTACAAACTCATTTAGATATGTCAGGACTGCAATTATTTTGGGAATGATCTGTCTTTACGCTTATTCATCTTTCCTCTTCCTCAAGGAGCAAATAAAACTGTCAGCTTAAATGCCCTTTGAAGTCTGTTTTAGATCCTTGATTGAAAATTAAAAACAAAGCTCTCTAGCCTACTGCCATTTACCGGGTCAAAGTTCCTGTCCTCACGTTGTTTTGTATGTCTGTGTGTGTGTGTGTGTGTGTGTGTACACATGTTGTATTGATATTTCTTTTTAAAGTGTAGCGTGATGGCTTTCAAATCCCATATTCCAGCCCGCTGTCTTCATCTCCTTAGATGTGCAAGAACTCTGAAATCTTAGACAATTTTAAAACTGAAAAGCACCGGACATTTTGCAGATCTGTTGTTTTCCGTTTCTGAGAAAGATCTCTGTCCAAACAGACATTGTAACTTTTGCTGTAACACTGAAGATTGTTAAGGCAGCTTCACTCTCCACTTTCGTATCTTCTGTGATAATTAGCACCAATGGAATGTGCAGAAATTCATCCCCACTGCATCCTCTCACCGGGTAGGATGAGTTGCCTGCTCAAGCCTGCATGTCCGGCTCCACCAGCTTCACCGAAGCAACACACAACCCCTTAATGTCCCTCATTGAGAAGCCTCCCCCATGTGCTCCTGGATACAGACAAATAAACTTGGTCATCCTCGCAGAGCCAGAGGGATGCTTCTAGCCTCTCGGTCTGGGGAGTGTACACCACACCATTTCAAGAGGAGATTTAAACCTTTTCTTGAAGAAGACAGAGGCTGGCATGAAGCTAACAAATCATAGAAACTGCAATGAGGCCAAGCAGCCACCTCTCCGAAGCCACAACCTGCCTGCTTCTCCTATCCCTGCTTTCTGGTTGATTTGTCTTTAAGGTTTTAACATTATCCCTCTGTTGACAAATGAATGCTTTTCTGGAAAATGAGGTATTTCCAGAAGCTGGCAGACACCAACTGAAGCCCCGTAAGGGCTCGGCTGCTTTCTGGCTCTCTCGATTCGTTGCTGGAATAGGAAAGGCCTGGAGGTTTTGTATGAGCGTTACATTCAAGGTGATGATAAATGTAGTCTGGCTGGAGTGGTAATAAGGGAATTTCTAGCCAGGTCCTGTCTAGACCACGGTTTGTTATGGAGGGAAAGCCACAAAAGGGGGCTATAGTACCCTGTTCCTCAGAGAAACTGTCCTCAGGGAGCGCCAGGCACATTTCCAGCCTGATCCTTCGTCCGGCCCCTGACTGGGGCTGCTGTAAATAACATTAGCCTGTCTTTCAGCAAGCTCTGGGAGGCTTATAAACGGAACACGGTTTTTGTTGTCTGTAGTTGTGCATTAAGCTCAGCACTGTCAAGTCTAATTATTCTCATTAAGGTCTGAAAGTTTTAGGGATTAATTAAGCAGAGAGCAAAAGCTTATGCAGAACAGCAATATTTTCCCCCCTCAAGGATTAGTCCGTCATTCTGGTGGGGTTTTCCTCGAGCGGTGCCCATTGCTTTATAAGATAGCAAAGTGGGGAGCTCGTCTAATATGGATTAGAAATCGCCTGCATTTCACATGTGCTATTCAGCCATGACAATGAGCCCTGGTCCTTGTGCCCATAACCCACAAGGCTCACTAATGAGAACCAGGCAGCGGGCTAATGAGGAATTCAATACGTGCAGGCTTCTCCTTCCCATTTCCTTTCAATTTACTTCCACAGGATCCGACGTGTGCAGGAAAAGTCTGAGTAGATGCCGTATTCTTCTCCTTACTCGGTGGGGATCTTACAAAATATCTGATTTTTTGGTCCCTTTTGCTATAGATGTGGAAACTGGGATTCAGCAACATGCTCAAGGGTCAAAGTTAAGAGCGAAGCTACTTTTAAGAGAAGGTGGCAGGAAATAACAGGAAGAGTGGAAGATCAGTGAGTGTATTAAAATGGAGAGGATCCTTGGGGGTCAGTTTTTGGTGTGACCACAAACTCCGCAGAAACGGGAAGGTCCTGCCATGAAGAGAGGGCAATGATGAGGACCTAATTTGCAAGTGAGGCCCAGGAATGCCGGTGTCCTGTTTCCTAAAGGATGTCAAGGCTTCCTGAAGAAATGGGGAAAGGAGGATGGCTAGTTAGGCCTTGGCACCTCCAGGTGTAAAAAGGGACATCAAATGCGGGTGACCATCCTGGCCTTCTCCCATGAGCTCCGGTTGTCAGCAAGGCAAATGGGGGGCAACTTCTGCCTTCCGCCTTGCCCACATCATCTGAAGGCGCAACCCCATTTGATGATTTGGAAAGGAGCATTCCTGCCTCCCACACTACCAAGTCCATTCCTATTTAGATTAGATCCCTGATGCCTGCTCAGAACAGGACCGGAGCAGTGCCGGAGTCCCCAAGGCTTGACCATGGTGATGGCACCCACCACCTCCACCCCAGACCCTCCCATACCCGCAAGGCATCCCCACACTCCACATTCCCCCCGCTAGGCACACCTAAAAGGATGATCCAGCATCCTGTAGGTGGCAGGAGGGAGCACCCTACTTAGACTCCAGCTGGACGCCAGAGGAAGGACTGAGCTTGGCTGTCCAAGGAACTTGCTGTGACTCCTCAAAGAAGACCTTGGGGAAAGTGTAGTTTGTAGAGGCCGCATTCACTGGGCCCCAAGAGCGTCAGTGAGGCCAGGCGTGACAGCCAAAAAGGAAGCAGCAACTGTCCAATGCCGTCCACAAAGGGAGCCAAAGCCGCAGTGGCCACCACTGTGATATCAGCCTGGCACTGTGTCCCGAACATGACCTGCTCTTCAGCTCCTCAGTCTTTGCTCCTACATGGATTCGTGCCCTCTACAGTTGTCCAGGGCACTTTGTTCACAACTTTTTATGTTTTCTAAGCACGGCACTTGCTGATGAGTCTATCTCCCTGTGAACTCCAAGTCCCAGAGGGCCCCACTGTCATTTATCTTTGCTTCCCCACAGCCCGTGTTATGGTCTGATGTTTGTGTTCCCCAGACTCCCATGTGGAAGCCCTTATCCCCAATATGATGGAATTGGGAGGTGGGGCGGTGGCAGGTGGTTAGGGTTCAATGAGGTCATCTGAGGTCATGGGATTAGTTCCCTTATAAAAAGAAGAGACACCAGTTCCCAAGCTCCTTCTCTGCCTGTCATCCCTCCCACCTCCGCCAAAAGGCCCCATTAGAACATAATGGAAGGGCGGCGCCTGTGGCTCAGCGGGTAGGGTGCCGGTCCCATATGCTGGAGGTGGCGGGTTCAAACCCAGCCCCGGCCAAATTAAAAAAAAAAAAAAAAAAAAGAACATAATGGAAGACAGCCCTCCCCAGAACCCCCGCATGCTGGCACCCTGATCTTCAGCTCCGCATCCCCTTGAACTATGAGGAATAAATGTCTGTTATCCTAATCACCCTGTCTGCAGTCAATTGTGATAGCAGCCTGAACTAAGACAGTGGGGACAGTGATACAACAGGTGCTCAGCAAACTTGTGGACTGACTGGCTCGGGTCTCTCACCTGCAAGACTAAACAGTTGTCTAAAAATTAGTAAATACATTTTCTGCTTCCGTTGTGGGAAAAGTAATGTGCTGAACAGGGTAAAACAACTCCTTTGCAGAACCGAACCAAAGGTGCAAGCTGCTTAACGCAGTATTAGTTTTTCTCAAATGGATATGTGTTGTTATATATGCAAGGCTAATTAATCATATTTCCAGGGTATACTGTGAATAACCTGAAAGAAGAAATCAATTGCCTAAATTCATGGTTCTCATGTTTTGAAGTATCTGTAGCTCAGGGTATAGGTTTTAAATCAGAACTGTTTAGTATGAGGAATGGGAGATGGGGGAAGGGTTGCTTTTTAAATTTTTAAGAAACCTAAGGGCAAGGGGCTGAGCACCTTGTATCTGTTAATGGGTTTCTTCTGTATCATTTTCATGTTGCAAGTGTATAAGGCGAAAGAAATATTTTATAAATAATACAACTAATTGACAGGTCTTCTGTTATTTCTGAATCTACTAGCAAGGGCTGTGGACTTAGCGCTTCTGCCCAGGCTCTTACAAAGGCAAAGCCAAATCTGTGTACCCTCAAGGAGGGGGAAGCTCATAGAATAAAAGGATGTAAGAAGCAGAGTGAGGAGTCCACAACATCTTTGTCCCTGCTGCTTGCTAATTACAATAACTGGAGATGCTGGAAGTTTAAATATGTCTTCTTGTCTTTTTTTTCTTCTTCTTTAATTAGTTCTGTTCAATGAGCACCCTCGCTGACACACGGAAAGTGTGCTCAGGAGCGCTTAGCCAACGACACTGTAGAATGGCCAGATTTAGATTTAGCAAAAAATAGTGCTTACAACCACTTTCCACTTCTAACATGTGTGTACAGAATTACATGCACTTTACCAACAGACACGCCCTCTTCCCTCTTTTAAGGTGCACTCTTGCTCATCCATTCTTGACCACTTGCCTTTAGGGCTGCCGTTGCTAGGGAGTCAGCAGGTGACAAAGGGCTCAACAGCTGGGCGATCAGAGGGACCAGGAAGCTGCAATCTACAGCCAGTGGGATCTGGGGAGCTAAATGCAAAGAGCAGGTTCCCCTCATTGGCAGAGCAGCATCTGGGAGCTGCGCTGGTGCCTGCCTGCTCTCCTCTTCCTCTGGCCTCTGTCCCTCAACCCATCTGTCCACATAGGGTTGGGTAAGTGAGTGAGATAGGAGACAGTAACCCTCCAAGTGGCTAAGCCAGTGGCCACTGCTTAGCTCCATCCATTGTCACAGATGGGGAGCACATCTGATCTTTTCCTATTTTTCAAGTGATGCCAGGTATTGGGACGTTATGTGCGGTTCTCATGTCCTTAAGCATTGATGATTAATTCGAGTCTTTGAAAAGAAACTGTGCTTGTTAAAAGTCTCTGTGGGCTTCCAGGTTGTGCCCTCTGGTTTAAGGGAAGCTCAGCAGGTGTCCCTCTTTCCTGCCCCCACCCCCCGCCCTTCTATGGAATCATTTAACGTGTATTTTTGGACATCAACTATGCACCAGGCACTGTTCTGGGCTGGGCATATAGCAGTTAACATTCCAATAGAACACCTGGCCTCAACAGGCCACATTCACTGAGGAGAGGTGAGCAGTAAACCAAATGAGAAGGGTAAATGTGTAGTATCTGAGATAATTCACAGGGCCACAGAAGGAAAGAAAATAGGGTGAGGACAGCAGGAAGGATGGGTTGGGGTCTACTTTTGAATAGGGAAATTGGAAAGAGCTTCAGTGAGAAGGCAACAATCAACAAGGACCTAGAGGAGAGACACAGAGAGAGAACAAGGGAAGAATATTCTGGGGGGGGGGCAGCAAGTGCAAAGGCCCCGAGGCATGTAGCAAAGAGACTAGGCCAGCAGAAGGGGTGGGGTGAATGCAGAGAAGAGGAGAGGAGGGCAGAGAGGCAGGTGCAGCAGCCCTCACAGCAGCCCCTGTGAAACAGGAAGCTGCCATGGGGGGTCAGGGGAAGGGTGTGTGTTGAGCAGAGACTTGCCCTTCATATTCTCACAGGCCATCCTGGCTGCCAGTGGGGCAGGGAAGCTGGGACAGTGGTCCAGGTAGGAGACAATGGCAGTTCAGACTAGGAGGATGGCATGAAGGTGGAGAGAAAGGGTTGGATCCGTTAATAGGGTGGATGTAGAAAATACCAGGTGTGGAATGCCCCATCTCCTGGGTTTTTCTAGTCACCTAGCAAAAGTAAAATGTACATGATTTACAAAAGATGTTCAATTTAAAAAACCAAAACTGTTCACTTAGCTGTCCCCAAACGCTTCCCTGCCTTGATGGTTTGGCTCCCTCCCTATTCGTGTCGAGATCTGTTGACTCTAGCAGGATGAGTTAAGTGAGATCACAAGACACATAAAAGGGGAATAGACAGATCTGAAAATACACACTGGCTCATGCACCCAGAAAAAAAACACATCCCACATCCCCCCCCTACTTTATTTTTTAATGTACTTACAGGGTTTTTATTGTTTAGCAAATTATAATTTTAGAGATGATAACAAGTCTTGGGGAAAAAAAAAAAAAGATGAGCACAAGGATAAGTGAAAGAACGGAAGGAGGAGGAGAGGGAGAGGCCCCTGAGCCAGCAGCCCAGGGCCGGGGGTGGGGGCCACTCCTGGCTCTGGGCTCCACCACCAAAGGCTGTGTGTAAAGAGAACGGAGTTGCAGATTTGAGCCTTTCAGAACCTTCGAATGCCTCCAATCTGTTGCAAACTTAATGTCTGATATATGTGCTGCGTGCTACAGCATTTCCTGTTAATTAAAAGTCATCCCATAACTCTAAAGGTAAAAGGAATCATTCCACATTCCAAGTCTTCCCAGGAGTGTGAGGAAGGGAGCGGGAGGAAAGTCAGGGCCACCTGGAATGGTCCTGCCTCCCCTGAGACCAGACTGAGGGCGCATCACCTGGCAGGGGCACCCCCGCCCCTTCCATACCACAGGCTCGGATCCCGCATTAAAAAGGTAGGTAACAGTCTTCTCTCGACTCCAGCAGTTCCTCCATGCTCTGCCCACCACTGGCACCCTCTATGGGCTCCCACTCTTGTCTGTCCTCACCCTTGGCCCCAGGCTTGGATTCTCGTGGAGACACCCTTGGCACTCTTCCATATCCCCCCAGCTTCCCCCTCTGCACCTGCCAGCTGCTTACTGCAGACTCTGGTGTCCTGCTTTTTGTCTGGCTTTGGGAACCCTCCAGGCCCACATGCAGGGAAACCAGAGTATCCGAAGCTCACTGCTGCAGAAAGCATGCCTCGCTTGATGATGAGCAGGGAGTCGCTGGAAATGCCCAGCATCCTCATCCCTCAGCTGGATTAAATCTGAAGCACATTCAAGGGTCTCCAGGAGCACCTGGTGGGTCAAGCTCTAGTTGCCCACCATGGTGAATGGCTTAATGAAGCTCCTTGATCAACTCACACCCTTCTCTATCTCCCTTCACCCCTCCACACTTCCTGGTCTCACCTTCCAAATAAACTACCTGTACCTGAAGTCTTGCCTCAGCGTCCACATTCAAAGGCACCTAACCAAGACATTCCCACACCTGAAGATGCGGAAGAGGGGCTGCCCACCTGTGACTTGTGCTTCCCCAGGAGAAATTCTGGCTGTCCAGCTCTGAATCAGCAGGCAGGGACGTTCCAGTTCAGGCTGGGCTCCTAGAACAGCTTGCAGCACAACCTTGCATTCAAGTCCTGCATCCACATCCAGCTTGTCATGAGGGACAGACATGATTTTGTCCTCACCCATCCCCCAGACACCTGGAGGCTCACGCTCTTCCCTGTCCCAGGAGCCATGGCTATTAGCGGGGTGGCCCCTGCAGCACTGCAGTCCACTGCCACCCGGCAGCTGCTGCGTGTAGGCTCAGGGACACTCCTGGGCCCCACCCCAGACTTCCTGACCTTGCCAGGCTGGATACAGTGGGGATGAGCAGGGAGCCCAAGGGTGGAGCTTTAGCGGAGTCCCTCCAGGCCCAAGCACATCTTTTGTTTGGCTCTATGCACAGCTGAAGGACCTGGAAGCAGATCCCCCAAGGTTGTAAAAGACGGCCCCCAGCAGTAACAGGGTGCTCCCTGGGGGTTGGGTCTTAAAGTCAATCATAATTTAGATTTCTAATGGCACCGCTGCCTACCCTCAAAGCTGTTCTGGTTTATTCTTTAACTGGTCCCCATACTGATCTCGGAAGCTAAGCAGGGTCAAGCCTGATTAGTACTTTGATGGGGGGTGACTGGTTTCCATAAAGTACCTTGAATCCTTCAATGCTGGACCTTGACACTGGTGGGTTTACAAGCCCCGAGGTAGAACCTGAGCAATCTGGCAAGCTACCTACAAGGAACCCAAGACATCCGGAGGTTTCTGGAAACATCTTTGGGTATTGGTAGTGCCCATTTCTCCTTCTTCTTCCCTGAGAGCTCCTGAAACCAACCTTGATAAGCAAAGAGGGGCCCGCATTTCTGGAGCGGGACCTGTGCCACCTCCATGCCTGGCCCTCCATGGGCCAACCTCACAGAGCCTCTGCTCTAACTTTTGGGGGGGGGGGTCAACCTTTCCCAGGAGGGCGCTGCCCTGGATACTGCTGCCTATGTGCCCAATCCTCACAGAATCTGGTCCCCAGCAAAATGAGTTGCAGAAGGGCCAGCCTGTATGTCCCAGTCTGAAACACCGTGTTTAGTGAACTCTGCCACAGAAATGAAGGAAGGAAGCAATACATCAGCAGGGCTCAGAGCGCAGCGGGGCTAGGCAGCCCCTGAGGCATGAACCCCGATGGGGCTTGATCCCCACGGCCTGTCTTCTGGCCGGTCCTCAGTTTTCCTTTGTTAAGTGGGACCCAGTGAAGCCTGTGAAATGGAAATGGCATGACTGGAGAAGGCCATC
Organism: Nycticebus coucang; assembly: GCF_027406575.1. NCBI lineage: Eukaryota > Metazoa > Chordata > Mammalia > Primates > Lorisidae > Nycticebus > Nycticebus coucang. The sequence continues at coordinate 65,225,140 of NC_069788.1, forward strand.
CCTGGCAGCATCACAGAGGCGGATCCTGACGGCCTCTTTCCTTGGAACAGAACTCTGGCCAGCCTCCTCTGAGTCCTCTGCTTGACGGGGCCTGATCTTAGGCTTCTCTCTCTGTCCTTGCAGAATGCAGTTTGAGCAAGAATTCTGTTAAGTCCAGTTAGCAGCTCTCCCACCCTCAGTATCTGATGTCTTTCACCCTGGGCTGTCCTCCTCTGTAATCTTATCAAGTCCATTTTAGCTTGAAACCCCTTATCCTTGAGGTTTCCTCTTAGTAATTGTCCATCCACTGAGCCCCATCCTGCCGCTTGGTTATAAGTCCCCACTTGTCCGGGCTGGAGTTGGAATAGAGACCAGTCCCTCTTTCCCACTGCAAGACCCCACTGAGTCACTGTACCTTCTCCCATGGCCCCCCTTGAATAAAGTCTCCCTTACCAGCTTTCACAAACTGAGCCAAGGAGATTCTAGAAGATAGAAAATGTGAGTTCAATCATCTCCCCAAGGGAGGCAGTGATGAAGACACAGAGGTGTGATGTGACCGAGAAGGAGGCAGACAGGATTGCAACCAGCTGGACATGAAAGGTGAGAGGCCAGAATTATATAGATCATTCCAGATCTCCCTGGCTTGAGTATGGAGGAGGAAACATTCACCGAAATCAAAAGCATAACAAAAATAACAAAAGCGCACTTTGCCCTCCAGTACCACAGTCTCATCAATGGCATAGTTTGACTCCTAAATCATTTCAAGGCAGAAATTTCTTAGTCGTCTATCTGAGCAATTTGATGAAGACTATAGATACATCTTTGTAAACCAGGCCATGAAATGTACCCCTGTCGATACAGAATTCCTCAGATACCTACCTTGTTTTCCCTTCCTCCTAGAAACATGCATGACCTTTTCAAACACACACATTTTCACAGAAGTGTCCAGGGAGCAGTGGGCTGGAGGGCACAGCTGTATAGGGTGTGTCATCTTCTGCCGGCTGTTGTGGGGCCCATGTGGGCCAGGAAAGCCTTCTGTGGTCTGAAAGCAGGGCTTGGCATATTCAGAACACACGCTGACAGCAGTTGCTTTCAAAGGCACTGTAAATTCCAGCTCATTGTTCTATTCCATTTTCCATTCAGAGACGCAGCACGAGGTATTTGGCAGGCGGTGGCCTGAAGCCGCACACGTGTTCTAATCCCTTTAGGGAGGGTCTCAGCTGTGATCTGGGGCTCCCCCTCTCTCCTCCCATTCTTCTAGTCTTTCAACTTTCTTCCTCTTTTCATTTCTGCTTCTGACTTCTTTACCACATGGGTGTGGCTTCATGGGAAAGTAAATAGTTCTTTAGAAACAGGGCTATTCCCACAACAGGTGGAGATGTGGAATAGATTGGCATGATCCAAACACAAATCCCGACTCTGATCCTGTGGATATCGGACCCTGGCAGTGGTGTGAAGGGTGACTAGAGGGACAGGGAAGGGTGGGAAGCCTAGAAGGGTACATTGGACAAATCCTTAGCAAGCTTCTATTGTGCTGGGTATTGGGGAAGCAACAAAGAACAAAAAAGTCCCTTGTTTTTAAGGAGTTTAGAGTCCAGTGGGCCATATTATGCCTGGTGTCACCTTCCTGAGAAAGAAGCCTTGGCATTACCATGTTAGAGGTGATCCAGGTTAGACACAGGGCCAGTGAGATGCTCCCAGCATCCAGACCATATTGGTGGCAAACTAGGTCTATAGATTCTGCCTCTTCTATCACAGCTGTCCACTGGCTTAACCACCCATTCTGAATGATTCTATCCAGGATTCTGAATGATCTTTATAACCTATTATGTAGGGAAAAAATAAGAACCCAAAATTCAGCTTAATGTATTCCTAGCTTCCCTCTAAGTTCGAGATTGAGGTTGCATAGAATAACTTGCAAAGAAAATCTGACCTCTGACCTTTACCTTTATGATAAAGATCACCTAAGAGGGTGCCACTTTAACCCTGAAGCATTCTACTAGACTAACAGAAAGGAGTTAGGCTCTTAAACCAGCTCAATAAATGCCAGACCAAGATATTCTAGAACGTAAATAAATTTGGTTACTGGCCCTGCCTCTTGTTGAGGATTTGCTTGCTGTATGCTAATTACTGTGTCCATTCTGTCACATTATGACCCGATGCCACTCTCCATTCACAGGAATGGATGGTTACAGTGTTATTAATAGGCTATCTATCCCAAAGGACCCTGTTCTAAATTTGCCAGACAAGGAGAGCAGCAGAGAGGATTGTTTTTCTTCTGCATGGTAAAGAGTTGGCATCTTTGAAATTCAAAAGCATTTTCTTAAAATGAGAGAAACTCTAGTCCAGCTTCTTCTGGGCAAGGACGATGTGGTGGATGGGTATGAATGGGATCTCTAGGCAGCTGCTGTGAGCTGATTGAGCTTGGGCAGGACACACCCCACAGTGCCCGCCACCTGCGTGGGAACGCCAGAACACACCGCCCTGCCTTGGGCTTCTCCAGATGACTGGCTGCTTCCATCAAAGACAGCATGCCGCCTGCTGGAGGAGCAGGGAGAGAAGCCACAAGTACGGACAGGCTCTGAAGCAAGTGGCATCACTGTAAGCCAGAGGAGAATCTCGAGGCCTGGAAGAAACCCCAGATTGCTGCATCAGCTCAGCCACACCCAGCCATGGGCATAACTGGAAAGAGAAAGAACACCTGGGGGAGAGGGCAGGGCAGAGCTGCTCCTTGGGGAGAGAACCACAGTCAGGATTAGAGTCGATCCTCAGTAAATGGGTGTTGAATGAATGGCCTTTGACCGAGTTTGAATCTACGTCTCTAACTCCTGACTATGTGGCCTTAGGCAAATTACTGAACTTCTCTGAGCCTCAGCTTCCTCAAAAGTAACAATAAGAACCACTTCAGAGAGTCACTGTGAAGAGTACATGAGATGATACACACACACACACACACACACACACACATACACACGCACGCACGCATGCACGTGCGCTCACAGATGCACAAATGCGCCGGCACATAGTAAGTGAACGTTAGTTCTTTTGTCACACCTGCATCCTACTCACTTATTTGTGAAAGGCATTTGAAGCAGGGAACCTTGACAGAAAGACCATCATCTATGTGTTAAATGTACTAAGCCCAATTCTGAATCATACTCATCTATTCAAAAGCAAGAACAGAAACAGTTCATTTCACAGTCTTTCCAGACATGTGCATCCTTCCTTTCCAAGGCATTACTGCTCTCCCAGGCTTCCACCAGCACTGGCCCACACGGTGCAGACTGGAGCCTCCAGAACCTTTGACACTGTGCAGTAAACAGCTCCACCTTTGCTCTCAGCTCTTCTTTTCCTGTGGGCCACCCTGGCAGGGTCCCGGTGAGCGCTGGTAGTCTCGGAACACAGCGTTTATCTCTCACTGCTCCCTTTATTCTTGCCTCCCACATTCCCAGTTCTCCCCAGTCTCTCACCCAGATGGGAAGCTTGTCCTCTCCTGCCCACCACGGCTCCTGCCCCTCAACTGGAGACCTAAGACTTCGCTTTCCCAGGGTATTTTTCCATAGTGACCCTGCCCAACAGGGAGATCTTGAAACTACCTCTCATTTACCTTTCCACGTATAGGCAGAGCCCGTGGCTGCCTTGATTCCTAGCTTACTTTTTAAGGCTCCCAAAGTTTGAAAAAATAACTTACATAGAAGCATCACTAAGCTCCTAGTAAACTCTACTGGTGAGACTTGGCGATCTCCTTTTCATTTGGATGCTGCTGATTTATAAGTGGGTTCTTAACAAAGGGGAAAACCAGGTGAGAGTCAAGAGGAAGAAGTTGCCAAATTCTCCTCACAGAAATCATCTAGAGGAAAAGCAGAGTGGTAGATCCTTCTCCCCTCCCCTCCCCCAGCCTTGGAGCTCTTCGAGTGCGGAGTTCCAAAGTGAGCTTTGCCTTGTTGATGAAAAGGAGCAAGGGGTGGGCAGGGCCTCCCACGTTGGGAGGCAGGAAGGCCAGGCTGGCCTGCCTTCTCCACCCCAGGTACCTGGCTTGAGGCTTCGCAGGAAAGCAATCTCTGTTTAAAGAACAAGCATTGCCTCTGCCAGCATTTCAGCTCTCAATGGAGACCGAGAAGCAGCACAAAACCCCACAAACTCCACTCGAGGCCAGGCAGTCTCTAGCTTCCACCTGAGGAGATACATCAACTCACCCTCATCCCCCACAGCTAACCAGAAAATCTGGTGCCTCTCCCTGAGAGTGCCATGGTCCTGGCATATAAATAAATCCAATGGGAAGCCTGTACCCTAATGTGAGATTGTGCCACGTGACCTAGACCTAAAGTGGAAATGGTTGCCTCACTCAAAAATGGCACCAGCCTTGGGCCTTGGTTCCGCCACCATTGTTATAGTCGATAGTGGTAATGGGGTACTGAGTCTCACCTTAGGGTGGACCAAAGGGTTTATGCTCCACTGCTCTCCACTGAGTGCACATAGCAGCATAGGGGGTTAAATGGAGGTCTCCAAGATGTACAGACAAGAATGTGTCTACCTTCTAAACTCCAGAATGTGTGAGACCTTATTAGGAAAAGGGTCTTTGCAGAGGTAATTAAGTTAAGGATCTCAAGATGAGATCATTCTGAGTTATCCAGGTGAGCCTGAATCTATGACAAGAGTCCTTACAAGAGACACACAAAGGAGAGACACATGGAGAAGAGGAAATGTCACCTGAAGATGGAGGCAGAGATTGGAGTGATAGCCCCAGGCCAAGAAAGGCTTGAAGCCACCAGAACGGGACAGGGCCAGGAAAGACTCGCCCCTCCAGCCCCAGAGGGAGCACAGCCCTGCCAATATCTTGGCTTTAGACGTCTGGCCTCCAGGTCTATGAAAAAATTCCTGTTGTTTTAAGCCCCCAAGTTTGTGGTAGTTGTTATGACAGGCCCAGTAAATGAATAAAAGGGGTAGAGGACAGCTTTGCCCATTTGAGAACACGGCCCTCCCCTTGGTTCTCTTTTTGTCTCCATGAGCTTTCCCTTCTTCCCCCTCATCCACTCTGTACAGCCAGATAGGACTCCCCCCCCCAGTCCCCAGTAAAGTTGGGGGAATAAAGAGACCCTTTAAGGTATGGAGAGCTATTTAGGTCCCTGGGCTTGGGGACCTTCTCAGGAGGGACGTGGAAGCTCTTAGCAAGGGCCTGGCTCAGAACTGGGATTCAACAAGAGAGTGTCCACCGTCCTTCGCCTCCCCCTAATGGATGGCCATCTCTTGTCCTGTCTGGCCACAATTTCAGTGGCAGCATCAGCGGACTGCTGTGAAAGCCCACATGGTGTATGCTGCACACAGGTGCCTGCCGGGAGCAGAGGGCTGCTGAACTCCAGCTGCACCGTGTTCTACCAAAGAGTATATACTTGGGTCCAGGTTTTTTTAAAATAATAGATTAACCTGGGGGTCAAACTCTCACTCTTTGGTGCTGAAGATATGATCTTATACCTAGGAAACCCCAGGACTCAACTACAAGACAGCTGGAATCGATAAAGAAACATAGCAACATCTTAGGTTATGGGTCAGGGTTTTGACCGCCCAAAGTTATGCAGCATTTTTTTCTCAGTTTGCCCATTCAAAGAGGGCATATTTTAAAGTCATAAAAAGATGCTATTGGGGTACCTTTTGAAAATATTTTGGATATAGATCGTGACAATGATTGAGCAACATGGTAAATATAATTAATATCATCGACTTGTACACTTAAAATTGTTAAAATGGTGAACGTGGGCTTGTGCATGTTTTACCACAATTATAAAAAGATTAATAATATAATATACCCCCAACTCATTGAATTGCACTTGTTAATTGAACTGTGTGTGAATTATATCCCAATAGAGTTGGGTTTTTTTTTTTAATGCACACAAATAAAACAATAAATTTTGCAAAACTATAAAATTTAAGACTCCAATTAAACTGGGTATGTAAAAAAATTGTTTTTCTTTTTTTTTTAAGAGACACGACTTCACTTTGTCACCCTCGGCAGAATGCCATGGCATCACAGCTCACAGCTCACAGCTCACAGCAACCTCCAGCTCTTGGGCTTAAGCAATTCTCTTGCCTCAGCCTCCCAAGTAGCTGGAACTACAGGTGCCTGCTACAACACCTGCCTATTTTTTGTTGCAGTTTGGCCAGGGCTGGGTTTGAACTCGCCACCCTCAGTATATGGGGCCAGCGCCCTACTCACTGAGCCACAGGTGCTGCCCTAAAAAAAAATTTTTTTTTTAAAACACTATATGTGCTAACAAAGGCTCTCAATGCTAGCCTTGACATCTCATGGCTGCTTTCTGGAGCTCAGCTTTTGGTGGCTGTTCAGGGTAGGAAATGATATTCAGCCAAAGGTAGAAACCCAGAACTCTGATTCTCTGGCCACTTGGCACACCAACAGGGCTGCCCTCCTCTCAGACTCTGATCTTAAAATTCCAGTCTTCTTTTTCTCTGGGCCCTAAATCTCCATGTGCAGGCTCTTTCTATGCCTTTCCTGGCTTAATTAGCACACCCTGCATTTTCCAAACCAAGTCTTCTATTTCTGGTTCTCTGTTAAGCATTTAGCTTTGCACGATATCACACCTTTGATGTTTTGAGAGCTGTGAGCAGGGTCTTAGGATGTTTCGACTGAAGGAAATAGCAACAAAGCTTAATGTGCTCTATGTTTGTACATAAGAAATACAGGTAGACACAAAACCAGAAACAACTTGTCAATTCTCCTAGTTGCGCTACCTTGGGAAGGATAATCTAGAATTCCTGACACACTGCGCTTGCTGGGAAAGCATTATAAAGGAGGATTGGAAATCCCCACCCAGCAATGGTAGAAGAACTCGGTTGGAAAAACACCTTCTATATAAATGACTATCTATTGTTCCTGGGGAGGTGCCATGTCCAGATAAGTGTGTATATTGTGATTAGATTTAATACTAGTGTAAACATTCTGCAACCTGCCATTTTCTCAGCTGGATTTGTGCTTTGCTCATATAAGACAATCAGCAAAGAATGACACAAGTCTGAGGGAAAGCTATTAGGGCTATGAAAAGAGGGGAAAAATAACAAGTCTTGAAAAGATAACATCCCACTGCACATAACAGGTAATGTTTTGGAAGGAGACATTAAGAGACTGAATAAGAGAGACAAGACACAGTCAGAGCAGCTGTAAGCGTGTTTTACCTTCCTCTGATTTTTTGAAAGTCAGCAATTTGCATGCTGCACCTGTATTAATCAGATACTTGATTGAGCTGCTCATTCCTTTACTCCATCAAACTGTCTGGAATGACACTGGGGGGAATTGACTGGGATGTTCAAATAAGTAGCAGGGAGGAGAGTCTGAAGTCACCACTCAATGAAATAATTTGGCACTTTTATTAGGAAATCGTTATGTTTACCAAAGGAAAATCTCATTTTGACTGGAAACCTAGGGGAAAAAAAAAAGCAAGTAATTTCAAAGGCTGCATGGGGAAAATTAGTCAAGTACATATCTATCCCCAAAGAAAGCCAGACTGAACAGATAAGTCTAATGCTTGATTATTCACTTTCGTAGGAGATTACACAACATCTTTGCTTCTGTTTGTGATTCTGAATAGTGGTCTTTAGGCACTGTTATTTGACTATGCAAGAGCCATTCTGACCTACTGTGTAGCAGCCCATATAGCCTATGGCTAGGAGGAGTGAGAGTTATGAGAAATACCTGGATAGCTCGAGAATGGAACACCTTGGTGAAAAGGGCATGGAGAGGGATTTAGCTCTCCGAACAAGCATGAGAGAGCTCCCGAGATGAGAGCATTGGTGAACTGGCAGTCTCTACACCTGTGGTGTTGAGAGGCACAAGATCAGCCTTATATTAGGCTGCAGGAGAAGGCAGTTGGGAGCATGCTCATTTGATCACGGAGCTGCTTACGCTGACTCTGTCACTTCTCCTGCCTGCAGAATGCCAGCACGGTCGGTGTCTCTCTGCTGAAGATCACTAAGCTCTGCTAAAGACTAAGATCTATCTTTCTAAGAAGACTGCTTTGCTCTCTCAAAGACTATCTCTCTATCTCCTCCACCCAATCCCCTAAACCCTCCCCCCTCAGCTAAAGTAAATAGCCCTTAGGCACCTAAGAGCAATTGTTCCTGAGATGCTGTCCGCCTGGAACACAGCTAGATAGGCTGGGGCCAGAGACCAGCCAGTCCTGGACTCTGATAAGTCCATGAAGGGACCCCAACACTATTGAGTATTCACTTTCTAGTGTCTTTCTATCTAGGGATGCCTTGGTTTGGCCAAAGAGACATTGGAAAGTTTGCGGAGGATAGGGGATGGGAAATGGCCTTTCCATTCTGACAAAAGAGACAAGTGGACAGAATGTGAACTATACCATTTTTCCCCCTCTGTTTCTGTTGCTTTGAGCTACAATAGCTATGTTGCGACCACAGATGTCAGGGTGAACTGATAGAAAATCCCCGGCTCTCTGTTGATTCACCTGAACAGCTGAAGCAGCCTCTACCTACCCACAGATTTCTTAAGTGGAAAAGCAAATGCCTATTGATTTAAGGTATGTTGGCTGGGATTTCTGTTACTTGCAGCCCAAAGTATTTCTGACTGATACACTATGTAGCAAGGCTCTCAAGGGCCTAAAGCAAAAGCTACTATGTCTGAATAATGAGAGTCACAAGTAGCCTGCAGGCATCTGCTTGCATTTGGAGGAGGCTGATGACAGGCCTGAGGCAAAAGCAGAAATGGGAGGGAGACCCTGGGGCCTATTTCCTGGTCAGAATTTAAGGACTGGGCCTCCATCTGTAGCCAGCAGGCAGGAGAAGCTGAAAATCCAAGAGGGGTTGTGAGAATGGGGGCATAAACAAAAGCACTGTAAGACTTCAGTTACAAAGTCCAGCACACGTTTCGGGGGAGAGGCCTGCTCCCCAGATATGTGGGGAACTCAGCCTGCTCACGTCTACTCAGGGTGGGAGGAAATGTACTGTGTGGTCACCAGAAGGGCTTCCAGCTTTAGAACTCCCAAGAGATAGCACCCTGGGCAGAGAATGGCCACCAGTGGGGTTCAGGACATGCTACCCCAAAATAGAGCATCTCAGCATTTATGAAAACAGCAGAAGCAGGAAGGTCTCTCTGACCCTCCCCACTGCCCTTCTCCCTTGAAACAAGTCATAGAACCTGGGAAGGAATTGCTGACCTTCCCTTGAAACAGGTCATAAGGCCCTCATTCAAGATGTGCACTCCCTGTACCTGGAAGAAAAGAAGATCCTTATCTCTGAAGACACAGAGACACAGAGAAGAATCCAAACGAACACACTTCCTAGGTTCCCCCTAATTTATTACCATTAAATTAGACCCTTTGTTCAAGCACAATTCTCCAAGGCTATCCACTCTTCATTCAAACTTAGCATAAAAAATACACAAGTTTAACTGTTCCCTTGCATTTTCATTTCCTTATGAAGGCTTCCATGTCATATAAAACTTATATCAAATAAATTGGTGTGCATCTGTCTTGATGGGACATCAACCATGAACCTAAGATGGGAAGGAAAGTTATTTCTTCCTCCCTACTCCACCATGAGGGTCGGTCCTTGGAAGCATTGGTCATCAGTGAGAGGGCAGAACTGGAAGATGTGGGTGATAGATCTGCTCAAAAGACACCAGGGATAGAATTGCAGAGTCTTGGAGTACATGTAGGTTCGGCTTTTGGTAGACACCATCATATAGTTTTTCAAGGTGTTGTAACAATTTACACTGTATGACACTAAAGTGCATAATCAGGATGTGTGAATTTCAATCGTTCCCCACATCCTCAACAACATTTTATGTTGTCAGACTTTTTTTCTGTGTTAACAGTGTTTAATGAAAGTTGTGTATGAGATTATTTTATTCCTGCATCTTCTCAATTGTTTCTTCCTTGTCCTTGTACTTTTCCTTTTCTACTTGGCAAGATTAGGCTTTCCATCAAGGATCTTGTTGTGGTCTTTGTCCAGTTTAAGCCTAGTAATAACCACCATGCTGGGGTGAATGCCCACATGGACAGTTATATCAATGACAGGATATGCCATTATCCTTTTCCGGCTGCACCTGCTCCATGCAGATGACATAGTTCTTCCCGTAAAGCTGGACTACTTTGCTAATCTGCTGACCTCTTTAATGTCCCCAAACAACCCAAACTGCATCATCGTTTCAGATGGGCATGAATCAAACATTGTACTTCTGTCTCAGCTCTTTGGAAAGAGAGGATGGTATTATCTTCCTGCGAATGTGGGCAGGTACATGGAAATGCCCTTTGGGGTTCTTGCTTCCGTCAGAAGCCACTAAGGGAATGAACTTCATTTTGGCCACTGCCTCTTCAGCGATGATCATAAAAGGGAAGAGCTGTTGTCAGTCTTGTTAATTTTGGCCATTATGGTGGGTGTGTCACATTATGGCTTAAGTTGGCATTTTCCTGAAGACTGAAGAGATTTAGCACCTTTACATATATGCATATCAGCCATTTGAATATCTTTTTTTTTTTTTAAGTGCTTGGCCGTGATTTTGCCCATTTATCTATTGAGTTGTCTTTTTCTTATTGGTTCATAGCCTTTATTATCTACTCTGGATACAATACCTTTGTATCCATATTGCTAATAGCTTTTCCTACTCTTTGCCTGATTTTTCAGTCACTTAATATGTACTTTTCTCGAATTTACATTCTTCCTTTTTTATGTAAATTCATCAATCACTTATTTTGTGGTTATTACTATTTTGTGATTATCACTTTTTGTGTGTGTGTCCTGCTTAAGAAATAATTTCTCGCTTTAATGTCATGAATGTACAGCCCTACTTTTCAATGAGAAGTTGAATTATTCCAGCTTTTATATTTACATTTGTAATTTTCCCAGAATTAATTTTTTTAATGTAGTGTAAAATAGGAATCAAGTTTCTTTTTCATATGGACATTTAATTGACTCTTACCATTAGGAAAAAGACCATCTTTTAACAATTTCACTGCTGTGTTAACTTGTCATAAATCAGGTAAATTTACGTGTGTATGAAGAGATCTGTTTTTAACACTTTCTTCCAATCCATTGCTTAATATTTCTATTTTACATGAATACTACACTTTCTTAATTGCTATCGCTAGCTTGATATTATAAGCCCTCTAATTTTATTTTTCTTATTTAAAGAGAATTTGGCTATTATTCTTTGAAGTTCCATATGTATTTTATAATCAGCATGTCACTTTTCCCCAAAGGAAAAAAAAAAGCTAAAAACAAACAAGACATCCTAAATCTTGAATATTTAGATTGGTTGGCTTCTTTACAATATTGAATCTCTTAATTCATGAAAATGGTCTATTCCTCCTTTATTAGAACTTTGGTAATTTCCTTCATATATGTTCTTGCAAATTTTTTATTAGATTTATTCCAGATATTTGATGTTTGGAGATGCTATAATAAGTAGTATGGATTTTATTTCTTTTTTAATTATTACAGGTACATAGTAATACAATTGATTTTTTTATATTGACATTGTATTTGGTGATCTTGCTGGATTTACTTAATGATTTTAATAGTTCTTCTATAAATTCTTTGTCACGTTCTAAATGCACAATCATGTCATCTATAAATACTAGTAATAATGCATCTTCCTTTTGAGACCTCATAGCTTTTGTTTGTTTTTTTTATTGCTGTAACTTTATTTTATTTTTTATTTTTTTCTGCAGTTTTTTTTTGGCCGGGGCTGGGTTTGAACCCGCCACCTCCGGCATATGGGGCTGGTGCCCTACCCATTGAGCCACAGGCGCCACCCATATTGCTGTAACTTTAATATAACATTGAAGAAAAGTTATTCAGGAATCTTTTCTCATTCCTAATCTCATGGCTAGGCTTTTGGATTTTAAACGTGATGATTACAGTAGATGCTTTTCGTAGATACTTTTATCAGATTTACATAATGCTTTCTATTTTTATTTTTGATAAGCAAGGATTTATCATAAATGTATATTAATTTTATCAGATGCTTTCCCTACATCTTTTGTGATGGCCACATACATGGTTTTTCTCCATCATTCTATTACTGTGGTAAATTACAACTGCTGTCTTTTGATTACTAAACCAACCCTGTATCTCTAGAATTAACCCAAATTGGTTATAATTTATATTTTTTATACCTTGTTGGATTTGATTTGCTAATATTTTGATAAATCATTTTCTAAATTTACATTCATGAAAGAGATCCATCTGTAATTTTTCTGTCTTATGGTTTCCTTGCACTGTTTTGATTTATATTTGGCCTCATAAAATAAATTTCAAAATGTCCTTTGTTTTCCTATTCTCTGGAAGAATTTTATAAAATCTGTATGATTAATTTATTAAAATTCGGAAAAGTTCATTGGTGAAACCATCTGGGCCTGGAATTGTCTGTCCTGAGGGAAAGATTTTAAACAACAGATTCAATTTTAATGGATATGGAACTATTCCGAGTTGCTATTTCTCTTCATACTCATTTTAATAAGCTCCGTTTTTATAGATTATGAAGTTGATGATGTCATCTTTTTTTTTTTTACTGTAAGGAGAATCTGAAATAGTGTCCTTTTTTTCATCCCTAATGTGGTAATTTATGTTCTCTCTCTCATATACACACACACTCTCACACAAATACACAGTCTTCCTAGAGTTTTATAAATTTTATTAATCTTCTCAAAAGAAAACAACTTTGATTCTGTTGATTTTTCTCTATTATATATTTGACATCTATTTCATTAAAACCATATATCTATTATCTTAGGGTAAACTGCATTTTATTTTCCCATATGAATGCACACACATAATTATTTTTCAGCCTTTTTCTTTTCTGTAGTTGACCACCTCTCTCCATTGACCAACTCCGATTTTCATAGACCAGACGTGCACCACATGTACTCAATGGAAGTTTCTTACGTTAACTATCTCCATGTGTCCATTTTTTTACCGTCTCTTGGGTGGTCAACTTACAGAGGTTCTATTATAGATGTATTTAAGACTATACACTTCCTTTAAGCACACATTTAAATAGAACATATTTTATTATCATTTTAGTCATTAATTTTAACTTAATTTCATTGTAGCCAAAACTATGATTTCAAACTCTTACAATTTGTTGAGACTCCCATTAGGGCCCAGCACATCATCAATTTTGGAAAATGCTTCACCTGTACTTGAAAAGAAGGCATGTTCTGCACTTGTTGGGTGAATCCTATCTATATTATAGTAGTTTGACTTGTTAGGCATATTGTTCCAAAATTCTATAGCCTTACTGACCCTTGATTATTTAGCATTTATTTATTCTGCTAAACTCCCCCACTATGATTATCAAATTTTAAAGACATCATTTTATTATCTTCTGACTTTCGTCACTTCTTTTGAGAAGTCAAATGTTGGTGACGTTCCTCTGAATAGTGTCTTTTTTTCATTTTTAATCTGGTTATTCTTAAGATTTTCTCTGTTCTTAGTCTTTAGCAGTGATGAGAAAGCTAGATTTATTTGTCTCATATTTCTCCTACTGGAGTTTACTTTTAGATCCACAGCTGGATATTATTTTCTTTAGCAAAATTCTTGACTATCATATCATCTCTTCAAATTTTGCTTCTGCTTCATTCTCTGTCCTCTCCTTCTGGGATTCTAACTATGATCTGGGGCTCCAATTCCATGCATGCTAGGCCTTTCCTCCATGCCCCATAGACTATAACCAGAAATTACCAGAGGCTCCGACTGCCCTAAATGAACAAGCCTATTAGTCCATCTTACCATGCACATTCCTTGAGAAGCACTTCCATAAAGTTCCAACCCTCCATGTTTCTCCGTAAACACTTTCTGAGATGCTTCTTGGTGCCAAAGACGCAGGTATTCTCTCTTTTGCCCTACAACCTGCCTTTAAATTTGAGCCTCCAAGGGCTCCCTGAGTGGCCAGGAAGGATTCTGCATCAAAGCTTTGCCTTTGTCAGCTTTGGGCTATCTAAGAGTATGCCAGGTCAAAGTAATATAATTAGTAGGGAGAGTAGCACAACACGATTGTGGAGTTTAGCAACTGCACTTTTTTCTCCATGAGAAAATAAGATGGCCATAATCCCTTCTGGTCCAGAGGAGAATTTAATCTTGGTCATCATTTAAATGAGGCCAAAAATGATTTTATTTTTAAAAATCTTTGCCTCAACCACCCCTTCTCCAAACAAAAGAAAAAGAAAGGAAAAGCTAAATCTCACATACTTTGTATGTAGTTCCCTATGTTTTCCTTTTAACAACCTTATGAGATAGATTTGTTTTATCTCCATTCAGAGTGGGGGAAACAGGCCTATTTCACAGAGGCAGGAAGTGGAACAGGCCAGGTTTGAACTCAGGACTGCCTTTTTCCCACTCTGGGCACTTTCAGTGGTACGAAAACCCCACCTCTTTGTTCTCCCTCTCCTTGCTTCTCTCTACTTTTTCTTCCAAAAGCACATTTAGTAGACTAATGAAAATCAGGTGACCCAGGGAAAACACCACCTCCCTGCAAGCTTCCCCATGTAGATCCAACTTGGGTTTTAAAAACACGTCCACAGAGGGGACACACACAGAGCTCGGCTTGGTGCCCTCAATAATCAAGTTTGATGTTTTTGCTTGAATCTGTGATGGCCGGATGCTGCATCTTCTCCTCAGATTCTCTCCTTTCCACTTCTTAGGGATCCAATAAGATCCCTGCGTCCGCAATCTTCAGGGGCTGTTCTTTTTCTCCTGCAACAATGAACCTTCAGGGAGGGTGAGAGCTAAGATACTTCTTTAATAGAAATGGAGACCTTTAAAAACAAGCAAAAGAGAGGAAAGAGAAGAGGCGAGAGGGTCACAGATGTCCTTAATAAAGCGAGCTCTGGCCCAAGGATTGGTTTTTGTGTGTGCTCATATGCTCGTGGGCATTTTGGTGGCTGGACAGATTGACAGGGGTGTGCAGGGGAGGAGAGGTCCTCAGGTGGGAAGTGGAGGTGGGGGTGTCTCTGGCAGAGCTTGCAGCTGCTTCAGAGTGCACTGACTGACACATGATTCCAGCAGGCCATCACCCGGGGGCGCATCATCCTGCCACTCAGGCGTAAGAGATGCTCTGTGCTCATTCGCCCGGAAGGCCTGGCTCAGGCTGGCCTCTGCCTCATTGGGCAGGCCACTGCGGCCATCAGCCGTCATCATTCCAGAGGCCTGTCACACGGCCCAACGCCCACCACATTTCCCAGCAAGTTGAGAGGCACAGAGTTGCTCCCAGCACTCCCAGGATCCACGGAAGAGCCCAGCGCCTCTTCTTGGCTCCTGGCTGGTCCTCCCTTCTGGCCGGCTGCCCACCCCAACCCATGAGCACACCCGCTATGACAAAATAGAATGTCCCCATGGGAGGCCCCCAGCAGCCAGGGATGGGGATTCTGTTTTCCACTGCGATTCCCTCCCAAGTCAGGTGTGAGGCTTTGGGCTGAGGGCGAGGCTGGTAATCAGTTAGGCAACCCTGATTGCATCTTAATAACAAATGCAAAGCATCCAGGAGCATCAATTTGCAGCAATGGGAAAAATCAGCAGGTCTCTGGGGTTCGACAGGAAGTAAACACTCTCCAGGCTCAAATTTGACGGAAGAAAAATCATGTGTGGAGTGCCCTGGCAATGCTTACAGCTGCTGCTGGCACTTTTGGTCCATGGGGGAAGACATTGGAAGAAGAGTCCTAGACTGGACTGAGGGGAGGGAGGCTGGGCCAGAGCCCGGGCAGCCTGCCCTCTCCACCTCCCTGTCAGGGGCTCCAGTGTGAGAATGTCAAATTCTCTCCCCATCCCTTCCGTCAAACACACACCAAAAACAAACAGAAAAGACCCCCACTAACAAAATCTTGCTCAATAAGTGTACTCAATTCAAAGTCTTCCTGGCTGAAGGGTTACCAGGGAAAGGCTCACTCCCCGCCCCCCAATCCCCCAGACATTCTCACTGTACACACCGGAGCCAGAGGGTGGCTGGGACCTCAGCCATAAAATATCCCTGCCCTGCCAGGAGATTCCTTTGTCTAAGAACCTCCCTGGAGTGAAAGCAGCAGTTATCCCTGCTAGAAGGTGAACCGTTTTTTTCAGTGTCAATTTTTCTTCCTCTTTGGGAATGCTCCCCACACTTGAACATGCGTATTTTTCTTACCTGTAATTTGATTTGGATGGTTTCTTGACCTGCATCCAAATCGAGCTGTGGGTAATTATTACTGTCACTATTGTTATTAATACGGATATTTATCATAATCTCACAAATGCCAGGGACAGCCCTTAATCTTGCTGTTTTATTTGGTTGAGAGGAAAATGTGAGGCCCTGGCCTTCCTCCCAACCGATCCTCTTATACTCACTTTCACCAGATTCCTTCTCTGGGAATAATTAGCCTGGTCGGGATCCCAAGTCAGCTATAACTCTGAATTGTATTCAGAGGATCAAGCCAAGGCTACCCGGTAGAAGAGACAAGAAGTCAGATTTATTTCATTAAAATGAGAAACTACACAAATCATTGGGGCTTCTAACCAGATGCCTCATGAAGTAGCAAGCTCCCTGTCACCAAAAATATTCAAGGAGAGGTTAAAAGATCAGTTACGCTGCTTAGGAAGATAATGAACGGGGACCGTGGTTGTCAAACTGTAGGTCTATCAGAATCACCGGGAAGGCATGGCCCCAGATTTTTGGGTGCCGCACCCAGAACTACAGGGAAAGTCAGAGTAGGTCATTTAAAGCCGGTCTCCTAGTCTAAGATTTTATGATGCCATGAAATGAATTATGTAAAACGTGACCAAGAGTGATTGACTCAGACCAACGATACAAGATGTGGTGGTTGTCTGATGAACTTCGTGTGGGTGTTTAAGAAGAGGACAACTCTAGTCTTCACCTTTGAGTACCGTCCTATCTCCAGAGATTTATCCCACAAAGGCTTCTAAGTCCTGCTTTTCTTTTTCACTGCCACATTTTGCTGGGAGTTTTCTACTGTCTCATTTATTTCAGGTGGAAAAACACATTTATTCAGAAAGATAAATCCCTGGTTTTATTCTCCCTGTAATAACTGTACACTTTCTGCCTTTAATGCCTTAAAACAAAAATAAAACAGCAAAAAAGTCCTTTTTCCTGCCATGTGATGAGCGCATGGTGGTAACACCACCTTATCTGGTGATCTCTGCTACTCTGTTTCATCCGGAGCTGTGAAATCACCTGGAACAATGTTTTGTGTAAACCTTATATGAACCCCATGGGCAGCAGTGAAGGGGAATGAGGAGAGGAGATAACACCTTGTGAAGCACGATCTTGTATGTGGGCTTCAAGGCTGCAGAACAGATAGCGTTAACTCCATCTTATTGATAAGGGAGGTGACACTTGGAGGCTTTCTAAATTGCTCAAAGGTCACAGCAAACATTGTAGAAGAGAAATTTAGTTTTTCTCTCTCTTGGCGTGATATTTTCATCTGTCTCACTAAGCTGTTCTTGGAAACAAAGCAGAGTAAGAGGTGGGCTTGGTAAGATAACCATGAAACTCTGGTTATCGTGGCAAGAGTCCCTGGATAGTTACCAGCCCACCCCCCAACCCCACCTCCTACTCCTCAGTCAATTTGGAAAACGTCATCACCCATCCACCCATCCATCCATTCATCCATCCATCCATCCCACTCTCAAGATGAAAATTTAGACCCAGAAAGGCAAACCTCCTTTCTTGCCCAAGATGACACAGCTCATTAGTAACAGAGTTAGGACTGGTATTACTCAGAGCTCAAGCGTCTGACTTCCAATACACACTATACACTTCTTTTCATGCGACTGGCTTGAATAGTTTGGTACGTTTGCTGATGTGCTTTTCCATGTGTTTTCTGTTACCCCATGTGTCTTCCCTTTATTATAGCTTTATTCTAGCAGTAGCTTGATATTTTATGTTTATTGCCTGAGTGAAGGAAGGAGATAAAAGAACAAAGTCATCCGCAGGGTATGCAAGGTGCCAGGCAAATATTTTTGTAGGGTGTGGGGAACTGCCTATAGAAATGGACTGAGTGGCCCCAAATCAGCATGTCAGCATCACTAGTATGGTGATCTAATCTCAGAAAATTATGAGAAGGAATACTGTTCTGTCCTATGGGATGTGCTTATGGGTCACCCTTCTAGAGCCAGAGCCCAGCCCTGGGGCACTGGATGATCCTAGCAGTGCAGAATCTGGTCCCTGTATGTGGCAGACCCACCACATGGAGTACAGAGCCAGAGAATGAGAAATGAGGAGAGGGCCACGTGTTTCAGGCACCAGAGGAGGACTTGCTCAGGCTCAGGAAGATACTTCAAAGCCCGGGGTTTCCTGAGGTGTGAGGCTAGGGCAGGGGTGGGGTTATCTAGCTCTACAGGCCCACCAGGGCACAGAGGAGTGGAAAAGGTCACCACAGTCTTGGAGATTTGGGGCACAAAAACGTACGATGATGCAAATGTTAACATTTCCCCACCCTGGGACGAGGCAAAGATTGCCCGGGCTCAGGAATGAAGAAGAAGCAACTTGTATGGGACAGAAAAAAGAGTAAGATGCTCCAGAGTCTCCAGTTCTGCCAGCCAAGGAATGACACAAACCTCGAGTGTAGACGGGGTTGTCCTCCAGGGCCAGGAAAACCACGAGGGGCAGTCACTTCGACCTCTTCCTCCTCCTGTTCTCACCTCCGTGGTCAGGGGAGAAGCAGAGGATGTGCCAGGGGTGCCTGGTGGGAGGGTTTGGGCCAGGGTCACAGGAGCCCTCCCTCCGGGTGTATTGGACAAGTGATATGCCTTCTGGGCTGCCAGCACTGGTGCAGCCCTGGGGAGAGAGAGAACTCTAGGAAGTGGTTGGAAGAAAGGAAGCCCTCGCAGAGAGCCAGTGAGGAGGAAGGACCTCTGAGCAGAGGCCAGGATAGAGCTGGACAGCACCTGAGATGTGATGACCACCCACCCCACCACCCCCATCCCTCCCACGCTTCACTACTGTCTGGATCCTGGGGTACAGACAGAACCTTGAAGAAAGAAAGCAGAATCCTGATTTGGCAAAGTTTTCACTGGTTGCCTAAAGAGGGGTTCAAAAATAGAAATTAAGTTGTTACTAAAAACAACAAAGAAATTTACTTTTTTTTTCTTTTGAGACAGATCTCACTCTGTGACCTTGGGTAGAGTGTTGTGATGTCATAGCTCACAGCAACCCCAAACACTTGGGCTCAAGGGATCCTCCTGCGTCAGCGTCTTAAGTAGCTGGAACAACAAGCACCCAGCACCCAGCTAGTAGACGTAGGGTCTCGCTCTTGCTCAAGCTGTTCTCCAACTTCTGAGCAAGCTATCCAGTGGCCTCAGCCTTCCGGAGTGGTAGGATTATAGGCATGAGCCACCGTGCCCTGCTGAGAAATTCACATTTTAAAACCTACACTTTTTGCACACCTCGAGAAGCATCATACCTGCTACAAGAGGCTGCAGTGAAAAGTAATGACTAAAATCCTGGAAAGTGTGGATAGATAAGATTCCCAGGGAGTTGTTTGACTTTGAGACCCTGGTGACCACTGGGCAGAAGGAAATGGGCGTTGGGAATTCTCTGGTCTTCCATCTGCATCCCGGGATTCTCAGTCCTGCTTTCTTGCTGCTCCCAAAGGCCTGTGTTGTTGAAGAGGCCACAGAGAAGAACCAAACCCTTGGTGCTGTCACCAACTTTCCATCCTTTGCCCCATCATCACTCAGCCTCTCACAAAAGGACGTGAAGAGCATGTAAAAATGGTTCCAAGCATCCCTGCTCAGGGAGACAAGGTCAGTGGCTTTGCTCCAGCATTAACGAGGTGTGAACAGGAAGCCAATGCCCAGACCCCCCAGCCCCCTGACCTCTGCTAACACGAGCACTTCTCCCAGTCCCTAGCCAGGCAGATCCCAGGGAAGCCACCAGTGAGAGGATGGGACTGGCTTCTGCAGCACCTGCTGAAGTCACTTCATCACCCAGCGTAAATCATGTCACCTTCTGTTGTTTCCAATAGCCAGGACATTCTTGTTTTCTCACACACAAAAAAAAATCCCCGGTCACCTGAGGACACCTCTTGCAGAGATCCAGCTGGCTTTTGTCTTCGTGTCACCCGATTCTTTGTGTCCCCTTCAGGAGTGATGGTCATCTTTTCCACAGCAACGAATACACTGTAACCAAACTAGTAAGGAGGATAAAAAAAAAAATCCTTGTAATCTGCACAATAATGCCTTGACCCTTTGTCCTCTTTCAGAAAGAAAGAGAGCAGCTCACAGCTCAACGGGCTTTAACCTGGGCTTACTGAAGAGAAACAAATGTGTTTTAAAGAAAATAAAAGCGGAACATGAGACAGCCATAGATAAAAACGTTCATCTGCATGTAGAAAGTGTGACTCCGAAGGAAGGTTTGGGGGAAGAACATTGCAATACAAGAATAATTAGGCCAGATCACCTGTCTACTGCCTGTGGTGTGTGTTATGCACATGTATGTGGTAGGTGGACAGCCATAACCAGGCTCATTTCAAGTCGTCTATAATCACTTAGTAAGCTGTGGTTGATACTGCCCCCGAACTCCCAGCACTACCCTGGGTACAGCAGGAGATACATTAAAAAAAAATAAAAATAAAAATAAATATATGTATGCTGTTTTCACTCTCACAGAGGTAACAATTTGGGACTCAGATTTTATATAGCACCAACAATTTAAAACCAATATAAAAAATTATTATAATTATTAAATGCAGTAGGAACAATAGCTGGTTTGTGTTAAGTGCTTGCTAAGCACCAGGCCTGTTGGGTAAGCATTTTACATTTGTTATCTCATTCAATCCTTAGGAAAACAGACAAGTACTCTCATTAGCTTGATTTTACAGAACTGAGGATTGAGAGATTTGCACCGGCCCAAGGCCATGTGGTCAGGATGGCAGGACTTGAACCGAGATCTGTTTGACTCCTAGTCTCACGTACATCTCAGTGACAGAGACAGAGGAAGTGCTCTGGTCATGCAGAGCAGGCACAGCACTGAGCTCCAGGCTGGTTAAAGAAGGCCATAGGGGAAGGGTCGCTGCATCGTACCAGGGATGCCTGACCTGAGCTGGACCAAGGGACAAACAAACTCTGGTAGCTGGGCTCTGGGCTTGGCAACCTGGGTAATTGTGGGTTCTGGGGACTCTGGGTTCTAACCTCAGATCTGTCTGACAGAAGCCTGCAAAGGTAAGTGACTTTTGCAATGTCACACAGATCCCTGAGCTGTGAAAGATGGTAATTCAAGGAGATGCTATCCAAATCTTATCTTGGGGACAAGGGTCAGAGGAGGACATGGTGTAGCTCAGGATAAAACTTGGGCCATTCTGGAAGCTTATAGGAACTTCTTTGGCTATATTAGAGCACCTCAAGTATCAGATTGGCACAGGCCCCAACACCCGACACCAAGCTGAGATAGGCACGTTTCCCCTGGTCTGTGAATGGATGCTAAGGTCCCATGCTTTTCCATTTGAGAACTTAAGCTATCTTGTTAGCTTAAGTAACCCAGATCTCAGAGATACATAAAATGAATGAAAATGTTGCATCTCATTTGTGTGAAACCGGAATCTGAGAACCCACTCCCTCTTAGGGAGGTAGAGGTGAGACTGGCAGCTAACGCTGGGAGTGGGAGGTGAGAATAACCTTGTGGAAGGGTGAGATATGTGAATCTGAGGGGCCAAATGCTTTTTCTTTATCATAGACTAACTCATTCATGCAGCAGAAAAAATATGTGTAAGGGAATGTTTAGGAAGCTTTCAGATAGATCTTGAAATAAAATTCAAAAATCCTCATCTAGAGTATTAGATATCTAGGAATAATCCTCATTTTATTCTTAATATCATCAACAGACACTGTGCTAACAGTTTGCATGCATTTTGTTATCAATGTCCTCATAACTCTATGAGGTAGGCAATTGTGTCCCTCATTTGCAGGTAAGGAACTAAGGTCACAAGAAGCTCAATAATTTGCCCAGTATCAAGGGGCTGGGGAATACTGAAGCCAGGATTCAAACCTACATCTCACTGAACCCAGGGCTTCACTCTGGACTGGCTCTGTCATTTGCTTTGATGGCAATGTAATTACCAAGTCATTCTGCTCCCTCTATGCATAACAAAGTGTGTCAATAATGAAAGAAGAATGGTTTTACATACAATTTAGTGTTTGTTCTTAAGAGCGTGACAAAAGACCACCACTAGCAACAACAACAAAAGTTCAATAGGAAGGATTTAAGCAAGAGTTAGTAAGTAGGTGTTCAGAGTTTATTACTATTCTTTTTTCTTAGGCACTATTTTTTGCACTGTGAAATGTACAGATCCTATTTGTTCAGTGAGTTTAGCAAAACTACGCTATACACCTGTGTAAACACCACCCAATCAAGATACAAAATATTATCATCACTCCAGAAAATTCTCTCTTCCCCCCTTTTTTAGTTGATTCTGACCCTAAAGTCAACCATTATTCTGTCACTGTGGATTAGTTTGCCTGTTACAGCGCATCATATGACTGGAATCATACAGTGTACACTCTTTTGTGTCTCTTTTCTTAGGCTCAGCATATTTTTGAGATTCATCTATGTTGTTGCAGACATCTGTTGTTCATTCTTTTTATTAATGAGTACTGTTCCATCATATGAATATACCACAATTTGTTACCTTACCACTGATGGACATTTGGGTTGTATCCAACTGAGGACTATGAATAAAGCTGACATAAATAAAGCATATACAGTTCTTTTTAAGTTTATGTACTTTGATTTTCCTTGAGCCAATATTTAGCAGTGGAATGCAGAGTCATTGGGGAGGCATATTTTTAATTAAAATACTTAGATTCTGTCAAAAAGTTTGCGAGAGTGATTTTACAACAATGAGCGCCCCAGTTGTTTCACATCCTTGCCCACATTTGATATTGTCATTTCATAAATTTAGCCCTTCTGGTGAAATGACATCTCTTTGTGGTTTCACTTTGCAATTTTTTCTGCATATGACTATTCAATTGTTCTAGAACCTTTTGTTGGAAAAAAAAAAAAAAAAGCTCTTCTTTCCTCCATTGAATTTGCTTGGTACTTTTATAAGAAATCAATTGACTATTATAGGTTTGAGTCTTTTTCTAGGATCTTCATTCTGTTTCGTTGATCTATTTGTTTATCACAATGTTAATATCTTAATTACTATAACTTTACAATAAATCTTGAATTCAGTGTGTCATTCAACTTTGTTCTTTTTCAAAGTTGTTTTATCTATTTTAGGTCATTTGTGTTTACATATGAATTTTAGACCAGTTTCTAAAGAAACTGAGACAGAATCTTATTCTGTTACCCTTGGTAGAGCACGGTGGCATCATAGCTCACAGCAACCTCAAACTCTTGGGCTCAAGTGATCCTCCTGCCTCAGCCTCTTGAATAGCTGAGGTGACAGGTGCCTGCCACAACCAGCTAGGTTTTCTATTTTTAGCAGAGATGGGGTCATGCTCAGGCGATCCATACGCCTTGATTTCCCTTTGTGTTAGGATTACAGGTGTAAGCCACCGCACAGGGCCAATTTATCAATTTCTTAAAAAAAAATCTTTTGGAATTTAATTTTTATTAGGAATGCACCAAATCAGTTCTATTGTGGAGAACTGACTTCTTAATATTCAGTCTTGGATCGAGAAAGACAGTCTAGAAATAGTCTGTTAATATAGTATATCTCCCCATTGATTTGTTTTCCTAAATTTTTCTTAGCATTGTTTTGTAATTTTGTTAAGTTTACTCCTAATTAGTTTATGTGTTGATGTTATTAACTATTTTAATTTCAGGTTTTTAATTATTTGCTACTAGTATATGAAAATAAAATTTATTTTTATTTATTTACCTGTATTACCTATAAATTTGATAAATTCACCTGTTATTTCTAGCAGTTATTTTTGTTGATTCCTTAGGGTTTTCTATGCATACAATTATGTCATTTGTAACTAAAGGCAGTTTTGGTTCTTTCCAATTTTGATGACTTTTTTTCCCTTGCCTTGTTATAATGACCAGGACCTTCAATACATGGTTGAATAGAAGTGATTAAAACAGATGTTTTTGTCCTGTTTCTTATCTTAAATCGAATGTATTCCACAGTTCTTCATTAACTATGATGTGAGGTGTAGGTTTTTGCTTTGCAGAAACATCAGATTTAAGAAGTTCTATTTTGCTAAGTGTTTTCAACTTTAAATGGTGTTGAATGTGTTGGATGCTTTGAGGTCGTTTATTAGCTATTTTTATTTGTGTTTCAACTTAGGTTCCAAACATCTCAGTGAGTCATTTACTGTGCTCTAACACGTGTGGTCTTGTTGACAATTTTTCTGATGCCAGCTTAGTGTGAAGCTGAATTTCATAATATGACGGAAATCTAGTGTTCCCTGACAGCTATACTTTTTTGTGTGGTAGCTACTGTTTTTATTCTAATACTCTTCATTATGGGAGTGCTTGTAATTTGGGGCCAAATCATTTTATAATTACATATTTAACTATTAGAAATAGTTACTACTGAGTTACTTTCATCCATCACATTTCTTCAGACAAATATAGCCAAAAGCCTCAGAATTTGCCTATTACTCAGAATCAATTCACAAACTGAACCAAAAAATGCAGAAGTATTAAACACCAGACAGCCCAGAAAACTGGAAAGGAAATGAAGCTCTGAGATACATCACGCACTATGCAATCTGTGGGTCAGCCTGCCCAACACACATGCATTAGTGGGAAGTTTGGAAAGAGAGTTTCATTCTCGCCAAACTAGATTTGACTAGGAAAAATAACTACTTCATTCCCAAGGATTTCCAGAATCTTCTTATACTATTCCCTTAAAAATTGCCATTCAATCTCAAAAGGTGGTATCAGTCATATCATCAGATATGGTAACTTAATGTTTGAAGCCAAGCCTACCTTAGATTGAATTAGTTTTTTTCCCCCATGTCTTCATATTGTATACATATTTTTTCTTCTCAGTGTTATTTCCAACCTTTTCTATCAACCAAATACAGCAAGTATCTAGAAAGCAACTTTTGTTGATGACTACAACAGAACATATATTCAAAGTAGGCTTGAATTTAGGAACATTCTTATTAAGTGACATTTCCAAATCTCAGAATATTCTAGAACAAGAATTCCTTTGAAATTGGCTTCAGGCCAAGTCAGCCAGGAGAATTGGCCTTAATGCTTTATTTTATTTTATTTTATTGAGACAGAGTCTTACTTTGTCTTGGTAGAGTGCCATGGCATCATAGTTCACAGCAACTTCAAACTCTTGGACTCAAGTGATCTTCTTGTCACAGCCTCCTGAGTAGCCGGGACTACAGGCAACCGCCACAACACCCAACTAGTTTTTAGAGACAGGGTCTCACACCTGCTCAGGCTGGTCTGGAACTCCTGAGATGAGGCAATTCATCCACCTCCCAGAGTGCTAGGATTGTAGGAGTGAGTGACCATGGCTGGCAGCCTTCATACATTAGGCCTGAATTTTGTGTCCAGTGAGAAAATCCTGCAAAACTAAAGGAATGTGGGGTCAAAGAAGTTGAGAAAATGTGGCGTATCTTAACATCTTCCTGGCATTCATGAGATACATTTGCTTATTAAAAGCTCTTGGATATACACTTAACCTACAGTTGCCTTGCAATTTTTTGACCTTGTAAACTATTGCTTTATTTTGTTTTGTTTTGGCTCAGTTTGGTCTGGTTTGGCTTGGTTTGGTTGACTTATACCTTTTAACTCTCATTCCACAGATACTACTTTGCATTGCACTTGTAAATTCATCTGTACCTTATACATCCTCAGCTCTGCATCGTGCAAAAGGGAAATGAGCATCTCTCAGGGCGACATTCAAGTTTTGATTGTCATAATTATCTCTTAAGACCTTTCTATCTGACCTTGCCTTCCTGGCTGCTTGGTGCTAGGGTACCATTTCCAAAAGGATCATTCGTAGTTTTCTGCTTTGGCTTGATAGTTGAAAGAAGTTGAGTATAGAGAGAAGGGAAATGTTTTGCACTGGAAAGTGCAGACAGAGTGAGAATGGAAGTGGAGGAAGAATAAAAGGAGCAGAGAGTGGAGAGACATAACATGATTCCTTATTTGAGGAACTAAGCTAGTGCTGTCTGACAGAACAAACCACAGTGATGGAAATGTTCTGTATCTGAACTTCCCACAATGAAATGTGGCCCGTGTGACCTAGGAAATGAATTTTTAATATAGATAAATGTAAACTTAAATAACTACTGTACTGTGTGGCTAGTGCAGTGTTTTTCAACCATTTTTTATCTCATAGCACACTTGAGCCTATAGTTAAACTTCCGTGACACACTTCAATGATGTTGAACTAAAAAAAAGAAAATGCTGACTGTGCTTCGAACTTCGTTTGAAAAGAATTTAATTAATTATCTTAATTTTTTTTTTTTTTTGGTGGCACATGTAAGATTCTCTCACTGCACACCAGTGTGCCATGGCACGCCACCTGAAAATCACTGTGCTCGTGGCTAATGTGTGAGATACAGATACTAGATGCTGGAGAAGAGGAAAAGTGATCTTTATCATACAGCCTTGGGATGGCTACACCACAATTTGAGTACTGGAAATACTCAACTTTAGAGTTGAGTTCCTAAAGTTGTTAATATTTCCCTTGGTTTTAGACTAACTTGTGCACACTATAGTAAATCATATCTAAAGATGCATAGTTTTCTATGGTATCCTTGTTTTTGTATACATGGGAAGGGTTTCTCCTAAGTCTTTGACTTTTATATAAATATCTAGGCTATATGTTTAGTAGATGTAAAAAGGCTTTGGAGTCAAACTTGGGTCTCATTCTGCCACTTACAATCTCAAATGACCATCGTGTCAAGCCCCTTCATCTACTTTCTACAAGGTTGCAGCAGGAACTTCCATATTCCTATAGCGTAGCCTCACAGGCCACAGTTGATTCCACTAGAAAGGATGAGTATCCCAACTTGTTATCTCCCTGGGAAATTTAATTTGGAAGAGGAAGAGTGAGAGAGAGAAAGAGAGAGAGATTGGATGCTCCAGGGAGCTGAGCCTGTGACATTAACATTGAGCACTGTTGGAGTCCTTATTTCCAATTTATGGACCACAGAATTCAAGGGAGCCAGTTTGCCAGAGAGAAGAGGGAGAATTATTCAGACAGGCAGGACAGAGTACAAATAAGAGATGAAACAAAGGCAGTGAAAGTAACTTAACTTCTCTCTGGTGGACATTAAGAGTTCTCACCAGTATGTGATTCTGGGAAGATTCTATCTCCTGGCCCTTAGCAAGGCCATCTGACTCAAAGGAACAGATGTCACTCCCTGGCCTAAGGCAGTGAAAGTCCCCTGCAAGACTCTCCAGTCTCTCGCTTCCCCTGCTGGGCAAATTTACAAGCCGTGTGTTGAGATGACAGATCCAACAGTATCAAAGCAGCTTGGGTCTCTGAGTCACCACAGGGAGAGGACAGCTGTCCCTGGAGAGCCACAGAGACCTGCAGGTTGGGAGAAATCACATTGTTGTCTTAAGCCACAGAGATTTTTGAGATTGTTGTGCCAATATACAACTTGGTTTATTCTGTTAACATTCCCTCTGAGCATTATTTCCCTCATCTGTAAAATGGGAAAGACCAAGCTGTTGTCACAAATTGTGAGGTGATGTCCACTAAATGCTTTCCACAGCACTTGTCACAGAGAGTTTATGGAGAAGCGTAATCTATTTATTCTTAAGCAGCTATGATCTCTAGGCTTAGTTGTCCCTAGCACAGTTTAAGTCTACCAGACACTCCAGTCAGTATAACATAATCAGTGCAAATCCAGCGTCATCTGAAATACATTCACATCCGCCTGAGGCGTTCAAACCAGTCTCAAAAGCAGGCCCTTTTGTGGATGGGGAATGGATTGTCCTCTCTCGGGGAAGAGGGGGTGATAAGGAGGTGAGTGCGGTGCAGGGCCTGAGACCACCTTGTGCTGCCTTGGGTGACTGTAAACCTCACACCACCCTCACCTTGACCTGAGACAAGAGCCCCAGGCTCTGTGAGATGCTCTGCTCCTCTCTGTTGCTGCCAGATGGGCTTGACTCACAAGCAAGCCCTTGGGAGAAAGAAGTTGGCTCTGCTACTTGGTGCTGAAGAAAAATTAAGGCTTCTGTCAATCTGCAAGCAACAGCAAGGCAGGCATTGGGCATCTTGCCCATGTTACCGCAAATTCCCTCCAGGTTGACCTATGCCTCCATTTTAGCCTAACTTCCAGGAAGCTCTATGACATCCTTTTCTGGAGTTCTGCTTGGCACTTACTGCACTTTGTATTTGAGATTGGAAAGAAGAGGGACCAGCATAGTGACTGCCTGGCCACATTAGAGCATCCAGCCAGGCCAGGAGGACACGTGCAGAAGGTGTGGATTTGGAAATGGAAACAATAAGGTTGGTTTGATCTTGTTACTCTATGGGCATCAGTTGGGCACCAATAGAGAACAATTCTTGGCTTGTCTTCTTTTCTGAAGTGACCATTGGACAGTGTACTAGCTCTGAACTTGCAGGTTTGTGCTTTGCACAATCCATAGTAACTTTCAGCCTTTACTGAAGTAGCTGGCTGGGGCATTGGGACACTCAGCCAACCTTCCAGAAGAAGTGAAGTGTCGCTGGCCAGAGAGGAGGCACTCTGTCTTGCAGAAGACGTCTGGTCTCTGCCCATGCTCGCATGTGTTTGCTTCAAACAGGATCCCCTTTTGTGTTGTGCCCACTGCCATCAGGCAGGCAGACATAGATGAAGAAATTCAGAAATGATCAAGATCATCCTTACCTTCAGTCATTCTTGGTCATTATCAAGAGCTAATCTACTAAATGGCCATTTCCAGTTTTACCCTCTTGTCATTGGTTATTTCACTGGGTGGCAAGACATTAGATTTTCTGGAAAAAAAAATTTTTTTGTTTTCTTTTTTGGTTAAGGCATAATCCCCAAAGCTCAGAGTCCAGGACTAGAAATGCGCATGGGCTTTGCATAAGCCATCTTAAAAGGAGGCCGTGATCCCAAGGGTCTTTGAGATTGAACTGAGACCAAACTGTAAAGAGAATTTGTGTATCTGTTTGTGGTTTAGAAGGTCAAAGAGACTCCATTTCCTTCCTCTTGTGCTTGCAAGGGGCTTCCTGCTCCCTTCTCAAGGAGCATTTCATTTGTGGGTGAGAGGCATTTGTTTATGTTATGGGCAGCCTGTAAAATTAAGTGAGTGGCTGGTTCTTCAGTTTCTAGCGTGTTGGAGTTCTTACACAGTGCAGTTATTCAGAGAGTTTATTTGGTTATTTGTTTTCTTTTCCATCTCAAGAGAGATTTTAACGAGGTTAACTCTCAGTTACTCACTCTGGTTATCGAGTTTGTTCGCTGGCCCCTGTGTAGGGCCTAGAGTGAAAGAAGGAAGCTGTCAGATGCAGGAGGTACTGTGACAAAGGAGGGCTTGTCCAGCCTGGTAGCTCAGGAAAGGAAAGGAAGGATAAAGGGACAAAAGATAACATCAGAGACTGTTGATGGATTTTATATGGAAGCCTAAGAGCAAGAAAATAAAGATAACATAATCTAGAATAACCTTCCTATGATGGACACATAACACAACCCATGTGTGTAATTATAAACTTTCTAGTACCTGCATTTAAAAAGTAATAAGGAAATAAGTAAAATGATTTCAATGACGTATTTTATTTAATCCAATATATCTAAAACACTTCCATTTAAAAAGCTAGTGAATGATGCCCCATGAATATATCAATGTACACAGCTATGATTTAATAAAAAAAAAAAACAAAATCAATGATAGTTTACATTCTATTTTTATATTAAGTCTTCCAAATCCAGGGTATATTTTCCATTTATAGCATACCTCCGTGCAGCGTGACCACATTCCAAGTGCTCAGTAGCCACATGTGGCTGGCAGCCCCCACAATGGTCAGCGCAGCCCAGGAGGATTAGGAGGGTGCAATGAGAGATAAGTGGGAAAGGATCATTTGTTCAGAGAGCGTATTGATAAGATTTTGCTGCGTTGTGTTTGGGATTATGGTAGGATGGCCAAGAGGAAACAACCTGAAGGATTAGAGATATAAGCCGGTGGTTGGGGAGGGAGAGATGGAGAAGATTGATCACCAAGGGAGGCTTGAGATAATCAAAAGCCCTCACTACTACATTCTGAAAAACTTGTGCGAATGCCCCAACATTGTTCTTTATTGACAGATGTTCTCATGTGAACAAAGCATAGCCTGTATGTGCGCAGCGAGCAGGCATCCTCTGAAGCTTTTGAAACTTGAACTATCTGGGGATACTATTGCCTATTCCTTCTCTGCCAACCTCTAAGTCATTCCCCCACATATGTTAAAAACTCAGGGACAAGTTCTTTGCATATGAACCACAGGACACTACCTCTTAAGTTCCTGACCTCTCGTGGCCAATGACAGTCCCCTATCTATAGTCCTCTCTAGCCACTGTTTTCATGTTTGCCCCAGTAAGTATGCATCATGGTACTTTTCTGCTTTGCAAGTATTGAATTCTTTATTTCCAAATGATACCCACCACACACGCACACACACAAGGAATCTCCAACAGTTCCCTAATGCTTTTTTCCAAAACAGAAACACTTTTATTTTCTATTATAAAAGTCATACATACTTACTGTAGAAATATCAAACAGTAGAGAAATACAAGGACTGTCTGGAAAATATCCAGCCATGTACTGTGAAAAACAGGGACATGTACAGTAGCACTTCCCCAGTTGACCACCTCCCTACCTTGACCACCTCTTTAACTTAACCTAATTTTCACAGACCAGACATGCACCATATGTAGGTATCAGTACAAGAAGCCTCGTTCCTTAGATTGACCACCTCTGTATGCTGACCGATTGGTTACAGTCCCTTGGGTGGTTGACTTAGAGAGTTTTACTATGTTCCATTAATAATGGCTAGATACTTTCTGGACAGCCTTCACAAACTATTCTCAACTAATTTTTTCCTATTTTTCATATAAAATAAAAACACTTCATACCATATCATGCCAGTTGGAATATAGAAAAGAAAATGCTTACTTTCCTATAAGTATTATTTTCTAATAATAAGCTGGTGGTTGGGGAGGGAGAGATGGAGAAGATTGATCACCAAGGGAGGCTTGGTATTATTTCCTAATACTTATAGGAAAGTAAACTTGCTACTTTAGAAATAATGATAACAATCATGTTGGAAATATTAATACTTTTTAGTTGAAGTGAGTTTCTCCAACATTATTGTTTTTCTTGCAGGTGGGAATTCTGGGCTAGGTTAAGCACAGCATTTACTCCAAAATGGTTTCTTTCTAAGTGGTTTCTGGAAAAAGGAAAAGTTTCTTGCCAGCTGGCCATGGGACAAGAGCATGAAGAATTGGGTGTTCATCTAAATGTGCCCTCATTTATACTCATGGTGGTGGGCGGCCTGGTCACAATAAATATAGAGAAATAAATTTGCACAGCCCTGTTTTGAGGGGCCCAGAGTCTAAAAGGGAAGGAGGTTGTGTAAACCCACAGCAACACAGCACCTCTGGTGCAGTGGTGGGTGTGCTGTAGTGGGGAGTTGATTCTACCTGGAAAAATTGGGGCAGTTTCAGAAGCAGCAGCCCTCAAGCAGAGACATCTGGAGAGAAAGTATGTAATCAAATTACCCAGAATCCAAAAAAGCAGATTCCAAATAGCACAGAAGAAAGATAGATGGGATTCCGAAAGCTGAGAATGCTATTGATAAAAGCATTACCACGTTCGAGGTGCTCTGCTAAGGGGGTCATTTGAGCCACAGAGATGTAAATGGTGAGAATTCTCCATGCACAGACCATCAGATGAAGAGGGGCCATAGCTCCAATATGGGTCAAACCTTTTCATGTAACTTATTTTAAAAATAAGATGCAGGAGGCGGAGCAAGATGGCAGCCGAGTAACAGCTTCCTTGCATCTGGGCACCGTGAGTCTGGGGAGATAGGACTCCAGGCATCTCTGGCTGGTGGGAACTGCATATCATCACTCCTATGAGGATACAGGGAGTCAGCGAGAGACTTCTGGACCCCAAGAGGAGGACTAAAACCGTGGAAAACCGGCAAGTGGTCGCGTGTGTTCAATCCGTCTAAACCCGCCCACAACTGTAAGTTCAGTAGCAGCGAGACTGCAAACCAGAAAGGCCTTACCTGTGAACTGTTTTGATGTCCTTGGACTTGGCACTGAGTTGAACTGCCTTGGGGAAGGCCTGAGGGGGAGTGCGGAGAACTTTGGCCATTGTCTAGGGCCCCAGTCTGAGCCGCTGAGCCAGACGGAGCTAATAGTGTTTGACGGTGGGTCACACGGATCCATTGTCAGTGATCTGCCCCGGCAAGCTCCGCCCTCAGGGTCGCAGAGCTAGAAACGGGTGGGAGCTGGTAACCCAGCAACCAAGTAGTCTAAGGGTGGGGTCTGAGCCGCCTTGCAGCCCTAACCCTCAGGGGCAGAGTGAGACCGGTTTTGGCACACTGAGTAAGTGGATAGCCACTTCAGCAGCGATTCCAGCGAGAAAGCTGGGAAAGCTTCTGCTCAGCAAGTTCACAAGTTCAAAGTGCCTTTTAAGTAGGCTGAAGAGAGATTTAGGGTGTCTACCTGCTGGGGTTTGAGAAATCAGCAGCCTCCAGTCGTATCAGAACTGTGACTAACATCTCATACCCCAGAAGACCACGTGTTGCCCAGACAATATTCAGTAACATATACAAACTGCTTTGTTTTTGGTTGTGTATTTTTCTCTTTTTTTTTTTGTTTGGTTGTTTTTTTTGTTTGTTTATTTTGACGTTGCTGATGTTCTTTTGTTTTTTTTAATTTCAATCTTTTCCACACAGATCCCTTTTTCTTTCTCAATTTTCCTAGTTTAATTATAATTTCCCATTGCTGCCTTTTTTAATAACTTCAACTGCATTTTTGCTAGTGTTTCTACCGATATAATTTGGTTTTTCACCCAATTTTATCCCTGTAAAGTTTTCTGTTTGCTTGTTTTGGTTTGATTTATAGCATTTTTGTCTTTCCTCTCTACTTGGTGGAGGTGGGGTACTGTGTCTGATCAGGTTAGCAAAGAGCTGCTGACCTCAAGGGAACCACGCAACTGGGCACCCCCAGCAGGTGGGGTTTTTTAAGGTTGTGTCAAAGTACCCTACTGTACACCTATATTGCCCTGTCTCCCTCTTTCTGTGCCTCTCTTCTTTTTGTCAATATTCCTTATACCCACCCCCTCTCCTTTCTCTATCTTTCTTTTTTTCTTATCACTCGGTCCTCCTTTCTTTCATCCCCTTTTTTTTTGCTCTTCAACCTTCTCACCCTTCTGGTCCTGTAACCCTTAGTCCACAGGCACAAGAACTTAAAGAGCAAGAGGAAGTGAAAGGAAAATTAGGGCAAGGAAACAGATAAAAGAAATCACTCATGAGGAAGAATCAGCAGAAAACTCCAGGCAACATGAAGAACCAGTCTAGAACAACCCCACCAAGGGACCATGAGGTAGCTACTGCAGATGATTCCACCAGTATAGAAATGTTAGGAATGACAGAAAGGGAATTTAGAATACACATGTTGAAAACAATGAAAGAAATGATGGAAACAATGAAGGAAATTGCTAATAAAGTGGAAAATAACCAGAAGGAAATACAAAAACAGAATCAAATAAGAGATGAACGATATGAAGAATATAAAAAGGATATAGCAGACCTGAAGGAACTGAAACAGTCAATTAGGCAACTTAAGGATGCAATGGAAAGTATCAGCAACAGGTTAGACCATGCAGAAGAAAGAATTTCAGAGGTAGAAGACAAAGTTCTTGAGATAACTCAGACAGTAAAAGAGGCAGAAAAGAAGAGAGAGAAAGCAGAACGTTCACTGTCAGAATTATGGGACTTTATGAAGCGTTCCAACATATGAGTTATAGGAATTCCAGAAGGGGAAGAAGAATGCCCCAGAGGAATGGAAGCCATACTAGAGAATATTATAAAAGAAAATTTCCCAAACATCACCAAAGATTCTGACACACTGCTTTCAGAGGGATATCGGACCCCGGGTCGCCTCAACTCTAACCGAGCTTCTCCAAGACACATTGTGATGAACCTGTCCAAAGTCAAGACAAAAGAAAAGATTCTGCAAGCTGCCAGGAGTAAGCGCCAGTTGACCTACAGGGGCAAATCCATCAGAGTTACCGCAGACTTCTCTAATGAAACTTTCCAAGCAAGAAGACAATGGTCATCTACCTTTAATCTACTTAAACAGAACAATTTTCAGCCCAGAATTCTGTACCCTGCTAAGCTAAGCTTCAAAATTGACGGAGAAATCAAATCATTTACGGATATACAAACATTGAGGAAATTCACCACAACAAGACCAGCTCTACAGGAAATACTTCAACCTGTTCTGCACACTGACCACCACAATGGATCAGCAGCAAAGTAAGAACTCAGAAATCAAAGGACAGAACCTAACCTCCACACTGATGCAAAAGATAAAACTAAGCAATGGACTCTCACCAAATAAGACGAATAGAATACTACCACACTTATCAATTATCTCAATAAATGTTAATGGCTTGAATTCCCCACTGAAGAGACATAGATTGGCTGACTGGATTAAAAAACACAAGCCATCCATTTGCTGTCTGCAAGAAACACACCTGGCTTCAAAAGACAAATTAAAGCTCCGAGTCAAGGGTTGGAAGACAATTTTTCAGGCAAATGGAATTCAGAAGAAAAGAGGAGTTGCAATCTTATTTTCAGATACATGTGGATTTAAAGCAACTAAAGTCAAAAAAGACAAAGATGGTCACTTTATATTGGTCAAGGGAAAACTACAACAAGAAGACATTTCAATTCTAAATATCTATGCACCCAATTTAAATGCTCCCAGATTCTTGAAACAGACCTTACTCAGTCTGAGCAATATGATAACTGATAATACCATCATAACAGGGGACTTTAACACACCTCTTACAGAGCTGGACAGATCCTCTAAACAGAAATTAAACAAAGATGTAAGAGATTTAAATGAGACCCTAGAACAACTATGCTTGATAGATGTATATAGAACACTCCACCCAAAAGATAAAGAATATACATTCTTCTCATCACCCCATGGAACATTCTCCAAAATTGATCATATCCTGGGACACAAAACAAATATCAACAGAATCAAAAGAATTGAAATTTTACCTTGTATCTTTTCAGACCATAAGGCACTAAAGATGGAATTCAACTCTAACAAAAATGCTCAACCCCACCCAAAGGCATGGAAATTAAACAATCTTCTGTTGAATAACAGATGGGTGAAGGAAGAAATAAAACAGGAAATCATTAACTTCCTTGAGCATAACAACAATGAAGACACAAGCTACCAAAACCTGTGGGATACTGCAAAAGCAGTTTTGAGAGAAAAATTCATCGCTTTAGATGCCTACATTCGAAAAACAGAAAGAGAGCACATCAACAATCTCACAAGAGATCTTATGGAATTGGAAAAAGAAGAACAATCTAAGCCTAAACCCAGTAGAAGAAAAGAAATATCCAAAATCAAATCAGAGATCAATGAAATTGAAAACAAAAGAATCATTCAGAAAATTAATGAAACAAGGAGTTGGTTTTTTGAAAAAATAAATAAAATAGATAAACCATTGGCCAGACTAACTAGAAATAGAAAAGTAAAATCTCTAATAACCTCAATCAGAAACGATAAAGGGGAAATAACAACTGATCCCACAGAGATACAAGAGATCATCTCTGAATACTACCAGAAACTCTATGCCCAGAAATTTGACAATGTGAAGGAAATGGATCAATATTTGGAATCACACCCTCTCCCTAGACTTAGCCAGGATGAAATAGACCTCCTGAACAGACCAATTTCAAGCACTGAGATCAAAGAAACAATAAAAAAGCTTCCAACTAAAAAATGCCCTGGTCCAGATGGCTTCACTCCAGAATTCTATCAAACCTTCAAGGAAGAGCTTATTCCTGTACTGCAGAAATTATTCCAAAAAACTGAGGAAGAAGGAATCTTCCCCAACACATTCTATGAAGCAAACATCACCCTGATACCAAAACCAGGAAAAGACCCAAGCAAAAAGGAGAATTTCAGACCAATCTCACTCATGAATATAGATGGAAAAATTCTCAACAAAATCCTAGCCAATAGATTACAGCTTATCATCAAAAAAGTCATTCATCATGATCAAGTAGGCTTCATCCCAGGGATGCAAGGCTGGTTTAACATACGCAAGTCCATAAACGTTATCCACCATATTAACAGAGGCAAAAATAAAGATCACATGATCTTCTCAATAGATGCAGAAAAAGCATTTGATAAAATCCAGCATCCTTTTCTAATTAGAACACTGAAGACTATAGGCATAGGTGGCACATTTCTAAAACTGATTGAAGCTATCTATGACAAACCCACAGCCAATATTTTACTGAATGGAGTAAAACTGAAAGCTTTTCCTCTTAGAACTGGAACCAGACAAGGTTGTCCTCTGTCACCTTTACTATTCAACATAGTGCTGGAAGACTAGCCAATACAATTAGGCAAGACAAGGAAATAAAGGGAATCCAAATGGGAGCAGAGGAGGTCAAACTCTCCCTCTTTACTGAGGACATGATCTTATACTTAGAGAATCCCAAAGACTCAACCACAAGTCATCAAAAAATACAGTCATGTTTCAGGATATAAAATCAATGTCCACAAGTCAGTAGCCTTTGTATACACCAATAACAGTCAAGATGAGAAGCTAATTAAGGACACAACTCCCTTCACCATAGTTTCAAAGAAAATGAAATACCTAGGAATATACCTAACGAAGGAGGTGAAGGACCTCTATAAAGAAAACTATGAACTCCTCAGAAAGGAAATAGCAGAGGATATTAACAAATGGAAGAACATACCATGCTCATGGATGGGAAGAATTAACATTGTTAAAATGTCTATACTTCCCAAAGCAATCTACCTATTCAATGCCATTCCTATCAAAGTACCTACATCGTACTTTCAAGATTTGGAAAAAATGATTCTGCGTTTTGTATGGAACCAGAAAAAACCCCGTATAGCTAAGGCAGTTCTTAGTAACAAAAATAAAGCTGGGGGCATCAGCATACCAGATTTTAGTCTGTACTACAAAGCCATAGTGGTCAAGACAGCATGGTACTGGCACAAAAACAGAGACATAGACACTTGGAATCAAATTGAACACCAAGAAATGAATCTAACATCTTACAACTACCTAATCTTTGATAAACCAAACAAGAACTTACCTTGGGGGAAAGACTCCCTATTCAATAAATGGTGTTGGGAGAACTGGATTTCTACATGTAAAAGACTGAAACTGGACCCACACCTTTCCCCACTCACAAAAATTGATTCAAGATGGATAAAGGACTTAAATTTAAGGCATGAAACAATAAAAATCCTCAAAGAAAGCATAGGAAAAACACTGGAAGATATTGGCCTGGGGGAAGACTTCATGAAGAAGACTGCCATGACAATGGCAACAACAACAAAAATAAACAAATGGGACTTCATTAAACTGAAAAGCTTCTGAACAGCTAAGGACACAATAACCAAAGCAAAGAGACAACCTACACACTGGGAAAGGATATTTGCATATTTTCAATCAGACAAAAGCTTGATAACCAGGATCTATAGAGAACTCAAATTAATCCACATGAAAAAAGCCAACAATCCCTTATGTCAATGGGCAAGAGACATGAATAGAACTTTCTCTAAAGACCACAGACGAATGGCTAACAAACACATGAAAAAATGTTCATCATCTCTATATATTAGAGATATGCAAATCAAAACAACCCTGAGATATCATCTAACCCCAGTGAGAATGGCCCACATCACAAAATCTCAAAACTGCAGATGCTGGCGTGGATGTGGAGAGAAGGGAACACTTTTACACTGCTGGTGGGACTGCAAACTAGTACAACCTTTCTGGAAGAAAGTATGGAGAAACCTCAAAGCACTCAACCTAGACCTCCCATTCGATCCTGCAATCCCATTACTGGGCATCTACCCAGAAGGAAAAAAATCCTTTTATCATAAGGACACTTGTACTAGACTGTTTATTGCAGCTCAATTTACCGTTGCCAAAATGTGGAAACAGCCTAAACGCCCACCAACCCAGGAATGGATTAACAAGCTGTGGTATATGTATACCATGGAATACTATTCTGCCATTAAAAAAAATGGAGACTTTACATCCTTCGTATTAACCTGGATGGAAGTGGAAGACATTATTCTTAGTAAAGCATCACAAAAATGGAGAAGCATGAATCCTATGTACTCAATCTTGATATGAGGACAATTAATGACAATTAAGGTTATGGGGGGGGGAAGCAGAAAGAGGGATGGAGGGAGGAGGGTGGGGCCTTAGTGTGTGTCACATTTTATGGGGGCAAGACATGATTGCAAGAGGGACTTTACCTAACAATTGCAATCAGTGTAACTGGCTTATTGTACCCTCAATGAATCCCCAACAATAAAAAAAAAAAAAAAATAAGATGCATTTTCAAACCATGATAATAATAGTGCTCAGATGCCATTTTTACCTTTTAGACCCTGTTTCAAACATCTTACATATAATAGCTCCATTTAATCCTCATACAAAGCCTATATTTCCATTTTGCAGATTAAAAAACTGAGGCACAAAGAGTTTAAGCCACTTACAAAAGGCCCATCAGCTCACAGGTGGTGGGATCAAAATTTGAGCCTGAGCTGAGATGCGAACCTCGCCATACAGGCTTCATCTTCTGTGTTCACGATGACTGTCCCACAAGCAGCTACAATGAGAGAGAATTTACCATGTTCCAGGTCTGTGCTGAGTACTTACATGTATCAGCTTAACTGCCAGAACCTGGTGAGGCTATGAGGTTGATACTATAATCAACCCAATTAATAGATGAGAAAACTGAGCCTTGAAGAGGTTTACTGCTTGCCCAGGTTAAGAAGTAGAAAGTGGCAGAAGCGGGATTTGAACCCGAGAGAATGACCTGGAAAAGCCAGTGCTCACAGGCCCCTGTGTGGAAATATCCAATCCAGGTGGAAGGAGGGGGGCTCCTGTGGCACTCAGCAGTGGATTAACCAGAAGTGTTCTTCATAGCTGCCTTTGGAGCCCCCACAAACAAGGAAATATTCAAAAGATGGTCTGCAAACATTTGAGGACGTTTTCAGGAACTGACAGTTTCAACTAAAAGGAAAGTGGAGATGGGAATGTATGAATGTCCTGATTATCTGAAAACAGAGAAATGGAGTGTATTTTTCAGAGTGTCCAAGATAAGAAGAGGGGGCATTTTCCAACACTCATAAATGGAATCGTGTAGTGAGCTTCCCCGCCCCTACCCGTGGTGCCAAGGCAGAGGCAGGAAGAAACGCCAGAAAGTATAGAGAGGGGAATTCCGGGTCCGATGCAGAGTTGGCCGAAGTTGCCCCTGAGGTCCCTCTTCTCTATTAGCTTACAGAATCTTAACCATCTTCAAACACCCTCAGTGTCTCTTAAAAAAATTAATGTGTGATAGAATCAAGACATGGGAAGTTCATTAAAAGCTGTTTCTCAGGCCAGGTGAAGTGGCTCACATCTGTAATCCTAGTACTCGGAAAGCTGAAGTGGGTAGATCATCTGAGCTCAGGAGTTCGAGACCAGCCTGAGCAAGAGCAAGATCCCATCTCTACTAAAAATAGAAAAAATAGTTGGGTGTTGTGGCAAGCACCTGTAGTCCCAGCTACTCGGGAGGCTGAGGTAAGAGGATCGCTTGAGCCCAGGAATATGAGGTTGCTATCAGGATGATGATGGTGCCATGGCACTCTCCTAGGGTGACAGAGTGAGATTCTGTCTCAAAAATCTTTTAAAAATGCTGTTTATCCCACTTTCCATTAACTAGCATTTGCATGTTTTATCAATTCTTGGGTACATGGGGCTCAAAATGATGTTCCCAATGAAATAAAAATGGCTTTAGTATTTTAAAAGATAGATTGGACCATGCTACTTGTAATTTACTGTTGAGAGTATTTTATAGTATCTTAATTCTTTTTGAAAAGTTGTGCTCTATAAATGATAACTATAGCTCACTTTTAACCAGAATATATGATTAACCAGGATAGCTCATCCCCTAACCATGACCAACACCAATGTTCCATCCAGAACAATCACCGAATGGGAGGACTGAGCAGGGCAGCATAGCAAGCAGGTTTTTGCTGGGAGCCCAGAGGAAAGCAAACCCCTGTTCATTTCCTCCTCCGACCAAGCCTGGATCCCAGGGAATATTATTTATATTCAGCTGTTTAAAGGGTAAGAGAGTTACCACTTACAAGTTAGGCTGCCAGGAGTGTCCAGAGAGCAGCTAGTGCTGGGGATGGGGGTGAGCTCCCCAAAGCACATGAGGTCTATTCTTCCTCGGAGCTGTCTGGTGGACCAGACAGGAATACAAAGAGAGAGACGATAGGCCTATTTCAAAGGTAATCCCCACTAACCACAGCAAGATGGCCCAAATAGAATCTTGCAGAGAGGAGAGTTCACTCAGTTGATGAAAAGCTTCTGATTCCCACTGGCCGCACCTAGACGCAGCTCACCCACTGCCCCTGCGTATTTCAGATCCCTGCTCATGACCTGTCTCTCCCTTCCCGCTGCTCTGATCATGGAACAATAACCTGAGGATTCGTCTGCTGAGGACTGGCCTGCTCTGCAGCTCTCAGCCCTGGGCCTGGGAGGCAATCCTCTCTCCTTTGTCCCGAGGGACAGTGAGCAGGGACGACTGCCTAGACTGGGAGCAGAGCTGGGCTCAGCCATCCCAGGCCTTCCCTCTACTTCACCCTGTCAGGGACTTGCCCCAGATCTGCCCTATCTCTGCCAAGGGGTCCCCCGCCCCAGGCCATATTCCCCATACTTGCGCCCTGTGGCCTGCTCCCAGGCTGCGGCGAGGGCTCTGCACATGCAGCTGTGCTCCAGGACGGCACACTGGACCAGGGATGGAAGGCCGCCTTCTGACCCCAGTCTTCACTCTCTGGGTGGTCCCAGAGCCTCCAGGCTTGTTTCCTCAGCTGCAACCCAGGGGCAGTAACCACTCCTGGGCTGAAATGCAGAGAAAAGGAGTATGAAAGGAAAAATAGGCATGAAGGCTTTTGTGAACTGGGAAACAGGCTGCCATGTTAAATAGGGACACATACCCTTAAAGGGGAAGGAAATTCTGACGCAAGCTCCAACATGCTCAGGGAAATAAGTTAGTCACAGCAAGACAAGCAGCTCCCCCTTACCCTCAGGGGTGCGCTCTCCGGTCCTCAGTGAATGCCTGATACCGTAGACCGTGGCCCGCTCCATTGATCTGTTTTTCCTTATACATGTACACTACACCGTGCCGGGACTCCGGACAAAGAGAGGCTTCACATCCCAGACGGGAGAGAATAGATTTCACCAATACTCAGAACTGTCAGCCATTTAAAAATTTGGGATTATTTATTTCTGGAATTCCCCATTTAGTATTTTTGAACCTTAGTTGACCAGGGCAACTGAAACCACAGAAGGCAAAACTGTGGATAGTGTGGTGGCAGGAGGGAGGTGGGGGAGGACAATGTATTATGTGACCTCAGTGCATGAAGTCCCCAGAGTAGTCAAACTAGGAAGTAGAAGGGTGGTTCCCAGGGGCTGGGAGCAGGGAGAACGGGGAAGTTTCCATTTTATAAGATGAAAAAGAGTTCTGGAGATTGGTGAACACAACGTGAATCAATTTAGCACTGCTGAACTGTACGCCTAAAAATGGTTATGGTGGTAAATTTTATGTTTATGTAAACGTTACCACAATTAAAAAAAAAATTGGAGGCATGTGCCTTGCCTATCCACCCGCTCCAACAGGCTATTTTATTTTAGAGTTCTTTCCAAGTCTCGCATACTACACTCTCAGTGGGTGTTGACACACTCTGTGTGTGCCCATTTCTCTCTGGGGCTCACAACTGTGGGGAAACTTAGGTGGCCAGACCTGAAGGGCACTCTTATTAAATATGACTTAGAGAGAGAGAGCTGAGGCCTGCAGCAGGGGAATGCAGCCACTGCCATTCTGCACTCCTGGAGGGAGGGAGCCGGGTAACAGATACCCCCATTCCTCTCTCCTCCCACCTTCTCATCTCCTGCTTCTGTCTCCTACAGGCTGAGGCTATCTGGAAACCAGAGGGCAGAGCAGTCCAAAAGCTGTTGGCGACTGGAGCTCAGAGCAGAGTGGAGAAAGGTAGCAAGTGGGTCTGCAGGAGAAAATGAAGCACGCCCTCCCTAATTCGGCTTCCACATTGCAGCTTAAGTGACTGTCCTATAGCGCACATGTAATTTTGTTAGCTCTCTCTTTTTTGTTTTTAAGTATTTATGCTCCACATTGTTCCAGGATGGTGTTTAAACCTCCTAGTACAGTCTCTAAATGATGTGCCTGCTGACATCTCCGGGCAGGCACTCCACCATCCCCTGCACTGCCTGTGCCCTTGACCCAGACCACTCTTCCTCTCTCTCTCCACCCAGCTGTTCTGAAGTGATGGTCAATGCCCCGTTCCGTCTCTGGACCCCTTTCCCAGCCAACTTCTTCCATCTGTCAGTTCTTACTTCAGCTGTGTCTTCTTCCAGGCAGTCTTCCCTAACCACCCGGGATGGATTAAGCGTTCCTCCTGTGACCCGGCTCGCTCTCCTCACTCCTATTATGGTACACTATACTTACTTACCAAATGTGTTGCCTGTTTCCTGTCCATTTCCCCCATAGACGGAAACATGGTGAAGCTGGGACTGAGTCTCTGCTGTGACAGCCCCAACACAGCTGAATGGATGAATGAACCTCACAACACCCTGGTGATATTGCTATTCTCTCATCTTTATGACTGAGGACACGGGGTGCAGAGATGTTTAGTGATTTGTCCAAAGTCACAGAGCTGGTTCCAGACAAAGTTCAGACTAAAAATCCCCATATTTTCTGACTCTTTAAGAGGTCCCTGTTCTACTGGTCTGCCAGTGACGCCCCGATCAGCCAGGAAAAGGCACTGTTGCTCTGCCCTAATATACTCAGAAGTCTGGGCTCCCTTGTATGCAAATATGAGGCATGTGAGATGCTCTCGCAATCTCCAAGTTCCCTCCTTTCTGCTGGTTTCTCTGGCAACAAGGCAAAAAGCAAGAACCAAGATGGGAAACAGTGGCAGAGAGTTAGAGAAAGAAAGTCTGAAGCCCAGATGCTTTTGCTTGGCAGAAGGGTTGGAGGGGGGGAGTTGCTGCAACCCAGTCCCCCATGCTTGACCTGGCACTGCGGTGCTTCCCACATCACCCTGCACTGTGGAAAAATCCCGTTCCCTTTGCAGCAGACAGGCTTCCCCTCCTTCCTCCCGCTGAATGCAGAATGTTTAATAGAGCGATTCCAGGCTTTCATCCAAAGGAACAAACAACTACCAAGGCTGGCTCTCCAAACACTAGTAAGATGTCAACATGGGAGCCTCAGCGAAATTCTTCCTGAAGAGTACTTAAGACAATAATACTGGGGAAAATGGCGAGTGTGCGCGGAGACTCAAGTGGATGTGCCCTGTGAATAAGAAGCACACAGCGTGCCCTGCACTCTGCACTCACCAAATGGGGGGGTATGGGGGGTCAAGTACTTGAGTTATGCACAAAAGCCTTCATACTCACCTTCAAAGCAAAAGGGGTCATTGCGTGCATTTTATAAATGGGGGTGCAGAGGAAGGCTTAAGTGTTTTGCCCCAGTTCAGCATACAAGGAGACAGGCGGGCCGGGTGGAGTCCCGTCTCTGACTCTTCTCTTGTCTGAGGAGGGTCTCCCTGGCCAAGGTGGGGGGCAGCTGGCTACAGGGCTTTGTCCCAAGCACCCCATTTCCCATGAAAATGCCCAGGTGTAAAGGCCTCCCAAAAGGAGCTGTGTAAATACATAAGTCTGTTTTGATTGAGGCAAAGTGAAAAAATATATTAAAAAGTAAATGAAAGAAGACAGCAGCC
The DNA here is from genome assembly GCF_027406575.1 of Nycticebus coucang. Classification (NCBI taxonomy): domain Eukaryota; kingdom Metazoa; phylum Chordata; class Mammalia; order Primates; family Lorisidae; genus Nycticebus; species Nycticebus coucang. The sequence continues at coordinate 65,269,090 of NC_069788.1, forward strand.
AAAGCTTGGGGCTTGGTCAGTTGGAGGGAGGCGGCTTACAGTTTAACTGGCTCCAGAAGGAAGATGCAGACTTGGGCCATACTCTTCCCCGTGGGCTCTTCAAGGTCTTCACATATGAAACCTTTTTTTGTTAGTTTGTTTAATAAAATTGTAGAGCTTTAGCAAACAGAGCATCCTAATGGCACAAGCTCCATAATAACAAGATGCTGCTGTAGCTGCCTCGAGGGTGGGAGTCGGGGCTTATTGACTTGGGCCCCAGGGTCTAGAGTGTTGTGGCAGAGTGAGGGTAGAAGGGCCAAAGGAAAGATGGGAAGATTTTCTCCTCCTTTTCCCCTCTTAGAAAAGACTGGAAGACAGAAGGGCTGTAGCTGGCTATAAACCACTTCCCACACTGGAAGATGTGCTTATTATTCCCAGATCACTGTCCACCCCAAATCCATCCTTATCTCTGGCCTGCCCGAGAGGCTGAACCCCAGGACAAGGTCACCTGCTCCCCTTGTCCTGGCTTTCCCATAGGCCAATGGGTTGGATTGACCTGGCCACATCACAGGCTCTGACGGCTTTGGCCCTGCAGGCCTCAGACTAGTAAAGGCCTCCCAGGACTGTTCAGCCCCAGCTGACTCCCCATCCCCAGGCATCTCCTGGAAGCCTGCTGCCCCTCTGTCATGTGCTGCCTTCAGGAAACTCTTCTGTTAAGCCTTTTAGGGTAGGTCCTGGATTTCCTACCAAGACCCTGACTGATAAGGACAGCTACTAAACCTCTCTGAGCATTGACTCCTTTGCCTCTAAACTGAGGATGAGAACACTTACTCAGCAAGATTTTCACAAGGCTATTTACAATGACCTCTATGGAGCATCCAGGGTGTGCCTGGTACTATAGGACACATTTTACACACATGCATTTGCATGCATGAATTCCCCCTCTCTGCCTTCTACAACAAGCCTGCAGTACCTTTCCCCTAGACTTTCTAACAGAAAAGGACAGGATGATATTTTAGATCATCACCATGGTCTAGTCTCCCAAAGCTACAGGATCTGGCAGCCGGAATAGAACATGAAGATGTTTGTATTATCTCATGGCTAGAGGAGAAATACACGAGGTGTGCTCCATCATGTGACCTGGGCCTGCTCAACAATTTCCAGGTCCTACCAGCCAAGGGTAAAACTTGTTACGAGTAGTAGTTTCTAATTGAGCAAGGATGGTAGCCATGCCAGCTGGGCTTGGGATATCTTCTTCAAGGCCATATTGTGAGATCCATTTATCCTGTGCAACCAAGGTACTCAGCCAGGCCAAGGATTTCTATTTTGGGGAAATGAGGAGAATTTACTAAGTTTTGGGCTCTGGGGTCATGGTCAACCATCTCTATACTCAATCAATAGAGCAAAGCATTTTGATCACTAATAATTATTACAAAGGGTTAGTTAAATCTGCAAAGAAAATCCAACTCAATCTTTCCGTTCTGTCATTTGGACTCACCATGTCTCACCATGGGGGTGCTGAGCTCAATAGAAAACACACACAAAACATGGCCAGCGTCCTGCAGGAGCTTAGACTGAGAAACTGGGCAAAGAGTACTCCATGTTGTGACTCAACAGCTCCCCATGTGTATGAAAACTCAGATGGAACAATTCATGCGTGCCATGGCAGATCATCAGAGGGTGACATCAAAGTGGAGAAAAGTGGTTGCAGTTGGCTTCATGGAATTGGAAGAAGAGGGAAACTCGGGATGTGATTTTCCAAGGTTACTGCAGACCCAATCTGCAACTCATTTATACGGTCCACCTTGGAGTGTGCAGCCTTAGAGTGGATGCATTTATTCTCAGTCTGATCATTTATTTATGGCTTTCATGTAGTCATCCTTCTGGTAGTTGTCTTATCAACCTGTTCAGGCCCTGCGTTCACTTTTGAGCAGCTCAGCTATAGCCATTTGCCCAAGCTCCCTATATTTGCTATATTTTTTACTCTCATAATTGTTGTTATAACTATAATTTACTATGTTCACTTTACAGAGAAGTACTGATCGCTCATGTGGAAATGTATCCCACGGCTTTTTCATGTCTCATCCAACCCGTTATTTAGGACTCTGTGATCTTCTGTCATGCTTCCGGGTACTGTAAACACTGAGACTTGGCAAAAGAAAACTAACAAAAAGCAGAGAAAATTATGGGATTACATTTTTTGTTGTTGTTCTGTTTTAAAACATTCAATATGTAAGATTTTCTAAAAATCATATTTATATGTAGTTAATCTTTTAAGCAGGGAAGTACATTTTCATTAATTTCTTTATTAATGAAACATTAAATATTTATACAGATCTGATGAGATTAGGAATAGCTACAGAAGTTCCTTTATTCATCTTACAAATTTATGTATTTATTTTTGAGACAGAGTCTCACTTGGTCACCTTGGTAGAGGGCTGTGGCATCTTAGCTCATAGCAACCTCAAATTCTTGGGCTCAAGCGATCCTCTGGCCTCAGCCTCCCAGGTAGCTAGGACTACAGGTACCTGCCACAGCACCCAGCTATTTTTTGGAGACGGGGTCTTTTGCTCAGGTTGGTCTTGAACTCGTGAGCTCAGGCAATCAACCTGTCCCAGCCTCCCAAGTGCTGGGATTACAGGCTTGAGCCCCCATACCTGGCAGCTCACAAATTTTATTGTGCATCTACTATAAAAACAAAACCAATGCTTCTTACTGTTTTTGGCATCAGAGATAAAATAGTGAATGAAGTGAAGTCGCCACTCTCTTGGACATTACAATCTAGTAAAAGGAGAGGGAAAATGAGCATGTCTCTGGTAGAAGAAAAAGTAAGGCAGAGCAGGAGGGCAAAGACAGCCCAGGCACTGGGGTAGACAATGTGGTCAGGGAAGGTCTCTTCAGTCAAGCAAAGAGGTTCACTGTCATCTGGACTCACCATGTCTTACCATGGGGGTGCTGAGCATTTCTGGAGTCAGTGGCTGCAATAGATGGAACAGCCAGGGCAAAGCACTGAGACAGGAGAGCTAGGAGGAAGGAAAGCAAGGAAGTCAGTGTGCCTGGATGGAAGGGGCACCGGGAGCGCCATGGCAAGAGCTGAGGTCACGACGAATTGCATGGGACTCCACATGGGAAGAACTTGGGTGTTGTTCAGTGTGAGTGTTGGGTCTTCTTAGAGGGTTCTGGGCAGATTGAGCAGCACTTGAGATGCTCTAAACTTCGGAAAGTTTACATTGGCTGCTGTGTGGAGATCAAACTTCAGGGGGTCAAGGTGGACCTGCGCAGAGGAGCCCAGTGAGGCAGCATAATAATCTAGCCATGAGCTGATAGCACATATGTACATTGGCTGCTCGGCATCTTCTTTTCTTGATTCACATAAGCTGTGCTTAGTTTTTTGTTTTATTTGGGGGTTTTTTTGTGTGTGTGTTTTTTCATCACTGGTAGAAATAAAGTTTCATATTCCATAGCTAACCACAAAATACAGACTTTCTTACATGGAACATATGTTGAATAAAATTATGTTAGCAATATATTCTTTTCATCTCATTCACTCTAATTTGAAGAAAGAAATAAGAGATTCCCTTTTCTAAAAAACTTTCTTTTGCATAAAGATCCTCCTAGTAGTCAGTCTTGAATTTTTTGAGAGATAGGTACTTAGGAATGGTAAACTCGTTTTTGTTAAATATTCTTTCTTGTAATAAGATTGTGTTTAATCACTTCTAAAGTACTCATATCAGGCATTCAGACGTCATCCTTTAAAAAAGAATGCTTGTAATGCTAATTTTCAGGGATTGAATCCTGTTTTGGATTACAGTTTCTGAAAGTGTTCGGCTCTACAAATGTACTATTATTCAGTTTCCACCTTAAAGTCAATACACACAATACAAGACAAAGCAAATTGTGACATTGTTACACATTGCATTGTTTGTTTAAACTAGTCCGGGCCTTTCAATCCCCCTCCCTCTACCCACCCCCCATCCCACCACACGCTTTCCCCCTTCCCCCTGTTCTTAGATTGTAACTTGGTCATAGCTTTCATGTGAAGGTCCTAAGTTAGTTTCATAGTAGGGGTGAATACATTGGATATTTTTTCTTCCATTCTTGACACACTTTACTGAGAAGAATATGTTCCAGCTACATCCATGTAAACATGAAAGAGGTAAAGTGGAATGTAAATGTCTTGGCAAAGTAACAAAGAAAATGCCAGGAGGGCTATGTCAACTAATGAGATGAAAATGTGTCAAATATTCTATGAACCAAGTGTATGTGCCCCATGATCATATTGATGTACACAGCTATGATTTAATAAAAAATAAATAAATTAGTCGGGGCCTGTCCTTATAGTATCTGCAGACAACTATACTTCCCTTCCTGCCAAGGTTATACTTGACCATGTGATTTGATTTGACCAGTAAAGTGTGGATGAAAGTGTCCCATGCCACACCCCAGTAAGAGCTTTCAAAACTACCACATGGCCACGCCATCACGCTTTCTCTCTGCCATGAGGCTAAGAGGCTCAGATAGGGGCTACTCCCTTGGCCTAAGTTCCAAAATCAAAACAACACAGAGCAGAGCCCAGATGGCCTGAGAACTGTGACTTGAGAGAGAACAAGACCTTGTTTTTGGTAAGACATTGAAAATTGGAAACGATCTGCTACTGCAACATAACTAAACTTGAGCTGACCCAGAAAGATACATACCTACTTTTGCTTCAAACAGGTCAATCTTGTCAGTGGGGTCTGTTGGTTTCTTACGCACCATTATAGACAGATTTGGACTAACCTAAAAGGACCTGGAGAAAATTTTTAGTGGCATTTGGAAGACTTCTTAAGGTCTCATGTGGTCTCTATGTTCCCTCCAGGTTACATTCTTGGGATTTCCTAATTCAGAAAATCTCCAAGGTGCAATTTCATTTAGACCTTCCCCTTTATCCTAACCTGGAGGCTCAATACAGAATATTTTCCAGTCCTTCTGAAAATAATAAGCTCAATTTTGAAAAAGGACCCATTGAGAGGGTGGTGAAGGGAGACCTCCCTTTGAAATGCTGTGCCCTCCTGCAGACTGGATGATGTTGGGAGACAAGCTGTTATCACCCCAGCTTGAGTATTGACGAGGTCTATAATAACATTTCAGGGAATATCCTGAAGTTTCTTAGAGATCTCCCTAAATATGAATAGGTATCAAGTTGTAATTTCACAATTTAACGATCTGCAGCAGTTTACCAATGCATTTACCATAAACACCTAAACCCCTGAATATGACCTTGTGAGTTAGTAAGCAAAACTTGCCCCTGCCTAGCCCTCTTCTCCACTGCCTGCTTCTCTCCCCTTTAACTCCCCCTTCTCCATTCATACTGCTTGTCTTTCAGTTTCCCAGAATACATCAAATTTTCCCCTTATACAGAAGCTGCAAGTATTGTTTCTTTCTCACGGAACATTGCAGACTCTGTTTTATTTTCCAAAGCATGAAAAACCCTGCCTGAACAGTAGGGGCTCCCCTGAGAAAGGGTGCTAGAAGCATGGTGCCCCTAGCAGCTTCTGAGAAAAGTGTCAGGAGAACCCCTCTCCATCCTTGCTCAGGTTCTCCCAAAACCTTGACTTCTGATTACTGCTATGCCTGACCAATGTCATTGAAAACCACCCATGAATCAGAGGTGCTAACCTCCATTCATATCAATAACACAAATTTGTTCCCCAACTTTTCCCAATTCAATTTTCCTCTAGATTGCTGTCAAGTTCTTCTGTATAGCCAAAATGAGTGATGTGTAATCAGAAAGCAAATCTTTTTATGATCGTGAGCAGTGATCTTGTCATCCTTTAAGCGGCTGGGACGGGCACCAGTATGATTTCCCTTGTGTAATAGTTCAGACCTGAAGTGCAGCTATTTCAAGCCATACATATAATTGTTGTCACTTTGTCCCCTAAAACTTACATGAGTCCTATTATAGAACACACCAAACAGAAAAATAAAGACAACACTGTTGAGAAATGGTTCACCCTGATGCCATTTACTTGGCATTGGAGTTAAGAAAAAGGTCTTTCAATGGGTTATAGTCCATTTGCAAGGATTGAAAAGAGTGTCTACCTTCTCTGGGGCATTCTCATTGGCAGTAACATGCTTCTTTCTACAATGCTGTACATGTGAAGCAACATGTGTGTGCACACACACTTTAGCATGTATGTAGGCTTCTCCTGTAAGCTGGGCACTAAATCTCCACAGAGCTAAATACAATGAGGGTGCCTATTAGGGACTAAGAAAACACTTCATTGATTCTGATCTCAAACATGAAATGTTCTTGACTCTTTTTTAAAAAGTCGCCCCTCAGCATTATCTTATTTAAAATACTCCAGATCTTCCAATCCATTACAAACAACATAAAATATTACTACTGCTCTTACTAATATCAAAACCTGCCATCTTTGACTGCTTTTCATATGCCAGATACTAAACAAGCCACACAAATTGCATGATTTAAGTTTTGAAATAACCCTACGGGATAGACACAATTGTTGTTAGTGGTGGTGGTAGTATTATTACAGTTTTCTAGTTCATAAAACGAAGGCTTAGAGATGTTCAATACCTTGGGCATCAGTCTCACAGCTAGTAAAGAGTAGAGCTGGGTTTCAAATCCCAGTCCTCTGACTCTAGGACTCGTGTTCTTAAGTTGAAATCGGCTATGGAAGCTACGTGGAAGGACAAAAGGCAGAGAGTGGGAGAATGGAAAATTCATCATTTAAATAAGGCTCAAATCACTAACCCTTTTACCTAATAAACACATTTTTCCTAGCAGGCTCTCCCCTGTATTGCAGTATACGCTGGGCTGATTTCTTCAAATTCTTTTCTCATTTCTTGGCTACACTGTAGGCACCTATGTCACTTGAGCCCTCTCCATAGGAACAGTTGACAAATGTCCCAACCTTATAATGAAGACCTTTGGGTAACCCTCTAAATCTCAATGGCTGGGGTCTAATATGGAGCCTCTCATACTAAATTTCACTCTAAATTAAAAAATATTTTTGTAAGGACCCCATATGTTTACAGTATGTGTGAATATCTCCTTTTTCACTTATAAAAATGAGAGAGATTCTGGATATGAGATATTGCCTCCAAGAAAGATGATCTTCTTCACATCAGGACTGTGGGGAACCAAAGAAATGCCATGATATATTGGAGAGGAACAGAAAGAGAACCAGCCCTTCCGAAAAGGCCTCATGAAATACTCGCTTAGAAAAAAGCACTCAGTTCGGTCTCTGCAGACTCAAAGAACAGGCTTGAAATAATTTATATTTGATGTCCACAGAGCAGGAAGTACAGAATTCAGTTCTAAATATTTGAAAAAAAAAACAGGCAAATATTTCTTTGGGGGAGTGCAATATGACAGCTAGGCCCAGAATCAACACTAATGTGGCCAGACACTTGTGCGATCAGCTGCAAAAATCACAGCAGGCGTGGGGCTCTGGGCAGCCTCCTGGAAAATGTGACAAATAGTCGAGCTGCCCACCCTGGGACATACCTATGTACACCGGGATGTGGTTCTGACTAGTAAGTGTATTAATTATTTCCAAGGCTTGGCAATAACTCTAAGGGGTTCTGCTACAGAATTTCCAGGGCAGTGCTCTGAGTGCTGCAGGAAGAGGCATAGGGTGGCCTGGGAATTCTCCCATGTGTGGCCTTAGGGCTCCCTCCAGCAACCACTTTCCATTTCTCTAGCCACACTTAAATAATTTCCATAACTAGGCTGAAAAATGGAAGATGGAATAATTCAGACACTCCCTTGAATAACGTGGTCACTACAGGTAGTCCTAGCATGCCAGGGTCTTGTCATTTTCACCTCCACCAATTTTCTTTCATCTTCCCTAGAGGAACTCTGTGACCCAATACGCCCATGAATCTCTTCCCTCCCCTTTTCCTACCTCCCCACCTCAGTGGGTGCTTTCTCTCAGCCTGGAGTCCTCTCTACCCCTCTCCACGAGCTTATACACCACCCCTTCTCCAAGGTCCATCAGACCTTGAAGTCCACTTGGGACAGACCAGTGGGTTGGTTGTCTGAGGGCCTCACCCACTCCTCCCCCAACCCCCCTCCCACCCAAGCAGTGGGTGAAAGGAGGGGGGCTGTAATCATAAAGGGAAAGCTCCATCACTCTGGGCACGCTCATCCGTCTGATGGGTCCAAGTCTAATGAAAGGGAATATGATGGTGTAAGACTCTCCACTGCCCATTTAGGAGAGGCCCCGGGGGGGGGAGCATAAAATAGGAAAAACAGGGGAAGTAGGGACACAACTGCTCTAAGTCAATTTAAAGGCAGCCCATGGGAAAAGCAGAGAACTGTTTGATACCTTCTGGAATTTGGTGTGTCTAGAACTACCTATTAGCAATATTATTTCTTGCTTCCCTTGTGGCCTTTGAGACACAGAAGACACTCAGCTGCCCCAGCCGTCCTTGACTGTGCCTGGTTCCACATTTCTCTAGCATTCATCCTCAGGACTGCACACACTCGCCCTTCAACAAAGTCTTCCAATTTTGCTTGCTCTCTAAGTGGATACCTTTTCTTCCAAATGAGTTGCTAAGTTTCTGGAAAGCAGAGCTTGTACCCCGCAGCCTGGTACTTAAGCATGTGCCAAATTTATGTAATTATATAATCTCTAATAAGATGTAATGAAGTAATTTCTCTGTGACTGTAACATGTAAAAACAGCAGGGTAGCAGTGTGAATTTTATCATCTTTGTAAAGTTTTAGGATTTCGGTTTTATATTGTTTTGGTTTGGGCTTAAAATAACACAAGTTTATTATCTTACCGTTATGGAGGTCAGAAGTCCAAGATGGGTCTCACTGGCATAACATCAAGGTATCAATGGGGCTGCACTCCTGGAGCCTCCAGAGAGGACTTGGTGTCCCTGCCCTTTCCAGCTGTGAGACACTGCCCCTATCTTCTGCTCAAAACCCTTTCCTCCATCTTCAAAGCCATCAGCAGAGCAACCTCAAATCTCTCTCCAGCTCTGACTCTCCTTCCTTCCTCTGTCCCTTATATGGATCCTTATTAAGAACAATTGTAATGGGGTTCAGGACACACTTAATCCCAAATATTGCACCTTGACATACTGAATATATTAAACTGAATTTATGAAATAGCTTGTCCAGGAAGTTTCTTCATCTTTCCCTGTTCTTCTGCCCTAAAGCAGGTCATGAGACCCTCATGAAAGAGAGGGATCATCCTAATCTCTAAGGTGGGGGACACTGAGCAGAGTCTGCACAGGCCTTGTTGCTCCCCCAGTTATCACCCTTAGCTTACGTTATTTTTCCCCTCTAGCATATTTCCTATGACTCTCCATTCTTCATCAATCTACTATGAAAACACTCCAATTTAACTCTTTCTTTGGGTCTTCACTTCCTTATAGAGGCTCCTGTGTCACACAAAATTTATATTAAATAAATTTATATGCTTTTCTCTCGTTCACCTGTCTTTTGTTATAGAGGCACTATCCAATGAGCCTGAGAGGGCAAGGAGAAGATATTTTTCCTCCCTGACACTTGGATAATCTCTTCATCTCAAGATCTTTAACTTAGGTTGGGCACATTGGCTCACACTTGTAATCTCAGCACTCTGCAAGGGACAAGGTGGCAATCTCTTGAGGCCAAATTCAATACCAGCCTCAGCAAAAGCCAGACCCTGTGTCTACCAAAAAAAAAAAGAAAGAAAGAAAAAGAAGAAAAAAGGAAGAAAGAAGGAAGGAAGGAAGGGAGGGAGGGGAGGGAGGAGGGGAGGGAAGGAAGGAAAGAAGGAAAGAAGGGAAGGGAAAAAGAAAAACTATTCAGGCATGGTGGCATGCAGCTATAGTCCTAGCTACTCAGGAGACTGAGACAGGAGGACCACTTCAGCTCAGGAATCTGAGGTTCCAGGGAGCTATGATGATGCCACTGCATACTAGCCCAGGCAACAGAACAAAACCCTATCTCCAGGCAACAGAACAAAACCCTATCTTAAAAACAAACAAACAAAAAATCCTCTTAATTATGTCTTCAAAGTTCCATGTGCCATGCAAGGTAACATGTTCACAGGTTCTAAGAATTAGGACAATCATCTTTGGGGGCCATTATTCTGCATGCCACAAATGGGGAGCTATTACTACTCTCAGGACAGAAGGAGCCAGAAAGGGAATGGTTTCCAGACCCCAGAAGGAGATATGGAGGGCCCTGGTGGTGGTAGTAATAAATACCAGACTTCAATCTCTTCCTACTTTGTGGAGTATTTTGTAGATAGTCTGACTTGAAATAAAAAGCTACATAACAGAGTTAGTCTACTTAAAGGGAGAGACACTAAAACACAGCGCAGAAGAAAGAATCCAGCCCCCAGACTGCCTGGGCTCAAATCCCAGGGCTACCATTTACTGGCCAGGTGACCCTGGGAAAATTATTTCACCCCTCAGTATCCTCATCTGCAAAACAGGCTTGATGATAAGAGCATCTAACTCAGAGGGTAATTGTGAGAAGGTAATGGATCAGTATTCACGGAGCACTTAGCACAGCTAATAGTGAGTGCTATTATTATTCTTCAGAGAGGCTGAAAGTGGATTTCAGGGAGAGCCCCCTCCATGCTGTAGATAGAAAATAAAAATGGTTTCAGAGTAGAAGGTACAAGGTCAAACTCTCCAAACCACAGGTCCTGATTTTCAGACAACCTGCTTCTCATATTGGGCAACTCTCTGTGGACTCCCTCCAGTGTGCACAGCAGGCAGGATTTACATATTTAACAAGCACATCTGGAAAGGCCAGCTAGTACTCAAAACACACCTGTCGAATTGAATCAAGGCAACAGCTCTGTGACAGATTTAAAATATGTTTTCAAAGTCTTCAGTGTGCGTCCCTTCAAGAGGTGAAGCCCAATTCCCTTCCCCTTTAGAACTGGCTAGACTTCAGGATTTGCTTCTAATGAATACCTCGACACAGAAGGGATGGTATGCACCTTGGAGAGTAAAAGGTGCATAGCATCCTTCTTGCTACCTTGCCTTGGATCACTCACTCTGGGGAAAAGAAACCACCAAATCATAAGGACGTCAAGAAGCCCATGGAAAAGCCAGTGTGGGGAGGAATTGGGGGCTCCTGCCAACTGTTATGTGAGTGTGCTATGGTGAAAGTAGGTTTTCCAGCCCCACTCAAGCCTTCGGATGACTGCAATCCCTGCAGGCAAGCTGACTGCAGCACTGTGAGAGACCGTGGGCCAGAACCACCCAGCTGTCCCACTCCAAGATTCCTGACCCACAGAAACTGTGAGATAACAAAGATTTGTTGTATTAGATCACTAAGTCTTAGACTATTTGTTTTGCAACAATAGAAAAATAATACAAGGGCTTTTTTAATATCAAACAAGCTGTCTAATTCTTTTAATAGCATCAACTTAAAACTTGTTTCAACATTATGCAAATATGCCTGATTCTCCAATTGGGCGATGAAACTGAATACTTTAAGGTCTGTAAACGGATTTTCAGTGTGTGCACACATGTATATCCAGAGAGCTGGGGTACATCTTGAGAGTTTCCTTTATAATGCCCCTTTTCAAACATGGAAGATATGCCTTTGGATGGTGTGCCCCGTTACTACACGTTGCCAGGAAACCATTGGCCATCTTTGAGGGTCCCATCAAAGACTTTAGAGAATTTTCCTAATGAGTTTTTAAATAAATTTCTAACCTAACAGAACCTGAGATTCTCTGGTCAGGTTCTGACCAATACATACAAACTTACAAAGAACTAAAGTTCATTCATTTAGCATTAATTAATTGCTAATACACAGTTAATTAATAATGGATGTGCCAGGTCCTCTTCTTTACAAAGATGAAAAGACACCATCCCTGGCTTCAGGATCCTACAACATAATCATATAACATAGTTATGTGAGAATTGCAGAGGAAAACCATTCCAAGGCTCTTGCAGGAGGGTGTGCAGACAACATGGGCATTAAAGAAGAGACCATGTTGGCCCTGAGACCTGAACCTAACTTTTAGAAAGGATTTTTAAAGCAGCTTTAGCACACTTTTTCTTGCCCAGCTTGGAAAACTAAAAGGAAAAGGAGTGTGATGTTTCTGATCTGCACTATTGTATGATGCCTATTGGAGTGTTGAAGTTCAACAAAAACACCAAATATCAACCACCATAATCTGTGACGTCCACATTAGCCCTGATCATTTCTTTGGTTCTTGCAAAAGGTTGAAGTTGAGTGCCCAGTTGTGAGCAGGGTCACAGCAAGCAGTTCTTTCCCTTGGATGGCTTAGTTCCAAATCAGTCTGAAAGGTACACAACACTTCCCAAGCTCAGAGGCCTGCAGGATTCACTTAACAGGTGGAATTATATATCAGTAAGATACTTGAGAGTGTTTATTCACTTGCCAGATTTATTTATCAGGTATGGGATTGAAAGGATTTCCCCACAGGATATGTAGAGATTAGTGTTCAGGGAAAATGCTTTTTCAACAAACGCTTACACTAATCAGGCCTTGGTTTTTATATCCGAGCACAACGGTGCTTGTTGCCCTTTGCTGGCATGGCTGGTGAGAACAAACATACACACTGACAAACAAAGCCCGCTGAAAGGTGGACATCTACCTGTCACTCTGAAAAACAGCTGTCACTTTTCCAAAGCCCAGAAGCACATTTTAATGATACGTTAGATTAGTTCGTGTACTGTGAAGCCAATCTACGTCTATCTGAACTTCAAACATCTGAATGAGAAGGGAAAATTTATTTCATTCAGTGCTTTGTCTGGCTGGATCCAATCGTCAGATCACTTCCAGAGGCTCTGCAAGCCCACGCTGGATCTAGGGCACGTGTTCATTAAGAATCTGCCACATCTAAGCTTACAAATGCAGCTGAGTGTTTACAGGTCTCTTGAAGGGCAAGTTGACAATAAGGACAAGGCCACTCCAGAGAGCTTCTTACATAACTGCTCTCTCTGCCGCTGTGTCTATAGTGAGGCCAAAGCGTGCAGATGAACGGTAAAAAAGTCATCCCCTCATCTGGTCTGGCTGATGCCAAACATCTGGATGTTATATAATAAGCCATTGGGGTCGTTTTTCTTGCTCTCCTTTGCTCTCTTTTAAACATAGGCCTAACAATTAAATCCGGAATTTAAACTCTAAATTTCATATACTTTTTCGTAAGCTCTTGAAGCAGGCTGGTCTTGATTATTCTTTTGCATTAAAAACGGTACAGTAACGCTCGAAGGGGAAACCACTAAAATAGAGCTGACAACCACAAAGGTAATCTCTGACCCTTCCCCAATTCTTCAGATTTCCATTCATCATGAGCAAAGGGCCTTACCACAGCGAGGAAAATACCGACATGCTAAATGTTCATAGGCATCAATGACCTCACTTTGAAAAACACTCACTTCTGCACAGCGGCTCAGTTTTACACAAAGGTGAGTCATACCAACAACTCGAGCAATTTCTTTTTCTTTAGCTCCTTGCAATTTTTTCAAAGTACCTTGAAACAAGACAATGGACTAGAAAGTGCTCTCAGGCCACCACTGACCGTAAGGTCACCAAGTTCTTGGTCAAGCACCATATGTAGCCATGAGGCATGAACGTCACAGCCCTCTGTATATCATGTGTGGTTCCCATTGAACTCCTCTCCAGGACCCATGGCAGCTGCCTTTAATTTTTCAGGAACTGGCATGCCTTTCTCTGCTCACTTCAGTCGATTTTCACTTCCCTTGCTGCTTTCTTTCCTGCCTATTGGTTATCCCTATAGCTCACTTACTGCCACCCTCTTACCCCTAAAGAAACAAGCACATGAGCAAAAATAGCCAAACACCACATGCCAGGTGCCGAAGCACCAACATTCTCTCTTTGAGGAAGGTATTGCCTCCACATTATTGTCGAAAAACAGTTGCCTTCTATGTGGCTTAGTTTGGATTTGATTATAAGCCCTTCTGTTGATATCAAATAACCACTCTGATTCTTTTACAAGTATCTTCTTAAAACTTGTTTCAACATCACGCAAATATCCATACTTCTCATTGTGCAGTGAACTCAATGGGCAGTGTCAAACAGCAGTCAGAGCTTGGCTTTTGAAGTCAACAAACCAGGGTGCAACCGTGAGCTCTGCCTCTTTACTGTGTAATTAGGCAAACCGTTAAACTTCTCTAAATCCCACTCTGTACATCTATAAAATGGAGATAATATAATAACAATAGCATCCCCACTGCATTCTATAACGAGAGAGGGAATATAATGTACTTGGTTTAGTGAGGGGCATGCCAGAAGTTTTCATTATTATCATTATTATTATCTACTAGATTTGCTATATTTCCTCTATGGGACAGCTCTGAGAAGAATGCTCTTGCCTTTTACTCTTAGGTTTTAACAAAATACCCAGTGAATCTACATTCAGCTGCAAGTAACAAAAACCCAATGAAGAGTTGCTTAAACCATCAGGATTGTTATTGTTTACAGTCTGAAAGGGGATAGTCCAAAGGTAGATTTGGAGAATCACATAAAGGAATCACACTTATGTAATTACTCCTCATGATTATAAGATGGCTGCCACAGCTCCAAACACCATGTTCTCACATGATAGATTGAAAGAGAGGAGGACAAAAAGAAATTTCTTCTTGTGTTGTTTTCACTTGTCAATAGGAGGAAGTCTTTCTGAGATGCGACCAACAGAATTTACCTTAAGTTTCCTTAATCAAAAGTGTCTACTCCTAATCCCGGCAAAGGGGCATGGGATTGCCAGAGTTGTCTTGTTGACAACTTGAGCAAGAGTCTGCAAATATTCTCTGTAAAGGGCCATATAGGAGAGAATTTAGTGGGTCATATGATCTCCATCACAACTCAGCTCCACTGTTATAGTGTGAGAGCAGCCATAGACAATAAGGAAGGAATTGAATGTATCCGTGTTCCAAAAAAACTAAGAATCCTTCCCTTAGACTAGTCATGATGTCACTGAGTACTTGCCCTGATCAGAGTTGCTTCTATTAGCAAAGAAGCTGCTGGGTAGAGAATATCACAGGGACAGCGATTCCACAACACTTTCAGGGAGGAGTGGAGATGTGATACTCTGAACTGTCAGGAAGCCAAGGATTATACTCACATCAGTGTGCAAAAGGAACATGCCATCCAAGGCTTCCCAGCATCTACACCAGTGGTTCAGAGCCCTGGATTCCTCAGAGGCACCTGGCATGTGTATATGAGGAATCGCACTAAGGGAGTCAGTCCCAGGCCCTTTACCCCATGATGTTAGCTAGAAACCTTTGACTTTTACATGTTGTGTTTCTACATATAGTTTGAAGGATTTTCAGAGGTGGAGGAACAGAGAAAACTATTAATGATAATAAAAATCAAAACCACTGGCCTAGAGGGTAATGCCTAACCTGCCCATAAGACACACCTTCCTACTTATCTCATGATCCCACTAAATAAACTCTGCCCTGTGAGATACTCTACTCCAGTAGGCAGTGTTTCTCATGTGACTTTGCCATTGTACCTTACCTTCAACCTTGTGTTTCAGCTTACCTGCATGGCTGAAGACCTCTTAATTCTTCTTGGATAATTTCCTCAATATATACGGTTTCTTCTCAGTCTCATGAAAACATACCTATTTTGTACTTATTATGTATAAATCACCAAGTAATATACTTGGTCTAAAAGGGACTACAGAGACATAAAAGATACAGTCTCTTTTCTCCCAATTTCATAACCTAGATATGCAGAAAGAACAAAAGTAAATGAAGGTCAAATATAATGCAATGAGAATGATTAGAAAAATGTCTTATAAAAAAGGAACGGAGTAGTAGGACTACCATGACACACATTTGGCAGAGAATTTTCTGTTTTGAAGTTACATCTAGATCAAGTTTTTAAATGACAGAAGAAAACCAGTCTCATTCTGTTAAAGTGTACACCATTTCATTTTCCCAAAATGGTTTCTCTTAGTTTGATCACTGCCTTTTTCATCAAAGTCCAAGCGATGTCTGAATGGTTCCAAATGTCCTACCCAGCTTCAAAAGAGCAGTTGCCACCACGAAGTTATTTAACAGACATGCCACAGGTTCTGAAAATGATTCTGCAGAAAAGGCCTCCACTGTCCAGGGCGACAGCCACTCTGCAGTCACTACTATATGCCTGAAAACACAAGACAGCAGGGGAGGCTCCTTCAGCAGGCAAAGAAGCTCCTTAGCGGGGGTGGGGGTAGGGGGCTATTGGGCATTAAAGTCAGGTAAGGTTTGGTTAAGAACAGGCATAAGGATTCAGTAACAGGGAAGCATTTTAGTCCCATAACTAGACTCTGAAGCCTGGATGCAAATCCTGACTTTGCCATTTATGAGCTATGCACCTTAGACAATTTCTTGACCTCTTTGACCTTCAGCTTCCTTAATTACGAATGAGAATAATACAAATTGGCAAGGCACACAAGTCTAATTACTAAGTTAATAAATGTAACACACTAAAAATGATGTCAGTGTTTGCTATTATCAGTATTATTATTCCACATGGCTAAATGAAATCCCATTGACCAGCTTTCCTAGTTAATCTTAGAGATTTATAACCCATCTCATTTTTGTGTTTTTGCAAAATGTAGTCCAGCCAACCTGAGAAACTTGGCCAGTAAAAGTACTTCTCTTCTTCCAACACCTGGAGTCTAGCTAAGGTTCAGAAATTTGTGGTTGGGAGTGGGGACCTGGTCAGTATTAATTTCTTCTTTCCAGATCCTCTGCTTTTCCAGTCACTGGCTGGTGGCTCAGGTGTTGCTTTAGTCCATTCAGGCTGCAATAATAAAATACCTTAGACTGAGTAATTTATAAACAACAGAAACCTATTGCTCACAGTTCTGGAGTATGCAAAATTCAAGATCAAGGTGCCTGCAGATTGGGTGTCTGGTGAGGGTCCACTCTCTGCCACACGGATGGTGGCTTGTCACTGCATCCTCATGTAGTGTGAGGGCCAAGGCAGCTGCTTCAAACTCCTTTATAAAATGGCACTAATCTCATTCACGAGGGCTCCACCTGTATGATTCAATCACTTCCCCCAAAGCCTCACCTCTTACTACCATCACACTGGGTATTAATCTTCATGTATGAATTCTGGGGGTGCACCAACTGATACACAGACCATACCAGGTCTCTTGGGGCCCAAAGAATAAAGCTCTATAAGGACGGTTCAGTTGTCACAAAGGGTCAGGGCCCTTGGTGTGGCAGATGTGCATAGGCTGGCTCTTTCTCTCCTGGAGTGTGTGTGTGTGTGTGTGTGTGTGTGTGTTTTCAATCCTCTTCCCCCACTGTTGGAAGTTTCTTCCTACAGCTCCTTGACATGGGCAGCCCCTGCTGGTTGGCCATTCACTTGCCATCCTCGGTTCTGAATTTGTGCTGTTCCCCTCCCCCCTCCTGCTACTAGGGTAAGGGGGCCCACTTTGCCCTATGCCCTCTCCCCCGGAGACTTAGCACATGTGTGCCTCTCCAACTCTTAGAAATAGAGGCTGTTCCAAATACCTCCTTCTCACTCCCCTGCAAACAAACGTTTTCACACATTCAGGTCACCGCCATCCCTATGCCTCCCAAACTTCAGAAGACACATAAAGCTCCCCAGGGGGTCCTCTGGAGACCACTTCACTTATCTTGAGGTAGGTGGACAAGCACAGCTCAAAGACACTTCTCTAAAAGGAAATGCTGTCCGCTAGCCTCTGTGGGTCTTCAGCCTGAAGGTGAGAGGGATGCTGTGTTCCCCCAACAATGCCCCAGAGATGGTCTACATCTCACTTGAGAATAGGGGTGGGAGTTGCTTGGCCCATATAACTCCACCTTCAGGTCTCAGCGGAAATTGCAGCACTCACGAACACCGGAGTGGATGAATGCCAGGCTGGAGCAGACGGGGACCTGGTGGGAATCTACCTGGAGGGCAGCCTAACGGCCCACTGTGAAAGGCTTGACAATCAGGGACTGGAATTTGGGCTTCATGATGTAGACGATGGGCAGCGTAGGCAGGTGCAGCCCCACTTCCTGGACCTGCTTTCACATCCACAGACCTCTTTCCTAATGTCAAGTGGGTCCAGGGAGCTCTAGGAACGTTCTACTTAAGTATAAAAAGGGAAAGTGGCAAACGTGTGCCTATGGGAGGGAGGGGGACCTGGTTTAGACAGTAGCAAGGGGACACAAGATTGGCCACAAGCCAACAAGGAGAAAAGTGACAGAAGAAAAACAATTCCAGAGAGCATGGGGGAAACTACTCTCCGATGCCTCACACTAAATGAGGACGCCTGGCGCCTGCGGCGAGGTCAAATGAGGTCTGACGAGCTTATCGCTCCCGTCCCGGGAATTAAGGGCATCCCGAGGACAGCTGCGAGCAGGAGGTTCCCGTGCCCTCCTCTTCCGGAACAAGTCAGGAGCCTAGGAGGCGGGTGGGGAAAACCCTTCCGAAATGCCGGTGATTTGTGTCTTTCTCCAGCAAAGAGGGAGGCTATACATTGCTTGTCCGGAGGGGGAAGCTCAGCCCGAAGCCCCGGAAGAGAAACAAAGAATAATTGTCGGAGTGTTTGCATGTCTCTTTAAGAATTAATTCTTAGTGTACGGTCCCTAAAGCAAAAACAAAACAAAACGCCCTTGAAAACATCAACAGACTTGCATCAATTACAGGGCCCGAATGCTGATCCTGAGTTCGCGACAGAGCGAGATGCCGGTGCGGCCCCTAGGTGCAGCTCGCCCTGAGGCATCTGCACACCCAGCGGTGGCCCCGGCGGCCGGCCCAGGAGAGCACGCGGCCCCGGCGCCTTCCTGAGCATTGAAACTTTGGCCGCGCAGGCTGCGCCGCACCGGCCGCCCGGGCCCGTGCGCAACGGGGCGAAGGGACGCGCAGCGCGGCACTGCCACCTTGTGGGAGTCGGCGGCAGCCGCGCAGTGAGGCGAAGCCAGCCGGGCGGGCGGCCGAGAACTAGGAGCCGAGCGCCGGTCAGCGCACGCCCGCAGGAACGCGCGGGAGCCCGCGGGGGCGGGGCGCGGCGGCGCCAGTCACGTGGGTTAGCAACAGGCAGCAGCCAATGGGAGCGCGAGTCAGGTGGAGCGTGTGCTCGCCGCCCTCCCGAGGTGTGGAGGCTGGGCTGGGGGAGTCCGCCGGCGGGCTCCAGGGGGCCACCGGGACCAGAGCCCGTAAGGGTGCTCTGCGCTCCAGGGAGCCCCTTGCCGCAAAGGAGGCGAGCAGGAGTCCTGAAACAGGACTTTCCCATTCCCACGCTCCGCAGCAGTGACCCCGGTGGGGGGCAGTGGGCGGTGGCAGCGCGGGTGGGAAGCGAGCGGGGAGTGACGCCCGGAGCTGGGAGCTTGCTTTCTCCTTGCGCCAGCCACTTGTGGCATTGCCAGGGCCAGGGAGTGCCTCGGATCGGCACAAGGGAATTAAGACAAAAAGAAGAATGAAGCCCGCTGGCCTCTGCCCTGCCTATGGCGGGTAAGGGAGAAAGGCACCATCCTTAGTGCCTCCCGGAACCCGAGATTGGCCCGAAGACGCGAAAGCAGAGGCAAGCTAGAAATTGGGTCAGAAAGAAACAGCCAGCTTAGTTGGTTTTAATTATTTTAAATGGAAAAGCCACATCTAAAAGTGCAAATAATGACTTTTACAGTAATCCCACCATGTTGACATAAAGCAGCCCACCCCTGAACGCAGAGCAGACCACACCACAAACTGCCAGAGCTATACTGCAGGACGTGGGCAAATCAGGACCTGGGGCAATCGTGGTTTCCTTAGAGTCCTCCTCCTCTGGTTTCATGGGCTGGGCGCGCGTTTCATCCTGTGTGTAGGGCAGCTTTCTCTCCTCTGGCTTCTGCCTGGCAGTTCACCTGGTGTTTTCTTCTTCTGAACCAAATCCAGGAGCAGATGGCCTCAGAAGGGTATCTAATCCATTGCCTGGCATCAAGGAATTTGGAAAGCGGTGATACTGTGGGTAGGGTGTTAAGAGAGACAAGAATGTCTCAACCTGCAGGGTCTAGCCATCCTATTCTTAAAGTTCCCTAAGGAAAGATACTGTGCAGTGTTTTTTGATAACCTACCACAAATTCAAACCACCTTCAGTTAAAATAAGAACTTTATGAACCCTGGTTTTGTTTGTATTTAAGCTCATTCAAGGTCAGTCTACCCCAGAAGGCAATCAAACATTTGTCCCGGTGGCTTTAGAGAATGACGTGAAAGATGTCCACTCCCTTCTGTCAGGGAACAGGGATCAGTGTACCAGCTGACAGCGGGAAACAGGTCATAGGCCTGAGGATTTGCCAAGGCAGCTCAGAGACGGTGGTCCACTCCAAATCAGTCATATTTTCAGACCTCGTATGCCCAGCATGTGTTGAAATAAATCTACCATACTTAATGATTATGTTCCTGCAAACTTAATACTAGCGTTTGATTTTTAAGTGCTATACTCTTGAGTTCCTGACCAGGACAGGCTTTTAAAAAGATTGTGAGGATATGCATTTAGTCTGCATCCACACTAATAACGAACGCCAACTAAGGTGCCAGGCCTCTGCTTACGTACTGGGATGTTTCATTGCAGCCAGGAATTTGCAGAATGAAATGGACTCCTGGAGAAAAGCCGTCAGAATGGGGAGCACCCTGTTTCTGCAGTCTCCTCCACCACACTATGTGACTGTTTCTCTTAATCGGCTCCCTCAAACTCCTTTCATTCTTTTTGAGACTTCTTTGATCATGGAGCGATAGAATCACCCATGTATTTAATATTATTAAATAATGTGATGGGAAAAGTCATGGGCTGAGAATAAAAAATTGTACACCTGGTTCCAGCCCTGGCTCTGCTATTTGACAAAATCCTCAACTTTCTTTGAAATCTTTGAAATCTGAATCTTGGTATCTTGGTTTCTTCATCCCTAGAACGGAATAAAGCTCCTTACCTGACAACTCCACAAATTCTATATTTAAGGCCTCTGTTTTCTCATCTGTAAATCCAGGGGTTTGAACTTGATTTACAATTTGCAAATTGGTGTTAAAAGAACATCCTACATAAGACCACAACATAGAAAACAAAGACAGCATGCTTTAATGGCCTTGAAGGAAAAGAAGGCTTTGAGTCCTATATACTATCTTCCCCTAATTTTAAAAGGCCTTGAGGCACCTATACAGAATCCTAGGTTTCCAATGACCACAGTTTGAAACTCACTGTGCCAGAATTTCTAAAATTCTATAAATCGAAGTTTTCTAGTATCATGTTTCTATAATGAGATTTAACTCCTGTTTTCTTTCTTCATTTATTAATTATGTTGTGGGAGATAGTAGTCACCAGCTAAATCCAAAATATATTTTATTACTCCCTCCCTGTTTTTAAAACCAGTCTCTCTGCTACAGAACAAAATTAGATTTTGATGGAGCCTAGTGTGGTGTAATGAGAAAAACACCATATTGGGGATGAGAAGACACTAGTTCTCACCCTGGTGCTGCTTTTTAAAAACTAGTTCTTCAACTAGTTGACTTTATCAAGGAAATTGACTAACCTATCCAAATCTAGAAAATGAGGAGGTTGGGTGACTTAGTGATTATAAGCATGCACATGAACATCTCTGGAGCCAATACCCTAATGAATTTCTTTAAATTAAATAACTCTCAAATTCTACAGGCTGAGTCACTCCATCACCCTCTCTTTAATATATACATTTGCTCTATTTAGAGAGAGAGAGAAGGGTGAGAAGACAAATTAGGTTGTAAATGACACCACCAGGACATCAAACTAGAAACAGCAACTGAATCATTGTGGTGTTTGCACAGGTGGTGTGAGCCCACAGCATGCCCTGACCCCAGCTCACCAAGCAGCAGCCACCTCTTCATTATCACGGGATTCTGCTGGACATTAAATGCAGCATGTGCATTCATGAGAGCAAACTACGAAATCCAAGAAAACCCCAGGGTTTGGAGAATGTTTAAAGCAAACAGCCTGGGTTAAGGATCCAGGACCAAAAGAAGTGTCCTCACAAAGGACAGACAGCATGATTCATTGCCTCTGAGCGTGCACGTCCTGGGAAAAAGCAACTTTAGGGGTGGACACAAGAACAACAGCTCTGGTCATGGCTGTGACTTGGTTATAAGTTAACTTTACGGGTCACCGAGTGTCTGGAAACAGACTATAAAAAGAAGAAAGGGTGACCCAAGGAGCTTTGTGTTGGAAATGACTATGACCAGTTACTTCTGGAAGGGAGATGTATTGACTGCAATAAAACTTGATAGGCTGTGCACTTGTCTGTTAAGGCGGGAATCGGAAGTAAACTTTGGACCTGAGTAATTGGTATGAATCTGTGTTTAAGAGCTGGAGGAGAGGGGATTTTATTCCAAGCAGTAAACAATATGGTATCCAACTGATGCACTTGATCCGCCTTCCTGATGACCACAAATCCCACGAGACCATCTGCTGTCACATCTTCTAAATTAATCCTGTCATCCAAGCAAGCGGGTATATTTTGACTTTCCCTCCACTGGCTTTTTAAATCTCCCTGTTCTTGGAACAGCAGCACATTTAGGGTAAAAATAAATAAAAATATCAGCTGTTGAGACTTGCTGTCCATAACTATGTCCATCTTAGAGAAAACAATGCCTTGTACATAAGATTAACTTCAATTATCGTCTGTAATTTTAGCATCCTTCAGTTAGCCATTATTAAGCACACACTTGCATAGTCTTGTATTATAGAGCACACCATCCAAAACTATAGACAACAAATAGAAAACTAGACTATGCCAGAAATGCTTCAAAACTACACATTTGTTTTTACATAAATTTTTTTCAAGGTTGACTCGCATTCCGTGTTTCACTATGAGTATGATATAGAGCTGAGTTTCAGGAAGCCAAAGAGCTAATCTTAACTATCACTGTTTACAGCTGTATGGCAATTGAACAAAACATCACATCTCTGAGGCTCAGCTTGTTCATCTGAAAAAATGAGGGAGGTTGAACTGGGTGATATCCTATATCACAAAGCTTAGCTATAATAATAATAAATGTTCACTGAGACAAGCACTTGGCTTTCTTTATCAGTTATTTCTTATGACAAGACTATGATATATGCATTATTATTTTCCCCATTGTTCAGATAAGGAAACTGGGTTTAGAGAGGTTTTGAAACTTGTCCAAGGTCACACAGTGAGTAAGTGGTACATCTGGCATTTGAACCTACTGTTCCCCCAGTTCCCAAGTTGTACTCAACTATTTCACAATACTGAACTGCCTTTGAATTGATCCAGGAAAGGAGAGCCACCTCGTTCTTTGTTTCACATTTTCTCAACTCCTTCAGAGCTGCCAATAACCATGACATCCCTGCCTTGGCTAGTACTCCGTAATCTTCAGAGACTGTCCTATAAGAGGTCGCAGAAGCAGAAGATGGCAACATCTACCTGAGGAGAGGGGAGGCAGTTCTAGGGGATGGCATGTCCACGCCTAGGAGGACCAAGTAGGGGGACTAAATTTTTGGTTAGTCACTGTGCTCCAGCATTCAGGATCCACGAGGAAACAGCCACCCAGAAAAGACAGGAGGGATAAAGGGGACCTAGTAATGCTTGGCCAAGATCTTTCTGTCACTTTCTCTCA
The DNA here is from genome assembly GCF_027406575.1 of Nycticebus coucang. NCBI lineage: Eukaryota > Metazoa > Chordata > Mammalia > Primates > Lorisidae > Nycticebus > Nycticebus coucang. The sequence continues at coordinate 65,292,619 of NC_069788.1, forward strand.
CAGACTCTTCAGACCAAGCCTGGCTTCCAAATCTTCCCATACCTAGTCAGTCAACACAATACCTGGGATATCTCTGAGCACAGATGAGAAATAGCAGCAGCACTTCTCAGGAAGCTAGAGTGTTCATAACAGTACAGGATGTGGCCCAATTTGGTTTCTGGTTCCCTCATATCTGAGGTCATTGCTCCTGCATGGACACCTGCAAAGTGTTCACTTGCTTCATCAGATGAAATACTACCTCCGGCCCACATGCTGAGTGATCAAAGACTTAGTCTCCAGAATAAAATGATCTCACTGATGCAAATAGGATCTAATGATAGTATCTCTGTAAAACTTGGGGAATGTTTGGGTTTCCACAATCCTTAATACAAAAAATAGCAGTTTATACTGAGAAGGATAATGATGACTCAAAGATGTATTATATACAGTCCTGGATCTTAGAAAAACTTGCTCTCTTGTGGAGTATAACAGGGCTCCCTCTTGGGATTGATTTGGTGAGTCTAGTTATCCCAAGACCAGAAAAGATGCATGACAGATAAGTATAATTTAAAAGAAAAAAAATACATAAATGATTATCAGTTAATGGACTAAATAAAAAATAGTTGAGGAAGTCAACATCAAGCAATTTCAACTTTCATCTTGAAAATACAGGAGCTTTCAGAAACAAACAAAAAAATCTTATCCATTATCAAGAAAGAGGAAACAATTATGCATATTTTCAAGAATAAAGTGGAAGAGTTAATTCTCCATTTCTTGTTTATATTAGATTAATCTTGAATCGGTATTACAGATACAAATTACCCTTCCTCCAATAAATCCAATTTTGCAGACATAGATATACTTCTCTTCCAACCTATTTTTAGTTGCTTGAAAACTGCCCCACGTTTTGCTGATCACACATGTATTCTCTGAACCCCTGTATCAGCTCCCTGAGGTGATAATTACCATGTGGGGAATCCCTCTGGAGGAAAAAGTGAACCTTCCATTGGGAAGAAGTTTGACTCAGACGCCAGGAGACCAAGAATTGATTCTAGCTCTGCCCCTAACTAGATGTGAACTTACAGACAAATTACTTGACCTCTCTAGTTCTGTATAAAGTAAGGGAGAAAAATTAGATTCCTTCTAGCTCTAAAATTCTGTCTTTGCCCAACTCTTATGCACAAAAGCAGGGACTCCTTCCTGCATGAGAACACCGCATATGCTGGGAGGAATGGTAACTGCACCGCTGGGGGCTGGAGATGGAGCCTAGGAGTCTGGGATCCAGCACATAAACAAGATCCAGGGGCAAGGCTGCCACCTAATTCCTGGGAAACTCCCAGCATGGATTCCAGGAAGAAGGAGACATTCTTGTTTGTATCCTGGAACATACACTGAAGATCAAGACAATTGAACTCTTTAGGGTGTAACTCTCTATAGCTCTGTTTATTGTCCGTCCTCTGATTCAGCTAAAATATATTCACCAAGAAAGGGAATAGTTGCTTTTTTCTTTTCTTCTTTTTTTGTTTTTTAATGCAAAAAGAGTGAGACTACACTTTGAGGAGTTCAATAAAGAAAGATATATTTGGTGGAAAAATACCCATCCCCCATCTCTGTGGCAATAGGGGCTGTTTGCTGGGCTCTTGTGCCCTGGTTGGCTGTGCTAGGAGCAGAAAGTCAACGTGTCCACCCACAGCAAAATCTGACCTCTTGAAAGGTCTGTGTTGAGAAGCAAGGTAGCAGCAGCAATGGAAGCAACTACAGCCAGTGAGACTAGCCCAAGAAAATATCATAGTTTCAAAGGCAGCATAGGGGACCCCCACATCCTGGCCACAGGAAGAGAGCAGATTTGAAGGGGAGGGACGAGTTGTTCCAATGAGCTGGCGAGGGGATGATTCACACCCACTGTTTGTTCCCTTTCCCCCTACAATTAGTTTGTGACTCACCTTCCCTGGGTTCCTGGGGCCTGGAAGTGAGGGCTTTATGTTGAAGCCAGTCTGTCCTCCAGCCGCCCACCAGCAGGGTGCTGTCATCCTCTCCATGTTGCAATTCCAGCTGGATGATGACACCATTCCACCCTCTAGGACTCGCCTCTGATGAGAAGACTTTTTCTCTCAATTTGAACCCCGGAGTCAAGGTGGCCAGTGCTAATTTTGTTTCCACCACCTGACAAAAGTACTGTGATCTGTGGCCTTTTTATGCCTATATGGGAGATCCATGCACTGGGTCGAAATGCAAAGGGAAAAGAGGAACTACCCAAAATGTACCCCAAAATGGTGTGTATATGTGTGGCTTCTAGCTACCCCTCCTTTCCTGTGGCCTACTGGTTACTCTCCCACTATTCTGTGTTTGTAATGACACCTCGAAGGGGGCGAGGATTTCCATTTTCCATACTTCTTTTATATACATCACCCTCTTTAACCTCCAACACAACCAGGCGCCATATCATTATGTTAGTTTTACAGCTGTGGAAACTGAACTGAACATGACAGCAACTTCTGCTTCCAGGGCCTTTGTTCCCTTTCTACTCCACAGTGGGCACGAGACAAAATGATAAGAGGATGGAGGGGGAGATTAAAGATGGCAGCCGAGTAACAGCTTCCCTGCAACTGGGAACAGCGAGTCTGGGGAGACAAGACTCCAGGCATCTCTGGCCGGTGGGATCTGCCTATAATCATCCCTTTGAGGATACAGGGAGCCAGCAAGGGACTTCTGGACAACAAGAGGAGGACAAAAACAGTGGAAAACTGGCAAGTGGTTGCGTGTGTTCGATTGACCTAATCATGCCGGCAACCGTAAGTACAAGCAGCAGTGAGACTGCAAACCGGAAAGGCCTTACCTGTGAACTGTTTCGGTGTTCTTGGACTTGGCACTCAGTTGAACTGCCTTGGGGAGAGCTTGAGCAGGAGTGTGGAGAACTTTGGGCATTGCCTGGGGTCCCAGACTGAGCCACTGAGCTGGGCGCAGGAAGCCATTGCGAAAGAACTGCCCCGGCAAGCTCCACCCTCAGGGTCTCAGAGCAAGGAATGGGCAGATCAAAGTAACCTACTGACTGAGCAGCCTAAAGGTGGGGGCTGAGCTGCCTTACAGCCTTAATCCTTAGGGGCAGAGTGAGACAGTTTGGCACACTGGAGCCTTGGGCTGTTGCCCTGGGTAGAGTGCCATGATGTCACAGCGAATAGCAACCTAAAACTCCTGGGCTTGGCACCGCCCAGACCTCCATAAGAGCTGTGCAGCAACCCCTGACTGGTGACCCGCACCCACCGGGCCTCCACATTCCCTGACCAGGAACTGCGGGAGCCGCGCAACCCTGCGTCCTCCCTCCTGTGTCCTCCCAGCTTCCATACTAGCCCATTCATCTGGACAGGGACTCTGGTAGCTGCGTGCCCTCTGGAGCCCTCTCTGCCTCTGCACGGAGCCCAGCTCCTGGCCAGAGAATGCTGGAGCCTTGGGCTCTCTGTGCCAAAGTCACTGGGTGCCTGGCACTCCCAGAACCATGCGCACCACCCCCAGCCCTGTTGCTGGATCCAGGTGTGTCACAAACCAGACCTGCTTCCACAACCAGAACTCCCTAGCTAGAGCAGCCCTAGAGGAACTACACAGGGTCACTCCCTACAAAGATCCAGCAACAATAGAGTGATCCCGCTGGGGTCTAATCTTGGAGAGATACCTCCCCAACTCTGAGGACAGCCAGAGGCAACGATGAAAAATAATCATGAGGTGAAATCAACAGAAAAACTCTGGCAATATGAATAATCAGAGTAGATCAACTCCCCCAAGGATCAATGGGGCAGAAACAGCATAAGACCCCATGCACAAACAAATAGCTGAGATGTCAGAAATTGAATTCAGGATCTGGATAGCAAATAAGATCGGATTAGAATTCCAAAAGTTATCTCAAGAATTCAACCGATTCAAAGACCAAATGACCAAAGATTTCGACACATTGAGACAAGAAGTTGCATCCCCCAAAGATCTGAGAAACACAGTAGAATCCCTCAGTAACAGAATAGAGCAAGCAGAAGAAAGGATTTCTGACCTTGAAGACAAAGCTTTCAAATGCTCCCAAACCCTCAAAGAAGAAGAAAAATGGAGAGCAAAAACAGACCACTCTCTCAGAGAGCTCTCGGATAATTTGAAGAAAACCAATATTCGTCTTATAGAGATCCCCGAAAGTGATGAAGTGGCTTCACAAGGCACAGAGACTCTTCTCCATGAGATTATGAAGGAGAACTTTCCAGACATGCCAAGAGATTCTGAAATTCAGATAGCAGACAGTTTCAGAACTCCAGCATGACTCAACCCAAATAAGACATCCCCCAGACACATCATAATCAATTTCACTAAAGTTAATATGAAGGAGAAAATTCTGAAAGCTGCTAGATGAAAGAAAACCATTACCTACAAGGGGAAGAATATCAGAATAACTGCAGATCTCTCTGCTGAAACCTTTCAAGCTAGAAGAGGATGGTCATCGACTTTTAATCTCCTAAAACAAAATAACTTTCAACCCAGGATCCTGTACCCAGCTAAACTGAGCTTCATTTATGACGGAGAAATTAAACACTTCAACAACATTCACATGTTGAAGAAATTTGCCACAACTAAACCAGCTCTCCAGGACATTCTTAGACCTATCCTCCATAAAGACCAGCGTAATTCTTCACCACAAAAGTAAACCCACCCAAACAATTTTTGATCAAATTCCAACTTCCACAGTCGCAAAAGGATTAAAAATGTCCACCGGTCTCTCAAAAGGCTTATCAATACTCTCAATTAATGTGAATGGTTTAAATTGTCCTCTAAAGAGGCATAGGTTGGCGGACTGGATACAAAAACTCAAGCCAGGTATCTGCTGCATCCAAGAATCGCATCTTACATTAAAAGACAGATATAGACTCAAGGTGAAGGGATGGTCATCTATTATTCCAGGCAAATGGAAAGCAGAAAAAAGCAGGCATTGCACTCCTGTTCACGGACACAATAGGCTTTAAACCAACCAAAATAATTAAGGATAAGGATGGACACTTCATATTTGTTAAAGGTAATACTCAATATGATGAGATCTCAATTATTAATATTTATGCACCCAACCACAACGCACCTCAATTTATAAGAGAAACTCTAACAGACATGAGCAACTCAATTTCCTCCACTTCCATAGTAGTTGGAGATTTTAACACCCCTTTAGCAGTCCTGGATAGATCCTCCAAAAAGAAGCTAAGCAAAGAAATTTTAGATTTAAACTCAACCATTCAACATCTGGAATTAACAGACATCTACAGAACATTTCATCCCAAAAAAACTGAATACACATTCTTCTCATCAGCCCATGGAACATACTCCAAAATCGACCACATCCTAGGCCACAAATCTAACCTCAGCAAATTTAAAAAAATAGAAATTATTCCTTGCATCTGCTCAGACCATCATGAAATAAAAGTTGAACTAAATAACAACAGGAACCTGCATACCCATACAAAAACATGGAAGCTAAACAACCTTATGCTGAAGGATACGTGGGTTATAGATGAGATTAAGAAGGAAATCACCATATTTTTGGAACAAAACGACAATCAAGACACGAATTACCAGAACCTCTGGGGTACTGCAAAGGCACTCCTAAGAGGGAAATTTATAGCACTGCAAGCCTTCCTCAAGAAAATGGAAAGAGAGGAAGTCAATAACTTAATGGAACATCTCAAGCAACTGGAGAAAGAAGAACACTCCAATCTCAAATGCAGCAGAAGAAAAGAAATAACCAAAATCAGAGCAGAATTAAATGAAATTCAAAACAAAAGAATTATACAACAGATCAATAAATCCAAAAGCTGGGTGTTTTGAAAAGATCAATAAAATAGATAAAACTTTGGCCAACCTAACCAGGAAAAAAAGAGTAAAATCTCTAATTTCATCAATCAGAAATGGTAATGATGAAATAACAACAGACCCCTCAGAAATTCAAAAAATCCTTAATGAATACTACAAGAAACTCTACTCTCACAAATATGAAAATCTGCAAGAAATCAACCAATACCTGGAAGCGTGCCACCTACCAAGACTTAGCCAGAACCAAGAGGAAATGTTGAACAGGCCTATATCAAGTTCTGAAATAGCATCAACTATACAAAATCTCCCTAAAAAGAAAAGCCCAGGACCAGATGGCTTTACGTCAGAATTCTACCAAACCTTTAAAGAAAAACTAGTACCTATACTACCAAACCTCTTCCAAAATATAGAAAAAGAAGGAATATTACCCAGCACATTCTACGTAGCAAACATCACCTTGATCCCTAAACTAGGGGAAAACCCAACAAGAAAAGAAAATTATAGACCAATATCACTAATGAATATAGATGCTAAAATACTCAATAAGATCCTAACAAACAGAATCCAACAACACATCAAAAAAATTATACGCCATGACCAAGTGGGATTTATCCCAGGGTCTCAAGGCTTGTTCAATATACGTAAATCTATAAATGTAATTAAACACATAAACAAACTTAAAAATAAAGACCATATGATTCTTTCAATTGACGCAGAAAAAGCTTTTGATAATATCCAGCATCCCTTCATGATCAGAGCACTTAAGAAAATTGGTATAGAAGGGACATTTCTTAAACTAATAGAGGCCATCTACAGCAAACCCACAGCCAATATCGTATTGAATGGAGTTAAATTGAAATCATTTCCACTTAGATCAGGAACCAGGCAAGGTTGCCCATTGTCTCCATTGCTCTTTAACATTGTAATGGAAGTTTTAGCCATTGCAATTAGGGAAGAAAAGGAGATCAAGGGTATCCACATAGGGTCAGAAGAGATCAAACTTTTACTCTTTGCAGATGACATGATCGTATATCTGGAAAACACTAGGGATTCTACTACAAAACTTTTAGAAGTGATCAAGGAATATAGCAATGTCTCAGGCTACAAAATCAACACCCACAAATCTGTAGCCTTTATATGTACCAACAATAACCAAGCCAAACAAACAGTCAAGGACTCTATTCCTTTCACAGTAGTGCCAAAGAAGATGAAATATTTGGGAGTATACCTAACAAAGGACGTGAAAGATCTCTACAAAGAGAACTATGAAACTCTAAGAAAAGAAATAGCTGAAGATGTTAACAGATGGAAATACATACCGTGCTCATGGCTGGGAAGAATCAACATTGTTAAAATGTCCATACTGCTCAAAGCAATATATAATTTTAATGCAATTCCTATTAAAGCTCCATTGTCATACTTTAAAGATCTTGAAAAAATAATACTTCATTTTATATGGAATCAGAAAAAACCTCGAATAGCCAAAACATTACTGAGCAATAAAAACAAAGCAGGAGGAATCATGCTACCAGACCTGAGACTGTACTATAAATCCATTGTGATCAAAACAGCATGGTACTGGCACAAAAGCAGAGAAGTAGATGTCTGGAACAGAATAGAGAACCAAGAGATGGATCCAGCTACTTACCATTATCTGATCTTTGACAAGCCAATTAAAAACATTCAGTGGGGAAAAGATTTCCTATTTAACAAATGGTGCTGGGTAAACTGGCTGGCAACCTGTAGAAGATTGAAACTGGACCTACACCTTTCACCATTAACTAAGATAGACTCTCACTGGATAAAAGATTTAAACTTAAGACATGAAACTATAAAAATACTTGAAGAAAGTGCAGGGAAAACTCTTGAAGGAATCGGCCTGGGTGAATATTTTATGAGGAGGACTCCCCCAGGCAATTGAAGCAGTATCAAAAATACACTACTGGGACCTGATCAAACTAAAAAGCTTCTGCACAGCCAAGAACATAGTGAGTAAAGCAAGCAGACAGCCCTCAGAATGGGAGAAAATATTTGCACGTTATACCTCCAATAAAGGTCTAATAACCAGAATCCACAGAGAACTCAAATTTATTAGCAAGAAAAGAACACGTGACCCCATTTCAGGGTGAGCAAGGGACTTAAAGAGAAACTTCTCTAAAGAAGACCAACGCAGGATGCTGATCTGTGGTTCTGAGGGTGGTGTCTGCTGTTTTCACTCCTGGATTCGGTCAGGAGGAATAGCACAACATGCTGGGCTCTGGATTTAAAGCTGAGCGCTTACGAGTCAATTTAAGATTAGTCATAAATCGTCTTAAACTACTGGAGAAAAAAAAAACGGAACTGGCCCAGAAAGCCAGGAAGGAGATTGCTGACTATCTGGCCGCTGGGAAAGATGAGAGAGCTCGGATCCGTGTGGAGCACATCATCCGGGAAGACTACCTTGTGGAAGCCATGGAGATCCTGGAGCTGTACTGTGACCTGCTGCTGGCTCGGTTTGGCCTCATCCAGTCTATGAAGGAGCTAGATTCTGGCCTGGCTGAATCTGTGTCTACGTTGATCTGGGCTGCTCCTAGACTCCAGTCAGAAGTGGCTGAATTGAAAATAGTTGCCGATCAGCTCTGTGCCAAGTATAGCAAGGAATATGGCAAGTTGTGCAGGACCAATCAGATTGGAACTGTGAACGACAGGCTAATGCACAAACTGAGTGTGGAGGCCCCTCCCAAAATCCTGGTGGAGAGATACCTAATTGAAATTGCCAAGAATTACAATGTACCCTATGAGCCTGACTCTGTGGTCATGGCAGAAGCTCCTCCTGGTATAGAGACAGATCTTATTGATGTTGGATTCACAGATGATGTGAAGAAAGGTGGCCCTGGAAGAAGCGGAGGAGGGGGCGGGTTCACAGCACCAGTGGGTGGACCTGATGGAACAGTGCCCATGCCCATGCCCTCTCCAAATACACCTTTCTCATATCCACTGCCAAAGGGACCATCGGATTTCAATGGATTGCCAGTGGGGACTTATCAGGCCTTTCCCAATATTCATCCACCTCAGATACCAGCAACTCCCCCATCGTATGAATCTGTTGATGACATTAATGCTGATGAGAATGTCTCTTCTGCACAGATTGTCGGTCCTGGACCCAAACCAGAAGCCCCTGCAAAGCTCCCTTCCCGGCCTGTGGATAACTACGACAACTTCGTACTACCAGAGTTGCCATCTGTGCCAGACACACTACCCACCGCATCTGCTGGTGCCAGCACCTCAGCATCCGAAGACATTGACTTTGATGATCTTTCCCGGAGGTTTGAAGAACTGAAAAAGAAAACATAGGCCTCCTTAATCTAGGCAATTTCCAAGTCCTGGGAGTTGAGACTGAGCAGATTCTCCATGTAACAAAGAATCTCCATGAAATTCCGTTTCATGTATTAACCATCACTGAGCACACTTCCTCTGGGCTCTCTTCCTACTTCTCCAGATTCTGCTGCTTTCCAGTTCTCTATTGATCCTAAGAGACTAATAGCTGGAGACTCTGTGGCTGGAACAGCTGGCTCCTGGCAGCTGTGCTTGTCCATTTCTTGTCAGAGGGATCCCAGGTTCTCTCTCAGCCTCTCCACAGGAGTGGAAGATGAGCACATTGTGGGGAGAGCCACCAGAGAGGGCCCCATGAGCCTCTTGGTCTCGTATTAAGGTTCCAGATATAGAGACAAGCCCCTCTGTCCAGGGGGTGGAGGTGAGAGAATCATAGGAAGCCATTGTTCTGACAGTTCCTGGTAGCTGGGCCCTCTTGCTGGTATCTACACTCCTTGCTGCGGGGCACTGTTCCACCTGGATCCAGTTGCAAAGTTTGTTTGGAAAGTTGAAGGCCTCGCCTAGTTCTGCTGGATTCTCAGGGAGCCCTCTGTGGCCTTTGTTTTATTTTGAGTACTGTGTTTCCCTTTTACAAGAGGGCAGCACCATAGCAATTTTTGTTTCCCACATGGCATGTTCTGTTGGATTGCATCGCTGGCAGAGGGAGGACAGGCCACATACTGGGCACAAGCTGCCATTCAAGCCTACGTGGGCTTCCAGCTGCCTTAATAGAAGTACTCAAGACTCTTGGGTAGTGAGCTGGAAAGCCTACAGGAAAAGATGGGTACCCATTTTCATTTGAAAACTTTATAACTAATAGAATCATTAAAACTGATCTGAGATAAATGTTTGGTGCCCACATGGCTATAGTTCCCTGCTTTCCTGAATGGATGAGACTCTCACTATTGTAGCTCACATGCTCCCTCACGGGGATGGCTTCACTTCTGTGTAGTCTATCTGTACATACCTGTTTCGAGCAACTTTTCTTTAATGGTTCTGGTTTGTATCTCATAGCTCAGTAGCTGCTAATAAAGTTAGAAGATCCTGAAAAAAAAAAAAAAAAAAAAAAAAAAAGAAGACCAACGCAAAATCTACAAACACATGAAAAAAAGCTCATCATCCTTCATCATCAGAGAAATGCAAATCAAAACTACTCTGAGATATCACCTAACCCCAGTAAGAGTAGCCCACATAACAAAATCCCAAAACCAGAAATGTTGGCGTGGATGTGGAGGAAAGGGCACACTTCTACACTGCTGGTGGGAATGCACACTAATACGTTCTTTCTGGAAGGATGTTTGGAGAATACTTAGAGACCTAAAAATAGACCTGCCATTCAATCCTATAATTCCTCTACTAGGTTTATACCCAGAAGACCAAAAATCACAATATAACAAAGACATCCGTACCAGAATGTTTATTGCAGCCCAATTCATAATTGCTAAGTCATGGAAGAAGCCCAAGTGCCCATCAACCCACGAATGGACTAGCAAATTGTGGTACATGTATACCATGGAATACTATGCAGCCTTAAAGAAAGATGGAGACTTTACCTCTTTCATGTTTACATGGATGGAGCTGGAACATATTCTTCTTAGTAAAGTATCTCAGGAATGGAAGAAAAAGTATCCAATGTACTCAGCCCTACCATGAAGCTAAATTATAGCTTTCACATGAAGACTATAACCCAACTATAGCACAAGACTATGGGGAAAGGGCCAAGGAAGGGGAAGGGAGGGGGGCTGTTTTGGTGAGGGAGGGTAATGGGTGGGGCCACATCTATGGTGCATCTTAGAATGGGTACAGGCGATTGCACTAATGTACACAGCTATGATTTAACAATAAAAAAAACATATATAAACTGAAAAAAAATAAATAAATAAATGATAAGAGGACAACTCATGAGATTGGCTGCAGATGAAGAAGAGGTGAGCTTAGGCACAGTTCACACCAGCATATACACCCACAGCAAAATCTGAGTGTTAAAAGGTGGTGTATGATGATTTGACATGTGGACATCAACCTAGAATGAGGATGTTCTTCAATCTAAGCATCCTCTAGATATAAAATATAAATATAAAATATAAATGAGAAATGCAGAACTGGCTCTTAAGAAATCTCTTTCCTGCCCAGCTGTGGACTTGCTCCATCTTCTCATCCCATAATTGCAATGTCCAATCCTCAAGGATCTTCTCACCAACTGGCACTCCCCTCACTTAACCCCAGAGCTGATGGGAGCCTGGAGAGGCCCTAATGGTGACACGAGGTAAGAAGGAAAAGAGGGAAGGAATAAAGCAAGCCCTGTCCAGAGGGTTCTAGCCAGTCTCCAAGTGGCTCGAGAGCTTCCTACACAGCCTTCCAGGCACAGCCTTATCTTCTTATTGCTCAGCCCCATCAGAAGCCAGCTCTCCCTGTGGGGAGAAGTGGGGGAGATCTACTAAGTCAGATGACCTTCAGAAGGCCTAGCTTTCCGGACACCATCTCTGTGAAACAAGAACTTTCTGGACTGTGTCTCATTATCACTAATGGTAAAATGCTTGGAAAACATTCAGAAGGATGGGGTGCTTGTTCTGGAGCAGAGGGCAGGGAGCAAGCTGCAGGGCTGTTCTTTCTAAGCAGGAGAGAAGAAACCGGAGATGGAGGTGAGTGAGGAACCAGGACAGCATGTGCGTATGTGTGCATGTATGATAATCTGTGTATGTGTCTGGGTACATCTGTCTGTGTCTGTGTGTGTGTCTGTGCATCTGCTTGTGTGTCTCTCTATTTGGGTCCATGTATGTGTCTGCCTGCATATCTGTGTGTGTCTCTATGTTTATCTGGGTGCATGTGTGTTGGTCTGTGTGTCTGTGTGTCTGTGTGTTTGAGTATGTGTTTCTGTGTGTCTGTATGGTGTCCAGAAAGCCAGGCCTTCCGAAGATCATCTGACTTAGTAGATCTCCCTCACTTCTCCCCGCACACATACAGACAGTAGTGGTCAAAGCTTACAGGGAAAATGATCAGCACAGAGAAATGCTCTGAGCTGAGGGATGGCTTTCAAATATTTTCCAAATACTTGAAAATTCCAACCTGCATGTTGTCCCTGCCATTTCCCTGCATACCTCACACCCACACCCCACAGCTCAGTGTCTTGTGGAAGGGCCCCACAAGTGATACACAGAGAATCCCACCCAGCTGCCTGTCAGAGGAAGCTGTCAGCCTCTGCCAGCTTCCCTTGAAATGACTGCATGTCCACGAGGCTTAGTTTCTTCATCAGCAAAGTGGAAATAATAATACCCATGGCAAAGGTCCAGGATGTAAAATGAATGAGTTTACATAGAAAAAGCACAGTGCCAGGTACATGAGAGGTAATGATATGTTTAGTTTCTGAGTATTTATCAGGTGTCAGCCATGTGGCATGAGGAAACAAGCAAGGAGACAGACAGACTTTGCGTGGAGAGCTTGTTCTAACCCTTGCTCACTCTTTAGCCTTGGACAAGACATTTAACCTCTCTGGATCTCAGTTCTGCCTACCATTATTATCCTGCTTCCAGGATTCCAATCCCTTTGCCCAGTGGGATAGGGAAGCAGCTTGATTGACAAGAACACAAGTTCACAGTTAAGCAAATGACCGCAGCTCATCAAGCTGATGGGAAGTTTGTGACTTCTGTTGGATGGTTGGGAGAGAAGAGTTGTCCATGTCTGTCTGATGTGAACAAGAAGGCTGCCTTCCTTACATACAGCCTCCTTAGGCAGCTGGCAGTGTCTCGTGATTGTGTTCAAAGCCAGGTTTGTGGTGAGGCTGACTTTGAAGAGGGACATCGCAGAGCTCCTGGATCCCACCACATATGAGGCCCACACATCTCTGGCCTGTTCAGTTATAGCAGCCAACTGAGTCCCTAACTATGGGGGCTCCTAACTGAAACGCCACCTTCCACTGTGACACGTTGCCAAATTTAGCCAGACTTTTTGGCAATTGTGCCTGTCTCAACAGACTATCCTCAACTCAAAAGGGGCCCATCTAAATCATCTCAGAGGAGAGCTCAGAGCCCCTTCAAAGTGCTTGACCCTCCCTCTCCTCACCTCTGTACTGCCCAAAAGCACAATGTGTGTCCCAGAGTGTGGAGATAGGTGTAGATCTATTGATATCCCCCCAAATTCATATACTGAAATGCTAACCCACAAGGTTCTGGTAGTAGTAAGTAGAGACTTTGTAGGGTGGTTAGGTCATGAAGGCAGAGCCCTTATACAAGAAACCTGAAGGATGTGCCTCACCCCTTCCACCAAGTGAGGACACAGAGAGATAGCTCCATCTGTGAACCATAAAGCAGGCCTTCTCCACATATCAAATCTGTCAGGGCCTTGATCTTGGACTTCCCAGCCTCCAGAACTGTAAGAAAAGAATTTCTGTTGTTTCAAGCCACCCAGTCTATAATATTTTGTTTTATCAGCCTGGTTGGACTACGGATCAAAGTCTATTTTCTACTCAGATCCTTTGTCAAACAGAGGCCATCACTGGACATAGTGTGTGCTGCTTGGCTTCTCTGCTGCTATATTGGTCAGATGTTGCTATGTAAAAAAGTACCCCAAACACAAAGTAAAAGAGCAGACATTTCTTATCTGAAGATGCTGGAACAGCTTCGCTGGGTGGTTCTGGCTCAGAAACTCTCTTGAGTTTGCAGAGATGTCTGCTGGAGTCACAGTCATTTCAAGACTGGCCTGGCACTGATGGATCTGCTTTCAAGCTCACTCAGGTTCACAGGCATGACTCAATTCCTTACTGGCTGTTGTCTGAAGTCTTCAGCTCCTTGGCACATGGGAGAGATAGAGATAGAAATGGAGAAAGAGAGAGAGGGAGAACATGAGTATGAGCCAGTCCAAGGCAGAAGACGTACTTCCGTACAACCTAATCTTTAAAGTGACACACCATCCCTACTGCCAGATATGCTACTTGGTCACACAAACCAACCCTGGGACAACATGGGGGAGGGTTACTTTGCGTGAGTACAGGGTGTGGACACCAAGAGATGGGATCACTGGGGCCATCTGGAAGGCTAGCTGCCATAATTACACTGTGGCCTCCCTGAGCCTCCCTCTCCTAGCTCCAGCCACCTCTCTGGGGTTTCCTTCTCTCTTCTTCCCCCATCTCGCCCTCAAAGCAGTGAACTCTCTCACCCACAATCCATATCTTCTGTCCATGTCTATAGGACAGTTCTTTCTCCAAGAGAAATGATTAAGTAAATCTTTTTAAGAAATGGAAAGTATTTTTTATGCTTTTCTATTATATATGTACTTACGTATCTATTTATTATCCTCCCTTGATAATAAAAAGAAAAAAACTTCAAATAACTGTAAAGCACTGATCATTCCTTAAATTCTTCTGCCAACATTCTCCACTCCTCACCCAAGACCACAGGGCCCTTTTCCTGTGAGAATTATTTATGCCTTGTAAGCCAGGGAGTCTCTTTACTGTGCATTCCCCTTGGCTCCTATTGCCTTTGGTCCAAGCCACATGCACACCCACTGTGTCTCCTAAACAGGCTGAATCTGGGAGCAGAGCCAGAGAGCAGCTCCCCTTCAGGCCAGGTGGTGGAGATAGCATGCACTTCATTCAGATGAATACAAATGGAGGTGGCTGGATGGAGACAAGTTGTTTTTCTCAGGAATTGTTTTGGGGGGTATAAAGTCCTGAGTTAAGAGGGGGGAAATGATACCGAAGAAGATTCAGAATGTCCAAGACCTAATTTCTACATATGCGTATGTTTAACTAAGACTTTTGAACATCTATAGTTCCAAGCACTATTCTAAGAAATATAAAAACCATAGGGAACAAACACATGCAAAGTCCCTGCCCTCATGGAGCTTATATTCTAGTAAGCAGAGACTGACAATAAACACATAAATATACTAGGCTAAGAAGAAAAATAAGGCAACCTAAACAGAGTGTTAAGAAATGTACTATATCTGAGTAAGTAGCCAGAGAAGGCTTTTTTGATAACCCTTTAACCCTGGTAAACTTGATTTCCAGAATTTAGACCTATTGACTCCAGAGAGTATGATAATTGAAAAATATGATTTTTTACCAGGTAGACAATGACATGTAACATGAGACATAAAATATGGTAAGAAATAAAGGAGTTAAAAAGAGTTACCTTAGAAAACTTTTTATATAATATACATATATCATTTGAATCCACCAAAGAATATATTAAAAATCTGTCATCATTCTTCATCTACCAAATGCATCTGGGTTTATCTTAAAACAAAAATAATATGTTAAAAATAAAATCCAAATATCTAGTGGTGGAAACAAAATAAATACATGTCATTTATCAAGTCTTCCCTGGAAAATTAGAATATTCAATGCATACCCACTTTCTTAAAAATGACCGAACCAAACAAAAAAGAACCATGTTCTCTCTCTCTCTCTATTTTTCTAAGCCAGACACTACCCTAAGCACTTTACACCTGTGTTTCTGGTTTTGTTTTTATTGTGTTTAATCCTCTCGACAATCTCAATTTCCCATTTGCAGATGAAGACCCCTAGACTTCAGAGAAAATAGTATATAAGTGTCGAAGCTGGGATTCAAAATCAGATTTGTCCAGCTCCAGCGCCTGAGCTCCTAACCCTTAAAGCTAATCCCCTCTCTGACCCAGTGCTGTGATTCTAGGCTCGTCTGATTAAAGCCCCAGAATTTCACAACCTTTTAAGAATACAGTCAAAAAAGAAGAGATCATTGTTTCAAGCTTCCTGTGAATCATAGGAAATGATGGGTCTTGAGACTAACAAGGCAGTTTCTCTCCTAAGTGCAGGGGACCCTTGAAAGGGGTATTTTAATCGTGGTTGTCATATTATATGATTGTGTCTGTTTGTATTTAGTATACTTGTTATCCTTGATGTTTTCGCCCGGAGGACATCAACCGAACAAAATAGCATACATCTTTGTGGATTACCCTTTCTGCATCCATAAGTTATCTGCCCTTTTAAAATAATTTGCACTAAAACACCGAGTGTTTTTTCTAATGGGAATAGACAGCTAGCATTTTTTAATGCAAATGCCTTCTCCCCACTTTGTCCCCTGCCCAATCTGCAGCAGCAGTGGAGGGCTCTATGCTTGCAGCAGCAATTTCGGCACAGCGGTTGAGAGCGGCAGTGTAACTTAGAGCCCCAGTGCTATGTTAGGGAAGGCTAAATGAGCTATCAGGAAAAGATCCGATGTGATGAGCAGGAATGTTTTAAGAGCATTTATTACAATATTAACTATTTTCATTTTTAAGGAACCAGTTTCTACTCAGGTGATTTTGTTTGTGTGTAAAGATTAAACTGTTAAATAAAAGCACAATCTCTTGGATCAGGGCTTCATTTTCTCCTAGAGGTAACATGTTAGACTTTTTCTTTTTTAAAACCATGATAGTATTTCTGAACTCTATGCATGGTGAAAATCAAGAAATTCAATTCTAGCACTAAAATGTATGATGTTGTAAGTTCCTATGCATATATGTTTGTTTAACTACTGATACTTGAATAAGCCAAATATCCATTCAGTTTGGAAATAGATCTGAATATTTAAGAAGAGAAAGCGACATAATAAGCCCAGCATCAAGAAGAAAAAGTTGAGCATTGCCACCTCTTGGCTAAAAATAAATATTTTTCTCACCATAGACCTTTTTTTTACATTTAACTGACTTTGGAAGAAAAATAAATGGAAAAAACACTATTATAAGACTAATGAGATGTTTGAGAAATGGGCTCTGCAGGCAAAAAGCAGCCCACAGAAAGAATTATGCATGACCTCAATTGTTGTTAGAATCATAATTAATAATTACAAGTTAGTTCTTAAGCAGTAATTGCTACAGTGTCACTTCCAGCAACATTCTGGCCAGAGCACCCCTGTGCAGTGGCTCCCTGCCTGTTAGCAGTTGGACAGCACAGCTCCTCTGTGGTGGGAATGGAGACAATTTACCCTGGGAACGCTAACTGGGGAGATGTTAAATCATTTGCAGACCATTAAATGATCTGCACCCAGGGGGAGCAAGGAGTCCCGAAGCAACTTTCTCATGCATTCCACATCCCAGCCTCCCAGCATTCCACACTGTCCTGTGTCACCCTGGGACTCTTCAGCTGCTCCTGCGTGCGCACAAACCTCCCACCTCGGCAGCTGTTCTCTCCCTGTCTCTTCCTCCACTCGTTCTGGGCACCTGCTAGGATCCCTACTGTGACTCCTGCGTCTGCACCTTCTCTCCCCAGCTATCCTGCTGTAGTGTTTCTCAAGATGTGGTCTGCAGAGTACCCAAGTCATGATCACAGGAGTGAATGTTCAATATGTGGATTCCCAAACCTCACCCAGACCCGTCGCAATAGAGCCTCAAAAGGTCCTGAGGAAATTCACTTCCTAGTTGCCTCCCTGCCTTCCTGGTGCTAATCGGAACTTCAGCACTCAACTCATCAGAAGACGCTTCTACCTTTCCATCTCAGAATTCTCCCCTCTTGCTTTTTCTTCTCTGGCATCTCTTTTTCCATAGCTCATTACAATTCCCAAAAAAGACCAGGGGGAAGTCTCTAATAGTCTTTGACCTCCCCTACAAGCCTTCATTTCTGCTCAGTGTCACTCCTGAAACTCTTTCCCATGAGCAGACTCAAGAGCATTTTAAATTCCAGCCTTTCTTCCCCACTTTTAAAGCAAATGTTTGCATCTTAAAAAATCCTTCTTCTGTCTCACTGGAATCTCTTCTAGACCCTTAGACACAATGCAGAGAGTACAAACTTGGGTTTTTTCACCTCCTTTCAGGAGGCAAGGACCTGGCCTCTGCCAGCAGGACTTCGTGTCCAGGGCCAGTGCCTGGTACCATGTTCAGTGAGCGTCACCACCAGCACACGCTTTAGTGTGGCCTTCGGCGGTCTCCAGTCTTTCTGTTTGGGTCATTCCAGGGTACAGCCCTGAAAGGATCCGTGGATTTGTGTTAGGACCAGCATATGAGAACACCAAACGTGTATCTGTGCCAATCTGATAATAACCCTACCAGTAGCTTTTTCTGCAGTTGCCTGTGGATTGCAGATAGCCTAAGTTCTGCTTCTGGCTTTCTTCTGCTGAGTTCCCTGGGAGGGTGCTCAGGGGAAGGGGTGATCTGGCTAGCTGGCTCTCCTCAAGCCCCTTCAAAACCCTTAGAGTGAAAGGGGCAATGTAAGCTCAAAAGACAGCCATTAACCTATTTTTTTTTAACTTGCACATGAGTTATGAATATTAAAATTAGGATTGCTCCCACTTTTCTCTTTGTTCCCAGGGCAAAGCCTCCGCTGTCTGAGGAAAGAGCAATCTGTATTTTGGCCTGTAAGGAAGCCCTCATACATTCCATTTTGTTGCTGGAATTGCTGAATCTACCACCCTAGAGAGAGATTTGTTTTTCCTTTATGGAATAGGGAATAGAATCCTTTCTACTTTTCATACCAATCCCATGAAATAAGAAGAAAGAGAAAAGGGAAGAAAGAGAGGAGGAGGAGGAGGAAGAGGAGGAGGAGGAGGGATGAAAATATTTAGGGTCTACAATTTGACCTCACATTCTATTTGGGCCATGATGAATTATGTAGGAGATATTTTAAGGTGCTGTTTCTGACCCAAATAGCCAATGAATACCCTCTTTTCTTGTTCCTGCTGCTTAAGCAAAAACCAGCTGTGCTCAGCATCTGGAAGAGTGGTTCTGACCTTGTTTTATCCTATTTGATTCCCACTGGCTTTTATGTTTTCCATAAATGATTGAAGAAAAGTTCTCAGTTGGAAATAGCAATAAAATCTTCCATAAATTCTTGGTTAGCACCAGCTTCAGGCAGCTCATTGGATTCTCACTCTTCATAGCCCTGAGGTCTGAGAAGCCTCACTGGCTGAGACAAAAAGGCAGCCTAGATCCCGTCAGAGAGAGTTCAGTCATCGGCCTCCCCTCCTTGGGCTCAGCTCTGGCAGCCAAAGAATATCCAGAGTCTCTTTTCAGCAGGCCCCATGTTCTCTTCCCTCTAGAACTCCACTTTCTCAAACTCCATTTTCTACCTATTATATAAAGACAATAATCTCTCCCTCTAACTACTTAGGACAGTGCCTAGCACCTAGTACAGATGGATTATTATTATTATTCTCCATTTACTTAATTTATAATCATGAAAATCATCAATGTTTATTGAGAGACTGTGATAGGCATCTTACCTACTTTGTGTTTATTTCTTAAAACAGTACTATTGGGTAGCGGTGATCATTCTATTTTACGGAAGAGAAGAAGTGAATTTTTGCAAAATTAACTAATGGACACAGGGTCTCTCTTATAAATGGTGAGGCAGGGGCACCCACAACCTGTGCTCTTTCCAACATTCAACAAAGCCCCATCTTGAGAGCCTATTACAGTGTATTCTATGTGCTGGGAATCCAGAAAAGAAGAAATAGACAAGGGCTGAATTCTCAGGGGCCATACATGGTATTTTGCCGTAACTCCTAAATCCTTAAATGATTGGTGGTGAGCTCAGAATGATAGAACCTCGACCTGCCTGTCAGCTCCCTCCAAGGCAGTTTCCCATCCTCACGCCTCCCAAGCCCCCTTTTTAAGCAACATCATCTACCTCTTCGTCCCTCTGCCTCACCTTTAATCCTGCCCTGGGTATTGTAATACTCTCAGCTTCATTTCTATCTATTGGTAGAAGAAGAGCTCTGCTCAGGCCAATTGTCTATCAAATTGGCTCAGAAAATGTGTGTTTTACTTGGATGCAAACCTTCTCAGAAAGCCTGGCTGGAGGATTACTGCTCCCAAGGGCCCAATGTCCAAAAACTGTAGAGAAAAGAAGCCAACACTCACCAAGCATGAACAAAAACTGTGAGAAAACCACCCCTAAGTTTACTCAGCCCCAGCCAGCCTCTGATTCTTGCTGCTCGCAGGCAGCCTTCCTTCGGAGAGCAAGCAAGAATCGGATCTTCCACCATGAACCTTCCTTCCTGTCACATCTCCAGGGCCAGATTGGGTGATATTGACTCCAACTAATAACAACCAAAGAGGATTTTGCAAATTCATAATTTCCAAAGGGCACCTCAGCCAATATTCTATTATAACTTCTTAACTCCATTTCTTTCATTAAGAAGCTACTTTTGCTCCCAAGAGGGTCATTATTTTTGTCTCTGTTTTGATTAATTTAACTTGTATTAAATTCAGCCACTACCTGAGATTGTCTGAACTGATGGAAAGTATTTTCGTGCTTGCTTTTATCCAGCCTTTCACCAGAAAAAAATCTTGTCAACTTCAATCGTGTTTAATGGACTTTAAATGTGTTTTCTATGACATTTTCCAAAACTAGAGTAAGTGGAAGAGTATTTTGCTTTTCCCATAGGGTAGTCTTAACCTCACCACAAGATTCAGGGCCAAATGTTATCCAGTTGAAGCTGTTTTAATAACTCAGTGCCACAGTCCTAACTGAATCAAGCTATCGTTTATCAACCCCAAACATTTTCCTTCCCCTCTGCTATTGCTCACTATTGTTTACTTTTTTAGCTAAGATAAGAATTTTCCTTCTGCTCTTTAGCACAGGAGACCACAGGCTCAGGGACAGACAATTGCACTGTCAAAACCGTAAATTCAGTATAAGCTTCTGGAAATAATGGAATGAAATCATTTTATGACCTTTTCACTAAACCCAGTGGTTTCTGGGGTAGGTATAAAGAAAAAGGATGAATGTCTAGGCAAAATGGTTTTCTACGTGATTGATTAGGAAAAGAACTTTTCTAAATTAATGCTATTTTTCAAAAAAAGGTAAACGGGAAATGGGATTGGGAGGATATGTAATTTGAAATTGTCTTTACACCAGGACTTCGATACCCTTTCCAAATGTTTCACAGCCCATGAAATAGTGCATCTCCCATCCTGCCATGGAGCTTTGCAACACTGATGGACCCTGGAAAATAAAAGTGAAATGCACAAATTTGCCTTCCTCTTCCAGTGTTACTTTTCCAGTTGATTTTCAGAGATGCGTTAACAAATCGTGGCATCTGCCAATGTCCTCTTTGTACAGATTATGTCTGATTCTTCTCTTCAGTCTAATGAGATGGGAGATGAGGGGAGGGACAGGTGAGAAGCCAGACTGGGAAGGAGAAGGAAAAGAGCAAAGTCCACGAACACGGGTTTAATCAACTCAGGTTGAAAAGCCAAGGAAAACTTCGTTGGCTCAGATATAAATATTTTGTACCTTTCTGCCAGGCACTATAGTTTATTACACAGAACCATGGTTTGGAAATCCACAGGCAAGTGTTATAAATTTGAGAACATGAGTTGGACTCCTTCCCATTCCAATAAGCAGTCGCAGGTGTGGTTTTTATGAAATTGTATATTTAGGGATAGAGTAGGAGGGAGGAGGGGAGAGAATTGCATGTTCTAAGCAAACTGTATTTGCATACACATTATGCATGTACCCAACACACACTTGTGCAAAGATGATTAAATATGTTCCGTGTTGGCAGCCTCTTGCTGTGTTTCCTTAAAGCAGGAATAGCAAATAGGTTCGTGGTGCATGCCAAATCCAATCAATTTGTAGTTTGTAGTGGCTGTTTGAAGTGCTATGTTGAGAAGGATTCAGAGGTCATATCTGGTTCATTCAACGAATTTTTAGTTTACGTCTACCATGTCTCATATGCAGTGGCAGGGCTACTACGTTTTATGGCTCCAAGGGCACATTTTCCATCTTACTGGTGCCTTCCAGACTGTACAACCTCAGAGCCCTGAGTCTCAGCCGGGCCCTGGGAACTGGAGTAGACTGGAAAAGAGTGTAGTGACCGCTGAGCAACCAAGGCAGGGGCGCAGCGTGGGGATCCTGGGGAGGGGGCAGCAGGGCGCAGCGGGTTAGGATGTGTTCCCACTTTTGTGTCACATGTTCATCTTCCCTGTGAAGAGCCATCAACATGCTCCTGTACCCACATTACAAAATAACATACTTTGTTTTCATCTGAACAATCCAGGGCTGTGTCATGAAAGTGTTTATAATTGGGACAGTGCAATGCAAAAGGTAATGGTAAAATAAAATGATCCTCCTCCTTTAATATAGTAGGAACAGAATAATTTCAGAGCTCCTGAATGTTTTGCCATCATTTTTTATCAAGACCAGAGCAGGTTGAAATTCCTATACTCTGAAACCCATCATTTCCCTTCAACTCCCAGTTCCCCGTCCACTGGAAACCCTTCAGCTATTCTTACAGAGGCATCCATTGACAGGTCTGTGTGGGTCCTTCCACCACCTTTGGCAAGGTTACATTCCAGAGGAAATGAGGGTCTGCTTTACCCTGGCAGAATTCTGTTTGAGGATCCCGTAAGCCAGCTCGCACTCTTCAGGCCACAGTATATGAGGAAAGTTCCTTCTGATGTGGTAGTTGGGCTAGGAGAGAGAGTTAACACCATGCACATCAGAATATTCCATTCTTAGCTGGGCACTATGGCACACACCTGTAGTCCCTGCTCCTAGGGAGCTTAAGGCAGGAGGATCACTTGAGCTCAGGAGTTTGAGGCCAGCCTGGGGAGTATGGTGAGACCCCCCATCTCTAAAAATATGAAAGTAAAAATAAAAAATATTCCGTTCTTCTCTCAAATCTTCTACAGGTTAGTATGAGGAGCAAAGTAGAAAAATGCTTACTCAAGGGAAGAGGAGGTATGAACTAAACTCCATGGCAAGCTCTCATAACCTGAACCCAGTTATTCCTACAGATACTGTCATTCCCTCAAATTTCTCCTAAGCAAACCTAAACATTGTAGTAGATACAAACAGGCCTAATACATTATTAAAGTTCTCTTATTTCACTTTGATTTGTTCTGAGGGGCTTGTTTTATGTTTTGTATTTAAGGTGATGCTATGTAGCCATGCAAGAAGCATTTAACTATAAAGTCAATTAAGAATTCTTTCTTCGTGCCTGCATCTAACATGCAGTTTTGAGCACATCTGTGGGCAAACAGTCTCGAGAAGTCTCAGTCTAGACATCACATCCTCCTAGAAACTGGTCTTCACATGTAAGTCTAGGGTGAGGTGACTTCCTCTGCTTGCCCAGCACCCTGAACTTCTCCTGTCCCAGCACGTCTCAGCACGTCCCACACTGTCCTGTGATTGCCCAGGACTAAAGGGAGCACCAAGCTCCCTGAGGCTCCCTGAGACCTGAAGAACAATTTCTGACTTCAGAGTTTGGTTAGGGTGAAAGGAAAACATGTTAAATGCCTTTAAAATGACTTATCAGAGATGCTTTTCCTTTCAACCAACAGCTCTATTTCCAGAATATTTCCTAAAGAACTAATCAGACACACACACAAATATGTAGGTATATGAATATTCATCACAGCTAAAGCCCTATAATGGGAGATAGAGGGAGAAAGAAAGGGGAGAAAATAAAAAAGAGCCAACTGACGGGCATACGTGGGGACAAAGAGATGTGAAGGTCATTAAAATTAAGAAGGTGGGAGAGGAGCTGGCGGGCAAAAATCTACATATTCAGGGGATGGACACACTCAAAGCCTAGACTTAAGCATTAAGAAAGATGTCCAACAAAAACATTTGTACCCCCCTTAATATTTGAAATATAAATAAATAAATAAGAAATTAACAATATGCCACCGAAAATGGTTGTTGTTTTACCAAAAACAAAACAAAACAAAACCCTAGGTAATCAACAATAGATTGAGTAACTAAATCAGGATACATTCATAGGACTAAGCATAAATGCAGCCATTAAAAGTCATCTGCAGACAAATATTTCTTAATTTGTAAAACATGTTCACAATACCCCAACAAAAAAAATAAATAAATCAATGTTCATAGTAGATTTCTGAAAGAAAAATAATCAGACTACCGAAAGACATACTACCATGTGCCTATGACCTGACAATCCGTGGACCAAAGGACAATCCTCAGACCACCAGCAGCACCTGGGAACTTATGCCAAATCTCAGGCCCCACCTTGACCTATTAAGTCAAAATCTGTGTCTGGACAAGAGGCTGAATGCTCTGAAAACACAGGAGTCTGAGAAGCTTTGGAGGAAACCACAGACTGCTGTTGGTCTACCATGAAGTTTCTGCTGGCCCATGGCCTTGTGAGAAAAATAAAGGCAATAGCATGGAGTTTTTTACAAAGTTAACATATTTAACTTATACTGAGTTCTCTTATTCTGAGATTTTATGGAGTTACGCTTTCTTTGTTTTATACAATGATGGTGATTTTTGGAGAGTAGGTTTTGTTTGTTGTTTTGCTGCCATTTCAGTGGCCTTAGTTGGCAAAATAAACAGTTGGTATGGTAATCCTACGTGTTGTTTTTGAAATTTTACTAAGAAATCTGGGAATCGTGATGAATGCTAAAACACATTGCCTTCAAATAAAATATGTGTGGGTGTGCAGTTTGGGGGGTGTAAACAATGATTTTGGGGGGAGGTGAGACAGTGGATACTTTGGTTATTTTCTTTTCCAAGTTGCTCAAGTTTTCTGCATTTAGCATGATAAGTAAAAGTGGAAACTAGTGGAGCCTGCAAAAGGTAGGAAGTTTGGGAGTTTAGAAAGCTTTGTGTGGGGACTTCCAACACAATGGTTATGTGCACGGACTGTGGAGGGGCAGCTGTCGGCCTGGGTGATACCCACATAGAAGCTAGTTGTCCAGGTCAGGGCAGTTGTCCTGCCCTTGTCCAGGTCATTGAATGTCTTTGTGCTTCAGGCTCTTTATCAACACCATAGGTTATGATTAACAATCGCACCTAAAATCAGAGTTGTTCCCAGATGTAGTGAATTAGCACATGTGTCCTTTCACCAGGGCTGCTAAAATAAATTACCACAAACTAGGTGGTTTAAAACAACAGAAATTTATTCTTTTATATTTCTGAAGTTTAGAAATTCAAGATCAAGGTGTCAGCAGGTTCATGATCCCTTTGAAGGCTCTAGGGGAGAATTCATTTAGAGAATTCACACCTTTTCCAGCTTCCAGTGGCTCCAGGCATCCCTTGGCTTGTGGCTGCATCACTCCAGTCTCTGCATAATCTTCAAAGGGACTTCTCTCTCCTCCTGTGTTCTCCTCTTTTGTATCTCAGAGAAATGCCTGTGATTAGATTTAGGGCATTCTTGGGTAATCTGAGATGATCTCACCTCAAGAACCTTATTTGCATTTGTATCTAGTCACATCTGCAAAGACCCTTTTTCCAAATAAAGTCACATTCACAGGTACTGGGAGTCAGGGCATGAGGCTATCTTTTGGGGACCCATATTTAATCCACAACAGCATATACATTTCAACCTAAAACTACACACAAGTGGAGTTGTCCCTTTTTAGTTCTCAGTCTCGGGGAAATTTTTGTTCCAAAATTTTCTCTAAAGGCATAAAAGCCTCTTGCTTTTCCAGCTTCCAACTCAAGTGAATTATTGACATTCCTAAAGATCTCCATCTTAAGAAGATGTTATTAAGCATCTCACCATTCCTGTTTGATGTGTTTACCACTGAAAATAAGAAGAGAGGTTGAGGGCAGCAACAGCAATTCCTAATAGGAATTATCTCCAAATTAAAGATTAAGTAAAAGTGAGCCCACAGAGTCATTGTAATCTATAAAATTCAGTTAACTTTTCCTTTCCCCAGTCATCTTACAGTCATCTGACCAAAAAAAAAAACTATTCCTTAAAGAGCATAAGCAATACTATTGACCTTATGCATGGAATGGTGTAGCTTTCAGTACACCTTGATAAGGGCACCCTCAAAGGGGACTCATAAAAAAAGTAACCACCTCTCCTGAATGATTGTCCAGATGGTGACTTGGCCAAAGAGAGTGTTGTCACCACCAGCCAATATCCCACCTTGACTTTAAAAAGCTGAAATACCAATATTTCCTTGGAACTCTCTTATGTCTCTGAATAGATACGGATTTGTATGAAGTTGTGCATGGAGAGGTAAGCACAGTGCTTGGCCTTAGCAGGAGCTCAACACATGTTTTGTTGAGTGAATGAATGAATGAAAGTGTTTGAGACTTGGAAAGAGTTAAAATTTAGAATTCATGGAATGATCATCTCACCAGACAAGTTATGTACATTCTTCAAACATGATTTTATCCCTTCAAAACAGGGTCTTCTCTAAATAGATAACTAAACTGCTAGGAGAGTTCATTGGTTCCACTATTTGCCAGAGCGGGTCAATCTGCTCTCTGGTGCATTCGTGGAGACTGGACTAACAAGAGAATCTGCAAAGCAGCTTTTTGAGTTGGAATTGAGGTGTCTCACTGTCCACTGGCCACCTTCCCTGTCAGGGCACCTCCTCCTCATTCCAAGACAGCCAGCATCACCTCTGCAGGGCACCCTGTCTAGTCCATTAACAAGATAAAAAGAAACACAAGACAAGAATTTTTTTCAAGCCTTTCTAGGCAGCCTCCAATCTCTAACTTGCAAATTCAGGCTACAAATTCCATTTCGTTTCTTTCTTTATTTATTTAGAATTAATATGAGCGTGCATACCATTAGGTTACATTGTTTGCATTTGTTTGTCAGGTAAAGTCCAAGTTGTAGGTGTGACCTTTACCCGGGAAGTGTGCTGTTTACCCAGACGTTGTACCCATGAGGTGGGAACTTTCCAAACTCTCCCCACTTCTTAAAACGAATTGAGTTTTTCTCTCATGTGTGCACATTGTTGTTTACCTGTAAGTTTCAACTTAGTTTTGAGAACATAGGATGCTTGATTTTCCAGTCTTGTGATATTTTAGAGAGTAGCCTCCTATCATCATCTGATCTTTGGTAAAGCAAACAAAAGCATACACTGGGGGGAAAAGAATCCCTATTGAATAAATGGTGCTGAGAGAACAGATTAGACACATGTAAAAGGCTTAAACTGGACCCACACCTCTTGCCACTTACAAAAATTAACTCATGCTGGATGAAAGATTTAAATCTAAGACATGAAACGATAAAAACTCTCCAAGAAAGTGTGAGAAAAACTCTTAATGGTGTTGACCTTGAGAAAGAATTTATGAAGAAGATCTCAAAGGCAATCACAACAGCAATAAAAGTAAATCAAAGGGATCTGATTAAGTTAAAACATTTCAGCACAGCTGAAGGACACAATCTACAATTTCCCTTTTCATAGAGTGACACCTACTTTTCTGGGTGTATGTTCAGGGCTCCAAATGTAGCTGTCACTGACGGGCTTAGGGACCTTACAAGAGAAGTTACTTGTTCATCCCTCATCTCCAGTGCCTAACACTTAGCCCATTAAATGGCTGTCTCTTCATGCACACAGAGGGATGTAAAGCTATCATTTGGATATTTCAGATGGAAAATAATTATAGACTCCTGAAAATTCAAACAACTAAGGCTGAAGCTGTGGTGGTGATTAGCAAGAAAATTGCTTCAGTTTGTCCCTCAATCTGCAGTCACCTATAAATGAAGGTTAGAGTGACATACTGTTAGTTCTATCTTTTGCTGGTAAACTCTGGAGTTAAATTTCTTCAGCCTTGAAACCATTCCTAAAGCACCTAGAAGTAGAGCCTTCCAAATAATTAGAACCAACAGCAATCACAAAACTTTCACAACTGCCATATGGAACAATACATATTTGGCTAATGTTGTTACACGAATTTTACTAGTGCTTTTCTTTTTTTTTTTTAATTTCAGGCTACAGGCAGGCTTTGTAAGAATGTGAAAATCAATACAAAAGGTTTGTCAGGGGTGACATGTTTGTTAATGTTTTATTGATTATGCTATTGCTTGTAAATTTTCTAACTTAATAAGGCTCAAGGTTTTTTTTGCAGTAAAAGACAGAGGTTATTTAATTAACTGGCAACTTAATGCACACTACTAACATGATATATTGTGACAGCTTCAAAGTGGCACCCAATTTATCACTCTACAAGTAGACATGATGTCACACACACATATGTGAGTATATTATGCCACTGTAAAATTAGACAAGGGAAGACTGATATACCAAAGCATCTACGCTTTAGCTCTTAATATAAAAGGCAATGTGCACTCAATTGCTAAACATGCACATAGCTATTTTCCCTGTAAAAGGAAATTAGGAATTTAAAAACTAAGCAAAATTACAAATGCCCATAATTCAGGCAACGTGTTTATGAAAAAACTCATGATATCCCACATTCTGTGTCCAGAGTGAAAACTCTGTGACTTAACTCAAGGATCTTGGGAACTCACAATTACTTATTTAACATAATGAAGAAATTACATAAATCCAGTCCCCCTATGGCTACGTTGCTCTCTCCCAGAACTGTTTGCTCTGTTCTATACACGTTGTATATGCACCATGCTAAAGTCCTGTGCTGATTTTGTTTCTTTACTTATTTAACATAATGAAGAAGTTACATAAATCCAGTCCACCTACAGTTACGTTGCTCTTTCCCAGAACTGTTCGCTCTGTTCTATACACACTGTATATTCCCCCTGCTAAAGTCCTGCTCTGATTTTGTTTTTCACTCTCAAGAGTTCTCCTTATCTCCTGGACACTGAAATGCAAAGTTGTTAGACTCAAAGCATTTACCAAAAACCATTAGTAAAAATAAGTCTTCCTCTCTTCTAATACAAATCCTTTAGGAAGGGAAATGTACTAAATAGTTCCCTTGGCTCTATTTCCTTGGTTGTTGGTTTTCTTTCCTACCATGGCCCTGACCCACAATATTATATCTTTTGCAGCATTCCTAGAATTACATCATGATATTGAAGTTGGAAGGGGATGGTTCCTGGTTTGCCACCATGGAACTCAGCTCTCATGTTTGCCAAGACGTGACATTGCCTTTCGAGCCACAGAAAGTACAGCGTGGCTAGTAAATACCTCTTTCCGTTCCCATCGTTCTTCATACTAATAGCTAACTGGCATTAATTTTTTTATCTTCCTCCAGACTTTGTTCCCCAGGAAATGATTTAAATAACTGTTTTGTAGTCACAAAGCCTCTTGAATCATCAACTCTTCCAAGAAACTGTAAAGATTCTCATGGAATCGCTTCAATAAAGCATTTATTTCTTCCAAAGAATGGTGGAAGGGGAAGAATTATATCCTGAGCACTAATTTCCCCAATTACCATCAGTGGGTTTTCTCTCTACCTTCCAGGTTAATAACAAGCCTATTTTATCACCTCAGCCATATAAAAAGCCTCTGAATCTGATAATTGCCTTTTCTCTCTCTTTCATTGAATTATTTTTAACATGTCTGTTCAAGCCCTTTTAAACTTTCTAATGATGATCTCATGTTGAATGTTTAAAAATTTTTTTCCCTTCTAAATCTCACATAAGCACTTCCAAAATCTCAACAGTAATTCCCAACTAATAAAAATTTCACTGAAACTTGAGTTCCTTTTCCTTTTCACTCACTTAAAAGTCTCCTACAGTGACTTCCTAAAGTATTTGGAAAACAATTTTTCAGTGAAAATAATTCTACAAATATATAGCCGTGAAACCAGACTCTTGGGCTTCACCTAGTCTTGGTTGTAAGTTGATGCTTCTTGGAAAAGACCTCCCCCCTCCATTCTTTTCTTTTTATACAGCTTTGTACCTTTTCACATTAAGTTAAGAAGAAAATCCTAAAATTTTAAAGTATACATTTTAGAAATGCATATAGATGAGACAAAAATTATATAAACATTTAAAAAACACAAAAGTAGCAACACAGGGTTGGAGATGTTTTTTCCTTGGGAAGAAAGATGGGCTGTCCTAGGGATAATGACACCAAAGTCAAAGTCATTATCAAGGTCCTAATTTACATTGGATGATGAGTTTATGGGTGCTAAATAAGTAAAAATGAATAAATGAATGCGTAAGTGAGGATGTACTTGAAACCAATACTGAAACTGAACCATGGACCAAGATCATGATTAAATAATATTAGATGCTCATTTGTACCATGTGAATAATAATTTCTACATCACAAAGTTGGGGCATGCACTTGCCCTCAGACAGCTGGGTTTACATTGAACCTGGACACCTGCTAGCTGAGTCACCTTGGATTGGAGTGATTGGAAATCTAAGCGCCTCAGTTTTCTCATCTATAAAAAAAAGGAGATAATAATAATTTACACTTCTTCGTTGGGCTATTGTCAGGAGCAAGTGAAAAAAATACTTGCGAAGCACTTAAAACAATGTTTGGCCTATGGTTAAGTACTCAATACATATCAGCCATTCTTATTTTGGGGTGCATGTCCCTAGCACAGCTGTGAGATATAACCGATGATCAGTAATTATTTGTTTCTCTTTTTCTCATCTACAAGATTATCTGCTGACTAAATGAGTTAAGAATTATGAATATGTTTGGTGCATTCTAAGGTGTTATTAAAATGGAAAGTGTGGTTTTGACAGTGGCAGAGAGAGGGGAGAGTCAGGGAACAGGTACAGGGGTAGCCAGAACCTCACTGGGTCAGCTAGGGAGACACTGGGCTCTGTTGTGCCCGCCTCTTCCCATCAAGCACATTAGCCCCCCAAAGAAAAAATATATAAGCTCCCATGCTTTGGCCAAGCCTTACTGCTGTCCATGGATGGGAGGTATCAGCTTTTAGAAGAGTTATCAAGGAAGAAACAAATTCTTCCTTCCAGGAAGCAGAGCCAGCCCTTCTTGCCCACCAGGACTGTGGCTATCTTTCCTCTACCTGCTGGTGGGTTCATTTGGGACTTCACTGCAAGGAGGGACAAGGACATAGACAGGCACTACTGAGGGCCACTGAAAAGGAAATTAATGTCTACCTCTGCAAGATAAGGTGAGTCCTGCTTGAGATGGTATGACGATGAGGGGGTGGAAGCCGAGAGTTCTGCCCATCTCATAAGTGCCTATGGTCTGGAAAAGAGGAGGATTTGCATTCAGAGGTGAACATTGTATTCGGGACCCTGAGGGCTGTTGACATTGTCAGTGGGACTACTGGCACCAGCTTCCTTTTGCATTTGGGAAGGCACCTGCAGCATCTTCTCAATGATGAGAAAGAAAAATTCCTTTCCTTCCTGGATTTTCCATACTTGATCAATCCACAGGCCCCAGGGAATGCTCTGGCCCTGAAGAGGACAGGAAGGTAGTTTAGTCCTCTACTAAAAAGTGAGGACAGCTTTTGTGAAAGAACTTGCTGGGAGCTGCCAATCTGTGAAAGCAGAGGAACAAGTGCTCACTGCTTACTAGTACTTGGTAGTTAGGGCTTCCTTGTCATGGTCAACTCTTCCCCAGTGTAATTTTGAACTCACAACTTCTTCTGGAGACCTGATAATTCCATGTGACACTCTGAGGCAGAAATAATCCATGTCCAGACTAATTATTACAAATAATGAGGATACAGTGAGTGTCTCTTCTCAGGTGGGAACTTACTTAGCATTGGTTTTTTAAAGCAGAGGCTCTCGTCTCTCTGTTCCCCTGGGTAGAGTGCCATCATCATAGCTCACAGCAACCTCAAATTCCTGAGTTCAAGCAATCCTCTTGCCTCTCAAGCAGCTAGGACTACCAGGGCCCCCCACCACACCCAGTTAACTTTTCTATTTTTAATAGAGATGGGATCTCTCAGGATGGTGTTGGACTCCTGAGCTCAAGCAATCTACCAGCCTCGGTGCTTAGCACTTTTTATACATTGACTTCATTTTTCCTCATAGGCATCTTAGAGGAAGTTACTACATTAACTCCCATTTTAAGAATGAGAAAACTGACTTCTGAAGAAGGGAAGTCTCTGCCCAGAATCGCAAAGCTATGAAATGGCCGAAACAACTGCAGATCTTTGTTCTTTGAGGCCCAAGCTTTCCAGCTCTGTCACTGGAGGATGCTGCCTCCCTGAGAATGCTGCATACAAGATGTCATCCACTTGGAGAACTAGATTCTGGATCTGCGAGTTAGCGGCACCCACCGTCCAGGTTCCTATATTTAATAATACCAGAAACAGTATTTTCACTTGGCATTTCATGAAGCCATCAAAATGACTCGATTAAAAAAAGGACTCCACTTAAGCAGTAAGAATGATGGAATTTACTATGCATACCTACATATGGCAGAAGAATCTATATAATTTAGAGTAGACTCTGGCATTTTTTTTTTTTTTTGCAGTCATCTTAGAGATGACCAGGTGGCTATATGAATAATCTGAAGTGCCTCGTGTAATTCTTATATAATGGATGTGGTCTGCTCTGGAATGCTCTTGAATCAAGGGCCTTCTTACTAACAAGTCTTAGTCTTTGCATAAATCCTTTCACTAAGCACTTTCAAATGTTGACTCAATATCAATTGATTTCTCTAGGAATCTTTTCTTCCCTCCACTACAGCTTGCCAAGTGTTGCCCTCAACATGTGACAGCTCCCTGTCTGTCCATCCAAAGCATGAGTGGGTGGGCAGCCTGAGTTCTCTTGGTGGGGCCCTTCTTCCTCAGGGGCACATTCTTCTGGACACTGGAAATGTAGGGATTAGTGGGCGTGGAGCGTGCCTTTAACACAACAGGAGCTATAAGGATCCTCTCTCAGGAGGATTTGCGAATGCCCTCAGCCATGACAGTTCCTGGGCACCACCATTAAATGTCTCTTTGACAGTCAGAGCTGGTAGACATGACTGTTTAATCATGTAATGCATTATGTTAGGTGGACCTCAGGAACACCTTGGCTAGAGTGCTTCCTTAGGCCTCTGTTCCAGTGTCTCAAACCAACTCAGCTGAATGTAGACACAGAGTCTACATTTGGGTCTATATGGTTAAGCTGCCTTTACTAAATGATGGTTGGAATAAATTCAGAGCTTTCTAAATACAAAAGATTGTGCTAGTGGAAAAGATCAGAACACATACACACTTCTAAATGAACTGCACAGGTTAACCGAAGTATTTCTATGTCTAAATATAATGAACCTATAAAATAATGACTACAGTGATAAAACTGAAATATTTCCAGGTGTTAACCATCGAGCTTTTCTCATGAAAGCATTACTGCAGCCATTTAGTGAGTAGTCCTAGGTTATTATGTCTCTCCTGTCTGGTCCATTTTCTCTATTTCCTTGTACCGTTCCTCCTGATTCTTGTGGACTACCTCAGTATCCCCACTGTGCCTGCCAGAATAAGTCCTTTCTGACACAGATACTCTACGTAGAGACTTTGCCTGTCTGTCTGTCTCCCTGGAGGACTGAGGCTGTCCCTCTACCCTCAGTTTCTGAAAGGCATCCCTCATGGGAGTGTTTCAACATTGAGTTTGCAGTGATATTTCTATTGCTCTTGCTATTCCTATTCAAATTGATACTGTCAAAACCCACTCAAGGTTAGATTGAAGGCAGAGCTACCTCTGCTGGATTAGCCTTCAGCACAAACCACCCACTCAAGGGCTGTTGCTTCTCCAGAAAAGGGAGGTTTACAGGCTTCCCTGGCTTTAGGTGAACAGAAAGATTTCTTCTTAGGCTAAGAGTTCCATTCCTTACTACCTGATCCTCATCTTCTCGGTGGTTTCTGCAAATGAAAAAAATCTTTCCTTGGGGATGGAGGGGCTCTAACTGCCCAAGCTGCTACTTGACCTTGCTTCCAGAAGAGAGGGTGAAGAAACGGAAGTTCCCACAATCTAGGTATATCTGTTTTTATTGTACTACATAACAAATGACCACAAATTTGAGGGCCAAAAAGAATACACATTTGTTATCTTACCATTCTAGAAGCCAGAAGTCAGAAATGGGCTGACAGAGCTTTCTTCTGCAGCCTCGAGGGATGCATCCTTCTCCTTCCCCTTTTGAGCTTCTAGAGGCCACCTGCATTCCCTGGTTGGTGGCTCCTTCCTTCTATCTGCAAAGCCAGCAACATAGCACCTTCAAATCTCTCCCCTATCTAAGCCTCACACTCTCGCCTCCCTCTTATAAAGGCTCTTGCAATTACATTGGGCCCACTATTATAATCCAGGGTAATCTCCCCCATCTAGAGATACTGAATTATATCTGCAAATCCCTTTGCCACGTAAGGAAATGTATCCACAGTTTCCAGAATGAGGATGTGGACGTATTTGGGAGGTCATTATACTGCCTGCCATACTACTGAAAAAATAAACACCAATTAGAAAGAGGTTGATTAATTAATAGCAGATTCTTAGACCACCAAGACTTTTATGGAAGCCTAGGAAATGGACCTGAAAGACAGACCAACACCCTCCTAAGCAGATGAGAAAACTGAGGCCCAGAGAAGCGAAAAGCTTGCCACATACACACATTGGTGTCCTGGTCTCACGGGGTCTAGAAGCAGCATTCAACTCCCAGTCCAGCACTCTCCAGGAAACATCAAACCATTTCAGTCAGTCTCTTCCACTACACATCCTCTGCTCCCTCTTTTTAAAAGAAACACATTGCCAGATGGAGCCCCTCAGTTTTTTTGGCTGCTTCTGGAACAGCAGGCTTCTCTTGAAGCTGGGAACCCCTTGCTGCAGGCCTTTCTACCACGTGCCCCTAAACGTTCTGCATTGTGCAGTCACAGCCTTTGAAGAGCCTTTTCTTTCATCTCTGCTCAAAATAGTACCTGCCATCGTGTTAGCCTCGGAAACTTCAGAGTAAGGATCCAAAGCCATGGGTAAATTTATCACCTGGTGAACTGACCTACATTCGGCTTAATTGTTTTACCCCAGACATCAGAGTTAAAAAGAATTAAAGAGATGGTTAGATCTAAATACACAGAGATTCCATGCCTCTGGTTGGCCCCCTAAATTGATAAATGTTGGGAAGAAACTTAAAGGTAAAATATTCTTAGCATAGAGTTAATTTTACAATTAAAAAAAAAAGGAAACCACACTTCTGCTGATGTTTCAAGAAAAAGAAATTATCAAAACGATGACTCGGGCATTTTGGGGGGACATCATCTGGTCTAGTTCAGCTGCTCTTTCATTACAATATGTTGGGTCAGGTTTTATTTCATTATGAAAAAGAATAAATTGGATGCTGTTTCTTTTTCCATAGAAGCATTTTGCAAAAGAAATGGGTTTCTCTGTAATTTACAAAATGCACTACATTATCAGATATAATTGAAGAAACAAAGGTTGTTGTGAAATATGAACTAACATTGTCAAAAGATATTTAAGAAGTTTCTGAGGTCACTATCAAATACATATTGTCTCTCTGGGATTTTTTAATGCCTCTGTTGTAAAATCCTTTTGGAGAGCTTCAAAAAAACATTCAATTCCTCCTGATCAGATCATTTCATACATTTGGCAGCTGTTGAGCTTCTAACGTGCTTCCAATGGAGATGTACATAGCGTGGCTTGTTTAATATAATTTGTTGTTTATGCTTCAGCATTCACGGTATTATCTGCCTAAATGTGAAAAGAGGAGCTGGGTGAATAAGTGCTTTTGTTTTCTTTTCTTTCTTTTTTTAAATTTTTTTAATCAACATGGTTTTCCTACATCTTGCAAAACATAATCAGTACTGATAGAGTTTGCACATTTTACCAAAAGAATGATGTTTCTTCAGATCTATCCAAACAGTTCCTAGACCTCAGGTTACTATGATAAATGCATGCTAGGTATAACTCCAGCATGATGAATGCCACATCAAAAGAAGCTTCTGTTTACTAAAGCAATTTTCACATCCCAGTTGCAGAGAGCAAAGGAACGAAAATGTGCTAATCTGACCGCAGTAGGGTTTACACACAGTCCGTCCATTTGCCTTCTCCAGAACCTTGGACATCCCAGACTGAGCACTTCCAAAGCTAAATGCAACATTCTTCTCCAAATTAGTTTTCTCCCAGTGCTTCTCATCTTAGCAATGACACCACCAACCCCCCCAGGTGTGTGACCCCTATATCTAACCCCCACCCCCATTAGCTTTTATCTTCTAAATATCTCCTTTAATCTTTCTTTTTGATGCAGAGTTGTCCTGGGTACAGTGCTGTGGCATCATAGTTCATAGCAACCTCAAACTAGCTCACGGCTACCTCAAACTCCTAGGCTCAAGCAATCCTCTTGCGTTAGCCTCCCAAGTAGCTGGGACTACAGGTGCCCACCACAATGACCAGCTGGGTTTTTTTGTTTGTTTGTTTTTGTTTTTTAGTAAAGATGGGGTTTCACTCTTGCTCAGGCTGGTCTCAAACTCATGAGCTCAAGTAATCCACCTGCCTCAGCCTCCCAGAGTGCTAGGATTACAGGCTTGGCCACCATGCCCGGCCTCTAAATATCCCTTGAGTTCATCAACATCATTTTATCTCTGTTCATGAGACCAGAGCCACATTATAACTTTGATGGACCCTAGGCTCTTGTGCCTTCCTGGGCCCCTCTACCATTAAAAAAAAATATATATATATATATTATATATATGTATATATATACATACATACATACATATATACATACATATATATTTTAAATTGTGTTTTGTGATTTTGTTGGCATAAAATCAAATATAATATAAGTCAAAGTCATGATTATATTCATTTTTAAATTCTGATTTTAAGATAAACTAAAATTAAAACATTTTTAAGGCCGCTAAAATGTACCATGGGCTCTGGGCTCTGTGTCTGCTGTGCCCAGTGCTCATGGCCCTGGACCACACCTGGCCTACTCTCAAGTCCAGTCACCTGGTCCCCATGTAGCCACTCTGAACAATCCATTTTCCAGCTGCAACCAGAGGACCTAAATATCCAAATTTACCTACAACTCATCATGGTGTTACATTGCTTTTTTAAAAAAATTTTTATATGAAATTTCCAAAACATAAAATTTACCAATTAATCATTTTAAAGTGTACTATTTCATATATTTTACTATATTTATAATATTGTACAAACATCACTGATGTCTAATTCTAGAACATTTCTGTGACTCCAAAAAGAAGCCTCCTATCTCTGAATTCCTCCTCTCTCTCCTCATCCCCTGAAAACCAATCATCAACTTTCTGTCTTTATAGATTTGTCTGTTCAGGATGTTTCATATAAATGGAATCATAGCACATGTGGCCTTTAGTTCTGCCTTCCTTCATTTAGCAAGTTTTCAGGGCTCGTCCACGTTGTAGCATTTATTAGCACTTCCTTTCTTTTTATGGCTGAAAAATATGCCATGATATGAATGGACTACAGTTTGTTTATCCAGTCATCAGTGAACGGCATCTGGGTTTTTCCACTTTAGAGAGCTATTGTGAATAATACTGTTATGTACATTCACGTACAAATCCTTTTATGAACATACATTTCAAATCCTCTTGGGTATATAACTAGAGGTGGGATTGCTGAGTCACATGGTAACTCTGCTTAACTTTTGAGGACCTGCCAAATTGTTTTCATTAGTAGCCGCACCATTCTACATCCCCACCAGCAACGCTTTGAGGGCTTCCATTTTTCCACGTCCTCACAAATACTTGTTATTTTCCGTTTTGTAATTTGTTCTAGCCATCTTAGAGGGTATAAAGTGATATCTCATTGTTATTTTGACTTGTATTTTTCTAATGACTCATGATGTTGAGCATATAAGCCATTTGTATTATTTTTGAAAAGATGTCTCCAGTCAAATCCTTTGCCCATTTTCACGTTGGGTTGTTTTTCTTTCTGATGTTGAGTTGTAAGAGGTTTTATATATGGGTGTATGTGTGTGTGTGGACTCTGGATGCTTAGACTTTATCAGAGCTTGCAAATATTTTCTCCTATTCTGTAGGTTGTCTTTTCACTCTCCAGACAGTACCTTTGGATGCACAAAACTTTTAATTACTGTAAAGTCTAGTTTATCTACTTTGTTCTTTTGTTGCCTGTGCTTTTGATGTTATATTTAAGTCACTGCCTAATTCCAGTTCACAAAGATTTACACATGTATTTCCTTCATAGAGTTTTGTAGCTTAGCCTTTTATATTTAGATCTTGGATTCATTTGGAGTTTATTTTTGTATGTGGTATGAAATAAGACTTAAAATTTATTCTTTTGCCTATAGTTAGGCAGTTGTTTCAGCACTCCTTGTTGAAAAGACTACTCTTTCCCTATTGAATTGTTTTGGCAACAATA
Organism: Nycticebus coucang; assembly: GCF_027406575.1. Classification (NCBI taxonomy): domain Eukaryota; kingdom Metazoa; phylum Chordata; class Mammalia; order Primates; family Lorisidae; genus Nycticebus; species Nycticebus coucang. The sequence continues at coordinate 65,330,655 of NC_069788.1, forward strand.
AATTGTGGAAAATCAATTAACCATAAGTGTGAGAGTTTCTTTCTAGACTCTCAATTTTATTTCATTGATTTATTTGCCATCCTTATGTCTTATACATCATCTTGATTACTATAGCTGCGGAATAAGTTTTTAAATAACGAATTGTAAGTAATCCAACTATCAAGATTGTTTTGCTATTCTGAATCCTTCAGATCTCCACATGAGTTTTAGAATCAGTTTACCAACTTCTGCAGAAAAGGCAGCTGAGATTTGATAAGAATTGGCAAGAGGTGACAACCTTGTCTTGCTCCTGACCTTAGCAGGAAATCTTTCTTTCACCATTAAATATGATGTTAGCTATGGGCTTTTCATAAATGCCTTCATCAGGTTGAGGAAGTTCCCTTCCATTTTTGGTTTTCTAAGTAGTATTTAAAATGAAAGTATTGGATCTTGTTTAATTATTATTCTAAGTTGATTACAGTTTTTTTACCCCTTTAGTTCTATTAATATAATGCATTCCATTGATTGATTTTCATATGTTAAAACAAGCAAGCATTCCCAAGATTATACACCACGCCTGGTCATGGTATATCATCTTTTTAATGTGTTGTTTAATTCAGTTTGTTAGTCTTTTGTTGAGAATTTTTGCATCTGTATTTATAAGAGATAATAGTCTATAGTTTTCTTTTCATGTAATACATTTGTCTGGCTTTGAACTACAGTAATAAGCAGTCCTGGTCTCATAGAATAGGTTAGGAAGCATTCTATCTTCTTCTATTGCTTTGGAAGCATTTTAAAATTAGTGTTATTAATTCTTTTTAAATGTTAGGTAAAATTTGTCAGTGAAGAAATCTCATCCTAGGTCTGAAATCTGTTCAAGTTTCCTACTTCATGTTTAATCAGTCAGGGTAGATTTCTATGTTTCAAAACTTAGTATACTAACACTTTTTTTTTTACTTCCACTTCATATTGTTATTGTAAAAGGTTATATCTTTATGCATTGGATCCCTATCAATATAGATTTATATTTATTGCTTTATATAGTTGTCACTTAAGTCGGGAAAAAAGAAGAGTTACAACCAAAGGAATACATTAACACTACCATGTAATTTCTTATGCAGTTATCTTTGCTGGTGGTCTTAATTTCTTAGGGTGGATTAAACTTCTGATATCTTTCCATTTCAGCGTGAAGGTCTTCCTTTAACATTTCTTGAAGAGCACATCTGGTGGCACAAACTACCTCAGATTTTGTTTATTGGGAGATGTCTTAATTTCTCCATGATTTTTGAAGGATAGTTTTGCCAGATATAGAATTTTTGACTGAGCTTTTGCTTCTCTGATCTTTGAATCCCACTGTCTCTGTCTTCCCTGGTTTCCAGTGAGAAGACTGCTGAAAATTTTAGGGAAGATCTCTTATATGTGATCATTCACTTCTGTCTTGCTTTCAAGATTCTCCCTTTGACTTTGTTGGTTTGTTTTTTTTTTTTTTTGTAGAGACAGAGTTTCACTCTATCACCCTCAGTAGAGTGCCGTGGCATCACACAGCTCACAGCAACCTCCAACTCCTGGGCTTAGGCAATTCTCTTGCCTCAGCCTCCCAAGTAGCTGGGATTACAGGTGCCCGCCAGAATGCCCGGCTATTTTTTGGTTGCAGTTTGCCCGGGGCCAGGTTTGAACCCGCCACCCTTGGCATATGGGGCCGGCGCCCTACTCACTGAGCCACAGGTGCCATCCTCTCCCTTGGATTTTGTCCTTTAATGGTTTGATTAGTGTGATGCAAATGTGGATTTTAATCCTAACTGTGTTACTTTTTAGCTGGTTTCTCATTTCTAAAAGGACTGTAATGATATCCACTATTTGGATTATTATGAGAATGAAATAATGTAAGCAAGGTATGAAGGCAAGAAACAAATCATTGTTTAATGTGTGTGTGTCTATGTACACAGATACACACACACACACACACACACACACACACACACATATATATGTATATGTATATATATATATCCAGGGTCTCACACTATTGCCCAGGTTGAACTCAAACTCCTGGGTTCAAGGGATCCTCCCACCTCAGCCTTGTAAGGCACACACTTCTGTGCCAAGCTTATCATTTCATTTTCACAGACCCAGGAAGTGACTCTGCCAAGGGTAGGCTTCCATTTCATTGCTTACTGACTGGTTGGCATTCTTACTGCCATTTTAGTCCTTCTGTACTATATTTTTTCACTATAAGAGCTTACATCTACAGTCAGGAAATACTCCTCACCATATCTAAGCTTATTTCAGTGGCCCACCCAAACCATTATTATTCCTCTGAGAGTATTATCCAGATATGCTCAATAGAAGAACACAATATTGTCTTCATGACCCTCCCTGAGATAAAATGGGTCCCCTTAAATAATGCATTGTGGTGACAAACTGGTTTTATCTTTTTTTTTTTTCTAGAAAGGTGTCTAAAACCATGAACTTCAGCTTTGCCTCACGAGAGATTACTAGTCCATGTGCATTAGAAAAAGTAAACATTTCTGGCTCTTCTCCCTACATGGACAGACCTCATCTGCAGAGATACAACTGGCAGCAGGAGGGTTCAACCCCTTCAAGCCCAAACCTGTCCACACGTAACAATATAGGCTTGAGATGTGTGTGTTAAGGTTAGAGGGCTGAATCCTGCTGACTCTCTACCCTCTTGGACTGCCCACTTTCACCCATAGTACCTGCTACTGATTCCTAACCTACCTGTGAAAGACTTGGGGCAGAACCCCCACTCAGCCCGGAGCTCTGACCACCCCAATCAACCGCAAGAGACGTCACTTGATGCAAAAACGCAAGAGGATTTTTATTCCAGTATACTGGGACTTGACTCACAACTCTTTTAGGAGCCGAGAAGTCAAGCCCCCCACAGCAGTTTTTTACAAGCTTATAAAGGCAAAAACTACAAAGTAGGCGGGAATAGCAGACATGCCAGGGGCTCTAATAAAGTAAGAGAGAATACACACACCTGGGACTCTAACTAGATAAGAAGAACTCTAGTTCACTATTCAACTGTCTTAAGACAAGACTAACAGTCAAATATTTGCTTAATAGTAAACATTTGCTGCAGCTCCTGGGGCTATCTCCTGGAACAGTTACAAAAGGTCACATTCCTATGGTAGGGAGCGAGAAGTGGTCACATTCTCATGGTAATATTTTCTTTCACCTGCCTTCTCAGGACAAGCTTTTCACTTATTGTTCTTAATAACTTGCATTGTCCCTCTCTTTCTTAGCAGATGTATGAGTCTTGACTCTCCCTAGGTCTGTTTAATTTATTCACTAAATACTAACTGAGCAGTTAGAATATACAAGGTTTTCTTTTAGGTGCTGGAGATAGAGCCTTGAGCAAGAAGACAGACAGAAATCTCTGTTCTTATGGAACCTACATTCAAGTTTGCCTCCAGTGCTCTGGTTGAACAAAGAGTTCACAACCTTACCTCAAAAAGAAATTAGCTAGTATGAGCCTATATTCATTAGGCATGGAAAAAGACATTTAAAACCTTGTACCCTAAGGAAATCTAACAGGCCAGGTACATCCTTCCCCCCAGAAGGTGGTGATTCCTTGTGCATTCTTCATTTCTCCCTTAGTTTTTCCCATCATCTTGCCAGCTATAGAAGGGAGAGTCTCAGATTGCACTTCCTAGGCATCATTTGGAAATGTTCTTATAGATGGGAGTCCTTGACAATCCACCACTTCCCTGTCAGTCAGTCAGTGTCCAGGGGCCGCGGATTCCCTCTATATCATATGTGATGGCCAAAACTTTCATAATGTTGTCCTTCAGTTATATGTAGTATCTCAAGTCTTGGATGGGTGATGTGGAGACCTAAGGATTTCTTTTCTTTTTATATCCAGGCTTTTAGTTCTAGAAAACCCTGTGATCGTATAACTATTTTTTCTAATATTTCTGTCCAAGTAGCTTCAAAAGAAAGCTGAAGGTGAATTTTTTCAGTATAGAAACTGAAACAAGACCTTGTGACTCTATACTCCTTTTGGCCTCAAGCCATCTTTTGTAACATGATTCGAAAGTGGTTGCATAGTAGATTTCCTCCTATTGTGTAGAAACTTTTGCTCTTGGCTTTTGAGTTCATTGAGGTAATGAGCTTTGTTAAATTCTTTTTTTCCTAGTTGGTATTGATTTTTAACTGATGGGCTCAGGTTTATGTTCTTTCTTGATTTCCTTCATCAAGCAATTTTTTCGTTTTTTAATGGGGTGAGCTTTTTATTCTTCTAGAATGCTATGTAGGAAGCTTTTCTGGAGGAAAAACCTGACTTTAAAATTCACAACTCCCATTTTTCCCTGAACTTCTAATATACCATCTTCAAACTCTCTGCATTCAACTCTATGAAAGTACCACTTTTGTCTGTTTCGTTTGTTGTATGTCCAACCTAGACTGGCACAGAGCAGATACCCAAATATTTGCCAATGGATGAATAAATTTTTTAAATACATATTTTTTCATTTTTCCTAATCCATTCATATTTTGATTGTGATCCCCTCTTCCAGTGTTGAGCAGTCATTGAGTGGATTTGTTTGTTCTCTGCAAGTTAGTGTGTTTTCTCTTACCCACCTGAATGCTGTGCATCATGGTGCTTTGATCACAGTGACTCAGGGTTCCAACACAGACAGATGCTTTCAGCACCTGTTCTTTAAGAAACAAATTTAAATTGTTTCCTTCCTTGTAGATCTGAAACTACCATGCTTTAGAAAACAAGGGGGATGGGCGGCGCCTGTGGCTCAAGGAGAAGGGCGCCGGTCTCATATGCCAGAGGTGGCAGGTTCAAACCCAGCCCCGGCCAAAAACCAAAAAAAAAGAAAACAAGGGGGAGCACATCTTGCATCTCAAGATAATTTCTGCAGACTGAGTTCTCAGAGAGTGTAGTCAAAAGGTCAGGACTGAATGCTACTCACAGTGTGGTCCACGAACCTGAATCCATGATATATTAGGAATGAAAATCACTGGTTCTTTACCACAAATAGTGCAAGAAGCATGAGTTTCGTTCTCAGCTGGCCCAATATAGAGGACATTCAATCTGTCTGAAGAACAACCTATGAGCTTGAGGGCTGTCTGTACCACGTGCCTTTCAGAAAAACTGCAAACCTGGGGTAATGATTCTTGATGGGTGGGAATTATAAGCTCTGGTATATGTTTCAATAAGAAAAAGTATTCTGTTTATGGAATAATGGACATTACCCTGAAGTTATGCAGTATGGTGCAGTTTCAAAGCCAATTTATTTCCATCTGTGTAGTACACAAATGTGGCTGCTCTGCAAGTAAAACCTCATTCACTGGTATAAAAAGCCAGCCACACCAGAGGAAGAATAATCAGGGAGCCTGCACTGAGTCAGTGTGCACCTCATTGACACTAAAGCTGATGGATGAGCAAAGAGCCTCTGTGTCCAGAGGACAACAAAATGGAAACGAGGTAGACAAATGGTACCATGATGTATGAGAAACTGTGAGTGTGACACAGACGTGTGTTCTCTGTGCAAGAGAAGATTAGGGTCTTTCAAGGCTGACAGTTGTTGTCAGTGCAGTTGACATAAATTTTGCTAATGTTAATGGAAATGTACTAGCGCGATTTACCAAAGCCATTTACAGCTGTTGAGTTAGAGTGAAATAGAAAGCAATTGTAGGAAGAACCCAAGAGGTTTCATACTTGCGGGTAAGAATGAATGCATATTTTAAAACTGCTATATACATAGAATTTCGCCCCAATGTGGCAATTTTCATTTTTCTTTAAAGTTATTCTTTCAGATGTTAAGAAGCTGTAGCAAATTCTGTGGTTCCAGAAAGCCTTCCCAAACTCTCTGCTTTCTCCATTTTGAACTATGCGTCTTATTGTTAACAGGCTTTTTTCTAACAAATCCCTTTCTTAGGAAATTATGTTCTTTCATCCTTCTTCAAGATGCTGGAATTAGACATTCTCATCTCTGTTTAGTCATAGAAGTCACAATTCATTCAATGCCAAGGCATTGCTTTTGGCCATGGAGCAGCAATGTCAACTGTGAAGTTTCTGCAGATTAAGGATCAAATGCAGAGAGCGTCAACCTTGATTGGTACAAGGTGTGGCTTGGGACATCTCAGTGCCGGGACAGTCAGTGTTTGTAAAGCAAGCCAAGAGAGTGGGTGGCATCAGGAAAATGCCTTCAGAACTCTAACATCTCCAAGTGTGGAGGAGGCAGCTGGCTGGCCTTCTACCCAGAAACTTCTCCAAGTAGCTGAGTTACACAGGCTGAGTTTGGCAGTAACGGCAGTTAGCAGTCATGGTTGGGGCAATAAGGATTCTGAAAAAGAGCAAATCTGGAAGTTGAGCAAGGATGGAAGGGGGAAAGAGGAAGGGTATTGCAAAGAACTCATGAAAAGATGGAGGTAAGTTTATTTTATGTAGGACGCAATGTGGAATCCCAGGCAGATATCTTACATGGAATGATTTGGGGTGGGCCAGGAAAAAAAGGAGGAAAGAAAACATCCCAGGTGATAACTAAAGCCTCTCTCTACCTCTGATGCTAATGGGTTTTCCCTGGGATCAGGAGCAGGGTAGCTGCGACAGCATACAGGACAGAGTTTTCCCCAGGGTTCGGCCCTCTCTGATGGTCTGTGCCCATGTTTCACTGCTGCCTTCAGCTAGGTCTCTTGCTGTCTGCTAGCATCCCCAGCAGAGACAGGCAAGGGAAGGCGAGAGGCTGTGTGGGGCATACCCAGTGGCTCTTTGTAGCAGCATCTTATACAGAGAAAGTTGAAGCCTCTCTGCTGGCCAAGGTGGGGCTAACTCTGGCTTCCTCACATGAGCAAGCCTCACTCACGTCATCTCACATCAAGCCCATGGTTTCACAATAATGACGATTTTTAACTTTGAAGTCCCCAGGTAGACTAGCTACCAGAATTTTTTGTTCCTAAGCCTCCTCTTTTTCTTTCTGGGCACTAGCCAGCTTGCCCACTCATGGCAAAAAAAAACCTCTACAGTTTCCCAGTAACTTCAGTCCTTCCCTTTGAAAGACCTGGGCTCCTCTCTCACCCTCTCAGCTTTCCTCCCTCCCTTCATTCCTGACAGTGGCCTCTTTGGTTTTAAGCCCAGTGGCTCCTTCTCCAGTTGGACCCTCTGAATCGTCTTCATTATTCTTTAGGCCAAGGCATGTGGATGCTTGTTCAGAAGCTCCAGAGCAAAGCCTCAGGAAAATCAGCCCTATCGGTTTCTTCTCCATTGAGCCCCAAGCATCTGTGGAGCACCTGCTGGGTGTCAGGCCGTTAGCCAGGGGTCGGGCTCTGGTTCCTCCTTGTGCCGAGGTTTTCAGTTCACCAGTGTGCTGACGGTCTGATGCCAGTAGCCTAAAGTAGAGGTCAAGCTCTCATGGCTCCAATGAAGGCAGAAAAATCATGAAAGTGGGGTTACCAGTTGTATCGGTCTACTAGGGATGCCATAACAAAACACCACAAACTGGTGGCTTAAACCACAGAAAATTATCTCCTCACAGTTCTGGAGGCTGGAAGTCCAAGATCAAGGTGTTAGGAGGGTTTCTCCTGAGGTCTCCTGAGGGTTGTCTCCTTGATTTGTAGATGATCCCTTCTCACTGTGTCTTCTCATGACTTTTCTTATGTAAGCAGGCATCCCTCTCTTCCTCTTCTTATAAGGACATCAGTTCTATTGGATTAGAGCCCACCCTGATGACCTCATTTAACCTTAATTACCTCTTCCAACACCTTATTTCTAAATACGGATATATTAGGAGTTAGGACTTCAACATATGAATTTTGAGGAGACATAATTCAGTCCATAACATGAGTAAAGATGCTTCTGTAACATAAACTCAACTTTCACATTGAGTTATCCAGAAGAACAGAGTATCCACTGTTCATTCAGGGGCCTAAGGGGTTTTTCAATAACTCAGACTCAATGGAGACCACTAAAATTATGTTGAGTTATATGTATAAATCCAAAGATAATTATTCTCAAATCCAAAAATTATGTTAAGACTTTGTTCATCTATTATTACCAAGTCAATTAATATTTGTGAGAACCAGGGAGGAGACAAGATGGCTGACTGCAGCCAGCTTTCCACAGAGGCTCCCGTCCAGTAGGAGAGTTAAAGGACAAAAATTCAGCAAGTAACCTGGTGGATTTGAGCTTCACTAAGAGAGAAGGTTGAAGAACGCACGTCAACCCCGCTGAGGTGAGCTGCGACCACAAGGATACAAACAAAAGGTACAAAATCAATCACCAAGCAGATGGGAGTCCCCTCCCCCATGAGAACGGCTCAGAGTGCCCCACAAATAATCATGCAGAGTTTAAAGGTCCTCCCACTACACTCCACGGGAGAGACCCTCTAAAAACTGGACCTATCTCCCCTGCTAGGGTGCCACGGTGTCCTCCTGCCAGGCATAAAACTGTATAAACTGTATATAGTCTCTACCTGGAATTCTGAGCTCCCAGCACTCCCCTTTACTCACACTGAGGTCTGGAGGCCAGTCCCGGTCGGCGGAGAGGGGACTGCACCGGAGTGGCAGTTCCCTTTTTGGTGACAATACGGCCAGGCATAAAACTGTGTAAAGCTGTGTGTGTTCTCTGCCCACAACCCCAGGCTCCCAGCACTCCCTGTACTCCCCTCTGCTCTTGCTCCAAGGTCTGGAGGCCTGTCCCCCAGGGGTCCAGACTCTTGGGCGATTGCTCGAGGGGTATAGACAGTGCTGGGCTGCAGCCGGTTGGTGCAGACTCTGGGGTATGGGAGTGGAGAGAGGACGGTTGGCCAGAAGGGAGCTACACCGGAGCAGCGGTTGCCTGAGCCATGAAACAGCAGCCCTCTTTTGCTAGCAATAGGGCTTACTACCGAATATTCTGAAGCCACACCCCCTGTCTCCCTGGGCAACCAGAGACTCTGAGTATAGGATTTGCCTGAGACTACTCCAATTTGCAAACCAGGGAAACTCCCAGGGCTGGGCTGACCCAGAGGTCCGCTTTACTAAACCTAAGACGCACCTGGCCCTCAGGGAATCGTCAGCCTATAGACAATACGAGACAAAGACAAGTTGATTTGGAACTCAATTCAGCTTCTCTTCTGCAGGGGAACCGCAGAGCTGTTCTGTTCTTTTCTGTGAGTAACATTAATCAGGGGCCAGACTGGACCTGAGTGAAAACCCCCCAACCTTCATCAAGCGCCCAAGGTTGTCACGCCTCACCTCCTCCTGCTAGAGAGAGGCAGAGCGCACGGGCCTGGCAGACTTCCTTGTGATTCAGGCAGGTGCAAACTCCTGGAGTACCAATTCGCTACAGGCAACTGGGTCAGTCAACTGCAGGGCTATCAGTGACTGGGTGTGACAGCGGTGCAAGGTGGGGAAGGAGGCATCAACCTTCCCAGACTGATCTATTAGCTGGATGGCTCCTCCTGACTCCATGCAGCACTGGAGCAAGCCACACCAGAGTAGTCACCAGACCCCTGCGATCCGGTTCCCAGAGACCTCTTAAACTCTCACCCGAGACAGGTGCAGACTGAGACAATTGATTTGGACTTTTTGAACCGAACCAATCGCCTGAGGACAAATCAGGTGGTGCCTTGGGTGCACGGTGGTAGGAAGGTTTGATTTTTCTTTTCCAATTGTTTGCCAGTGGAGGGTGGGGTGACTTAATTGCTGATATTTCTCCACAGCTGAGACCTCAATCCAGAGTATCTGTTTCTCTAGGGTGGAACAGAAACCAGCTGAAAATAAGACAGAACCACTTAGCCCCACCACACCAGACAGGGCCCCAGTTTCTCAGGCCACAACACTGTACAGACCCCCGACAAAGCCCCAGGGGAAAAAAATCAGAGGAAGTAAAATACCCATGGGGTGGAATCAGCGGAAAAACTCTGGTAACATGAATAACCAGAATAGATCAACCCCCCCCCCAAGGAAAGATATGGCAGATGCAATTGAAGATCCCATTCATAAACTACTGGCTGAGATGTCAGAAATCGAATTCAGAATTTGGATTGCAGACAAGATTAACAAAGTGGAATTAGGAATTCGAGGAGAAATTCAGAAGTTGTCTCAAGAATTTAACGAATTTAAAGACAAAACCACCAAAGACTTAGACACACTGAAGCAAGAATTTGCAGCCCTCAAAGGTATGAAAAATACAGTAGAATCCATCAGCAACAGAATGGAGCAAGCAGAAGAAAGGATTTCTGACATTGAAGATAAAGCCTTTGAATGCTCCCAAACTCTCAAAGAGGAAGAGAAATGGAGAGCAAAAACAGATCATTGTCTCAGAGAGCTCTGGGATAATTCGAAGAAGGCGAATATCCGAATCATAGGAGTCCCAGAAACAGATGAAGTGGCCTCGCTGGGCACAGAGGCCCTTCTGTATGAAATTATGGAAGAGAATTTTCCAGACATGCCTAGAGATTCTGAAATTCAGATAGCAGACAGCTTCAGAACCCCAGCACGACTCAACCCCAATAAGACATCCCCCAGGCATATCATAATTAACTTCACTAAAGTTAATATGAAGGAGAAAATCCTCAAAGCTGCCAGGAGAAAGAAAACCATTACCTTCAAAGGGAAGAATATTAGAATGACTGCAGATCTCTCTGCTGAAACTTTTCAAGCCAGAAGAGGGTGGTCACCGACTTTTAATCTCCTAAAGCAAAATAACTTTCAACCCCGGATCTTGTATCCAGCTAAACTGAGTTTCATTTATGATGGAGAAATTAAATACTTTAATGACATTCATATGTTGAAGAAATTTGCCATAACCAAACCAGCTCTTCAGGATATTCTCAGACCTATCCTCCATAATGACCAACCCAATCCTATAGCACAAAAGGAAACTCACTCAGAAACTTCGGATCAAACTCCAATTTCCACACTGGCGAAAGGATTAAAAATGCCCACTGGACTTTTGAAAAACTCGATACCCAAAACTTCACCAGACTTATCAATATTCTCCATTAATGTGAACAGCTTAAACTGTCCTCTACAGAGGCATAGGTTAGCTGACTGGATACAAAACTCAGGCCAGATATCTGTTGCATACAAGAGTCACATCTTAACTTAAAAGACAAATACAGACTCAGGGTGAAAGGATGGTCATCCATATTTCAGGCAAATGGTAATCAGAAAAAAGCAGGTGTTGCAATTTTATTTGCAGATACAATAGGCTTTAAACCAACAAAAGTAAGGAAGGACAAGAATGGTCACTTCATATTTGTTAAGGGTAATACTCAATATGATGAGATCTCAATTATTAATATCTATGCACCCAACCAGAATGCACCTCAATTTATAAGAGAAACTCTAACAGACATGAGCAACTTGATTTCCTCCAGCTCCATAATCCTCGGAGATTTCAACACTCCTTTGGCAGTGTTGGATCGATCCTCCAACAAGAACCTAAGCAAAGAAATCTTAGATTTAAACCTAACCATCCAACATTTGGATTTAGCAGACATCTACAGAACATTTCATCCCAACAGAACTGAATACACATACTTCTCATCAGCCCATGGAACTTACTCCAAAATCGATCACATCTTAGGTCACAAGTCTAACCTCAGTAAATTTAAAGGAATAGAAATTATTCCATGCATCTTCTCAGACCACCATGGAATAAAACTTGAGCTGAGTAACAACAGGAATCTGCATACTCATACAAAAACATGGAAGTTAAATAACCTTATGCTGAATGATAGCTGGGTCAGAGATAAGATTAAGAAAGAAATCGCCAACTTTTTGGAACAAAACAACAATGAAGACATGAACTATCAGAACCTCTGGGACACCACAAAGGCAGTTCTAAGAGGGAAATTTATAGCACTGCAAGCCTTCCTCAAGAGAACAGAAAGAGAGGAAGTTAACAACTTAATGGGACATCTCAAGCAACTGGAAAAGGAAGAACATTCCAACCCCAAACCCAGTAGAAGAAAAGAAATAACCAAAATTAGAGCAGAATTAAATGAAATTTAAAACAAAACAATAATACAACAGATCAATAAATCAAAAAGCTGGTTTTTCGAAAAGGTCAATAAAATAGATAAACCTTTGGCCAACCTAATCAGGAAAAAAAGAGTAAAATCTCTAATCTCATCAATCAGAAACAACAAAAACGAAATAACAACAGACTCCTCAGAAATCAAAAAAATCCTTAATGAATATTACAAGAAACTGTATTCTCAGAAATATGAAAATCTGAAGGAAATTGACCGATACTTGGAAGCATGTCACCTTCCAAGACTTAGCCAGAATCAAGTGGAAATGTTGAACAGGCCCATATCAAGTTCGGAAATAGCATCAACCATACAAAACCTCCCTAAAAAGAAAAGCCCGGGACCAGATGGTTTCACGTCAGAATTCTACCAAACTTTTAAAGAGGACTTAGTACCTATATTACTCAACCTGTTCCAAAAGGTAGAAAAAGAAGGAAGACTACCTAACACGTTCTATGAAGCAAACATCACCCTGATCCCCAAACCAGGAAAAGACCCAACAAGAAAAGAAAATTATAGACCAATATCACTAATGAATATACATGCAAAAATATTCAAGATCCTAACAAACAGAATCCAGCAACACATCAAACAAATTATACATCATGACCAAGTCAGTTTTATCCCAGGGTCTCAAGGCTGGTTCAATATACGTAAATCTATAAATGTAATCCAGCACATAAACAAATTAAAAAACAAAGACCATATGATTCTCTCAATCGATGCAGAAAAGCTTTTGATAATATCCAGCATCCCTTCATGATCAGAACACTTAAGAAAATCGGTATAGAAGGGACATTTCTTAAACTGATAGAGACCATCTACAGCAAACCCACAGCCAATATCATATTGAATGGAGTCAAATTGGAATCATTTCCACTCAGATCAGGAACCAGACAAGGCTGCCCATTGTCTCCATTGCTTTTTAACATTGTAATGGAAGTTTTAGCCACCACAATTAGGGAAGAAAAGGCAATCAAGGGTATCCATATAGGGTCAGAAGAGATCAAACTTTCACTCTTTGCAGATGATATGATTGTATATCTGGAAAACACTAGGGACTCTAGTACAAAACTCTTAGAAGTGATCAAGGAATACAGCAGCGTCTCAGGTTACAAAATCAACATTCATAAATCGGTAGCCTTTATATATACCAACAATAGTCAAGTTGAAAAAAACAGTTAAGGACTCTATCCCATTCACAGTAGTGCCAAAGAAGATGAAATATTTGGGAATTTATCTAACAAAGGACATGAAAGATCTCTATAAAGAGAACTATGAAACTCTAAGAAAAGAAATAGCTGAAAATATTAACAAATGGAAAAACATACCATGCTCATGGCTGGGAAGAATCAACATTGTTAAAATGTCCATACTACCCAAAGCAATATATAATTTCAATGCAATCCCTATTAAAGCTCCACTGTCATACTTTAAAGATCTTGAAAAAACAATACTTCGTTTTATATGGAATCAGAAAAAACCTCGAATAGCCAAGACATTACTCAGAAATAAAAACAAAGCAGGAGGAATTACACTACCAGACCTCAGACTATACTACAAATCGATAGTGATCAAAACAGCATGGTATTGGCACAAAAACAGAGAAGTAGATGTCTGGAACAGAATAGAGAACCAAGAGATGAACCCAGCTACTTACCGCTATTTAATCTTTGACAAGCCAATTAAAAACATTCAGTGGGGAAAAGATTCCCTATTTAACAAATGGTGCTGGGTGAACTGGCTGGCAACCTGTAGAAGACTGAAAGTGGACCCACACCTTTCACCATTAACTAAGATAGACTCTCACTGGATCAAAGATTTAAACTTAAGACATAAAACTATAAAGATACTAGAGGAAAGTGCAGGGAAAACCCTTGAAGAAATCAGTCTGGGTGAGTATTTTATGAGGAGGACCCCCAGGGCAATTGAAGCAGCTTCAAAAATACACTACTGGGACTTGATCAAACCAAAAAGCTTCTGCACAGCCAAGAACACAGTAAGTAAAGCAAGCAAACAGCCCTCAGAATGGGAGAAGATATTTGCAGGTTATGTCTCCGACAAAGGTTTAATAACAAGAACGCACAGAGAACTCAAACGCATTAGCAAGAATAGAACAAGGGATCCCATCGCAGGCTGGACAAGGGACTTGAAGAGAAACTTCTCTGAAGAAGACAGGCGCGCGGCCTTCAGACATATGAAAAATGCTCATCATCTTTAATCATCAGAGAAATGCAAATCAAAACTACTTTGAGATACCATCTAACTCCAGTGAGACTAGCCTATATCACAAAATCCCAAGACCACAGATGTTAGCACAGATGTGGAGAAAAGGGAACACTTTTGCACTGCTGGTGGGAATGCAAATTAATACATTCCTTTTGGAAAGAGATATGGAGAACACTTAGAGATCTAAAAATAGATCTGCCATTCAATCCTGTAATCCCTCTACTGGGCATATACCCAGAAGACCAAAAATCACATAATAACAAAGATATTTGTACCAGAATGTTTATTGCAGCCCAATTCATAATTGCTAAGTCATGGAAGAAGCCCAGGTGCCCATCGATCCATGAATGGATTAATAAATTGTGGTATATGTACACCATCGAATATTATGCAGCCTTAAAGAAAGATGGAGACTTTACCTCTTTCATGTTTACATGGATGGAGCTGGAACATATTCTTCTTAGTAAAGTATCTCAAGAATGGAAGAAAAAGTACCCAATGTAGGGCAGTGCCTGTGGCTCAGAGGGTAGGGCGTCAGCCCCATATGCCTGAGGTTGCAGGTTCAAACCCAGCTCTGGCCAAAAAAATACCACAAAAGTACCCAATGTACTCAGCCCTACTGTGAAACTAATTTAGGGTTTTCACATGAAAGCTATAACCCAGTTACAACCTAAGAATAGGGAGAAGGGGGAAAGGGAGGGGAGGGAGGGGGAGGTGGGTAGAGGGAAGAGGATTGGATTGGTGGGATTACACCAGCGGTGCATCTTACAAGGTTATATGTGAAAGTTGGTAAACTGTCTGTGAAGCTAGTGAATGATGCCCCATGAATATATCAATGTACACAGCTATGATTTAATAAAAAAAAAAAAGAATAAAAAAAATATTTGTGAGAACAATCAGCAAATAACATTAAACCAGGCTATATTACCGCAGGGCGTGCAAGGCTGTTTTCATTTTCAACATCGTTGGCAATGAGATTGACATCACTTTCTTAGTTCATTTCTTGAGAACACAGTTAATGAATGAATAGGTATTTTGCATTCTCAAGGCCTTGAATTAGGAGTTTTCAAGCCCATCAAAATAATTAGAAATTAGAATGCCTCCATCTCATCTTTTTAATTCTGGGGCAAAGTTTGGGCATTTATGCTCACTCTGGGAGGAGAATTTTGAAAGTTCAGATGTTCAAGAAAACATAAGTAAGCAATAAATAACAGCAGCACTCCTTAGAATCAGGCTGTACCTGCCAAGTGCAATTACAGCCTGATTCACACTTCAGGGGACACCAGAAAAGGCAATTTTTATTCTTTTTTACTATTTGGGGTTTTAAATTTTTTGCCTCCCTACTTTTGAGATTTGTCACAGCCTCCAGCAATTGTCTCTCCACTTCTAAGATTTTCCATCTTTCTTTTTATAGGGCTTGATGTCTCTGTCTTTCCCTTTAGTCCTCACTTTTAGTTCTTGGTTCCTGCATGGAATTCTTCCCCTTCATGTCTTGCTTTTCACCACTGAGCCCTTGAGAGACATAGATTCCTTCCAGAGCCCCTGGGTCGATGTTTTTAACCTCCCTTAGGAAGTTACTTCTTTCCACACACAGATACTTCAGGTGAGCACAGGTGAGAAACAGCACTCTTTTAAGCTTGAATCTGCGAAGCTGCAGAACAGAAGGCTGCTCCTGAAAGTGGAACAGGAGCACTGGGCATTCTCTTTGAAGAAAGCAGAATTCTTTTATCTCAGAGCACAGTCCAATTTTATGAGCACGTGGAAGGTTAGATTGAAGCAGGTCAAACCACTGCCTTTAATGACTACATCTTCCCTCACAAGGGCTGTATGCTTGGGAGGGATCAGATATTTTTAAATAATAGACAAAGGTACACTCACTGGTCAATTTCATGTTTTTGAACTATGAGCTTCCCTTGCTGTTGAAGTTGGGTCCCTGTGGGCCCCAGTGCTGGAACACTTTCTACACATAGGGGCAGAATTCCTGGAGTTCCATTGTGGAATTAAATTAACTCAACCATCCATGAAAGCCAACAACCCAACCAACCCATCCTCAAACCTCCACATTTTTGAAATATGTAAAACATGAACACAGGGAACAGGAGTTAGGAACAGGAAACGAGTGGCTGGATAAGCTAAAGTTTTTCCCAACAATGATCATTATGCTATTTCATAAGGATTTTTAAAATAAATTTTATGACCATTTAAAAAAAAAACAAAACAGAAATCTTAGAACCAGAAGCCCTTGAGAATAGTTAGACATAGTCCTCATCAAAGAAGCTCAGCAAACTAAGGAAAATATTTGGCCATTTTTCTATCAGCAGAATGATGGATTTTTAAAAATAGTAAATAACAGTGATTTGTACAATTTGCATATCAAGCAAACACATAATGACTTAGCCAAAAAGCTGTGTTTAGCAACAACCAGATATAGGGCTGATGGGAAGTTTCCATGAATTCCTCAAAACCAGATGTGACCTGGTGAATAAGTATGTCTAATAGTCACAACAGTTTATAAATCAAGGGTCCAGGACAAATCCACAAAGAGCTATAGTTTAGCCCAATCCAAACCCAAGGAATAGGACTGAGCTGATTAGAGACCTGCAGGGCACACAGCTTTTTGCCTTCCTGTGGATCAGGTATGACATATATACAAGCTTTTTTGTTAGAAAGAAAAAGTATAGAGGACAGTCTTCTAAATTTTGGCTGGCTAGAAAAGGCAAAGAATTTCTAGACATGATGGCCAACATGACTGTAGAAAGAACAGGAGGAAAACTAACTCTAAGAAGATAGAGAAGAAAACTAACTCAAATAAGCCATTGTGCAGAGAGCACAGGACATATGAAGAAATGTGCACGGACTCCAGCCTTGTGTCTGCTACATGGCCTTACTCCAGGCTTGCTGCTGACGAAGTGAAAAAATGAAAACCTAAATGAATAAATGGGAAAGATTTAATACACTGTTTCTATCAGGCTTTTTTCCGTGAAAGGTGGAAGTAGAGCTTCAAAAGAAGATAGCAAACATTTCATCATCTGTGGGCAACTAAAGCTTTGTACTATCCCTGGAAGGAAGAGGTGGCTGATGTCATGGTGGCTGACATTTCCCCTCTGAGGGCCCAGAGGCAGCTAGCTGTGGGGACACCTGGAATGGACAACTGGGAGATAAAGAAAACATTTTTCAGGGCTCCCCAGACTTACAGACAGTCCTTGCCGAATCTTGGATCTACTATAGCAGCAGGGCCAAAAAAGACATGACACAACATGAACAAATAGCATTAAGATTGGTCCCCTGTCCTTGTCAGTAAAGAATTACAGGGAAGAGGATTAAAAACAATCTTGACAGCTTCACAATTCCACGTTCAAATTTCCAGAGTGCAAATCGTAGACTGAGTGACCTTGAAATTCTAAGAAAAGGAAATAAATGTCATCTTAGGGCGTCCAACTAAGAGTTGATGGCTGGTAGAACTGAAAAGTCTCAAGGTAGAGCTTGTTTTAAGCATGAGTGGATTGTTGAGCTCAAATGATGTCAGTGAAATAGAAGTGCTGTCTTTCATTCTCAAGAAGTTTTCCCACTTGAACTATGTCTGCAATAGTCACTACAATATACAGTTTAACTTCTATCAGCTTAGTGAGCTCGGTGTAAGAAACTCCTTGTCCTAAATTATTCCAGAAGACATTCTGCACACTCCTGGATTTTTTTTTTATTAAATCATAGCTGTGTATATTGATATATTCATGGGGGATCATTCACTAGCTTCACAGACCGTTTACCAAGTTTCACATATACTCTTGTAAGATGCACCGCTGGTGTAATCCCACCAATCCCCTTTCCTCTACCCACCTCCTCCCTCCCTCCCCTCCCTTTCCCCTTTCCCCCTATTCTTAGGTTATAACTGGGTTATAGCTTTCATGTGAAAACCCTAAATTAGTTTCATAGTAGGGCTGAGTACATTGGGTACTTTTTCTTCCATTCTTGAGATACTTTACTAAGAAGAATATGTTCCAGCTCCATCCATGTAAACATGAAAGAGGTAAAGTCTCCATCTTTCTTTAAGGCTGCATAATATTCCATGGTGTACATATACCACAATTTATTAATCCATTCGTGGATGCTCCTGGATTTTCAAAGCCCATAACCCTCACCCAGTCACAAAGAGTAAAGGTCTGAAGTATTGTTGTTGAGCTTCCTTATCCCCAGAGCTGGGAAAGATGGTTCCTCCAAGGAAAGCCAGAGTGATGCTCGCCAAAGAAGAGGAAAGGAATGCTGAATAGCCAAGAAAGACAGATGTCTATGACATCAGTCTGGAGTTCTTCACTTGGATTGGTAATGGAAGAGCACAGTTTAATATTTTTTTAACTTATATACGAAAAATATATGCAGCAAAATAATGTAAATATACATGATGTATGTGTATGCATGTATATGATAAATATATGCACGTATGCTATAGCAAACTCCATCAGCTTCCTAGAAAGTAAGCTCCACAGGGTGGGGATTTTTTTTTAACCTGTTTTGTTTGCTATCTAGAACAATGGCTGGCACACAATTGGTTCCCCCAAATAGCTGATGAATAAATGAGTGTGGAAATCCATGCATATGAAGAGGAAAGCCCAGTGGCAGGTGTGTGAGTGGAGATGAAGCACATGGCAGACCGCCCCCCAGATGCAGGATGTTACTGATGCTCTCTCAACATCTTCCCCCTGCAAGTGATGGATTTTATGTCTCCAGACATGTGCTAAAGGCTGTGTACACCAAGTGCATGGCTTCTTTGACTTACTATTATTTTCACCTTCAGTGCTTAGTGAAAGTTGTATCCCTTGGAATTGTCCCTTAGCAACAAGTAAGAACCGTTTAGGATTGAGGGTGAAGGAGATAAAAACTTTGAAGAGCAAAGAAACTTTGAAGAAAGTGGCCATACCATCCAAGTTTTAAGGGTGTTGGTAAACATGCACTGTAGGTGTGCACTTGTGAAAATGAAGACACAGCCATTCAAACATTCACAGGGACCTGTAAGCAAGCTCTATCTGGAAAGGTATGAATAAGAAGAGCAATGAAAGGGGAACATATATACTAGATAGTAAATACAGAGGTCCTTCATTATCCAAGGCATTGGTTCCGGACTCCTTGGGATTCCAGAAGCCACAGATGCTCAAGTCCCTTTTATAAATTGGCACAGTATTTCACACTTTACACACATCCTCCCATATACTTTTAATCATTTCTAGGTTACTTATAATACCTAATAAAATATAAATGTTACCTAAACAGTCACTCTACTGCATTGTTTTTTATATTGATATTATATTTATTGTTGTATTGTTATCTTTCTTTTTTTCAAAATTTTTTTACATTTCAGGTTATTTTGAGGGTATAAAGAATTAGGTTTTAATGTTTGCATTTTTGAGGTATAGCCCCAGTTGTAGTTGGGTCCCCCCCCAGGAGGTGTGCCATATACCCCCACATTGTGTCCATTAAGTGGGAGCACACCTATCTCCCCCCCTCTTCCCCTCTCACCACCCCCTCCCCCACTACTTCCACTGGTCGTACCCTCAAATCAATGGAACAAGATAGAATCTTGAAATAAACTGAAATGCATCTGGAAATGTACGTGATATAAAATGAGTGAGGGGAAAGTAGATAATTTGATCAGTGGTGTTGTTAGGTCAGCACAGAAGCCATTCTGAAAAAGTAAAATTGGATTCATAACTCACACCCCGCACCTGGATAAATTTCAAATGCAAGAAATCAAAACCCCAAAGTAGTAGAAGAAAGCATGAGAGGACACTTGAATAAATTGAGAATAAGAAAGACTTCCAACTGTGGCATAAAATTCTGCAGCCATAAAAGAAAAGACTGATAAAATTCTACAATGGAAAAATAAAATAAAAATTCTCTATGCAATAAACATTACAAGCAAAATAAAAAAGACAAATGAGAAATCGGGAAAAAAATGTGCTTCTTCTATTACAGGCAAGGGCCTAATTTCACTAATATGCATGTTCTTTTGCAAGTTCATTTTTGTAAAAGACCATCAATCGATTTTAAAAATAAGAAGAGGATATAAACAGCTCATAGAAAGTAAATATAATAAGGCTCTTTAAAAATGTGAAAAATGTTCAACATCACTTGTAAAAAAAAAAATACAAGTTAAAACGACACTGAAGTACTATTTTTTCCTATTCAGATTGGCAAAGATCCAAAACTCTGGTAACGTACTTGGTTGGGGAGGCTTAGAGTAAAAGGAACTCATTTATCACTGAAGGAGAAATAAATTGGAGGGCTACAAAGGTCAATGTGGCAATATCTATTAAAATTACAAATGTGCCTGTCCTTTGACCCAGCAATTCTGTTTCACAGCTTTTATACTACAGTTATATATGCAAAATGATGTATGTACAAGTTTATTTGTGCTAGGCTGTAAGAATGAAAGATGGGAAACTGCCTAGCTGTCCATTATAAAGGGACCCTGACAAGGAAATATTATTCAGGTGTAAAAAAGAACGAAAGATCTTCAGTGTATACTTACAGGTTAAAAACAAAAACAAAAGCAAGGTATGAAATACCAAAAGCAAGGAGGGAAAAGAATATCATTTTTCATCTTTTTCAAGTGCATAAAATTCTCCAGGTGGATCACCAAGAAACTGGGTCTCTCAGGGCAGGCCGTATTCAAGAGGAGAGAAATTAGACTCTATCTTTTGATGAGAGAAATGACAAAGAATTTGCAGACATATTTAAAGCCACACTAAGTTTTTAAACTCCTAGAATTCTGAACCATGTGGCTATATGACTTATTCAAATATTTAATAAATCAATGTTTTCTAGAAAAGGTGACTACCTTCTGGTTTTCAGGTTGCAGCAGTTTGCTTTTATTAAAAGAGAAGAAAATATTTAACTTTCTTCAGAATTTTTTTTGCAAAGTAGACTTGATTTCAGCCTTATGCAAGGTTCTAGGAGAGATTCTTTGTAGTTTCTGGTGGGGATTCTAGCCAAATCAGAAGGAGGGAGGGGGAGAGGAAGAAAGAGAGAGAGAGACAAAGACAGAAATATGAGGTCAGACAATTAAGTTCACAAAATTGTCCTAGAAAAAGAGCTACATACCTCATTGCTAAATATCACTACAGTCACTTCCAAAGTACTTCCTTTTGCCATCTGGTGATTGTAGTGATATTCAGCAATGAGATACACAGCACTTTTTCTAAGATGAGTTCTTGAACTTAAGTTTCCAACCTCATGTGTCACACCCATGGTAGTTAGCAACACAGTAGTTATTATGAATTGCTTTATACATTTTTTTTTGTAATTTCTAATCTTTCTTCATTGGGTAGAAATCATGTTTGTAACCAAACTATTTTACTTTAAACTGTGTATGTTCTTGAAAATTCACATAATATATCCGAATCACTGTGCCTTCCAATGAAGACCAATCTCGACAGAAATATTGCTTCTGCTAATGTCATGCTAAGCTAAAGGATCCTAGTTGAAAAATTCAAACGAGAAGTAAGTTTATTAGTCTCCATTCTAAGAGAGAGAGAGAGAGAGAGAAAGAGATCTAGGAGGGGAGAAATACAAAAGGCTGGAGTGAGTGAGCACCACTGGAGATGTTGCAGGGTAAAGGTCACCAGAGCAGAAAGGAGCCCAGAAGAGACAACGCTGGGAACCTGAGAGAAGCGGGCTCAGACACAATTCATTTACTAGGTATCTTTAAAGGGGAGGGCTTATGATGTTTGGCCACGTGTGTGTGATGTACAATTTTTTCTAATATCTTATGAAAGCTTCGGTTAGTTTGTGTGTGTATGTACTTTTTCAGCGCCTCTCCACCCACCCCCAAAGGAATTTAGTTGAGGAGTATCCTGTGAAAAACCTTCAGCCGGAGAGTTATATCCCTGGCAGGGTCTTGGGATAGGAAATAAGAGGGTCTGGGCAGGAAGTGTGAGTTAATTGAAGCCATGAAGAGGCAGGGGAGAGGGAATATAGGGGAGGAGACAGATCTCAGAGGCCCCTGTGCCTTGGAAGACATGTGGGCTTTTTTATTATTATTATTATTATTAATTTTTTATTAAATCATAACTTTGTACATTGATGCATTTATGGGGTTCAGGGTACTGCTTCGATATACAATGTGAAATGTTTACACTGAACTAAGTAACACATCCATCACAATTATACTCGTTTCTTAAAACATGTGGGCTTTATCTCATCAATTACTTGAAACTACTGAAAAGTTGTAAAGGGGAGTATCTTAGATTTGTAATTTAAACTGACCGTGTGGCTGCAGCAGGAAGACAGATTAGAGCGGTCAGGATTGGAGACAAGGAGACAGATTAGGGTTTTATTTTACACCAAACCTCATACAGGTGATGGATGAGAATGGCAGAATAAGGATGGTGGTAGTGGGGAGAAAGAAACACATGGGGGGAGACCTCTTCAAAGGGTGGAAGCAGCAAGAAGTAGTGATTGATTCCATTGAGGTCAAGGGAGGGAAGGGTGTCAGCGAGGTTTCTTAGGCTTCTTGCAATGGATACAGCTGACAAAAAAAAAACATATTTAGAAAAGAGCAATTTCATATGCCTTTTTAAAAGGTTTTCTTTGGGGTTTCTTTTGCAATATTTATGGGACAGCCAAGTAGAGATGTTCGGTAAGTGAGGGGTTAGACAGTCAAGTCTCAAGTTTGGGAGGCAGTGGGGCTACGGTGATAGAAATTAGGATATAGGCAAATAAATGAAGCAGAAAAGATTGTTCAACTCTGGAACATCAGCAAAGTAAGAAGGGTGATGGGTTAAGCAGGAGCCTTGGAAAGCAATGCTTGGAGTTAGAGGTGCAACTCTAGGGTCTATGACTCATATAACAGAGTAGATATTGACCCGATTATTTAAGGGCATTATCATTAATTGCAGGAATAGGGATACCCTCAGTTTATCTCAAGGAAAGTGGGATTTGGGAAGAAGTCTGGAGACCTAGAGACCTCAGTAAGTGAGCAGGTCTGGAGGTGTCTTTCTCCAACCCTATTTTTTTTAGGGTTGGAGAAAGACACCAATTTCCTCATTACTAGCTTTATTACTACTTCCTGAGGTTAAGTACCCCAAGATTTGGAAGGTCCATAAATACTTTGAAATTGTAAGCAAAATGTCCATTTGTACCTTCCTCTGGGGAGAGAGCCCCTTACTTTTCCTCAGATCCTCCCTGTGACCTAGAGAAGCCTAAAATCTCCTTGTCACCTTTCTCTTCCCAGAAAGAGGGAAACTTCGGCTTGCCTCAGCCCCAACCTAACCCCATGATATCTAGTCATTTCCAGATAGATTGCAAATTGCAACATTCTTTTCATTTTCCTAACTCAAATTTTAAAATGAGAGAATATGAAGGACTCAGCTTTTCTACATTAGGACAGAAGAAACAGGATTATCACTCTTGAGTCAGGGTTAGTTGACAAGGAGACGTGATAACAGAAAAAGCCAGGCTGCCTACCTAGGAGGTCAGGTAAGAAAGTTTCCCTTAGAAGGGAATGTGGTATGGACAGGAAGGAAGGGAAGGGCTTAGCCTAGGCAGAATGTTCATGAGCCCCTGAGGAGGGGTAGATTGTGTATCAGGCATATTGGGTTACATGATCAATAGATGGCTGGTTGCAATTACCCAAAGAGATTGGATTTCTGGATTGATATGAAACTGGAAGATCACTAATGGAATTCTATAGATTTTGTAGACAATCTCAACCTTGTCTTTTCTACATTTATGTCAATAAAGACTATCAAACATGAATATCAAATCTGTAGTTATCAGAAAGCTGGGGATAACGTAATATATTGGAAAACAGAGCTCAGCCTCAAAAAGATCCTGGCAAGATGGAACAATAGATCAAAACAAACAAGGTTAAATTTGGTGGGACTGAATACAAAATGCTGTATCTAGAATTATTAAAATCAAACACACAACTACAACATTAGGGGGAAGTGACCTCATTCTATGTTCATTTACAGCTTTAAATAATCTCTACCTAATTCGATGTGATTGCTCAAAAGCAAAGGTTTGTATTTATAAAGCAAAGGTCTTTGTATTTACAAAGGTTTAAATGCCCAAGTTCAAGTGCAAACTTTGGAAAAACGCTCATCCCATGCTTTCCTCTAAACTCCACACCACAACAATCAACATGGAAGACTTCTGTGACCAAATGTGATGCCACCACTAACAGTAGACAGCACTTAGTGTCCTCTAAATCAATTCTGACACTTCCTACCTGGAGATGCTGTCAGACCCCGTAGAATGAGGGTTCCGTCCTCAAAATTGCCCTCCCTAACCTGTTGCCCAGTTAGGGCCTCTGGAACTTTTGGCTGAGGCTTCAAGTTGGGATTCCCATGACTCCCTCTTTGGGCTCAATTAATTTGCTGGAGAAGCTTACAAAAACACAAGGAAACACCTACTTGCCTCTACCTGTGTATTATAAACAATATTACAGAGGATACAATGAAGAGATGCACAGGGTGGGGTCCAGGGAAGGGGCACCACCTCCAGGAAACCCACGTGTTCAGCTATAGAAAGCTCGCAAACACTGTCCTCTTGGATTCTTATGGACAGCTATGTTGAGATGTGATTAGTCTCTGGGGTATGGAGCAGAACTCTCTCTGCAGTGAGGGGTCTAATGACCCACAATCAGAAAGATGCAGGAAGTCAAAGAGATTCTATTTCCTGAACCCTAACACCCAACATTATAACAAAAGACTGTAACAAGGACCAGGGGAGTTAAGCCTGGAACTGTGGACAAAACACAAAATATATAGAATACCATGTGGTCCATTCTCCACTAGTCAGATGATCTTTGCATATAATACCCACATGCTGAGGCCACATTTGGAAAGGCACAATCAGCACAACACACTCTGCTCCTCAGAACAGCCTCCGGGGCTGTGATTTGGGTTTCTTCTGAAGGTATTTTCTCTTACACTGTTTACCTTGCTCTGTTCATGCTGGTCCCTGGGCAAAGGATACCCTCCTCCTGAACCTGGCCAACTTCTCACATCTGCCCTGCGGTTGTCTTGGAGAGCTGGACTCAAACCCCGTCTCTGTGATCTTGCCATTCTGCCCACTCCATGCCTGAAACCCACTCCTGAAATGCCAGTGAGCCGTCATGAGGATGGACTGTTCAGTCTTCACGGTGTCAGCAACAGAAAAAACTGAGACTCAGAATGGTGTCTCACAGTAAGTGACCAGAGGAGTCAGGATTCAGACTCTCTATATTTTTCCACAGGCATTTCCAGCCCCAGTCCACTTGTTTAAATTCCTGTAGGAGCTATGCCAGTGTGATGTTCCATAATTCCATTTTGTCTCCTTGGAATTCGCCCTTTTCCCCTTCTTAGGTGTCAAGTTTCAGTCCCCGACTCCTCTGCCCTCAAGACCTCCTCATCTCCTTTCTATTCTCCCCACTCCCTTGTACACAGTCAACGTTGTGACATGTTTTTGTTTGCATCAACCTTCACTTGAGTTGATAACCTTGGCTCAAAGAACACCTTGAGATGCAGATAAGTTTCACTTACAGTTTGGAAAGAGCAGGGGATTGTGGCCTCCATGGCGTGGCGTACCAAGCAAGCTTGCCACATCAATCTGTGTAACCTGCACCTTATCAGTGATCTCCACGTGCTCCCAAACCCAGCTGCAGATGCACAAAAATTGTACATTCTTTTCCACATGGGATGAAATTTAGCCAAATCAGAAATTGGGTTAACTGCATACATGAGAGCCCTGTGACAAATTAGATAAAATCCCTCAGGGTCACAGGCTTGTCAAGAAGGGACTCAGAAGGAAAAAGAAACCACAGCTGTGAACATTTTGAATTTCCTGGTGTTGATCATGGAGGGGGAGTATGGATCAGACGGCGCCCAGCACACAAGGGGGCAAGGGAACAGTCAGGTACTGCTGACACAGCCACAGAAAAGTATGAATTAGAATGACCAAGTGATTTGTCCAACAGAGACAAATGCTCTTTCCAGCTAAATAAGCCACCTGGGAGGACCAGCCCTTCCCCTGACGGCAGCGATAAGGCAGGATCACCTGGTCCCAGCAGAGATTTGGCGGACCCTGGGCTCTGCAGGCAGCCTCATTGGGCAGAGCGGTCAAACCCTGCAGAGCTCCTTTTCCTTTCCTCAAACCTCTCAGCCAGGCCAAGTATACATTTTTCAGGCTAATGATCTATGAGGATGCCAAACTAAACTTCATTTTCTGTTTGAAAGATTTTTCTGTTTGGGAGCCAAGCAAAAGACTTGGCGATTTCACCCAGAGTTCTTCTTACACACACAGTAATAACAATTAACCAAAAGCAATTATGTGCCTTGGGGTATCAGAGCCCCATAGAATGTGCAAATGAGTCCCCAGGCAGGTGGGAAGTGGGGGTGGGGGGCACATCTGTTCATTTTTCCTTTCCAGACTCATTGCAGCTCTAAGATCCTGTCCACGCTTGCCAGGAAAGTGCTGCCCTGGTGACTGGTTGCTGCCAGCAGTGGCCACACATGGCTCCCCAAGTAGCAATTCAGGGTGACGTCCCATACGCTAAAGAACAGTTACACACATTAAGTAATACAGTTCAGACTTCTGTGGTTTGTGTGTACTTAAATAAAAATTACAGCCCACTCTTGGAAAGCATAATGAAAACTTGGTCTTTTTTAATGGCTCTAAACTATTTAATTGGTCCAATAACATCTGTCCCTGAACCTTACACCATTACCCACCAAGTCACAGAGGGAACACAGGTAATGCGGTTACTGCCTCGGCCAGAGGGTGGCGTTACCCACACCTCGGTAAGTAGGTCCTTCTGCTTGTCTCTAGCAAGAATCCCTGGTTATTTCCTTTCACGAACAAGTCAGTTAACAAAAAGGTTTACTAACATGGAGAGCCTAAAAAAATGATTCATATGTAAAACATTTTACTTGAACTTAAAACAAACATACAGGGCATGTGAGATGGCTCATGCCTGTAATCCCAGCACTTCGGGAGGCCAAGATGGCAGGACAGTGTGAGGCCAGGAGTTTGAGACCAGCCTGGGCAGCATAGCGAGACTCCATCTCTACAAAAAATTTAAAAATTAGCTAGGCGTGGTGGCACACACCTATAGTCTCAGCTACCCAGGAAGCTGAGGCAGGAGGATCACCGGAGCCCAGGAGTCTGAGGCTGCAGTGAGCTATAATGATGCCACTGCACTCTAGTCCAAAAACAACAATAACACAGCCCCCCAATAGTATATATATATATATATATATATATATGAGTTTGCCACTTTGTCCTTGTGTGCACAATGCCTGTTCCCCACTGAACATAGTCAGAGAAAGGAGAAATCTTACAAAACACTCCCCCAAGCCTAAGTTTCTTGACGAGTCATAAAATAGCTCCAGCCTTATAAGTCACCTGGGAGCTTAGCGTGGTGCACTCCTTTAATAGAATTGAAAATCATGTAAAA
Source organism: Nycticebus coucang (assembly GCF_027406575.1). Taxonomy (NCBI): domain Eukaryota; kingdom Metazoa; phylum Chordata; class Mammalia; order Primates; family Lorisidae; genus Nycticebus; species Nycticebus coucang. The sequence continues at coordinate 65,358,288 of NC_069788.1, forward strand.
ATTTTTATCTTTTTATAAAAGAGAAAAATGAAATCAGACCAAGGATGTCAGCAAGCCAAGAAAGCTTAAGTGTCTATGAAAAGGGATATTAATGATAAATAAGCTCATCTGCTCTCTAGAACCGTAGAAAAATTCAGGAATTAGAGACCTCAAGTGTCATCGCTGGTGGAAGGCAGGACCCTGAACACCAAATGACTGGTTGGAAGTCACCAAAGGCAGAAATATCTCGTTGTCAACCTTTCCAGCAGGGCAACTTGCCCCCATGCTGCTCCCCACCAGGGCTCTTATTTGGGGGACAAACAGGCAAGAGAAGCTCCAGAACTGAGGCCACAGACGGATCAGAGGGCAGGGGTACAGCACCCTGCTGGCCTCAGGGCAAGCGTAAAAACCCACATGTTGGGCCCTGAGACCCCACCACCACCCTGCTTCCCCAGAGCTCAGTTCTGAGAAGGCTGGCAACAGGCTTCAGGCAGGAAACTGGTGTGCAACCAGAGGGAAGGTGTGTGCAAAGATCTGAAGGCTGAGATGGTGCTGCAAAGAGCCAGGCGGGAGGGCCCCAGAGGGGACTTGCAGCTCACCATCTAGACTAGAAGGTGTTGCAGAGAGCTCTAAAAAAGGTAGATGGCTCGATCACGTCAGCGTTTGAGCAAGATCCCTCTAGCAGCAAAGGGGGCTGTCAGTGGTGAAGGATGTGAAATTGGGAATGCTTGACTGGTTATCGGCAATGACAACAACTCCTGAAGGAAGGTGTATGGGAAGCATGTTGGATTTAGAAAAGATTTTCAGGAAAAATTAAACTGACGGTGTCAGGGAGTCTCTCGCTGGCTTCTCGGTCCAAAGGGCAAAACTCCCAGCTTCCTAAGTCGCTCCTCTCCTTGAACCTTGCCAGCTAACAGACACAGAATGACCCTAGCTATCAAAAGTAAAGGAATATAAGTTGAGCAGCATGGTTGCTGTGATATTTTCGACCACTTGCCCATTGCTTGCTAGAAAATGTCATTTCATTTTGGGTTAGATGGATTTGCCAGGAAATACTCTGGTGTGCAGTGGACACGTGGAATAGAGGTCAGTTTTGCAATTATGAAATAGTTTCTGGCTTTTCCAGAAACACCAGCAGTCATTGAACCATATCCTTAAGTCAGCTACTAAAATTATACCTGAGCAGCCTGTCACTAAGGAACAGAGTGGTGATGATGGCTGGGGTAGGGGACTGCATTAGTGCATGGCCTGAGCATGTGCCATCAGCTGGGGCCACACAGGAGAGCAGCTGGGAGGCTCCTCTGCAAACTCATCAGCAGGGACCAGGCGTCAGAATTAAATCGTTGGATGTACCCAACCCTCATCGTATCTCCCCATTGCCTGGGCAGCTCTTGGCCCATCACAGTCTACACAGAACTGGCACTATCTCCAAGAAAACTAATGCTCCTTCACTCCTAGTTGGCCCTGAAGTTGATGTTAGCTGTGAAAAAACAAATAACAAAATAGGAATACTACTCTATTCTGGGTGTTAACAGTTAATGAACTAGAAAACTAGCTCAACCTCCTTTCAACTAGCTGGAAGTAAATGTCACCTAGTATTTCCTGCCAATCTTAACAACAGCCCTGCCCCTGACTCGATGATCATTAAAGCAGGCAGGGACCAAGAAGAGGCAGTTCCCCTGGGATGCAAAACATAGCAGCCCCCACAGACTCAGTGGTCAAGATAAAAATTATTTGTATGGAATGTTTTCAAAATCAAAATGAATATTTAAAAAATCCACAATGAGGCCAGGTATGGTGGCTCACGCCTGTAGTCCCAGTGCTGTGGGAGGCCGAGGTGGGTGGATTTCCTGAGCTTGGAGGTTCGAAACCAGCATGAGCAGGAGTGAGCCAGACTAAAATCCTGTCTCTACAAAAAAAAAAAAAAAAAAAAAAAAAAAATGCCGGGCACTGTGGCAGGTGCCTGTAATCCCAGCTACTTGGGAGGCAAAGGGCAAGAGAATCACTAAAGGAAGAATGGAAAAAAAAAAAAATCTTCAAACTGAGAAGAGTGAAAGCCAGCTGAAATTGAAAGCAAAAATTAAAAAAATCCATGATGAACAAAATAATCAAAATTGTACACAAAGAAATGCCCTGCTGAGCCCTCCTGGAACCTGAGGCAAAAGGAAAAATCAGTAATGCTGGTCGTTTATGTATTTAAAATGTGTGTATTTTGCTCATCACTGCATCCATTTTGGTCTTTGAAAAAAATGACATTAAAACATTTTAATCTTGAGTACTGACCATTTCAAGTCTCCTGCCAGAGACAAATGCTTCACTCTCAGCTCAGCAGGTTGGAAAGGAATTTGGACAGTTTTACAGGTGTTTGTTTCAGACACCCCACCCCGACACACACACACAAAAGAGCATGGAGAAATTAAAAGCCACTCTTTGGAAATTTAAGCACACACTTCGCCCATTCATAGAGGTTACAGAGTACGCTCTTAAAACAACTCTCCCCATTTATCTTTTCGAGAGTGCTGCTGTTCACCTTTAAATACACACCTGAGATCAGCGTTTGTAACAGAGCTGTGCACTCGGGTTGTGCTCACACACAGAGGAGGAAAATCAATTTCAATCCCCGAAGGACAGAATTACTGGTGCAGAAGGTCACTAAATGCTAGCACTTGCTCAGTGGGCTTGGAACAAGATCCTTGTCTGCACTGCTTCACTGCGCTTGCAGAGGAGGGGGGAGGGAAGCCCCGGGACCCACTCTCTCCAGGGAGGAGAGACACGTTGCTTATCCAAGCCACAGGATCAACACTTAAAACAGTGATGGGGACGAGGCAAACACAACATGGCGTTGGAGACAAGCGTTTGCACCCAGCGCTCTGGAGAAATTGGCCAAGACTCGCTCAAGCAACTGAATATTATGGCTGTAATTCTCTCAAGGTCACTTGTCACACTGGGTTATCTACTCCCAGAGGGCTCGCTGCACAGAACAGCCTTCCCAAAGAGACATAATTCAAGGCTCTCTCTCCGGGAAACTCCCAGGCCTGGTTTCTATTTTGCTCAGGCTCTTCCCTGCCAAAAATATCTGATTCAGGCCATTTGAAGTCTACAGAAGACACACGCTAAGCCTGGACCTCGTGCCAATGGTCATGGCAACCCTGAGCCCTTCCAGACATCACCCGGCTGGTGCCATTCCTGTCACCTCAGAGATGATTGTGAATATTTGGTTGGCAAGCGCATGGATGGAATGAGATCAGAGGCCTGGAAGGAAAGTGGTCAGGAGAAGGAGGGCGGGCTTCTTCTACAGAAGACGTGTGAGAACAGCACACCTGTTTCCAGGAGCACACGCGGGTTTCCCCCAGTGAGAGGAGTAGGGTTTAGCAGTAGAAACCACAGCATGAAAGTCAAATACATCTACAGACCTAGATCCAGATCCTGGCTCCAAATATCGGCCATAGGGCCTATAGACATCACCTAACCCCTCCGAAGTTCAGGTTCCTAATCCTAAAGTGGGGGGAAGCTGATGGATACAAAGGACACCCACTACGTGTGTGTTGCATTCCCCTCCCCTCCAAAGACCGACTGTGTGGATCCTCTTTTCTCGCCTTCTTCTCTTAATGGATCCTTATATTGTGCCCAGAATCTCCAGGCTGCTTTTGTTCCCCATCATCATGTGTGAGGCTTGGCCTGGCCTGCTCTTTACCCAGCATCTGGCTTTGGATTTTCATGAGAAAAAAAGAAGCCAGATCAGAGCATCCCATTCCCAGCCCACACGATGTTAAGCAAAAAGGCCGGGAGGAGAAAAGGGAACAAAGCTCGTCTTTTCTTCTCCTCTTTTCTCGTATGTTTCCATCTAGTCTCAAGGACCAGAGAAACCAAGAAAGCAGCCTAGAGACCACCTCTCAGCCGGACAGCCACTATTCTGAGCTAACTCACAGGAGACACAGGCACTGAAGCCAGTCATTTGGTCCCATATCCTCCTAGGAAAGGGAATGTAAACATCACCCCAAAAGGGAGTCAGTTATCAGGAACACCTGAGCAGAAAATACACTGACTTTGTGTGTGTGTGTGAACAAAAAGTTCAGGACTCATTCTTAGGCAGTGGTAAAGACAATTTGAAATTACAAATGCCTCCTGCTGCCCACCCTAAATCTAAGATGGATGGCTGCCAACGTTAGTAGGCTTCCTAGGAGGGATTATCCAGAGACTAAATTTGATGGGTCAGGTCCCTCCTGGGATTAAAAGTCTCAAAGATAAGCGAGAAAGTCAGCCCAACCTGCAAAACTCCAGGTGGGCAGGGCATCTTTCTGCAGTGACAGGAGGTGCCTGGGCCCTACAGTGGTTGCTGACTATTGGGGGTGGGGGGTGGGAGGGGGAGATGTTTCTGGATGCAGCACTGGGGTGGTGGAAAGTGCCCCAATTCCAGGAACTGAAAGAAATTTCAAAAAGTTATCTTATTATTCAGAGGAGCTTTATAGGCAAGAGAGCCCTTTCCAACTCTCATGGACTAAGCACCTGCAGCAGTGGGAACAGCCATAATCTTGCAGCCTACCTGGGGGCAGGGGAAGCAAGGGGAGCAGTTGCTGAGTCAGCCCACCAGGTGGCAGGGGCCGTGCCAAAAAAGAAAACCCCGATGGCGGCCAAGGGCAATGGAGATCGACCCACAGGAATCGGACCTGTGTTTGGGATGCCAGCTGTATTTGGTGGGGAAATGCAACATCAGAGATACTTTTATTTTATCAAGGTTGTTATTCTTGTTCTTGGTCAGGAGACCCTGGGGAATTACAGCAATATTCAAAACTAGTTAGCACTAAAAAAAAAAAAAAAAAGAAGAAAGAAAGAAAAGGCAAGAAAAAAGAAAAGATTATGAGCCATTTGGCAAAAATTGTTTCTGTCCAGGCAAATCAGAGTTAATGGATTTAACTAAGATTTAGAGTTAACTTACAAAGAAGGTAAAGTTGCTGAATTTTCCTCCCCCTAGTTCAGTTTAGGCCAGTATTTGGCCTGGTCTGACAGGAGAAAAGAGCAGCTTCTACCCCCTTTCTTTGCACTGCTTGGCCCCTAGCCTGCAGGAAGATTCCGTCCCAGCTCTTTCCTATCTCCTGTCCCTAGTAGATGAGCCCTGGGGCAGAGGAGAAGAAGCTCAGGTGCTGGCACAGGCTCCCGGAGGGCAGGCTGCTGTCACCCCCCAGCAACCCTGGCGGGGACCCTGGACCAGGAGGAAGGGATGCAGCCCCCTGGAGGGGCTAACTCAGGCCATGGGGAGGAGGAAGCACCTTCTCCTTTAACCATGGTCAAATGGCACTCAGCTGTGCAGCCTCCTGACACTGAGTCATCTTCCCCAGACTCACCCTCTGCCCCGCTGCAGCCTGCCCAGCCCATCATCAGCTTTCACTCTCCAAGGAAAAGAAAACCACTGACTGAGCAGAAACAAATGCTACGCACAACAAGTCTGTGAGAATATAATTACACCCATTCAGCAGATGTGTAAACCAAGGCACCAAGAGGTCAAGTGACTTGCCTAACACCACAGAATAGGGAATGATAGAGCCTGGGTTCCAGTTTACACCTGTCTGACTCTTTTTTTCCAGACCATCAGACCTTTTTTTTTCCAGGCTGCCATCGTTGTATTGTTTTATGTGATACCACACAGGACTACTTGCATTTTAAAAGAAGGAACCTGAAAAGGGCAAGACTAAGGATGAATCTCTTTCCCCACTGTCTGCAACCCCACCCAGGCCAGATTAATGGTATTTTCAGAGTTTAGATCTTAATTCCTGTAGATTATTTGTTCCTTTTGTTACACTTGATCTAGCACCAATGGCTTCTGGGCATGTTCTTTGATTTTCTGTTTTGTTGTAGGGTTTAAAAGATGGAATGTGTTACAATTAAATTCAAGTGGTGGGAAGGGCGAAAGAAGGAGAGAGGGGAGGAAGGAGGAGGATTAGCGTGCATCTAATAGGCACAATATAAGGGTATATGGCACACCTCTGGATGAAGGGCTCAACTACAACTTGGACTTTACCTAACAAATAAAAACCACATAACCTAATTGTTTTTACCCTTATATTAATCTAGTAATATATTAAAACCAACAACAAAAGAAAAAGAAATAGAATGTGTTAAATGCATTTGTACAACTGCAATTCAACATGTTAAAACAGGGTGACTCATTTAAGCACCTAAGTGTCTGAGAGCCATCAACACTTGCCATGCCAGAGGACCATGGCAATGTCCCCACCACCACCAATGCAATGCACCGGGCACCCCTGCCTCATCTCCAGCAGGAACACACGATCATCACAGCCCAGTCCCTTCAGGAAAACTTCCTTCAGTGTTTAGGATGGTGGGATGTGTTTTTAAATGAATGATCATTTTTAACAATCTTACATTTGTTAGCTTCTGATATTGTATTAGTTTCTAGGGCTACCATAATGAAGTCCCACCCACTGGGTGGCTCAGACCCACAGAAATGTATTCTCTCCTAGTTCTGGAGGCCAGATGTTTGAAATCAAGGTGTCTGCAGGGCAGGCCCCCTCTGAAGGTGCTAGGGAAGGGAGGATCTGTCCCAGCCCTCTCTCCTAGCTTCCTTGACATTCTTGGCTTGTAGACTCATCGTCCCGATCTCTGCCACTGTTTTACAAGTGCTTCTTTTCTCCATGTGTCTGTGTCCAAGTTTCACTCTTCCTATAAGGACACCCATCCTAATCCACCTTCACCTGACTACATTTGCAAGGACCTTTCTCCAAATAAGGTCACATTCCCAGGTACTAGGGGTGAGGACTTCAGCTCAGTCCACAACTATCTTTTCCCACATGCAGGACAAACTTTAATAATTAAGCATGGCCTGTTCTGCTGAGCACACGGCATACCACAACCCCTGGTCGCTGGCCTAGCTGTGCCTACTAGCAATCAGAGCAGACACCTAAGTTGAAATTGACTTGCCATGGCAAGTCTCACTAAAGGAATGAGTCTGTGCTGATACAATCTAGCAGGTGGTGATGAGTTTGTGGGGGAGATTGTGCATGCGCCTTCCAAGCCCAGATGCAGATGGCCTACGCACAGCACGCAGAAAGTAGGTTTTTCTGTGGAGTCACCAGACCACCTCCTTGGCCTAGCAGGTACTGTGTACCTCTGACTGCAGCCCTGGACTCACAAGGGAGAAGTTCCCACTACTTTTTCTGGATCCACCATCGACATGCATCGTAGCATGGCCTGGTTCCAACCTCATGCCATGCATTCATCTTTCCTCCCCACACCCCCTGCAAATTGAAAATAGTGACACACCCGCCATCTCACAGGGCTATTGGGCAATTTAATTAATGTTTATAAAGCACTCTGAGGTCTTCAGATGAAAACTGCTGTGTAAGTGCAAAATTATTATTAGTTCTCAGCCTCCTTCCCCTTGACTTCTGACACGAGCTTTTGTTGTTCCTGAATGGAGCCGTTTATGGGCTGTCCAGCTGGCTCTTTCGGGTACATTGGTGAGTACATACACATTTGCAGATTTTTTTCCACTTTGAAAAAAGCATTCCAACTCTGTGGGATGTCCCAAAGCTTTTCAATGTCTGAATTTCTCTCTGCCTGTCTCTACTAAGTACTGTAATCGACAAGAGGAGATTGTAAACAGGCTACTTTGGCAAGAGTGGGGGAAAATGGTCAATCCAAAGAAATAGCCCCTCTTGTAATGAAGAATAAAACAGTATCTCCCATGCAGAATCTAAATGAACCACTAAGTGATGTCTCTCTCTTGCCTAGAGGGATACTGTACAGGTTTATGCGTTGAAAGAATGAAGAATGGAAGATTTGTTTTCAGTGCCCAAGTTTCGCCTCCTGCCCTCACCCTAACTTCTCTGGAACCATGGAAACAAATACACCCCACCCGGAGGATGTTTTTCTGATAGTCCTTTGTTACCTAACAGTGCATTGCCTGGCGTCCCGTGGGGAGAATGAGATAAAGAAGTGGAAAAGGAGAAAGATGTGCCTGCAAGTGGAATCCCTTGTCTCTGAAGGACAGAGTAAGGCTCGGGTGTGGTTTCTTAAGCACTGGGGTGAGAAGCAATGTTATATGCACCATTTTCCGACGTATCCATACCCACTCCACCTTCCCCATGCACAAACCATCACGGCCCTTGGAGATATCTTCTGGTTTACCATCTTGCTTTGTTAGCAGCATTTGTTAGCTAACTACTGGAGGACTTTATTTTAAAAAAATCAGTAAAGAGCAATTATGTAACAAGCAATCCATTGGACAAAAGTATAAAGCCACAGAACCAAGGAAAGAATCGAGTATTAGTTGTTAATATTGTGGCTGTAAACACACAAACCAAAAGGGCTCAGAGGATGCAAATCCTGGTTTACCTGAGTCAACCAATCACTGATCAAATATAACATCAAATTATATAAGGAGAAAACCAGGAATAGTCTTTTGGGAAAGAAGCGTGGAGGTGGGAGTGGGAGTGGAGATGGATAAAAGCAGCTTGAAACATCTGAAGTCTATGACGGCAGCAGCAGAATCTTAGCGGCTTCAGTGACGGCTGTGAAACGTGGGGGACCGTTCCTGTGGTCTGTGATGATTAAGTTCTGCCTCTTAAGTAGAGGTAACAATAGAAGGGATGGGTTCTTTGCATTCTGTTATTTTAAAAAAGGAAAAGAGGCCTAAGTTTAAAAATAATAACAAAAACCTATGTACAGCAGCTAGAATCATAAAAAAAAAAAAAAAAAGCATAGGACTGAAAATTGAAAAGAGACGTGAATAGGAGCCACTTGGTAACCACCCCTCTCCCCTTTCCACTGATGCAGATAGAGCTTCTTCAAGCTTCCCCTCTGTCTCCTGCACGGTCTTCCTGGCACCTATCTCCTCCAGCTCTTTCATCCTTTACTTTGTTTTCCTGGTTGGTATCCTAAAAATGGGTCTAAAATTATGGCTCTCCAATTCAGAATCCTTTAGTATCGCCCACTGTATGAACTCAACAATAGCTTGTCCATCTTCCCCAACTTCCCTCTCCCTCCTCCCCCTGGGGCTGGAGGTGCCCCTGCCTGCATGAACTCCCACACAGCCCTCTGTTCCACCGGCTCTCTACTTCCTTGCCGTAGAGACTGTGCCCTTGTCATTCCCACCATCCACTCACATCCTGCTTATCCTTCGAATCCAAGTTCAAATGGAATCAGTTCTGCAAAGCCTTTCAAGGTGCTCCCAGAATAATTTGGACACTCCCACAGCCCTTTTTCTGTGTTCCCACCCTTCTTCATTTATCTCCCTAATACGAAGTAAAACAAGTAACTGCCTACAGCTCTGAGCTCATTTCTCCTTCCAGTAAATTGTGAGCTCCTTGAAAGGAAGGCTTGCTATTTTAAGTACTTCACAGAGTGCCTACAACAGTATTTTGTCCCCAGAAAATGCTCAGCCAATATACTTATATTTAATTTTACCCATTCAACACACACACATACACACACAAAAAAAACAGGTGGCAGACTCTTAAATCCCTCTGCAATTTACAGGTGAAAAGTAGAAAATAAGCACATCATCTTGAGAAGACAATAAATAATAATAGTAGATTGTGACCAAAGAACTGATTGATTATATTTTACCCACCAGTTAAAACAAATTTGGCTCTGCAAACAATCAGTTATAAAACTAATTCACAAATCGCTGGTAAATGAAGTAAGCAGCTCCTATTCTATGATTTTCAGCCTTTGGCTATTTTTAAATAGGAAAGATAAAGTATTAGTCAACAATCCGGTTAATGCCACCAAGTAAAATTGCCAGTGAGGAAAGAGCTAGGGAACCAGAATGAGACATTCCAAGACTCCACTCTCCCTGCGCTGTGAGGTCAAATGCATGACCTCGTTCTGCTGTCTCTATGTTGTCTCTCACAGCCCAGCACATAATCAGGCTCTGCTGGACTCTGCTGGACTCTGTGAGTGCGGCCCAGTGTTCTCTGTTGTTAAGTAGTGTCATAAATACAAGAAACCACAGCTTTCTTTTCGAAGAATGTGGAGCTGATATTCAGTCTGTATTTGTGTCCCGGGACATCCCAATGAGAAGTTATTATAACTGTAGATCTCATTCCATGGACAAAGGAGAGACCTGAGAACTAGGCTTTCCTTGGCAGTGGAGACAAAGAATAGATAGGGTCCATGGTACCCACCTTCCTCTGAAATACCTCAATAAGCCTCAATTAAGGCAGTGAAAAAACGGTTCCCTCTCCTTAATAAATTCTCTCCTCCCCTTCTCCCTCTTCTCTCCCCCTCCGTCTCTCTCTCGCTCTCTCTCTCACACACACACACACACACACACACACACACACTTTTCTGATACCAAAGATAAGGAGTGAAATGCTGAGTCTACCTGCTTTCAGATTTCCATCATGTTTCTAGCTTAACTCAGTCCAAACTGACAAAGGGCAGCTGCCCTCCCTGGCCTCCCTCATCCTGTAATTCTAGTGGCCCAGAAACATTTCATTTATGCTGTATCAATGCTGCTCTGAAGGTTCAAAACCTCTCTTTTAAGAAAATCACCTTGTCAAGGATTCATAATTGCTGACTTTCTCTGGTTCCTTTTTCTTTCTTGTCCTAATGTCAACTGAGGGCTTACTGTTGGCTAGACACTAGGCTCAGCCCATCCATATATACATATTATCTCATTTAATCTTCACAATAAGCAGGTAGAAATAATTCTAAAGATCTGCCAGCTGAGGCTTAGAGAGGTACAACTTCCAAATCGTGAAGCTGGGCTACAAACTCAGGGGAACGAGAACTCTCCGAGCTCACAACTGCCATGCCAAAGGCTCTTCTTGGTACTTTTGGTAAAGCATTTGAGAATAAGCTTGATTCCATTGAAATAGAATCAACAGATCTTAGAGATAAATTATGTGCATCCATCTTTTCAAAGAGCCATTCACTCGTGATGCTTTTATAACTATTACAACCACTTATACCAGACTGCTCTTAACATTTTTGGGATAAGGGACCTATTAAAGGATCTTGAGCGAACCCCCATGAATCTCAGACACGAATCCCCTGACTTTACATATCTTTCTTGAGCAGATTCTCTCCTTCTTTCTATCCCTCACACCCACTGTCATCCATGTTAGTAGAAGATGGTGGCGGACTAACTGGGTGGGAGGTAGCGACAGGTTGGATCAGGAGCATCTCCAGGAAGGAAGGGTGCTGTGGATAGAGGCCTGTCTGCCATACACGTATATGCCCTCCTTCCCAGAGGAAGGACTTGCCAATCTTCCAGCTCTGATTTGGATTCTGATTCTCTAGTTAGTTTATAAACATCTTAACACTCATTCCAAAGCCTTATGAGCAGTGTTAAATATAAAAAAGGCACTCCCCATTCACATGCATTCCTTTAATAACATGAAAGCAATGACAAAGAGGCAAATACTAAGTCAACTTGGTGTCCCTTTTGCTTTGCACACACTACGAAAGCAATAAAATCTCTTTGGAAGACAATAAGGAAAGGGCCCAAGTATAAGAGAAAGTGGACAATTGCTGTCAAAACATCAGTGCAACATTTTGTGAGTCATTTCTGCCAGCGGCTCCCACATGTCCATATTTTCAAGTACTTTTGGCTGGTTCTTCAAGAACAGACCACAGAAGTGGCCTTCTCACTTCCCCACAGGAATTCATACAGAAGATGACAATAGGAAAGTCTTCTTTGTTCATTCCTTTGTTTAGAATGATGGAAAAACCTGAGAAATGAAAAGCATCCTCTCATCCCCAGAACACCATCATCATAGCAAGGATAACTGCCCCATAGAGTTTCAAATTTGTATAGTGCTTTATACTTTTCAAAGCATCTTCACATGTTATTTTAATCAATCCACGCAACAGTCTTCTGCTTTACAACTGAGAAAGCAGAAACCATAAGAAGTTTGCCCCAGACACTTCAGGTAGGAGTGGACATCTGGGTCCAGAACCCACCTTGCCTGGTGGGCCCAGCCCTTCCACCAAGTCACTAGCCAGCTCTCTATCCTGCAGTCACCCTCTCTGACTCCTTCGCCCTCTCCACAGTCAGGCTGCTTTTCAGTTCACAGTGCCATCTAAGTATAGATTTCAAAAGGAGGAAAACACAAACCCTCCTTTGACAAGTACACATAGATACAAAAATAAATGTGGCACTCTTCTTTATTGCTTCTTTATGGATGTCTTTCCCAGATCAAAAGACCCTGCTGGGGGACAGTTCATTGACCTGTTATTTCTTTGTACACATAATACTCTTTAGTGATAGCAGGACCTTCGCACCGGGAAATTATTTGCTAAACATTTCCCACTGTCTCACAGCTGCGTCTGTCAATTTTCTCCCAGACATAAAACATCTGGGCTGGTACAACAAAAGACGGCAAAATTCAAAGAGATGTTCCCCAGATGTGGAAGAGGACAGCTGTTGGCAGGAGTCTGTCACAGGGCCACTGAGGGGAATTCATATTCCCCAAGACCCTTTTCCAACCACATCACACCATAGCTTTTGTATGACTGAAAAAAAGTGTCCAAAGGTTGACCAGATAGCTGCAGAAAATGCAACAAAGGTAGTCACAGAGAAGTAGTGATGGCCCCACGCTGGGAGATCGTGTCGTGATTTTCAAGCCCCGGTTCACAGAAGCAGGGTGAGATCCACGGTCAGACGTTTTCAGGTGAAAGCCTCACAGGAAGGCTGCCAGCTTCAGCACAGGGTTCCTTCTTCTCTTGTCCAGCGTGACAGACACGCGCACCACGGAGCCCTTGACCTCAGAGTAAACCACCTGCAGAAATCCTGCTCATACCACTTCTGTCTTGTGAAAAGTCACTGGCCCCAAATGCTTATCTGGGGAGGTGACTGGGAGAAAAGCTCGTTCCACACCAGGTTTAGAAAAATCCGGAAAAATACTCTGTAGTCGTGCAAACTTCTGAAAAAAAGATCAAATAAAAGCGAAGTGAATAATTAGGAAAACGCAGCAGTTGTCACCTTCATTGAAACTCTAAGTGCTGGCTGCAGGCTCGTTCTGGTCCCCTCCTGGTACTGTAGCTCCCTGGCTCTGCAGGTGTGAGTCGCACGGTTACCCAGGCATCTCCAGACCTGGACCAGGCGGCTCACTGATTACAGACTGCAGCCATTTCAAGGCCCTCCTGTTAGCTATCTGCATGGAAGATCAGTGCCCAAAGAAGCAGGCGTTTGCCAACAAGAAACTAAAGGTGCTTGTTTTAAAAATTTACTGCCCGTCTGGGAATTCTTAATTATTCTATTAATTGCAAATAACTCTAACAACCAAACTTGAGGCCAGGAACATAGTCTTACACCTTTTTATAGTCCATACAGTGCCTGTCAGACGCCTTGTACGCAGAAGGTGCTCACTGGAGTCTTTTGATCTGCTAATGTCTAAACAGAAGCCAGAGAGGCAAGCAGTAGAGGGGCACAGAGAGTGGCAAGAACCAGCCCTGGGACAGCTCCTGAGTGAAGTCTGCCCTGGTCCCTCAGTACCCAGCCCTTCCTGGTGGTACTGAGACACAGGGGCAGATACTCCTTAGTGGCTCAGACCCCCAGGCGGCCCTCCTCCCTCATGATCACAGTCATCAACCACAGTGAACAGCCAGGCAGAAGGCTCAGGGGGCTTTCAAGGGCATGCCAGGATGTCCAAGCACCAGCCGGCCACCATCCACTCCGGGGGACTCTCTGCCCCCCCTGCCCTCCGCCCACTGCTCTGGCTTTTTGGGGTTAATTCTTAAGAACTAGGTGGAAGTGCCAGAAATATCAGTGGAAACCCCCCAAGAGAAAACAGTCCAAGGGTAGGCAGAGGAGACTGATCCTTCCTAGGGTGGCAGGCCTTGCTCCCTTGTCCACAGGAAAAGGGACCTCCCCACCTGGGGGTGACACCCGGTCAGAGCGACAACATCTAGCAGGTAGCTGAAAGGCCTCTGGCCTCTGAAGGGACCCTCTGGCCTTTCTCAAACTTCCCTCACACATATTCATTTTCTTTGCTAACGCCCTATGTGCAGTCACTAGACAAGAAATGGGCTGGGAATAGTTCGGGGAGTTCCCTGTGATGATGCTCTGAGTCTAGAGGCCTCAAGAAGTCCGGGGTCCACAGACCAATCTCTTTCACCATTACGCAGATGTTCTAGAAAGATACTTACGCAAGTGAAAATGATGAGTGTTAGGTAGAAAATGACCAGTGCCAACAGCAGTACAATCTCAGCTCTGTACTTCTTAAAATTCTCTTCTCTGCGTTTCAGAGAGCATCCTTAAAGAAAGCAAAGTAATACAGGAAGCCTTTTTAACATTAGCTACCATGATAAAAGGCTATGTTTTGGTAAAAGTGCTTTGTCCCTCCATTCTGAAGTCCTGCCTGTCTCTCAGACCTGCCTCCCACCTGTGACAGGATGAATGACAGTAACAGTTCCCAGTGACAGCAAGCAGCCAGTATTCACTACGGCTCTGTGCCTATTTGTGTGCAATGGGACTTGCATGTAGCTTCTCCCCACATCTTCAGAGCAGTAGTCCCATTTTACATCTTCAGAGCAGTAGTCCCATTTTACAGATAAGGGAGCTGAGAGGCTGAGAGACCCCAGCAGGTGGCAGACGTGGCCATGTCTGGGCCTCCATTTCAGATGTTGTACCTTTCCTGGATTTTATTTTGTTGTCACATCAGATGAACCCACATTTGCTAATCCATACATTATCGTACATGTCCTCACTCCAGGAGGAGTCAGGGACTATGAAATGAGGCATGTGAGCTGCCCTGCTCTCACCGAGAAAGCTGACACGTTTGTGTGGAATCATTCCAGCTCTCCCCCCAAGGCAGGCAGTATGAGCAGGAGAGAGAACAGCTCCCTGCGCGGCTGGTAAAGGCTGCGGCTGCAGCATTCAGGAGAGCAGAAGGAGTGAAGCTTCAGCCCAGCAAGCGACACGGACGAGGGCCTCTCCCTACTCAGGTGGGCCCCGCAGTGTGCTGCTCAGGGAAGCAAGTCTGCCTTTGGCTACATACAATGGGCTTGCTAACAAGGTCAGCCTGAAAGTGGAGTGCAGATTACCCAAGGGGTTCCTCCCTTGCAGCGCACATGGCTGTACCTCCAGAGAGCGGCTGACCCTGAAATTGTATTCAGAATTTCATGTAGTCTAGAGATGGGTCCACGAGGGTCTGTCACTCAAGAAGAGAGGCTGAGAGCCAATGACCTAATGGTCCAAATACTGATTGAGCACTGAGTCTGCCCCAGGCACTGCACTCAGCACTTTAATGTGATTTCTCGTTTAACCTTTGCAACAAGCCTGTGCTGTAGATGTTATTATCCCCATTTTAGAGAAGAGAAAACTGAGGCTTAGAGTCGATCAGTGCTTTGCAACACGCTAACAAGCGGTGGAGTGAGTATGTGAACTAGATCTGATGACTACAGGGTTTAACCCCTTAATTTGTAAGCAGCACTGCCTTCGAAGAGAGGAAGGAGGGAAACTGGCTCATCTCTGTTCACATCCTCTCTGCCCCCTTCCGCTCTCCCCCATGAGGTTCCTCTCATTTGTCATCATGTGAATGACACTCGTTGAAGGCCCACTGTGTGCCAGAGGACAGCAGGGAACAAAACAGAAGTTATTGCTCTCTTGGGAGAGACAGACAGTAACCCAATCCATACACAACTTGTCAGCTGTGCTAAGTACCAGGAAGACAAAGAAACTGGTGAAGGCTGGAGAGGGAGGAGGGCCTACAGGGGTGTGTGTGTAACACTGAGCAAAATGCGCACCCTGCCCCCTAATCAGAGAGTGTGCTCTTGCGAGTATAAGAGTATCATCTTGAATCCGGTTCCTTTCAGATACCCAAGAGAAGGGGAAAGCAGCTATTGTATAAAATCTAGGGCTCTACGACAGCATGTTTCTCATTTCCAGCCTCAGCCCCTAACAAGTGTTAGCCAAAAGTCAAACAAAAGGCACAGTTTAAGACACAAGGGAAGAAAAAAAAAAAGTTATGACATTCCCGCAGTGGAATTCAGCTGTTGGCCACAGATGTGATCCAAAGCTGTAGTTCAGACTCCAAAAGAGAGGGCTGGTGAAAAGCCCTGAATTAAGTGCACATGCATTTTATAAGAAGAAAACAAGTGTGGCAGGTCACCTCACCTGTCACTCTCAAGATCACTGTGCCACTTAGGTTTCTCTGTCCTTCCGGCTCCCATAGAGTGCACCTGTATGTCCCAGAGTTGCAGGCGGTGGTGTTTCCAATCTTCAGAGAATAGAGTCTTTTGCTGGGAGTGTCAGCTGAGCCATTTTGCCCCTTCTGAAGGTGTTGCTGCTCCCTAAGGTGGAGATCTTCCTGCGGTACCTCCATCCTCTCTGCCCCATCCTCCGTGAGCTGTGGAGAAGGAACCAGAGTGCATCTCACTCCACCACAAGCACAAGGACTTGACACCAACTTTTTCCATCTTGATTTTACAAAATCCATCCTAAACGAATGTTTCTAAAATAAGATATTGGGTTTTTTCTTTTTTTTTTTTTTTGTATGTGTGACCTTTGTAGGAGCAAGATATAATCCAGGAAAATTCCTTAAGGTTGTATCTTCTTTGGAATAAGATCAGGACTGCATCTTATGATTCTAACCCAACTTCCACACAATATATGGGAGAGAATGCAGCTGTTGACGGTGGTGACGTATTGAGTACGGGTCAGGCTGGATTGTATTTTGTTACTAATCATTCTGTATTAAATTTTCTCTTGTTTTCTTTAGATACCAATTCACCCACTGATGGATTCTTATTTTTGTAACCCACCTTTTTATTGGCAAAAGTTCATTGCCACACAACTCAACTAAAACCAGAGAGACAGATAAGCAATTCATCCTGTAAACAGTCGCCTTGTTCTTTAAAGGCTGTGTGTTTGCGGTGGTCATGCCCGACACAGCCAAACATGGCATTTTTCCCTCCACAAGGGCAGGAAGACAGCTGAGAAGAGTGCCTCGTGGAAATGGGATGTGGCAGGGCCTTTGGTGGGTATATCACATGAAAGGGCAGAAACAGCTGAAATCACCACACACAGGGCAGACCTGCCTGATGGGGGTAGACGCCCACAGTAGCCAAACAATTAATCTGGCTGGCTCTCTTTCCCTGAACTACCTCTGTGATGAAACTAGTGTGGCATTTTCAGCACCTCCTTCAAAGATTAGGCACCTGCCACATTCACGGTAGACTCTCTCTTTCCTGGACATATTTTTAATTTGCCTAATTAACTTGCCCTTTGTTCCTCCACTGAAGTGTTTCAAAGCTTCTAAAATGGATTTACACAACAGTAGAGCAAATCCCTGTTTTCAGCACTCACAGTCTTCCCTTCAACATTCCCCAGCCGCATCCCCTAGTAGCACCTGAGCTGCCTTTGCTGGTCAGCTGGGGACCAGCA
This sequence comes from Nycticebus coucang, assembly GCF_027406575.1. NCBI lineage: Eukaryota > Metazoa > Chordata > Mammalia > Primates > Lorisidae > Nycticebus > Nycticebus coucang. Next base: position 65,375,620 of record NC_069788.1, read on the forward strand.
GGGAGCCAGGATTAAGTGACACTACTTATCTGTCTTTACCATTATAACTGTACCTAAGAGCCACCTCAAGGAAAGAGACAGAGATTAGCAGGTGTCACTGCCCCTGTCTTTGCCTGCACCTGCCAATGTGTGCTCTTCTGTTCCAGGAGCACCCTACAACTCTGCTCTGACTTATTAAGGGACCCAGTGATGAGAAACAGATAACCAAGGTGTCAGAGGAACAACCTATGAAGCAGCTCGGGAAAGAAGATACATCCACACACACATGCGCACACACGTGCCCTCTGTCAGTTATTTCTGCTTCATTTATCAAGTTGGGGAACACGTCAGAAGGTCAGCAGCAGCCAGGCTCAGCCTCTGGGCACCTTAACGTTCCAGTAGAGCGGGCTGCAGAGACATCTGGTGGCAGATTTATCACTCCTGCAAGAAAACCTGCTCTGCACCCTGCTAGCACCGGCTGAGACTAATGGTTCTTCTCAGGCCAAGTCTGTACACATAAATCCTGTGTCTTGATGGTTCTTTTTGTGATGTAAGGCCCCTTCCTACATACTCAAGAATCTACAGGAAGAAGCTAAAAGACTGGGGCCTTTGGGTGTTTAAAAATAAAGCAAAACATGGAAGTATGGCCCAGGAAGCTTAGAAGAAACTAAAAGTATCCAACTGATTCTATGAAACTAATTTAGCACAAACTTTCCCTTTTCAAACCTAAGTAAACCACAAACTACCGCCTCCTGGTGGGCTCACGAACCTTCCACCCCTCCACTGCCAGCCGCAGCACTTCCTCCTACCAGGCAGAGTTTTCCACAGGCCAGATGCTCAGAACCATCCAGGGCCAATCTGTGCCAAGGGTCCCCCGAAAGGCCAGTTTGAAATCATTAGCTCAGCCCAGTCTCTGCAGTCCCCACGCTGGCGTCCCACCCCACTTCTCTTTTCGAATTTAACCTCCAGGTACAAAAGTGGCTGCAACAATGAATTTGAGACTATCTACCTCTGGGAAGCTTCTCAGAGCTGAAACTCAAGATCAAAACTTGCAAAGCCCTGGGAAGCCAGTGGAAATATAAAAGATTGTGTCCATTTACATAAAGATGGCCCCATTATCCTGCTAGCTGCTGGGAACTGTCGAAGCAAGGAGGTGCTGGCAATCACAACGGGCTGGCAGTACCTTCTGCCTACGTGCGGAGAGGAACTCATTTAAAAAACCAGCAGCAACAACAACAAAACGTAGTTTATGTGATGGTCAGATTTCCATAGGCCTCTACTTATATTTAAATGGCAAAACAAAGGCAGGGAGCCCATAAGAAAGAAGAAATAAGGGGAAATGCAAAACAAAGAAACCAAAGCAACCTACAGAATTCTGATTTGCTGTAACATCACAGCCATCCATGGGATCACAGCAAAATATCTCAACTCTCCTGAGTCACCTTCCAAAGACACTCTTCTCCAGAATGACCCAGAGAACTGCTGGTACAACCCGGCAACTCTTGCCAACTAATGAACAGCACTCTGCCTGATGACTGACTATAGCAGAAAGAATCTTCTGTACGTTCATACAAGTGCACGAGAGAATATTTCATAACTTTCCCTCCATTTTCAAGTTCTAGTACAAAACCTTCCCTCCATTTTCAAGTTCTAATACACAATCCGTATTCCCACTTCTTTTTGCCATTTGAAGCTATACTTTCTCATGTGATCCCATCTGAGGAATATGGGATTCGCCTCGAGTTGCAAAAGTAGTTGCAGTTGTTGTGTTAATGTGACATGCTCACATCAGGGATGGGATGCTAGCAGGATCGAGGGACTTTGTGTGCATAAGCTCAAATCATTACCTTCAGCCACGTGGCCAAGCAGCTACCCCTCTGCTTTATCAGATGTGTTAGCTGAGGCAAAGGCACCACCAAGAAGTGAAGGAGAAATTTCAGTGGGAGGAAAACTGAGTCGCAGCAAATGGGCCATCCTTACTGCGCTTTGTTTTATGAGTTCTTCTTTACACTGGAGCTGGCTCAAAATCAACCACCGGCAAGAATAGCTCTTTAAACGTTCCAAATCTAAAAGTGTTCCATTGCCTCTCTGCAAAAGCATTTTAGGAAATAGTAATTTATAACAAAAGCAACCCTTGGATTCATTCACAGCCAACCATAATTGACGGGAACTATTTAATGCACACTTCACAAGGCTAATATTGTACTACAATGCGCTACAGCATAACACAATTTCAGCAAATTAGTTCCTCAAAACATTCATCCCAATAATGTCTTTTAAAATTCACACTTTGTACATTAACTTTTATGCTGACAACTCTATCTCTTTTGGTTGAAAAATGCAAATGTGGGACATTTCATTTTCAGAAAGCAGAGGGACTTTGACTTGTCTCAAAGCCTCCAATTTGACTAAATAATTTAAACACCATATTCTTTCTCTCAAACGGAAATTTGACCTTAAAGAAACCACAAGCCTTAAATTAAAATAAACTCTCCTTAATTTGCTGAAAGCTAAATCAAGCAAATACAAGTACTAATTTTATGGGCATGTGAATGAAGTAGGGTTTTTGTTTTTTTTTTAGTTTCTTTTGTTTTTAATGATGGACATATTTGAACTAGTACAAAAGAAATAAAATAAATAATTAAATACAGCTGGAATTGAACCAATATTTCAAAAATCCTACTGTGGAAAATGTTTTATTTTTTAAGTATACATAACTGTATCTAAATACATGCCAACCTCTTGGATAAGCTTATGTGAATTTAAGAGGGTAACAGTTTCATTCCCATCGCAAAGAAAGGGTTTTGATCACTAACTTGAAATCCAATTTTATCATACATTAGATCTGTTAAGAATGTCATTAGAGCCTCACAGAAAGGAAAACAAGATTTTTTTTCTTGAGGGGAGAAAAATGTGTGTAAGTATATACTTGTGTGTATATAAAAATTTAATCTAATAATTTGATAAAAACCTGTTTAAAGGCAGACTTTAAGAATTTAAAGGCAGTATTAATCTGATGTATTCCAACCACACTGAACAGCTTTTTTTACTGCATTTCTTATGCACTAGCATTCATGTACCTTGGTTTCTAACTCAATTAAAGTGCCAATATAATCCCCATTCATCATAAAAACAGCTCTTTATAACGTGCAAAATAGTTTGGCTCGGAGGTTGATGTCATAATGAGGGTAGAATGTATAAGCATTAACATCGTTTTTTTCTAAGTGTAGTTTTATTAGAAAAATGATTTTCCACTTTGAAATTTACTAGGTCTAACAGACAGAGTTGGATTTATGACTGTTAACAGAGTTATGAGTATAGCAGAGGCAGCATAATTAAGAGCGCAGGCTTTGGCGTTGGACAGAGCTGGAACCAAACCCCAGCCCTCCCATGGTTAGCTCTGCTCTTGGCCGGCTGGCTGAACCACGCTCGGGCTTGGTCTGCTCCACTGGAATTTGGGGGTGATTACGTCTCACAGAGTTGATGTGAAGATGCTTAAGATGTATGCAGACCCCAAGCACAGTACTCATCATATAGAGACCCCTAAAAATGTTACTACTCTCTCTTTTTTTATATAGTCAAGGTTTCATTCAGCATACTAAACAGTTCCCTGCATATTAGAAGTATTTAAAAAGTATTGCTGAATGAATGAATTTTGGAAACAATGAGAAAGTTGCCAAGAGCAGTGGCTTTGGAACCCAAAGGCCTGAAATCAACCAAGTCCAGCTTCTCCGTCAGTCAGGTGGGTCATCTCTGAGCCTCATTTCTTCATCCGCACTACCTTACTTGCCTGTGGGTTATTAGAAAAGTGCTTTACAACTGGTAATGTTGGTACTAGAAATCACAGTGGTATGTGATGGCTTTCCACTCCATCCACCTATTCCATCATTTCCTTACCATTGATACTTCCCGTCTCCTCTCTGGTAAAGTTGTCCTAGAAGTTCCCAATTCCTGTTCTAGGGAGAGATTATCCTTCTACCTACAGCGTCTCCAAAATACCCACAACATCCTGAATTTTCTGAAGTATCATCATAACAATACAGCAAAACACTCTGGAACTGGGGCATGAAGGCAGTTTTGGATCGTTCATTGCTCATGTCACCATCCTTCTGCAATTAGCAGCTTGTGGTCCCTACCACACCTGGAAGGGGCACCATTACAAGCTTTGGGTTCACACCTTTATGGGGCTCCATACCTGGTTTAGAGGGGCCATACTTAACTCAGGCCAGACATTCCACAACCATGGAGACTGGTTCTGATGGGCATGTGACTCCATCAAAGCCACTTAATCACAATTAGGTATCTGTTGAGATATTAGAAGAGAGGCAGTCTCTTCCTTTGTACTTCATTCTGAGAGGATATACGGATTAAGCATCCCTAATCTGAAAAATCTGAACCGCTGTTGGCCCCAAGCATTTTGGATAAGGGATATTCAACCTGTTCAAGCCTGCAGTTATCAACTACTACCTCATTGCCATGTGGAGCCTAGAAACAAAATCCACAGGTAAGAAAGAAGAGTTAAGAGATAGAAAGTCACCAAGTTCTGGGGCATCTGTCAACCTCTAAGTCTGGCTGCATTTACTTTCTGGGGGCTTTAACAAAGCACTACAAACTGGGTAACTTGAAGCCACTGAAATGTTGTCGGAATTGTCACAGTTTAGGAGACCAGAGTCCAAAATCAAAGTGTTAGCAAGGCCATGCTCTCTCTAAACATTCTAGGGGAGAATCTGCTCGTGCTTTCTCTTTTGCTTCTGATGTTGCCAGTAATTCCTGGCGTTCCTCGACTTGCAGACACGTCACTCCAATCTCTACCTTCACACGGTTTCCCCATGGTTGTCTGTGTCTGCTTCTCTTCTTGTAAGGATGTCAGTCATACTGAATTAGAGCCTATTCTAGTCAGCTATGACCTTATCTTAATTTGATTACATCTGCAATGATCTTATTTCAAAATAAAGTCACAGTCCATAAGTACCAGTGGTTAGAACTTCAACATATTTGGTAGGGGGCACACAATTCAACCTACAATGCCAGCAATAACTAAAATGTGAACTCCATTTTGACTTTTCAATGTTTTCCCATTTTAATTCTAAATAAGCCAATATATTTCCTTTTTAAAAAAAAAAATAAATGACTATTTTGATTGGATTTGTAATGCCTTTACAACTGAAACCCTCCCAACTCACAGGGACACCCTGCACCACCACATAAATAAGGGTGGCACACAGGCAACTTCTGCACATGGCTGCAGCCTCTAGGACCAGTCTGCTTTGTCCCTTGGGCTCACATGCCTCCCGCCCTCAGGGAATGAGACCTCAAGGCCTGATTTGATTCAGAACCTTTGTTCTCTAGAACTGACCCAAAGAGTCTGGTCCAAGGTGAATATGAACTGTTTATAGCAACCAGTATTCTTCTCAGAAAGGTTTCCCCTAACTGGACCCATAATCCTAGACAACTACCAGCTCTTCTGAAATCTATCCTCTCTTTGGGACAACACAGTACAGGAGATTAGCTGGTACTCCAAGAAAATGCCAAGTGATATTAACAAGCCCTGGGCTCGCCTGCCTGTACCAGTTCCACATGGCACATCACAGGAATTTTACTCAAATGTACTCCAGTATAAAACAAAACCAAACAAAAAACAAAAACATGCTTATGATGTAAAGGAATCTTAAGAAAAGTATTTTTGTCCAGCTCTGGTTTGAGCTAAGGACTGCTGATAGAAAATTTAGGGTTATTTCAGGAGAAGCCAGGAAAGGATTATGGAAACAGTTTTAAATGGAGAAACCTTTTTTAGGTAACAGATCTGTTTTTAGTCTTGCCCTACATAAAACTTTCCCTTATGTCACGGAGAAGTTCTCCAAACTTCCTCTTCTTTGTGTAGAAACATAACTAAGTATACAGACAAGACAATCCAGTCTTCATGTGACTCAGGTTCCCCATTAATTCATGGAAAACAAGTGGGGGGATTGTTGTATGCGTATGTTTTTAACTCAGCTGCTTTCTTCCTCTCTACTCACTTTCAACTAAAAGATTTTAGCAAGTTTGCTGTGCTCCATCATTATCCAAAAATCTCAGTGATCCTCCATTCTCGCCTGGATGAGACTTCTTCTACACACGCCTCTGAGGCTGCATGGTTCTGCCGTGTCCACCCCTCTGTAGAACCACGTGGACAGGACTGGCAACCAAAAGAGAAAGGAAGGACAACCCCAAGAATGCGTTTAAGCCTTAGTTGAGTTAACAAAAAGGGAATTCCACTACAGTGAAAGAGCAAAGCCTGCCTCTGAGACTCGTGTTCCAGAATGAATCATATTCTCCCCATCACCAGGACAAATAGGCTTTTCTTCAGGCCCATTCTGCGTATGTCATTCTTTTCTCTTAAAATGCTTCAATGGCTCTTTTCTACTGAAAGGATAAAGTTCAAGTCATTACAGTTTGACATTCAGAGTCCTTCACAATCTGTTCCTTGCCTACTTTCTAACATTATCTCTCAGCCACCTGCTATAATCCTCCCTTCTAGATCACTAGCTATTCTACTGGTCCCCCCAGAAGACTTTGCAGATTCCTAATTCCATATCCTTCCCCAAGATGATCCTCTGGCAAAAGTTCTGCATCAATCTTGAGATGGTCAATGCCAGACCCCAAACTTGGCACACATTTGGGACTTCGGATGATTTACTGAACAATGGAAGTGTAAATATGAGAGATATTGTAAACCAATTTTAAGTCTTTCATAGTTTGACCCAAGGAAGAGCCTACAAAAGTAACTCAGTTAGGTCAAGTACTATAGGTGCCAATGGGAACAGTATAATTTACTTTGATTCTAATATACACCCATTATTTTCACCTTTCAATGTTTCAATGCTTTTATATTTAATGTAGAAATGTTTCCTTTTTGTCCTGAAAACATGTTCTTAATCCATCAGACAACAGATAGCATTCTGGAATCAAGGAAGCACAATAAATGGCCCATGTTGTCTCCTTTGTGGGTCCATCAGGGTGAGGGACTGCACAGATTACATCTGCCCCAACCATTCATCAACTCCAGCCCCTCCTCTGGCACTGGGCTCTCGTTGGAACCCCTGGCTTTGTAGCTCATTATCACACAAGAAGATAGAGACAGAAAATACCTAATGCTGCTCAATAGAAGTATAGCAACATACTGAGCAGACAGCTTCAGAATGAGTCTGGGAGAAGCAAGATCTGTGTAATGACTATCCCATAGCCTCGTGCAAGCCATGAACCTGCTCTCTACTAGTCCCTTTGTATCAATGTCAGAAAGAAAGCACCAGCTGGAACTCTGTAAATATTATAAAGTTCAAATCTGACTTATGATCTGAAATCATAGTCTCACTTCCCCTTTCTCCTTTCCTTTGGAAATCATCTCTAAAGGGCACTTGTCTTGTGATGCTTCATGGTCTTCACCCCCGTAGTATCACTCAGCGATGATACTACATATCCTCTTTCATTTTGTATCACTGTAGGTTGTCAGGGATCCTGATACAAGTTGGTATTTCATCTCCTAGATAAATGACTACTTATTGTCATTATTAGCATGCCCAAAGCATTCCACCATCGTCTCTCTCCAAAACTTCACTAAAGAGAATGTGGACATGGGAACCCTCATTGAGAAGCACAGAGGTAGCTCTCTGACACACAGTCTTACTCCTGGCAGAGGCAATATCATGCAGTGTTGTCTCTACACCAGAATTCAACCACAGATCATGGCCAACAGAAGAAGAGTGACAGGGTAAAGTCTATTTGCACATTATCTCAAAATGCCTCCCCAAACAACCACAATCCATTACAACATTAAAGCCAAATTGAGCTACTATCCTAATGGATTTAATTTATTAACTTTTTCTATTTCTTCTCAACCACTCATTCTGCCTTAAAAGATACAAGAGAGGAAGGGGTCAGAGGAGGGCCCTTTGTTGGATCCCAGTTAGGAGGACACTGGTCCACAGGAAAGAAGAGGTGGACAAATAGGAGCTGGGCTATCTCTGTCCACTTTTGGCTTCACTTTTTACATCATGTGCATGTCTAGATTAACCACCTTCTGGCCCCCTCACTAAATCTCTGAAACAGAATCAAATGACCACTGCTCCTTCCCAACTCGCCCTAATGTTACAAACCCTAGTTGGATGCCATCTGCTTTGAGCTTTTTGGTAAAAGACATAAGATAAAAAACACATGGTTTACACAGGTCTTCTTGTTAATCATAAGTAACCTGCCCCATTGGGCAGAGGCAGGATGCTCTGTGGTGCCGGAGGACTGAGCGGTAAATGGAATTTTTAATTGTGAGTCATCATAACCATAATTGTGATATGCAGAAAGCCTGCAAGAATCTGACTGAATCTGATGGACAGTGAAAACTAGTCCAAAGCACTCTGCTTTCCTCACCCAGCACATGATCTCCTCGTGTGCGGAGGAAGCAGATTTACAAAGCCAGGGAAATGACAAAAGAGTGAGATGAGATGGGCAGAGCTGGCCACGGTCACTAGAGTTAAATTCCTCCCTTTATGGCCACCTCTCTACTTTGATGAAATATTTTACGAGAAAGTTATGGAAAAATGACAAGATGCTTAATCTTTCATAAAACGAAGCATTTCAGTATGTGTCATCACTGGCATTATTTCCAGAACTCTATCCATTTTTGTTGTACAAACACAATCAGTGCAAAACTATAATTATTGGGCTGGAAAATAACAAATATCTCCAGAATGTGCTGAGACTTGTTACAAAAAATACTTGAAGGAATAATACATATCACTTCAAGTGCCTGATTCTTTCATTGGCACAGCCCAACTCTCCTATCCACTGGTTAACTGGTTAAAAAAATAACCATAGTAAGACTTTTCAATGGCCCTATTCCTTGGACCAACAGGAAAAAAAAGAAGGCCTAGTGGCCTAAAGACTGCTGTCTTTTTTTTCTTTTTTTAAGAGTGTGTTAAGAGACCTTTGGGGTAAATCTTGCAAGAACTGTGCCCAATAAACAAGCACATACATTATAGAGTTACATCACCAGCTGACATCCAAGAAGTCAAAGGTTAATTGCTATGGTTTACAGAACCCTTTCAAATGACCCTGTGCAAGAAGATTTAACTCAACAACTGTTTGGACTTTACAGGCTGAAATTTCATCTACTTGTTTCATGAGTACTTTCTAATTACTCCACTGGGGATATTAATAATGTTTTCTTTTTTTAATTACTTTCTGGAAGGGATAGTGGTTTCATGTTACCCCTGTTCTTTGAGATAACTAAGTCCCTGCCTGGGTAGCCCCGGGGACTTTTATTTTCTTTACTGTAAGTAATTAAAGTAGAAAACAGAGATCTCAGAGTTATCAAGATAGACTTCTAACAACTCAGGATATGGAATCAGGCTACTTGGTTCAAATTCCAACTCTACCATTTATTAGCCAGCTGTGTTTTTATTAGTATCAGTACTATTATTATTCCTCACCCATAAAGTAGGAATAATAATAGTACTGACCCTTAAGTCTGTTGGAAGAATGAAACAGATAATGTATATGCATATTTACCTTGGAGGTTGGCTTATGGTGAACATTCAAATAATATCATTTTTGTAATATTTTTTAAAAATACTATTGTTTTAACTATGAAGACAACTTTGGAACTGTGTTCTCTGATCCCACAGTAAAGAAGGTAGAAATGACACTATTTTCACACATAGTACAGTGCCTGGAGGTGGTCACAATTTCTTTACATTGCCTAACTTGCCAAGTACCAGCCTGCATTTACTAAGTACCTTTGCAATCAACAGACAAACATTGGGTACCCTCTTGAATACTCAAAAGCATTGGCAAAGCCACATCCCCAGGGAACTGACAATTCAGTTAGGAGAAGAAACACACACACACACAACTCCAGTGCTGCCTTCTGCCATTAAGCTGGCCAGATACATGTGCTAGTTCTGAGATCTTTTACGGTGGGCAGAAGAAAGCCCTGAGTTTGTGGAAAGCTACAAATGCATGGATTTCCTGGAAGGTAAGACAGCAAATCAGTGAGAGCCACAGACTGGCCCAAAATGGAGGTGCTCTTGTAGCAGCAACCTGACTTAAAGAAGGGGAGCAGAAGGCCAGTAACATCAAAGAAGGGCTGCTTAGCTTTGGAATGCTACCAGAATTGCAATGTTAGAATACGAGAATGTTTCAGTTGAGAGGAAACCTTAAAAAGCCTCCTTGCAACTCAATCCTCTTACAGCAGGGAAAGCAAGGCCTGCACCCTGAATGATGCCCTCCCCACTGCACCTCTCAGGCTGCAAGGCTGGGGGCAGAGGCCAACAGTATCCCTGGAAAGGGATGGCCACTAATAAAGATCACCTAGGAAATAGCCTCCATCACTCGGGACTCTTAGTTCTTCCTCCCAAATTGTTTCCTCCCCCTCCCCTGTCCTGTGGACATCACAGACACAAAACGCAAGAAATGAGAAATCTAAGGACATGCCTCCCAGCCAATGCCCAAATCTGGGCCCTTCCTGCTTTCTTCCTGACCTACTGGCCACAACCACAGGTGGCCTCAGAATTCATCCCTATGAGAAATGTTTATTTGGATCATTCATCTCAGGTCACCTTCAGGAGCAGGGAGAGGATTGAGGTTTTCAGGGAACAAAACCTAAGTCAGCTGTGTACCTGGATGCGTGCAGCTGGGGTTGGAGCAGAGGTGGGGCAGGTGTGTCAGAAGTCTGCGTACTCCCAAGTTCAGCTGCGGAGACGCCAAATCCCAGCCACAAAGGGTCACTAGCCTACTAAGGGAGATGGTGCCCGCTGCCTCAAATGAGCTGACCAAACCCCAGCCCGCGGATATCGCCGCTTACCTTGACCCAGGAGACAGCGTAAGAAACCAGCGGGTCCCAGGGGGCGGTGCAGGGCAAGTCCACATCCTCGGAACAAGCCACCTTCACCTCCCTCATCGCGGGCGCCAGGCTATAGGCTACAAAAAGAGAGAGAGCGAGCTCGGTGAGCCAGCGCCAAGAGCCGGGAAAGCAAGAGAGGCAGGGGGCGACACGCGCTCTAGGGCCCTACCGCAGCTCAGGAGCAGGAGTTGGAGGCCGCGCGACATGGCTGGAACGCTGCGCCGCCGCCTCGGGGCTGCCGGCTTGTGGCGCGCTGGCTCCGGGCCGCGCTCTTGTACCCCCAGGGAAGGGGACTTCCCCGCGCGCCGGCCACCGGGATTCCCCGCCGGGACGCAAGGGGGCGGCGCGGCCTCCCCGCCCTCGCCTCCCGCGACTGCCCGGGCGCCGTGTCCGCGTCCCCACCCCCCGTGGCCCCGCCCCTGCGCTTGGCTGCGAGGCCCGCGCTCAGCCTCGGAACCGCCCGTCCACTTTATTTCATATGCTTCATATTATCCGCGGCATACCAAGGGGGCGGGGGGAAATGGCTACTGTTTGGCTAAAATGATATATTATACACGGACCAATTTATAGCATGTCTGACCTGCCAATAGTGATTAAGTATGCACTCCGTATTGTAAACTATTTTAAACATGGTGAATATAAAATCAGGGTAAACAAAATAAACTTTCTTTTTCAGATATTTGACTGGAGGACAAAGAAAGCAAACATACTGACTTCCCAAACCAAAGGGAAATGTCTACGGGGCCCTGGGTGGAATGTTGAAAATATCTGGAGAAAATGCAGGTCCTATATACTTTATCTCTATTTGCCCAGGACCTATTTCCGAGGTAAACAAAGTCAATAACTTCATTGTAGTTTGAACCACATTACTTCAGTAAATAAAATGAGAATAAACTTTAGGCCCTAGAACCAATTATTAGGGATATTCCTTCTTCCAGTCACCACATTGTTTTGTTTTATAGACTTTCAACCTTGCAAATAACTTGAGCCAGCCATGTGTAACTTTTAAATCTACAAGAACTTATTCTGAACAACCTGATGTAAATGTATATGCGTTCCTGTACATGAGTATAGATAAATCGTGTGCAATTTATAGATAAATTGTACTCGTGTGCAATGTATCGTGTGCAATTTAAATGTTTAAATGCTCCAGAAAAACAAAAGTATGGTTTAGAATTACTTTCAACAGATGCATACCAATGGGTTGAGGTCAGAGATCCTAATGGGCCGCCACCACTTATCATGGCTGCTGTGGCTGTGCACCAGGGACAGCAACTCCCATGTCACACCCAGTTATTGAGGCTTTTGCAAACTGTGCTATGTGCAGACACTGCTGGTGACCTTCGAAACAAAGCTGGGAACCAGGCTGTCTGAACTGGTTATGCCCATTTTGCAGAGGTGAAACCAGAGAGAGTGTTCAACTTCCCCAAAAGCTCAGTTGGTGACTGAAATCCTTGCTTTTCTCCAGGTTCTGTGATAATCAAAGACTCATTAGATTTCTGTAAGAGCAGGATAAGTCTGTAGTACTTGGCCTTGGCTCCCTGCCTTCCATGGTGTGTGTATGGAAGGTAGCAGTCAAAATCACTGGACCTATTTAAATTATTTCAGCAAAAGAGAGCTCCTATTATATTAATAGAGGTATACACACATGCAACTTCAGAAAAGACAAACAAAAAAAGAATTCTAGAAGACATTGAAATCACCTATAATTCATTCAGAATTAACTTGTTAACATTTTGTTACTTTAGTGCATGGATTGGTATTTTTCATGGTTTACTATTTATGCTGTTTTGTAAACTACTTTATTTTTCAGTTTAACATTTTTAAGCAGTTCCACATCATTAAATTAACTTTTAACAGCACCGTTTTGGTGGCTGCATTGTAGTCCATTGTGCAATTGTACCATAAATTAGAGCCAATTAGATAATAGTAGACATGGATGTTGTTTCTTTTTGTACTACCCATATTTCAAACACTGTTGTGATTGCTTTGATGAACTTTGATGGACATAAATCATTGCTCTAATATTGCTTATTTTATTAGAATACATATCTAGAGGAAATTATGCTAACTCAAAGAGAGTTTCCAACATTGCCAAATTACCACCAAGGAGTTGTCCTCACTCTGTTTTACTACCTGCAATTTAGGAGAGTACCTGTTTCCCAGAATTCCTGACAACACAAACTGTGATCCAGCTTTTCTATCTTGTTCATCCAAGAGCTTAAAAAGTGGTGTCACCGTAAAATTTTAACTTGCCCTTGGAAGTGGTACCAGTTGACAGTTGACAGTCACTCCAGCCATATATGAATGCTTTTTCCCCGTAACCCTCACCAAGCTTATTTTAAATTAGGTAATTTTCAAGCGTACAGAAACAAGTATAGAAACAAGTATATCAAAAATATGTTATACATCTACTTTTGAGAAATTAAATACTACTAATATTTTCGAGTCTTCCTATTTGTGTTCTGCCAGATCCCATACCTGGAAATTTAGCGTCCTTCCAGTTTTTCCCCATTATAAACAATGTTGCAGTGAAGTTGAAGGTGTTCCTACCCCTCTGGCTCAGCAATTCCACTGCCTTATTAAATATTGCCTTCTTGTCCTTCAAAATGCATGTACCCATTTTAGTGCCCTTAGCAGCTCTGAGCATGGTCAGTCTTTTTTTTTTTCTTTTTTTTTTTTCTGTGTATCTAATGAATATAAAATATTATATCCTTTCCTTCTTGTTTAATTATGTTACATTGATTACATGTGTTTTGAGACCATTGCATATCCTTTTCTGAGGATTGTCTGTTCATATTCTTTAGTCTTCCATTAGAGTTGCTTATAAAGTCTTGGTTATGAGCATACCAAGTCTCTTCTCCAAGTTGAAGATTAGTATTTGCACTTTGTTTATGATGGCTTTAATCATCTACCAAAGAGCTTTTGAAAAAACACTCTAATGCATGAATCTTAAATTCAGCTGATTAAAAAATAATAATAAAATAAATATTTTAATGTCACCAAATTTATTGATCATTTCATTTATGGTTTATACTTCTGGTGTTATGTTTAAGAAATCTTTTCTTACCCTGATCATAAAAACATTCTCCTTCATTTTCTTCCAAAACTTTTAAAGTCATGCTTTTTTCATATATAAGTTGTTTAATCTATTTAAATATGGTTCAATGTAGGGATCTAATTTATTTTTTCCATATGGATAAATAATTGTTCCAAAGTAGCTTACTGAGTCTTCTTTCCCTACTGATTTGAAATGACATATCTGCTTTAGACGACTTTCTGTGTATGAGTGAGTCTGTTTCTAGACTATTCTGCATCTTCCTTTGCTAATACCACACTTTCCTATTACTACAATATAAGTCTTGCTGTTGGAGTGAGTCCTCCTATGTTGAACTACCTCTTCAAAATTGTTCGGGCATTCTTGATCCTCTGTTTACCTTCCACTAATTAGATCAATTTGTGAACTTTAAAATCCTCATTTGAATTGTAATTGGAATATATTCAATTTATAAATTGCACAAAATCAACATCTTTAAAAATCAATTCTACAAATGCATGAATATTTTTGGAAATATTTTGGAAAAATCCATGTATTTTTCCATTTATTTAGGTCTTAAAGAATTTATAGTTTTTTTTTTTACATCTTTTGACAATTTCTTTATGGGTACTTGTACATTTTGGGTTGCTATTTTCACATATACATTTTTTAAACTATATTTTTCTAGGTGTCCATAGCCAGTGAATAGAAATTTACTTTCTTATTCATGCTAAAAATATATTCTTAAACTCTCCATTAAGGCACTTGTATAATCATGAATTATTTAGAGGGTTAAAAAAATTGTTTCCAAGTATACGGTTTGGTTTTAATTTTGCTACTGGTAGCTAACGGGAATGCAAGAAGGTAGTCTATATGATTCTTTATTGCATAGCAAGGACTGCCTGTGGCCTCGTGTGATCTTATTGGTAAGTAAGCTGGGGTGTGGAAAGAATATGTTCTCTACGTAGGTCTTTTTCAGTCATTTTCTCATGGATTTGCTCTAATCTTCTAAATCCTTTCTTTCTGTCATCATAGAGTATCAATTACTGGAAGAGGTGGATAAAATTCTCCCCCTGTGACTATGGAATTGCCCATTTATCTTTGAAATTTTGTCTTTTTTTTTTTACCTTCATAGAATTTGATGCTACGTTTGAGTGCTTTCAAGTTATAATTACATCTTCCTAGTGAATTGTTCCTTTTTATCTTTATTTAGCGACTTTTCCTCTAATATTTCTGTTGCTTGAAAGGCATTCCTTTCTACTATTTAACATTACCCACACCACTTTCACTGGGCTAATACAGGGTGTCCATAAAATTTATGTGCAATGTATTGGACACCCTGTATTTTGCTGATATCTTTCATACTTTGACATTTCAGTATTCCTTTGTCCTTAAGTTCTAAATGTGTCTTTTTTAAAAAAGAAAAAAAGCATATGGTTAAGACTTTTCTAATCCAATATGACTGACAATGTCTTTTTATTTGAGAGTTTAATTTTATTTATTTTCTGAATTCTGCTAGATTTGGATTTATTTGAGTCTTGTTTTAGGCTTTAGCCTTAATTTGACTTTTTTCTGCTGCTTTTCTTCCTTTCTTGCATCTATGTTATTGACCAATTTCTTCATATCCCATGGTATCATAGTATCCTCTCTACTGGTTTGAAAATCATGCATACAATTTCTCTTCTTCCATGAGTGTCTTCATGTAATTTTCAGTAAGCATACTTCATTTAACAAATTCTAAAGTTAATCTATATTGACATACTTCTCCCCCAAATGCCTGACTGTCAGAACTCCACCTAGCTGTGCCAATTTTCTTTATGCTAGTATGACCAGTATCTTCATTCCACCCCGTTTTTATACTCCTCAATTAGTCCTTTCGTATATATTAAATATTTTTTCAAAGTTATCTAATATTTTACATATTACTGCTTCTTTCCGAGGTCAGTTTCTTCTGAAGTATATGTCAAAGTAATTTTCTTGAAGTATTTTTCTTAATATTCTTCAAGTATATTTCTTCTGAACTAATTCTTTTAGCAAAGCTCTTTTAGTGGCAAATACTCTCAGTTTTTGTCTGAGAATGTTTATTTTGCACATCTTCTTGAATGATAATTAAGTTGTAATATAAATTGATGGTTTTCTCTCAGCACTTTGAGTATATTATTCCATTGTCTTCCAGCTTCCATTGTTGCTGTTACAAAGTTCCAATCTGATGTTCATTCTTTTATAGACAACGCTTTTTGTCTATGTATAAGTGTTCCTGAGATCTTGGCCTTTACACTTGGTCTTGTTTGAGTCATATTATGCTGCATTCAGTAGATGATTTCATGTTATTTGACCTTCTGGGTTCATAACTTTCATTAGTTTTCATAATACGTCTTGAACATCTAATGTGTGTTTGACCTCCATGTTCCACAGTCCTGGTCTTTCTTCCACATGTTCTATTTCTTTCTCTCTCTGCACAGGTGTCTGAATAAACCTCATATCTTTCTTTCTATTTGCTAGTTTTTATTCAGTGGTATGTAATCTTTGTTTTATCGTATTAAGTTTTAAATTGTAATTTTTGAGTTTCTGAGTTGTACTTGATCTCTTATTTAACAATCTGGTCTTTTTAGGTGGTGTCTTATTCTTTCGTTTCTTTATTAGTTCTTTTATGACTTATGACTTTAAACATGCTTATTTTATAATCTACTTCACAATTACATTTTATCTGAGGTTAACTATAGCTATTTGTTTTATTTGCTAACTTTGGGGTTTGTGGATTTTTTTTTTTATGTGTTTGGTAATTTTTTACTGTAAGTTAATCTTTCATTGAGGCTTCATGTGGGGGTAGGGGGTGGTATGCAAAGGGGTCTGGGCTAAAGGCATGGCCTTCCAGAAAGCTTTCATGTTTGTTTCTTCCTGGTGCCACAAGGGTACTATCATCCTGTGACATCATTTTGTATTAATTTTTTGGTGTGTCCTACCAAATGGGACGCTCTAGTAATATACACTTAAATATCATATTCCTGTGAGGGCACATACATGATTATGAATTTTAAGAGGACCCTTTTGCTCTTGTTCGATCTTCCTGGTCATCTCCCTGTGTGAGTAGGCAATAGTTTTTGGCTCATCCTCACACAGGGCTCTCAGTTCCAACTTCCCACCTACTGTTCGTAGGTCCCAGGCCTCCTCTTGTGTGCCTGCTGGTCATGAAAGCCTGGGATCCTGGACTGTCCAGCCAGTCCCCTCTCCTACTCCACCCCCAGCAGCCCCATGCGGGTTCACAGCTCTGTTTCAGTTTTGACCCTTCAAGTTTCTCTTATTTTCTTGCAGATACAGCTATACATTTGTTAGATTTTATTCAGCATTTCTAAACATTTGCTTAGACATTGTTTATGTTACACAGAAGCCCATATTACTGAAAAGTATTCAATCTACCACTAGGTAATCTAAAGGTGCACCTTCGAGCAGCCCCTTACTAGCCCACAGATGTGCCAAAGCTCATTGTCACACTTAACAGATTCCTTTGCATATATTAAATGGTCCTTTCTACTACCTATGGAGATATTTCTGAAGAAGGCCATTCTTCATGAAGCATCTGCAGGTTAACTACAGGCCACATTAGGATAAAAATCTAGGCTATCTCACAGCGTGCACCTGACGTGGGAATGCACGGGGGCAAGCAACAGCTCTAAGTCCTAACTTGGGGTCTCCTCCAAGGCAGAAGAAGAGTTTCCAGATGATTGATCTTCACTTTCCCTGGAAAGGGGAGGAAAGTGACTACAAAGGAGGAGCTTCTTACCTTTCTGAAACCACAAGTT
Organism: Nycticebus coucang; assembly: GCF_027406575.1. Taxonomy (NCBI): domain Eukaryota; kingdom Metazoa; phylum Chordata; class Mammalia; order Primates; family Lorisidae; genus Nycticebus; species Nycticebus coucang. The sequence goes on from NC_069788.1 coordinate 65,393,309, forward strand.
GTCACCTTCATGTCTTTCTTCTCTGTGTCTATAAAAAGAGAAAAAAACCACATCTTCAGAAAACACCGTGGTGTTTCACTGCCAAAGGAAAGCGTTCATCAGCCTTAAGCAAAGAACAAAGCCAGTAAGTCCCTTTTTCCGGGTCTCCTGACACTCGCTTTCTCCCACTTGCTTGTTACTTACATCGGAACTGGGGCTTTGCCATTTTATTTCTCTCAGAGAACATGCCGTGGAGCCCATCATAACATTTTGAACTCAGACATTTGAGAATATGGTTAGAATTTGGGAACAATGGTAGAAAGCTCTACAGTGTTCTATTGGTTCTCTTCACCAACCTCTCCCGAGCCAGGGGCCCAGAGGAAGGTATAGAGAGGGAGAAGTATTGGTTCATGATGTTCTCAAGAAGTTTACACAGCTGAATCCTGAAAGTACATGTTGCTGCCTGTCTGAAGTTCCACACATCTCTCTGAGGGTCCAAGGCAGGGAGGGGAAAGCTGGTACAGAGGACAAGGGCAGTCCTGTGGGCAGCAAGGGAATTAGTGAGGGGAAGATCCAGGGAGGGAGGAGAGAGCATCAGGAGTAAAAGGAACCGAGAGGGCCATGCCCTTTAAGAAAAAGTCCCATGGGCAGGGACCAGGGAACACACTTCTCGGCTCATCCTTAGACATCCTTCAAATGCTGAGCGAGTCATAAATCGGCAAAAAGAGGCTTGTGATGGATTAGAAATAGTCCCCCCCCCCCAGGCTTGCTGCCAGTGGATGGGGGACAAAACCCACAGTTAACTAACGCAGCTTCCTGGGTGGGCTGAACTGAGAAATGAGGAAGTTCCGTAAAAGGGGAAGGAGGGGGTTCCCCTCTGCCCCAAGCGAGCCTTCTGAACCTCCTTTCCAGAGAAGGGCTCTTGAGTGAAAAGAATATACTAATCCAAGCCGGCCAAGAAACCCACCTCTGCCACTGCCCTTAGCACTTGTGGGTGTCTGTGGCCAGAGGTGAGCCCTGCTGTGGTCGGCCCCTCCTGCCTCTCGGCCCGCAGCATCTCCGGTGGAGAGTTCTTATCCGCTGCCACAGGTCTTGGGCCCCCACTCCCACGGCCCTTCCCTCACACCCACAGAACCTTCACAAACACCTTCCACGCCTCATGCTTTTCCCCGAGTGAAGGCCTAAACACCCACGGGCTTTTGAGAACCACAGAGGGGCTGAAAGGAAAGCCCAAAGGGTGGCTATGTAAACTAGATTTTTTAATAAAATTTCCCCATTAGGTTTTTCCCTTAGGGTTACTTCTTAGTCACCCTGTACTTTCCAGTTATGAGCTTATTTGTTCACTTAATGAACCAAATAAATAGAAGGAACTCTTATATTTCCTGTACTTTTTCTTTCTTTTTTTCCCTTGAAGAAACTAAAAACATTTAGAGAGGTTGCTCAGCCTCCCTGAAGGCGGAAAGAGGCAGGTGAAATCATTCCTATGTTGAACATGAGGAAGAAACCACACAAGCTAGCAAGTGTTGCTAAAACAAAACACAGAGAAAGGGGTCTCAGCTCGGCTCTGGGGCACTGGGAGGAAAGGTCTCCCTCTGCCTTCGGTTCCCTCCAAGGACCATGTGAATAAAACCTTCCCTGGGATGAACGTCTTGGATGACAGTAACATCTATGCTGTAATCCCTCTTTACGAGCTTCTTCCCACTTCTTTGGGCTTGCTTTGTCCCTTTCTTGAAATTTCTTGCCCTGAATCACAGCCCGATCCTCCATCGGTTCATCCCAGTGTGCTCAGATGTCACCTTTCCAGAAGAGTCTGATTTAATGACCCTATATAAGGACCTAACTCCTGCCCCTCTCCCCACGTCATTGTTCTCCAGGGTACTTCTCAGATCTGATGTTATCTCACGTGGGTGTCTGCTTGCCTTGCACTCTGCCCCCTCCACTAGAACATGAGGCCAGGTCTCATTCACTTCTCTCAGTCTCAGGTCCTTAGAACAGCATCGGGCATATAGCAGGTGTTCAGTAAATGTTTGCCAAAGGGATGAAGACAGGAGGAAATTTGCACTTGAAGGGGATGTTGTGGCCATTTGCATCACCAGCTTCCATCTCATCCCTCCTTGTTTCCCTGCAGTGAGAGTTGACGCCAAGTGTCAAGTTAGGAAACAGTCCACACGACACCATCCACACTTCTCACAGCAGAAGTTTGAGAGATTCCCCAAACCACCCTCAGGTTTGATAATTCACTCAAGGGACTCACAGAAATACCAGGAAGCTGTAATAGTCATGATACCATTTATTATAGAAAAAAGATACAGATTAACACCATCTGAGGAAGAGATATATTGGGGGGGGGGCCCAGAGTCCAGGAGGGGTCAAGACCTGGAGGTTCCAGGTGTTTGCTACTGTGGAGTCGTGAGCAGCCTTACCTCCTCCTGGTCATGATAGGTGGCAGTGTGCCTGGGGTACTGCCAACCAGGACAGTTCATCAAACCTTGGTGTCCAGATTCATCAAGGCTCAATCACGTACCACTCACATGGCTGCCCATTAGTCCCCTGTCCCTCCAAAGGCAGAACTGATACCACCAAAAGCCTCCATCATAAATCTTATCATTAGATAAAGTGGCCAAAGCCCCCAAAGACACAAAGGCATTTCTATCAGTTGTGATATTCCGAGGGCCTAAAGAGCCCTTCCCCATAGCCCAAGGGCAAAGGCTGGAATTCTCTTTGGTGATAGTTAACTCTTCACTATACCCTGGCGGTGTAACTTTGTCACGCCCTTGAGCTGTGCATGGGAATACTCCGCCAACTCAGGTTCGGTAGTGTGACCTCTTGGCCATGGAATGAGGCAGAAATCAAGATGTGCTAATTCAACTTTCGTTCTCACATCTCGACCATTGCCATAAGAAGAAGATGTCCAGGCTAGCCCAACAGTCTCAGGGAGAAGATGAGAAACACATGGGGTACCCAACCACACCCCAATTCTGAGCTGACCTCCATCCCACAGGCTAACCACCCAAACTAAATAAATGCCTTCTATTATATGCTGCTGAGATTTGGGGATTTTATTTTAAGCAGCCTTACTGGGGGCATGGGTAAGTGATAAAGGTATCCAATCCTTAAAAACCATTTATATTTTGCTGTGAGTTTGCTGATCCTATTAGCGCTTCTTCTGTTGGAATTGAAACAGCGTAGATTGAGAAAATGAACACAGTTAACAAAGTTTGGATGGACACGGATGATGAAGAAAGTAATTTGGGGGGTCTAAAGCAGTGACTGCAAACCCAGGTACTTTCAGGGCTGGGAAGGTAACATGAATGAATAGAGCCAGTTTCCTGACAATGAATATGATCTATTGAGAACAAAACAATAGGGACTAGTGGGGACTATGGCAAATTAAACAGCAGTAGCCCATCTAAAGGGAGAAGCCATCACTTCACTCCTACCAATAGTTGCCATGTGAAAATGCTAACCCAGTGTTGTCAAATCTTTCAAGTATTTTTTCTCAAAGAAGCTGAGGATATAGATATTTATGAGAAATCTCTTAAATGCTACAAATGATTGATTTTTTTTTTTTTCAAAACAAGATGCAAGACAAACCAGACACATCGATGGCTGTCAGTGTGCAACTGCTCAGTTAAGTCATCATGTGCAACATCTGGTGGCAGCAGGCTCGTCTGAGACCTCAAAGTGAGGACCCTCAATGGCCTGAGTCAACATGAGGTGGCTGGTCATCTCAGGTGGGGCTGCGTGATGGGTTGCAGCAGAGAGAGGAAAAGTCATACCCAGAGGAGAGAGGACATGACAAGTGGACGTCCATGCTCTGTCATTTGGCCAGCAGCCTTTCCATCAAAGCTTAATGAAGACACTTAGGGGTTACAAAATGACTTGTTAATTTTTTTTTCCCTTTGGAGACATAACACCCATAATAATTAGGCAAGGTATAAGGTGTCTGTCTGAGTCACTTACATGCGTAACTCTGTGCTACGCTGGGGAATGTTTCAGGAACTTGAAACTACACCAGGGGCAGCACCACAGGACAAGTCTTTGCCTGGGGCTCAGGAGCAAGACCCAAGAGGCTGACACAGCCCCTGCCTAAGCCCCACTCCACCAAGCACAGCCCCAAACTGACCCTCCATTATGTTTGCAGAATCTTGCTCTTCAAAACAGAGAAGCATCAAGTGGGCTTTTTCCCTGTTGGTAACTAAACACTATGGACATCAGCACCTATGCTTTTTTCCGAAATGGAATTTAGCTGTAGACACGTAGAGCTGTCAAGTAAGTCCACAACTGCCTTTCAGGGTTTAATCTCCAGAGTTGGAGCCTGAGGTCGACTTTCATCTGCTCTACATGCACGAGAATTAGTTATTGCAAACACAAGTCGTTTGTGTGATGGTATTTGTTCAGCACCAGGCGTCACTCGCCTTCCCTCATTCTCTTGCTGCGCGAGCCCTGGGGACACTGCAGACATGAGAATTCTGGGGAAGGCCAGGAAAGGTCTCCCCCGCCTGGAAAGACCTGTGAGCAGCTGCATCAGGAAGAGGTCAGATGGCAGAGCATTTATCTCTAATCGCCATAGCAGCTGCGCAGCTTCAGGAACAAAAGCTCCTGAGGTTGCTTAAAGGTGTTATTTTCAAGAATGGGTATCAGCAACACTATTGAAAGCACATCCACTGGTACCTATAAGAAAAAAGAAACTAACGTCCACTGAGTGATACTCACCACACACACATAGCACACCAGTTAATCCTTATGGTGATCCCACTTTACACAGGAGAAAATCAATGCCCAGACACGCCTGGCCCTGCAGACCACTGTTAGATGCAGTAGTCATATGTCTTGATTCTTCCAGATTTGGAACTCTCTGTCCCACAGCTGAACCTTCTCCCCCGGTGGGATGTTACTGTTTTGCTGGGACAATGAGGAGCTTTATGTTCCTGTGCGTTTTTAATGTCCTACAAAATTTCTGTAGGACATTCTATAAAGACCCTCTAGGTACCACAAATGAGTGTGAAGCCAAAAGAGAAGAGAGAACTCAACTTAGTTCCTGGTCACTAACATCACAGGGCATCAAACAAGCTAAAGCTCCTTGAGGACATATAGACAGATACCAACACAAGGGCAGAATTTTGTGATGTCACTAAGGTGTCTTTCTCATGTCTCACGGCTAGCAGACTAGACCCTGCCTGAAAATCTAAACATGATAGCACCGTCCCCAATGGCAGACTTGCACAGGTCCAGAAAGTAGATCTGAAGAAGGAAAACAGGAAAAGGAGGGTGAGCTGTCTGGGAGCAGAGGCCAAGATCTCAACAGGCTCTGAGTGTGGTCAGGTGGGCCGAGCTGGAATGGGACAGACAGAGCGGGTGTGAGGAGGGCCAGGAAGTCAAATAGATGGTCAGCATTAGAGGTGTGACAGTGTGTGCCAGGGGCTAAGACTGAGGACAGGAAAGCAAGTCCAGACACCTCGCCCAGAGGGCTCCCAGCAACTAGAAAGAGTTGGGCAGGACCAGAGCAGCCTGGCTGAGCCAGAGCATCTCCCACAGAGCCCCACCTGGGATCAGACTTGGCCCTTGAAACTCTTGAGCTGATTTTGAGAGCCTTGATCAAAGGACATCTCTGGGGACTGGTATTCTTTAACTAACTTAGATGTTTGGGTTCAAACATGTCTGGAGAAGAAGAGTTAGAATTCTAGGTTTTGGGATTTGAAGATACACCTCTATGAGAGTGGGTGTGTGTGTTTATGAATAACTGTATGTGTGTGTGTGTGTGTGTGTGTGAGTGTGTGTGAGTATGTGTGTGTGAGTGTGTGTATGTGCATGAGTGTGTGTGTATGTGCGTGAGTGTGTGTGTATGTGTGTGTGTATGTGTGTGAGTGTGTGCGTGTGTGTGTGTGCGCGCTTCTGCAAGATCTGAAGCATCTCCTGTGGATGGGGATTCAGGGCAGGTTATCCCCAAGCAACACTGCGCTCTCTCTCTCTCAGCAGAGGGACCTATAGGAATGAGTGAATACCTCCAACCCCACTGCTCCCCCCACCACCCAGACCCTACCTGTCAATCTCTGAACCCCACCCTGACAGAAAGAGCTGGTGGGACCTTTTCTCTCCTATACACGAGGATGGCTTTTCTTGCCTGCCCTGTCCTGTGTGACCACAGCTTGGGGGACCCCAAGTTCAGTGTGCATTTTTCTTTTACCTCAAAACGACGTTAACTTCCAAATTATTATACAGCTATGACTAAAAGAAAAACTGAATCTGAATTTTATTTCTGCCATCTCAACAGGTCACAGGCCGTAATCTTTAATTCTTACTAAAGACCCAGCTCTCATATGCTGTGGGTCCCATTTGTCATCTCACATAAGGGCCCCATTCTAAGTCCATTAGTGACTCCTGCTCCCTGAAAGGTGGATCTCCTTGATACTATGAGAATGAGCAGGTAGAGTGTTGAGTTAGAAGAGAGAGTACTGAGTCACAATTGTGAAGACCCAACGCATGGCTAAAGCACTCCTGAGGTCACACATTCACCCAGGGTTCCACAATACTTTAGCTTCTCAAGGTGGCTCAGGGCCAGTTTGCCTGGCTGGGACACTTACGTTCTTCAGTATCTGGCTTCAAATGTTTTGGGCTTCTCAGGAAGTCTGGTTGGGAAAGGAAGCTTGAAGCAGGAGAGTGTTTTTCAGCACTTAAAACACTGAGGGGAAAGACTCAAGGCTTTGATTTCGAAGCCAGGGCAGGCTCCCCAGGTTGGCTGGGATCCTTGTGGTTTGAATGGGGTTTTGCTTATTTGACTCTCTAAGGCAGTGGTTCTCAACCTTCCTAATGTTGTGACCCTTTAATATAGTTCCTCATGTTGTGGTGACCCCCAACCATAAAATTATTTTTATTGCTACATCATAACTGTAATTTTGCTACTGTTATCAATCAGATATTTAATCTGATATGCAGAATATATTTTCATTGTTATAAAGGGGTCGCGACCCACAGGTTGAGAACCGCTGAGTTTAGGTTTACCCGCGTGAGTTTATAATACCAACCTCCACACCATCGAGGACTCCCAGGCTCTTCCCCATGGTGTAGCTCACACCAGCCCCTCAGGAAGAGCTCTCTAGGACCACCCTCAAGGTTCTCTGCCTCTGGGTTTTAATAAACCATCTGATTGTTCTGCCACCTGCATACTTCCCCCACTCTTATTTATTTTGGATGGGAAAGAAGTTGGTAGATTGCTTGTAATTATACCACAATTTTAAAAGAGAAAAACATAAATATGAATTCATATGAAAAATATGAATTCATATGAAAACCTGATCATTTTATTGTCTATTTTAGGTGACATAAAATAATTAAAGTGTTTTTGTTTATATATATATATTTTTTTTTTTTTGCAGTTTTTGGCCAGGGCTGGGTTTGAACCCACCACCTCCAGCATATGGGGCCAGCGCCCTACTCCTTTGAGCCACAGGCACCACCCCTGTTTATAATTTTTTGAGCTTATCTCCAAGATGAAATCCAGGCTTCCTCTTGCACGTCTCACAATAGGAAATGGTTTCTCTCCTTCCACCTTTTTCGTTTCTTCTGCTGACAACCATGCAATGATTCTTTTAATTTTTCATTATAAAACACATCTTCCCATTTATCCTTTCCCCAGTGTCAGAGGATGATGGCCTTTCCCTCTGTCCTGAATTTCTGTTCTTCACATTGCTCACAAGCTGAGTGATGAGATTTCTCCCATATGAAAGGGGTGTCTGCACTTTTTTTCTACTCTCCTTATCTAAGCTGTAGCTGTTTACAACTGCAATTTCCATCAGCCAGAAGAATAATTTTTCCACCATTTGTGGAAAAAGACCTCCCAGTAAATCTGTAATATCCACAGTACTGATGAGCTCTGTCCCCTCTCCCATAAACTTTTCTAAAATAACTATCAGTTTTTCAAATTGAACAGGCTGTTTCTTCCTAGAACCAACAATCAACGGTGTTTGAGGGCCAAAGAATATACTCAGCATTGTCACAAACCTCTTGTCATGGAATGAGTGGCACAAAAAAAAAAAAAAAGTTGGATGTCTTCTGACATCAGAGCAAAAGAAGAAAATTATTATGCTGGACAATAATAATTGTCTGACAGAATCAGAAAGGTTAAGAAGCAGCAATCTCTACATACAAATCTCTGGGACAAGCCTTTAGACTCTGACTTCACAGCTAAATTCAACCCTGGAAGAAAACTGGAAAGGGGTGCAGGGCAATTTCCAGGGGTGACAGAGATTAGGCCTTCCTAGCGCTGAAATTCTGCAGGGCCCTGAGGAATGATTCATTCAGATACCAGTGCCACCCCCTCTCATTGCAGCCACCTCTAGCCCCTCCACCTCTGCCTCCATTCATGAAAAGTTTAGGGTCTAGCTGACTGTCTCACTGTCATCACAATCACATGGATAACCCAGCCTGCCTCAGCCCTTCAGTGATCTCCTTGTTGACATCTTCTACCCCACCTTATTCACCCACTCCCAATATCATTCTCTAGATTAATATCCAGAATCATTGTCTCCTTTTCCATACATGCCAACATTTCTTAGACCCCTTTAGGTCTTAAAATCTAGGTCATGTAAAGATGCCATCCCCAAATCACTTTAGGACCTCTGATCCATTCACTCTATCATCTTCTTTGCACCCATCCACCTCCTTGTCCAGGTGGGGTCACTATGCTCTGCTCACTTACATCCATGTTCCTTACACTGCTCACTGGCTCACCTCATTTATCATACTTGCTGGGCAAAACACCAAGTGGGTTTAAACTTAGTTTCTGGCCTGCTCAGCCTCTAAACTTGAGTCATTATATGAGGCTAGAGAAAAATACAACTATGCTGACTGGTTTTTGCTTTACGTTTATGACCACAAACCCCAAGTGAGCCCTCCACATTGTCCAGGTAATTCCCTAGTCAACTTACTCTGTAATCCCCCTCTGCAAGGTGTCAATTTATCATCTTCTCCTCTCTCCTCCCTCAGCTGATGACCTTGCTTCTAATTTTTCTAGAATTCTTGTCAACAACAAATCTACCAACTTCTCAAATCTGTATTCTCTGGTCCCTTTCCAAGATTTCTCCACTTGTGCCTGTTCAAAGACAACACAATTGTCCCCTCTCTCTTCTGACCCAACAATCTACTTGCTCATCTCATCAGCCTAGAAATATTCTGCAATAATTCCTCTCTAAAAAAATTCTGTGTGAAAGAAGAGTGGTTCTACATGATATGAGGACATGCTGTGAAGCCCATGGTGCATATCAAAACAGTGTGACACTAACATATACAAATACAGATCAATGAAACAAAATAAAAAGTCAAGAAATAGACTCAAATACTTACAGAAATCTAGGTCATGGAAAGGTGCCATCCCCAAATCACTGGGGTCAAAATAGTTTTCTTAGTTCAAGACAGTCAAACAACTGGATAGTCATTTGAAAAAAATAAAATAAATTATATCTATTTCTCACACCATGCACAAGAATAATTGCCAAATGAATCAGAGAGCTACATGCAAAGGGAAACTACATAAGTACTAGAAGAAAACATGGGTGAACTTGTATATAACCTGGGTGGGGAATGATTTGTTAATGTGACAAAAAATCCAGATGCTATAAAGAAGAGATTAATAAACTTAACTATGAAAAAAGGGGGAACCATAAGCACAAAGCACAAAGGAGAACTGACAGAAAAATATCTGCAGCATAGATCAGAAATCATTAGTATTTAATATTAGAAACAACTTCTAAAAGATAAGAAAATAGATCAAAAATCCTACAGAAAAATTGGCAAAAGACACAAACAGATAATTCACTAAAAAAGATATATATTGACTCTTAAAAGTATGAAAATATGATCAAATTGGCTCATAATAAAAATGTTAATTAAATACACCTGCATTTTTAACTCATCAAATTGGCAAAAAATAGTCCAAAGGTTTAACCATTCACACTGCCAGTAAGGCTAATGAAACAGGCACTCTGGTGCACTGCAAGTGGGAATGTGATATAATACAACCCCAGTGGAGGGAACTCAGCAATACGTAAAAAAACTATGCATGTATGCTTCTACCCAGCAATTCCGCATCTAGGAATTCACCCCAAATAGATCCCTACCACAACACAAAAATACAGAGGCCCATGGTTATTCACTGCAGCATAACTTACAATTTCAAAATATTAGAAACCACCTAAATGCCCAAGAAAAGGAGATTGGTTGAATACAATATGGCACACGCACAATTGGGTACTAAAGAGATATAAAAAGTACAAGGAAGGGCTCTGTGAATTGGTAAGGAATGATCTCCAGGAGACATCATTGAGGGAAAAGGCCGAGTGCAAAGACCATGCTGCCTGTGTAGTGTGCTATCTTTTGTGAAGGAAGAAGGGAAATCAGACTTGCATACACCTGCTTCTCCTTATAAGAAGCAGTACAGAAGGAACAAACCAAAATGTCCTACAGCTGGTTTCCCCCAAGGGGTGTGGAGGATTGGGGTGTAGAAAATATGGGACCAAATGATGCTTCTCTGAGCATGCTTTTCTCTATAGTTTTAAATTTTGGTAGCATCTTAAAGTTCTACCTATCCAAAACTTAACAGTGAAGTTTAATACCCACTACCTATTTGCCCTTCTGTGGGTATCCGTAGCCTGATTTTTCTTGGGAAGGAACTCCTCCCACACAGCCCCTGTGTGTTTCACAGGTCACCTCTCATAAATTGGGGGGGAGAGGGGTGACCATTGAGAGCATCGCATTTCCCTGGCCATGGGACCTGAGTTACAAATGGGCACCTAAAACAAATGCGTCAGTGTACGCCACGAACCTTTAGCTTCTCTGCTTCAGAGAGGCCACCTTCCTCTTTTTTACTGCACTAGAGTCCAGGAGGTGATGGACCCAGAGTAACCAGCAGCCCTCTTGGAAGTATGTGAAGCCTTTAAATGAAACCAGAATAGAAGGAAGAGAGAAGGGATGAGAGATGAACAGATCACTTCTTGGAAATACCATAAAGCCCCTGGCTCAAGCCTCTGCCCATTGTCACTGATTGCATGAGCTAGCCATTGGCCTAGCTTTTGCCTATGCCTGATTGAGCTGGGTTTCCTGTCACATGCATTCAAACAGTCTCAACTGGTATACTAGCTCAAAACTCTCATTGTACAGATGTAGAATCTGAGGCCCAGGGAGGTAAAGGGGGGACAGGTTCCAGGCGCTGACAGATAATAGTGAAGATGGCACTGAGACTCAGACCCTCCATGTTCAAGTTCAGCTTACACAGTCAGTGTGGTAGAAGGCCTTCACCCTGGCTACCTGAGGGAGAAAGCAGGGGAGAAGTTACATCCAAGGTAGAAGAAAAAGAGAGAGAAAGCAAGCGAGGCTTCCTCCTCCACAGCCCAGTGCAAGCCACACCCCCTTTGGCAGTGCAGGTCAACCTGCCCTGACTGTCCACTGGTGTGGATCTGGATAGGGACACCTCCAAGTGGGGATTGGAGATGTTCCAAGGTCGTCATGTGTGGCCATCAAGGCTCCAGTGACAGACAGTAAGATGAACTTCACAGGAGAGCGCTGTGACTTCTCAGCCACCACAGACTTTGGGGGTCCAGAAGGTGAGAGTAAAAGGAAGGAAGCTTCTGTGACTCCAGACACAGGCACATCAAGATGTGTGCTGGGAAAACTCAGCAACAAGGAAATCAGCCACGTGGCAGCGAGATCCCCGGCCTTGGAGTCAGCCGTGGGTCCAGATCTAGACTGCTCCACCTGGGGCATGTGGACGAAGGTCAAGGGAGGATAGTAAGAGCACTACAAGAAACCAATGCTTACAAGAGGCCTCGGTTAGACCCTCTCCTAGGGTCTTCCCTATAGCAGCCCACAGGCTGTAGTAACAGGCCATCACAGAGTTTTTAAAATAAGCCAGCCAGTGTTAAACTAATTGGAGTAGTTCACATAAAAATGCAGACTTCTGCCTTCTCTTGAAAACAGACAAGGCTTGACAACAGCTGGTTAGAGTCAGGACTCTCAATGCCCCCTTGAGCCAGATGTGAGAGGGTGATGAGCCTACCAGGTCCCCATCCTTCATCCCCATCCAGAGCATCTGGAGACCTGGGGATGGCTACCAGAGGTCGTTTAGGATCCCACACTGCCCTTTGTCTCACACTGGGGACTATTGCTGTGCACTCATGTTATCTTCCAAAAAGGGGAAGAGAAGGCTTAGCCGAGAGGCCTCGGCCATTCCCACCTGTTTCCTAAGCTATCCACCAGCTTTACTTCTGACACAACCGATTGTTCATCCCTGGCAGCCTCTGAGTTTCCTGGCACAACTGTAAATACGAATTCCTATATCAAGTTCAAGGATTAAAGAGAGGAAATGAGAATTAAGACTCCAGTTGAGATAAAAACCCTAAGATATCTGCCTAGATAAGAGTCCTGCCAGTGATCAGTAGGTGGATCCAGGACACAGGGAAGCAGTTTCAGAGGCAGAGATGACAGGTGCTGGCCACCAGACAGGGGCACTAGTGATGTGACAGCCTGAGCCAGACCAGGGCCAAACAGGTGGCACTCCTGATGGCACTCATAGGTCCAGCTGGGGGACAGGAAATCAGGCAGACATTTACAAAGGCTTGGCAGCATTCTGGTGACTCCCCATGTGTAACCCACAAGAGGCCACATTTAGTCTTAAAATACTTACAGGGAAGTTCCTCTGAATTGAATGTTATGCTTTAACAAAGGAAGTCAACCTTCTCAGTAAAGCTGGTGAAAGGTCTATGAAAATTTAATTAAATTTCAACCAGAGACACTCAGTGATGTTCATTATGCAGCTCAATTCACACAAAGCCCTTGTTCTCAAATTTGGCTAACGTGACGGTCTCACACATATAAGAAAGAACGCCTCCTAGGCCGTAAGGTATGATTATATATCCATGGCACTGTTCAGCCCGTGTTTTGAGAATCAGCAAAGCACCTGAGCTGATAAGGATGGTGGATGTCCACTGAGGATATAGGTTGGTTTAGGATGTGCCTGTTTAATTATTCAATAAAATTTATTTTCCAAGTGTATAAGATTATAAAGCCATCATGCTTAACACTATGTGGTCACAGCAAGAATGGATAAATGCTGCCTTTCCCTGGAAGGTACTGGCCGGTTGGGGGCAAGTGTGTATCTGGGGTTGGGGGAAACAAGGGGAGTGAGGATGCCCGTGCAAATTACCTGCTGCTCTTCCCAGTGGCGCCCAGGCAAGATAATATTGCCTAAAGTAAACGTTTCTTTGTAAGGATTTTTTAACCAGACTTCCCTGGCTGAAATGTCTGTTTAATAAGGGCTATGACCTACTCTTACAGCATTGCCTGAGGCTAGCAGTGTCCATATAATACCAAACTAAACCCTAAAAAGGGAAAAAGTCATCTGATTGCTTCCAAATAACAGGATGCTTACAATTTGTGTGTGTGTGTGTGTGTGTGTGTTTATTTTAAAGTCACCATTTGTTCTTTTCAGGTTTTTGGGTTGTTTTTTTTGGCTAGGGCTGGGTTTGAACCCACCACCTTCGGCATATGGTGCTGGCGCCCTACTCCTTTGAGCCACAGCACCACCCACTAAAGTCACCATTTGTTAAACATGCTATGAGCTGGCTGCTGTCCTGGGACTTTACATTTATTTTCTCATTTAATCTGCACGACAACCATAGGAAGTAACTGGGATTATCTCCATTGCGCATTGAGGATACTAACACATAGTGAGGTTCAGTAATGCTTAAGTTCCACCTAGACTCCTTCTGAATCTTGTGATCTACATGGGAACCTTAAAAGTAGAAGCTGGCCTGTGTTTAGAATACAGTCTGCACCAGTCAGGTGTCTGTCGTTCTACCCACACCACTCTTGGCACAGGGATGCTGCCAAGCGTTAGGGACAATGCTTCCAGGGACGGTGTCTTGGTATCTATAAGACATCCAGAGGCCACAACCCCAAATCAGCCCTTCAGCCTTCCCCCACCCCACCCCGCAGCAGCCGCCTGCCAGAAAAACCAAAAGAAGAACTTGCCGAAGCTGTCACGGATCTTGTCACTTGCGCACGCTGATACGTGGCTACTTCTGGGTTTGGGAAGGGAAGTAACATTGACATCATAGAAACCTAGAACTAAAAAAAGACTGGAAACATTCTTCTTGCCCAGGCACCTCTGTGAAGCAAGCTGCAGCTCTCTCTCCTTGCTTCTCTCCCAAGAGTAGCAGGAGGTACTCTGCCTCCTACAGCGATGACTGCCAGTGTTTGTCTCCCAAAGAGAGACTTTCTCTCCCAACTCCTCAAGTTCTTATTGAACTTCAGTCTGCTATTATTTTCTTCACCCAGGAAGGCCAACTAGTCATTACTAGTCTTCTCGCAAACGTCCAAACTCTTAAACATAGCATTGGAGGTGATTTTTCATTTCAGGGTGGCTAAACACAATTATCTAGATCTGCCTTCTTCACTTGGTTCCTACACTGTGAGGGATTGGTATCTAAATTGTTCACAATGTTTTCAATATTTTTTCACATATGCGACTGTGGTACTTTGAGTTATTGCTTCTCACTCTTGACTCTCTCCCTGTTACACAATACACCCCCATGGCCTTTGCCATATGACTTTGTAGTAAGCTCTCGCTAGAATTAGTGCAGTGTTTTTCCTCACCCCACTGAAGTTTGACTCAGCCATATAAATTTGCTTTGAATGACAGGTATCAATGAGTGATGTCAGACAGGCTTTAAAAGTGCTTGCATGATTTGACGTGACCTCTTGTGTTTTTGCCGTCACCATGAGAAGACAATACCTAGGTACTGCCAGGCCCAATAAAGTACAAAATAGGCCCCAAGTAAGCCTGTCGCTTGGACCCATGCCCAGAGGAGCCCAGCCAAGATCAGCTGAACCCCTGTCAACCCACAGACATGTAAACTTAAAAACCTTAATGACAAAAGCCATTTTTACTGGAGTTAGGTGATATGTCATTGTGGTTTGCATTTGCATTTACCTGGTGATAAAGATATTGAGCATTTTTTCATGTCTTTTTTGTCATTAGACTATTTTCCTTTGAAAAGTTTCTATTCATGTCTTTTGCCAACTTTATAATGGGGTTGGTTTACTTTTTCTTGATGATTTGCTTGAGTTCTTTGTAGAGCCTAGTTGTCAGCCCTTTATTAGATGTGTAGCATCGAATATTGCCCATCAATACACGAGTGGATTAATAAATACATGAGTGTACACCATGGAGTATTACCCAGGGTAAAAAAAAAATGATGATCTAGTATCTTTTGTAACAACCTAAAAGCAGCTGGAGACTATTCTTCTAAGAGAAGTATCACAAGAAAGGAAAAAACCAACACCATATGTACTCAAACTAAATTGGAACTAGTTAATCAATACTTACGTGCACATAAGAAAGTAAAACTCAATAGAAATCAAATATGTGGGGGGGGAAGGGGGCTGGGTAAATTCACACCTCATGGGTACAATAGACATAGTCTGGGTGTAGGGCATACTTATCACTTAGATTTAAAATGTACAAAGGTAAATTATTCAACCAAAATGTGTGCACTCCTATAATATTCTGAAATAAAAAAATTAAAGTTTGTGATATCAGCCATGGAGACATCATGGAGACAGGGTTACTTGTTATACAACATTATTGCAGTAATAAATGACACATAAAATCACCAAAATAAAACCTAATCCAGACTATGGCCAAATTACTACCTGATCCTTGCATGGTACACTCCTGAGACTGCCTCTCCCACGAAAACTTCCCTGCCTATTTGAGCCCCTTTATAATTTGACCATCCAAACCTTTCTGTGCGTGTGTCCTATATTTGGGACCCTATTGTTACTCAATATAACACTTTCTAAACTCAGCCCAATAGGTTATTTAGTAGTTGCATATTTGAAACCTTACCAATAAGAGTATAAATGCGTTGAGAATAGGGGCCACATGAATACAGTATGGACCATTAAATACTCTAATTACAAATATTCTGTACCACAATCTCCCATCATTGAACAAGGCTTCCAGTTTTAGCTGAACACACGTCGTATCATGGAGCTAGTGTAAGGCTATGCGCACGGTAGACATACGAGGCATTCAAATATTTATGGAATACCCATTGGAAAGGCAAATGTAATTGAGTTTTTGTCAATCAAATAGCTACTTCTGATCTATTGATATTCTACTTCATATGCTTTATCTTCTTTTGATAAAGTTAATATTCAATTATCAATTCTATGAGATACTGCATTTAAAGGTTTCCCTTTCCCATACAAAGTATGTCAGTAGAAATAAATCTGATCTGGAGAAGCCATCTATTTAAAAGGTCTATAATGTAAGATGTTGTGCAAAGCAAATATTCACTTCCAATTTGACAGTTTTATACGTTTCATTCTTTATTAATAAAATACACTTTCATGTGTGATAACCAATAATATTTTATTTTCATATCCTTTATTTGAGACCAGAGAAAATTCTTCAGTATCACATTCTTTTTCCATGGTTTAGTTTCACCTGTAGTATAGTTCCTCTTTATATTTATGTCACCAGAAAGTTTTTCTTTTTTATATTAGAGGATTCAATGAACTGGGCTTTTAAAAAGAGACATATTTACTTTTCATATACGGGAACTTTCCAGATGACTGGTCACATTACTACATTCACATGGTACATTGACCTGGACTTAAAAAAAACACACACACACACAGAGGAACAATGAAATAAGCCTTCCTCCCTCTCCATTTATGGGCATAACCAGCAATACACCACAACTGATTTTGTGATGTGCCAGAAATTACATATCAAAATGGATCCCTAGTGAATGATGCCCCATGATCATATCAATGTGCACAGCTATGATTTAATAAAAAAAAAAGAAAAAAAATAGATCCTGTTCCTTCAAGGAACCCATTTATTCTGAGAAGTTACCAGTGCTCAAAACTGTACTGAAAGTCTTTTTTTTTATGATTTCCTTCAGTGCCTGCTATATATTTTTAAAATATTGTTAAAGGCAGAAAACGTTTGTCCTCGGAGAATAGATGTGATTTTGGAAATACGAAAAAGACATGTGGAAATAAATTTAAGGAAAAAGTCATGTGAAAACAGAAAGAAGAGAGTCAAGCTGGGTGATATATAAAGAAGAAATTGAGATTTGCCCACCATCTCCCAACTCAGATATAACCGCCATCAACAACACCTCAGTATATTTGCTTCCAGTAAGTTTTCTAGGTATCTATTTTAACACAAATGGGATAATGCCACACGTGCGGTTTTGCATCTCCCTTTTTCCTAGTCAATGTTCCCATTGTTCTCAATTTCCGAGGTGCAGAGAAGCGAAGTAGCAGGCAAATAGTCATACTTCAGGAAGTGATCTAATTTCTAAATTCTTTCAAAATGCATTGAGGCTGAAAAAAGGTGAACAGTTGCACTAAAAGAATATTTGCGTGATCTCCCATTCCTTGTTCCTTGGAGATAATATCTTGCACGAACACTATTTGGTACATCGCCACAGTACATGACAAATGAGAGAGAAACCAACAATGAGAGAGAAGAAAATGATGTGGTTTTAACAGAGAAAAGGAAAATGAGATGCCAGCCCAGTGGTTCTCAACCTTCCTAATGCCGCAATGTATTTTCATTGTTAAAAATGGGTCACAACCCACAGGTTGAGAACCACTGTGCTAGCCCAAATTAATCATTTATGTAGTAGACAATCACTATGTGTAGTGGTGGGGGGCATGTGTGCATAAACATGGCTTGCATTAGAATCACAAAAGATCACTCCCAAATTCTCGGAAATGGGGTAAAATCAGTTGAAATGCAAGAAGCACCACTTAAGGCAGGGTCGGAGAAGATGGAGTGACTGCTTACATCTACCATGTCCTTTCAAAAAGTGAGAGGGATTGCCCTATAAGTACACAAGCCCTATCAGCACACAGACCTAAGTCTGTTTTCCAAACTCCAACCCTAAGCAATCAGTGAGCTCAGCGTAGCTGCACCAGTATGTTAAACCTTTGTGAGTCCAGTTCAGGTGGATGGTGGGTTATGTCTTAGACTCCCCCGTCTGGATCGCGCTCTGTAAACCTAGAAACAAGAACTGAAAATGTTCAATCTCTCTTTGTCCCAACAATTGAGGCCATGTCTCCACCATCCAACAGAAGACTCTGAGTTAGAAATTTTGTTTGATTTGGTCCCAAACAAGTTATTGCAATCTTCATGCTGAAGTTGAGATGCCAAAGATCCCTGTTAAGGACTAAAAGTTCTTTCATATGTTGATGGTATTAGGAGATAGGGCCTTTGGAAGTGATTAGTTCATGATGTTGGAGCCTTCGTGTGTGGGATTAGTACCAGTGAGCTCTTATGCTGCTTCCACCATGTGAGGACACAGCAAGAAGATGCCACCTGTGAACCAGGAGGGGAGTTCTCATCGACTCTGCTGGTGCCTGGATCTTGGACTTCCCAGTCCCCTGAATTGTGAGAAATAAATGTTGATAAGCCACCAAGTCCATGGTATTTTTGTTACAACAACCCAGACAAAGACTTGTTACCATTTTGCCCTTTGCTGCTTAAAAAATTATTTTTCTGTGAAGGCAGTTTAGCCTAGTGGAGAGAGTGTCAGTTTTAAAATACAACATATTCTCCTTTCCCCACTTGCTGACTTACTCAGTGTTGGAGAGTGACTGCATCTGCCTCAAAATGAACTTCTCCACCTGTGCTAAAGGTGAAGAAATCAGGGCATAAAAGTATGCCACAAACAATACAATTGGGAGGATTCTACGAAGCCGGGTCACCTCAATTGAATGTAGATACAATTCCATAGATTGAGAGAAGAGTAACTAATTAAGAAAGTTAGTCATTGCAATGTGGTTCCAGGCAGAGCCCTGCCTCTGCCCCCCTTACCTCATCTTGGGCCAAGCCTGAGGAGAGAAGATGACGATAGCAGCCCCAATAGCTTGAAAGACCCAAGTGTGTGCATAAAACCTTCAAAATCTGTAAAACCTTCGAAATCTGTAAGACCTCAAAGTCCCTTGAGCCCAGCAAGGTGAGAAGCAGTAGAGCAGAAATTGCTAGGTGATAGATCAAGGCAGAAAGGGGCTGTGTCAGCACAGCTGGGCATTTTCTGTGCCTGCTAGAGGGGCAAAGGAATGGTTGACAGGAGCTGGAGCCAAAGGCTTCATCAGGATGAGGGAGGAGCAGTGGCAGGGCCACCCACAATGGGGACCGAAGGTAAAGCATGAACATAGACACACAGGACCACGTCCACAGTGACAGGCCATAACCCCACCAGGCCCCACTGCACCCCACATCACCACCTCCACCTTTGCAAGGAGAAAGATTAGATTTCTGCAATGCTTGGGAATTGGGAGCACTAATAGAAACTGCAATTGAAATTAAGCATCATCATAAAAGTTACAGTTTTTGCAGTCTTGACATGAGCACTCACTACATGAATAAAGCATCTGTACACATGGTAATTGCACAGTACCTTACACCATGATGACTGTTGACTGGTTATATTAATATTTCTGTCTGCCTTCTTTCTCCAGAGGAGTTGAGACACTAACTTTGCGCCCCAAAAATAAGGACAGAGTTTGTTTCTTTATAAAAATAATTGAGAGATTCCCATATGCCATCTCCTCCCACCTACAACAGATTGTGTTTTCTGCAGTCAGTAGTCATGCTCCCATCCCCCATCGCTTGACTTTGAGGTTGGCCACATGGCGTGAGTCGACCAATGGGACGTGGCTCACATAGTGGCATGCCAGCCCAAATTGACGGCGAGAGGCAGTGTCCTTTCACTTCCTGCCTTGAGAAAAGGATGCCCCAGGTGACCACAGCCCCTTCAGCCCGGGTCTCAGAACAAAAGACACCTGGAACAGACTTGAACTGGGCCCAAAACTTGGAACCAAGCCCGCCAAATCCAAGGGAGCCCTCCAAATTCAGGCAACACACAGCTGAATGACAATTGATGTACAGTTAATGAGTTTGTTTTCATATGCTGTTAAAATGTGGGGTTGGGCGGCGCCTATAGTTAAGTGGGTAGGGCTCTGGCCACATACACCAAGGCTAGTGGGTTCAAACCCAGCCCAGCCCAGCTAAAAACAACAATGACAACTGCAACAATAACAACAAAATAGCCGGGTGTTGTGGCAGGTGCCTGTAGTCCCAGCTACTTGGAAGATTGAGGTAAGAGAATCGCTTAAGCCCAAGACTTTAAGGTTGCTGTGAGCTGTGACACCACAGCACTCTACCCAGGGCGACAGCTTGAGACTCTGTATCAAAAATAAATAAGTAAATAAATAAATAAAATGTGGAGTTGTTAGGCAACAATTCTACCTAACCCACTCCCAGCTAAGACCACCTTTTGCGTATCAAAGTAAAGAAAGGGAAGAAAGGGAAGGTGGCTTAGTGAACAAGGACAAGAAAACTTTAAGAAATGAGAAGAAATTACTTTGTCAGGAATTTTTGTTTGTCAGTGCTAGTACAAGGTGGAGTGACAGTGTCAAAAGTAAAGCAAGGATGGGAGAGGACCCACCGAGCTCTAGAGAGCTGTGAGCCTCAGGGACCTCAATGCGAGGATGGGTTCAGGGGGACACGGTTCTGTCACTCCCTCTCCGACTCCCTCCTCCCTTAATTCCCAGCATCACGTAGCACTCTCTCCATTTTAAGGAGTTCAACTCCTTCTAAGCGTTAAGCTTGGTAAATAAACTTTTATGGTTTGCAATCAATTCTACATTTTGCTAGATACCCTATTTCGACTTAAAACCCAGCAGATGTACATTTCATATTGATTTGGGTTTGCAATTTGAATTGCTTTTGTTTTGTATTCATGTTTGTCAAAGAACAGATGTTTTCTCCCTGTGTCTTTTAAGAGTAGTTGAGTATGCTCAGGAAGGTACAGCTGATACAGAGGTCTCTCCCTGAGCGGCTGGGTCAGTTATAAATTGCTCTGTGGTTTTTCCTAACCCTGTAACAGCTGAAGTAACACTTAGCAGCTGAACAGTTAGCCTATTTATTTAATTTGATTTTGATTTTCCATTAAGCCCTCATGATTAATTTAAATAGGTTCTGAAATACCAAATTGAAATGTGAAGTTATTTGGCATAAAGGGGGATTAAGAACCAAAATATGAATCAAATAAAATCCATTTTGCAAATCTCCAGACCTGTCCAATAAATCGCTCAGGGAACCCACACAGACGTGCTCCTTAAGTGTCTATGAGCATCAATATTACATTCGTGCTTCGTAAAAATAGCCTTCAAGAAGGATGTTTGGAGAACACTTAGAGACCTAAAAATAGACCTGCCATTCGATCCTATAATTCCTTTACTAGGTTTATACCCAGAAGACCAAAAGTCACAATATAACAAAGACATCTGTACCAGAATGTTTATTGCAGCCCAATCCATAATTGCTAAGTCATGGAAGAAGCCCAAGTGCCCATCGACCCACGAATGGACTAGCAAATTGTGGTACATGTATACCATGGAATATTATGCAGCCTTAAAGAAAGATGGAGACTTTACCTCTTTCATGTTTACGTGGATGGAGCTGGAACATATTCTTCTTAGCAAAGTATCTCAGGAATGGAAGAAAAAGTATCCAATGTACTCAGCCCTACTATGAAGCTAAATTATAGCTTTCACATGAAGACTATAACCCAACTATAGCACAAGACTATGAGGAAAGGGCCAAGGAAGGGGAAGGGAGGGGGGAGGTTAAGGTGGAGGGAGGGTAATGGGTGGGGCCACATCTATGGTGCATCTTAGAATGGGTACAGGCGATTGCACTAATGTACACAGCTATGATTTAACAATAAAAAAAATAATAAAAAAATAGCCTTCAAGAAAGAGGGTTTTTTTTTCTTGGAGCTGTGCTTCAAAACTTCACGATTAAAATAATGATGTTCACAAAGACTCTGGTGGAAACTTCTAGGATCTGTATTCCTGTGATACCAGATCTACCTTAAGGGGAACTTTCACCTCACCCTGAACCACAGAGGCAGATGGCTTCTTCAGTTATTCACCAACTTAAATTCAAACTTTATTAAGGTGCCAATTTAGCCATTCTGTCAAAGCCCTAATTCCAGGCCAGGTATTTAATGCAGAAAATAAGTGAGCGGCATGATCCATGACACACAAAGAGAAACACAAATGTTTCGACAACCACTAGGCTTTTCCTGATCTGAAACTCTTTTCAAATAACCTGGTATAGAGCAGTGGTTCTCAACCTTCCGAATGCCACAGCCCTTTAATACAGTTCCTGTGGGCCACGACCTACAGATTGAGAACCGCTGGTATAGAGGACTATAACTGGATTATTTTTATTGGTCCTGTGATTTTTCACAAATTTATACATTTCCATGGGTCTCAGGTCTCTCATTGTGAAATGGGGGGGGGGTTTGAATCTCTTAAGCTTTAAGTTACTTTTAGCTCTAAATTTTAAAATTCAGTATTTCTAGTTCCTTTATTCCTTGCCATCTCTGCTACATTGATCACGAGTGAAGAGAGAAGTGAATGAGCCACACACTTCAGAAAAGAAACAAGGTCTGAAACCAAAAGGATTTAGAATCTGAGTTGACCTGATAAGTTGTCCTGACCATAGCCAAACTCAAAAAGGCAAAACCAGAGTCCACCATGGCAGCATCACCTCTGAGACAGCGGACAGGTCTAAAGTCAGCATAGGCAGCAGAACAGAGTCGAAAGCTCCCTCAACAGATCTGTGAAGAAGACACCACATTGGACAGCAATCTGTGTTCTCCGTAAAGTTACGACAGGGCTCGTTCTTCCACTCAGCATTAGGACAAATCACCCTTTCTTTGGCCAGAAGTAACTGCCTGGCATTCAATATGAAAAATGCATTCCTCCAAACATGAAAATTACCCTCAATGAAGCAGCACGCTCACCCCCTGAGAGGCTGGTGACAATTACCTTCAATGAAGCAATATGCTCACATCCTGAGTGTCCGGTATCTGAAATCAGGTGAGAAAGGAACAAACTCTGGTCTCCTGTTAAAGTCCTCTGGGGACTTATGTGCAAATACAGGTATAGTTTAAATTCTCCTCTCTCTCCCCCTCCTTCTTTTTCCCTTTCTCTCTCCCTTCCTCTTTACCTCCTTCCCTGTCTGTCCTTAGCACTAAAGCTGGTTTGTAGTGTGCCCTCAATCAACATAACTGCAGTTGAACACTCCAAGTACCATAGCCCTGGTTGACGAAGACTTATTGGACGCTTCCCCCATGCCATGCACCCTGCTGTTGTAGCCACTGTCCTTGAGAGCCTTAGGGGCTAGTAGGGAGGGCAGCAAATACAAAAAGCACAAAATTAAGCTCAGGGACGCATGGAAGGTGCCCAAATCAAGCTTGGAAGGGCTGAGGAAGCTCCTAGGAGAAGTGAGGGCTCCCCTAAGACTTGGAGGGTGAGTTTGTGTTAGGAAAAGAGTAGCCTAGCAAAGGGACTGGCATGTGCAGCGTCCAGAGGCAGCAGGTACTGTCTAGGAAATGGAACTAGCTTGAGGTGGCTGACGCAGGGGAAGTGTCCAGTGGGGGAGAGGCATAGCAGGGAGGAAGAGGCCCTTCAAACCAAAGGCAATACGTTTAGGTTCTTCCTGAAGCAAGTAGTCAGTAGCAGTTGTATTTCCTTCTTCCACAGTTCTCCAGCTGTAGAGGGGAAACAGCATAAGATAAAACCAAAGGCCATCTCACAGCTGTGCAAGGTGGGCACTGCACAAGAGCAGCTGACCCAGATGGGGAGGGAGGCGGGAACAGCACCTGCTGTGCTTGCCAAGTGGAGTAGGGTGCTGTGGTGAGGAGGAAGTCCGTAGGGGCCAGCAAGACAGCAGGGAGATCTGAAAACTATTTGGCAAAAAGCATGTGAGGGTTAAAAGTGACAGGAACTCAGAGGTGGCTGTGGGGACAGTGAAAAGTGGCTGGATGCCATGTAGTAAAAGGATAGAATCAATTGAATCGGGTGGTGGTTGGATGTTGGTGCTGAGAAAGCGGAAGGGGTCAAGTGTGAGCCCCACCTTCTGGTTTCTGCACCTGAGAGAGGAGGATGTGTTATGAGGCCTGAAACTAATGTCAACTGCCACCTTGACATCTGGTAAGACTGGGAGGGCCTCAGATGGCCTGACAGTAAGTTCCTCTCCCCACGGTGCTCCTGAGGATAAGACAAGAAGACGACAGCCCTCCTTTTCAAAAGGGAACAGATGCGTTTCTGCTTATCTGTGAGGAGTGGGTTTCAGTTCCCCACTAGCACATGGAATTATCCAGACGAGGCAATCACATCCTCTTGTGGGAACCGGGGGTGTCACCCGGTCTCTTGCTGCTACAAAGCCTGCTCCCCATATTTATTCCCCAGCTGTTCACTCCGTTCCAGAGTGAAGCCTGCGTGGCCCGGCACAGCATGCAGGCTCCACCTGCTGCTCACCCTCGCCTGGTGTCATCTACATGCACCGGCATTCTTGTCGGTTGTGTTGCAAAAGGGACTCTACCGAATTCCCCTCTTCTCCCACCCCAGGCCTGTGGTCCTGGGTGATTTTCTTCAGGCCTGGTATCCTCCCATCTTTTGCCCTTGCCCACTTCATTTATTCAAGGTTCCTTCGTGCACTGAGTTCCTGTTGCCAGCATTACGGGCTCACAGCCCTCCAATGTCCTTGCCACACTGCCAGGGCCTTTCTCAGTGATTTCCCAAAGATAGTTGGAAAATCCCTTTAAAATTCTTGCTAATGACTCAGTAATGATTTTTATGGCCTTCATAGGCTTGTAGAACATTCTAACAAGGTCTGAATTTCACCTCTTCCTTTTATTCTTTGGTATGATAATCAACAACTATAATTACAATGATACCAATATTTGACATTTTATTTTTATTTATTTATTTTTTTTGAGACACAGTCTTCCTATGTCACCCTCAGTAGAGTGCCGTGGCGTCACAGCTCACAGCAACCTCCAACTCTTTGACTTAAGCAATTCTCTTGCCTAAGCCTCCCAAGTAGCTCAGACTTCAGGCGATTGCCACAACACCCAGCTATTTTTGTTGTTGTTGTTTTTGTTGCTGTTGTCATTGTTGTTTTTGCTGGCCCATGTCAGGTTGGAATCTGCCAGCCTTGATGTATGTGGCTGGCGCCCTACCCACTGAGCTGTGGGCTCAGCCCCAATTTTACTGTTTTTAAAAGCCATTTTTGTTACTTTAAGCAATACAACAACATCAAGCTTATGAGGTAGCATTTTTCTCATCTTACCACTGAGGAACAAGGCCCAGGGAAGTTAAGTGTCCTATCTAAGGCCAAACAGCTAGTAAGTTGCGAAATTGGAATGCAGCTAGGACTATTACTGCTGGGGCTCTGAAAACAATACCTCCAAAATATGGTGCTTTGACGCACTGAACTAAAGAAGCACCCTCATGTCTTTGCCTGACCTTCTCCCACCTCCCCATCTCTCTGACCCTCTTTCCAGAAGCACTAGGAGGGAACTCTATCCAGAATTTCCTTATCGGACCAAGAAAATTTCTTTCCAAAAGAAACATAATAATCTAAGATATTTTCCTTGGGGGTCTCATCAAATAACTATGAAAAATTAACCATCAGAGAAGAAAAGAGAGTCATCACCACACCCAGACAGACTTTTCATCTACTTCTCTGAGGGTGTGTCCAAGAAAGTATCTGGGGACCAGTATCTGCATAAAAAGATAACCTCTATTTCTGCTCAGTCCTGCCCTGACCCTCTCATAGCGTGTGTGTCCTATCCACCTTCCAAAGAGAATCATTTGCAAAATAACGTCTGCATCTCAGCTTCATATATCTCACTCCTATGAAGAGGGTATTCGAGCTTCAACTACTGGCTCCTCTTCAAGTCTCATACTTTGTTTATGGCTCCCATGTCCATATAATAATAACTTTTGTGTGTCTTTTTCTCCTATTAATCTATTTATAGTAAATTCATTTTTAGCAAAACTTAAGAAGATTGAGGGGAAGCTTCCCCTTGTCCCCTATACTTCCAAGGCAGAATGTCCTTCCCCAATGCCAACCTCCAGAATCAAGTGAAAAGTAGAAAGGCTGGGCAGCCTCTGGTCTTTAAAAAAAAAAAAAACCTATGGGCAATTTCACGTACATGAAACAGAAAAAGCGAAACAGTACCATGGTGGAGCCATCTCTTACTACCAGCTCCTAAGACCTGAGTGTTAAATACGCAGAAATTTTGCAAGTTGCCTGTTAAGCCACCGACAGCTTAAAATTAGCCATGGTGGGACCCCACAGAAATTGACAAATGGTTAAAATGTGAGTGTCCCACTCTCTAGCCCTTTTCCCCGTCCATCCCTCTCTGTCCCTGTCACCTAGCTTCAAGAATCATTGTCAACTGGCCAGTCTTGTTTTAACCACACCTATACTCTTTTTTTTTTTTCCCTAATAGCTTATTTGGATGCTAATCCCAGATAGCTTATCATGTTCTCCACATATACTTCAGTAGGTTTCTCTAAAAAAGGACACTTTTTAAAAATATATCTGAAAGGCCATTTCCATGCCTAAAAACATCCTGTAATTTTTTAACATCATCAAATACCCCAAAGAATATTTTTATACGGTTGGTTTGTTTGACTCATGATCCAAATAAGGGTCACATAGCACTTTCTGTTACAGTGTCTTGAGTCTCTTTTTTTGTTTTTGTTTTTGTTTTTTTCTTTGAGACAGAGCCTCAAGCTGTCGCCTTGGGTAGACTGCCATGGCATCACAGCTCACAGCAACCTCCAACTCCTGGACTCAAGCGATTCTCCTGCCTCAGCCTCCCAAGTAGTTGGGACCACAGGTGCCCACCACAACGCCTGGCCGTTTCCTGGTTGTAGTTGTCATTGTTGTTTGGCAGGCCCGGCTAGATTTGGTGTATGTGGCTAGTGCCTTAGCCGCTTGAGACACAGGTGCCGAGCCTTGAGTCTCTTTTAATCAATAGGTTTCTTTTTTAGTTCACTGGGGCTGCTGAAACAAAGTACCACAAACCAGGGGGCTTAAACAACAGAAATTTACTGTCCCACATTTCTGGAGGCTGGGAGTCTGCAGTGTGGTGTTTGCAGAGCTGGCTCCTTCTGGGACAGTGAGGGGGACGATTCCATGGCTCTCTCATGGCTGTGGGTGAATGAACTGGCTGATCCATCACCCCCAGCTCTGCCTCATCTTCACACAACATTCTCCCTATGTGCAGATCTGTGTCCAAATTTTCTTTTGTCAGGTTGGATTAGGGCCAACTCTAATGACTTAATTTTAACTGTATTACTTCTAGAAAGACTCTAAGTAAGGTCACACTGAAGGAAAAGAGTTTAGGACTTCAACATATGGATCTGGGGAAGACCCAATTACACCATAACAGTTTCCTTCTTTCATTTTTTATTTCCTTGCAATTTCATGTTGAAGAATCCAGGAAATTGTCCAGTCTCTTCCGGATTTTGCTGATTTCCTCCTTAAGAACCAATTTAGACAGGTTCATCTGTCCTGCTGGATTTTCTATAAACTGATAGGTAGACCTAAACCCATGGGTCCAGGTGTGGTTATTTTAACAAAAATACACCAAAAGGATCTGGGTTACATTTTTGGTGATGATGTGATAAATCACAGGCTCAAAAACTCTAACTCTGATTTATCCACATAAAGTTTCCCATCATCCTTTCATTTAATGACTTTAGTAACCATTGATGATCATTGCCTAGATCCATTATTTCATTAAGGGTTGAAAAGGGTAATTTAAAACTCTCAGTTCTTTGGCATTTATTTTCTGAAATTCTTCCACAAAGAATAACTTTCTGATAACGACTACAGTAGAATCTCCACAGCTGACCACCTCCCTACATCGACCACCTCCTTAAGTTGACCAAATTAAGGGATTCATTGAGGGTGACATGCATCGCATGTCAGTAGGTATAGTACAATGTCACTCAGTACTGAACTGCTTCAGTAGAGTAGGTCTAGTCCTTTACGTTGACCACCTCCATATGTTGACCACTTTGTTACAGTACTTTGAACAGTCAACTTACAGAGGTTTTCTGTACTTGATTACCCTGAAGTGCAGTTCATACAAGCAAGACAAGATGAATATTTCGCTCTTTTACAAAAAAAAATAATTGAGTTGGTTTCTAAGCATCTTCCAAAAGAGATGGGGGGCTCTTTTTAGTGTTGATATAATTAACTCATGGATTTTTAACATATATTGTTTTTCTTGTATTTCTTTCTTTTTTTTTTTTCTTTTATTGTTGGGGATTCATTGAGGGTACAATAAGCCAGGTTACACTGATTGCAATTGTTAGGTAAAGACCCTCTTGCAATCATGTCTTGCTCCCATAAAGTGTGACACACACCAAGGCCCCACCCGCCTCCCTCCATCCCTCTTTCTGCTTTTCCTCCTCTTGTATTTCTTTCATTGTCGTTCTTCCATGTATTGTAGTTACTGATTTATTTTTTTTTTGATACACAAAATTTCCTATCTTTGTCCAGTGAGAACCGCTTCAGGCAGACTCCAGAATTTCTCTGATGCAATTCCAAAAGGCTTTGATAGTCTTCTCACTTTCTAGCAAATCAATGTCTTTGGGGTTCATCCTGTACTCTTCTTGTCCCAGACCTAAAATCAGCCATTTCTCCAAGGAACATTGGTTTCTTTCATTGGAATTTGGTATTTGGAGTCAAATATCTGAGTGCTAGAAATGTACATTGCTAGATCATTTACAGACATTTTAGTGGACAGGGATGAGAAATACTTTTATAAGAGAAACTATATCATGATTTCATATTAATATTATCATCTTAAGTTTAGAATTATAGGATTTTTATGTAAATTGTTTAATTTTATACTTGCATTTTTTTAAAACTGGAAATCTTGGTTCCTACTAACTTTAATGTAATTATTTATTCACACATATATACACATGCATATATATATGTTTCAGATGAACAATAACAGTATTATTACCAAATAAACATATACTTAGTGTTATTACTGAACACAATATAAAATTTATTTAGTTTTTTGGTCCCTTAAAGTATAACCCACTAGGAATGTACATGTAAGTCACAGAGCTTTAATGATACCCAGACTAACTCCTTTCCATCTGGTTGATCCACCAGCTCAACAAGATTGTATACAACTTAAGATGTTACCAAGGTTAATCCACTGCTCTTTGCTTTCGATTTTGAAAGATTATTTCTATTTTGATTCAATTTTATTTTGAATTACATAAAATATTTACGTAAGTCCAAAGTCCAATCAATAAAATGAGATAAATTCAGAGGTTTGCATTCATTCCCACCTTCCTAACCGGTCCTTCCTTTCCCATAAGTAAACATTTTAATTTTTTAGCATAATCATTTTTATTAGTTTATGCTTTATCCTACACCTAAAAAGTGAAACAATAGGTCTTTGTGTATGTTTCCTATTTCTTACATAAGAAATAACCTTAGCTTATTATCTCTAAAAACTTGCTTTTTTTCACCTAACATAGCCTAGAAATCACTCTATAAAGAGAGCTGAAATGTGAGGCCTTTTGAGAACAACTTTCACCACCAAACCCCAAAATATTTCCCTATCACAGCAGCTCCAAGGTCAACAAAATGGAATGCCCCTATTGATGTCAGAAGCTTTTTCACAAGTAAAAATGAAACCGTCAGTTCAAACATCCTTAGGCTGCTTGTTAGAGCTATCTGGACTTCCCAAACAATCTTGTGAGTAACTTTCTAGGTTCTAAAATAGGTCAATAACAGTACTTGCCGTTAGCAGCCTGGCCCGCTAGTGTGTGTAAGACACAGCAGGGTTTAAGGGAAGGAAACATGTGGGAGGCAGGGCTGAGGGCACTTCTGGAATCTCGCCTCCTGGTGGGGTGGCCTTGAACAGGGATGAGTAAATGTCTCCCTCAAAGAGTTTCCATGAGAACCAAGTAAAGGGAGTTCTGTTCGGTGCTAGGTACAGAGTCTGGCAGATAGTCGCACTTAAAATGCAGTGGTTAGACTTGTTATTTTCAAGAAGCTCTTTCACATACGTTCTCAGAACAATCTTTTGAGATAAACATCATAGCTGGGATTATTTAGTTCTAGGTTAAATTTATGACCCAGTGTGGTTATATTTCTTATTACCACGTCTTCATTTAACGTAAGTTTAGTTACCTCTGGTATGGTTCATGTGCCTGTCATATTATCCCCACATATCAGACCTGAACTGTGCTTTTACTCTATAAAATAAGGAGATTTTAACCTCAGAAGAGCTGCTTTTCCTACAGACTGCTACTGGCTTCTCTGATTAATTTATGTCATGCTTGGTCCTTAATCAAAAGTCAACCAACAATTAGAGCAGGGTCCCCGCAGGAAGCCGTGATCCCATTTATGACAACCCATTATGTGATTTAAATTGCAAGAAGGAACTGTGGGGAGAAGGGGAGTATAAACCTCATTTATAAATTAGACTTTGACTTTTATTTGAGCTAGTTCCTTTAACTAGATCATTCCCATGATTCATAAGACATTTGCCTTTGAAGTAAATATTCTCCCTGTGACCTTTTATATAAAAAGAGATGAAATTACCTAATGATATTTTTGAGCAGACACATCTCAAGATATTAAATCTAGTGTGCATGTGTGTGCATGTGCAAGCGTGTGTGTATTCGTGTGTGTGTGTCTTTTCAGTAAATTTTCTTTAATTCAGTGGTTCTCTAACTCAACTGGACATTAGAGTCCCAGAGGAGAGAGAATTTAAAAACTGATGCCCATGCTGCACCCTGGGCTCCCCATTGGACTCCCTTGGGTGGCACCCAGGCATCAGTGCCTTTCCAGACCATTACTGCAGGTGATGTGAACGTTTAACCAGAGTTAAGAACTGATTTAGTTGGTTCACTTGCTTATAATTGCAGGGAAAGACAGAGGCAATGCCACACCCAACACTTCATTTCTGTAACCCTCAAAACTTAGGACAAGGGCAAGCAATCTCATAAATTCAGATCTTTTGCAATTTGAAGATCTCAGTCCTTTGAAGACTTTGCAGGAATTGGTGCTGAGAAAGTCACTCCCAGGAGCTTAGATAAGAACTTCCAAGCCTTAAAATGTCAAGGTACCAAGAGTTGCACTGCCTCAGAAAACCCACATTTGTGGCTGATGGCAAACTTCTCTGCAGCCTTTGAGTGAGAACCCACTCACAGAGCCAGCATCTACACAGCTGGGGCTCAGCCTGGCTCTTTGGGGAGCCTCTGAGGAAAGGAACCCTGGGAGGAACTGTGTGAAGGCGCTCACTAGCCTGCCGGCGTTGATGGTGACGCTGGTGTCTCCTATTTTCTCACCACCACGGAGGGTTAGAACTCAGAGAGACCTCAGAGGTTTCTCTCTGTGGCTTATTGCACTTCCTTCTGCAAAAGAAAGCCCAGGTAGGGTGTAAGGGCCCAAGGCAGAACATGGCAGGCCAGCGAGAACCCAGCTTACATCTTCAGCCTTTCTGCTCCGGCCAGGAAGGGGCTCTAGGAAGGCCAGTGTGCAAAGCCTTGGGCCAAGGCAAACACGTTTTCTGAAGGAGGAAAGTGAGGAGACCTAAAGCTCCAATCCACATTACCAATCTGCATTTCTAAACGGCTCACGGGGGCCAGCAAGCAAAGGCAGGGCGGGTCTGGGATTAACCTACTCCTCCCGACTCTACCTACTGGTCTCGCCTGCAGCCTTTGTTTTCACAAAGAACGAAACTCCAGCAAACTTTGTTTCGGTACAGGGGCCATTGGCTAGGTGAGCACTCATGTGCGGGGAGCCAGCACAGCAGGATGCCCCAGAGCAGGGGGCAGCTGTCACAGGACTGCTCCTTTCTCCAGGCTTCTGCTGTGTGGAGATCCTCAGGTCACTTGGGACCCTGGATACCAGGCGCTGTCTCTTCAGAACTGTTAGACCTGGCAGCCTCTCAGGAAATAAATACCTGCCCCTGTTCTTCCTTGGCCTCTGATCTCATACAGCTCATGATAGTCTGTGGGGCAGGAACTATAGAATCCCATTCAAACACCTCCCTGTTGGGGTTGGTTATCCCCTGTCCACATAACATGCCATGGATAACCCAGATGACCCACGTGAACTCATCCTAACATCTGCCAGATGTCAGCTCCTGGGGGTAGAAGAGGTCTCAAGTCCTGTCAAGCACCGAGAGTTGCACCACTTCAAAAAACCCCTGTGGCTGCTAGCAAACTTCAGGTGAGACCCACAGACAGAGCCACTGTCTACACCTAGGGCCCAGTCTGGCTCTTTAGGAGGCTGCTGGGGAAAGAATTCCCAGGAGGAACTGTGTGAAGGAACTGAGCAGGCCGTGGAGCAAAGATGTGTGTTCTGCCCCAGTTCGACAGAAGGGTAGGGGATGAAACCTGCTCCTTTTTGTATCTTTACGGACAGGGCTATAAATGTTCAGAAAAAAAGCATTTTTTGTTCCTGTTGAATGAATGGGTAAGAATAATTACCACTAATTACGTAGCATCTACCCTATGCTGGGCACTAGTCCAAGTGTTAACCCTCTTAATGACCTATGGCATAAATATGTAATAACTATCATCCTTATTTTGTTACCAAAAATTTAGTACTTGTCCCCAAGGCTGCATCAAAAGAACAAGAGTAAGTGGCTTGAGGAGAAGGAAAGAGAAGTTTTGCTGGTGGATGAGGAGGAGGGAGACGCTCATCTTAAAGCCCGTAGTCCTGCCTATAGCAGAAGTCAGAGCTTTTAAAGGGGAAGTTTCCACATTCAGGTTAGTGCTGTTTAACTATAGTTGAGGGTTCTGACCTGCCCCCATCTCTGATGAAGACATTCTTGTGACTTCTGCTCAGATAGTTTTAAAGAGACAGCACAGAAAACATGTTGCTCTTTTTCAGGCCATTACCTCTGTTACAATTTGACAGATGAGGAGATTGAAGCACAAGGAGGTTAAGTAACTTATCAAAGGCCACCTGTTTGGTAACTGATAGGGCCGGGGTCAAATCCAGCCTGTGCTTTTCACTGCTAGGCATGAATGGATGTCATTATCTAAGTACGTGAGACAAGACACGAGGCAAGATGTAGCTCAATTCTAATCTGGAGGAGAGCCAGAGCCTATTCCTTTGGTTGGGGCAGGGTTAGTAAATGCATTTTAAAAGGCAGCTCTCTCCTCATTCCCTCTCCCCAAAGCCCCTGGCACCCAATTGCTTTACATGAATGGAATCGTATAATATGTGGTAGAAGGCAGCCCTCCTTGCCTATCATCTCTAAACAAACATCATAACAATTTACTATCTTAGTATTTTTCTTATGCTGTGCTCTGGGAGAGCCACTATTCTTCTTACCTCTATTCTCCTACCCAGCTCTGGACTTTTGCATCTGAGCTCAGGGTCCAAGGTTCACGTTGAGCCAAGAAAATGTGAAGGAGTCAGAATAACAGGCTGAGTCGACAGGCAGGGCTCTGAAGATCGAGAGAAATGAGCTGCCTTAGGAGGTGAAGAAGGCTAGCAGCCTCCCTGGAGGAAGGAAGCATTGCCTTTGTCCCTGCTTAGTTCCTGCTACCGCACAGCAGCCCCTTCCCCCCTGAGCTCTGAGTCGTAACAGTTTTCATGCCCCCTAAGCCAAACTATAAATCTGAGCCACAGAATGGAGAAAGCAGAAGCAGGCCCTACTAAAGTAAACTTTTCATGATAAAAAGGGAAAGGCGGCTTCTCACCATGACACTCAGGCCCCCCAGCATCAGTCAGTAACTCAGATTTGCCTCCTACAGCTGCCACTAGTATCCACCCAGGCATGCTCACTGAGATAAGGATCCTTGATCGTCACCTCAGTACATTTCTTAAAATAAACTTCTTATGTGAGAATCATTTCAGATCTACAGAAGAATAGCAAAGATAATGTGGAGAGCCCAGTATACCCATCCCCCAGTCTGGGTTCCCCTAATGTTATTCCCATGGTCCTTCAAAGCAGAGTGCTTGCCATTGGCACGTAACTATTAATTGAACTCAGACTCTGTTTAGATTTTGCCAGTTTTCCCATGAATTTCCCAGATCCAGTCCAGGATAACGTATGGATCTTGACAGTTTCTGTCTTGACAGTTTGACAGTTTCTGTCTTTTCCTTGTTTTTCATGACCTTCACTGTGGGTGCTCTGGCCAGGTACTTATAACAATGGTCCTCAATTTGGATTTGTCTGACGTTTTCTCTAGTGATTATACAGGGGCCACCTCAATACTATTTGACTCAATAAGTCTGGGGTATCCAGGAACCTAGATTTTCAACATCTGCCCCATGTGGGTCTGATCCAAGTGGTCTATAGCCCCATTTTCAGAAATACTGCTAAACACAATATTACTAAATAAATAAGACTAAAAGATTAAAAATTAAATATTAAAAATTGCTTAAAAATCAGAAATGAGAATGAAACATTAAACAAATCGGTGGAGAATGATACTTTTCTCAGATAGGGAGGGGAGTGGGGCCTTGGTGTGTGCCACACCTTCCGGGGGCAAGACATGATTGCAAGAGGGACTTTACCTAACAAATGCAATCACTGTAACCTGGTTTATTGTACCCTCAATGAATCCCCAACAATAAAAAAAAAAGAAAGAAATATTAGAAAAAATCACAAATTAATAAAAACATTGACACAGTTGAACATGTAAAATATACTCCTTTTGGCTCTGCACCTGTGGCTCAAGCAGCTAAGGTGCCAGCCACCTACACCCGAGCTGGTGGGTTTGAATCCAGCCCAGGCCCAGCAAGCAACAATGACGGCTGCAACCAAAAAATAGCCGGGCGCTGTGGCGGGCACCTGTGGTCCCAGCTACTTGGGAGGCAGAGGCAGGAGAATCGCTTGAACCCAGGTGTTGGAGGTTGCTGTGAGCTGTGATGTCACAGCACTCTATCCAGGGCAACAGCTTGAGGCTCTGTCTCAAAAAAAATAAAAATAAAATAAAATAAAATAAAAAATATATATATAGTCCTTGAAAATAAAAAATAAAATAGCAAAGGGTTAATATCTATAAAGAAGTACTTATAATGCACTGGGAGAACATGAAGTACCCACTAGATAAATTGATAAAGATATGAACAGATAATTCCCACAAAAGCAAAAATACAAATAGGAAACAAATTTATGGGAAAGTTTCCAATCTCATCAGTAAGCAGATATAAATTTTAAAAAGAACTATCCCATACCATCTAAATTAAAAATTTTTTTAAAGACAGGACTTGTGCTGGTGAATTTATGATGAAATTAGATCATTTTTTATTTCTGTTGACATTGCCAATTTACATAACTCTTTTGCAGAGCACACTGTAAATATATCTTCATTTAAGCTAACTATAGTCCATATTCTAGATAAATTCTTGAGAATTCATCCAAAAAAATCTATCTTTAATACAAATGAAGACAACAGCTCTATAAAAGAAATCTTTCAAAACAGCCAAACAATTAGAAAAGAAATACATATACAATAATGGTAACATGATTAATAAATTATTTTGTCTCCATGCATACAGCTACTTGCTAATTATAAAGACTGCCAGAAATGTACACATTATGTTGAAAAAATATTAATTATATAAAAGGGGTATATTTTTATTAAACTATTTATGCATGGACAAAAACTAAAAGGGAGTTTACCAAAATGAAATGTTTAAGTTATAAAAGATTTTACTAATACAACCTCTAGTCTTTATTCAGTCCAAATTATCTCATTGCCTTTCATCTCAAAAGATAAAAGACACTTAAAAACCAAGTGTCTTTCCATTAGGCTGCACTCCCGCCTCCTTTGGAGAATGTGTTGGTTTGTGTGTTGACACATGTCAGTTGCTGGGAGGAACTGAGCACATGTCCAGTTTATTCACTGAACATGGCCCATGAGCTTTAAAAAAATCCCTTTGGCTTTTCTTTGTAACACAGAATCCTGTTGAGAATTCCCCTTTAGGCTCCGTGCCTGTGGCTCAAGTGGCTAAGGCGCCAGCCACATACACCAGAGCTGGCGGGTTTGAATCCAGCCCAGGCCTGCCAAACAACAATAACAACTACAACCAAAAACTGGCCAGGCGTTGTGGTGGGCGCCTGTAGTCCCAGCTACTTAGGAGGCTGAGGCAAGAGAATTGCTTAAGCCCAGGAATTAGAGGTTGCTGTGAGCTGTGATGCCACATCACTCTACCTAGGGCGACAGCTTGAGAGGCACTGTCTCAAAAAAAAAAAAAAAAAGTGAGAGAATTTTCCTTTACAGGATAACTAACTTTTTAAAACTCCATAAGCTGCCCTCCCCTTCTCTCCTCCATCCACCATCTGCTTGCTGCCCTCTGTTAAGCCCTCGTTACCCTCCTGCTCCCACCTCATTAAACCAGGCGTGCCTTTGGAGAGTTGATTAAGAGGACAGCTTTCTGAGTCAGCCTGTAGCTGGGAGGCCAGCATAGGCTTGGCCCTCTCTCCCTGCCCTAGTGCCCATCAGTATGCCAACCTGTTGCCAGGGGAGACATCTGACCACACTGCACATCAAGCTTTCCACAAGCCTGAACTCTGATATGTAGAATAAGTACCCAAAAAGCTATTAACTTGGAGGAAGCGGCTTTTACATTTTTGATTAGAAGTTTATTAACACATCTCCCTGGGTGTTGCGTGATTACAGGATGGACTCAGAAGTCAATGGCTTGAAAATATTCCCTCTAGAATTGGTCATTTTTCCCTAACGTGGTGAAAGGATATTTTGACCCATCTTTAATTAGTTGAGATACTGAAAATGTGCAAGAAAATTCACTTTTAGTTTACTAAGATTTTCTGTTGAGATTTGACACCCTTCCGACTATTTCCACCTTGCCCCCTTTTTAATTTTAACTTTTACTCTACTTATGAAAGGATTCATTTGGCCTTGAACACTAGAAATTAACTGTTTCCCTAAGGAACACAAATCTTCAGATTTCCTAATATATCTAGGAAGCAAAGAAAAAAGAGCAGAGCTCCTTATTGGGGTCAGAAGTTTCTGGCTAGAAGACTGACTCAACCTGCTGACACTCTCTTTCCCCATTTCATCTAAGGCCAGATAGTGAGAAAAAGATGCTGGGCTCTGGAAAGACCCACAACTGACCCATGTCCTCCATTTCAGGAAAGTGATAGCGCTGAGGAAGGAACAATGCTGGGGCCAGGGGTGGCTTGTGTGGCAAATGCTGCCTGTATAATCACAGTTGTCTCTCCAGGACGCTTGTAAGGGGCTAGTTAACACAGTCAGTCACAGGCACTCTGCAACTCCTTATAGTCTGGTGACTACAAACCAGTGAATTTGCTGAATTCTTTGAGGCAGAGGTTCATAAACTGAGGCCCACAGACAGAGTGTCAGCATCTGTGAATATGGTTGGAAAAAAAAATTAAATACTTATTTTTAACTTCCAATTGAAATTTAACATTTCCCTAGTTATAAATACAAGCAACAAACTACAATAGCATGCGAAGTTCCTGGGACTTTGTCACCAATGGTAATTGCAGATGTCTCAGGATATCAATCACGTTCATCACCTCTTCATATGTATGGTGGCTGTCAGGTCTGAACATTCGTGTTTCCCACCTCCCAAATTCACAGGTGGCAGTTCTACCCCCAGGGTGATGGTATTAGGAGGTGGGGCCTTTGGGGGGCGATTAGGTTTAGATGAGGCCAAGGGGTTAGAGCCCCCCTGATGGAATTAGTGCCCTTATAAAAGAGGAAGAAATGCCAGAGCACAGGCTCTCTCTGGCATGTGAGCATTCACAAGGAAGGAAGAGCCCTGAAGAGAGTGAGAGGGTGCTCACCAAGAACTGCCCTGATCTCCGACTTCCAGCCTCGAGAACTGTAAGAAGTAACTGCTGTTGAAGCCACACTCTGTGGCAGCCTGAGTTGACGAGACACCCATAAATACAGTATTTAACACACTTTAAAGAATTTGGTAACTTTATTTGCACTTAAATGGTTTCCTTCACAATCCCATGGCTTCCCTTTTCTGCATTTGAAACCCTTGTTTTAAGAATGGTCCATAGACCTCCCAGAGGGACTCCTGGCACAAGAAAGTCAGAAAAGACGCTCCCCTTCCTTCCTTCCCTGTTGGTCACAGCTCTACCTCACAGGAACAGCTTCCCCCACCTCCCAGCTGAGAAATGGTGGTTGAGAACAGGGTGTCAATGAGGCCGTTTTTGGTGGTCTTTGCCCTTCTAGACCTTGACTCACTTCTATGAGCACAGACTTACTTCTCCCTCCTATCTCAGCCATCTGACAAGCATGGGCTGATGGAGGGAGAGGATGGATGCAGATGAACGTACACCCAAATGCTCCTGAGAAAAACTCTGAAGCCACCAGCTCTTGCCAGCAGTGAGCTTTACATAGAACAGCACATTGACACACCCTCCCAGCACTGGGGATGGAGCAGGTGGAAGGCCACCACATACTGGGAAGAAATTTTAAGTCTTACATCAATATCAATTCAATGTGATAAATTCACTTGGAATTAAAGACCGGATGAGACCTGTCTGCCAGTCTTACAAGCCCTACTGACTAGTGATTTGAACTAGAAAAATAAGTTACCACTATGAGCTCAGTTTTCTTATCTATCAAATGATCGATACAACTACAAAGGTTCGTTTTTCAAAATACGTTCTCTTTCTTTCTCTGTCTCTCAAATCCCTTATTCCTTATTTTGAGAATGGCCAGACTTGAGCTTTTTTATTTTAATAGTATGATTAGATGACAACTCACTTTCATAAACAAGAAATATTGAAGAAAGGAATTTAATTTTAAAGTCTATTATGTTATTGATCTAAACTGCTGGGGCTGACATAGCTTACTTTTTAGGACAGGGTTGGGCGTTACTTTTTATTTGCTTTGTTCTAGGTGTTCTTTATCTAGAATCTGTGTTTCACTATATCAGCTCTAGGTGGCAGTAATGTACCACGGAGCTGTGTGCTGAGCAGGCTGCCAAGTTTCAAGTCCTGAAGGGGAAGAAACCCGAAGGAAATTTTTAATGTAATGACTGGGTGATCACCGTTGTCCCCTATGACCAGCTATTGTTGGGAAAGGAAGGAAAGCTGTAGGCTCATAATGTTATAAGAAGGATACAATGAAGGGCGGCGCCTGTGGCTCAGTGAGTAGGGCGCCAGCCCCATATGCCGAGGGTGGCGGGTTCAAACCCAGCCCCGGCCAAACTGCAACAACAAAAAAAAATAGCCGGGCGTTGTGGCGGGTGCCTGTAGTCCCAGCTGCTCGGGAGGCTGAGGCAAGAGAATCGCGTAAGCCCAAGAGTTAAGAGGTTGCTGTGAGCCATGTGACGCCACGGCACTCTACCCGAGGGCGGTACAGTGAGACTCTGTCTCTACAAAAAAAAAAAGGATACAATGAAATAAGACGCATTCTATGGGAACAGGCAATGAAGTCTGCACACGCATTCTAGAAAAAGTGCCGCTTACCTGGTCGCTGCATAGAACTAGGATCACTTTGAAAGTGCCCCCTTTGAGAATCTATGCACCGACGCCAGTGCCTAGTCCACACTACAATTTTGGAGCTCTTTTCTGGAATGGCCATCAGTTCCCTCTGTTGTAAAATGAGGCTGACGGTTCCAATGTCATAGGGTTGTTATGAGGATTAAATTGTCAATATATATAAAAAATGAGTTGCCTGACACAGCCACAGTCAGTTCCTATGAATGACTGTTACCTGTTACTGTAATTGGTATTACCCAAAGTCCTTTGCTTTTTATCTGAAGGAGCAGGGCGGAGATCTGGGCATGGCCACCTCGGGAGGAAATGAGAAGGGATATGAAGAAATACACCACACACACACGGACACAGAGACGGACACAGATACACACAAACAGACACAAACAGACAGATATCTCACACACACACGGCCTCTACAGAATATAGGCGGATACAAAACCAGACATAAAAATGTCAAAGGTGGTTTCAAAGGGAAAAAATGAAAGCCTGAAGGAAGTGTGGTAAGGTCTTAGCTATTTTAGCTAATTTGAATGGATGTACGGTAAGATCCATTTTCTTTTCAGGGTTAAGAAACACAAAAAGAGAAGAGGGTGGTCACACGCTGATTGTATGGACAAAGCTTGTTTGGGGGGAGTAGTTTCTCTTCTCCCAGTATTGGGATCTGTAGGTTGTGGGTGTAGTGGTGTCTGATGGCACACATTTAAAGCGCATTTTAAGTGGCCCTTCTTTATACAAACTGAGGCATATCACTGTCCCATGCCATGGTCATGTCACCATGGGGATGGGTGATGTAGAACCAGAAGATACTCAGTTCCCTAAGGGCCTTGTTTAGCGCTTGAATATTGTCCCCAACTTTGAGACCATTAAATACACAAAAATCCCAACTGAAAAATCAAAAGTGAGTGGGAGATTCTTTAAATAGGAAAACAGATCTACACTTCACAATTTGTCATTGGCCTCCCCGAAGTCATTGATGGAGAGTGTGATCACATTTCCCTGCCATTTCTCAGAACTGTATTATGGGGACATCATCTCTGAGGATCTTTTCTTTAATGTAGTTACATTAGAAAGCAAAAAATGTTTACAAAAAGCATTACTTTCCATGAAGATCAGTCAGTTGGTCTAATCCAGGCAGACACTGTCTTGAAAGCAAGTGTTTGCACATCCAGGGAATGGCCAACAGAATGAGAATGCTTTCTAGTCGTCCCTCAATTCTCTTCTCTCCTTTCCTCTCATTAGTAATCTTTTCTTCTTTTTTTATTGAGACAGAGTCCCACCATGTCACCCTCAGTAGAGTGCTGTGCCATCACAGCTCACAGCAACCTCAAACTCTTGGGCTTAAGCGATTCTCTTGCTTCAGCTTCCCAGTAGCTGGAACTATAGGCGCCCACCACGATGCCCAGCCATTTTTTTGTTGCAGTTGTCATTGTTGTTTAGCTGGCCCAGGCTGGGTTTGAACTCGCCAGCCCTGGTGCATGTGGCCAGCACCCTAACCACTGAACTACAGGTGCTGAGCCTATTATTATTATAATGTGAAGGTTTCACCTCTGTGTCTAAGTGTAGACAGAATTTTCACACCTCTATTCCAACAGATGTGGCTTTCCTACAAAAGCAATTGTGAGGTTGCAGGAGGAACAGAAAGATGAAGGCTGCTCACTCACAGGAGACTCCCACACTCTGAGCTTTCCCTGGGAAGCTGTGCTAAAGGTGTCATCACAGCTCACGGTCCCAGATCACTTCCCTATTGCAAAGACAAGATCTGCAAACTTGTACTTCTACAATTCCTGGGACCATTTTTAATTAAATCAGAGACCAAATTTACAAATATTCTCCATCAGAAATTTTACACTTGGCAAGATCTTCAGACTGTGATGTCAGCCTCTGATTTGAAAACCTGTTCCTTCTAAGACAATAATCACAGAAGTTATAAGGGGGGTAAATGCATCTATGCCAAACTAACAAAAAAAGAAGAAATACTTTTAAATCTAAATCTAATTTGTGCTTATCGTTCCAAAAGACGTCATAGAGAGCATCAACTTGCCTTTAAGGTTAACCAATTAATTAACATGGAAAGCTGAAAATGTATTATCCCAAGATCGCTATATAGTTTATTAGCTGAGACATATGTTTATTTTTTGCTTTCTAGGTAAGCAAAAAAGAAAAGACTGTGCCTTCTGCTTATTTTGTATTCTTTACTGTTTCTATCTATGTGCTGTTCAGGGCATGTAATTAAATGCTTGTTGATCTGATTTTTTGAAGTCTAGAAGTCTTTGACATGAAAGAATGTGATATTAGAAAGCGTGCTGGATGGAGACCTTAACAATCCAAGCGTCCTTCAGTTCCTGCAACTCTGTGACGTTATTGTATAAATCATTTCATCTCTCTAGACCTCAATATGCCAAGTGAAAAAAAAAATAATAATAATGTTGACATTTTTCTCCTCCCTGACCTCATGAGGAAGGGCA
Source organism: Nycticebus coucang (assembly GCF_027406575.1). Taxonomy (NCBI): domain Eukaryota; kingdom Metazoa; phylum Chordata; class Mammalia; order Primates; family Lorisidae; genus Nycticebus; species Nycticebus coucang. The sequence goes on from NC_069788.1 coordinate 65,435,163, forward strand.
AACACTAGACCACAATTCAGTCAAGTTCTTTGTCACTTCATAACAAGGACCATCTTTCCTCCAGTGCCCAATAAGGTGTTCCTCCTTTCTGTCCGAGGCCTCACCAGAAGCATAATGTCTATATTTCTATCTACAGTCTCGCCAAGCAATCCAGGTTTTTCTAATATGGCCTGAAAACTCTTCCAGCCTCTACCTGTTACCCAATTCCAAGGCCACTTCCGCATTGCTAGACATTGGTTATAGCCCCACCCACTCCCAGTACCATAATCTGCATCAGTCTGTTAGGGCTGCTGTAACAAAGCAGCACACATCAACTAGCTTAAATAACAGAAATTTCCTAATAGCTCCAGAGGCTTAAGAACATGGTAACGATGTCGGCAGGGTCAGTTTCATTCTGAGGCTTCTCTCCTGGCTTGGATGGCAGCTGTCTTCTTCCGGTATCTTTACCTTGTCCCTTCTCCAAGCATATACATGTCTGTGTCCAAATTTCCTCTTCTTATAAGGACATTGCTCATATTGGTTTAGGGCATACCCTAAATACCTTATTTTAACTTAATTACCTATTTAAATTAAAGGCCTTATCTCCAAATACAGTTACAGTTGGAGGTACTGGGGACTAGGGCTTTAACATATGAATCTGGGGGAACACTATCCCCAACGTAACAGGCAGCAAGCCCACGGACAAGGAGAAAGTGCAAGGCACACGGCTCGCAAGCTCAAGACCCAGGGATTTTTATTTCCCTGTTGCTCCTAGTCAGGTGGCAAAAATGTATCAGAAGTGTGTGTTCCAAGTAAGTAGACCTAGGAATAGTTTCAGGAAACAAGGCAAAAAGATAAAATGTGACCACAGGAAACACCAGTGATTTTGATAGGGCTCCTACAAATTTGACAGAGCAAAACCCTTCAGCATACCTGTCTTGATCTGTTTATGCTGCTGTAAAAAATACCTGAGGTTGGGTAATTTATAAGATCAGGAGAGGCTGGGAAGTCGGAGATCAAGGCAGTGACTAGCATTTGAGGAACTTCTTGCTTTGTCTTCACATGGTTTCATAGAAAGTGTGAAAGGGCAAAAGACTAGGAAGCTCCCCTCAACTTCTTTTCGTAAGAGCATTAATTTATTCATGAAGGCACAGCCCTCAGAACTGAATCACATCCTACAGTCCCCACCTCTTAATACTATCCCACTGGTGATTAAGTTATGAATTTTGAAAGCCACCTATGGACCACAGCAATGCCTAACGTCTTTTGTAAATTGTTTGAAAGACTAAATTCATAGCAACGTGATTATTTTAAGGTTTAAGTCTTTTTGTTGTGTTTTAAAGTTAAATGATGCTTCATCTTCCTTAGAATTATAACCCTAAAAGATAAGGAAGGGGATTGTACTTTCATCTCTACCCTTTGAATGGTATAAATCTCTTCAAACAAAATTTGAAAGGACAACACTCTGTTCAGTGGACATAAGAACAGGCACAGTGGGTTCAATAAAAACCAATTCAGTCATTACCCAGCCAACAAAATCAGTGGCAAGAGCTCTGTTTGGCAAAGCATCATTCCGTGTGCTGACCTGGAAATCACTCAGCTCTAACTAGCTGCTTCATTGCCAAGGTCACTGGCTTTTTCTCTGACCTAGAGCAAATCATCCTTTCACTGTGCTGGGTCTCTGCTTTGTAAACTGGGGATTAACTATCTCAGAGGCTTAGGATCATAGCTGAAATGCACTTTGAAATAGATATGCCATCATTAAAGGTAGGGGAGAAACATTTTTAAAATGTTACTCATCCAAGGTAAGCCTGTTCTTGGACTTACAAAATAGGTGCTTTACACATAATATTGTAAGTATATATTTAAGTTTGAAAATAATCATACAATAGACTAAAACATCATCACTGTCCAAACCCAAAAGAGACATGAAATTGCCTTTTAGGTATATCTTTAAGATTACTGGATGTTTCAAAAAGAAAGGAAAAAACACACATGATAAACACAATTACCATCACCTAAGTCCGGGTCTTTCCATCACTGGGACTTTGTGACAAGTTTGGGATTGTCCCAAAAGTGTCTAAATTGTCACTCACTTGATGGATCCAGAAAAAGAAGGACTGGAATCATTCCTCTACAAGATCTCTTCAGGTCCAAAAATTAGGGGTCAATTCACAGATTTTTCTGTTGGGTGAGACCAGATAAAACCTCAGGATCCCTTCATTCAAGGGCCTTGAGAATGCAAACTCTGCACAAAACAAAAGAGTTTATAGCTGCCAGGAAGCCCCAGGTAATAAGACAAGATCTGACAGCTACAATATTTTTCCCTGAGCTGTCTTTGGCTCTATGATAATTAATTTAAAAGGACACTTTAGCACTTGTGCCAAATAATAAAAAAAAATTAGATTAAAAATGCAACCAGCTGGCTTTTCAACCTTCCTGGCAAGTCGTGATCAGAACTGCCCTTTGACGAGCAGCTTCTGTGCTGGTCACCTCTTGGCAGGACTCCAAGGGAAGATGGACATGAGATGGGGGAGCAGTCAGACGGCATCACTGCCGCTGTGGCTGAGCCAGCCCAGTGCCCTGTGCTGTGGGCCGGCTGGTGGCTCTTCACAACCTTCCTGGAGCTTTTTGCAGCCCAGTTATCCATCAGAGAGTGCATTAGTCCCATGGTGTCCCAACTGGTGTCCTGGCTGCACCCCTGCCTCTCTGTCATCTATTTCCCACACAACAGCCACAGTTAGCTTTGTAAAACACAAATTGGGTCATGTTGCTTCCTCTGGCAAACCCTCTGATGTCTTCCAGCACAGAGAACAATACCTCAAATTCTTACTGGGACTTTGATTGGGTCCCCAGTACTGACCTCAGTCGCTTTCTACCCCTTTCCACTCCCTGCCTCTGCATCAGCCTTACTGCCCTTTAGGTATTTCCTGAACACCCCAGGTCTGTACTGAAGCTTTTGTGCCTTCTCTGCCTGCCTGAAATGCTCTTCCTCCGGTCCCGACTGACTTGCTCCCTCACCTCATTCAGGTCTTGGTCAAATGTCTCCTTCCTAGAGAAGCCCTTCTTCTCCTCCATCATTCCTTCCCCCCTCCCACCACCATCATTCTTCCCTGTTTAAAACAATCGCAAATGTACTGACCAGTTGTAAAAAGAGCTCAAAGAACTTTTTTCCTGAACTACTTGAGAGTAAATCACCAACACGGTGCCCCATCACCCTAAAATATTTTAAGTTTGTAAGTCTACAAGAATATTCTCCTTCACAACCATAATACAACCACCAGGATGAGAAAATTAATATTGGTACTGGCTGTTATCTAATCTTAGACCCCATTCAAGTTTCACTGAGTTGTTCTAACAACACCTTTTGTAGCCAAAAGACCCAATGGCTCAGTGCCCATGGCCCAGTGATTAGGGCGCCAGCCACATACACCAGGGCTGGCAGGTTCAAACCCAGCCCAGGCCTGCTAAAAAAACAATGACAACTGCAACAAAAAAAAATAGCCAGGCATTGTGGTGGGCACCGATAACCTCAGCTACTTGGGAGGCTGAGGCAAGACAGTTGCTTAAGCCCAAGAGTTTGAAGTTGCTATGAGCTGTGACGCCACAGCACTCTACTGAGACTCTGTCTCAAAAAAAAAAAAAAAAAGACCCAATACAAAGAGAAACCTGCCAATGCAGTTCCTTGCCGTGTGCCTTTAGCATTCTCAGTGACTTTCATGGCTTTGACACTTTCAAAGAGTACAGGCAACTGATTTTGTAGACTACCTGTTAACTGTTCAGTGATATTCCACCTGGATCAAATTCTGGTTGTGCACTTTGGGTAGGAATATCACAGAAGCAGTGTTATCGTCAGGACCAGTTACATTGTACACAGATGCAAAATGAAAAAGGGGCCCCCTCATTAAAAAATGTCTAAGAATTTTGAGAAGGTGATAACAGAGCACTAAACCAAGCACTGGACCCTACGTGACCACAAACATTGCCCAGCTATGAAGCCGACTTACCGAGATCTTCACCTGCAGCTCATCAGAAGGAAAATGATTCTGTTTTGTACATCATTGATGATGTGAACTTTTTTTAAATTTCAAAATATTAAGGGGATACACGTGTTTTTGATACATGCCTTGAGTCAGGGCTGTAAGTGTGCCCATCATTTGCATAGAATCGTGTTCCTTATTCCTGTTAGGTGGGTCTTTGCCCTTGCCCTCCCTCCCTTCGCTCCTGCTTGATTTCCAATGACTTACTTTCCTCTGTGTACTTGTAGGTCATTGGTTAGTTCCAACAAATGCACATGTGGCGTTGTTTCTTCCATGCTTGAGATAATTTGCTCAGGATAATGGTCTCCAGTTCCTTCCAAATTGGTGCAAAAGGCATCAATTCATCCTTTTATGGCTGAATAGTACTCCATGGTAAACATAACCATATTTTGTTAATCCACTCATGAGTTGATGGACACTTACGTTAATTCCACATCTTTGCAGTTGTGAATTATGCTGTAATAAACATTTGAGTGCAGGGTTTTGTTTGTTTGTTTGTTTTTTGTCTTTTTTTTTTTTTTTAATGATTTCTTTTCCTTTGGGGAAATACCCAGTAGTGAGATTACTAGATCAATCTCACTGGCAGGTCTGCTTTTAGTTGTTTGAGGACTCTCCACACTGTTGTCCACAAGGCTTGCATTAATTTGCAGTCCCACCAGCGGTGTTTAAGCATCCTTTCTCTCTGCATCCATGTCAGCATCAAATGTTTTTAGACTTTCTAATAAAAGCCATTCTAACAGGAGAGGGAGATACCTCACTGTCATTTTAATTTGCCTTTCCTTGATGATTGGTGATGCTGCGCACTTTTTCATATGTCTGTTGGCCATCTGTCTATCTTCTTTTGAAAATCTTCTGTCCATATCTTTTGACCACTTTTTGATGAGGTTGTTAAATTTTCTTACTGATTTGTTTGAGTTCTTTGTGGATTCTAGTTATTAGCCCTTTATCAGATGTGTAGATTGTAAATATTTTCCTCCCATTCTGGATGACATTAACTTTAATCACTATAATATGGGTCTGGCAGGATTCTCCACTATAAAGTTAATCTTTCTCCCATGTAGTGTTTAGGGGATGATACTGTGTATTTACTTATATTGATATGAACTCATGTTTCTGATTTTATTTAATGGTTTATCATTTCTATCTTTGTTTACTTATTTATTATTTTGAATATATATACATGAACAAACTTGGCTTTTTTTTGTTGTACAGTTCCACGGTTTTTTAACTCAAGTAGGGACAAATGTACCACCATTATAAGGAGGATACAGAGCACTTTCAGTCCCCCCAAACTTCCCTCTTATTATTCCTTTGTAATCAAATCCTCCTATTCTTCCCAGTCCTTAGCAATCATCAGACTTGGTCCTATAGTTTTGACCTTTCCTAGAACGTTAATAAATGGAATCATACTGCATGGAACCTTTTGAGACTTGAGTGTTTCAGCAGCATAATGCCCTTATGAGTCACTCATATTGTTTCCTGAGTAGGTTCCCATGGCATGGGCAATTTATTTATCTATTCATCCACTTTCCTTATGAAATTAATAGAGCTTTCCATCTTCAGACTTTCCATCTGGGGCCTTCACTGATAGATAATATTGGGCTATGATTCTTTATTTCTGAAGAGCTCCCAGGCGATACTGATGCAGCTGGTCCAGAGCCCATAGTTGCCAGGCTGTGGAGAGATCACAAGGACAATGACACCAGAAGAGCCTGGGCTACTGGCAGGGCCATTGTTTGCAAAGGAGGGTACTGTGGCAATGCCAGTGAGAAACAATCAGGGTCTGAACCAGGCTGGTGGCAGCGGGGCCAACAGTAGACACAGACTGCAAAGAGAGGGGCTGCAGACTTGAGAGGAAGGATGCAGTTCCCAAGGACACAGGAAGAGGTACAGGAAGGGGCCTGGGAATGGGTAATAGTGGACTCCCTTTTAATCATTTAGTGTGAAGAAAATGGCAGGATATCAGGTAGAACTGACCAGTACGAAGCTGGCTATGAGTATCTGAAGCTCTGGAGACAAAGACATGGCCTAAAGCCAGTGGTGGATGTGGGATATGGTCCCAATTTTGCAACCTTATGTTATATATCCACTAAAAAGCCTGGAAAACTTAGTGAATATCTTTGATAGAATCAATTATGGGTGTTTTTCATTGTTTTTTTACTTATTGTTATGTTATCGTTATCTTCTATAATAATTCTGCTTTGCTTCTGTAAGGAAAAGTCAATGAAGGTTTTTAAATGTTTAAAAATTCACACTGCTCAGATTCTAGGTGAGCACTTGGTTCTCATTTATTAAGTATTTGAATGCGTGAGAATTAATGAAAATGAATGAACAACAAGAGAACAGTGTCATGCAGCATGTCCCTGCTCATCTGAGGAACGGCTACCTGCAAAGCGGTGACTTCAGCCTTGTGTTGTTGCCTCCATGAGCCCACAAACAGATCCCTCACAGGAGAACAGCATCTCAGAGAGGAGTGGGCATGAGGGAAGTTGTCTGGCATCTGTGAAATCAAAAGTAAGACTGTGGAGGCCCCACCTCCAATTAATTGTGGGTATAAAGGTGAGAACAACTTGAAGCAGCTGGTGAGACAAGTCCCCCAAAGACTAGATCTCTGGTAGCTAATTAACAGGTGCTCACCTGAGAAGACACCATGTTCAGGGTCTTAAGGAACCCGCTGGTATTTTTAAACTATGTTTCTTATGAGTTATTCTTCTAAACTGAACAAGGTAGGATCAAATTGTAGAGACCTAGTTTCAACATATAAGCTCTGCCTTTACATGACAGGGAGAAAATGACACTGTAGAGGGATTGATTACAGTGGGTATGGTATTTGCTAGTTCATATGTAGTTATTCTAAATTCACTGGTATGATTTTGTAAAAAGCAAGGAGTGTGCTTTGATTATAGCAAATATTCTTCTAAATGTCTTCATTCAACATACATATACTGAGCACCTGTTTATATGTTGCCCTGTAGAAGCCAAGTGTCACAGCATTTTCTGAGAAGAAAATCTTTTCCTCCTAAGTAGGAGTGATGTGCAGTGTGGTGGTGGTGTGCTGGAACCAGATTGTACGTACTAGCTCATGAGAGACGATTGTTAAATTTACAGAATTTTGTAAGCCAGTTGCTAAATATAGCCATTATGAAAAACTAAATTATATAAATTTATAATTAAATTATACTATAAATACTCATAACATCTCTACCTCTTTTAGTACACTTTGCTATTACGTTCTTGAGGTTCTTTTCTTCTGTTGTATCTATATTGTGGAAATACCTAAATAATGATATGCTATTGCATATCTGGTCTCATCAGTGTGTTCAGTGAATCAGCCATGATAGGAGTATTTACACCACAAAAATAGGCAAACACTACAAATCAGGGCTTGATTTACTTTTCTGTGCTTAAGAAGGTCATGGAGAAAATGTTAATGATGCAGATTAAGCCTTAAAGTATGTCATAAAACTCTAAAGTATATCTGTAGCTTCCAGATTATGAATAGCAACAAAATTTGAGGATATTCTTCTAGTATTCAAAAACCCCGAGCTCATTCAGTGACATTACTCATGTTAACAAATGAAGTCCACACATCTTTGTTGTACTTGTTCATTTAGAGCAGTGGTTCTCAATCCTTCCTAGTGGCACGACCCTTAATACAGTTCCTAAAATTATTTTTGTTGCTACTTCATAACTGTAATTTTGTTATGAATCATAATGTAAATATCTGATATGCAGGAAACCCCCAAAGGGGTCGCAACCCACAAGGCTGCTGATTTAGAGTAAACAGAAACATCCACCAACGTTCATGTTGGAACTACATTCATTTGTTAATGCCTTGAGTGGCTTCACTGAACTGAACATTAATTCACAGTCTGCTTTTGTCAAATCATGGATGCACTACAACCATAGGTTGACTATGGAAATAAACAAAAGCATCCTATAAGAATCAATTGACTATATGAAATTTACAATAAATTCATGTCTACTTTATAATTATTTTGTAAACTGTGTGCTACACAACTTTTACATCAGTAAAATTTATAATAAATTTTTGTGCATATATATTTGCATACTTTTTTTCCGGGAGAGCCAGTCGTTAAATACTTTTCAGTGCACCACTTTGCATAGGGCCCCAATAAAGGCAACATAAGCTAACTCTGCCAACTCCAGCTATATATCAACCACCAAAATAAAAATGCCTCAAAATATCTTGAAATTTTCTATAATTATTTAAAATACTAGACCACATAAATGGAACAAGTTATAATAAGGCATGTTGCAGACTAGCTTATATCAGTCATTTCATTTACAAACCTTGAATACATAAGTTGGGTATAAAAGGCAATGTTCCCTTTTCTTCATAGAGGGATATTTCTCCCACCTCTTTTACTCATCTATGCCATTTCTCTGGGATCTGAAATCTTCCCTACTTTAAGCTGAAATCTCACATTACTACATACCTAGTAGAAATATCTGTTTGTTGGTATTGATGGTGTTGCCAATAGAACATGCTAAGTTATCTAGAAAATGTGCCAAGGAAAATGTCAGAAGAGTATGTTCTCAATGCAGTGGTTGAATTATATGGTGAAAAAGCCAATTGTGCAGAAGACACAATACTAGCTGTGTGATCACAAGCTAGTCACACCAACGGAGGATAGTGTGGCCTCCTACTAGAGGTCAAGGTGCACATAGACAGAGACCTGGCTTGTTCACTGCTCCCCCAGGAACCTAGCATAGTCCCAGCACATGTAGGTATTCAAGATGTGTACCAAACAAATTAGATGATAAGAATACAAATTCTACCTGTCATAGAGGGTGTGGAGATCAACTCAGTTTGAAAACATGTGAAGGTTTTAGCAAACTCAGTTTTTAAAGTTATTATTTTATTAGTTATAGCCACTAAAGAATTGTTTTTTGGTTATCAGTGTCTTGCGCTCTACTTTGATTTCTTCCTTCAAGCCAAGAGCATCTCTGTGGACATGACCCCTCTGTCTTTCCAAAGCAGCTTGAGCAGACCCTGAGCATAGAAGTCTCATGCCACATTGCAATAGCTGATTACTCTTCTACCTTTTCCTGAAAGGCAGAGGTTCCTTCAAGACAGAAACCCTGGTTTATTCATCTGAGTATCCTTGCCTCCTAGCACAGTGGCTGGGACAGGATGTATGCTCAAAGAATAAATGAATAAAAGACATGTGGACTCTATTTGATCCATCCTATTCATTTTCATCTCGAATGTGTGCCAGACCAGTAAAGACAAGCAGACCAGGCTATCCTCCTCAAGGTCAGAGGCTACCACCACTATAGAACAGATGTGGTAGAGGGACTTTACCTAACAATTGCAATCAGTGTAACCTGGCTTATTGTACCCTCAATGAATCCCCAACAATAAAAAAAAAAAAAAAAGAACAGATGTGGTATGTGTTTCTGGTAGAGCCATGCACCAGCAGCTCTGCAGTACAGCCTTGTGTGGGTTAAATAAGCAGTATGGGCTAGCCTAGGAACCTGACTACCATGTTTAACAGTTTTTCAATCATTTAAAAATTAACTCATGTGGACAACATTGCCTTTTCTTCTAAATAAATAAAAACAAAAACTATGTTCCCCAACCAATCATCCAGCTTCAAATATGCCATCATGGATGCTGGTTGGCTTTGAGAGGTTCAAATCCTGCTATCCCAAAATGTACATTGCCACTTCTTGATGTGCCAAAGTCTGTGTTTAGTTGATTAAACAACAGCACGGCAGAAAGAAGTCAAGTTTTGACTTCTTTTTGAATTCGATGCAATAGGGTTGTGTGGGAATTGTTTCTCCCACTGAAATCATCATTGTTGTGAACAAGCACATGTTCTAGGCCCTACCGATGTTTTCCAGCAAGAGCACCACAAGAAAGCTGTAAGTGTCCCCACTGGGGTGCACTGCACCACCCTTTCCCCAGGCAGCACCCCAGCTCCTGCCCCCCCACCCTCAGTTTCTTCCACAATCCTTCACTAGAACCTGCAGGAGTTCACTTAGTGAAGTGTCTTCTGTGGTTCAGAAGCAGGACACTACTTCTAAGCAGAGATGTGTTAATTTTAATTAAGCCTTTGTATTAACTTCTCAGAACAAAGATGTCTGTTTGATGGCAGAGCTCATAAAAGCAGAGCCCATAATTAATTTTCATGGACTATCCGATTCTTGGCAAGCTTAATGTGCACATCTACACAGCACTCTCTAATTTCTGCGCACGTGGAGTGAGAGGTTATGTGAACCCAAGGTGGGGTAAATTAGCATAGTCCACAGCTCAAATCTTCAGGATCATGAGTACAAGGATGGCAAGCCCCTAGGGTCCCCTGAACAGGTGCAGCAACAGCAGGAAGGTCGCTAACAGAAAAATGATTGTATCTTTTTCATTGTATGGCAGAGCCTTTGCTGCCTAACCAGGGGAGCAACTGCAAAGAGATAATTGTTGTTTTGCTTTGGCAAACCAGAGTCCCTTCACTTCCTGCCATTTGTTTATTCCCCTGTAGTCCTATGTGAGAGATCTCCCAGGTTACCATGGTCTACATGGGCTTCCTTAGCTCCACTACCCCCCCCCACACACACACACACAAAACCCAGGAGATCAAAGGATTTATGGCAAAGAAGCCATCTTCTAATCTTTGCAGAAGCTCGCCAATCCCCCCAGTATAAATGTAATGAAAACTACATTTTATGGTAGAAAAGGAAGGTCAGGCTCCCCAGAGAATGTAGGTGTGTCTTTCTAAGTCCTTTTTTTTTGAGACAGAGCCTCAAGCTATCACCCCAGGTGGAGTGCCGTGGCATCACAGTTCACAGCAACCTCCAACTTCTAGGCTGAAGCAATTGTCCTGCCTCTGCCTCCCAAGTAGCTGGGACTACAGGTGCCTGCCACAACGCCCAGCTGTTTTTTGTTGCAGCCATCATTGTTGTTTGGTGGGCTCAGGCTGGATTCAAACCTGCCAGCTCAGGTGTATGTGGCTGGTGCCTTAGCCGCTTGAGCCACAGGCGCAGAGCCCTAAGTCTTTCTAAGAGATAGACGGGGCTCCACATGCAGGAGCCATGCTGAAGGCCCCAAAGTTCCTGAATCTCATGCTTCCTATTGGGCAGCATATCAAATTCACATACTTCTTGTCACCTTTGCTCAAAAATAATCACCCCCTCCCTGGTAGCAGCAGACAGGTCAGCATGACATGCTGCTTTACGCCTCTGCCTTTGAAGGCTCCCCAGGAAAAGTATCTCAAGCCCGGCTTCAACATCCTCAATGTGTTTCTCTGCCATGCTGGTCAATCCATCATAGCTGCCCTTGTTCATCTGCCCCACCCTGTGCTATTTGGAAATGCACTGTCCTCTCCCATCCATTCTCCATGCCTATCCACTTAGCCCAGAGTCTAGCTGGCAGGAAGGAAAGAGAAGAACAAGAGGACTTCAAGTCAAACCTGTGACATTGCTCAGTAAGAATCACTCTCCCTTAGATATGCATATATAAATATATAATATGAACCTAGACATGGACAGAGAGGTGTCTCCTTTTCCCTGTTCTACCATTTGAGGCCAATCTCTAGCCCCCACATAGGGCCTAGAGTCTCAGAGGACTTCTTGGGCATGCCTGCAAGAAGACTGGGCTGGAGAGAGACCCCAAATCCCCAAATGATACCCTGCTCGCCCTGTACACCTAGAAGGCCCATGGCTGTTCTGGGTTGATACTAGGTGCTGCGGAAAAGATAGGAAGGAGCCAGAGACATGCTTAAGAGAGGATGCCCATTGCTTGAAATGCTCACTGACCCATGTCAGCCTAACAAACTCCTATTCATCCTCCAAAGCTCAGTTCACAATATCCTCTTTTCACATTTCCCCATCCCCATCCATCCAGCCTCTTGCACAAATTCCTGACTCATTTCTCACTGTTCCTAGAATGAAAATGGCCATGATATTTTGATACATGACAGATTGCACATATGATGGTGGTTCCATAAGTTTATAATACCATATTTTTATTGTACCTTTTCTATGTTGAGATGTACAAATACTTACCATTGTATCTCAATTGTCTATAGTACTTAGTAAAGTAACGTGTTGGGAGTTTGTAGCAAGAAATTCTAGGTGTGCGGTAGGTTGTACCTTCTAGGGTTGTATAAGTATACTCTGTAATGTTCACATGATGACAAAATCGCCTCATAACACTTTCTCTGAATGTATTCTCATCATTAATTGACATATGACTGACTATACCATACTTACTTGAATTTTACTAGTTTGTTAACCTGCTGACCTGAGACTGAAGTTCACACTCAAATTATCCCACAGTATTTCCTATGGGTCCCCAGGAAATTCCACAAAGGAGCTCAGCAATACTTCCATAGGTGAATATCCTTCTTGGTCTTCACCTGATATATGAAACCCAAGTCCTTTCAGGAGACACCCCTACTCGGCCTAGCAGCAGGTCCCTTCTCAGTCCCTCTGCTGTTCTGGCTGTGATGGACTCTGGTGGAGCATGAAGAAATATCTCTCCTTCTGCTCTGTGCCTTATTGTGTCACCTGAGCCTTAAAACACCACTCTGTGTGTACCCCAAGTCCTACGGCTCCTCCTCCAGCTTTGGTTGTATTCCCTCTCTCTGAGGTCTAGACTCTCAGTCCAGGCAGACGAGGATACCGCACACTGCCTTCCACCCTCTTTTCATTCTCTCCAGCAGTGGTTCTCAACCCTCCTAATGCCACTGGCCTTTAATACAGTTCCTGTGGGTCACAGCCCACAGGTTGAGAACTGCTGCTCTATAGTATCATAGGGCCCAAGCACAAGCTCATCCTCCTCCTTCCAATCTAAAACAAATCATCGGGAGCAACTGTTCCCGTCAATCCATGCAAATAATGATCTGGGCAGGATAAATAATTAGTTCCGTCCATACAATCTCTGCTCAGACCATGTTGGGAACACCAGAGACATATATACTTTTGTACATTCCCCTACCACATGCTCTAGGGACCTCCAATATAACACTCGTCATGTTCGGGTGATGGTATCATCATGGCTAGACTCTAAGATCCTTGAGAGTGGAACCACAGATTATTCATATGTGGGTTCACGCTCTGATTCTGCACTCAATAAATAATCGTCATAATACCTAACATTTAATGAGTATCTGCTATGGATGCATCAATGCATGTTAGGATTCATATATTAAAAGCTCTCCTCTCTCTTGGCTCGGTGCCTATAGCTCAATGAGCGCCAGCCACATACACCAAAGCTGGCGGGTTCAAGCCCACCCCGGACCTGCTAAACCACAATGACAACTACAACCACAAAATAGCCAGGTAAGGGTGGTGCCTGTGGCTCAAAGGGGTAGGGCACTGGCCCCATTTGCTAAAGGTGGCAGGTTCAAACGTGGCCCTGGCCAAAAATTGCAAAAAAAAAAAAAATAGCCAGGCATTATGGCAGGCGTCTGTAGTCCCAGCTACTTAGGAGGCTGAGGCAAGAAAATTGCTTAAGCCCAAGAGTCTGAGGTTGCTGTGAACTGTGATGCCACAGCACTCTATGGAGGGCGACACAGTGAGACTCTGTCTCAAAAAAGTAAATAAATAAATAAAAATAAAAGCTCTCCACTCTCCTTCATCCAAGTTCCTAAATGAATATTTTGCATTAAAGACTGAGAAGAGTGAGCAATTTACCTTCAACCCCTTTCCGTAGTCTTCATATTAATTGCCAAGCCTCCCACAAGACTAAAACAATGCACAAAATGTCCAGCACATAACAAGGATGAGAATGCTGTGGGGTGGAATAGAGTGAGCAAGAAACATCCCTTTTCCCCCACTGGGTTCATTACACATTGTATCATTTCATAATTCTCCCCAAAACAAGCTGACCTACTATTTCAATTTCTTCTCCAAGTCCTAAAAATTGGACGTGAGATACAGAAAGCATCATTACAAACTTGACTACAACACAGCAATTTGTAAGGTAGGCTTGTTAGGCATGGGAATTTTAAGGTTAGTTACTTTTACCCTCTGCAGGATAGTAGGAATGTTTGGAGTTTTACCCCAAACTGGCTCAAAACATCTGCCAGACTCCCATACTATCTTGATTTGGGTTTCTATTTTATTGATAGTGCTATTACTATAGCTGCTGCTGAGATGAAAGTAACCTCCATCATCTTATAGAACCATAAAATCTTATGGTTAGAAGTTTCAAGTCATTCATTCCAACCACCCCTCTAATGCCTAAGTCCCTCGGTCCAATGATACCCTAAAAACACCAGAGGGCTGCTTCCAAATCACCAAGGAGCTTACTATAAAACAGAGATTCCTGGGCCCTCCTCCTAGAGATTCTGATTCCGTATATTGGAGAAATGCCTCAGAAAAATGAGTTTTTAAGAACATCCCCCTTTGGGGAGCATTACATTTGATAACCTCTCTTAGAAATTTCTCTGGGCTATGATTAAATGCCTCCAATGATACACAAAGCAGTCCGAAACTACTTCAGACAATTCTGAGATTTTTTCTTAAGCCAAAATTCCTTTCTCATACCTTCTTACCCATTGATAAACTCTTTGGAAAAAAACTGAACTTGTCCAATATTTCTTCCACAGACAACTTGTGAAATATTAAAGATAAGTATGAATAATTCCCCAAGGGAAAGTCTCCTCTAAATTGTACAGCACTTGTCTTGACAGTTCTTCCTATAATCATACTCCTTTTTGGTCTAATTCTTCTAGAAGAGTAATTTTCAATTGGTGTGCTATGGAACCCTGGTGTACTATGAGAGGATCTCAGGTATACCTAGAAAATTTTTTTTTTTTGTAGAGACAGAGTCTCACTTTATAGCCCTCGGTAGAGTGCCGTGGCATCACACAGCTCACAGCAACCTCCAACTCCTGGGCTTCAGCGATTCTCCTGCCTCAGCCTTCCGAGTAGCTGGGACCACAGGCACCCGCCACAACACCCGGCTATTTTTTGGTTGCAGTTCAGCCGGGGCCGGGTTTGAACCCGCCACCCTCAGTATATGGGGCCGGCGCCTTACCGACTGAGCCACAGGCACCGCCCATACCTAGAAAATTTTTAAAGATTATTAATTAAATTATTTTCAAACGAAGTTCAAAGCACAGTAAGTATATTCTTTTCTTTACTCTTTTTTTTCCAATCAACATAATTTAAGTGTGCCATGGAAGTTTAACTACAGGATTAAGTGTGCTGCGAGATAAAAGAGGTTGAAAAACACTGAGCTAAACAGTCAACATGTAAAAGGCCAGAATCATGTCTTGTAGCTCTTATCATCACAGCGCCCAGTTCTCACACATGCTTGGAACACGCACATTCAACTACTGTTCATAGACAACTTACTATGTCCCAGTCATTCTCCAAGGCCCTGAAAATACAGCCGTGAGCCAAACAAAGCTCTCTCAATCTCAAAAGGCTCACCATCTGGTAAGGATGACAGGCAAAAGACAAACAAATATAGATGGTCTCCAACTCAACGATTTTTATTTTGAGACAGAGTCTCACTATATCACCCTGGGTAGAGTGCTATGGCATCACAGCTCACAGCAACCTCAAACTCTTGGGTTTAAGCGATTCTTTTGCCTCAGCTTCCAAATAGCTGGGACTACAGGCACCGGCCACAACACCCAGCGATTTTTTGTTGTACTTGTCATTGTTGTTTAGCTGGCCTGGGCTGGATTCAAACCTGCCAGCTCCAGTATATGTGGCTGGCACTGTAACCACTGTGCTACAGGCCCCGAGCCAACTTAACGAAATTTTGACTTTACAATGTGTAAAAGCCATATGCATTCAGTAGAAACTGCACTTGGAGTATCCACACATTCTGTTTTTAATGCTCAGTACAGTTGTCAATAAATTACGTGAGATATTCAACAATTACGAAATGGCCTTTGGGTTAGATGATTTTGCCCAACTGGAAGCTCATGTGAGTGCCCTCAGCATGTTCAAGGTAGTCTAGGCTAAGTTATGGTGTTTACCAGGATAGGTGTATTAAATGCATTTTCAGCTTATGATATTTTCAACTTAAAAAGTAAAAAGGGCACCTTAACAAAAATATATTAATTGAAATTCAAATAAGCCTTTCGTTGTTGCTGTGTAATTGAGCAAAATCTGTGAACTCAGGTCATTCTTCAGAGAAGCTGCTGTTGATGAGAATGATCCACATTCCAGCCAAAAGAGGGCAGCTGAGAGCAAGACACTGCTTTGCCACGCAAAGCTCCAGAGTAAGCAGCTCAGCCTTAACCATTGTCAGGTGAGTAAATTACCCAATAACCCCAACCAGTAACACGTTCTTAATGGTTTCTTATTGTTAATTAAGAGTGGGCCATAAGAATACTTCTGTTATGTTGAGAATTTTCCTTCCTTATTTATGCAAAACCAGTGGTCTAGCATGATGGCAGGGCAGAGTTCAGTTTGGGCACTGATGTATATTTTTCCCCAGGACCTATCTGTGACACTGAATAAATGGGTTATATATAGGGAAACATAATTCAGTTACTTTTACAGTCTAAAGAGAGTTTATTTGTAATGTTTGCATGACTCTCCCCTCTCACCAAATTAATTGGCGATTTGATTCATGAAGTAATTAGTTGTTTTGACATAATGTAGGTCTTGACATAGTAATTTCTGAGAGACAGAGGCCTGGGGGAAAAATAGTTTGTTGTTCAGGGAAGAGAATAACAGATTGTATTTTTTTGAACACCTCCCACCTACAGCAGTGAACCTTTTGTTAAAATACTCTAAGATGCAGAGTAGCTATCTAGTCCTATTTGATTCAATCAGCATTAACACAGCTTCAGTAAAACTCAGGAGTCACAAAATCACTACTTGCACAAATGTGTTATTTCCACACAGCCCCCATAATGTTTAGCACACACAGGAAGAGCTCAAGGCATTTTTTACTACCAAGGATGTGGAGTAAGCATCTGATAAACATTCTCTTAACTTGCTTGCCCTTTTCCTTGCAGTAGACCAAATTAACAGTTCAAAGCTCAGCATCTACAACCCTCTCCCAGGGTCACTAATAACCTGTTGGCTATTACCTGATTGCAGGTGCTAGAAAGAAAAACCATGCATCTAACATTGAAGTATAATAATAATTTCAAGAATCACTACTATTTACTGAGTTCTATATACTATGTTATATATCCACAGATTATACTGTTTAGTTCTCCTTTTTCCCCACCTCCCAATTAATGATGTGGAATTTTAATATGATAGAGGTTCAGAAAGTTTCATGAAGTGGTTGGGAGGCAGCAGAGATTTGGGGCCAGGCATAGAAAAGTATAAAACGTAGACTTTAATCACTTCCTAATTCTTTCTTGAATTTTCAGAGCAGGAATTTTTGGAGATACATAGCTTCTGTGGAAAATTAAGGGCATTAAGGGCATTAGAACGTGTATAGCATTTTTGGATTTTTTTTATGCCTTTCTTTGTCTGCGTGGTACACCCAGACACAAAAGAAACTTCAAACTTCACAAAAGAAAATCATACTTCACAAAAGACACCATCAATCCATATGCTGGTAGGGTATTTTGTTTCATTCTCTCTTTTCCTTTCTGAACATAAAGCAACCATTTATGATCTATATTTGTTCACAAGACTTTATATTTAGCAGATGGGGCAAGAAAATATCATCAAAGGCCATTGGACTATGTGAGCACTTCGTGAGTTGAGGTGTATATATTTATATGACAGAAAAGTGAAACAGCATCAGTGTTATAACCATCTTATCTTCCCGGTGTCCTACATCTGTATTCTGTTGCCTTTACACACTTGAGAAGGCTATTTGGGGCAAGTCGCAGTAGACAGAAGCTTCCTTGTCCTGGAGGGAACTCTCCAGCTCAACAGGATAGATCAAAAGATGCTCAGGAGGTCTCTGCGGCTGGCTCAGTGGCGCCCCACCTGGAGGGGAGGGTAGGAAAATTGGTGGCTGATGTCCTGGCTTCCTTAAAAGGATTCCTTAGTAACTGGGGCAGGATCTATTCCCCCAGGGTTGCACACAAAGCTCTTTTCATTTTCTTGGCTGACAAACATTTTAATGTGCTCTAATTCAAAGCCTTGCTTTAAAAAAGCAGCCATTTCCTCTTACAGTGATAATATCAACCCTCCACATTTTGATGGAACTAAGCACTTTAACAAACATTGTCACACCATTATCATCTTTTTGGATTTAAATGAATGAATCAGTAGAGCAAAAGAAAAATAATCCTTTTCTCACAAATAACTGTGAATGAGCCAATGGTTCTTGGTCCCTGGGACATTGCACTCCTGTTACACCAGTGTCATTAACGTCACCTCTGTTACCAGCCTCTTGTGGCCCTTATGCTTCCCTAGGGAGAAAGTGAACCTTAAAGAAAACCAACCTGGAGGATTGAAGCCAGCTCAGTGCCACTGGCATTGACATGACTCATGTGCCTAGTGGATAAACAAGTTTCTCTGGGTCCCCCAGGTTTGGCCAAATGCTCTTGTAGGTCTGTCCTCAACACTCAGCCATGGGACTGGACATTGAACGTGCACTCATTCCCTAAAAGAAAAAGCAGAGACTGCTCTAGGGGGCTGGAATTACAGTAGGAAACAACCAAAGCCTGTGTGCACTTTATGCGCTAGCCCAGCAGTTCTCAACCTGTGGTCATGACCCACAGTAACTGGATTAAAGGGTTGCTGCATTGGGAAGGTTGAGAACCACTGCTCTAGCCAGAGAGACAGACAGTAAAAAGATAAACATGCATCCCAACTAGATGGTGAACCGTGCTGTGAAGGGAAATGAAATGGAAGCAGGATAAGAAGAGCTGGGATGGGGAACTCTGAGATGGGGCAGTTGTTCTCAGCCAGGGAGATTTTGCTTGGTGTCGGGTTAAAAAACGCCCTTTGGTGAAGGCTTTGCACACAAGCAAAATACAGTATACTGTACCAAGAAGAGCACCTTGGAGGTCTGTACCTGGGTTAGATTTCAGTTCTGCCACTTCACTGGCAATTACTTCTTCAGTCCCCATTTTCCTATCAGGAAACAGGAACTTGGTCTCCTCTGCAGGGTTGCATTAGGGGTTAAGGGAGAGATGGATGCAGATGGTGGCAGAGAATACAGCACCCGGGAGCTCTGATAGGTGGTTGCCAGGACCACGGTGACGGTGAGGATGAGGGCCCGAGCCACAAAAGCAGGTACCAGATGGACATCTGCTGGACTCTCAGCCCTATGTCAGACACTAGGTGTGGGTTAGGGGACAGAAATAGGTGAACTTTGGCTAAAAAATGTTAAAAATATCTGCTCCTTAGCTAGGCGTTGTGGCAGGCGCCTGTAGTCCCAGCTACTTGGGAGGCTGAGGTAAGAGAATCACTTCAGCCCAAGAGTTTGAGGTTGCTGTGAGCTGTTAGGCAACGCCCTCTACCCAGGGTGACAGCTTGAGACACTGTCTCAAAAAAAAAAAAAAAAATCTGCTCCTTCCCCCCAACGATTTGTAACACACCTTTCTATGCACTGAGTGGCACCACGGTCCCCTCCCACTTTGGTCCCCTGTGAGTTTCTCCTACCCTCAAAACCATGGAGGTAGGAAAGAGCGTAAGAGCAGGTCTAACCCATCCATTTTATAGATGAGGCCCAGAGAACCGAGTGCCGGCACCCTCGGGAGGATTCCGTGGGGTGGGGCCTGACCAGTTCTGCTGGGCATGACAGTGAGCAAGGCGGAACAGTGGAGGCTTCACTGGGTAAAGGGCTTCCAGAAGGAGGACAGCAGGAGGGGACGGGAGTCCCACCAGCGCACCCTTCTCCGGGAGCCCTCTGCTGCGTGAGACTCAAACTCTTCTTTTTTATGTACTTGCTTCTTTCTTTCTTCTTTTCTTCTCCTACTAAAATATAAGTTCTAGGAGCATAAACTGCTTGTTTCTGATTTTCTCTGTAGCCCTCATCCCTAAAACTTCCTGGCACTGAGCAGGAGCTCCGGAAATCTAGGAGAGCTCCCGGCCTGCATCGGTGCACCCTGGGTAGCTCAGAGGTCATGATGAAAGCCCCGTTTCCCCGCCTCAGAGCCATGGTCCCTCCATCTCAACCCCCACTACAATTAAAGCACATTTTTTCCTTTACTTTTAGTTGACACATAATAATTGCATGATAAATGTTCAAGGTGACGAGTATGCTAATTACCCTGATTTGATCATTACCCACTGTATACCTATGTCGAAAACATGAATACTTTAAAATACAGCTGCTACTTATTTTTATTATCATGATAACAACAGTAGTATTAAAAAAGTATATGAAGATCAACAGTGAACAAGAGTTTTCATAGACAATTTGGACTCTCCCCAATGTATTACCAAACTCCGTTTTAATCACGAACATTCTGTTGTTAGTCACTTCATTAGTGGGGCATTTTGTCTCATCTCATTTCAAAAAGTTGGGTTGGACCTGGCAGAATCAACACTGGTGGGGACATGTCTTAGGACCTAGTTTAGAAGGTTCTTGGGACCAAATATAACCAGAATGATGTAAGCTTGGGTGACCTACAGATATAGTCAGGAGAGAGCCAAGATTGGTACTACAAGTTCACAAAGACTACACAACGTTCTGCACCAAATACAAAAGAAGAAAGGATGCCAGTCAGAGAATGAGTAGCAGTGTTTGTGACTGGGAGGGTCCAAATTGTCACCACAGAGCACAGGAAAGGGTTCAGCACAGATTCGTAGATGTGGTAAAGCAATCTGTTTTGTGCCTGTGCCAAATGTATCAGAGAGGGAGCTTAAAGGGACTTACCAAGTGGGCCCCAGCGGGTCCCTGCCCAGTTCACAGTCGGTGAGTAAAAGGAACATGGAAGAGATGTTTCCAGAGAAGTCAAGTCTGATGGGAGCACTCAGCCTTGTTCTCGGCAGCTTTGTCATCACTTGCTTTTAACCCTGCTAAGAACTTTAATGTGGAGTGGAAAGCAGTGTAAATCTTCAACAAGCAATATGTCTTTGCCACATTTAAATAATTATACCAAAGCAAACCCTTTTTACTAGAGGAAATGGAAGCTTATGTAAAATGGGCAATTGAGATGCCTCCCTAAATAATTTGGGCAAAAAACAAACCAATAACCAGCAACTAAGAAGAAGGTGCTTATTAAGCCTGTGGTGTATCATTCAGTTCTGTACACGTATCCTTTCATGTGGCAAATATTAATATCTCTCTAAGCACCTGCCTTCACTAGATGGTTCTATTGCTCTTCTCTGCTCTGCTGTGCAGACACAACCCTTCCTGTCTCTGCAGCCAAGAGATCAGCTCCTTGCCAGGTTCAGCTACAAGGAGGTCTGCAGTGGTGATTGAGGCCTTCAGGAATTGCATTCTCACCTGCTATTGGGTGAGGTCTGCAGCTCCTTTTCACCGCAGCTGAGGAGGCAAGATGGAGTTAGTCCACCAGCCCTGGAAAAGAATCGCTAATCAGAATGGTTCCACAGCATCTCTTAGATGCTAAGGAATAAATGTGTCTATTGGTGGTGCCCTCACTGATTTGGACATCGGGAAAGATGACAAAATCAAAGCTCCCACGCTGGCATCACAAGTACTGCCCATGACCCCAGCTATACTCAAGTAATTGGTTTTTACACAACTTGCTTAAAAGAGGACACATGACAAATCTCTCAAAGGCCAGTAGAAACAGGCACAATCTGTTTTAAAACCCCAGTAAAGAAAAAAAAAAAAGTCCTCAGAGGAAGAGAACATATAACATTAATGATCTCCCAGCACTGTCGGAGAAGTCAACACCAGCTGGGGATAGATCTGTCAGAGGCAGTGAACGCGATGGGAAAAGGCTGCTGATAAGTTCATTCAGTGCTGAATTTGAAATATGATCTACGGGTAGACACAGCAAGTACGGGAGTATCATTCTTTGCAGAATATAAATCCCTCAGAATACACACGATCCAGCTATAGAATGCAATGTCTTTCAGCTTCTCCTTTTGTCCAGACCATA
This sequence comes from Nycticebus coucang, assembly GCF_027406575.1. NCBI lineage: Eukaryota > Metazoa > Chordata > Mammalia > Primates > Lorisidae > Nycticebus > Nycticebus coucang. The sequence goes on from NC_069788.1 coordinate 65,457,112, forward strand.
TAACTCATAGGGTCCATGGGGCACATTTTTCATAGAAAAATTATGATTGTTGGTTCAGTTTTTTAAAGGGATAATGGAGGAAGTATGCTTGTGATATGCATGTTCATTCAAAAACTTAAGAAGCCAACTTCTTATTTATAAGGACACGTGTTTATCCAAATATTTTAGAGGTTGAAATATGAGGTCTGACTATTAAGTTTATGAACTCATCCCAGAATAAGCGCTGCACACCTCATTACTGAACACCCATCGCTATGTTCCCCTTCAAAGTGCTCCCCTCGGCCATCTGGGGACTGTAGTGATGTTCAGCAATGACGTGTGTAGCACTTTTTCTAGGATGAATTCGTGAAATTGTCAGACCTCATAGATGAAAGGGTCAGCTAAACCCAGGTAGCTGAAGTGTTTTGAACCTGAATTTTTTTTTTCCAGAAAATAAGAAAAAGAGAAACTTTCCAAAATACCTGTGGTTTCCAGATCTTGGGGAGAAAGCAAAACATTTTAAAGACATTTCAGACAATATTTTCTCCTTTTAAAATACAATTGATAGCTTTGGGGTATTTGTGTGTGTGGAGAGAGAGGGGCAGAGGACGAGAGGGTGAAGGGAAGGCTCGTCTCTTGCCACCATTTCTCAGTTCTTTTTCGATTTTTATGTTTCTATCCAGATCTTGCCAGCCACAACTCCCCTCCCCTTTACCAAAAGGGCTACTTCTACTTCTCTTAAATAGCTTTATAGCTATCTAGAAAGAGTGAACTTTTACAATTTATTTGGACATTTGAGTAATCATTTTTAAAAATCTTAGATTTCAATTTTTTTTCCTGCCTGTTGTTCTGATGGCCATTCATAGAAATTGGCTCCCCATCCTCCATTCTGCTGGGGCTACATCATGAAAAAAACTCTTCAGTGGGGACAAAATTATCTTCCCTTCCTTAGAGAAGGGAAAAATAGTCAACTGTTAAAACTTCACTCTTTTGTTTACAAACACAATGGTTTTGATTTCTCACTTTCATTTCAAATCATCCCAATCCTTGAGTCATCACTGCCTACACACTGGTCCTTGAACTGGAAAAGAAAGATATGCTGAGTTCTCCCTTGGATGACAGTAAAAAATACTTGAGCATATAACAAAAGTCACTGCTCCCAAGAGAGAAGCACTGAGATGGGGGGCTGGCTTGACGGTATTCCTCATGAAGTATCTCTATCATATTTCCAACTTAAAATAAAATTCTGTCCCGGTGGCACCCGTGGCTCATGGAGTAGGGCGCCGGCCCCATATACCGGAGGTGGTAGGTTCAAACCCAGCCCCGGCCAACAAAAAAACAACAACAACAACAAAAAAAAAAATCCTGTCCAAAAGCACAGAGATTTTTGACTATGGTAGCACACAGAGCACATGGCCAAAAGCATCAAAGTGAGAAATCAAAACCATTGTGTTTGTAAACAAAAGAGTGAAGTTTTAACAGTTGACTGTTTTTCCTTTCTCTAAGGAAGGGAAGATAATTTTGTCCCCACTGAAGAGTTTTTTTCATGATGTAGCCCCAGCAGAATGGAGAATGGGGAGCCAATTTCTATGAATGGCCATCAGAACAACAGGCAGGAAAAAATTGAAATATAAGATTTTTAAAAATAATTATTCAAATGTCCAAATAAACTGTAAAAGTTCACTCTTTCTAGATAGCTATAAAGCTATCTAAGAGAAGTAGAAGTAGCCCTTTTGGTAAAGGGGAGGGGAGTTGTGGCTGGCAAGATCTAGATAGAAACATAAAGATGTTTTGTCATCTTTCCCAAGAGTACATGTCCAAAAGCATCTTGCCTCCTCAGCTGCGGTGAAAAGGAGCTGCAGACCTCACATAGCACATGCTTGTCAGCCAGGGCAGACTTTAAGACTTAGCTTTAAAAGTGGGGCGGGGGGAGGCACAGTGGCTCACACCTATAAATCTAGCACTCTGGGAAACCCAGGCAGGAAGCTCACTTGAGCTCAGGTGTTCAAGACCAGCTTGAGCAAGAAAGAGTCCCTGTCTCTACTAAAAATAGAAAAACTAGCTGGGCATCGTGGCAGGTGCCTGGAGTTAGTTGCAACTACTCAGGAGATTGAAGCAAGAGGATCACTTGAACCCATCAAGAGTTTGAGGTTGCTGTGAGCTATGACACCTGGGCATTCCATCCAGGGTGACAGAGTAAGACTCTGGCTCAATAGAAAATAAGAAAAAAGAGGTGTGTGTGTACCTATACACATTAAAATATAGGCATTCTATTTTGCTAGTACTACCATGAAAGGCTGATGAGCTTAGCCATAGATGTTGTATTGATGTCCTGCCTAACTCCTCATGAGAACAGGAGGCCCCAGCAGGCAAGTTTCAGTACAGAAAATCGGCGGAAGAAAGGTCTTACTAATCCTAGAAGAAAACTTTGATCTGCTGTTTTGTTAGACTATTATATTAGTCAGGATAAATAACCCTACAAAACAAACCCCAAATCTCAGGGGCTTGATATAAGATAGGCCTATTCCTTACTCCAGTCGCACCCAGAGCAGACTGGGGGCTCTCTTCCAGGATGCGAATGACTCAGGAATCCAAGCTCCTTCCATCTGTGTTGCCACCATCCTAAACACGTAGCCTTCCAAGTTGTCACAGAAGGTGAAGAGAAAGCACGGGCCATTGCTCACAGGTTTCACACCAGGCTGAGAATCAGCTTGTGTCTTTTCTAGCCACATTCCATTGGTGTCAAAATCCAGTTGTGAGTTATCAGCCTAATTACAATGGAATTTGGGAAATGCAATCTCCCAGTATGCCTGGGAGAGAAAACAAGATTGATATTTAGCCAGCCTCTGCCATAGGTGATGTTTTCTTTGGTCTATTAAATCATTAAACTTTGTGTGTGCTAAACAAGCAAAGGCGAGAAAGGTGAAAAGAGACAGCTAAATGAGAACTTTGTTAGTCTGATACTTTCAGACACCTACTTAGGCTCCATATCCCCAAACGGCAGATCAAATGAGAGTCAATCAGGGTGGATATATCCAAGATGTAGACCTAAAAGGTTGCTTCTCCTTCCAAAGTGTGCAGAAGCCACAGCTTTATAGGAATTGACCCAAGGAGCATATCAGGACATGGAGTCACCATCGCAACATTGTGATCATCAGGCCTCAAAGCGAGTGTATCCACTGAGCCCTGGCTGAGGACGAAGGGACAGGTCAGTCTTGGAATTATTCTACAAGTGAGTTATTATCTAGTGAAGTTAGGACCAGGGAGAGACTTAGGGCTCTCCAGGATGTGGGGGTCCAGGACCCTTGTTGCAAGATGGGGACTCCAACAGGAAGCAGATGACGCTGTGCACCTCACACACACCATGTGCCCTCCTGTGTCCCCACCCCAGGGAATGCTACCAACACACTCCCACTTCCCCAAGCCAGACTCCTGTTCCCCCTACCTTCTACCTGCTGCTGATGCCGATGCCTGGCTGTGTGTCTGAGGCATCCACTGTCTTTATCCCACTGCCCTGCCTTAGTCCAAGCTCATCATCCCTTCCTGGACCACTGTCGCAGTCATCTTCCAGGGAGGTACCTATGCTTCGTACTGCAATCAGAGTACTTGTTTTAAAACACAAAGTTGCTCACATCAATCCCTCTTTAAAATCTTTACTATTTCCCATTGCCTCAAAACAAAACTCATAATCCTTGGCATGACCAAGGCCCCATGTAATTGGTTTCTTGCTTGGCCCCAGCCTCACCTTCTCCATCTGCCCTTTTCCCCAGCACCCCACGTGCATGCTATGCTCCAGCAAACATCACCACTTGGGTCCCTTGTGTGGGACCCCACATGGGTGGCTCACGCTCCTCTCTCTGCCTCATACTCCAGCCTTCTGGCATTTCCCCAGGTGACTTCCCACTTGTCCCCAAGCACCTAATGCTCCTCTGTGGCAAATCAGAAAGAAATAAGAACCTCTATAAGTCTACCACTGAAGGGACTGTAATGAACCAGTCAACATATGAACGTGGTCAACATAAGGAACTAGGCCTGCTGTACTGACATGCACATGTGGTGCATGTCTGGTCTATGAAAATTAGGTCAACTTAAGAAGGTGGCCAATGTAGGAAGTGATCAACTATGGAGGTCCTACTATATTTGAACATGGTGCCATTCATGCTGAAGCAGGAATCTGATCTGACTTAGTGTTATAGCCCATCAGTATCTGGCATGGATTCAAGTCAAAGTATTTTTTCAAGAGGAATACGACTCCCCTCAAGCAGACTAGACTGGGGGTTGAGATGCACTCCCCAACAGGGCCCCCTACATCTTCTTGTACACACTTGAGGAGCACCCACAGCCCAGCATTGCTGGTGGAGGGGAACCTCACTGAAATGGAGGTGTCCACAGGCAGCAGCCAGCCTCATTCCTCTTTCCCTGAATTTGACCCAAACTCAGCCCTCCTTCCCGAGACGTCCTCAGGAACCAGAGCAGACGGAGACATCCAGTGGTTCTCAACCTTCCTAATGCCGCGATCCTTTAATACAGCTCCTCATGTTGTGGTGACCCCCAACCATATAATTATTTTCGTTGCTACTTCATAACTGTAATTTTGTTACTGTTATGAATCGTAATGTAAATATCTGATGTATTAGATGTATTTTCATTGGTCGTGACCCACAGGTTGAGAACTGCTGGCAGAGTTTGCAAATCTCAAGAGAGCCTTGGGACTAGAGCTGAGTTATCCCACAGGGGAGCTTGTCATGCCCTGGGCTCCAGGCAGTGAGGGCTGCAGGGGCTACAGAGGGATGACAGGGAGGACAGGGATAGGGGAGTGAGGACATTATAAAGGCAGAATCAGTGAACCTTCCACTCATGCCCCAAGGAGGAGATGAAGAGAGGGCAAAGGCATCCTCACACTACAAAAGGCATCCCAGCAAGGACAGACGATGGTGCTGAGGATGGAGGACTTCCTAGGGGTGCCCTGACCAAGTGTGACCTGAAGCCTAGGACTGATCCAGGCTATAGACGTGGGGCGAGAATGACCAGGGAGAAGGTGAGGGTGCATTTCTGATGGTCTGGAGGGAGAAGTGCTCCCTCCCCACATCAGGAAAAGGAGGGTGCTTCTGCAACCAGGGAAGGGGGATTTTAGGGAACAGCTTGAAGAATGTGACAGGGCCCCTATGTCTAGAGGGCCCAGATGGAGATGGGTGCCTGACCCCTCCTGACTAACCCAAGGCCCCTTAGGTGTGAGAACAAAGCAGGCTGCTTTCCCCGGTGGTGAGAGGCCCTGTGCCTGGAGGCATCACTGGCACCACTGCACCTGTGTCCCTGCGGTAGGCGGAGGACTCCAGGGGTCTCACTTTCACAGAACTCACTAGGGTCAGAGCCAACACTTGCACACTTATCCCTTTCCGAGACAGGCCAGGCCGATGGTTCCTACACATTGTCTCTCCCCCCCTGCCTCCCCCTGGACCCTGAGCCAATCTGGGGAGTGGGAAACAAGTGCAGGGTAGGAGAACACCCTGTTATCACCCCACTGTGGGTTTTCATGACTCATTCAGGTCTATACCACGAAGAACGAGAGGATTTAAACTGGAGACTCTACAGCTTTGATACTGGATTAAACCAGACTTTCTATCCCTAAAAATAAGACTTCTTGTTAAGTCCTAAGACTGGTCAAAGGAGCTATGAAATGGGCAAGTTGGGGAAGGAAGGGTGATGACTGTGAAGCGTCCCTCCTGCTCTCTCCTGGATGAACTAGTGACATCAGCTAGGCCCGGGCAACATTCCCAGTCATGGCAGCCTGGGAACCACCCGTGGATAAGGCGACTTTCTGCAGTCATGAGGCCATCAAATAAGCTGGTTTTTTTGCCAACACAAAGTTGCTCCATAATCTCCCTCTAACCTTTCTTAAATGTGGCCATTCGAGTGAAGGAAGTGACTCTTCTCCACTCTTCCTGAAGACACCAGGGCTGCATAGGCAGGATTTACGATCCTGTTTGGTGAGTGTTCATCTGTTAACACGGACCCTGGAGATGCCCTGCCCACGGCTCCAGGGGAGGAGAAGCCGCAGCCAGGCAGCCCAAGGCACTCTGCGCCGACATCTTGGGAATTTGTTCAACCTTCCCCGTGAGGGTTGTTGATTCTGGGCACAGACCCAAGAACTGGAAAATGTCAGGCTTTGCTCGGCAAGTCCCTTCTGTGATTGAGAGAAAAGGATGAGTTTGGAGGGAATACAAATGGGACAAGTGCTGAAAACAGCTGAATAAATCCACCCAGCCTTTCTCCAGTCCTGGAGAGGGAGCAGAGGAAGAGAGTAGCAGGGGAGAGATTCCTTCCAGTGGTCTCTCCCGCACCTGGAGGGAAATAATAGTTTTCTATGCACATAATTATTTCGATATTTCTCCTACTTAGTGTTTTCTTCTGGGGACAGGGGACAGAAGTGTGTGTGTACATTGTGTGTGTGTGTGTAATAGAAAGGGAGACATCATCTTAGTTTCCTATGGTTGCTGTAACAAATTAGCACAAACTTGGCTTAAAATAACAGAAATTTATTTTCCTGCAGTTCTGGAGGCCAGAACTCCCAAATCAAGGTGTCAGCAGGGCCACACTTCTCTCCAAAGGCCTAAGGGGAGGATTCTTCCTTGCTTTTCCAGCTCTGGTGGCCCCAGGCACTCCTTGGCTTGTGGCTGCACCACTCCAATCCCCGCCTGCACCTGCACATGGCCCTCTCTATGTGTCCAAAGCTTCTTCTCTTCTGTCTCTTATAAGGACACTTGTCATTGTATGTAGGACCAACCTGAATAATCCAGGTCTCATCTTGAGATTTAACTTAACTACATCTGAAAGAACTCTTTTTCCAAAGAAAGTTACGTTACAGATTCCTGATGGATGTGTCTTCCTGGGGAAGTGGGGCACTGTTCAACCCACTGCAGCAGGGATAACGACAGTGATGAAATTACAAATTATTTAGGGTCTAGGAATAAGGAACTTGGGTCTATGGGAAAGTTCTTCTGTTTTAGAGGTATAATTCCAGCCCCTTCATGCAAAAAGTCTGGGGAGGGAGACCCTATTCCTGCCTCTCTTGGGATCTCTTGTTTGCATCAGCTGGAGGCATCTGTAGGGAGAAGAAGTAGCTGAGGCTCTCCAAGGGCTCTGTCCTGAGACCACACCTCTGTCCAGTGGTGCACAACAGGAGCATCGGTGTTTGTAAGGAGTGGGAAAGCCCCGCTCTTTCATGATATAAAAAAAGCAATTGCTTCTAAGGTTGCCAACGCCTGTTTCTCCAGGACCAACTCCTTAGATAGGTTCCGGTTCCTTGAGAATCATGAATTAAAAGCACGCTGTAAATTTTGAAGAACTATGTAAATGCAAGACTTCTTTATATCATCTGGAGATTCCTGGGATGCATGCCGGCGGCCATGACAATTAACAACAGCAAGTAGCTGCTGCACCTGAACACATTCTACACGCCAACCGCAGACAGACTCTGCGCTAAGCGCCGTATTACTGCAGCCTCATTAAGTCTCATACTCCTTATTTTTTGAATGGAAATAATAACCCGTCCCTCTCCAGTTGTTCTGGAAATTACAAGAGTAGAATAGCTGATCCAAGGTCATGCAGCCAGTGAGCAATACACGGGAGGCTCAAACCCAGACTGTCCTGATTCTAAAACTGGTGAACTTAACGACTGCAATTTTTCCTCTCAATGAGACTTGGTATAGCAAGGGACAGTTTCTGCCAAGGGGAGACGACTTCAGCATTATCTTCTCCCCTGCCGGTTCTTTACCTGCGCAGACTTTCAGAATTTTTTTAGAAGAACGAGGAACAAGTGGATTCTCAGGAGGTTAGACTTGAAGTGTGCTCTGTTCCCAGCATAGGAACTGGGCATTCTCTGACTTAGTGATTCCAGGTTTCCAAGCCATAGTTCTGTGTGTCTCAAATAAGCTTTGTGGAAAATCGCAGGACTTGAAGCATCAGGCTGCCCTCCCACAGCTATTTGTGCAAAGCCCATTAGGAGAAGGATGCCTTCACTGAGGTTCATCCTGGTCAGGGAGAGGGAAGTCTGAGCTCAACATAAAAGGATATGATCAAGGGTCAGGAGGAGTGCAAGCCGTGGGTGACAGAATCCTCAGGCAAATGCACGATCAGAAGCATATGCTTTGCTCAAGCCCCAGCTCAAGTTCACCCTCCTCTGTCAAACTGACTCCAGGATCTGAGGCTGCCTTTTCCTTAAAGGAGGCTGGTTACCTCTCTGATGGCAGGAGGGTAGGTTGATGTCTCCATTAGCCAAGAATCTGGGCCAGCTGCTGAAAGGATGGTATGTTATGGGCATAGAAGAGGGAAGAGTTAGTGAGTGAATCTGCATGACACTAGGGTGTCCCAGACTCTTCCACGTGTCAAGGATCACATGTTCCATAATGCTCTGAAAACAGTGGTCCAAGCCCTATACTTCTGAGACTCCCCAAGGGATCTTGTCCTCATTGTTAGGGCCACCTCATCAGCCATCTGGCTTTTTGCCCAAGCTACGAATTCTAAATATAGATTGTAAAGATTAATGAAGTTTTGGTAAAGGTTTGGGAATAACAGGGTTGGCTCCTCTTGGAGTCCATGGGCTAAGCTTTCCTCCAGTTCTCCACTGGACACCATTCTCTGTGGTCATGATGAAGAGGCCATCTCAGCTCCCAAAGAACCATGTCTCCCCAACATTGAGTCGAGGCAAGAATTTCCTGAGGTTTACATAGAAGGGGGGAAGAAAAGCTGTTTCTAGGAGAAAAATCATGAGATTTGCAGTTCTGTCGTCAGTGAAGACATTTTAATTATGCAAAATATTTAGATCCTTATTCTCTTAAACCATGCTATTCCAGAAGATGGTCTGGAATTTATAAAGTTCCTAACCAAAAGGTTTATTGAAGTATTATTCTGCAATTAATGATGCCTGTCCCCTATCTCTAGATAATAAGGAACAAACACGAAGCTTTAGAAAGAACGGATTCTTCTTATATTGACATTTCTTAGGAAAAGAAAAAAATTAAAAAGATGTTAGGCTTTACTTGAGCCATATGCAAGGAATGAGTGGATGGAAAGAAGGAAGAAGGGAGGGAAAGTAGGAAAAGACAGAGAGAGAAAGCCTAGTTAGCTGCTGGCTTTGCAAACCATTGGCTTTCAGCTCAGTGTTTGGGTCAACTTCTCAGAGCTCCAATATCCTCATCTGCTTGGGGAAAGATAGAAACACTTCATCCCTGAGAAGTGCACATCCTCTATGAAACCTTGGAAGCATCTGAGTAATGTTACAAATAAAGGTACTTCTCTAAAGACCCCAAGACGTGGAATGCCCACCAGTCCGGGTGGCTGGTCGTACCTGACATAACAGCACAGACTCTATGCTTAACTATTCCTCATCACAAGTAATAATTTTTTTAAAAGTAAGAACTTAAGATACGCAATAATCCAATTGTGATTATTTTCTCTTAAAAATAATATACCTTAAAATGGTGTTACATATTAGGAATCCAATTTGTAGTAAGATTTTTAAAAATTGAACTCCTACACGCTCAAAGTTAGCACTTCCTTACATTAACTATCAAATGTGACTCAGGCTGATCTTGGCTCACTAGCTTACATGCTTCCTTTTGTATGATCCCAAATCTTTAGATCTGCGTTTTCTTAGTAGTACCAATTCTTTGAGGTTCCATAGAGTATGTGTTTTAAAAAGAACAGAAAAGGGAAGAGAAGGAAAAGGAAAGGAGGGGAGGGACGAGGAAAGAAAAGAAAAAGAGAAACAAAAAGAAAAAAGAAGAAAAGAAAAAGCCTCCTCATTTAGTAGGGTGCTATGTTCCTTCTGCTTTCAAGTTCTACCAATTAGCTCTAGCACATGGTTTTTCTTGGCAGCCTTCTGCTTCCCATCACAGATGGTATGGAAAAGTCTGGCTGCTGACTCTCTGGCTCCTTTTTCCCATTTCCTCTCCCCACAGCTAATTTAAGAAAGTCTACATGATACCAGGACAACTGTTGGCCCTGCCTCATTTCCCCTGCCTTTGTCTTCTCCAGCCACCCACCGCCACATCCACTGCTGGCCCCCTCAACGCCTGAGCCTGATCTAACAGCAACAGGAAATAAAACAGCATCCTCGGCCACGCGAGCCAGTGTGGCATGGGATTACGCTACACCCACCCCCCATCTGGGGAATCCCATGACCTACATACTCTTCTGGGCTTCTGCAAGCTCCACCTGCTCATGGGCATTTTCTTTGCTACCAACCCACTCCCAGGTCTGGTCAACCAGGCAAGACCTGCCAGCCTGCACAGCCTCTAGTCTGAACGTGCCCTGCCCTTCTGGTCTGGACTCACTCCATGAACATAAAGCACCACTTAGCCCTTCTTAGTCCCTAAGGGTGCCAGTTCCTCGCCCACTCTAGGTGGGATAGTTTTAGTGTCTACATATAGCCGTATCGTGGCTCTTCCCACCACTTCCTATGGAGAACCAACTCATTGCCCAATGGCTGTCAGTAAGTGGGCAGGATTGAACTGGCCATGTGTGGACTCCACTATGATTACAGGCCCTGCCCGGGCCATCGTCTCTGCCTAGGGGCACTCCTAGTCCACATGCTCACCTGCACTCAGCTTCCACAGTGCATGTGTGGGGAGTGGGACAGAGCTCCATCCTGATGGCTGATGTGAAGAGATCCTTCCCTTTCACTGCTGCCAGGGAAAAACGGGGCACTGTGAGATTGCTAGGTACCCATAACTAACAGCTGCCCTCGAGCCAGTACTAGAACCTCCTCTGGTCATAGAGTCTTTATTGAATACCGCTTTGACCCAGCCCCCCACTACTTCGTGATTTCTCATACTTTATTGCCTACAAAATGGCTGACCCACAAAACCCTTCCCTATCTGGGATCAACATGGTTTTTCAGCTTCATTTCCTGACATGCCCCTGTCTAGGTTCTTCCCAAGACTAGGGACCATTCCGTGGACACATCAGGAACTTCAGTAGCTCTGGGCCCTTGTGCTTCCCCATGTCCTCCCTGTTCGTTGTAATTAGGTGTTTACCTGCCTGCCTGACTACTGGACTTTTGACATCCTCAAAGACACATTCAGTCTCTTATTTACCCTTACTTCATCAGCATCTAGCATAATAGTCAGAACACCGTAGGCCTTCAGTGAATATGTATTGAACAAAAGTGGGTCCAAAAAGTTAAGGACCCACCTCAAAGAGGAAGCCTCAGGGTATGAGCCCATGATCAGGGATGAGCAAGGACACAGAGCTCAGGAAGTCATAATGAAGCCCAGAATCACTACTGGCCCCAGAAACCTCAGAAGGCTTTAGCATGGAAAGAGTATTTGCACTGCGCCCTGGAGCATGGTGGGATTTCAACAGGCAGAGATGGGGAGGGTATTCCTGTGGAGAGAATAGAGAAGTGGGATGATACAGGAAACACAGATTATGTGAAGGGGGCCCAGAGGGGATGCTGGAGAGGGGCAGGGGCCAGATTTTCACAGATGGTGGTGCCAGGCTGGCAGCTTGGTATGTTCAGATGCGGGGGTAAGCCCCCGAGGCTGTCTACACTGGGCAGGGGTTGGAGTGACATAATTGATTTTGGCTGGGCTGTCACTTCTGCCTCTGCCAGGAAAGATATTAGAGTGAGGCTGCTAATGTGCCAGTGGTGAGGGGTGAGCTCACTGACACAAGAGTGAATTAAATGTCAGGGATGGGCCAGGGAAGCCAACTTCACCATCATTCATTAGCAAACCTCAGACAGGGCCATAGACCTGACTGCTTCCATTTCACTTACTGGTGTCATTTAGACACCATCTGAAAGAAGTAGAGGAAAGTGTTTCAAATGCTGAAAGACCAAAACAATGGCTGTGTTTTCATCCTGGCAGCAAATGCAAACCAACCCAAAGGTAAGTACAATGCTATCATCAAGTTAGTTCCCAGCGTGGGTGGAAAGGCTGGGCTCATTTGGCAGGGCCAGAGCACACACCTTAACAGGTTCCCCAGCATTGAACTTTAAAGGATCCCTTGTCCGTCTGGAGGCACAGGAAGACACCAGGGTCTGTACCATAGGCCTAGGCTTCCAGCCTCTGCACAGCTTGGGTCAGTTGGCATTTGTGGTAGCCTCCAGGAGAGGCAGGCCAGAGCTCCCTGCAGGAGGGACTGGGAGGGCCGACTTGATGCCCCCCCTCCAGTAAGCATGGCCCACGGCATGATCCCCACACCCTGGGCACTGGCAGTTCCACTGCTGGGGCACAGGGCAGGAAGTAGGCAGAAGCATGTTGGCACCTGACGCAAAGCCCAGTGCAGATAACACTCAATGCCAATGTTTTGAGACCTGGGGCAAAGCCTGCCCCACCGTGTGCAACCCTAGGCAGTGAAATGGCAGGGTGGGCTCCTGACTACATCCTGTTTTGTTCCTGTGTTTTAAAGCTTTGGCTGTAGCCAGTTTGATATGATTGAGGCAGAGCTTTCTTTAGGGAAAAGAAAGAAGGCAGAGCACCACCAGCCCAGAATATTTTTCCCATTAAGGTCTTTCAGTGCGGAAAAAAAAAATCAACAGAATGATGTTCTCATTTTAAGAAAAGGAAAAAGAAAAAGAAGAGAAAAACCTAGCAGGAGATTAAGGAAATGAATGGAAGGCTTATAAAGCAGGGAAGAATTTTGTTGACTCCCTATAGACTACATTCTACAATTGTTACCTTTCTTCCTTTAACAAAAAAACCTGGTCAAATGATAGGATAAATTGCTGAGCCTTGTAAGGTTTTACTGAGGCAAAATCCTTCTCAGAAAAGATCACGTGGCAGTTTCTCAGAGCTCTGCTTCTTACAGCAAAGCTGCAGGTGGTGGGTCATTCCACGGCTGCTTCCTCTCTCCCGAAGATGACATTGGGAACATTACACCCTCCCCCAACCCAAGGAAAAATACTGATTAAAAAGAATAATAGCAACAACAACACTGGATTTTGAACCTTAAGCGCCTACCCTTGTGAGCAGTAAGGTCACTTCGGTTCTGCCATTCTGTGCCTGGACTCTCTCAGCTACAGAACTATCAGGAGAGCCCACTCTGGGGGCTAGAACGAGAAGCACAGACGCTCCCCAACATTTGCCATTCACTGAATTACCTGACTTTTAATCTTCACTACCTCCCTGTGGGTTAAAGAGGCACTAGGATTACCTCCATCGTTCATGCAAGAAAACAGAAGCCCAGAGAGGTTAAGTAACTTGCCCAAGCTCACACAGCTAACAGAATTTGAAGCCAGCCTATCTGAGCCCAGAGTCTGGCACCCCAGACCTTTTCCAAGCCCTGCGAATTGGTCACTCCTGGATGGGGGACCAGCAGCAGAAACATGGCTGGACAAAGCAGCCAAAGCCTAGGTACACAGGGGGAAAGCAGAGACACAAACTATCCCCTAGCTGTCCCTCCAATGACGATACCAACTCTCACCCCCACTTCTCCCAGAGTTCCCAGTAAGGAGCCCATATCCCATGGGTTCTTCTAATCACAGATAACCTTTCATCAGAATATTCTGAGTATTACAAATACAAAGCAGAGACATCAAGCCTTGTGTGAAGTAGCTAAGAAGACCAGTTCAGTCTGTGTGGCTCCTTCCTTTCCCTCCCCTGTTGGACTGCACAGGAAAGAAGAGCATGTTTACTAATGACAGTGACTGTTCAGCTACCTGGAAGGTTAAAGGTGTGGGAATTGTCAGGCACAAAATTAATATGAGGGAATGTCATTTTCAAACATTGAATCATTTTAAAAAATCAGTTGCAATTAAGGTTATGGGGGGGAACAGAAAGAGGGACGGAGGGAGGGGGGTGGGGCCTTGGTGTGTGTCACACTTTATGGGGGCAAGACATGATTGCAAGAGGGGACTTTACCTAACAATTGTAATCAGTGTAACCTGGCTTATTGTACCCTCAAGGAATCCCCAACAATAAAAAAATAAATTAAAAAAAAAATCAGTTGCAAAGTTCAGTGCATGGGTTTTCGTGCCTTTGCTACACTGCACCATACACTCCGTGCCTGAAAACCTCTACCCAAAGACTGGCAAATCTTGGTGGTCTACTGAGCTGCCCTGAGGAAGAGAGATATTTTCTCCCACATTGCCGAAAATATGCACTATCAGTGGGGCAACCAATATTGACACAAAGGATTCATGTAAGAAATCCGGCTTCAGTAATACAAGGTCTCACACTTAGCATTTTTGTTTTCATTGGTTGAAGGAAAAATGAAACATGGTTCCTCCATTTGGATGATTAAACTCTAACAAGGCTTCTTTTTAATACACCTCCTGAGTCACTCATCTTCTGCATTATTATTATTACTTTCTGAAAGCGTTGGGGGAAGTGTCCAAAGAAGCCAAATATGCCATTGACGATCTCAGGTGCTGGTCATGTGGTACTTGGCAGGCTTTGAACGTCAGGGCTGGTGGGAAGACAAATAGCAGCTTCTTCCTGGGAGCAGCGGCGTGTCAGGATGGCTCAGCAGCTGGCTGTATGTCAACCAAAGACCTTTGCACGCCATTAATCCCAAACAAGAAAACACATAGCCGTATTCCACGTAGACTCTGGGAAGACTGGCTGCAGACAAGCTCTCCAAATGCACAGAATCTAGACAGCTCCTTTTGAACAGACATTCCTGGTCTTTTGCAGAGCTCAGCGGCCTCCTCTTCCCAGAGCTGCTGCAGTCCCCCCTGCTGCCTCTGCTTCTTGCCTGTGGAAACGTACCAGGGCATAGCTGATGCCCTCTGCCTGCTATAAATCCAAAAAATTAAAAGAGCGCCAAAGAAAGGAAAATTTTGGACAGGAAGTAAGCAGCTGTCAGAAGCAGTTTATATGAGAAAAACACTCAAATATTGGTCTACTCCCTAGATCTCTGAAACCTATCTCTAAGTTCGCAATTGAATTGCTTGTGAAAGCCTTTGCAAAAGTAAGCACTGGCCAGGAACATCACAGTAGGAAAAGATTCTTAAGGGACAAATGAAGATCTATACATAGAAAGAAATAATTCACAGCTCTGTTTTTATTGGAACTTACCATGCCTCCTCCCCTTCCCTGTAAGTTGCTAATGAAGTACATTTCAATATTCGTTTGTGCCAGAGATCCACTTTCTGTCTGCCCTGCATGGCTTCCTTTTGGGAAATGCCCCTCCCCACCCTCTGTGATTTCCCAGAGCTGTCGTTTCTGTGACCTTGCCATCTATGCACAACAATGAGCATGGTCTAAATCCTTGTTGTCTAAGGTAGGCAGCTTCTGAGAAGGCCCACACCACTCCTGCCTCCTTGTGTAGCCCCTTCTGTAACCAGAGCTGTGACCAACAATGGCAGAAATGATGGTGCCACTTCTAAGATTAGGTTCTACAAGGCATCTGGGGGAAGGCAGCTGCCATTTAGCAAGAACACTTGGGCAGTCTATGGAGAGGACACAGGGCAAGGTGCCCAACAGCTAGGGTGAAACTGATGCCTGGAAACAGCCACATGGGGGAGCCTGGAAGCAGATCCACTCACCCCAACTGAACCTTGTGAAAATGGCAGCCTTGGCCAATAGCTGGGCTGTAGCCTCAAGGCAGACCCTGAGCCAGAAGTGCCCAAAAAAGCTGTTCCCAGAATCCTGACCTATAGAAAATTGTCTGAGGAAATAAATGTTTTAAATTACTAAGTTTGCAATAAATTGTGTCATGCAGCGATCAGACTATGTAGAACCCCTAAACACACTGAACACTTTGATTGGCCCAGGGGTAGAATCACAATCCAGAGCTAATCAAGAACTGGTATAGACACCAGGTGACAGAGTCAGGCTGTTTTCTCTGGGATCACAACTGTGGCTATAAAGTCAGCCATACAGGGAAGTTGGAAGTATGAGGGACATACTCAGTAGTCAGAATGCATGGAGATGCTCTGCCAGTTGATACCTGGAAGTCAGCCATGCTAAATAGCCTGTGATGCACAGGACAGTCCCACACAACAAAGCTACTCATTCCAAATTGTCACCCACAGTGAGAAACCCTGACCTAGGACCTTCTGTTGCTTTACTGTTACTATTATTATTCCACATGGAGAGAGTTTTTCAACAATAATACAAATCGAGATGACACTAGAACCAAAATATAATGAAAAGGAGGAAGGTCAAGCCCTAATGATAGAATTTGAACCCTGGATCCCAGCCATGAATAAAGCCAGAAGGAGTACCCTGAGAACTCCCTGATCATATGAGCCAATTATATTTTATGCTTAAAACAAATTAAATTAGTACAATGGACTTTTTATCTCCCCCCCTCAAATTCACATATTAAGATCGCATTCCCCCCCCCCCAATGTAATAGCATTAGAAGGTGAGGCCTTTGGGAGGTGATTAGGTCATTAGGGTGGAGCTCTCATGAATGGGATTAGTGCCCTTATACAAGAGACTCAAAGGAGTTCCTTTGCCCTTTCTACCACATGAGGGTACCAGGGAAGGAGGGCCATCTGTCTGTGAACCAAGAAGCAGGCCTTCCCTAGATTCCAAATCTTGATCATCCACTCCCCAACCTCCAAACTGTGAGAAATAAATTTCTATTGCTTATCAGCTGCCCAGTCTGTGATATTATGCTATAGCACTTCAAATGGCCTAAGACCATTGGGTTATTGGTGTTTGCCACCCAAAGAACCATGACTATTTCATCACTCAACCATCAATTCATTCAAACAACATTTACTGAGCTTTTACTCTGTGTAGTTCACTGGTTTAAATCCTGAAGATACATAGTTTAAAAAGGAACATTCCAGAATGACAAGGAGTTAACTAGCAATTACAATATAAAATACATACTCTATGCATTCCCCTCGCCTACCAATGCTAAGGAAACACAAAAGAGGAACATCAACTCAGTCTAATGGTAAGAGGTAGTCAGGAAGATCTTGCTCAGATAAAAAATAAAATTAATAACATATAAAGGACTATCTAGAATGCCAGCAAAGACAGTAGAGGAGCCTTGTTTGATAAACAAGTGACTCCCTGCCAGGGCCAAAGCTTTTAATATATCCTAGTTCTGGCTATTGAGACTGAGATCACAGTGATTCAGGAATCACTTGCAGACCATCTGGGAAAACACAGTGTAATAAGACAAAGAGCCATTGAGCCAATAAACTGTCCCTTATGAAGCACTCGGGTCATTTTCTTTCTCTACTTCTTTATGATCTCTAGTATTTCATCTTGAGAAGTAAGTCTCTATTATGAAAGCAACTCTGATTTGTAAAAGTGATAAAGAGAGGAAGATATTCTTTCCCAACCAGACTCAGATCAGAGCAGGCAAAATCATTTCATTTGCTCCTGACATTTTACATCTCCTTCACTCAGGATGCAGAGTTCCAGGAGAGAGTTTCATGCTATTAACTGGTGGCACTGTAATAACACTATTTCATAGAACCAGAAGGGAAACAGGTGTGGTGCGTGGCAAGGAGATGTCCAGTGTCTAGTGAGCACGCAGACTTAGGAGAAAGTGAGCAGCCACTGAAATTGTTTTCCAGAGATCTCTAAACATTCCTCAACTAGCTCCTCCAATCCTGAAATTCCCAGGCCATCGATCAATCACATCATAATATCAATGCAGGAGAGTTCTAGAGGACAAATCATTATTCCAGGCTTAACAGGGAAATAGAGGGTCAGAGACACAGTTCTTGACTCAAGGTATTTACAGTCTGATTAGGGGCAAAATCAGGAAGGGATAAGAAGTCGCTGTCACAGAGCTGGCTGAACTACCTGAGAAGCCTAGCTGGAAGGCAGCACACCAGGCGTCTGCTTGGCCTCATGCCACACCTGCAGAATGAGTAGCATTTGACCAAGAAGAGGGAAGGAAGAACACTTTCCATTAAGGCCAGAGTGTGCAGAACCTGGAGGGAGGCCACGAAGAAGCCAGGCTGACAGGCCAGAGGGTTTGTGCTGGGGAATAGAGTCCAAGCTGCAGTGTGAGCCAGAGTGTGTGTGTGGGGGGGGGTGGGGGGGAAGGGGGGTGGAGGCGGGAAAGGCCAGCACCCAACTAGTAATCTACTACCCATCAGCTCCAAATCCATCCTTTGCACCTGCTATGTGGTAAGGGAGACTTAGGCATCCCTCCTTTGAAGTCAACACAGTATTACGCTTTGTCAGTGGAGCCCTCTGGGTGGGTGCAGAAGTAAGGGCTTCTCCTCCTGGCTCTGGCTTGCTGCTGTCTTCCCCCGCACCCCAAGGCAATATGGATTTCAGTGGCTGCCCCCACCCTTGCTCCCAGAACCTACAGTCCTCAAGTGCATGACCCAGCTAGGCCCCTTGGCCACCTGTGCTGCCCATCTACCATGGCGATGCTAATTCACACTCTGCTTGCTCCAGTCCTTACACCTCTCTGCTAGAGAGCAGGCCCCCAACACCCTGCACCCCTCTGCATACTTCCTTAGCAGCTCCAGCCTCCATCCCAGAGGGTTGTTTCCTCCTGGCCTAGCAACCACAGACACAATGGACAACCCATTCGTAAACCCTGTTCTTTACAAGAGGCCTAGTCTGTAGTATTCTGTTATAGCTGTACAAAATGGATTAGATAGTGGCAAAGAAAGTGGGGTGAGGGGAGAATGCAGGACCTGGGTTGATTGGCTGTGGGACTGGATAGGCCAAAGGACGAATGAAGAGAAATTTATGACCATCTGCATCTAAGCAACAAAGGAGTCTGGAAACAAACAAAGCAAGTCAGTGGTTATTTCCAGGAAACCTCCCTTAAGAAAAGAAGGCAAGAGGGAAGGATCAGCCTCTCCCAAGTGTGCACTCTGTGCGAGTCACTGGCCTCTGCAGCCTCAGCTTCCAACTTACACAGCAGGGATACTAACGCCTCCCGCAGGGGAGGGTCTTAGGGATTAATAGGACACACTCGGTATGGTTCTATGTTCAGAATTTGGAAATACTCATGATGGAAAGTAGAGAGCAAGGGCCGGCCAGGAGTCCCAATGGGTAAGCTTGGACCCAGGGTGGTGGAGCAGCACAGGGGGTGCCTGCAGACACAGGGCCCCTGGCACCCTGGAAAACCAGGGAGCTGCAGGAGAGCCCAGGCTGCTGATGCAGGGAAGGAGGGCTCCTACAATGAAAAGAAGACGTCAAAAGGAAGGAGGGAGGGATTGCACATTCTCACGACCTTGCCTGGGGCCGAAGGCCTTTTAAAATCTCAAACTAACCATCGTGTTGCATTTATCCACAGTCACACGTTTCAGCAGGGCAGGTGTGTATTCAAAGTGTATAAATACATTTTTTTTTCTTGGATGTGACACATCATGAATATATTTTTAAAATAAATAATCTGCTGCCCTATTTAGGCGCTCTGTGGTCACATCAAAAAGTCAAGAGAAAATGCGTGTGTTACCTTTATCAGATCATCCCACCCCTAATTTTTTATAACCTCCCATCTTAGAAAATCCCCTAAAGGTTAATTAGAATCTTAACTTTCCAGTCTCTGGTGTATTGTGCTAAATATATTTGTTGGTGTGACTGTCAACAGCAACTGATATTTGTGGATAGCTTGTGCAATATCAAAGAGTTGAGTAAAAGAAGAAGGAAAACGGGGGGAAAAATTCAAATAATATTTGCCAGAGCTGAATTGCCTCACCTCAATGCTTATTTAAATCATCTAATTCTATGTAAGAAGTACCTCATTAAAAGGCTAAAGGTAAGAAGGACTTCACCCAGTGTAACCTGGCTTATGGTACCCTCAATGAATCCCCAACAATAAAAAAATTAAAAAAAAAGAAGGACTTTACCTAACAAATGCAATCAGCATAACCTAATTCTTTGTACCCTCAATGAATCCCAAACAATTAAAAAGAAAGGAAAAAAAAAAAGGCTAAAGGTAAATAAATATATTCAAAAAATGCAAACTTCTAATTTAAATAAAGCACTCCAGTATCCCCATTTGTTTATCAGAATATAATCACACATTGGTTGAATCAAGAGTAATCGACAAATATAATGTGATAAAAATGGTTATATTTTAAAGCCTTTAATGAAACCTCTTTCTCTCTCTCACCAACACACAACTTCCACCACCCCAGCTGGGAAACACAGCAGACCCATTCAACACCCTCTAGTGTAATACATATGTTTTTAAAAAAAGAATCAAAGAAGGGCGGTGCCTGTGGCTCAGTGAGTAGGGCACCGGCCCCATATGCCGAGGGTGGTGGGTTCACACCCAGCCCTGGCCAAACTGCAACAACAAAAAAATAGCCAGGCGTTGTGGAGGGCGCCTGTAGTCCCAGCTGCTCGGGAGGCTGAGGCAAGAGAATCACATAAACCCAAGAGCTGGAGGTTGCTGTGAACCGTGTGATGCCACGGCACTCTACCGAGGGCAGTAAAGTGAGACTCTGTCTCTACAAAAAAAAAAAAAAAAGAATCAAGGAAAAAATAATAAAAATACAAAAATAAATAAATAAAAAAGAATCAAAGTATCAGTCGAGTTTCAACATCCTTGAACCAGAATTCTGACCTTTATTCAGATTCTAAACCCAATGGCAATGATGCTGCTGCTAATAAAAGTTTTTCAGAGGTTTAAAAAGAAAACCAGGAATTTTCAGAAAGATGCACTTTTAAAACGATTTTCTCTTTGAAAGCTAGCTCAATTCAAATTTATTCTAAAACTAACACCCAATTTCCCAGGAAGAGCTTTTATGCTAATTAGAGCCGATTCCCTTGGTTTATCAATAAATATTGCCATTAAAAACAAATTTCATTAAACTCCTTCTCCAAAGTTCTGAAGCCTCTGCTTCTGTGAATTATTTAACAACTATGTAGCATATTAGGGGCCCACTTGGAAACAAAAGAGGAATGTGAGAGCCATTTAGCACTTGCTTACTGGGCTTCTACTTAGCTTCTTGTGAGTAGATCTGTAGAAAATTGGAACTCAACTTAGTGGTACATTAGGGTGGAAATCAGAGCATGGCTGTTTCTTGTAGGTAACTCATGTAGCAGGCATGATCCATGGAGCCCATCATCTCTGTCCAGTCCCCACTTTAGGCCCTACAGTCTGCTCTGTCAAACTCTATCTACAACCACCATGTCCTGAAGCTGTGTCACCCTTGTTTACGGAGGAGGCTTGCCCCATGTACTCAGCCTATCCTTCAGACTCACGTGGCAAACTGCAGCAGGCTGAGTGTATACCCATTAAACGTGCCTGCTTGCAAGCAGGTGTGACGGTTAATTTTATGTGTGAACTTGACTAAGCCACAGGATGCCCAGATAGCTGGTAAAACATTCATTCTGGGGATGTCTGTGAAGGTGTCTCCTGAAGAGATTAGCCACTGAATCAGTTGACTGAGTAAAGAAGATTACCCCACCACCACCCCCAATGCCAATGTGAGTGGCCTGGACAGGACAGAAAGGCAGAGGGAGAGCAAACTCCCCCTATTTTTGAGGTAGGACATCCACTTTCTCCTACGGTCAGACATTGGCACTGCTGGTTGTCAGGCCTTTGGACTTTTGATCAGAGATTTGTACTATCTGACTTTCGTGCCCCTTCCATTTTTTAGCTCTTTGGTCTTTGACCAGAACTTGTATCATTGGCCCCACCTGGTTCTCAGGCTTTCAGACAGAGACTGAATTTTGCTTTTTTCATTCTCCAGCTCACAGAAAGGAAGTAGATCACAGACCTTCTCAACCTTCATAGTCACATGAGACAATTCCCATAATAAATCCCACATATATCCTCTTTATAGGTATACATATATCCTCCCTCTCTCTACATACAAGTACATCTCTCTATATATGTATTACTGGTTCTGTTTCTCTAGAGAGCCCTGACTCATACAGCTGGGTAGTTGGATAAGCTAAACCCACAATGACCATTTCCCTGTCCATGGGTGAATCCAAAGCCCTATAAAAATGGAAAGGGGAGAAATAGATACCCCATGGAAAACCAGAAGGGGAGAAAAACACAAGAAGAATTAACTATAAGTGGGGAATAAGGCACAAGTAATCACAACCAAATCCTGTCTGTTAATTCTTATAATCCTAGACTCTCAAAATCAGATGGAACCTTAAAGGTTATTATGTTAGGTAAATGTTAGCTGCTCAAACAAATAACCACAGAAAGCTCAGTGACTTAACAAAATAAAAGTTTGAAACTTCAAGGAACTTTAGAAAGGGTGGCCTCGTTGATGTCCAGGAAGAAGAAAAAATAGTTTGTTGAGCAGTCAGCCAAGCACCAGCAAATTCCCTAGCATACTGTTTTGTCCTTCCCGTTAATATCCATACACACAGGGCATACCCACCCTCAAATACCTGCAGTGAGGGGCACCTCATCTCCAGCTGGAAACCATGTACCATGTAGGGCCCAATCAAATGAGCAAGTGGAAAATCTGAGAGTCGGACAGGTCCCACCAGTGTCTCAATGGTTATTCTCATCCTATCAGAAGAGAGATAAACCAACTAGGACTTAATTCTGACTGCAGTATTGATAGAAATGCAGGCCCTACAATCATAAAACAACTGAAAACTATGAAAGCCTGCCCAATGAGCTTTCTGGAAGGGTTGGAGCAAAAGAGATTCAGCAAGGATAAAGACCTAGAGCATTTGATGAGCATCTAAGGCTTAGTGAACAGCAGAAGGTCCTGGTTAAAAATTATGGCACAATTGGTTCTTGTCTGATCAAGTTCTTGGTCTGCAGGGAGGTGGGATGTTTTATAACCTGTAAAACTATACACTGGTATGAAACTGTTACTGCTCATCAGCATCAAGATGTCGGTATTAATTCAACTTGAGTGCACAACAGGTTTCTAATGAAGTCACTGTTCTTTGAGTATAGCAAAGGAAAAAGTACAACATACGCATGCCCCTCGTGTTTCCTATTTATCACACCTCCGTAGACTTTTATTCAGGTGTCTCGCATGCTGTGCAGAAGTCCTAAGCACACACCTGGATGCGGATCACTGGGGCTAAGTGTGATCATGCTGTGACACCTGGCCCCTGTGGAGAGCCAGGCTGATCTGTAACATAGGACGGGATCATTCCTGATGACTTCGGGTGGTTGTTAGATACTGTCAAACAGCAAAATCCTGTGAAAGGCAGGTGGAGAGATTTTTAACTATCGATAATTGATTGCAGGCAACAGGAACTAAAAATGGAGTAAAGGGCTTTGGGTAAAGAAGGCAGAGAGTACTACTAGGCAGGACTCACTCTTGGAAGATGCTTTTTCTATTCTAAATCCAGGGTAGCCTCTAAACCTTCCCCTGGAGAGCACCATTTTCTAGAGGACACTCATAGATAGATCAGAGAGCGCCAGCAATGCTTATATTTGAATGGACTCAACGTCCCCGAAGTCTGTGTGTTTCCATGGTGTGCACAAAACAGGCCTGGCCAGGGCTACGGAAACGCTGCTGTTGGCATCTGTGCAGCGGAAGTAGCACTGGGGAGGAGATAGCAATGGGAGCCCTCTGGGGGCTACAGATTTTGTGGGAGATGGAACTGGACATCTTTCTGGGTGGAGCTGTGTCAACCAGGAGGAATGAAGATGCCTCTGACAGCAGATGCAGGAAAAGATCCAAGGCTGTCATACTCAAAGTTAGCCATGCTATCAACTACTTATATATTACCTAAATCCAGGAACCATGTTATAGAAACACAATGGTCTCAACAGTAATGGCATCAAAGTAACTTATCTTTATTAACAAAGACATGTTCATTTCTAGCATTCTACTAACAGATTTTTCTCTCCTTAAGAAAAAATGATTCCAGCATTTATGTCTCTAGTTTACAGTTGGTATATTCCATGGAACCAGAAAAGTCTTTAGCCTGGTAGCTACTCCAAAGATCTTGTTAATGCCAGTGTTCATAAAATTACTATTGAGTACAAAGGTATTAGAGCTGCATTTATCAAGCCACAAGAATTTGTAAAATAGAAAAGTAGAAAAGTCTTTTATTCTAATGAGCTCAGAGCATTTTAAAGCACTCCCAGGTAGCTTAATAACAGCTATGAGGTAGGGGAGGTAGAAATCACTTTCTAATGCTGAAAGACACACCCATAAAAGACTTTCCTAAAGCTGGATGGCATGCTGCACAGAGAAACAGGGTGACAGGTAGCCCCAGGCCCAGCACGGATGAGTCCCTAACAAATGTCTCTGGTAATGATGGGAAATTAAGGCCTCTGACTCAAGGCTGAGAAATCTGTCAACACCCCTAGTTTTTTTACCAACTTCCTAGACTTCATGTCAGAGAGATGCTTCCAAGTACAGGAAAGGGCTTGCTATTAAGTAAAAAATGGACATGGAGCAAACATCCATCTGGAAAGAAACCTTTGTGATTATTTTATAAATAGGTAAACTGAGACAGAGAAGGACAACAGCTTCCTTTGAACGCAGAAGTCATAAGTGGCAGAGTCGAACAAGAGCTCAGGCCTTCTTACTCCTCTGTCACATAATCCTCAGGTGGAGAGACTCAAAGGTTAAGCCATCTTTTAG
Organism: Nycticebus coucang; assembly: GCF_027406575.1. Classification (NCBI taxonomy): domain Eukaryota; kingdom Metazoa; phylum Chordata; class Mammalia; order Primates; family Lorisidae; genus Nycticebus; species Nycticebus coucang. The sequence goes on from NC_069788.1 coordinate 65,481,515, forward strand.
GTAACCCCTTCAACAGAAAACATATAGGCAAGACTAATCGCTATTTTGGTAAAGTCTGTTTAATAACCAATCTAATTCCACTAGGAGATAATCTCACTGACATTTTGATTTCTAAAATGTCAAAACATATAAAGGATCATGAAGTTAAAATTAGATCTCAGGTGGGCAGGAGAAAATTGTCAGTTTAAAAAAAGATAGAAGAAAGAAATTAAAAAAAAAAAAACACTTCATCTCTGTCACATAACAGTAGGAAGCACAGTTGGCAGTAGACTGTTTCCAATGGTGGTTGCTTTCAGGCAACCACCCTGAAAAGGTCTCCCTGGCTTTCTAGCCACCACCAATGCCTTCAGTGGCAAAAGTGTCAGAGAGGCACGCAAAAGTGTCAGAGAGGCCCAGAAAAGTGTTTATGGGGATGCAGAGAAAGGTAGAGTTCTTGAAATGAAACTTTTACTCTGAGAAAATTCAAATGGGAATGTAGGACAAGATAAGAATAAATCTACTTATAGAAATTCATTCCCTCCACCCTAAGACAGACATGAATTCTAAGCACTGATTCCTTGACAAAAGAAAGAAAAAGAATGAAGTGGAGAGGGAGGAGAAGGAAGGGAATTAAAAACCTATGAAGACTCAATGCTATGCTAGAAGCACTTTCCCAAGGTAGCTGCCACACCTGTTTTGAGTTCCAGGCATGGCTCAGACAGAGACAAAGAGGTACAAGAATAGCAAAGAACAAATTAGTAAATCTTTTTGTATTAGGAAAAAAACAACAGACTAGTAAAAAGAATCATGGCCAATTGTTAACACGGTGTGAGTCTGGAGCTCTGTTTCAGTAGAAAGAATGACATCCTCATTGTCTAAAGAGCACGCCAGGCAGATCTGGGTCTGGAACTGCTGATGTGAAGTTGACAGCAGGACACACCCAAGAAGTGAGCAAACCACGGGGTGGGGTGGCAGGCACAGGAGGAGCCTGTCCCAAAACTATGTGGACAACCAGTGTTGCCCTCCGTTTCAGTCTTGAATTTTCAGATCGGTTTGAGGACAGAAAAGGATATTTTCTTGCCTGACAGAGCTTTAGGCATAAAAAGTCCCAACGCGAAGGTGCAAATGACCTCCTCTGGGCTTTCACTCATCTAGTGTGGGGTGAAAGTGGGACATACTTTTTATCTGGGACCAAAGGCAAATCTAGTGACTTTCTGTGTTGAAATTCCACAGACAAGTCTCATTGTAGTGACTCAAGAGAAGAAGCCCACTTTTCTACTGTAGAGGCTTCCCTCAAATTTAGGGCAGCTGATGTTTTGTGGTCTTTATTTTTATGCTGCGTAGAAGGAAGGGTTGGAGTAGAGCAAGAAGCATGGCTGTTTGCCTGTCATCATTCATGAAAACACCTGGGTCATCCTCGGAACACTACCCTGAAAATGTCAATGCACCACTAGGGAGTTCTGAGCGATCCACCAAGACTCATTCTTAAAAGTAACCTAGGGTCCTCTGCTTAGGTCATAAAGAAAAATCTTAATAAGAGGAATTTTCATGTTATTTATGTTTAAAACAGTTTATCATGAGTTAGTTACTGGGGGCAAAACAGAAGGGTTCATGACAACTGGGGAGTGTCTTTCTTAAAGGTCTTCTGCAGTCATACCCGGTAGGCCCACCTTTTTCTGATGCTACAGAGATTTACAATAGGTTGAAAAAGCACATTGACTTGTGCTTTTGGGATGGAATTTGAAATAAGAAATTGTATTCTAATCCGGGCCTCAGTTATCACATGGCTCTAGATCAGCGGTTCTCAGCCTGTGGGTCGTGACCCACAGGAACTATATTAAAGGCTGTGACATTAGGAAGGTTGAGAACCACTTTTCTAGATAAATCATGACCTCGCACCTCACACCTCCCTCTGATTATGAGCCCCCAGTTCACTGGTTTCCAGCAACAAAATTCACGAATTTCTTTTACCCAGCAACCCTGGGCAAATAGATTCCATTACTAGCAACTCTCTGGCCTTCAACCTCAACTCTCATTTTCACCTAAAATTGGGCTCCTGAACATAATTTCCTTACGGTCTACAACATTGGAAATGTAATTGGATGAGAAAGTGAGAAAAATGGACATTCTACGGTATTTCTCATACAAAACTCCAAAGCCCAGATCATCATTATTCAATCAATATTGAGTGAGTATCTTCCACCAGCAGAGAACTAAGCCCAGCGGGTTAGATGACATACCGCATTGCCTCTAAGGAGCAGAAACTCCTGTCCTACCTTCACTAACAAAAGGAGGATAAAGGATAAAAGAAACATGAGATATTTGAAAGACATCTGGAAAATATTGGCAAGTATAAAGAAAAAAATTAAAACCACCTACATTCTATGATCTGTTGATAACCCCTATTAACATGTCCCTCTAAGTCACCCCAGCCCTTTTTCTGTCGCCCCCAATTGAGATTATACTGAATATATCCATTTATTTCTTGATTATTTCCTTGTAATATTAAAGGAAGAAGATTCCTATTATTACCGGAGAAACTCCATGGACAAGGTTTTTTGTTTTTTTTCCCTGATAAGTTGTTTTGCCTTCCTTCCCCTGTACTGGTATTATTTATCACATTTTAAAAGCCTTTGTTTCAAAGTTTCACTATGCTCTGATTAAGTAAGGATCATAAAGTGATATTCTGGTATAGCTGAGGTTCAAGTGAGTTTGTTTTTAATCTTGAGTATGAGACAGGTGTTGAGGGTCCATCCACATATTCACTCAAGGTTCAAAGGGCAAAAAACAAATGTTGATGGGGAAGCATCTTCCCTTCAGATTGGAAAAAGACAGCTCTAGTATTTCCAGCTGGCAAATGCGGAGAAGGGACAGCAGAGGGATTACTGAGACAGTCAAATGAACTACTGATCTAAAGGCCAGATTAGACTCCCATTAAGTATAAACAAAGCAAGGAATCTCCTGGGGTGGTGGCAGGCAAAGGCTTTAGGCTGGGAGCCCTCCCTAAAGTTAAAGAAACCCAGGAAAGTAAACAGAATTCAAGGTAAGGAAAAAGAGGTGTCCTCTTTAAGCCTAGACGTGGGACTACCAAGATTAGATGAGCAATAACTAAAAATGGTTAAGAGTGTAAATGGATGATAATTTTAATTATACTTTTATATCTCTTTAATCTGATCAATCAAATTGCAGAACAGGAAGGTGTTTATGGGTTAAATTGTGCCCCCCCCCAATATTTATATGTTGAAGTCCTAACCCCCAGCACCTAAGAATGTGATGGAAACAATGGAAATGGTGTTGCTACAGATGTAACTAGCTAAGATAAGGTCATGCTGGAGAAGGACTAATCTAATAGGACTGGTGTCCTTGTGAAAAGGGGAAGTCTGGCCTCAGAGACACACACAGGGAGAACACCATGTGAGTACTGGAGCTGAACTGCCACAAGCAAGGACCTGCCAGAAGCTGGGAGAGAAGCCTGGAACAGATCCTTCCCTGGGGCCTGCAGGGAAGTGTGCTCCTGCCAACACCTTCATTTCAGACTTCAGGCCTCCAAAAGTGAGAGAAAATAAGTTTCTGCTTTTTTTTTTTTTTTTTTTTGTAGTTTTTGGGCAGGGCCGGGTTTGAACCCTCCACCTCTGGTATATGGGGCCGGCACCCTACTCCTTTGAGCCACAGGCACTGCCCAAAGTTTCTGCTTTTTAAGCCACTAAGTTTGTGGTACTTGTTACAGCAGCTCAGGGAACTAATCCACAAGGGACCCTAGAGGCTACTTCATCCAACTGCTATGCAATGGAGATCTTCCCAACACGGACAGATGTCCCTTTCAGCCAGCCCCACTGTGCACTTCCAGGGATGGAAGCTCATTGTCCTGGGGGCAATCCCTTTCATAACTTCAGTTATGACATTGTGTGGGGTACTGAGCTTTTGTCATGGAATTATTAGCAAAATTGGCTAACATTAAGCTTCACCATTTTTATTTTCTCCAAGTTCTGTTTTACACTTGATGAAAGGGCACTGTGTAGAAAAGCCCAAGTGCATCACAGCATAGCCCATCACCAAGACAGCATCATTCACCCAGAAGCAGCAAAAGTATTAGGTACTTGGATGGCAAGAAGCAGCCTCTGAGTTCTGGCCTTGCCAATGCACACTTCACTATCTCCTCTGTGGCTTGCAGAGACTGCTGCCCAACAGTGCCCACCAAGAACAAATCAATACTAACAGGCTAGCTGACTCAGTCATAAAAGGCACAGCTTCTTCCCTTCCTGCAACAAAAGAGCAGGGAAGGAAATGGAGTTATGAGTCATCTAACAACACTGGTAATAGGAAGATCCCCCCTGGAGTTGTCTAGGGGATGCAAGAGACATCTTCTTTGGTAGTTCCATTATATTTCTTTTCTTCCAGCTAGCCTTATTTCAGAAGAGATTGACAGCTAGACTCCCGCCATCTCCTCCTCAGTCTAATTCAATAAGCATTTGTTGTCTACATACTGACCACTTCCCCCAGGAAGGAACTAGAGTAATGAAGCTGATTAATTCTTATGAGCCAGCTGCGAGGAGGTGCTGGGGGGCTAAATGACTCATGGTCAGAGATCAATGCTTTAGAAAGAGACAGCGAACAGAACTTCATTTTCAGAATGCCCGGATCTAGAGGCCGATAAGAAATTCTGTCCCTACTCTGCAACGTGGCCTCCCTCTAATACCCAGTGATGAGATCAAGCCCCCTCAATGTAAGAAGCAGATTCTGTATTGTCAGCCACCAGCGCTATTAAGAATGTCCCAAGCCTCTTTCTATTGGGTGTATCTAGACTTCTTATCTTGTTCATCCACATTCAGTTAAACCCAACCAACATTTACCAAATGGCATTTTCTCTGGGCAAGCTCCATGCCAATGGTTGTGGAAGCTACAAAAATAAGACCCATGTATTTGGAGACAGAAGGAGCTTGGAAAGAAAGCAAGACAATTACTCTCTCTCTCTTAGAGGCTGACATTTCTCCTTTTTCATATGGGAACCAGAAAGACCTCAGTTCATATTTGGGTACTGATACTTGCTTACTGTAGGGCACTAGACAAAATTCTAAGAGAGACTTAATCAAACTTGACAAACTGATTTAGAAATCCATAGGAAAAGCAAAGGATCTGGACTTAGCTGAGACAATTTTAAAGGGAAGGACCAAGGTTGGGGGTCTTTCATTGCAAAATATTGGATTAATGGCTGCATGAAGCTACTGTGATTAAAACAGTGTGGTGTTCTTGTAAGACTGAATGAGTAAAACAATGACACAAAAGAGAAAGCCAAAAATAAACTAACACCAGCATGAAAACTTTGTAAGGGACAGAGGTAGAGTTATACACTATGTAAAGTCAAATAATTCCACAAATGGGGATGACACAACTGATTATTCCAATAAAAAATTAATTTATTACTTCTAAGTTATGAGTAGTCACTAAAGCTAGTCACCAAATACTCCAGTTATCTCCTCCTACTGGGCCCAGGATAGGGTTGCACCTCTCTGAAGTTAGACATCATCATATGACTTGCTTTCACCACTGAAACTGATGAGAAGAAAAGTATGTCACCTTTCAGCAGAAGCACCTGTATGTGACTTACCACATCCTCCTTTCTGCAGTCCTCTGAGATGCACCATCCAGAAAAGCCTCCATCAACCTGGATTCCAGAGAGAATGTTATGAGCAGAGACCCCGGCAAACCTATGATGGACAAGCAGTGTAGATAAGACAAAAACTGGGGTGATACCTCTGAGATTTGGGTTATTTTCCGCAGTATAACCTAACCTCTCCTGTCCAACACACACACAAAACCAAAATAAAGTGCAAGTGATTAAAGATCTGCATGTGAAAACTTCTAAAATTTTTTAAAACGGAAGGGGGCAGAAGAAGATGGCTGAATAGAAACCTCCAGCAATTTTCTGTCTCCACAAACACCAAATTCAATAACCATCCACGCAAGCAAGCAGCTTCAGAAGAACCAAATCTCAGGTGAGCAATCACACTACCTGGTTTTAACATTATATCAAGGGAAGAAGCACTGAGAGAGGCAGAAAATACAGTCTTGTATTGCCTGCACTGTCCCACCCCCACACCTCAGCAGTGCTGCACTCCAAGTGGAGAGAGAATCTCTGTGCCTCAGGGAGGAAAAGTGAAGAGATATGGGCACTTTATACTGAAACTCAAGGCCACTCTGGCACAGTGAAACACAGCACAGGGTAGAATTCTGCGAGAGCCCACCATGGGAGCAGCCCAGCTGAGGGAAATCCTCTACCTGGAACACGTGTTCTGGCCAGCTCCACCACCAGCTGATAAAAAGTAGCCTGGGGCCTGGGCTAAATTTGTAAGGGAGTTGGGCCACAAAGGCTGCAGTCTTTGGGCAAGTCCTGTGGCTATGCCAGTGGCCCTCATGTCCATGGAGCCTGTGGACTGGGGGTGTACATTATCCAGAAGGACAGCAGTAGCTGTGACCAAGCTCTCCCCCACCTCCAGGCAGCACTACTCAGGGAGAGTCTTCTTCCATTTGGGGAAAGGAAAAGGAAGTGCTCAAAGGACTTGGTTTCATAACTTAGGTGCCAGTGCAGTCACAGTAAAATAAAATACTAAGCAGAGTCCTGAAATCCCTGAGTCTAGGCCTTATTCCTGTATGGCATTTCTGGACACAACCTGGGCCAGAAGGTAACATACTGTCCTAAAGAAAAGGACCTAGTCCTGGTAGGATTCACCATCTACTAACTAAAAGCCCTTGGGCTTTGAATAAACATCAGAAGTAGCCAAGCAACAGTCACCACAGGGTTTGGATAAGACAGAGTTGACTTCAGGTGTGACCTGTGCTAGTAGCCACAAGGGAGTGCCCACATCACTCCTCCCCCAACTCCAGCAGCCCAGCACAGAGAGTGAAGGAAGAAAGAGAGAGAGACTTTGCCTGGTGATCCAGAAAATTGCCCTGTATTTTACCCAAGCTCACCAAGGCAGTACTCCCAGGAGACTTCAAGAATCATAGCATTAATGTGCTGGGAGCACCCCCAGCACTATTATAGCTGCAGAGAACAGAGACTTAGACCACAGCACTCACTTCCCTTTGAATAACTGGAAAGCCTTGTCAAGAAAGACAAGGTTCAAACAGGCCTACACTGTTAAGATTTAAATAAATTATCTAACTCTTCAATGCCAAATGCTGATAAACATACACAAGCATCAAGAACATCCAGGAAAACATCACCTCACAAAATGCCCTAAATAAGGTCCCAGTGACCAGAGTAATGGGCATGGGTGATCTTTCAGACAAAGAATTAAAAATAACGGTCCTGAAGAAGCTCAATGAACTTCAACAAAACACACAGAAGGAAATCAGAAGCCTATAAGAAAAATTTAACAAAGAGGTCAAAATAATAAAAGAAAAATCAAGAAGAAATTCTAGAACTTAAGAATTCAATTGACATAGCCGGGCGTTGTGGCGAGCGCCTGTAGTCCCAGCTGCTCAGGAGGCTGAGGCAGGAGAATCGCTTAAGTCCAGGAGTTGGAGGTTGCTGTGAGCTGTGTGAAGCCATGGCACTCTACAGAGGGCCATAAAGTGAGACTCTGTCTCTACAATAAAAAAAAAAAAAAAAAGAATTCAATTGACAAACTGAGAAATGCATCAGAATCTCTCAACAGCAGAATTGACCAAGCAGAAGAAACAGTTGGTGAGTTTGAAGAAAGGCTATTTAAAAAAACCGTCAGGAGAGAAAAAAGAATAAGAATGAACCACACCCACAAGATCTAGCAAATACCCTTAAAAGGGCAAACATAAGAATTATTAGCCTTAAAGAGGAGGTAGAGAGAGACATTTGGGTAGATTGTTAATTCAAAGAAATAATAACAGAGAACTTTCCAAACTTAGAGAAAAAAAATCAATATTCAGATACAAAATAATGATAGAATATCAAGCAGATTTAACCCAAACAAGGTTACCGGCAGGCATTTAATAATCAGACTCCCAAAGGTCACAGATAAAGAAAAGGTCCTAAGGGAACCAAGAAAAAAAAAATAGCACATAAAAGAGCTCTAATAGACATGGTAGCAGACTTCCTGTGGAAAGCTTACAGGCCAGGAGAGAGTACCATGACATATTCAAAGTGCTGAAAGAAAAAAAAAAAAAAAAAGAAGAAAACCTTAACCCTAGAATATTATATCCTACAAAAATAGCCTTCAAATATGATAAAGAAAGAGGGACATTCCCACAAAAGCTGAGGGATTTCATCAATAGCAGACCTGTCCTACAAGAACTGATAACAGGAGTTCTTCAATTTGAAAGGAAAGCATGTTAATAACCAGTAAGAAATCATCTGAAGGTATAAATCTAACTACTCCATTACTGTACTCTATTACTGTAAGTACAGTGTTTAGGCCACTTATATTTTGAGTAGGAAGACTAAAAGGCAAACCTATGGAAAGTAACAACAACTTTTTGAGAGACAGATAGTATAAAAAGATATGGATGGAAACAAAAAGTTAAAAAGTAGGGGTGTAGAATTAAAGGGTAGAATTTCTGTTAGAATTCTCTGTATTTGTTTGCTTATAAATAAAGTTGTCACATACTTAAAATAATTGATTAGGAAGTGTTTTTGCAAGCCTTATGGTAACCTCAAATCAAAAAACCTACAATAGTTACACAAAAAATAAAAAGCAAGAAATTAAAACACACTACCAGAGACAATCACTTTTAACAAAGGAAGGAAGGGGAAATAACCAGACATCAAATAATAATATGGCAGTAGTAAGAAAAGAATATCAACAATAACATTGACTGTGAATGAACTAAACTCTCCAACCCAAAGACATAAAGCAGCTCCATGGGAACAAACAAACAAAAAGAGCCAACTATATGTTGTCTTCAAGAAACACAGTTCATATATAGAGACATACATAGACTAGAAATTAAGGAATGAAAAAAGATATTCCATGTAAACAGAAACTAAGAAAAATAGGGAGTAGCTAGCTGTCTAACATATAAAATAGATTTCAAGACAAAAAAGAAGTCATTTCAGCAAGAGGATATAACAATTCTAAATATAAATAGACCCAACACAGGAGCACAAACATATATATATATATATAACAAATATTATCAGAGCTAGGGAAAGAGATAGTACCCAATACAATAATTGTTAAGAGACTTAAACACTTCACTTTCAGCATTGGACAGACCATCCAGACAGAAAATCAACAAAGAAACATTAGAATTAGACTGCACTACAGACCAAATGGACCTAATTGATACCTACAAAACATTTCATCCCGTGACTTCAGAATACACACTCTTCCCCTCAGCTCATGGACCATTCTCAAGGACAGACCATATGTTAGGCCCCAAAACAAGTCTTTAAAAGTTAAAAAAAACTGAAATCATATCAAAAATTTTCTCTGACCACAATGGAATAAAACTAGAAATCAATCGTAACAGGAACATTAGAAAATATACAAACACATGGAAATTACACAATATGCTCCTGAATGACCAATGGGTTAATGAATAGATTGAGAAAGAAATTAAAAAATGTCTCAAAACAAGTGAAAATGAAAATACAAGATATCAAAACCTATGGAATACTGGAAAAGCAATAGTAAGAGGAAAATTTATAAAAATAAGTATCAAATCAAAAAAGTAGAAAAGCTTCCAATAAACAAGCTGACAATGTATCTCAACAAAGCAGAAAAATAAGAGCAAACCAAACCCAAAATTAGTAAAAGAAAAGAAACAATAAAGAAACAGAAATAAATAAAACTGAAATAAAAATTTTTAAAAAGATTAACAAAACAAAAGGCTTGTTTTTTAGAGAGAGAGTGAAAAAAAAGACATACCTTTAGCCAGACTAAGAAAAAAAGGAGAGAAGACCCAAATAAATAAAATCAGTAATGAAGGCTCAGCACCCATAGCACAGTGGTTACCACATTAGCCACATACATCTAGGGTGGCGGGTTCGAACCTGGTTTGGGCCAGCTAAACAACTGCAACAAAAAAATAGCTGGGCGTTGTGGCATGTACCTATAGTCCCAGCTACTCAGGAGACTGAGGCAAGAGAATTGCCTAAGCCCAAGAGCTGGAGGTTGCTGTGAGCTGTGACACCATAGCACTCTACCAAGGGTGACTAAGTGAGACTCTCTCCAAAAAAAAAAAAAACAAAAAACTGATACTGCAGAAATCCAAAGGATCATGAGACTGAGCAACTATATGCCAATACACTGGAAAACCTACAAAATAATGGATAAATTCCTAGACTCATACAAACTACTAAGATTGATCCAGGTAGAAATCTAAAATTTGAATAAACCAGTAACAAGTAACAAGATAGAAGTGGTAACAAAAAGTCTCCCATCAAACAAAATCCCAGGACCCAATGGCTTCACTACTAAATTCTGCCAACCATTCAATGAAGAACTAGTACCAATCCCACTTAAACTATTCCTAACACAAAGAAATGTTAAATGACTGACGTGAGGGATACTCCAATTACCTTACTTTTATTCATTCACATCGTATGCCTGTACCCTATAAAGACATACAACTGCTATGTGCCCATTAAAAGTAAAATAATAAAAAATACATATATTTTAAAAGAATACAGGCAAATAGCTCTTATAACCTCTGAGTACAGAATGATTCCTTAAAATTCTAAGCCATAAAGGAAAAGATCAGTGTATTTCACTGCATCTACTTTAAATTCTTCTATTCACCAATAAACACCACGACATGAAAGGATAAGCCGCAAATTGGAAACAATATTTGCAGCGTGTGTAACTGACAAAAGATTAGTGTAGTGCAGACATAATAATACCCTAAAGATCAATAAAGAGAAGACAAACAAGCCAAAAGAAAAATGAGCAAAATACATGAGAAGATAATAAGCATATGGAAAACTGCTGAAATCACTTAATAATTGAGGAAATGCAAATTAAGGCAATTTAAGCTATTTCACATCATTGGTTTGGTGAAAACTGAAAATTTGATAATACCAGGATTGTCAAAGACCTAAAGAAACAGAAACATTGGAGGATGTGAAAAATTAGTCAAATCACATTGAGGAGCACTATGGCCAAATTGAGTGAAGCTGAGGACTCTTTACCTTTCAACCCAATACATGTAATAATAATTCTTCTCAGTGTATTTCCTTCTCTGCACACTTGCACAGGGAGATATAATAAGAAGCATTCTTCTTGGGTTTATGGCAAACAGTTGGAAACAGTTCAAATACCCATCAACCAGCAGAGCAGGTCATTGTGGTGCATGGAGTAGGAGACTACATAGCTGCTTTCGTCAACATGGGTAAATTTCAAAACCACAATAGGAAACGTCAAAAGCCATCACGTGGCAGAAAGCTATGTACCATTTATACTAAGTTAGAAATCATCTATACTTTAATAGATACATATATATTTAGTAAGAGAATTAAAGCAGGAAGAGAATGCTAAACGCCCCTGGAGAGAGCAGATAATGGGTCAGGAAGATGTGCAAAGTTAATTATTAAGAAAAAAATGAACCTACTAGAGCACAACTTTAGATTAGATTGAGATTGGATACAGTTGGGAGATGAGTTCATATATATTCATTATGTTGTATTTTTCCATTGATAAACAATGTTTTTGTTTTCCATTTATGACTTTCCAAGGCCTCATAAGACGCACCTCAAATATTCTGATTAAATTGGTTGAGGGTGTGGCGTGGGCAGGAAGTGTGTTTAAAGCTTCCAAGTGATTCCATTGTGCCCCCAAGGTAGAGAACCATTTTAGAAAAATGGGTAAAGAACACATGTTCTAGAATCTGCAGGCTCTGGGGAAGAATCTCAGGTCTGCTGCCGCTTTGTCATCTTGACCAACTACGCTATCAATTTGCCCATCAGTACACTGGAATAATGACACCTGTTTTGTTGGATTGCTAAAAGAAATATAAAACATTGATGTATGCATTATTCAGTACAGTATCTAATGTATAGAAGTAAATATAAGTGATTTTCCTCCTTAAGATTGATGAACAAAATTCTGATGTGTTTCCAGTAAAAATCAGTTACTCTCCTGTATGACCTCATAAGACATGAGCATGGAGCAGATTGCTCAGATCACGGGAGTGGGCTGAACATTGTCAACACTGTCTCCCACCTGATGCCCCACTCAGTCTTCCTCATCTCTTCTTTTCCAACCCACTGACTATGCTCTGAACCAGCTTATAATCTTGCTGCTTTCTCAGCCCATCTTATTTAAATGCATGCTTGGAATTTTGAAAAGCCACAATTGCATATTTATACCCAAAACACAGCTCTTCAGCCAACAACTTGGTCTGATGGAGTCTCAATATTTCTTTTAACTGATATCATTATCTCAATGTGTCAAATAACATCATCAAAGTGATAAATGAAAAATGCTTTCTTTTTCCTTTTATAGTTTTTTTTTTTAATTGGAAAGCAAGATGCCATATTCCAAAGCCAGTCTTTCAAATTTCCTTACTTATGAATTAGTCTTCTCTTGACCTCAGATGATCAGGCTCTATTTTCAAAGTCTACTGATATTCAATCTGCATATCATGTACTACAAAAACAATTGTATATGTTTATCATTTTCAAAACTACCTACTAACTTCTCAAATCTTCCTTTTATTTGTTGAGAAGAGGAATGATAAGCCTAGATATCCAAGAGATAGGGAACTGTAAGTATGTAGCCTATTGGGTGATCGTGCAACCAGAGCACTTTCCATGTCTCAAGCAAACATTCAGTGTGTGTCCACCATGTACTACATGTGCGAGATGCAGCAAAGCTGAAGAAAACTTACAATACAAAATAAATTATTTAAGGCTATTCACATGTAGAGATGATACCTGTGATGATTCTGTGGAGGATGGGGAATGATAAGCAAATTTGACTGGGCTAGAAGAGCGGACTTGGTAAAGGGAATGTGTGTTTTGATCTAATGAAAAAACGTGAGGGATGGACTCAGAACTAGGCACACCTGGGACTCAAACCAGGCTGAGTCATATACTATCTATATGACCACAGGCAAGTTTTTCCACTTATCTGTATCTAGTGTTTACATCTGTAAAATGGAGATACTTACATAACCTTGCAGTGTTATTGTTATATTCTTGTGAATAGAAGGTATTCAATAAATGATACCGTCTCTATTTTATTTATTTATTTATTTATGCAAGATTTCGTTCTGTTGCTGGGGCTAGTATGCAGTGGTATCATCATAGTTCATTGCAACTTCAAATTCCTGGGCTCATGAGATCCTGCTGGCTCAGCCTTCAAACTATCTTGGACTACAGGCACACATCATCATGCCCAACTAATTTATTTTTTCATTTTTTTTTTATATTTTCATTTTTTATAGAGACAAGGTCTAGAATCATTATTACTTAAAGAAAAAGCTGACAAGTTAGGCTGAAGGCAATATGTGGAGGCCTTTGACTACCAGGCAAAAGGGTTCAAACTCAATTTTACTGATAACAGGAAGTTCTTGAAGACTCGCATTTTTCAGCTTTTAATGTTTCATATATAAATTTTTAAATTATTAATGTTAGCCAGATTAACACATTTTCTCACACTAAAGGCCTATTCACCCCAGTTCATATTATGTAATACAAAAAGTCCAGCTCTCAACCAAACGGCCACAATTCCCATGAGGAGGCACAGATAATCTGAATAACCCTACTGTCTAATAAAGAAACTGAGTCAATAATGAATAACCTTCCAAAAAAGAAAACACCATGTTAAGAGGGTTTCTTGTTAATTCTACCAAACTTTTAAAGAAGTAATTATACCAATTATCCATAATCCCTTTCAGAAAATTGAAGCTAAGGGAATGCTTTATAAATCATTCTATGAGGCTAACAGTACTCTAATCCCCAAAACCAGACAAAGATATTACAAGAAAGAAAAACTACAGACCAATAATATCTCTCATGAACACAGGAAAACCCTCAACAAAATATCAGCAGATCAAATCCAACAACGTATAAAAATTACTATATACCACAATCAAGTGGGATTTAATCCAAATATACAAAACCCATAGCCCCAAGACTGGCCCAACATTTGAAAATCAATCAGTGTAACCCACCATATCAATAGGCTAAAGAAGAAAAATCAAACAGTCATACCACTTGATTCAGAAAAAGCATTTGACAAAATTCAACACCCATTCAGGATAAAAACTTTCAGCAAACAAGGAGAGAAGAGAATTAACTTGATAGGGAGCATCTACAAAGCCTCACCTAATGTTGAAAGACTAAAAGCTTTCTCCTAGAAATGGATGTACACAAATATAGTCAGCCAATCTTTAATAAAGTAAAGCAATGTAGAAAGAAAAGTCTTTTCTGCAAATGATACGGGAACAACTTGATGTCCATATACGCAAAAATGAACTATATACAGACCTTAAATTTTTCACAAAATTAATCTAAAAATAGATCATAAACTAAACTGTAAAACACTAAACTATAAAACTTCTAGAAGAAAACAAAAGGAAAAATTTAGGTGATTTTAGGTTCGGTGATTTTTTTTTTTTTGGATACACCACCAAAACCCTAATCCATGAAGGAAAAAAAAAATCAATAAATTAGATTTTATTAAAAATTCATAAATTGGGCTTTAAAAGACTTCTTCTCTGAGAAAGATATTGTTAATAAAATGACAAGCCAAGATCTGAGAGAAGCTATTTGTAAAACATGTTTCTGATAAAAAGTTTGTCTCCCAAATACATAAGGAACTCTTAAAACTCAATCAGAGGCTGGGTGTGGTGGCTCATGCCTGCAATCCTAGAACTCCAGGAAGCCAAGGCAAGTGGATTGCTTGAGCTCAGGAGTTGGAGACAAGCCTGAGCAAGAGTGAGACCCCATCTCTACTAAAATTAGAAAAATTAACTGGGTTAATTGGTATTTCCTTAGTTTTGCTCTAATGTCCTTTGTATGTTCCAGGATCCCGTCCAGGGTACTATGTTGTATTTAGTTGTCCTGACTCCTTGGGTGCCTGTTGGCTCGAACAGTTTCTGGTATTAACTGGGTGTGGTGGTGCATGTCTGTAGTCCCAGGTATTTGGGAATTTAAGGCAAGAGGTTTTAGGTTGCTGTAAGCTATGATGCCAAGGCGCTCTACCCAGGTTGAAAGAGTGAGACTGTCTCAAAAAAAAAAAACTCAATCAGAAAACACAACCTTAGCTCAGTGGGTGGGGTGCTGGCCACATACACAGAGGCTGGCGGGTTCGATCCCGGCCTGGGCCAGCTAAAACAACAATGACAATTGCACCAAAAAAAAAAATAGCCAGGCGTTGTGACAGGCACCTGTAGTCCCAGCTCCTTGGGAGGCTGAGGCAAGAGAATCTCTTGAGCCCAAGAATTTGAGGTTGCTGTGAGCTGTGACGCCATGGCACTCTACCCAGGGCAACAAAGTGAGACTCTGTCTCAACAATAAAAAAAAAAAGAAAGAAAAAGAAAAAGAAGACACACAACCTAATTTTAAAATGAGCAGAATATCTAAATAGCTATCTCACCAAAGGAGACATATAAATGCAAATAAGCATAGGAAAAGATGTACATCATTTTCATTAGATAAGTGCAATTTCTGCAACAACCTTGCAGAAGAAGGTAAAGAGAAAAGGTGCTGACGTAAATGACTCAGCAAACGAATGGCATCATAAGACCAAAGGCAAAAGGAAGTGTACAAAAGCAGTGCCCTCTAATCCATCAGTGGTATCACCTGGGGGTATAGCGTAACAATTTTACCACTAGGCATGTACACTGGAATTGAACACTTATGTGCTTAGATGGTGGGTTATGGCTGCCATTCTCAGGCTTTCTATCCCAAATCAAAGAAAGCTGGGATCTCAGAACCAGAATTCTGGCAACAGAAAGAGGCGTCCAGACAGGGAGAAATGAGATTGGGGTTAAAGAATATTATTTAAGTTATAAGGTAATCAATAGAAGATTACAAATAACATAACCAACAAAGCTTAAAAGAAGAGGAAGTGTGAGGTAATGAGTCAAATACTTCTTCTCTCAGAAAGAGGGATCTAGAGGTTCTATGCAAAGTACATACATTATTAATAGTAATAATAATAAACAGTTTAAAAGAAATTCCTTTAGGGAGTAGAGCTGGGTTTAAGCAAAGAAAATTTTTTCTTTTCCCTCTGGCAGCATCCCAAATTTGGCGGCTGGATGAGGATAATGGGTTTGCCGCACTGAGGGGCTGAGGTAATGCCTTTAAGGCAGTTGGCCCAGAATCTAGAGTGTGGTTAAGTGCTCAGTAAATCTTTGAGGTATGATCATTGCAGAGCTTTGGTAAATGGATACTACAGAAAGAAGGAACAGAACCTCAAGATTCCCTAGGGATCTTGCAATTCACAAGCACAAGTAACTTTTAAAGTCCAGGAAACACTTTGTTGCTCAGCAGAGTACATCACTTTAGCTTGATCACTGCTTACTGTGTGGCAGCTATAATTTTGCAACCCAGCCTTCTGCAGTAGTTGGCTAATGCACCAATGTCAGACACTTGTACAGACAACAGACTCCAGTCTCACATTTACCTGCACAATTGAAAACAAATGATACCTGACAAATGTTTAATTATTTCTGAATTTTATATTAGAACAACATCCACATCTTGTAAAATATATGAATAACTCGGCCACAATAAATCCTTTAAAAGAATTTTAAAAGAACTGGCTTTGATGATCTGAGATTTTCAGATTATGAGATCATTAATCATTCCAAGTGTTACATTTCATTTCTGCTACAGAGTTATTTTATACCTTAGGGCCATGGCATGTTTATTAGACTTAAGTTGAAAAAAGAAAATGATTTCTGCTCATGGTTATTCAAATTCTATTAAAAATAATTTCTAAACCAAGAACCATTTTTCCATCCCTCCATTAAATATAAAAAATGTTAGGGTAAGTTTAAAAAGAAATCTACCAGGCTGCCCTGTACATTTTTTCATACCCTAAAGTAGTGATCTGATATTGAGATTCATTTATGAAGAATTCATTTATTCTTTCTCTTTGGTGAGATTGCTACCGAGAATGTGTAAGTCTGAACTCCAAGTGAACCCATCCATGCTTCAAGTGGAACCAGTACATGGCACTGAGTATGCTTTGGGAACATTTTTAACCCTCATTGCATTGTTTATATACACTATAAGAAATAGTTCTAAAAGGTCTGGAACCCCTGGGAGCTCATTTTGAATCACCACAGCTAATGAACGTCGTGAGCACACACTTTGCCGAATGCCGCCCCTAAGCCTGCAGGAGGAGCCAGTAGAGAGATGGGGAGGAAGGGAAGGGTACCACGAAGAAGCAAACTAATTCAGAACCCTGGAAAAGCTCGAGAATTAGAGGGGCCAACTAACTCCCTCTGAATCCGAGGAAGACAAGGTCGATGAGAGTTGGCTCAGAGGAAAGGAGCCTCCCAGATCCTCTTGCCTGCTCTGTGCAGCCAGGCAACCTCTCCTCCCTGCTCTGCTGAACTCCGGAGAAGGTCTGTCCTCAGAGACAGCAGGCACACCTCAGGGTGGAATGAGATCCCTCCTGGTGTTAAATGACAGGCTGCATATGGAGAAGGAAGTCTGACACCCTCCTTCCCCCAGCTTCCAAAACACTGGCAGCCAGGCCTACCCTCTACGGGGAAATGCATCAAATGAACAGAAAGACCTACATGGAATGAGAACTGAGCATCTGCCAATAAACCGGGAGGAGCCTCCCCAGAGGCCCGTCATTTGACAAGTCCCCCATACAGAGTTTGCTTAGCTCCTCACTAACCTGAATAGACAGCTAAAGACTAAATATGTGGATCTCCATGAAAGGTAGAGACAAAAATAAACAGATAAAATGAACTCGGAGGAAACAGACAACACAGGTAGCAAAAGAACACACAAACATCCTAGAATTTATACTCTTATAAAGGTAGACGATACTGCCTTCCTGGAAACAAGAAGAAAATATCACTCAGAAAAGAAAAAGAAAGAAAAGAGACATTCAGAGGAAAAGAAGCATTCTAAGAAATTTAAAACAATGGTAAGCATGATAAATATTAAAGAGAAATATTGATTTATCAATGTGAGAAAAATTCTCAGAAATTAGATCAAATATGAAAGAGATGAGGAATAGGAGAAAAAGGAAAAGAAAATTGGAGGATCAATCCAGAAGGTTCAACAGCTGACCGATAGGTGTTTCAGAAACTATTCACAGAAGAGAGAGGGAAAGCTATTTTGTAAAAATTAATACAAGAATATTTCTAGCACTGAGGGACTTGATCTTCCATGGAAAGGGCCTGCTAGGTATAATAAAAGGGCCCAGTATAATAAATGGGAAGGAGGGGGAGCTATGTAACTATTTTTCCTTGCGAAACTTTAGAATACTGTGGACAAAGAGATCTTAATGGATTCCAAAATGGAAAAATGATGACAAGCAAAGAATCAGAGGTTAGAATGCTACAGAGCTTCTCCAGGGGATGAGAGGCAACCAGGCAGTCAGGGAGAATAATTTCTAATCATCAATCAAGCCTAAAGCTGGAAGAAAGATTTTCAGACATGCAAGATCTTGACAATTTTTCCCTTCATGCGTCTTTTTTTCCCCAGCAAGCTGATAGAGAATATGCTTTGTCAACGAATGAATAAACCAAGAAGAAGATGGCAAGGGATCCAAGAAAAGGGGATCAGAGAATTCCCAGGAGGATGGGAATTCCCTGAATGGCAGCTATGCAGAAAGTAACTAAGCCGGATTAAATCAAGAGAATAAAGGGCTCCCAGAGGGCCATCCCGATGCAGGTAAACTGGAAGATTATCTATCATGTTGGACAGGAAGGAAAGTTTTTTTTCAGTAACCAGAAACTCTGGGGATGCTTCAGTTATAGGTACAAAGAAATCTAAGTAAATTCTAAAATGAAGCAATTAGTTCCAGGGAAAACAGAAACTTGTATAAGAAGGAAAATGTAGTCACAATACACTATAACCTCAACTATGAACAACATGATATAGTCACAACAATATTAACACCAGATGTTGATTTTACCCAAGACTGGACTATATTGGGAAGATGGAAGGAGTGGAAGTGTGTGTGCGTGTGTGTGGATGGAAGGTAGTAAAATTAAATCCTCATTTTCTGCAATAGAATGTCAGTAGATAATGACGAGAATTTGTTGGATAAGTACAATTTTCAGAAATATGGAAATCTAGAGAGGAAGAAAGATTTTAAGAGTTGAAAGCAGTTGCCCTTCGAGGACAGGGAATGATGGGTCAGAGGCACCTGTTTTTCATTAAATGTCCTTAGTTCTATTTAACTTTGAACACCACGAACATGCATAACTTTGAAAAAATAGAAATTACTTTTAAAAAATGTATCCGTCCCTTTGAGAATGCAATAGGAGCCAACATGTGAGCTGCTCAAGAGCATGGATGAGTGGTGAGGAAGAGGGGTGTGAAGGGAGAGACCGAAGGCCCGAGTGGAGGTCTGGAACGGATGGAGCAGGCTGAGGATGTGAGGAGGGCAGAATGGCACGGCGTGGGATCCCCTATACATGATGCAGGGGGACTGCCTCAAAGCTGACTGCAACTACCCCGGTGAGGGACTAAAGGAGGGTGCCATGTATGGTAAGGAAAGACAGCAGGAGGCTCCCGATCCTGATCAATCATCACACAGGTACTGACCTGCTCTCTTTAATTCATGCAGCGGGTCAGTGATTTACGTGTGTAGTCAGAGTCTGTTACTATTACTTATCAGTGCTCTAGTACAGATTTCACAAAATGTGCTCCATAGAAGGCCAATGCCACAAAATATTAACAGATCATCTCTCTTCCTTTTCCTGATGGTGACGGCATTCTGCTTGTGGATGATAAAGCGCTTAGTGTCTGGTTTATAAAGAAGTTTTCAGTACTTAGATGCTTTGACCTCACTTCTCCAGAACAAAATGCAATGCTGAATTCAAGTGATTATTTCACTTCTTTGTTATATATGTTTTGTAGCTAGATATAGCTTCCAGGGATAACATAAGCTCTAACTGCATATTGTGTTGCCCATAATTCAGAAACCTATGTGGAAAAAATGAGTTGACAGATATTAACAAAGATCTCAGTGATCCTCGTTAGAAACTATCCTAGCCCCTGTGCTGCAACTGCTTCAATTATTTAAGTGTTGCCTTCATCAGCTGTGAAATAAGGCAGTTAGGCTCAGATATAAAATCTTTCCAGTACCTAGTCAATGTAATGATCAAAACTTTACATCTATTCTATGTTTTCCAAAAGTTGGAATATTTGGGTCTACTGTTTTGAGAATTAACTGTGGAGTTTTACAGGCTCGAAAAATAACTAGTATCTAATTATTCCACTTGAGACCTCCATGTGCATCTATTTCGATATTTTGTAGGGATTAGAGACAAAATTTGGATGTGTCATTCCATAACTCTGACAAGGATATAAATTGTTTAAGTTGGGAACAAGTGAAACTATCAACAACCTCTTACTGTCCAGGCTACCAGCAGCCTATTCCTTTCTCCCTTTACACACTGCCATTCCTCCCAGACCCACTGCCCAACTATGACTTTCTTCTTGGCTCTCCTTGTAATTCATGCACGGGGTCAGTGATTTACGTGTGTGTTCAGATTCTGTATTCTGACTACCAATTTTCTGGTGCAGATTTCACAAAATGTGCTCCATAGAAAACCAATTCCACAGACTAACAGATGTTTTGAGAATGAGTTCTACAGACACATGAGTTTGGGAAAACACTAAATTATACTGCAAAACAGGTTTCATTAACTGATGGACTTCTCAGACACTCTACGGTGCTCATGCTTAATGAGAATCTCTCAAAGGAAGAGGTGTGATGCTCATGGATGTGTCAGAAATTCAAGCAGTATTTGTATACTGTGCCTAATAGGTAGTCAATAATATGGGTCAAAATAATAAAATCTGTAAGTTTCACATCAAACAATCTAGGCAAGGTTCCCATTTTGGACATAAAGCTGTTAATAGGGAAGAAGGCTGTCTTCCCTATTTCACGTTGCTATGGAGGAAGACCCAAGGCTGGATAATTTACAAAGAAAAGAGGTTTATTTGGCTCACGGTTGTGCATGCCGTACAAGAAGCTTCGCCAGGCTTCCAGTGAGAGTGTCAGGCTGCTGCCCCCACGAAGGAAGGTGAGGGGGAGCCAGAGTATGCAGAGAGCACCTGGCAAGGGAGGAAGCAATAAAGAGAGAGGAAGGAGCCACACTTTTTTAACCAACCAGGTCTTACAAGGAACTAATAGAATGAGAACTCACTCTGAGAAAGAGAATCAATTCCTGAGACATCTGTCCTTATGACCCAAACATTCCCCACAAGGCCCCATCTCCCACATGGGGATCAAACTTTAACATGGTTTGGGGGGACAAATATCCAAACCTCAGCAAGGGTTAAATAATCAGCAGTGCAATCTTCCTCTAGCAGTTCCAAGAACAGAATTTTGTATTCTCTCGTCTCCCACTACCACTTCTCTACTCTCCACTCCAGAAGCAGAAAAACACCACAAAATTAGGGTACATTATTTGCTCTCCTCAACTGGTGATTGAAAGTTGGCCAAATTATAGACTGGAAATAATTTTGTAATTTTAAAAACTCTAACTGAAAGTAAATGTGTAATGACAATAAATTTAATCATAGAAGTACATAGTTCTGGCTGGAATATCTTGAAAAAAAATATCACATCAAACAGAATCAATGCCAACAACCAGTCCATCATTTAGCTAAGGATAATCTCCATTGTTGTAAATGGTAATGGTAAATACCATAAAAGAGGAAATAATTGCCACGGGGACAAGCAGCTGAATTCGTTATTCTCTGATAGGTCATAAATGTAGTTGTTGGCAGTTACAAAAATACTTTTAAATAGTACTTAAATGTATAATTACCAACCAGTGGAAGACTAATGTGGTTCTCTTTCACAGATCTGTGTTTCCTAAAATGTGAATGTGTGTGTGTGCATGCACGGGTGTGGAATGTGTGTGTGGGCGTGGAGTGTCTGTGTGTGCGCAGGCAAGGAGGGTGTCGGTGAGTATGCCAGGTTCTTCCGTAAATGGCAAGTAAAGAAATCAGAGAAAATGGGGGGAGAAGAAAGAGTGCGAGAGGTTTTGGCTCAGCACATAACAAAAACAGATGTTCATTTAGTGATGAATTATGTCATTTAGCATTAAAAATAACACTTCATACTCAAGTGTAATTTTTGTTTAAAATTCCATCCTGGAAAATAAGCTTTCTTATCTGTAGATAAAGAGCAATAAAAAGCTTAACTTATTCTAAACTGTTGAGAAGGATTTAACATTAAGCCAGTTCTCAGAATTATCTGACCTTAGTCCAGAATACATCTATCAACAAAAAGATAATTCATAATTGGCTCAACTAAATTGGGATTACATTGGCAAGCATTAGGGGGGAATGTTAAGTTTAGAATTTTACAGCATACCTTAACTTTAGTATTTTATATATATATATATATTTTGCAACAGAGTCTTACTCTGTTGCCCTGGATAAAATGCAGTGGCATCATCATAGCTCACAGCAACCTCAAACTCTTGGGCTCAAGCAATTCTCTTGCCCCAACTTCCCGAGTAGCTGGGACTACAGGCACCTGCCACGACACCCAGCTAGTTTTTCTATTTTTATTAGAGATGGGGTTTTGCTCTTGCTCAGGCTGGTCTCCAACTCCTGAGCTCAGGCAATCCACCCACTTCGGTCTCCCAGTGTACTAGGATTACAGGCGTGTGCCACTGTGCCCAGCCATTTACTTAAGTGATATTCTTAGTAAAAAGTCTTCAAACATCTTAAGACTAGAGAATTTACTGTGTGAGCTCACAGAAAGCTCTGCATGCATCCCAATAGCCATTATGAAGAATGAAAATAATATAAAAGAACTACACCTAGAGAAAAGCTCCAGAATGGCATCAAGACTGGAAACACAGAGTGGACGTTGTGAAGAGGCTACAGCCTACAAGGGGGTCTGAGAAGGGATGACGCGGCCAGAAAATAAGCAAGAGGTTATTCTGCTCAAACAGGATCATTCTGAAAAACAGACTGAGGGGTGCACTACTAGAACAGCACGAAAACAGCTATCTGAAGTGAAGAATTCAAGAAGCTCAGATAAAGGACTGAAGAGAAGGAGGACGGAGTCTTAAAGGAAACGACAAGTAGTCCAAACATTGGACTGGAAGATGACCAGAGACCTGTTTACGCAACTTAACCAAGAGCCGCCCGGTTGAGATGGGTGGTTAAGAAACAAAAGTGGACGGTTCAAGGGTAGAGTCCAGTGAATTATTTACAGGTTAAAAAAAAAGTTATTTCATAAATGATTTGGATTTATTCCTTCTCTGTGATTACAGAAAAAGATTATTTCCATTTCAGCTTATTCCTACTATAACTGGATGACTGCTACGATCCATTCCAACCTTAAGATTTACTGAGCGTTAGATAGGTCTTGGCTTTTATGATTCCATCTCCTCCATTAAATACCCTCCAGGATATAATTGGACCATCCTCGCTTGAAAACCTTCAGCAAAGGGGAAGTTAGTTCTCATAGATTATGTATCTTAAATCTTTGGAAAATTGGGAACCTCTAATTAATTCAGGAAAGGATCATTGTTGGCTGCTAACTCTATCAGGTAAAAACTGGTAAGGAAGAGGATATTTCGGTGTCACTGCACAGATTACTTGCTAATTGCACAGGGGAAATGGAGAGACCACTTAAGAGAGCAATCAAACGAAGGATTTTGAATTGTAGGGCAATGTTTCATTTTATGTTTCCTGACAGGGCACAATATAAAGGTGACTAAGATAACTTCTTGCCCCAAACTGGAATCTAATCCAGCTTCTAGACCTAACTTTCAGTGTACAAAAATACAGGCAATACGAAGAAAGAGACAAATCCAGAATGCGGGACATCGTACGAGATAACTGTCCCACTTTCTTCAAGAATTCAATGCTGTGGGCAAAGCAAGATGGGATGACTTTTCCAAAATAACAGAACAAAGATGCATAACAACCAAACGCAATGTGTGAAGCTTGATTAGACCTAGTTTTTGCTTTTCTGATTATTGTTGTTGCTGTTGTTTTTGTAAGCAATAAAAGATATGTTGGTTACAAATAAAAAAATTTTGAGAAAGCTACACATTAAAAGATACGACAAAAGTATTTTTAATTGAGATAATATAATGACACTCTAGTCAAATTAGAGGAAGTCCTTTATTTTTAGGGGATAGAGAGAAAAAACATATATAGCAAAAGGTTAACTGCTGGTTCTACATGGAAAATGTATAAGTAATAATTTTTCTATTCTTTTAACTTTTCTATGTCTTTGAATATCTTCATGAAAAAAGCCTGAAGAAACTTTTTTTAAATAAACCAATCCGAATCTGCTTCCACTGACCTAGCAGTTGCTACCTCACCTCCTTTCCTTGGCCCTCGTGACTGCACTGTCCCCAGCTTCTGTTTCTTTCTCCCTGGGTACTCCAAGGCAGCAAAGCTGCAGCCTCAGAAAGGGCAGCTTTTCTCTTTTCTTTCTTTGGGTTCAGCATTTCTCTACTCCCCCTCACTTTCAGTTGCTAGTAAAACGCAAAGACTCCCAAAGCTGTGTCTCCGGGCCTGACCTCTTATCTGAAACAAATGGACATGAACAGACAAAGAAACTTTCTTTCCTTACACTTCATGGGAAAACCAAAATCTAAAATGACCTATTGCCACAGCACCATCTTTTCTCCTATGAAATTCCAGCCTTTTCCATTTTAAGGGTTAATATGCTGCAAATCTAATAAACTCCTAACTAAAATGTTTGCAGAGTAATTGTTTCAATTAATGAAATGTTTTCCATTACATAAAGGTTCAACCATTTTTGAAAATACAATAGCACACAACTCTGCTTAGTATACATCCTATTCAGGACACAACTTAATTTTGGATTTTTTTATTCAAAAGCTTTAAGCACCTGGCGATTAAAAGTTGGCCAAATTATAGACTGGAAATAGTTTTGTAATTTTAAAAACTCTAACCAAAAGTGAAATTTGTAATGACAATAAATTTAATCATAGAAGTACATAGTTCTGACTGGAATATCTTGGAAAAAAATCACATCAAACAAAATAAATGTCAGAACTATATAATGTCTATAACTGAGTATTTGGATTATATCACAGATTTAAATGATAATAGGAATTGGGCTGAACTACACTGCTCCAGGACTCACTTGGAATTTACTTGAATTTCAACATTTAGTTACCCACATTTTAAAAATCTCTTTTACACAAAGGTAAATTTGTAAGGAAAGACCCTCATAAAGGAATAAACTTAGAAAGGACATTGAAAGATAGAGCTGTAACAGAGGGGCAAAAATGTGGAAGCACATAAAACCCAAATTTCAAGAGCAAATGGTTCAACTCTTTCAGGAGCTTACCTTTAACAGAAGACTCTCACTGGCTGTGAGTGAAGCTCTGTAATTACGGGGTGTTTCCCAAGAATCAAGGCAGGCAGCAATATTACTTTTTACTGAGAAGAGTTTGCAAAAAGCAAATCTCAAAGAATGCAGAAATGTATAAAAGCATAGTTTCCCTCGATTACACTCTCCAGTTTACTCTCTGTACCTCTCATGGGTATCCCAGGACTCATAGAGTTCATATTTAAAACTGCTATGTCACCCTATCAACACCAGGATTCCTCTGGCTTTGGGTTTACTTGGCTGACATGCTAAGAATTTTCTGCAAGGTATCTTTGAATCCGACTGTTTGTTTACAACTGAGCAAATGCTCATCACTTTCAGGTCTCTATAAATAAGCATGAGGCACACTGTCGGGTATGACTAACACAGGTAACTGCTTTCTTTAACCTGATTCTTTTATGTAAAGATTTATCTCATTTATGTAAAGATTCAGAAGTGAATGCAACAATCACTCTTGATTAACATATGGTGCCAATTCACTAATTATCATAAGAATAGAACTACTACATATCCCCAAATTATTTCTACTTTGCCTAACAATGGTCATATTTAGATACCAGGTAATTTTATAAATTTGCCCACCCCATGATTCCCCTGCTAAACTGGATGCCATGTTTTTTAGCAGATAGGCAAAACCTGAGAATGAAATAAAACAAAACCAAAAAAATGTATTTCTAAAGACATTTTTATTTCATTTCCCCTAATTTTTCTTCCTTGTTTAAAAAAGAAGTGTAAGGGCCTTTTAGTGGTGTGATGGGTTAGATTTCCTCTGCTGAAAAGTTCTGGAATCTTTGTGCACGTGATAAAGCCATTAGTTTATTCACTGGTTCTGAAAGTTCATGTTTGCAGTTATCTAATGTTAACAGAGGTCTAAAGAAATAACTGAATTTCAGCCATGAATCAGAGAAATCAAACTTCTAGTTTGGAAATAATAACAATTTAATAGACAAACAAAACATTATCACAGTGAATAAAATATTAAATCATTGTCCCTTTTTCATTCGACAACACTAAGAGATTGTTGTCATACATTTATAATTCTTTAAAACCAAATTAACTTAGCCACAACTTAAAAAAAAAAAGACTGCCACAAGACAGAGACACAAATTCAGCACTGCAGACATTATACAAGTAAGCAAAATACATGTCCAGAGCTTTTGAGAAATCTCACCATATGACTCACCAATTTATTCCATGTTACATTTCAGACAAAATGAGCATTTTTTAAAAACTTTATAAATATATAAATCCAAACCACAAAACATCTCCTAAACATTGTATTTACTCTAAGTACAAATGGATTTCTGGAAATTGCATTCACAATGCTATCTAAACTAGATTTTATGAAACCATAAATGTATTTAGCTGTATCTTGGGGCTTAAATTCATTGGACCACATCCCACATATACTACCTCATCATACTTAGCTTAGGCATACATATTCTCAAATTTAATAGTTACACCATTAAAATCAAACTGCTATTCTAGTTATAAGTGTCAATTTTCCCTGAATAAGGATATTGGAATTGGCCTGCTGAAACTATATCGCACAAGAAACATTTCATCACAAACAAGTTAGTCTTAGTTAATACCTCTTTCTAAGACTTACAATTATTGTAATGTTAGTCATCAGTCATGGGTCTTAGAGACTAAAATGCTTTCTTTTTGTTGCCTAGTTTCTGTGAACATTCTATTCTCCCAAACTATAATCTGCTAAACAATTTTTCTCATAAATATATACATTCAACTTCCCCTACATTATGAAAAGAAGTTCATTAACTCCAGTCACCTAGCTTATTCTTTCATTTGAGAAAAAAGTGTATAAGAACTTGAATCCATCCCAAAACCACTTTAAGGACAATAGGGACTGCAACATGTTTAAGCTGCACTCTGCCCTCTCACTATAGTTTCTTGAAAGGTCTTTTCACATAGGACATTACCTGGCAAGTCTCCTGTCTACCCTCTGCCTGGACTACTATAAAACATAGTCTTGCGCATAAACCTAAACCATTATATTTTAGTACAACTTAGTACAGTACAACAAAATACTCACGTTCTCATCACTTCAAACTGTGAGCTAGCTAGACCTCTACCACACGTTAATTATTTCTGGGTATTCATTGCCACAATCCCCCCCATACTGTTTTAAGATTAAGTCAATCCTAACAGAATTTAAAATACAATGGGGAAAAAAGGAAGTCCTCATAAATTTCTAGCAACTAATCTAAAATGCAACCTTGTTGATAAGGGGTGAGACTGATTGAGCAATATGGTTAAAAAAAAAAAACTATTTTAAGGAAAGAGTCAAACAAAAAGTTTCCATGAACAATAACTGTTTTATGAGTTCACTCACCTCAGTTCTTCTCAGAGAAGCCTGAGGAAAGAGGAAATTAAACATGAAAATAAACCACCATATTCCGCCTTGAAGACTTCTCAACGTTTTTCATTATCTCCAGTAACATGGGAGAACAGTTATTCGGCTGAAACCAACCAAGAGTTTCCTCTTGGCCAGAATGTTCAGAGGGGGCAACCATTTCAAGAGGCACAGCCGACCACAGAGAGTGACATTAACTTAAGAGAAAAAGACCTGAAGATGATTCCAGAGAGCTCCAACACTAGGACTATCTACGGGAGGGTACACGCTTTGCAAATGGATGTGTCTCGGAGCAACTGTCTTCCATGTCCACCTGCCATCGTAGAACAACCATGGCTCTGAAAAGAGGAATCAGTTCATTGCTAACTTCCCACGGACCTCTACCACACACACACCACACCCCTGCTGTCTGGCTGGAAGTGCCAAGTGACACCTTGCCCTTTCTCTGAGAAGACTCTCAGCTGTCAGTGCTCCATGAAGGCTGAGTTGTCTTAGCTTTGCTTTTGCTAAGACCTAAGTAGAAATGAAAATGTTTACTTCCAGCATACAGGGAAACCAATTAAATCAACATTCTCATCAAAAACAGACCACAAACATGTGGCCCAGAGCTTTGTTAATGTCATGAACACTAACCAGAAAGAACATAAAGGAAACTAATAGATCACCTTACTTCAAACATGGCAATGTGTATCGAATTTGTTATTTTGCATATTGATTAAGAAGGAGGTGCCATACAGTCTAGAAATTCATGACAAACACATTGGCAAAAACCATACACCATAAGAATAACAAGGCTCGAAGGGACGAGGCTGACAAAGACAACCCCCAGGGTGACTTTCTTAGATACCAGTAAGTAGATCCCTAAGGGCAAGGAACTGAAGTACAGCAAACCTAGCAACCACACTAACACCCGGATGGATGTCTGGAAAAGCAGGGACGTGCAATTCCACACAGTCCAGTTGTGTGACACAGTGGTGACAGAGTCGAAACTTGCAGGCCTGTAGAATTCCACCACGGGAGTGGAGCTCAGAGATGGGGAGCTCTCTCTCTGCACCTCCATGATGGTTATGACCAGGCAGTTGGAGGACGTGTGGGAAGGACTGACTAGAGAGGCCAGCCTCTTGGGGGTCAGCAGCAGCTCGGTGGGGTTCTCTGGCAGGCACTTCTTCCCTTTGCCTCCGCAAGTCAAGTTTACAAGGATGTTGTTGTCATCCGGCAGGCTGCTAACTTCATCATCTGGCAGGCATGTCTCAAACCTGCAGAAAGGACAGACGATGACGCCTTGTGGGGAGTCCCCAAAGTCTATGATCTTGTAGAGGCATTTGGCACAAACCCTGTGACAACATTCCAGCACTTTCGGTTTCCTCTGTTTCAGGTTGTATCGGTTATAACAGATCTTACACTCGAGCTCGTCGGAGACCTGGGACTCCGCAGTGTCTTCGGGCGGCTGGCTGGCCATTTCAAATTACCTACCCAATCTGCCGCCAGATGTGTCTCACTGAGGAAAGGCTTCAATTAAAGGGCCCCTCTGAATATCATATCACCCAAATCAGGCAGAGACACAAAAGGGCTGGAAAAGCAGTGAGACAAACAAGAAATCTTCCAGGCATTTTCAGCTTCTGTATTGAATGCTTGTCTCAGACACATATTTATAAAGGCCATGTGCAGGTTCTTGTGAAGGGTCTGTAAAGAAAAAAAGAGATTCTAGTATAATGAGCAGTTCATGGAAAAGGCATTTTTGAAAAGTGCTTTATGGAATTTTCTGAGCTTCAAGGATTAGAAGCAATGGACATAAAAGTTAAATCCCCTTCATCTTTTCACACATTTACATTCCAGGAAGCAAAGTGTTAGCTTCCTCCTGAGCTGTTTCAGTCCACAAATACGACAGTGAGGAAGGAATTAAGAATTCCAAACGGTACAAAGTGCCCTACAGAGCTCTCTGTGTGCTCTAGAGCACATTTTAGTCTAGATACAAGATGTTTTCACTCTGAAACTTATAACGAATTCTGGCCTCTTTTAAAATAGAACGGGACATGCATCAGAAATAGTTGTCTAATTTGGAGGATTGCTGGTGTAAATACCAGGTGTCTAAATACTCTCAATAGTGCTTAGGAACACACAAATAAGGGAATCTTAAGGATAAATGTTAAAAGTGTGTTTTCAGAGAGCTTTGACAGAGATGAGAGCATATTTCAGTAGAACAACAGACTCTTCTCACTTTCGCAGTGTAAGGAAAGTTGTTATGTAAGTGCCCTTATTGTTTGACTATTCAATTTCAAACTTTTTGTTTCAATGCTCATCCTGAAAACCATAGTTATGCATACACATTCACTCAAGGAAGAATGAGGCATATAACACCTGATATACAAGCATTACAAACAAGTCAAGTCTAATGCCCAAGACAAAGAAGTAAACACAGTTTACTGTAAACACGTATACAGTTATGTATCTAGATATGAAGAATTCATCACTCACGCATGGCTATCAAGAAATACTCAATGTTCACCTACTCACTTAATTTCATGTAACTCTACGGTAAACAGAAAGTGTAATACAATCTACAGTCCTTAATATTATTACTACTGGCCATAACCAACTTTAGACAAATGGCTGAAGACTGATTTCATACACACAGTTCTCAATTATCAGTACAATGGAAGGGAGCAGTAACATAGGAAATTTGCAAATCATTTCTATTTAGCTTTAATATCTGTGTGGTATTTTTGGTAATAGATTCAACTTCAATTATGTTTTGCTTTGAAAAACATCAAGATGTAGCTGAATTTCCAAGCACACCCTCAAGCAATAATAGAAAACTGTCATAACAGTTCTGAGAAGCAGAGTGTAACTATGCTAGAAATTAAAAATTGCTGCGGACCATACTGTATTAATAAAGAAGACACCACGGGTAGCCAAGCTTGGATAATTTTAAAAACCATAAATAGTTGACTTATATAAATGCATATTATCTTCCTTTTTATTTATGTCTTTAACTGATTTTTAAATTTACTTCTTATTCTATAAGGTATAATGGTATCACACGCAAGATGTACACTTGGTGGCAAAAGGAAGTCAATCAGAATCTTTGGTGGTAAGCCAAAAAATGTAGGGAGGAATTTTAAAAATAGAATTTGTGCATAAATGCCTGTATTTCAAAACCGCTATCATGAACCAATCTCTCTGATCCAGTATCACACACAAAAAAAGACAGACACAAACATCAACTCTTCTACCGCTTTCCTTCCAAGCACCCTAATAACTTCTTTATCCTGATCCTAACCCAGTTCAGGATATACACACCCGTGTCACTGCAAACCATGCCTGTGTCTTGCCCATGGTTCCACAAAGCTGGCATTTATTTCCTCCTGTGGGATGAACATCATCAGGATGATAGCCGAAGAACAAGATGTTCTATCCTGTCCACCACTCCCAGTCCCAGTGGCCTTCACAGAACAGCCTCTCAGCCTGGGCAACTCAGAGGGGTTCACAGCTCCCATCATTCCTGCTGAACACAGAGATCTTAGAACACCCTCCTGGAAGCCAACACCAACCACCAGCCAACGCATCCAAACGGAACATGTCATGTTCTCTTTGCAGCCACCTTCCATCCAGCCTTACTGCCCTCCCAAACCTAGGTATACCCAACCTGATGATAATGGTAAGACTGGCAGCAGCAATTGCCCCATGGAGTAGAAAGGACTGAGGTATGCAGAGTCATGTGAATGAGGGAAAAGAAAGCATGTGAACACATACATAAAGACATCAAGAGAAGAGAAAGTAAAACATCCAATGTTTACTACGCAACTTTACATCTCAAGGTACAGAAAGCTCGAGGAGACACACAGAAACACCAGCAAAAGGTTTATGTGTGAGAATACATTATATTGTCAGCATCTGACAGTTTGCTGGTCACATTCACAATTTTTGGGCCAAGCTTCCAACCCTTAGAAGAGTAGCAGGAACACTCTATGTTGGGGCAGCCACAATTTCTAGCTGGTAATTCTGTGAACCTAAATTATTTGCTTGACAATACTGAGCTATTACTTAAAACAAAGCTCTTGTCACATAAGTAGACAAAAAAGGAACATCTTGATAACATGCAAAGAAAATACTAAATGTTTAAATATCCACTAAAAAAGGTACCTACTCTAATTCCAAGGCCAACTCTCGCAAACCCACTCCACCAGCTGAAAGGCCTTCATCAAGTTCTGCCTCTAAGAGTGGCACTTCTGGGCAGACCCAGCTAATAGGCTTGAGCTCTGCAAACAGCCTTGGTAATGCAGCCAGCATGAGCATTTCTATAATGGCACAAAACAGCATAGCGATTGTTCCTCTGTCAAAGGCTACCAACTGCTAGAGCTCTTAAAGAAAAAATTGTTTTTATCTATCTCACTGACTGTAAGATTGCTCAAAGATCTTGAACGATAACCTAAAATTTATAACTTTGCAGAGCTACAATTAGTTGGAGTTTTATTTGTCCTCTAAAAGATACTCATTCCAGCCCATTCCTACCCTGCCTTCACTCCTGTCAAAAGCTGTGGACAATCATCGTGACGCTGAGTGAAAGAAGCCAGACCCCCCAAAGTGTGCTTAATATGAGTCCATTTTCATAAAGTTCAAAGAGAAGGCAAAACTAAGCTAGACTGTTAAGGAGCACAAGAGAAAGTGGTAAAGCTCTGAAGAAAAGCCTGGAAGTGATTAGCTTACAAGTCAGGACAGCAGACGCCTTTGTGGGGACAGAGGGGCAGGTGCCAGCACAGCCTGCAGAGGGGCTGACAATGTTCTCTTTCTTGACCTGGCTGGTGCTTAGTGAGCGTTCACTTTATGCTATACCATCACACAGCACTGGGCACTTTCCTGCTCTAGTGTTACCTTTCACAGTAAAAAAAAGTTTAAAAAGAAACAAGGAATCTATGACTAAATATTTTAGCTATTTTTATACAGATTTTATATACATAAAAATCTTATAGATTTTTCTGTCACAGATATTTTCTTTTCTTCTTTTTCTTTTTTATTTTTAGAGACAGAGTCTCACTTTGTCACCTTCGGTAGAGTGCCGTTGCACCACAGCTCAGAGCAACATCCAGCTCTTGGGCTTAGGCGATTCTCTTGCCTCAGCCTCCTGAGTAGCTGGGACTACAGGTGCCCATCACAAGGCCCGGCTATTTTTTGGTTGCAGTTTGGCCGGGGCCGGGTACGAACCGGCCACACTCTGTATATTGGGCTGGCGCCCTACTCACTGGGCCACAGACGCTGCCCCTGTCACAGATATTTTGAAGCAACTTATTTTTTCTATACAATCTGTAGGCAAGTCTATTAATTTTTTTTTCACAAAATTGAAGTGTCAGTTGATCATCTATCACCTTAATATCAGGCATTACTATAAATCAGTACTGTTGGTGGGGAAGTAATTACTACCACCGCTATGGAAAAAACTATGGAGATTTCTGAAAAAACTAAAACTAGAAATACTATATGATTCTACATTCCCACTCCTGGGTAACTATCTGAAGGAAAAGAAATCAGTCTGCATTATTAAAGAAACACCTGCATTCACATGTTTATAGCAGCTTTATTCACAGTAGCCAAGATAAGCATAGTAGTCAACCTAAGTGCCCGTCAACAAACAAATGCATGAAGAAAATGTGGTGCACAGACAGAAAGGACTACTACCTGGCAATAAAAAAGAATGAAACTATGTCACTTCCAACCTATGGCTACAAACAGGGGTCCTTATACAGGGTGTCCATCAAGTTTGCATGCAATTTACTGTTAAACTACTTTAAATTGCACATGAACTTGATGGACACCCTGTATTAAGTTGAAATAAGCCAGGCACAGAAAGACAAATACCACAGGTTCTCACTCACATGTGGGAGCTAAAACACTTGATCTCATGGCACAGAGAACAGAATGACAGATACCAGAGTGTGGGGAGGATGTGTGGGGAAAGGGGAGGGGAAGAAAAGTTGCTTATGGGTATAAACATAAGTTAGATGGAAGAAACAAGTTCTAATGTTTGATAGCAGACCAGGGTACCTATCCTTAGCAACCAATTATAGGTGTTTCACAGTAACTAGAAGAGATTTGAAATGATACCAATACCTAAAAATGATAAACACAGAAGGTGATGGGCAACCCAATTACCCTGACTTGATTATTACACATTCTTTTGCATGTAACAAACACTCACTTGTATCCCTTAATACGAGGGATTAAATTACATATCAATAAAAGGGAAAAAATGGATGGGATCTCTGGGATGAGTAAGTCTAGAGCATTCCTCGAAGAGACAAAGCTTTAAAACTATGTCTCACTGGGGAAAAAATCTGGTACAGTAAAACTGCCTTAAAAATAAAAATGAATAGGTTTCTTTTTCCCAGAAAAATACATAAATTTTCACATATACGAAGCTGGTATTCCCTACTAACCACTTAACAGTCTTTAATTCTTTCACAAATCATCTGTGGGTAAGACTACAGAAATGGATAATTACCTGCTGTAATTCTCATAAATCAACTTAAGCTCCTGGACTTCTGAACAAATGATTATGTTCACTGCCCTAAATGTACAACACTTAGCTATTTGACTCAAATCCACTTAACTCCGCTACTTAATTCCTTTGACAGTGAAGATGCGAACTTGGCTTATATTTTGAAGCAAAATCCCTCCTGTGGACATGTGATGTTTGTGTCTACCTAATATCTTTAACTCCTTTAGATCGCATCACTCCCTTCTCAACTGTCCCTGCTTCCTGGGGTGCTGCTCCCCACACACTCAAGTCACATTATTATGGCTGAGCTGTGCTAATGGCAGGACCTCCCTTCTCCCCGAAGCTGTGGACTTGGGACCCTCAGGCCTGGCTGATGACAGCTGTCTACTATTCAGCTGCGTACAAGGATTAGTCTGATGGGCATGTGACCCAAACCAGCCCTGTCCAAGCTCCTGCCTAGAGCTTTTTATATCTGAAGCTTGAAGAGGGAGGGACAAGCCAGGGACCAAAGGAGAGGGCACAGAACCAGAAGAAGGTTTATCAAGAAACTACCATGCCCTCAAGAGAGAGAATAAAAAAGAATAAAGCAAATAATATAAAGAGAAGTAAAGGAAAGCAGAGGCAAAGATGCAGGCAGAGGGCAAAAAACAGTGACATGCCTGATGAGACCCTAACAGAGCAAGTTTTTAGATACAATGATGTATGAAGGCTTCTGTGAGCCAATAAACCCCACTTTTAGTTTACACTAGTTTTCACTTGGATTTCTGTTATTTACCACCCAAAAAGCCCTAATATAGTTACCATGCTGTGGATGGTGAGAATTCATTGCTTTTACTTAGTACTAGAGAAACTATAAATAAATAATTGAACAAAAAGCAATAAGCATTCCCTACTTTCAAGATTTGATTTGCACATGTGCATACACATGTGTGAGCACACACACATACATAAATACACAAAAGTCATCATGAATATTGTCATTTATTAGTGATCTTTGTGTGTGGTTCTTTTTTATTTGATTCTTCCCTCCTCCAGAGGTATCAGCTTGATTGCCACCCCTTCCCCCTGCAACCCACCCCAGGAAGCTGTATTAACTACCTGGTATGTCTTCTTCTACATACAGATAGTCCCCAACTTACAATGTTTCAACTTCATGATTTTTCAACTTTACAATGATGCAAAAGCCATAAATGTCCAGTAGAATCTGTGTTTCGAGTACCCATAAAACCATTCTGTTTTTCACTTTCAGTATTCAGTAAGTTACATGAGACATTCAACACTTTATTTTTTTTTTTCTTAATTTTAGAACATTTTAATGACTCCAAAAAAGAAACCCCATGCCCTCTAGCAATGACGCCCTATTCACAGGCCCTCCCGCCTCCCAGCCTTGGGAGCCACTCCCAGCCTTGTCTGCACAGATTCACCTGTTCTGGACAGCTCATCAAAGTGGCACCTGTGCATGGCCTTTGTGTCCAACTGCTTTCATGAAGCATGTTTTCAGGGTTTATCCATGTCATACCAGATACAAGCACTTCACTCCTTTTTTTTTATTATTGTTAAATCATAGCTGTGTACATTAGTGCAATCAAGGGGTACAATGTGCTGGTTTCATATACAATCTGAAATATGCTCATCAAACTGTTCAACGTCACCTTCATGGCATTTTCTTAGTTATTGTATGTAGACATTTGTATTCTGCCTTTAGTAAGTTTCGCCTGTACCCATTCTAAGATGCACCATAGGTGTGGCCCCACCCATTGCCCTCCCTCTACCCAAACCTCCCCCCTCCCTTCCCCTTCCTTGGCCCTTTCCTCATAGTCTTGTGCTATAGTTGGGTTATAGCCTTCATGTGAAAGCTATAATTTAGCTTCATAGTAGGGCTGAGTACACTGGATACTTTTTCTTCCATTCCTGAGATACTTTGCTAAGAAGAATATGTTCCAGCTCCATCCATGTAAACATGAAAGAGGTAAAGTCTCCATCTTTCTTTAAGGCTGCATAATATTCCATGGTATACATGTACCACAATTTGCTGGTCCATTTGTAGGTCCATGGGCACTTGGGCTTCTTCCATGACTTAGCAATTATGAATTGGGCTGCAATAAACATTCTGGTACAGATGTCTTTGTTATACTGTGATTTTTGGTCTTCTGGGTATAAACCTAGTAAAAGAATTATAGGATCGAATGGCAGGTCTATTTTTAGGTCTCTAAGTATTCTCCAAACATCCTTCCAGAAGGACCGTATTAGTGTGCATACCAACCAGCAGTGTAAAAGTGCGCCCTTTTCTCGCCAACATTTCTGGTTTTGGGATTTTGGGATGTTTTGGATGTTTTGGATTTTGGGATGTTTTGGGATGTTTCTGGTTTTGGGATGTTTCTCGCCAACATCCACGCCAACATTTCTGGTTTTGGGATTTTGTTATGTGGGCTACTCTTACTGGGGTTAGGTGATATCTCAAAGTAGTTTTGATTTGCATTTCTCTGATGATTAAGGGTGATGAGCTTTTTTTCATGTGTTTGTAGATCGTGCGTCTGTCTTCTTCAGAGAAGTTTCTCTTCAAGTCCCTTGCCCACCCTGAGATGGGATCACGTGTTCTTTTCTTGCTAATGAGTTTCAGTTCTCTGTGGATTCTGGTTATTAGACCTTTATCAGAGGTATAACCTGCAAATATTTTCTCCCATTCTGAGGGCTGTCTGCTTACTTTACTTACTATGTTCTTGGCTATGCAGAAGCTTTTTAGTTTGATCAGGTCCCAGTAGTGTATTTTTTATACTGCTTCAATTGCTTGGGGAGTCCTCCTCATAAAACATTCACCCAGGCCGATTCCTTCAAGAGTTTTCCCTGCACTTTAAAGAGGCTTTCTGTTAGATGATTTTGCCCAACTGTAAGCTAAGGTAAGTGTCCCATGCACATTTAAAGTAGGCTAAATTATGATGGTCAGCAGGGTAGGTGTATCAAATGTATTTTCAACTTAACAGTATTTTCAATTTTCAGTAGGTTTCAGGACATAACCCTCATCATAACTTGAAGAGTGTCTTTGTATCTCCATGGGTATTTAATTGTAAAGACACAAATAAACACAATCTTTGTCTATTTCTTGTTATTAAATAGTATATTTTACTCAGTTTTCAATACCTTGCTTTTCCTACTTAGTAATAACTCATTAAAATCTCTCAATTTGGCATTGCCTATAGCTCAATGGGTAGGGCACCAGCCACATACACCCAGGCTGGCAGGTTCGAACCCAGCCAGGGCCAGCTAAACAACAATGACAACTGCAATAAAAAAACAGCCGGGCATTGTGGCGGGTGCCTATAGTCCCAGCTACTTGGAAGGCTGAGGCAAGAAAATCGCTTAAGCCCAAGAGTTTGAGGCTGCTGTGAGCTATGACACCACAGCACTCTATCGAGGGTGACACGGTGAGACTGTGTCTCCAAAAAAGAAAAAAAACTCAATTCAACTGATAAAGCCCTAAATTCCTTTTTATAACCACTGCACATTTCACCATTTGGCTGTACTGTAATATATCTAACCATTCCTCTCCTGCTGAGCATTCATTTATCTTCATTTTCCCCCCAGAGCGAACACTACTGTAAAACACAACCTTGTAATACATATCCTTACACGTGGATGTGTCTGTTTCTTTAAGAGAACAATTTTTTTTCCTCTCTCTACCATCAATAATCACTAAACTTTTACGTTTTTGCCAACCTAAAGGGTTGGTTTCTTTCTACCTTTCTCTTATAGTTTTCATTAGTAGTGTCTATACATTTTACTAATTTCAACATCTACGGATGTGATCATGTGGTTTTCTAACTTTCATTTGTATTCCTGTAATAAACCCTACCTGGACATTACTGGGTTCTCAAATACACAATATAGAAATATACAAAATATTTTATTTAGAATCTCTGGATCCACACTCAAAATTAAATTGATTTCTAGACATTTTTGTGCTGTGTCAGGTTTTGGTATTAAATGTACGCCTATTTTGTAAATTAATCAGGGACTTTTCATCTTCTTCACAAACAGTTTAAATAATGACAAAATAAGTTGTTTGTGAAAAGTTACATAATACTCAACTATAATCCCATATAATCCCATTACCATTTTCAATGGTAGGTCTTTAATCACGTTTCCATCTCTTTTGTGCTTACTGTCCTATTCAAATTTTCCTTTACATCCTTAGTCACTTTTAGACATTTGTATTTAGCAAAGAAAAAAATCCATTTCTTTTGGTTTTTCAAATTCATTGCCATAGAGCTGAATAGATTCTTTGTTATCTTGTTTGCATCATTCCTATATCTCTGATTACATTTCTCTAGTCTTCCACGTTTTTTACTCTTTATTAATTTCCTAATCTGACACAAATCTTTGTATCTATTTTATTGTACTTTATTGAACCAGTTATTATACATACTTATCCTTGCTATTATTTTTTATTTCCTTAGGTTCTACTTTTATCTTCATTATTTCTTCTAATTTATTTTAGTTCATTTTGTTTTTTCTTTTTCCTCATTTCATAGTAAGAATTCATTTTGTCATTATTCTTAAATAACAAAAATATTTAAGGGCTGTAAACTTTCCACTATCTATCCCATAGCTTGTAGAATAGACTATACTCCTATTATTGACTTCTTTAATTTATATTCCTGGAATAAACCCTACCTGGACATAACTTTTGATTTCTAAATAGTAAAGATTCCTTTTTACTACCTTCTGTTGTTTATTTCTAATATTAATGGATTGTAATCAGAGAACCAAAATCTAGCTATATATACATATAAAGATATATATACACATATATATGTATATCTTTTCCTTTGAATTTACTTGACTACTCTTTGTAGTCAAATATATTATAAATTTTGCTAAGTATTTCAAAAAGAATATTCTGTATTCAAGGGGTATAAAGTTCTAGTATAGTTATTTAATAGACTTTTTGTTTATTCAATTTTTCTATCTTCAAGGTATGTACAAAGTTATAACAGGTTGAAACAAATGAGAGGAGTTTATTAAAGTATTTCACCATAACTACATCCACATTTCTACTAGTTTTGTTTAACAGATTTAGTACCTGTGTAATTTTACATATACAGCTTTATCTTTAAAAACTCTACCTCTTAGAAAAAAAAAAAACTCTACCTCTTATAATCATTATATAAAGTCTTTCTTATCCTACTTATGCCTTTAACTCAAATACCACCTAATTTAAACCTAATATTATTAGTTCTACTAACCCTCTGCATTGGCCTGGGACATTTGTCTATCCTTTGTTTCCATCTTCAATCACTTGGTTTCAAGTGTTTCTCATAAATGACATGTTACTGGATTTTGCTTTTTAACTCAGTCTAACAATTGTTTAATCCAATAAAAACATTTAATGAATTATAAAAATTTGTGAGTTTTTCCAGTTTATTCACACTTAATGTAAAGATTATATTTGAAGTTATTCCTTCCTTTTCACTTGAAACTGATCAAATTCAAAAATTTTCCCTCCTATTATCTTCCTTCAAGATCTAGTGGTTCCAGTTAACTTTTTGTTCAGTTAACTTTTGTTTGGTATTATTTTCTTGAGTATTTTTGTCAGAAATTGGGTGATGATATCTCTGAATTCTTACATAGTAATAAATTTCTTCCCTCCTGACAGAGAAAATGACAGTTTGGCTAAGCATGGGATTTCCAGGCTGCTAGTTTTGCTCCATGTGGTCTATGGTAGTTACTCCATTACTCTCCAGTTTCCTGTGTCACAAGATGAAAAATTTACTGTTGGTCTGAAACTTCTTCATGATAGGTAATTTTTCTCTTTCTTCAGATTTTTACCCCTTATACTTCTGAATTCAAGAATTTTTCTAATATATGCAGCGATATCTTTTTCTCACAAACTTACCTAGAACTTAAGGAGCTATCTGAATTTACAGATTCTAGTCCTGATTTTTTAAGCTCAGAAAATTTGTTTCTTTATATTTATTTAAATTATTACCTGTTGTATTTCCTGGATCTATTTTTCTCTCATGATTTCCATCCTTTATATTTTTTGTTCTGTATTTTCAAAGTCTCCCACTAGGAGAGACCAACTAAGCTACTCATTCAAGTCTCAAGAATGATCATCATCTCCTTTGATTCATTTACTAAAGTGTTTCATTGGAAAATTACGTGTTTCATCTCTAGAAAGTCTTCTTGGGCTGCATTTACATCCGTATGTGCTCTTTCTATTTTTTGTCAGATTGTCATCTGTCTCTGGTTACTGCTTGATCACATTAAGCACACGTTCTATCTGTTCTCGTGGACTGCCTTCTCCCCAACTGCGGTGCCGTCATTTTGCTTTGTTACATCATGGGGGTTCAGGTCTGATTGCTGAGAGCCCATGCAACTATAGTTCTGTGAGTGGTGGGGGGCACAGTGGTCTCCACTGCTGTGACCTAGTAATGCAACAGCAAGCAGGCTGCTAGAACCCAGCCTCGGAGACAATTTAATTGTTGATTTTCTCTTTGGTCTCTTGTGGAACACACACACACACAAGCAAACCCAAGGTGGTGAAGGCAATGTTCAATTTTCCTCCCAGGAGACCCCCAACATGTGGCAGTGAAGCTCATCAGTGTGTTCAATGCATTCTCATCCTCCCATGGGACTCATCTGACGTCAGCCCTCAGCATAAGCCCAACCCCACCCCGGAAGAAAGCTCCCCACCCTAAACTTCCACACATTTGGGATTTCACCTGCACTCAGGAGTGGTTTGGGTCAGGAAAGAGGAAGATAAAGTAGACCTGAAAGGGGCAGGAGAGCAAGCCACTGTCACTTGCCATCTTCCCAGAATCCTCACCAACTACAATTACTGGGTTATTTCCCCTCCCCAAATATTTATCCAGATGGGAAACATGAGAATTTCGCAATAAAAGTTTAAACTGGGGGAAACATTAGGAATACTAATGGCCAGTGACTATTACATAAAGATGTATATCAAAATGATGTTCATCCTTCACTTCATAACTACCTTAAAAATTCCTGTTTTAGAATTCTCCCTTTTGTAAATTCTTTTGCTTTCTCTCTTTTATAGAAAACCATTTGATCCCAAGAATCCATAAACTGAATACCTGAAGATGTAAGAATCATTTTACTTTTCTATTGGCTATCTTTCCTAAGTTCTACCTCTTAATTCACAGTGTATTTCTACTTTATCAGTTATATCAAAAAGCCATTCATAAGAATTCTCTATATTTTTCCATTCCAAAAATGTATACATATGTTTTTTAAAACTTAAACTGTCTTGAGTCTTTCCTATTTATATCTTGAACTGTTTAGGGTCATCTTCACTCCTTTTTCATGATATAACTCTTCTATGTTAAATTTTAAAATTACTAGTAAACTATATTACCTAATTCTTTACCTTATCCCCGCTTATGTGTTGTAAGTTGTGTGCAAATAAGGCAATAATAATTCTCCACAGCCTGTACAAACAGCATTTGCATTGTGACTTTCTTCTCAACCCATCAATCTGTTTCCCCACCCTTTAAATCCTGGCCTGTGACATGCTTTGACAAACAGAAAGAAGTTGCCTCAACCTCATGCCCTCAAGGTGCCCTGTAGTTTCTGCTTTAGCCCTTTTGGACACCTGAGACTTCCATGTGAAGAAGCCCAGACTAGTCTCCCTGAAAATAAAAAATCAGAAAGAGAGAGAGAAGCCCAGACAAAAGCCAGCAGCAACACCAGTCAAGTGAAAGAGACCATCACAGACCATCCAGATTCAAATGAACCACCCAGGACAGCACCTATTTGAATGACCGATCCCAAGACAGACCAGTAGAAGAATCAGTTGTACTGACCCCAGTAGAAAATGCTGATCCAGATTTACAAGCTAACAAATGACTGTTATTTAAAGCCATTAAATTTTAAAACAATAGATAACCAAAATAACTTGCTAAACCATCTCTTTCCAAACTAATCCAAAGCTAATCTCTTATCCAAAATAATTATCCAAAGATAATTATTTTCTATATTTACCAGTAAGTATTATTCCTACCTAAAAGATTTTCTTTGAAGCTCTTACAATTTTTGTTTGTTTTAAAAATTATTGGCCAAAATTTCTGCATATCCTTCCATGCATAAAATTTTAATTTTGGCTCAGCACTTGTAGCTCAAATGGCTAAGGCACCAGACACATACACCAGAGCTAGAAGGTTCAAATCCAGCCTGGGCCTGCCAAACAGCAAGGACAACTACAACCAAAAAAAAATAGCCAGGTGTTGTGGCGGGTGCCTATAGTCCCAGCTACTTGGGAGGCTGAGGCAAGAGAATCACTTAAGCCCAGGAGTTAGGTTGCTGTGAGCTGTGACACCACGGCACTCTACCCAGGGGCGATGGCTTGAGGCTCTGTCTCAAAAAAAAAAAAACTTTTTTTAAAAATTTTTATTATAACTGTTGCTAATTAAGAATCTCTAAAGGAGACAAATCTCATAAATTTTGGAAATACTGTATACCCTCCATCATAGTGAGAGACGATTATAATTTCTACTTAACAGATACCTGAATATCCATGAAAGTTAAGCATTTTTCCCAAGATTACATAAGAAGTCAGGACAAAAGGAACTAAAATATAATAGAGCTCAGAAAAACCAGAATCATCACTGTGATCCCATTATTTGCTTACCCAGGGCTTTATCCTCTATACCAGTGGTTCTCAGCCTATGGGTCACGACCCACAGGAACTGTATTAAAGGTCTGCGGCATTAGGAAAGTTGAGAACCACTGTTCTATACTGTGTAATATTCCGTTGTCCACATGAATTTATTTCATACATCTTAGAGTGAGTTTAACTTCATTCAAATATTTCAAATACAGGTTTCATTTTGACTAAATAATGTTCACAAAGTGCATCTGCCATTTTAATTTGGCATTAACAGGACAGGTTATATTTTTCCCCTTATAAAAAGACAACTGTAGGCCAAGCACAATGCCTCACACCTGTAATCCCAAGCACAGTGGCTCACACCTATAATCCCAGCATTCTGGCCCAGCCAAGAGAATCACCTGAGGTCAGGAGTTTGAGGGCAGCCAGAGCAAGAGCAAGATCCTGTCTCTACTAAAAAAATAGAAAAAATTATCCAGGCCTAGGGGTACACACCTGTAGTTCCAGCTATTTGGGAGGCAGAGGCAGGAGGATGGCGTAAGCCCAAGAGTTTGAGTTTGAGGTTGCTGTGAGTGAGGTTGCACTCTAAATGGAGCAAAAAAGCAAGACTCTTATCTCAAGAAACAAAAAAGACTATAGGCAAGTTTAAACTCTCATTTCCTAGACATTCCTCCTTCCATCCTGGAAAATAAATATGATAAATAAACATCACTCTCTAGATGAGTAGACAATATAATATATTTTAAAAGACTCTAACAAGAAAACTGATACGAGTTAAGGTACTGTTACATTCATTATCTATGGTTTCTGTTTTAGAGATTCGCTAAATACGGACCTTTATGTTCAATTTATTTTTGTGCAAAATGACGCATCACTCTCCAGACATTTTCATTTCTTTATCATCAGTTTTTATGATGTCCTAAACTCTCTGACTAATAGCTCTATCCCCTAAAATATGTGAGAGATTCTTGTAACATCATTCTTCTTTGTGACCAGCAAGGCAGAACACTGGTTTCTAAGCTGAGCTATTTATAAATTATATACATTTGCTATCTCTCTGATGCCAAGTTACTCATTCACAAAACTCTACTTATTATTTATGGTACAAGTCTCGAATTAAGCTTAAACAACAAATGTGACACCTACTTCCAAGAAAGCCCAATTTTTCCACCTAGAGATTCAGAAGTTGACTACCACTTAGCACTTGAAAGACTCACGTTACTGTTAATCATAATAATATGCTGGTCTCAGTCCCAATTGTTACAATTCTCCCTTAAAGGACATTAATAGTATTTGAACTTTGTATAGGTGATAGTCTCAGAATTGAGGGTTTTACTACACGTTTTCATTTAAAGCAATACAAGATTCCAACTTAGAAAACTCTAAGAGAATAGGCTCAACAGATGCCAA
Organism: Nycticebus coucang; assembly: GCF_027406575.1. Taxonomy (NCBI): domain Eukaryota; kingdom Metazoa; phylum Chordata; class Mammalia; order Primates; family Lorisidae; genus Nycticebus; species Nycticebus coucang. The sequence goes on from NC_069788.1 coordinate 65,525,872, forward strand.
GCACTCATTTTTGAAGGACCAACAGCTGACACTAAAAGAATTTAACTTGCAATATCAATAACTTCTAATGTTGCTTGACAGCATAAGGGCCAATTCCAGAAAGCCTCCTCCAGAAATTAAAACTCTTATTTCACTGCTCCTCCAAGACCATGCAACTTAATTTGATGGGGAATCATAATCTATTTATTAAGATACAGCCAAGGTAATGATCTAGAAATCTAGGTTATTAATTTTGGAACAAAAGCCACTATTTATATATGTGGAGTAGTCATTTATGATGTGCTGTTTGCCAGCAATTTTAAACGAATCAATGTCCAGAAATGAGGGAGAAAAAATAAGTAGTCCCCACTTGGTGTCCATGTGTCTTCATCTGCTTTCCTCAGGAACCTGGGTGTGGAGCCAGAAGTATGACCACCACCTGCAGGCAATCTTGAAATAGAAGCACATAGGATCTTAAGTCAGGAGACCCAGATCTGGGACTTGTGTCAAACTGACTGGTTACCTGATCTCAGAGTAAGAGGTTAACACTTGCCTCACAAAATTGTGAAGATTCAATGAAATTATTTAGGTATATTGTACATAAATAAGTACTATAAGGATGCTACCAGAAATTTAATAGTTATTTACTCATTGATATTTTGAATGTATTTCAGTATTCTGAACTGGCAGTGAATAGAACATGCATTGAACACAGTATCAGAAGGAAGACAGGTTTTCTGTGTATAGATACACCAGATAGTAAAAAGAAAATAGAGCATATATATACCAATTTTGCAATAGTGTAATAATTTCTTCCACCTAATGAGTTGAGAGACAAATGTTATTGTTTTTCTTTTTTTTATACTATCTACACAGAACACCAAAAATGATATATGTCTTTTAAGTTTAGAATGTGTACTCAGTACCTTGCTCTTGGAAGAGGCAAAGATATATTTTAAGAAGATCCTGGGTTGATAGAAATATGGCCTAAAAATTACATTTATTAAAAATGACTGAGCCCTTTCCCATTAGACTAATCTCTTTCCTATTAATTCCTTCCTCCCTAATTTCCCTTGGCCACAGTTTAATAAAACTCTAACGTTAGCAAGAAAAAAATAAAATGTCTAAACTAGAAATTAACAATTTCAAACTTAGGTAGAAGCAGGTTAACTATTTTGATGCACGCATCACGAAATAAAACATATACCACACACACACACACACACACACACATTTTCTATCCTTCAAAACCACTGTCTACAGTTCTTGTCTTTCTTTTGGAAGACAGAGGTAACTGATTCATTGGTCAAAACAATACATGATGATACTTCTGAAGCCATGGCTGAAAATCGCAGGTTGTCCTTCATCAATATACTGGTGGTAGATACAAAAGTCACCTTCACATAAAAGAACAGTATGGTTTTAATTGTTGATAGACTCAAGATGTAGTCCTCTTTTGATACTATCACTCTCATATAATTACTCAACAATATTTTTCTTTTGTTTCGGGTTAATGTAAACAACCAAATCAAAATATTTAAATTTGTTAGGTAGGGTCCCTCCTATAATTATGTTCTGCACCCAAAAGTTGTGCCCTTTTGGGTGCAGAACACCCAAAAGGGCACACCCCCACAATGTGCCAATTCAGTGGGAGCACCCCAAATCCCTGCCTCCCTTTTCTTTCGTTCCCCCTCTCCCAACTTGAATTGAGTTTTTCTCCTATGTGGGCATGAACTAGATGGTCTACTGGCTTCATATTAGTATTGAGTACACTGGGATATTTGCTTTTCCATTCTTGTGATACATTACTGAGAAAAATGTGTTTCAACTCCATCCAGGTTAAAACAAAAGATGTGAAGTCACCATCTTTTTATGGCTAAATAGTATTCTATGGTATGCATATACCACAGTTTGTTAATCCATTCCTGAGTTGATGGGCATTTAGGTTGTTTCTATGTCTTTGCAATTATAAACTAAGTCGCAATAAACAATCTAGTGCATATGTCCTTATGATAAAATGATTTTTTTTTCTTCTGAGTAGATGCCTAGTAGTGAGAGGGCAGCTCTCACTTGAGTTCTTTGAGGATTCTCCGTAATTATTCCCAAAGAGGCTGTATTAGTTTGCAGTCCCACCAACAGTGTAATGTTAAAGTGTTCCCCTCTCTCCACATCTGCACCAGCATCTGCAACTTTGGAATTTTGTGATGTGGACTAGTCTTACTGAGGTTAGGTGATTATTTCAGAGTGGTTTTGATTTGCATTTCTCTGATGATTAGGGACAATGAGCATTTTTTCATATGTTAGCCATTTGCCTGTCTTCATGTCTCTTGCCCAGTGATAGAATTGTTACCTCTTTTTTACTGAAACAGTATTTTCTTAATGCCTATTACGTGTCAGTCTACGTGCAAGGTGCTAGGGATGCCAACACAATCAAGATTGTAAAGGCAAATGGATCCTTTTCTGCCCTCCCCTTGTTTCACTACCCATTTCGCAGTAACTACCCACTCCTCTTGAAACTGTGTTCTCGCAGCTTCCACATCATCAGACTTTCCCAGTTTTCCTCCTACCTCACTGACCACCCATTCTCCTCTTTTAGTGGATCTCTCAATGATGGCGCACCTAGGCCCTTCATCTCCAGCAACTGTTCCTTCTCTGTTTTCCACGGATTATTTCATCTACTCCAATATCTTTCAATATCATCAAATACTGACTGCACTTAGTCATTTCTGTAGCCCATCCCTTCCCTTGAGTTCTTCTTTACCATAAACATGTCAATTTATCACATCTAAGACCGAAGTTTTGTTCCTCGCCTCTCACCTCCACCCAACTTGTTTCTCACACAGTTTTCCCATTTTAATAAATGACACCAGCCTTATCTCAGTCCTTCAGGCCAAAATGTAGGAGTCATCTTTGATGCTATATGACACTACATTCCTCACATCCAATCAAGTCAGCCAATTCTTCCTCCAACATATGTCCGCAGTATTCCAGCTTCACCCCTTCTCCATTACCAACATCTTAATCCACATTTTGATCTTCCTCATTAATAAATTGCCTAATTTATCTTCATGCTTTTAATCTTGTCCCACTATAAACTACTTTCCTTGTAACAGCCAAAATCAAGCCTCTAAAAATGTAAACTGGATTATATCTATCATCTGCTTATAACACTTCAATAGTTTTCTGTTATATAGAGATTGAAATCTAAGTTCTATACAGCAAGGTAATAGCCTCCACCTTCTCTCCAACCCCAATGTGAACCACTGCCACATTTGGCCTTTGTTGAGTTCAATGAACAATCCAAACTCTAAAGCTTCTGGCCATTCCCTCAGTATAAAATGTCATAATAAACTCATTCCTTCTTATAGATCTTGTTTTAGTCCATTTTCTGTTGCTATAAAGGAAGGGAGGCTGGATAAATGATAAAGAAAAAAAGTTAATTTGCTCATAAGTCTGATGGCTGGAAAGCTCAAGATTGGGCATCTACATCTGGGAAGGGCCTCAGGCTGCCTCCAACCACAGTGTGTACAGAGATCACCTGGTGAGAAGGAAGGAAATGGCTAGGGGGAAAGTACCACACTCTTTTTAACACCGAGCACTGGAGGGAACTAATAGAGACAGAACTCCCTCATCCCCAAAAACCTAAACACCTCCCATGAGGTGCCACCTCCAACTTTAGGAATCAAATTTCAACATGAAGTTGGAAGGGACAAGCGTCCAAACCACAGCACATTTCAAATAGAAAGTCCTCAAGGAGGACTTCCGTAATTACATCTTTTTCAACATCCCTTACACTTTATTTTCTATTATAGCATCCTGTTTACTTCCTTCAACAACTTCCACAAGTCCAATTTAAATAATTTTTTGTCAATTTCCTCTACTACAATGTAAATTCTAAGACAACAAGAACTACTGACATGTTGCTTACCACTACAATACAAGCACCTGTCATAAACCAGCATAGAGTAGATATTCAATAAATAGTTGTCATGTAAATAAATGCACTGAAATATCTCCAAAACTCTTCCCACGCCCACCGCCTGTGAGGGTTCCCCACACCCTTCTAAGTGTGATGAAGCAGCCCTTTGTCTTGATAAATATTCTTGGAAGCTATACATTTTATAACTTAGATTTTTAATTTAATACTCCAAAATTTGGAAATATTCAATCAGCTAAACTTCCCAAGAAATCCTTAATATAAAATATAATATGTAACAAAAATTTGTAAGTCATAGCATCTGGGAAGCCCTCAATACACAATAACAAAATGAATAAATTCCAAACCTTTTTTCCTTTAAATGAACAATTTTATTATAGCATAACATACATATATGCAGAAAAGCATACAAATCAGAAATGTATAAGTGCAATGAATTTTCACAAAGTGAACACACTGTGTAACCCCCACTTATATATAAATTCCATTCTTCATCATTTAAATCCCCAATTTGATAAATATTTCCCACAATCACCTTTAGGTTTTAAACTCATCAAAGATATCTACCCATAAAATTCAGAGGACAAAATTCCCATAGGATTGTTTCTTTGCAATGTCCAGACATCAACCTGAGGAGATATACTTTGCCCTTAAGGCTTTTTTCTTTAAGTATTTCCTCATATACTAAGCAAAATAGTTATCACACTAATATCTCAATATTCACAACATTCTCAAAATTATAAATCTGCTAAAGGTTAGAAAGATTATTTTTAAAAAAGTTATTCTGAAAAGAAAAATCACAAACCAAAATGCTTTTCCATTTTATCACTCCTGAAACTATTTTGTTCACTTCCCATAATTCTAAAGAATACATCAACTCCTCTATAACATTAATTACTTAAAATGGCTGAAACACCTCATGAAATAAAATATATTTCTATTTTCTAAGGTCTAACTGTACTCTGACTCAGCAAACTGTGACCAATCCAATTAAAGGAATGCTTCAATTAATAATGGGAAAAAGATTTTTACCTTTATTGTTCTTTTTTCTTTTTTATTAAATCATAGCTGTGTACATTAATGCAATCATGGGGTACATTGTGCTGGTTTTATTTACAATTTGAAATATTTTCATCACACTGGTTAACATAGCCTTCCTGGCATTTTCTTAGTTACTGTTTTAAGACATTTATATTCTACATTTAATAAATTTCACATGTACCCTTATAAGATGCACTGTAGGTGTGGTCCCACCGATTATCCTCCCTCTACCCATCCTCCCCTCTCGCCTCCCTTTCCCCTTTTGCCATATTCTTGAGCTATAATTGGGTTATACCTTTCATGTGAAAGCTATAAATTAGTTTCATACTAGGGCTGAGTACATTGGATACTTTTTCTTCCATTCTTGAGATACTTGGCTAAGAAAAATATGTTCCAGCTCCATCCATGTAAACATGAAAGAGGTAAAGGCTCCAACTTTCTTTAAGACTGCATAATATTCCATGGTGTAAATATACCACAATTTATTAATCCATTCACGGCTCGATGGGCACTTCGGCTTTTTCCATTACTTAGAAATTATGAATTGGGCTGCAATAAACATTCTGGTACAAATATCTTTGTTATAAGGTGATCTTTGGTCTTCTGGATATATACCTGGTAGAGGAATTGTAAGAGTGAATGGTAGGTCTATTTTTAGATCTCTAAGTGTTCTCCAAACATCTTTCCAAAAGGAACGTATAAGTTTGCATTCCCACAAACAGTGTAGAAGTGTTCCCTTTTCTCCACATCCATGCCACTATCTCTGGTCTTGGGATTTTGTGATATGGACTAATCTTACTGGAGTTAGATGATATCTCAAAGTAGCTTTGATTTGCATTTCTCTGATGATTAAGGATGATGAGCTTTTTTTCATATGTCTGTAGGCTCTGCACCTGTCTTCTTCAGAGAAGTTTCTCTTCAAGTCCCTTGCCCAGCCTGCGATGGGATCACTTGTTCTTTTCTTGCTAATATGTTTTGAGTTCTCTGTGGATTCTGGTTATTAAACTTCTGTCGGAGACATAAACTGCAATTATCTTCTCCCATTCTGAGGGCTGTCTGCTTGCTTTACTTACTATGTTCTTGGCTGTGCAGAAGCTTTTTAGTTTGATCAGGCCCCAGCAGTGTATTTTTGAAGCTGCTTCAATTGCCCAGGGGTCCTTCTCATAAAATATTCCCCCAGGCCGATTTCTTCAAGAGTTTTCCCTGCACTTTCTTCTAGTATTTTTATAGTTTCATGTCTTAAGTTTAAATCTTTAATCCAGTGAGAGTCTATCTTAGTTAATGGTGAGAGGTGTGGGTCCAGTTTCAGTCTTCTACAGGTTGCCAGCCAGTTCACCCAGCACCATTTGTTAAATAGAAAATCTTTTCCCCACTGAATGTTTCTCTTGGTTCTCTATTCTGTTCCACACATCTACCTCTCTGTTTTTGTGCCAGTACCATGCTGTTTTGATCACTATCAATTTATAGTATAGTCTGAAGTCTGGTAGTGTGATTCCTCCTGCTTTGTTTTTATTTCTGAGTAATGTCTTGGCTATTCGAGGTTTTATCTGATTTCATATAAAACGAAGTATTATTTTTTCAAGATCTTTAAAGTATGACAGTGGAACTTTAATAGGGATTGCATTAAAATTGTATATTGCTTTGGTAGTATGGACATTCTAACAATGTTGATTCTTCCCAGCCATGAGCATGGTATGTTTTTCCATTTGTTAACATCCTCAGCTATTTCTTTTTTTGTTTGTTTGTTTTGTTTAACAAAAAGCTTTATTGATCTATAATTGACAAAAATTTTACACAATTGGCATTTGAATGTATACGTACACCTGGGATACCATCACAACCAAGGTACTAAATGTATCCATCAACTTTACATATTTTCTTGCTTTCTTTTTTTTTTTTTTTTTTTATTATTGGGGATTCATTGAGGGTACAATAAGCCAGGTTACACTGATTGCAATTGTTAGGTAAAGTCCCTCTTGCAATCATGTCTTGCCCCCATAAAGTGTGACACAGACCAAGGCCCTACCCCCCTCCCTCCGTCCCTCTTTCTGCTTTTCCTCCCCCCCATAACCTTAATTGCCATTAATTGTCCTCATATCAAAATTGAGTACATAGGATTCATGCTTCTCCATTCTTGTGATGCTTTACTAAGAATAATGTCTTCCACTTCCATCCAGGTTAATACGAAGGATATGAAGTCTCCATTTTTTTTTTTTTATTTTCTCCCTTTAGCACTGCTTTATTTTTTCTCCCTACAATGAAGGATTTTTCCTTTTTTTTTTTTTTTTATTGTTGGGGATTCATTGAGGGTACAATAAGCCAGGTTACACTGATTGCAATTGTTAGGTAAAGTCCCTCTTGCAATCATGTCTTGCCCCCATAAAGTGTGATACACACCAAGGCCCCACCCACCTCCTTCCCTCTTTCTGTTCCCTCCCATAACCATAATTGTCATTAATTGTCCTCATATCAAAATTGAGTACATAGGATTCGTGCTTCTCCATTCCTGTGATGCTTTACTAAGAATAATGTCTTCCACGTCCATCCAGGTTAATACGAAGGATGTAAAGTCTCCATTTTTTTTAATGGCTGAATAGTATTCCATAGTATACATATACCACAGCTTGCTAATCCATTCCTGGGTTGGTGGGCATTTAGGCTGTTTCCACATTTTGGCGATTGTAAATTGAGCTGCAATAAACAGTCTAGTACAAGTGTCCTTATGATAAAAGGATTTCTTTCCTTCTGGGTAGATGCCCAGTAATGGGATTGCAGGATCAAATGGGAGGTCTAGCTTGAGTGCTTTGAGGTTTCTCCATACTTCCTTCCAGAAAGGTTGTACTAGTTTGCAGTCCCACCAGCAGTGTAAAAGTGTTCCCTTCTCTCCACATCCACGCCAGCATCTGCAGTTTTGAGATTTTGTGATGTGGGCCATTCTCACTGGGGTTAGATGATATCTCAGGGTGGTTTTGATTTGCATTTCTCTAATATATAGAGATGATGAACATTTTTTCATGTGTTTGTTAGCCATTCGTCTGTCGTCTTTAGAGAAAGTTCTATTCATGTCTCTTGCCCATTGATATAAGGGATTGTTGGCTTTTTTCATGTGGATTAATTTGAGTTCTCTATAGATCCTAGTTATCAAGCTTTTGTCTGATAGAAAATATGCAAATATCCTTTCCCATTGTGTAGGTTGTCTCTTTGCTTTGGTTATTGTCTCCTTAGCTGTACAGAAGCTTTTCAGTTTAATGAAGTCCCATTTGTTTATTTTTGTTGTTGTTGCAATTGCCATGGCAATCTTCTTCATGAAGTCTTTCCCCAGGCCAATATCTTCCAGTGCTTTCCCTATGCTTTCTTGGAGGATTTTTATTGTTTCATGCCTTAAATTTAAGTCCTTTATCCATCTTGAATCAATTTTTGTGAGTGGGGAAAGGTGTGGGTCCAGTTTCAGTCTTTTACATGTAGACATCCAGTTCTCCCAACACCATTTATTGAATAGGGAGTCTTTCCCCCAAGGTTATGTTCCTGTTTGGTTTATCAAAGATTAGGTGGTTGTAAAATGTTAGTTTCATTTCTTGGTTTTCAATTCAATTCCAAGTGTCTATGTCTCTGTTTTTGTGCCAGTACCATGCTGTCTTGAGCACTATGGCTTTGTAGTACAGACTAAAATCTGGTATGCTGATGCCCCCAGCTTTATTTTTGTTACAGAGAACTGCCTTAGCTATACGGGGTTTTTTCCGGTTCCATACAAAACGCACAATCATTTTTTCCAAATCTTGAAAGTACGATGTTGGTATTTTGATAGGAATGGCATTGAATAGGTAGATTGCTTTGGGAAGTATAGACATTTTAACAATGTTGATTCTTCCCATCCATGAGCATGGTATGTTCTTCCATTTGTTAATATCCTCTGCTATTTCCTTTCTGAGGATTTCATAGTTTTCTTTATAGAGGTCCTTCACCTCCTTCGTTAGGTATATTCCTAGGTATTTCATTTTCTTTGAGACTATGGTGAAGAGAGTTGTGTCCTTAATTAGCTTCTCATCTTGACTGTTATTGGTGTACACAAAGGCTACTGACTTGTGGACATTGATTTTATATTCTGAAACATTACTGTATTTTTTGATGACTTCTAGGAGTCTTGTGGTTGAGTCTTTGGGGTTCTCTAAGTATAAGATCATGTCGTCAGCAAAGAGGGAGAGTTTGACCTCCTCTGCTCCCATTTGGATTCCCTTGATTTCCTTGTCTTGCCTAATTGTATTGGCTAGAACTTCCAGCACTACGTTGAATAGTAAAGGTGACAGAGGACAACCTTGTCTGGTTCCAGTTCTAAGAGGAAAAGCTTTTAGTTTTACTCCATTCAGTAAAATATTGGCTGTGGGTTTGTCATAGATAGCTTCAATCAGTTTTAGAAATGTGCCACCTATGCCTATACTCTTCAGTGTTCTAATTAGAAAAGGATGCTGGATTTTATCAAATGCTTTTTCTGCATCTATTGAGAGGATCATGTGATCTTTATTTTTGCCTCTGTTAATATGGTGGATAACGTTTATAGACTTGCGTATGTTAAACCAGCCTTGCATCCCTGGGATGAAGCCTACTTGACCATGATGAATGACTTTTTTGATGATAAGCTGTAATCTATTGGCTGGTATTTTGTTGAGAATTTTTGCGTCTATATTCATGAGTGAGATTGGTCTGAAATTCTCCTTTTTGTTTGGGTCTTTTCCTGGTATTGGTATCAGGGTGATGTTTGCTTCATAGAATATGTTGGGGAAGATTCCTTCTTCCTCTATTTTTTGGAATACTTTCTGCAGTACAGGAATAAGCTCTTCCTTGAAGGTTTGATAGAATTCTGGAGTGAAGCCATCTGGACCAGGGCATTTTTTGGTTGGAAGATTTTTTATTGTTTCTTTGATCTCAGTGCTTGAAATTGGTCTGTTCACCGTGTTCTGCCTGAGCTGCAGTGGACGTTTCCAGGGCAGCCGACCCAGATCTTCTGAGTCCTGCACCACCTCCTGTGGAAGCCTGAGCTAGCTGTGCAGCTATCTCCCTTTGTCTCATAACCATGTCCACCAATGACAATGCTAATTCACCAGCTGCCCGACTTAACAGGTTCAAGAACAAGGGAAAAGACAGTACAGAAATGAGGCGACGCCGAATAGAAGTTAATGTGGAGTTGAGGAAAGCTAAGAAAGATGACCAGATGCTGAAAAGGAGAAATGTAAGCTCTTTTCCTGATGATGCTACTTCTCCACTGCAGGAAAACCGAAACAACCAGGGTACTGTAAATTGGTCTGTGGATGACATTGTCAAAGGTATAAACAGCACCAATATGGAAAACCACCTCCAGGCTACTCAGGCTGCCAGGAAACTACTTTCTAGAGAAAAACAGCCTCCCATCGACAATATAATCCGAGCTGGTTTGATCCCAAAATTTGTGTCCTCTTGGGTAGAACTGATTGTAGTCCCATTCAGTTTGAATCTGCATGGGCACTAACTAACATTGCTTCTGGGACATCAGAACAGACTAAGGCTGTGGTAGATGGAGGTGCTATTCCAGCATTCATTTCTCTGTTGGCATCTCCCCATGCTCATATCAGTGAACAAGCTGTGTGGGCTCTAGGAAACATTGCAGGTGATGGTTCAGTTTTCCGAGACTTGGTTATTAAGTATGGTGCAGTTGACCCACTGTTGGCTCTTCTAGCTATTCCTGATATGTCATCTTTATCATGTGGTTACTTACGTAATCTTACCTGGACACTTTCAAACCTTTGTCGCAACAAGAATCCTGCACCCCCATTAGATGCTGTGGAACAGATTCTTCCTACTTTAGTGCGTCTCCTGCATCATGATGATCCAGAGGTATTAGCAGATACTTGCTGGGCTATTTCTTACCTTACTGATGGTCCAAACGAACGGATTGAAATGGTTGTGAAAACAGGAGTTGTGCCCCAACTTGTGAAGCTTTTGGGAGCTACTGAATTGCCAATTGTGACTCCTGCACTAAGAGCCATAGGGAATATTGTCACTGGGACAGATGAACAGACTCAGGTTGTAATTGATGCAGGAGCACTTACTGTCTTTCCCAGCCTGCTGACCAACCCCAAAACTAACATCCAAAAGGAAGCTACATGGACAATGTCAAACATCACAGCTGGCCGTCAGGACCAGATACAGCAAGTTGTGAATCATGGACTAGTCCCATTACTTGTTGGGGTTCTCTCTAAGGCAGACTTTAAGACACAGAAGGAAGCTGTATGGGCTGTGACCAACTATACAAGTGGTGGAACAGTTGAACAGATTGTATACCTTGTTCATTGTGGCATAATAGAACCATTGATGAACCTCTTAACTGCAAAAGATACCAAAATTATTCTGGTTATTCTGGATGCCATTTCAAATATCTTTCAGGCTGCTGAAAAACTAGGTGAAACTGAGAAACTTAGTATAATGATTGAAGAATGTGGAGGTTTGGACAAAATTGAAGCTCTACAAAACCATGAAAATGAGTCTGTGTACAAGGCTTCATTAAACTTGATTGAGAAGTATTTCTCTGTAGAGGAAGAGGAGGATCAAAATGTAGTACCAGAAACTACCTCTGAAGGCTATACGTTCCAAGTTCAGGATGGGACTCCTGGGACTTTTAACTTTTAGATTGTATAGCTGAGGCACAAAGTTGTCGTGTACTGCGTTTGGTATAAGTTTGTCTTAACTATTTCTCTACTACGAACTCTTTTTAAACGTGGTTTGTTATTGTAGCACTTTTTACAACAAAACTATACTTGAACAGTTCCAAACTGTACATACATACTGTCTGGAGCCTATCCTCTGAAAGGGTTTCTTATTTCTATGTGGAATTTCATATCTTGCAGTGTCCTGTAAATAAAGATTAAAGTCTAAAAAAAAAAAAAAGAAATTGGTCTGTTCAGGAGGTCTCTTTCTTCCTGGCTGAGTCTAGGGAGAGGGTGTGATTCCAAATATTGATCCATTTCTTTCACATTGTCAAATTTCTGGGCATAGAGTTTCTGGTAGTATTCAGAGATGATCTCTTGTATCTCTGTGGGATCAGTTGTTATTTCCCCTTTATCATTTCTGATTGAGGTTACTAGAGATTTTACTTTTCTGTTCCTCGTTAGTTTGGCCAATGGTTTATCTATTTTATTTATTTTTTCAAAAAACCAACTCCTTGTTTCATTAATTTTCTGAATGATTCTTTTGTTTTCAATTTCACTGATCTCTGATTTGATTTTGGATATTTCTTTTCTTCTACTGAGTTTAGGCTTAGATTGTTCTTCTTTTTCTAATTCCATAAGATCTCTTGTGAGATTGTTGATGTGCTCTCTTTCTGTTTTTCGAATGTAGGCATCTAAAGCGATGAATTTTCCTCTCAAAACTGCTTTTGCAGTATCCCACAGCTTTTGGTAGCTTGTGTCTTCATTGTTGTTATGCTCAAGGAAGTTAATGATTTCCTGTTTTACTTCTTCCTTCACCCATCTGTTATTCAACAGAAGATTGTTTAGTTTCCATGCCTTTGGGTGGGGTCGAGCATTTTTGTTAGAGTTGAGTTCCACCCTTAGTGCCTTATGGTCTGAGAAGATACAAGGTAAAATTTCAATTCTTTTGATTCTGTTGATATTTGTTTTGTGTCCCAGGATATGATCAATTTTGGAGAATGTTCCATGGGGTGATGAGAAGAATGTATATTCTTTATCTTTGGGATGGAGTGTTCTATATGCGTCTATCAAGCACAGTTGTTCTAGGGTCTCATTTAAGTCTCTTATATCCTTGTTTAATTTCTGTTTAGAGGATCTGTCCACCTCTGTAAGAGGAGTGTTAAGGTCCCCTGTTATTATGGTATTATCAGATATCATATTGCTCAGACTGAGTAAGGTCTGTTTCGAGAATCTGGGAGCATTTAAATTGGGTGCATAAATATTTAGAATTGAAATGTCTTCTTGTTGTATTTTTCCCTTGACCAATATAAAGTGACCATCTTTGTCTTTTTTGACTTTAGTTGCTTTAAATCCACATGTATCTGAAAATAAGATTGCAACTCCTCTTTTCTTCTGAATTCCATTTGCCTGAAAAATTGTCTTCCAACCCTTGACTCGGAGCTTTCATTTGTCTTTTGAAGCCAGGTGTGTTTCTTGCAGACAGCAAATGGATGGCTTGTGTTTTTTAATCCAGTCAACCAATCTATGTCTCTTCAGTGGGGAATTCAAGCCATTAACATTTATTGAGATAATTGATAACTGTGGTAGTATTCTATTCGTCTTATTTTGTGAGAGTCCATTGCTTAGTTTTATCTGTTGCATCAGTGTGGAGGATTGGTTCTGTCCTTTAATTTCTGAGTTCTTACTTTGCTGCTGATCCACTGTGGTGGTCAGTGTGCAGAACAGGTTGAAGTATTTCCTGTAGAGCTGGTCTTGTTGTGGCGAATTTCCTCAATGTTTGTATATCCGTAAATGATTTGATTTCTCCGTCAATTTTGAAGCTTAGCTTAGCAGGGTACAGAATTTTGGGCTGGAAGTTGTTCTGTTTAAGTAGATTAAAGGTAGATGACCATTGTCTTCTTGCTTGAAAAGTTTCATTAGAGAAGTCTGCAGTCAATCTGATGGACTTGCCCCTGTAGGTCAACTGGCACTTACTCCTGGCAGCTTGCAGAATCTTTTCTTTTGTCTTGACTTTGGACAGGTTCATCACAATGTGTCTTGGAGAAGCTCGGTTAGAGTTGAGGTGACCTGGGGTCCGATAGCCCTCTGAAAGCAGTGTGTCAGAATCTTTGGTGATATTTGGGAAATTTTCTTTTATAATATTCTCTAGTATGGCTTCCATTCCTCTGGGGCATTCTTCTTCCCCTTCTGGAATTCCTATAACTCGCATGTTGGAACGCTTCATAAAGTCCCATAATTCTGACAGTGAACGTTCTGCTTTCTCTCTCTTCTTTTCTGCCTCTTTTACTATCTGAGTTATCTCAAGAACTTTGTCTTCTACCTCTGAAATTCTTTCTTTTGCATGGTCTAACCTGTTGCTGATACTTTCCATTGCATCTTTAAGTTCCCTGATTGACTGTTTCATTTCCTTCAGCTCTGCTATATCCTTTTTATATTCTTCATATCGTTCATCTCTGATTTGATTCTGTTTTGGGATTTCCTTTTGGTTATTTTCCACTTTATTAGCAGTTTCCTTCATTGTTTCCATCATTTCTTTCATTGCTTTCAACGTGTGTATTCTAAATTCCCTTTCTGTCATTCCTAACATTTCTGTATAGGTGGAATCCTCTGCAGTAGCTACCTCATGGTCCCTTGGCAGGGTTGTTCTGGACTGGTTCTTCATGTTGCCTGGAGTTTTCTGCTGGTTCTTCCGCACGGGTGATTTCTTTTATCTGTTTCCTTGCCCTAATTTTCCTTTCACTTCCTCTTGCTCTTTAAGTTCCCGTACCTGTGGACCAGTGTGCCAAAACCAGTCTCACTCTGCCCTGAGAGTTAAGGCTGTAAGGCAGCTCAGTCCCCCCCTTTAGGCTGCTCAGTCACTAGGTTATGAGCTCCCATCCGATCCTAGCTCTGCAACCCTGAAGGCGGAGCTTACCTGGGCAGTTCTCTCACAATGGCTCCCTGCAGCCCACAGCCAAACACCATTAGTTCTGTCCAGCTCAGCGGCTCAGCCTGTGGCCCTAGACAACACCCAAAGTTCTCCACACTCCTGCTCAGGCTCTCCCCAAGGCAGTTCAACTGAGTGCCAAGTCCAAAAACACCAAAACCGTTCACAGGTAAGGCCTTTCCAGTTTGCAGTCTCACTGCTGCTGTACTTACAGCTGCCAGCGGTATTAGACTGATCGAACACATGCAACCACTTGCCAGTTTTCCACTGTTTTTGTCCTCCTCTTGGGGTCCAGAAGTCTCTTGCTTACTCCCTGTGTCCTCAAAGGGATGATTATAAGCAGATCCCACCAGCCAGAGATGCCTGGAGTCTTATCTCCCCAGACTCACAGTGCCCAGTTGCAGGGAAGCTGTTACTCGGCCACCATCTTGCTCCATCTCTCAACTTCCTCTCTTTCTGTTCTCTTGAGGAAGGCTTATAGTGCTATACATTTCCCTATTAGGACTGCCTTTGCGGTATCCCAGAGATTCTGATAATTCGTGTCTTCGTCATCTTTTTGTTCCAAAAATTTGGTAATTTCCTTCTTAATCTCATCTATGACCCAGGTATCATTCAGCATAATGTTATTTAGCTTCCACGTTTTTGTATGAGTATGCAGATTCCTGTTGTTACTGAGTTCAACTTTTATTCCATGGTGGTCCAAGAAGATGCAAGGAATCATTTCTATTCCTTTAAATTTGCTGAGGTTAGACTTGTGACCCAAGATGTGATTGATTTTGGAGTATGTTCCGTGGGCTGATGACAAGTATGTGTATTCAGGTTTGTTAGGACGAAATGTTCTGTAGATGTCTGTTAAACCCAAATGTTGAATGGTTAAGTTTATATCTAAAATTTTTTTTGCTTAGCTTCTTATTGGAGGATCCATCCAACACGGCCAAAGGAGTGTTAAAATCTCCGA
The DNA here is from genome assembly GCF_027406575.1 of Nycticebus coucang. Classification (NCBI taxonomy): domain Eukaryota; kingdom Metazoa; phylum Chordata; class Mammalia; order Primates; family Lorisidae; genus Nycticebus; species Nycticebus coucang. The sequence continues at coordinate 65,541,390 of NC_069788.1, forward strand.
ACATTATGGAACTGAAGGAAATCAAGTTGCTCCTGTCTGTTAGAGTCTCTCTTATAAACTGAGGTGCATTCTGATTGGGTGCATAAAAATTAATAATTGAGGGCGGCGCCTGTGGCTCAGTCGGTAGGGCACCGGCCCCATATACCGAGGGTGGCGGGTTCAAACCCAGCCCCGGCCAAACTGCAACCAAAAAATAGCCAGGCGTTGTGGCGGGCGCCTGTGGTCCCAGCTACTCGGGAGGCTGAGGCAAGAGAATCGCTTAAGCCCAGGAGTTGGAGGTTGCTGTGAGCTGTGTGAGGCCACGGCACTCTACTGAGGGCAATAAAGTGAGACTCTGTCTCTACAAAAAAAAAAAAAAAAAAAAATTAATAATTGAAATCTCATCATATTGAGTATTACCCTTAACAAATATTAAGTGACCATTCTTATCCTTCCTTACTTTTGTTGGTTTAAATCCTATTGTATCTGTGAATAACATTGCAACCCCTGCTTTTTTCTGATTTCCATTTGCCTGGAATATAGATGACCATCTCTTCACGCTGAGTCTACATTTATCTTTTAAGGTAGGATGAGATTCTTGTATGCAGCAGATATCTGGCCTGAGTTTTTGTATCCAGTCAGCCAATCTGTGCCTCCTTAGAGGATAATTTAAGCCATTCACATTAATTGAGAATATTGATAAGCCTGGTAGAATTTAGGGTATCGAGTTTTTCAAAAGTCCAGTGGAAATTTTTGATCCTTTTGCCACTGTGGAAGTTGGAATTTGATCAAAAGTTTCTGAGTGAGTTTGCTTTTGCAGTGGAGGATTGCGCTGATCATTATGGAGGATATGTCTGAGAACAAACTGGAGAGCTTGTTTACTTATGGCAAATTTCTTCAACACATGAATATCATTAAAGTATTTAATTTCTCCATCATAAATGAAACACAGTTTAGCTGGATACAGGATCCTGGGTTGAAAGTCATTTTGTTTTAGGAGATTAAAAGTTGATGACCATCTTCTTCTAGCTTGAAAGTTTTCAGCAAAGAGATCTGCAGTCATTCTAATATTCTTCCCCTTGTAGGTTATAGTTTTCTTACTTCTGGCTGCTTTCAGAATTTTCTCCTTCATATTAACTTTAATGAAGTTAATTATGATGTGCCTGGGAGATGTCTTATTTGGGTTGAGTCATGCTGAGGTTCTGAAACTGTCTGCTGTCTGAATTTCAGAATTTCTTGGCATGTCTGGAAAATTCTCTTTCATAATCTCATGAAGAAGAACCTCTGTGCCTTGCGAAGCAACTTCGTCACCTTCAGGGATTCCTATGAGGTGAATATTAGGTTTTCTTCAAATTATCCCAGAGCTCTCTGAGAGAATGATACATTTTTGCTCTCCATTTCTCTCCTCTTTGAGAGTTTGGAAGTTTTCAAAAGCTTTGTCTTCAATGTCAGAAATCCTTTCTTCAGTTTGCTCCATTCTGTTACTGAGAGATTCTACTATATTTTTCAGATCTTTGAAGGCTACAAATTCTTGTCTCAATGTGTCAAAATCTTTGGTGATTTTGGTCTTTGCATTTGTTGAATTCTTGAGACAAATTTTGAAATGATCCTTGAATTTCTAATTCCAACCTTACTTCTATTCTATTAATCTTATTTGCGATCCAAATTCTGAATTCAATTTCTGACATCTCAGCCATCTGTTTATGAATGGATCTTCAGTTGTGTCCTCCATATTGTTCCTTGGGCAGGTTAATCTACTCTGGTTATTCATGTTACCAGAGTTTCCACTGATTCTGCCCCAAAATTATTTTACACACTTTGGCTAGATGAGCAGATAAGGAGAAGTTGGGTTGGGGGCTCCAGGAGTAGTGTTTAACCAGCCCTTTGCCCAAAAGCTGGTACTGGTGTCTGTACCTTTTCCCCTGGGGCTTTGCCAAAGACCTGTACAGTGCTACGGCCTGAGAAACTGGGGACCTGCTTGGTGTGGTGGGTAAGTGGCTCTGTCTTGTTTTCAGCTTGTCTCTGTCCTACCCTAGTGAATCAGTAATTCTGAGTTGAAGACTCAGCTGTGGAGAAATACCAGCAATTAAGTCCCTGCCCCCACCCACAGGCAATAATTGGAAAAGAAAAATCAAACCTTCCCACAACCACACACCCAGGGTACCACTTTGGATAGTCCTCCGGTGATTGGCCCAGTTCAAGAGGTCCAAATCAATTGTCCCAGTCAGCACCGGTCTCAGGTGCGAGAGTTCAAAAAGTCTCCGGCAACTAGATAGCAGGTGTCTGCTTGTAACTCAAGTATGACTCGTTCCGGTGCTCTGTGAGGTCAGAAGGACCCACCTAGCAAATAAATTAGTCTGGGAAGGTTGATGTCTCCTTCCCCACCTTGTACCTCTGTCACACCCAGTTACTGGTAGCCCAGCAGGGCTGTGACCCAGTTCCCTCCAATGAGCAGATGCTCCAGGGATTTGCACCTGTCTGAGTCACAGGAGATCTATGTCTCCTCAGCCAGGCTGCCTCTTTCTGCCATTATCCAGCAGGGGGAGGTGAGGCCTGACAACCTTTGGTCCTTAATGGAGGCTGGGGCAGTTCACTCAGTTCCTGCCCCACCCCTGATTGATGTTGCTGACAGGAAAGAACAATTTTGCAGAATTTGTTTCTGTCCTGGCTATATTCCCCTGCAGATCAGATGCTGTTTGGGTTCACAGAAACTGGGATTCTGCCCCGGTCTGTGCCGCTGCCCTGTCTTGGCTACTATCTATGTTGGGGCAGATGCAGTTAGAGCTCACACTCAACTGTCAGTTCCATCCTCTGCCTGCCTGCCTTTGTCTCAGCTATGATCCCCTAAGGGCCAGGTGCATCTTAGGCTCAGTAAAGCAGTCTTCTGGGTCAGCCCCGCCTGGGAGTCTGCCGTCTCTGTGCGCACATATTCTAGTCCCTGTGCTCTGCCCAGGCCAGTACCACCTCAGGCATACCCTTTACTCACGGGGCCTGCGTTTCTGTCCCAGATCTGTTCTGCCAGTGACTGCCACCGGAGAAGATGCCCGGCTCCCTCTGGTTGCCCAGAGAGACAGGGAGTGTCCTTCCAAAGTATCCCCAGGGGTGTGAGCCCTATTGTTCCCACCACTGCAGCTGCTGCTCTATGCCTTGGGACACTACCTGTATGGTTCCCTCTCAGTTGACCATCTTCTCCTTACTCCCATGCCACAGAATCAGCACAGACCAGCAATAGCACATGCCCTGTCCACACTTCTAGAAAAAATGCCCAAGAATCTGGACTGCATGGGGGATAGGCTTCTAGACCTCGGGGTAAGAGTGGAGGGGAGTGCTGGGAGTTCAGAATTGCAGGTAGAGAACATATACAGTTTTATACAGTTTTATGCCTGGCAGGAGAGTGCCATGGTGCTCTAGGGGAAGGAGGTCCCCTAGAGCTACTAGTGCTAGTAGGGGAAGGAGGTCCGTTTGTTAGAGGGTCTCTCCCGTGGGATAAAATGGGAGGATGCTTGAACTCTGCTTACTTGTTTGTATGGAGTATACTGCAAGCACTTCTCATGGGGGAGGGGACTCCTATCCACTTGGCGATGGATTTTGCACCTTTTGTTTGTATCCCTGGGGTCGCAGCTCGCCTCAGCAAGGTTGATGTGCCTTCTTCAACCTTGTCTCTTGGCTGAGCTCCAAACCATCGGCTTACTTGCTAAATTTCTGTCCTTTAACTCTCCTTCTGGATGGGAGCCTATGATTATAGAGTCTTGGTGAGTCCAAAAGCTGACAGACTAGCCCAGCAGGCTAGGGATTCAGGGAAGAGCTTCAGAAAAAGATTTTTAAAGGAATTCCACCACATTTAACATATGCTTTAATCCAAATTTGGCAAGAAGAAAAAGAAATATAGATTAAATTTTATTGAATGTATTTGCCCTGCCTGAATGGTTTTTCTCAACAGGCTTTTTTAGAGTCAATCTTAATGAATGTGTCTCTTTCCAATACAGTTGCATAATGTGGCATTATTGATTGACATATCTTCAACTAAACTAAAAAGCAGCAATGTTTTTTAATAAGATAAAAATGATACTTGTATAAAACAAGAAGACAGGAAAGATAGTTTTATACTACTTACATAAAGGTTAAGTGATTTTACTGTGTGACAGACATTCTAATACTCTAATCCCCAAAGGCAACCTCAGAAGAGCGTTGCTTGCTTTCTTCTCAGCCCAGGAAACCATGGGTTCGTGAGGAGCTTTTAAACTATGAAAAAAATCTTCCTATATTTATGGTTGAGAGAAAAAGAGCTCAGATGCTGATATCCTTGAAAATGGTCATAATTAGCCTGGAAAATCATTAAGGAATGAAGTGAAACTTAGGAAACTTGTGGTGAGCCAACATATATTAAGCAGAGAGAGAATGTAACAGAGTGGTCAAGACAAAAGACAGTCAGGAAATTATTAGACCAGTGCGGAGACAGGGTGTAAAGCAGAAAACAAAAACAGCTAAGACATAGAATCAACTTAAACATCCATCAACAGATGAATGGATGTTTTTAAATATGGTGTACATACACAAATAAATGCTTTTCAGCCACAAAAAGTAATGAAATCTTGTCATTTACAGCAACATAGATGAGCCTGGAGGACATTATGTAAGGCACAGAAAGATAAATACCACATGTTCTCACTCATATGCGGGAGCAAAAAAATAAAAATAAAAAATTGACCCTATGAAAATAGAGAGTAGAATTGTGGGTACTCGAGGCTGGGAGGGGTGTGGGAGAGGGAAGAATGGGGAGAAAATGATTAATGGACAGAAAATTACAGTTTGGAGGAAGAATGAGTTCTGGTATTCTAATGGTTTCTAATGGTCTTAAAGGTAAACCAGGGACCAGTTTTGGTACCAGGGACCAGTTTCATGGAAGACAATTTTTCCAGATGCTAGTGGGGAAAGGTGAGATTTTGCTATGAGACTGCAAGCAATTGATTTATTATAGTCTCTGTGCAGTCAAATCTCTGCTAATGATAATCTCTATTTGCAGCCACTCCCCCAGCATTAGCATCACCACCTTAGCTCCACCTCAGACCATCAGGTATTGGATTTTCCCAGGGAGCATGGAACCTAGACTCCTTGCATGTGCTGTTTATAATAGCATTAGTGCTCCTTTGAGAATCTGATGCCACTGCTGATCTGACAGGAGGCAGAGCTCAGACAGTGATGCCAGCAATGGAGTGGAGCCGTAAATACAGATGAAGCTTCACTTGCTGGTCTGAGGCTAACCTCCAGCTGGGCAGCCCTTTTCCCAACATGCCTCAGAGAGCAGTACCAATATGTAGCCCCAGGGGTGGGTACCCCAGGTCTACAGCACTACAGAGTGAATATGGTTAACTATAATTTACTGTGTATTCTCAAAAAGCCAGAAGAGAGGATTTTGAATACTCACAACACAAAGAAATGATAAATGTTTGAGGTGATGGATATGTTAATTACTCTGATTTTATCACTACGCATTGAACACACTTAATGGAAATATCACTCTGTATCCCATAAATATCTAAAATTATAACATGCTAACTAAAAATAAAAGGAAAACAAGTAATAAATTACATACATAAGTTCCCATTTTAAAAATCAGATAGTTGCTGGGAGATAACTTTTAGAAGGCTTTAAACTCATCTTCAAAATTTCTTCATTGATCAAACCAGGAGTCCATAAATATAACATGAATACATTTGAAAGGTACCTCAAGAAAATGACACAATCTCTTCTCTTGGGTTTTCTTTCCAGTTGTAAAAAAGTGCCAAAGTTTACACATCTTATATATTGTGTAAATATGGAAACAGAAACATCAGAGCTCAGAATCAGAGACAGAACACTAAAAGGCATCTGCGTATGGGTGACAACTGAATCATGAAAATAAAACTGACAAACTATGAGCTTCCCAAGAAGGCTAGAGAAGCTTGGAGAGAAAGAAAGGAAGAAAACCTGAGAAAGTAAAGAAGACTCAGAGAACACAGATAATTCGCAGGGAAGAAAGAAAAGAGAAAAGTAATCTAGAAGATGAGAAATAAAAAGGTCATCCTCATTCACCCACTGGGTGAAGGGCTCAGCTACAACTTGAACTTCACCTTAGAATTGAAAACAGTGTAACCTAAACATTGGTATTCTCATATTAATTTGAAATTTTAAAAAAAAAGGGTCATCCCCAAATCCAAAATGGAAGGGTAACCAAGAGGTGTCAAAAAGCAGCAAGAATGTCGATAATATAAAAACACTTCAAAGAGGCCACACATAACCATAAATGCAGCAGGGAAGTCAGACTGCAATGAGTTTAGGACAAGAGTTTGGCAGGGGCAGAAAAAAAAAAGGCAGATGACAAATCTGAATACCTAAAATAAGAGAGAAAAGAAATAAGAAGGATGTTGGAAGAGTCAGTTGATCTAAATGATCTATGGATGATAAGTCAGGAGAGAGCGCTCTGACACATTCAATAATGTTAAACTTGGACTCTTTAAATATGTCCCTTTTTTTTCACTTGGACTCTTTGAATCTGTCCATTTCTTTTCACTTGGCACTAAAGAAAAAACCAAAGGGTATTAAATCAAATTTCAGACTGTAGGCTAACTAAATAATATTGCTTACACAGTTGTCAATTTTGTTTAACATACCTGATCTAGGCATGATAAAAACACGTATGTTAACACAGAATTTAAAAAATTATGTAAAACTGTAACAAAGAATCAAATTTCTAAATTTGAAAAACATGTGTTTTCTCACCTAATAAAACTTTGAAAGCAGTAGCATTGTGGATTTTAAAGCCGCAGACACAGACCACTGATATAACAATAGTACAACTGAGACATGGACACACATTGCTATGCCTCGGAGCACACCATGCCTTAGAAGTACCATGGGCTGCAGGATGACTGGCCAGGCACCAACTATAGGTCTCCTCCCAAGTACCTAGAGGTCCTAATTCTAGGGAGACTGAAACATCTATTATGTCAAAAAGCCTTAAGTCCACAATGATACTTTAAAAAAACAAACTGATCACCTTTGGCACATGTTGGGAAACCAAATCATTCTGAAAATGGATAAATCAAGGAAAAGACTTAGACTACTCTGCCCTTCCTTTATAAATAGTTTCCTTTCTGTTGTACCTTTAGGGTAACCAAATAATTGAGAAAGTAAAATTCTTCTTTGTAGAAGCATTTCAATTAATAAAGAATGATAGAATTTTAATATTATTTTGTAACCTTTAGCAAAATAATTCATATAAATCAAGCTTCGGCAAATTACTCCCAGTTGGCCAAATCTGGTCTGATAAATAAACAGTTTTATAAGTACACAGTCCTACGAATTCAGCAGCAGTAGGCTGCTTTCCTACTATAATCTCCTCAAAGCCAAAAATATTTACTATCTGGCCTTTCACGGAAAAAATTTATTAACCCCTAATCTAGACAATAATTATCAATGGTTGCTAAAACTACTAGGCAAAAAGCAGATGGGGAGGTGGGTATTTTATGGGTCAGGCTCACAACACACGTGCTCACTGACAGAGCGTCACATGACAAAGGGAGCGAGGCAAGGCACCATGCGCAAAGGAAGTGTATCCCCTCCCCCCACCTTCTTCCTGCCAAAAATCTGAGAACCAATCAAACCTCAGGTTCTACTTACCCATTTTCAGGAAATGGTGCTGTGGTTATATTTTTTAAAAACAGGTAAGTAGAACCTGAGGAAATATAGGGGGCAGAAACATTAAACTACACCATGGGGATTAAAATTCAGATTGTTAGGAATTTCCACAGAACAAAGGATCCGGTTTCTTCAATAAAAAAATTGTACAGAAAGAAAAATAATAAGAGTCAACCTGTAGACTAAAAGAGGAGATTTATCAACTAATTCTAACCCACCAAGTAGGGGGAAAAATTTATAAGACAATAAAGGAAATTTAAATACCAATCAAATATTTGATGACAATAAGGAATTACTGCATTGTTTTCTGGTGTGGTAATGGTGCTGTGCTTATATTTTTTAAAAAAGGCAAGTCTCTCCATTGTTTTAAAGCTGCATACTGGAGTTTTCACAGATGAAATAATATGACATCTGGGCTTTGTTTCAAAATAATCCAATGGGGAGGGGACAGATAAATGAAGCAAGATTGGCCATATGTTGATCATTGTTGAGGCTGAGTGATTGGTAAAAAGGGACTCATTATACTATTTCCTCTACTTTTGAATATGTTTAAAATTCTTCCATAATAAAAAGTTAAAAATAAAAGCCATTAGCAAAGCTTTCTGTCTCTATTCTCCAACATCTGTTCACGGATGCTTTGTTTCTCCCCCTGCCCATCCACCACCCATACTCATTCATTAGCCAAATCATTTATTGAATGCTTACCACATCATGAGTCCTGGCCTAGGTGCTGGCGATGGCCTTACCTTCAAGAAATGTGCAGTCTAGAGGGGGAGCCCAATAAGTAACTCAGCTATGACAGCACTCGCTGGCCAGTGCTGCAAGAGCAGTCTCCAAAGGGTGCTGAGAGAATGGGAGAAGGGGCAGCTATATCTTCTTGGGTTCCTCATTCCCACTCCTTAATGCACATATTCTTTTGTACATGAAGGATGGCTAATGCCTCACACACATTCATGTGAACACACATCCAGTGCAGTGCTAACCCTTTCTTCTAAGCCTTCACTAGTGACCCACCTGGCCACTACGGGACAGAATGGGGGAAGAGCCACACACTGTTTCCACACCCAGGGATCCACCAGTGTAATCAAATGAATGGGATGCCAAAAGGACAGAGGAAAACTGTATTCAGGCACAGAGGGAATACGAGGTCAGACTACTAAGTTCACGAATTCATCCTGGAAAAAGTACTACAATACCTCACTGCTAAATATCACTACAGTCACCAGAAGGCCAAGGAGAATACTCTGAAGATGACCATAGAGATATTCAGCAATAAAGCATGTAACACTTCTTCTAGAATGTGTTTACAAACTTAACTGTCTGCCCTCATATGATGACAGCTCTGATGGCCATTCCAGAAAGAGTTCTGAAATTGTTTTAAAAGTGGACTAGGTTCTCTTATTGATGCATAGCTTTCCAAGGGGAGAAAATCAAAGGTGACCATCCATAGGGATATTCAGCAATGAGGTATGTAGCACTTTTTCTCGGATGAGTACACGAACTTAATTGTCAGACCTCATAAAAGTTCTAAGCTCTCTCAGGAAGTTCTCATTTGGAAGCTTTTAAATCACATCCTAATCTGACCTCATACAAGGGAAAAATAAAGCTTACTGTTCAACTCCCCAACCAGCATAGGTTGCAACATACATTAAGAGACGTGGTATACATCAATCTTTGAATCTTTAAAATACTGTAGCAGAGAATTTTAGGTAAAACATTTTAAAGGTGTATTTATTTATCCGTATTGGTTGTTCTGTACTGTCATGTTGAGATTTTATGGATTCAGACATATGTGTGTGAAACAGAAAGCTCTGCTAAATCACCCAACTGGGCTCCAAGCAGCAATGCTGATTTACCATCATCCCTCTCTAAGGGTAATACCAACTTTTAAGGTTATCTCAGTTTAACATTTGCCATTTGATAAATATATTTTGTGATGACAACATCTGACAGTAAATCCCCAAACTGGGCCACAATTATTTTTGGTTAAACCAATCCCAGGTCTCTGTAATGAAGAGGCTCTGGGATCTTGAGTAAATCACTTAACCTTTCTGGGTGGTCACGGCTCTTTCATCTCAGAAATTAAGATTTGGGGCAACGCCTATGGCTCAGTGAGTAGGGCGCCGGCCCCATATGCCAAGGGTGGCGGGTTCAAACCCAGCCCCGGCCAAACTGCAACAGAAAAATAGCCGGGCGTTGTGGCGCGCGCCTGTAGTCCCAGCTGCTCGGGAGACTGAGGCAAGAGAATCGTGTAAGCCCAAGAGTTAGAGGTTGCTGAGCCGTGTGACTCCACGACACTCTCCGGAGGGCGGTACAGTGAGACTCTGTCTCTACCAAAAAAAAAAAAAAAAAAAGACATTAAGATTTGGGCTTGATGGCTGAAGACTTTCCAGCACCAACATTGCAGAGCTCTATAATTAAAAGCAGCCTTTCCATATGTATCAAGTATTAGCAGTAATTCAAGTGACAACTGAAAGCATTTTCACCCTGACCAAGCAAAGCTCTAATAACACTCTTATGTTATCCCTACTCAAGGTTTATTAAGTCTGGCTAAGCACCCTTCTGAGGATCTGGCTCATAATAAGCAGCTTTCCATTGTTAACTGTTATTAAAGTAAATTACTTCTAAGGAAAGCAAAGTGCTGTATATATTAAAATACATGCTGATGATCAGAGAATGGAGATTTGAAGTAATAATATATATATATTATTACTGGATATATTATATATATCTGGATTTGAGTCCTAACTCTACCAATCACTAACTATATGACCTTGAACATGTGATGTAAGACATCTAAGCTATGTATCTTGATTGTAACACAGCCATATTACTGACCTCCCAAGTCTGTGGGAAGGACTGATCAAAAATAACAGATACAGGGCGTTGCCTGTGGCTCAAAGGAGTAAGGCGCAGGCCTCATATGCCAGAGGTGGCAGGTTCAAACCTAGCCCCGGGCCAAAAACCGCAAAAATAAATAAATAAATAACAGATACAACACACCTGCTTAAACAAACAATAGTTCCTTCTGCCCTAGCTAAATCAGGACATTAAATTCTGATTAAATTTCCACCCCATTTCTGGTTTCATCCTAGATTTCCATTCACAAATACCCTTCCTTGCCCTGTATAATGGACCAAAATAAATCTCTCTTTGACCAAACTCTAGTCAAGTCTTCTCTGAGTCCTCTTCTCAACCAGGTTTCAGCCTTAACCTGTAAGAACTACAACTTTCAGTGCAAACCATTCGCCCATCCTCTGCACTAAGAAACTTGAACAAACATAAGCATAGATGCTATCAGCTCAAGGCCATGTCATCTACTCCACCTCCCTTAAAATGCCTTCCTGCAAAAGCTCAAACTAAACCAATTTACTGTTTGCTCCAACCAACACTGTTCTAAAGCGTTTTACTGTTAAAAGCTTGCAATTATAACTCCTTTCCTGTGTCTTTGAGATGTAAATCTTCTACCACCCAGAAATGTCTCCTCCAGGACCAAGGAACCACATCTTTGAAATGCAAACCTCCAGAGAGCTACCTCTCCAGCAGCTCAGTTCTTGTGGGAGGGTAAGAGCCTAACTTTGGTGGGCATCCTGCTCCAATTTGCTAAACTACCTCCTGTCCTAAAGACATGAGAAATTTGTTTTTTTCTGGTTACCAATTAACAAATATGGTTACCTAACCACACAGACCAATCCCACTTACGGCTCTTCCTTACCTTTTGTTTAGCAAACCCCAGCAATTAAAAGGGCTCCTGCCTTTTGCTGTACGCAGTATGCTCTGATTACACTGAAATCTCTCTCTCTCTACTGCAGTAGTACTGAATAAAACCTGCCTTGCCGATTTTTATCAAGTATCTGGTGCAAAATTTTTCTTTGGCATTGTTAATTTAGCAAACATTTATTGAATACTTTCCATGTTCTAGGTACCATGCATCTAACAACAAGGAGCCAGACATTCCTCAAAGAGTTCATTATCCAATGACATGTATGCAAGATACGGCGCTTACAATGGTGAGGTAAGTGCCAATGGTATAAAGTTCTACTGGCATTACAGTATCCATTGACCCAGCAGCATAACTGATTTACTATAAAAAGCCCTATTTCTTAATTTCTATCAAAAACTCCCAAACTTCAAAGCAGGAACGAGATTGATCCATGTGCCTAGTAATAATGCCTTACATCGCATAACATTTTATTTTTATCAAGAGTTTTGATATGCATCATGCTATTATATACTATCTTATTTGGATGAATAAAAAGTGTATAACACTTCATAATTTAGAAGCTACTTTCACTATTTAGATACCTATAAGGAATACCTATTTAGATACCTATTAGGTACTATTCCCTAAGTGTAAGTAAATCATTACAGCTCTATTAAAGCTGTTTATATCTACTAATCTACCAAATAAAAATTTCAGAAAAAGACAAAGAATAGCAGGGTTTTGGAATTTCCTATGTTTCTAGAAAGCAACTGATTTTCTCTTTTTAATTCTTCAGTGTACTAATGAGTATGTATAAAATAAATGTCTTGAACAAAAAAAAAATTTGATTTAAAAATATAAGCTCAATTTGTGAACTTATATTAATTCAAAATCCATGTCTATCAAAAACACAAACTGAAAGTCATTATAGTTCATTACCACATTGGTCACTTACTACAGTGGCATATAGAAAAAAAGGACCTAAAATATTTAAGTTAATAACTTAGGATAAATAATTAAAGGTCTTTATTTATCCCGCAGAATATCTGAGTTACACTGGTATATCAGAATGCACCAGCATGATCTCCATGGATCTAATAATTCTTAAGAACTATTTCAAGTCTGCTTTATAGGCTTCATATTATATTAACAAGTATTAAAGAAACAAGCATAAAAATTAAACATTCTGTGCTATTTCACAAAAAATTAGAACATGACATTATTAACCTAGTGAAATATTTTGTTGTCCTAACAACAAACTCAAATAAAATTTGTCTCAATATTCTACAAATTAAAAATAAAGATCTACATCAAAGTCATTATTAGATATTCATAAAACTACCTTATATATTTATTTTACTATGAGAAATAAAAAAACTTACTGGTCAAAAAAACATTTCAGCCTGGGTGCAGTGGCTCATGCCTGTAATCCTAGCACTCTGGGAGGCTGAGGTGGGTAGATTACTTGAGGCCAGGAGTTTGAGACCAACCTGAGCAAGAGCAAGACCCCATCTCTACTAAAAATAGAAAAATTAGCCAGGCTTTGTGGGGGGTTGTTTGTAGCCCCAGCTACTCAGGAGGCTGAGGCAGGAGGATCATTCGAGCCCAAGAGTTTGAGGTTGCAGTAAGGTATAAAGATGCCATGGCACTCTGCCCAGGATGATAGTGAGACTTTATCTCAAAATAAATTTTTTTTTTCAAAGACTAAGATTACAATAACATTGGGTAGCACCTGTGGCTCAGTGAGTAGGGCGCCGGCCCCATATACCGAGGGTAGCAGGTTCAAAACCGGCCTCAGCCAAACTGCAACCAAAAAATAGCCAGGTGTTGTGGCGGGCACCTGTAGTCCCAGCTGCTCAGGAGGCTAAGACGAGAGAATTGCGTAAGCCCAAAAGCCAGAGGTTGCTGTGAGCCGTATGACGTCATGGCACTCTACCGAGGGCAGTAAAGTGAGACTCTGTCTCTACAAAAAAAAAAGTAAAAAAAAAAAAAGATTACAATAACATTGCTGGCAAGTTTATCCTTGTATAGAGAACAGTTTAATTTCTTCATTATTAATACGTGTATATTGAACAGAATTTCCCTAATTGAAATTTCACAAAATAATGTTTTTAACCTTTCCTATCTAGTCATTGGGTTTTGAAAAGACTGCTTGTTTATTCCAAGATTGATAACTAAATGTAGAGGGGAAATTTTCATGATTAAATATCTCTTTGTCAAACCTAGGTCAAATAAAGTAATGACACCAAAGAATGTTTTTGGAGTTCTATATCCAGCAATAATGAAGTATCTTGTATCACAAGGAAGAGATAGGTAAAATTTACAAAAGCAAAAACTAAGCCAGGCGCAGTGACTCACACCTATAATCCTAGCACTCTGGGAGGCTGAGCTCACAGGTTCCAGACCAGCCTGAACCAGAGCGAAACCTCATCTCTAAAAATAGCTGGGTGTTTTGGCGGGCACCTGTAGTCCCAGCTACTCGGAAGGCTGAGGCAAGAGAATTGCTTGAGCCCAAGAGCTTGAGGTTGCTGTGAGCTATAATGCCATGGCACTCAACCGAGGGCAACAAAATGAGACTCTGTCTCAAGAAAAAAAAAAAAGCAAAAACTGTTTAAGACATTGGACAGCAACCAAAACAACCATGACTTGGAGGATAAAACCCCAAAAGAAGAGAAAAGCATTGAAATGAGCTTCATATTCTATGTCACTTTGTTCATCAAAGAATTTGCCAATTTCAGGCATGCCTAGGGACTCAGAAGCCAAGAAGACAGCAGCAGTTCAAATATTTTGGACTTTGCTATGCACTCAAAATTCTGAATTCAGGTTTGCCAAAGCAGTTAAACCTGGAGGAGCCAAGATCCCAAAGAAAAGACAAGTGTGGAAAAGACCAACATTCTAAATAGCATTTCCCTTCAAGATTGCTAAGTGGCACTACATGAGAAAATTGAAAACCAAAGATAAGATGGCATATACATGAGGTTAAAATACTGAGCAGAGCTTCTGATAGGTTTACAAGACTACGAAGAAAGTGGAGTTCAGGTTCACCAAAGAGAAAGGCCCTCCTAGAAACTTCTCAGGTTTTTAGTTGTAATGTCTAAAAGGGTATGCCCTAGGAAAAAAGAAAACCCAAAAGTAAAATGTTCCTCAAAAAGAATAAAACCCAGAACCAAATCTTTTCAATCCCTGACTGAATCAAAATGAGCTGCCCCTACTTAGTCTTTGAAAAGAAAATTAAGTGCACGCGAAGAAAGTAGCATCAGCCAGAGCCTCTGCCATTTTTTCCAGTGCTCTGGCTGGCATTCTGTCAAATATATCACACATGCTAAGGGACAAGGCCAAATGACTAAAACCTGGGGGTGAGGTGACAAAACAAAATGACCCTCTGGCAGTCCAGATACTGAAGTTATCAGACATGGACACTAAAAGAACTATGATTAATATGTTCAAGAAAGTAGATGACAAGCTACAGATTTTACCAGGGAATTAGAACTTATTTTTGAAAGAAAAAAGATAGTCAAATAAAAATTGTAAAACTCAAAAATACAAAAACTAGAACAGATTTACTTTGTCAGGATGAACTGAGGAGGACAACAAACAAATCCTCTCTGCACAAAGCAATTATAAAAGCTAGATAAAACTGTCAAAAACAATTTTTTCAGCACTCTGGAAATCTCAGTATACAACAAACTAAGAAGCATTTACTCATAGAAACTACTAAACTTCTGTAAGATTAAAACAAGGCTGCAGTTCTCTTGCCTGGGGCTGCTCCCATCACACCACACACACACACCCATCATCCACCCACCTTCAGTGTTGTGATTCAATCAAGACACAGCCGACTGAGCACCAACAGCTTCACTGCCACTGTCAAGGAGGCTCACCTTGACATGAAGCATTCTGGGTTATCTCATCTAAGCTAACAGGGAAAGACAGTAGCTCCACTATTGGAAGCTTACGTTCTTGTTTAAGGCACAAGACTAGGAGGATATGCAACAGTGTGTTCCAGATGTTGAAACTGTGAAAGGAGACCTGAAAAGCTTTGCACATGGGCAGGGTTGACCAGAGGCTGAGCACTACACAGTAGAAACCTGTCTGAGTCTGAGCCATCCATATACCCATGGCCAGCAGACCTGATCACATGCACAGGGAAGACAGGAAAGCACTCAGTGCAAGTAAAAACTGGGCCAGACATGAAAATAGCCTGAACTGGAGTGCACTCCTCAGCCCACATGCAGATACATCCACAAAGCAGAAGCCTTACTGACTTGAGATATTCAAACAAAACCTTTAACCAATCTTTGGCTGATCCCTAAGCTATGCAGTAAAGAGCCCTAGGAAGTCAGGCTTAAAAATGAGGAAAAGAACTGAGCACAGACACCAGAAGCTGCATTTATGGGGAAACAGACTTCAAAGTAGATGACAAGCTACCGATTTTACCAGGGAATTAGTTTAGGCTAGTCAACAAAATAAAACAATCACAACCTACACTCCCTCTCTCCAACACCCCAAATCCCCATCCCCCAGGAGGCAATAAATCACAATCCACAGTTGCTAAGATGTATCACTCAAAATGCCTAGTATTTAACAGCAATGAAAAGTAAGACATGTAAACGTACAAGTGTGGCCCATACTCAGGGGGAAAAAAAAACATCAATAAAAACTGTCTCTGAGTCTCCCCAGAGGTTGGAGTTAGCAAAGACCTCATGCACCTATTACATTTACAGAACTTAAATAAAAATAGTTTAAGTAATTAAAGGGAAATACAACAATAACAACTCTACACATAGAGGATCTCAGTAAAGAATATTATTTTAAAAACACAAATTCAGGGGTTGTAAATTCTAATAACTGCAATGGAAAATTCAGCAGAAGGGCTCAACAGTACATTTCAGATGGTAAAATAAAAAAAAATCAGGAAAATCAAGATAAAGAAATACTGTCCAGCCTGAAGACTAGAGAGAAAAAAGATCAAAGAAAAATAAATAAAACCCAAGAGACCTTTGGGACAACATCAACATGTATGTAATGGAAGTCTCACATAGAAAGGGGCAGGGGAGAAGTTTGAAAATACACTGACCAAGAAATCCCAAATTTGATATAAAAATTCAACCAGATCTAAAAGCTAAATGACCCACAAACATGATAAATACAGAGATCTACAGAAAGATACAACACACAGATAAGCTATTTAAAGACAAAGAGAAAAAAAATCTTAAAAGCAGCAAGAGAAAATCAATCACAAACAGGGAACGATAAGGTAACAACTGGCTTCTCCACAGAGACAACGAAGGCCTGAAGCCAGTAGGAAGACATATTCAACATTTTGGAAAAACAGCTGTCAACCAAATAAGCAAAACTATCCTCCAAAAATGAAAGTAGGGAAAAAAACAAAAAAGGCATTCCCAGATTTTAAAAAGCTGAGAGAATTTATTGCTAACAGACCTGCCTTACAAGAATTACTAAAAGAATAATGGTAGACATTAATTTGAATCAATGGAAACAAATGAAGAATACCCCAAAAGCTAAATATAAACATAAATACAAATAGTATTTATGTATATTCATTCTACAAATGAATACAATTTTCTTATTTCTTTTCTTATCTTCCTTAAAACAAGTAAGATTATATAAAGCAATAATTATAATACCATTGAGAGTAAAATGTATACCAGGCCTCATAAATCAGTCTCAAGAAATTAAAGTTTAGAATGATATAAAATATAATATTTCCTGATCACAGTGGAATTGGGAGATCCACAAAGAAATCTGGGAAAACATCAAATATTTGGAAAGCAAACATTTCAACACCTTTTTCTTAAAGCTCAAGAATCAAATAAAATAAAAAGGAACTTAAAGTATTTTAATTAAATGAAAATGAAAGTATAACATATCAAAATGTATGAAATGAAGTGAAAGCAAAGCTCAGACAAAATTTTACAGCAGTAATGCCTATAGCAGAAAAGAAAAAACGTCTTCAGTGAGGGGTGGGGAAGCTGCAGCCGTCGTAAGGCTGCACGTGACATTCTAGGTCCTTACATGCAGCTTTTTGACTGAATCTAAAATTTACAGAACACATCCTTTTCTTTTGATTGATACATTTGTGTTCATCTTTTGTATTTTTATTTTATTTTTAAAATGAACATATTTAAAATATCAAAGAATAAGGCCAGGCACAGTGGCTCACACCTGTAATCCTAGCACTCTGGGAGGCCAAGGCAGGTAGATAGCTTGAACTCAGGAGTTCAAGACCAGCCTGAGCAAGAGCAAGAGCAAGAGCCTGTCTCTACAAAAAATTAAAAACTGAGGCAAGAGGATTGCTTGAGCCTAAGAGTTTGAGGTTGCCATGAAGTATGACACCATGGCACTCTACTGAGGTGACAAAGTGAGACTCTGCTTCAAAAAATAAATAAAATATCAAAGAATAAAATCATATAATCCCAGATTGACCAGGTGTTATGCTTATGATTTATCAGTAGTCCTAACTTCCCCTACCTGATTGGCACCACTACCACACAAGGCTGGTTGGCGAGATTTTATGGCGTTGAGAGGTTGTCAGTTTTTGATGATGGTGCACTGTGTTTCTGTTTGAAGTGGAATTTGTGAATAGTTGCACAGCTCAACAGTATTTTTTTAACCTGTCTGCATAACAGCCCATGATGTCAAAGAAGACCAAGAGAACAGTGGAGGAAGAAAACAGATTTTTTAATGAAGATGGGGAATACTGTCTTGTTTCTCCTAAAGATAAGATAATTTGCCCGCCTGTGACAGTGCAATATCAACATTAAAGAACTTCAATACTCATCAGCATTACAACACTAATACGGACCACAAATATTGCTAGGATTTGCAATATTCTAAGGGAGAGGCATGAAAGGTTGCATTGCAGAAATTAAAAGATGAACAGCAAAAGCAAAGATAATTCTTTCAAGCAGCAATAAGATCTGGAAATAATGCTATTGAAGCAACTTGCAAAGTAGCCTATATACTTGAGAAAAAAGGAAAGCCATTGTCAACTTGTAGGCTGCTCAGATCCCAAGAATGTTGCAAAGTACAAATGACCGCTTCTTTCAAGGAGAACCATAACTGATCAGTAGCACGGATTAGACTCCAATTTAAGGGAACAACTTCATACAATACTTCAAAAGGAAAATTCATGAATTATAATTCAATTGCTTTGGATGAATCAACTGATACTACTGACATGGGACAGGTTTTCATTGAGGTCATAACAGAAGATTTTCTCTGCTACGAAGTTATTTGCTTTGGGTACTCTTGCAAACAGAACATGGGGAATAGATATCTTCAACAACTTTCAAGATAAATGTCATGAAGTTGGACTGAATGTGGTAAATTTATTCAGTTTATGTACAGACAGTGCACCTTCCATGACAGGAAACATGAAGGATTTATTGCACAGATAAAAAAAGGATTAACAGATCCAGATGCTCTCATTTCTTTTCACTGCATCTGGCATCAGCAAAATCTCTGTGCTAAACCGACTATTTTAAGTGACCTTGCAACAAGGTATAAATATTGTTAACTACATTTATGCAAATGCAACATCACATCTCCCGCTTCATAATACATTGAAGTGGAACAATGAGGTATTCAGTGTGGATTTGCTATATCATTTGAAAGTTTGTTGGCTATCACAGGGACAGGTGCTAGTCAAAATTTTATTTCTGTGACAGCAGATAATTAAATTTTACTAAGAATAAAATCATCAACGTGAATTATTGAAAGATTTCTATAGCAATGCAGCATTTCTGTATGATATGTCAAATCAAAATAATGTCAATATTTTTTTGCAAGGTAAAACCAGGTCTATACATGACACGTGGCAAAAAAAATCCAAGCATTTCAAAAAAAAGCTTTCTTTTCTGAAAAAAAGTTATCTTTTTTCAAAACACTTCTTCAAAAAGGAAATTTCAGATGAACATTTTCTTCGTTAACAAAGGTCACTGATGAAAAGGAAAATATATGCAAATCATTTAAAGACTATGCAGCTGTTATAGACCTGTTAATTAGAGAATATAGTGAGAGGGTCACTAACTTTGAGAATCGTGACATCACATTATAATAGCATTTCAGCTTCACCTAGTTGATATCACCAAGGCATCTAAAGAACTACAGATGAAATGGATGGAGCTCTCGATAGATGACATTTTAAAGTCACTGTCTGATGCTAAGAAAGATTCAGTTGAAATATGGAAAAATACAGAATGCCCACACCTTCAGCAACATGTCTGAAAAAACCTTTCTTGCTTTTCAGCCACTTACTGCTGAGAATGTACATTCTCATACCTAACCCAAATCACAACAATGCCTTTAAGGTCACAAATGACTAATATCCAGCTAGGGGACCAACTAAAACTGCAGACCTCCATGCTACAACCAAAAATTCAAATGCTTTCCAACAAAAAGCAGACACAACAAAGTCATTAAAAGGTTAACTTTAAAATTAACAAATAGTTTCATTTTCTGAAATTATTAAGTACCCAGCAGTTAGATTTTTACAAAATAATGTACATTTTTTAAGTATAACTAATAGAAGCTTCTTGAATGCGGCTTTATTAGAGTACAGCTAAATTAATGTGTCCTTCCAACATGAAAAGATTGCCTGCTCCTGGTCTAGCACAGTTCCTGCACACAATGGATATTCAATAAGTACTAACTGAATAAATGCAATAATAAAGTCAGCAGAATACCTAAACACATTTACTCAAGAAATTTTCTACTCTACAATGTGAGGTTTTTATATGGCTATCTATGTTTTCTCCTTTTTAAACTGACTTTCTGTGTAAGAAAAAGTTACATTTATAGACCAATCAACCATGACCACTAAAATTTACTGCAGACCAAAGAATAATTGAATCTCAGTCCAGATATAATTGTAAGCTCTAAAATGCTTTAAGCTTCTCTTAATTATGTGTCCCACTGTTGAAATAGAATTGTTTAAAGATTTTGAACTCTTTTATCACTGTCCTATAGAGAAAGGGAAAACATTAAATTTTTTATGTTGCAATTTCTTTACCAAAACTGTATCAATCAATAGCATGGTCCACAGTGTGGTCCATTTCTAATGCCTCATTATAGTGAGGTCTATCTCAAAAGAATCACAGTAAGGTGTCTCACTTTTAAAAAGTAGACATTTTTAAACATCTCTTATATGTATTTAACACAAGATAAGCTGATATGCTTTTCTATTCATATATAATCATTACCAAAAGATCATACAATTTCAACAATTTCAGTGACATCAGATGGTCTTGACTAATGTGCTACCTTTCTGACTACCAAATGTTCTTATAGATTTTCCGTGACAGTATTTTCCACTTATTAGTGTGTGACCTGTAATGGTTCCACTGTTGAAATCAAGAGTAAAGAACTGCCAACTCTAAGTACCTGACTTGAGAATTTTTCCTGCTAACTATAATAATTTTTTTGTCCATGATATATGTGTGTGTGTGTGTGTGTGTATCATCTTCTATATGGAAATAAGGAAAACAGTGAATGGATAGTTAAATCAACATATAAGGACCACATCTTACTCACTGTTGTTTCCTACGATAAGGAAACAATACTAACCTAGTCATTCAAGCACTAGGTGCTCATATGGTGCCAGGCTCTGGACTAAACACTGGGAATACAACTTTAAGCAAAAAAAAAATTCATTATTTCTGCCTTCATGGAGCTTACAGTCCAGTGAACAATCACATAAATAAATGGAAAATTACAATTGCAGTAAGTACACTGTCTATCAACTACTGCAACTAACTCCTAAGGAGTCTCCCTGGTGCCACTCTGGCCCCCTAACATCCTCCAGTAGACCCATTCTACATGAAGGAATGTCTAACATGCAAACCAAGTAATTCCCATCTTTCCCAGGCCACCTTTACTAAAAGTCTGCCAATGGCTTCCCATTGCAGACAGAATAAAACCCAAGCCCTTACCCAGAATTATAAAGCCTTAGGCAATCTGGTGGCTCCTTTTCTTTCTAACCTCACCTGATACCACTGTATTCAAGGCTCTTCATGTCACTCAAATCTCAATTTAATTAATATCTTCCCTAATCTAAGGGAGCCATCTACTCACTTGCCTTATCTTAACTATCTGAATTTTACTTATCTCTGTTAGTATTCATGTTTATCTATTTGTATTCTGTTTGTTTTGTGTATCTCCTCACTAGAATGCAAGTTACATGGGAGAAGGAACCCAGAGTTTTAAATTACATTTGATGAGATTATACACATCTGACAAGAGGTGTAAAGAACTTTGTGACCAAAAACTAGAGAGCTTGAAAAAAAAAAAAAAAAAGTAAAAATGTCAGAATTATTTTTTTAAAAAGGAATGACTAAAAGTGATTTCCAAGTATTGTATCTTAGGAGAAAAAGGTTAAAACAACAGATCACACAATGGAGAAAAACAAGCCAAATGGCAGAGAATCACTCTTTACTGAGGACTTTGTATTTATCATATATGCTGAATACTTCACATCTCCCCACTCAACCCTCATTTACCCTAACAATAACCCTATAAGGTGACAGTATTATACCATCTTACAGGTTGGGGCCCACCAATTCCTGTGTGCCACTTATTTTACCTGTGTGATGTACTATATAAAACATGTTATTCTTTAAAACCAAAAAATTCACAAGCTAAGTGTAGGATTGACACCTTCAGAACTATACATGCAACAGCTTTAATAAAAGGACTTGTTAACCTGCTCTTTAAAACTTCATAACATTATCATTTGTAGGAGGAAGAACTTCCTACCTTATCCTAACAGATTTATTTGTTCTCAACATCCTCCAAATTATTCAGTATCAGCTATGTCTTCAGAGGTAGAGCTAAATCTAATTACTTCCCACCTACAGACTGGTATCAGTTGTAAGAACATGCATCCTAATTCTCATGCAGTCTAATTCCAATAAAATTATCACTCATGTGGGAGCTAAGTGACAAAACTGTTTTTAATCAACAAAAATCAACTGCCGATACTTGAAAAGTTTATGTCAAAGGTCATGTCATCTTTCCACATAAAAATATAAACACTACTACCCAATTCTATTATAATCTTCCCAAGCTAATAATATTACATAATGAATAAGCTGATAATACATATAACACCTCATTCAATCCTTTTATCCTCAGGTAATTCACTATGATAGGTACAGTAGTATTCCACTTTGTAAGGAAGAAAGTATTAGGGTTGTTCAGTAACTGGCAGAAAGCTCCCACAATTTAATAATGGGCAAACTCAGGATTGGAACCCAGAACTGACTACTGGGAAGCCCATGCTCTCTTCACATGCACACAATATAACCATGGCAAACCAGCCAACTGGGTCACTCGCAGTGAATAACTTGATTTCATTTATGTCTTTTACTAACTACTAATTTCAGTAAGTCTGTTCACTTTCTCAGGAGGCCTAGGCACTAACTCAAAAGGAAAAAGGTTATAAATGATGCAAAAATCCTAGGATATAAGAAACAGCAGAAGTCTTTTTAATTCATAGGCTAAATGGAAATGTATTTCATATTTTCTACAGCCTACTTCATATTTCAGTGATTAAGAGGTAACAAGAACATTTGACAAAATACAACTTTCCAGCCCCTTCCCCAAGAATGCATTTGCTTTACTTAAAAACACAGATAATCAAAGAACTATTAAAAATATCTGATTTTGCAGTCTCTGGCTCTTGGAACAGCATTTTTTAAAAGTATTTGTTATTATCGTTAGTACTAGGTATCTGCAAACAAACTGCTAATTCATGCTGATAGAGAGGCAGGTTTTAGGTGTTTTCCTTTCATTTTTTAGACCCCTAAAATTATACATAAGAAATTAGCAAGGCTTCAAAAATTATCAAGTAGTCCATATCCATTTTTACAAAGCTTTGAGGAAAGAAGGGAACCACATAGTACATCTTTTATTCAAAGCCCTCAGCTATATGGAAAAGTCTCTGCCATGGAGATAGTCATGTCTCAGCAATTACAGATGTCTTCAGTTTTACCAAATGCATAATTCTTACCTGCTTGCCAGAATATAGAATAGCATTACTAAGCCAATAGCTAATATATAAAACAAAGAAAAATCTCTTAAGAAGTAGGTGTTTATCCACTGTCAAATATTACTGTGCTACTGACACATTGGGCAAGATGAAGACTAAAAACTGATCCTGGATATGGCAAGGAAGAGGTCACTCTGAAGCACTTTCACAGAGTAGTGGGTCTGAACGCATAAATGGAACAGGTTCAAGAATGGGAAAATAGAATAGGAAAGAGCAGTCACAACAGCTCCTTTGAGAATTTTTACTATAAAAGAGAGCAGAGAAATGTATATAAGAGCTAAAGAAAAATGCAGGGTTCAAGGAAGGTTTGTTGGGGGTTTGGGGGGTTTTGTTGTTGTTATTGTTTTAAGAAGAGCACTATTACAGCTTATGAAGTTCTGCCTGGTTAGAAAACTGATGGAAATGACCTAATAGTGGGGAAAAGTTGGTGATACAGAAAGACAACTGTGAGTGGGCAAGAGGGGGAGGTACACAGTGTCAAAGTAGAGGGGTGGCGTCAGAGAGGAACTTGGCCACTTGGGGTCACTGATAGATGGCAGTGGGGTGGGTTGGTGGGGTGCCAGGGGCAGGAGTGGAAGCCTGTGGAAGATCTCTGGAGCCAAGGTCATCTGCAGAGGAGGAAAAGGCAGGTTTGAAGGGAGACAAAAAGACAGAAATGGCTCTCCAGGATGGCAGGATACAAACCAGGAAAAAAAGAGCAGGAGAGCCAGTCAGCACAGTCAGCTCCCAGGTGCATCACACTGCAGTCTCCACAGTCCTCTCTCAATGGAAAACTACTTACGAGGAAACAGAGATGATATAATCTTACCCCACTATACCTCCTTTGAATTACTACCATTGCTGTAAACAAACAAAAATTGCTAGGAAACTCACTCAGAAAAATAGGCAAAAGTCTAGATCTAGTGAAATAACATTAAAGTGCTTTTCAAACCAAACAGATGTCATTAAAACTTGCATAGAGCTGTGAGCTAAAGAAATGTAAAATGCATCTGAGTGAAGAAGGTATCTGAAGCAGTAGTGGGGCACAGACTAAGGCTGAGGGGAAATGTGGGTGAGGAGTGAATCTGAATGCAAAGCACAGGACCACACTACTCAGTATGGCAGCCACCTGCCGTGTCTGGCTACTGAGCACTCAAAAATGTGACTGGTACAACTAAAAGAACTAAAATATTAATGTTATTTAATTTCAATTAATTTAAATTTAGAAACTGAAACAATGTAAAATATTTTTCCTTCAAAAACAACACTACTCTTTTGGTAGGACATTACAATGGCTGAAAATGCAGTATCCAAATTGAGGTATTTTCTAAGTGTAAAATACAGATGTTGAAGACTGTGTGTAACATGAAAATGTTGAATATCCCATTAATGATTCTGTAGTTATTACATGCTGAAATTATGATGACATTTTGGGTTAAATGAAATCTACTGTTAAAATTAATTACTTTTTACTTTTTTAATATCACTACCCAAAACTTAAAATTACCTAATGGACAGCCCTGGCCTGAAGATTAAAAAAACCAATAACTATTTGAAAAACAAGGTTTGGAGCCTCCTGTTGTTATGGTAACTATAAGAGAGGGCCAAACCTGTCTGTCAACGTCACAGGAAGAATTACCTAAGATGTGTGCAGTCCAGGTGCAGCATGTATGCCTTAAATCTGTGATCAATAACCAATAATATTTTAATAAAAAATGGTCAAGCAGCAACTTCAAATCAATTTGGGATAGTATGATAACAAAAAGTTCACCCGCTTTGGTACTTCCAAGTTTAGCTAAGGTGACAAACTTCCTTCTCATGGGCAAGTGACTTCCAATCTAGAGAAGGTTTAGAATTAAATACAGAGATGATAAAGAATATCAGACTTATATTAATATTTTTTTAAGTTTCAATTATGTTTTACATTAATGGAACAGTCTATACATAACTGCCATGTTTTGAATGTTTAAAAGAATCTGACATCAAACTGACAGAAGCCTTGTGATTCTAGTTTAAAATGTGACAAATTTTAGACATGTGATTTATTTTGATTGAAATGTTTAAGAATATTCCATTATGTCTACACAATATTAATTTTATAAGTGATAGAATATTCAAAGGAACTTCAGCTATTAATCTGGGAAAGTTTTACTTATTTGGGTCATAAATCTGCCCAATAAGCATCTCATTTGTTTAAACAGAAAATCAAATACATTAAAGTTATTTATGCAATTTTAAACAGGTGTTTACATTTAAGTAAATTCATAAATGAGACTGATTATTTAAGGACTCTGTTCAATGCAAATTAAAATTTAGTCAAAGAAAAGATGAAGGTGATTGCTCCCATTTAATTTACCCGATATATAAACAGAATAATAAGATATGTAAGTTGAACTCAAAGGCCTAAAGAAAATTGGATTTTTATTTTTACCTGAATAAATTAAATATTAATTTTCCTTTCCCTACACAAAACTTATCCGTAACAACTAATAATTAAGTACTTTACAAATATTAATTCATTTAATCCTCATAAACACCAAGTGAAGTAAGCAATGTGAACTAAAATAAAATCTTAAGCCCTTCAGGGGACTGAATAGACATCCCTCTTGGCCAAGGGGACCCAGGACATACCCTAAAGCTGAGTTGCTGACCAGGAGAAAGAAGGGCAGATGTGCCTTCTCAAGCCCAACTCCCTTCTTGGAGATATCCTTTGTAACTCATTAATACTCCTAAGGCTACACAAAACAATCTTAAATCACACCTGCAGGTCACCAATTTACTTAACAAATGACTTAAGTCTGAGCGTATGTCCTTATATGCTTGTTTCTGATTAACAGATTTATCTTAACTTAAAACATTCCAAGCTGATAGGGGAAGTAGCTCATGCCTATAATCCTAGCACTCTGGGAGGGCCAAGTGAGTGGACTGCTTGAGCTCAGGAGTACAGAACCAGCCTGAGTAAGAGCAAGACCCAGTCTCTACCAAAAAAAAAAAAAAAAACACCTAGCCAGGCATTCAGAGGCACCTGTAGTCTCAGCTATTCAGGAGGCTGAGGCAAGAGGATTACTTGATCCCAAGAGTTTGAGGTTGCTGTGAGCTACAATGATGCCATGGCACTCTACCCAGGGTGACAGAATAAGACTCTGTCTCAAAAAGAAAAAAAATTCCAAGCCTTTAACCCAATACAAATCAAAGAATCTTTAAACCCACATGTAATCTATAATCCTCTGCTTGAAGATGCCCTGCCAATGTACACCTTTTATGTACTGATTTATGACTTTACATGTAATTCTTGTCTCCCTGAAATGTGCAAAACCAAATTGTAACCCAACCACCACAAGACTACGTGCTCAAGGCTTCTTGGGCATGGCTCTCTAGGACGTGGTTGCACGTAGTCAGCTCAGAATAAACCTCTTTACATTATTTTACAGAGTTTGACTTATTTTCCATTGATAGGTAACTGTTTTAATCTGTTCAAATTGAAAAACAGGGCGGCACCTGTGGCTCAAGGAGTAGGGCACCAGTCCCATATACTGGAGGTGGCAGGTTCAAACCTAGCCCCGGCCAAAAACCAAATTGAAAAACAGTGTGGCTTATAAACAACAGGAACTTTCTTGTTTTTTTTTTTTTTTGTAGAGACAGAGTCTCACTTTATGGCCCTCGGTAGAGTGCCATGGCCTCACACAGCTCACAGCAACATCCAACTCCTGGGCTTAAGCGATTCTCTTGCCTCAGCCTCCCGAGTAGCTGGGACTACAGGCGCCCGCCACAACACCCGGCTATTTTTTGGTTACAGTTTGGCCAGGGCCGGGTTTGAACCCACCGCCCCCAGTATATGGGGCCGGCGCCTTACCGACTGAGCCACAGGCATGGCCCAACAACAGGAACTTTCTTCTCACAGTTCTGGGGGCTGTAAAGTCCAAGATCAAGACGTAGTAAGATTAGGGATCTGGTAAGAGATCATTTCCTGGTTCATAGATGGTGCCTCCTCAGTGTCCTCTATAAGGGCTCCACTCTCCCGATCTCATTACCTCCCAAAGGCTCCACCTCCTTTTACCTCCATGTTGGGATTTAGAATTTCAACATATGAATTGGGGAGGGGGCCCTAAACATTCAGTCCATTGCAGTAACAAAATAAAAGCACAAAGAGATTAAGTAGTTTCCCCCATGTCAAACAACTAAAAAGTGGCAGAGCCAAAATTCAAATCCAGACTGCGTGACTTTTCATACAGCCTGTGAGCATGAAAAAGCACACTTGACAGAAATAATTAGGTATGCATAAAAGCAAGTTTTTGCATGCTGTTAAGATTCTATCTAAATCTTTTATTCCCGTTTTTTCTCAGTAGTTATCAAGAAAGGTCTGCACCAAAAATTCCAGGAAAACCCCACATTGTACAGGGAAAATGACCCAAACTAAAACAGCTTTCTAGATTTCTAACTTCTTCCCTGACCCCATACCCTAGACCTCCAGCATTCTAAGACAAGGCACTCTCCCTCTGTAACAAAGACATGTTGACCTGATCCTCAGAGAATTCCAGCCTAGGGTATATGACATTTGCTAAGTTACCTTCCATTGCATTTATTTTCATCCTATACCACCTCATGTATGTAGCTCTTTCCATATTCAGTCCTAATCAATCTAGGAAACAGTTTAAAATAAAACGAAATAAATTCAAAAGATAGAAAATAACACCATTTAACTTGGTTTTTAATTTGAAAAGTAGGATAAAGATACTCTTCCTCCTACTCCAAAACCCCACCTGAAGTCTCCAACAATAGTGTAGACAAGGATGTCTTTTTTTTTTTTTGTCTACCTCCTAAGAACTTTCTCTCCCTTTTAAGCAACCCATACCTGCTGCTCTGAATCTGCCCCACCAGACAGTCCTCAACTGCCAGTCTTTCCAAAGCAGACATAATCTCAAAATCATCTTTAATGCAGGAGGAAGGCATTGTCTGCTAGTAATTAAAACAATCACAGTCAAATTCAGATTGTGGTGTATCCACACAAATCATGTTTTTAAATTTACCAACTCTACAATTTGGATAAGCTATTTATTAGCCTTTTCTAGATGAAGAAACATACGTTATAATGAAAACCAAAACAGACAGCTTGTGTAGCACACCTAATACAGTACCTGGCACCAAGTAAATGCTCAATAAACGATAGCTATCACAATATTTATTATTAAAATAACCTACAGAACCATGTTTGATTTCCTGTTTTTATAGATATCTCTCTTATTTAATTCTACTTTTCTTTTTTTATTTCAGATTAATAAATGTGTACAATTAATTAGGCTACATTGTTTGTGTTTGTTAGGTAAAGTCCATTGAGCCCTTCACCCAGAAGGTGTGCCATATACCCCTATATTCTACCCGACTTTTCAATATAGCTTACATAAGAACGTTCCTGGAATTATCAGGTCAGTAAATATAAAATGTCCAATTTCAAAATAAAAAGTTTCATTTATTATAGCCCAAACAAAAAGCAGTACAATTAATCAAAGTATGTGCCTAACCTATGGACACAGTTTTGCCTTCTTAAATGTAGCTTATTTATGCCAGCAGTGAAGAAGCCTGGACAGCAAGTGGCAAAATCATGAAAGGTACTTTCCACAGCTTGTTAAGAATTGAATATTTCACATATAAGAAGCGGTCCAAAACCTGGAGGACGTAGTTGTCACTTGGTGCAAGGCCTGGTAAATAAGGTGGATGACAGAGTTTCCATCCAGCTTCTGTAGTTTGAGCAGCGTTGTTTGTGTGACAGTGTTGTCTTGCAAGACCACTGGCCTGTCTCTATTGACTAATTTTGGCTACCTAATCACAAGTATCCTTGTTTCATTCAGTTGATGCAGTAGACATCCAGTAATCAAAGACCAGGTTTCGTAAAGCTGTAATGGATAATATCAGCACTAGCACATCAGACAACATCAGTTTTTGTTGATTAATATTATTTAGATTATGTTTTGGCATTTCATCTTTATCCAACCATTGCGCTGAATGCTTGCAATTATCAAAAGGAACCCGTTTTTCATCACATATAACAATATAGTGTAGAAATGGTTCACCTTTATGTCATGACAACAAAGAAAGGTAAGCTTTGAGATGATTTCTCTTCTGATGTTCATTTAACTCATACAGAACCCATCTATCCAGCTTCTTTACCTTGACCGTTTGTTTCAAATGGTCCGATACTGTTGGAATGGTAATGTCAAATCTTGCTGATAATTCACAGCTAGGTTGAGATGGATTCACTTCCACTAAAGCTTTCAGCTCATCATTATCCACTTTGGTCTCAGGTTGCTTGTGTGGCTCATTTTCAGGATTAAAATCACTAGAACAGAACTTCTCAAACCACAGACATACTGTGCATTAATCAGCCACATTCTTTCCAAACACTCCATTGATATTTAGAGCTGTCTGTGCTGCATTGGTTCCATGATGGAATTCATTCAAAAATAACACAATAACTTATCTGTGGCTTCACAAAAATTGCCAGGAAAAAAAATGTGAAAGATAATCACAAGCCAAAACTTGTGGGGTTTATTTGTATTATTTTTTATTGTATTGGGTTGGTTTTTTTTTTAAGTTTTTTCTCCAAATATTTTCGATCCATGGTCAGTTGAATCCACAGATATGGAACTCACAGATATGGAGAGCTGACTGCATTCTTTTAATACATGAATACAAATAGTACATGAAAGAACTACTTTCAGAAAGTATTGTTTTTGTAAATTGATCTATTCTAGTTTCTACATACAGAAAAGAATACTGGTACATGTCAAAATATGCTATCAAGAAATGCTTCTTATTTTATTATTTTAGGTTTTATTTCTTTTTATTAAAAAGAACAGAAGAAATAAGATAAGGGGGGGAAGCCTAAGTATAATAATTAGTGCCATTATTTCTACACTTATTACATAAGTGAATAGGAAATAAGGCTTGCTACATTCCTTGACATAAACCTAGGATTCTGATATCTGTTTTGTACCTTTAGGTTAACATAACAGAGATAGATCATATCAGTTTTCTCATTCATAAAATAGAGATAATAGTGCTTACCTCATAGGGTTCTTGTGAGGATTAAATGAGTTACTATTTGTGAAGAGTGTAGAACAGCGCCTAGCTCACAAGAAGCACTAGTAAGCGTTTGACTGATAGAAAAGAGATAGAAATCAAAATTACTGCAATCACACTAAGAAGCGTTTCAGAAAACCAATATATAACAAGAGAAAATGCCAAATAAGACCACCATAGTTACTCTTTTATTATAGATTTGCAATTCAGGAGTCTGAGTAAAGAGGATTTCTTCAATATAACTGTGCCTGACAGATCATATGGTAATCAAATTGTAAAACACCATATCTGCTTTGAATGATTATAGTTACAGGAGAGGGAAATTGTCTCAAAATAGACAAATACTCAGGAACACGACTTCTCATTTAAGTACATCAACTATGTCAGACAAACATACAGCTTTATTTTATAGTTCCATTACCACCTTGATTATCTAAATCGTGTATGTGACCAGTTAGATTACCCGTGCAGAAAACCTTTATTCTTGGGCCTTAATTTGTAGCTTACCAACTTCAAAGTGCACTTAAGCCACAGTTCAAGGATTCACTTTTTAGTTAAGTGGGAGGAAAGTGGGGTTGAGTGAGAGGACCAGCATCCCTGTTCCATGACCCGCCAGCCTCTGGAAACTTACTAGGTAAACAGGCCTCAGGTAACTTGCTTTAGGGTCTATACCATCAAGTGTCAAAGAGATTTTTAGAGCCATCATAATCTCTCCCCCAAATCCCTATCCCCCTGGCCACTGAGCTGTAGCCTCTTGGTATGTACTGATCCCTTTTAAAGCCCTTTTAACTCTCTGCCACCTCCACTTCCTAGTCCTTTTGTTTTTCACTTCAACTGGTTATAAAGTAAGGAAACAGGGATGAAGTTTAGAACACTTAGGGAAATCAGTAATTACCTAACATGATCCAAATTTTCCTATCCAACATACTACCTCCGTAAACATTCAAAATGTGAAATATAAGGATTATAAGTATTTTTAAAATGCACACTATTATAAACTATCTAAGTTTCTAGTACTTGAATTATAAATTAAACAAATCATATTTTTTAAATAAGCTCTGGGTATACATGCATAAAAACTTTTTATAACCATTATAAAATTAATTGGTAACTTTTCCCCTAAAAAAAAAAAGGGAAGGCTGAAATGTAGACCAAAGCAGAATATTTAGGTATAGTATGTTAAGAGTTACACATAAAAGAAATTATCATAATAGTTGGAAATCAAGTAATTTTTCAACTATAAGAGGTTGACTCTACAGTTCAGAGATAACTATCATGGACCAATGTGAAATAGATACAAGGAAACACTTGATCAGTATTTGTTGACTGATGTCCAAAAGTATATTACATAACTGCTACAAATAACTGGCACATAAGAAAATGAATCATTTGCCCTGATCTACGTTTATATCACTCAAATTATGTGCCAGACAGTATAAATATATACATTTTTCCAAAGTACTTCCAGCTTACAAAATGGCTTTATCTTGTCTTCATTTTAATTGAGAGCATAAAAAAATGATACACATGCCCATAAAAGTTTTTAAACCTCTATCAATCCCTATTAATAATACATGTCTCTAAACACCCCTTCCTGTCACCATGGCCATGTGGTTCCCGTGCCTTTTCTCAACACAGTAGTTATAATCAATACCTACCATGCACAGCAGGTCAGTTAACAATACCTTGTATTTACAGCATTTTTCCTCAAGGTCTCAGAGCCACATTATTTTTCCCCAGCCACAAAATCTAAACCTAAATGTTCTGGTAATGAAGAAATCATTTAAAAAAAAATTACTGTCCTTCACAAATGTGCTTTTATAAATGCTACAACACATTGTACTAGATACTAAATCACCAACCAGTAATCATGTTATCACAGTGCAACTAGAAATTGCAAGAGAATGTTGACCCAGAAACAGCCAGTAAAGGCTTCAGTGGCTTTAGGCTGCCCAGGCAAGCTTATATGGGTTACAAACAACCGATTTACAATGGCACAATATAATATTAATCCTAACATCAACATTTCTTGATTCATTTTACACATTTGGATATGCTTCATAAATTAAATTACAGAATTCTTCAGGTAGAACACAACTACAGTGACAATTATCAGACTGGATATTATAATCTATACCAAAATCAGGATCAGTTTTACTGCATAAAATTAAGACTCTAAAGCCTAGAAATACAAGAAAAGACTTACACTACTGTGAATCAGCAAGAGTATGACTAGTATTTTATACCTGGGAATGTGCAGTGCTATTGCCCGCTTCCACCAGGTGGCTAATCTGAACCATGGACATAAAGCAAGCACACTTTCCATTTGCATGTTCTAAGGAGATATGTGGATATCATAGCATTTTTCCCTTCATTACCTGGTTAAGCATATACCTCAAAACACTAGTAACACAAATAAACATGCCAAATTAATGCTTTTCACTACACTGACACAAGCTTCATTTCATGCTTCAGAGCTTTACAAATAAACCACTACAACAAAGCAATGCGTGCAATACATGACTATTGGTTTCTGTTTACTTTATTTTTTGGCAGAAAATGATGGGTTTGACGATGCCAAGCTATACTGAATTTTGTACCTGTTGGAGCTAAAAGCAAAGGCAAAACACCAGTCTTTACAGTGCTAAATTAACAAGGGACCTGTCCATTCTTCAACACTCAGACTAAGAGCCACAACACAAGTGTTTAGACTAGAACTCATGGTGTGGGTTTCATGTGGCTGGAAGCATGTACAGAATCCTTGTACTTGAATGTCAGATTTGCTAACAAAGATCTGAAGCAAACTGCACTGTTGGTCCCTCAGGAAGAACACACACAAAAAAATTATCTGTAGTGCAAAATATGAAACTATATTCTATGTCTCTATTACACACCTAGGCTTCAATGTCCTAGTTGCCTTTTACACTTAAATGAGAAAATACTTATTTTGTCTCCTGGTCATCTTCTCAAAACAGATCTACTTCAGTTTTGTTTTTTATTTTTTGGCCGGGGCTGGGTTTGAACCCATCACCTCCGGCATATGGGACCGGCGCCCTACTCCTTGAGCCACAGGCGCCGCCCCAGATCTACTTCATTTTAATCAATGTACCATTTCATTACCATCATCAGAGACTATTTAGCAGAGCATCTGTGAATCCTCAGCAGGTAAAATTAAGGGTAAAAACAAACCCAATTGCAAAATCTGCAACTGGGTCTGCAGATTGTTATTGCAACTTAAACCCTTTAGTTTCCAATACAATTTTCTAATGAAGTGACACTACTTAAAATTGCTAGCAAATATGAACAGACTGAGAAATCTAGTAATCAGCAGGCTAACAGGTGTTGAAATCCCAAAAGAGGGAAAAGGAATATTAGATAATCAGTCTATGCCTGACACCTCAAGTAGCTGTAATATCCAGAAGTTCAATCAACTTAACTGTAATTCAAAACGATCAGTGCCAGTTTCCTTTCATTAGTTTCTAGAAAAAATATAATTTTTTCCATTCCATATAATATTCTCTAACCTATTCCACCTTATACATTACTGTACCAAGTTGATTACACAATTCAATTAGCCGTTCATTCCAATTATCAATATGCCACCTCATGTTCTTAACTGATTTAAAACAAATCATATTAACATATATACAATTTCCTTCGGAATTGATCAGCTGTATTTTTGAAAATGAATGTTTTCTTTTACATTATTACACCTAAGATTGTATCTAAGTACCCCCCCCAAAAAAGTCTTCACAATCACATTTTTATTCTCTATCTCTGCAACAAACTAAATATGTTGAAATGAATGCAAGGATTGGGGCCACTCAGAAAGCAAAGGGGTACCTATAAGTTGAGCAATTCCCTATCCAGTACCCCAGTGCCCTTGGCAACTGCATCGTGACCTCAGTCAACACACTCATAAACACCGATGCAAATACCGCCCAGCTGCCTGCTTCAGAGTTGCCTTGGATTGCTCCCTTGCACATAAAAACACAAGGCATTTTCCAGTTCCTTAAAGCATAAACACAAGACCTCCCAGAAACAAAAG
Organism: Nycticebus coucang; assembly: GCF_027406575.1. NCBI lineage: Eukaryota > Metazoa > Chordata > Mammalia > Primates > Lorisidae > Nycticebus > Nycticebus coucang. The sequence continues at coordinate 65,575,923 of NC_069788.1, forward strand.
CAATGATATCGGTGCCAAGCAGCGCATTGACAAAGTCCTGCGATAAACTCTGATATTGCCGGAGGCTGGGGAAACCCCGGCTACCGCTCCCACCTAGTTACAGGTGCAACTACAACCTCCAAAGATAAAAGGTCCTTAAAGTCAAAATCCAAACCAACTTCAGAAGCCACCTCAGAAAGCTTCGGTCACAGGCTCACTCTTCAGAGATTTCTAAAAATCTCTCGTTTGTTTCCCCCTACTGCCCTTCATCCTCTCCTCAAAGAGAATAAACTATAAAATACGAAAGTACATTTTCATACCTTTGTGTTCTAAAAGCCTCGATAACATGCCAAAAAGAGAGAGCGAGGAGGAGGACACTTCTCGGAAGTAGGTGCCGGCGCCGCCGCTCCGAGCAGCCCCCGCCGCGCGGCCCTTCAAGTTGGAGCCTGGACGACGCCCCCGCGCGCCCCGGCGCCGCTCGGCCCCAAGTTTGCCGCCCCTCCGCTCGCGCGCCCGGGCGGCCGGCGCCGTCCAGGGCTGCTGGGCGGGCGGCTCCGGGTCGCCGGGGAGGCCGCGGCGGCGTCGGGGGCGGCCACCCGCCGTGTGCCGACGGGCACGCGCGCCCCGGGGACTCGGGCGCGCCTCCCTCCCCGCCACCGGCCGACCCTCCCTGGCCGCGGGCGCGCGCGCCTTACCTGGCCGGCCGCGACCGAAGGCCCGGGAGCCGCTCCGGCGGCGGCGGCAGCGCCTGGGAGGGGAGGGAGGCGCCCGCGGAGGAGGAGCTCGGGCGAGGAGCGAGCGGGCTGGCGGGCGGGCGGCTTTGTCTCCACCGCGCGGAGCCGCCGACCCTGCGTCACCATGGCAACCGCCGGGGGCCGGGGGACCAGCTGGGGGACCCCCTCTCCCCCGGCACCAAAGGTCCGAGACCTGGCCGGGGCCCCGACCCTTCCCCTCAGCAGTCTGGGTGTTCCGAGGGGACAAGGACCCCCGTAAGCCGCCACTAGCACAAACACAGCCGCCTTTCAGTCTCCCTCACAAATCGCCTCTCTCGCCAGCAAGAGGGGAAGCTACAAGAGAGAAACCAGCCCAGGGCCAGTTTTTATTTCCATCCTAGTAGGCACTCCTTCGCTTTCCCACGCTGGACATTCCAAACCTCCCCTTTGACTGCACGCGCCGCCGCCGCCGCCACCACACCTGTCTTCTGTGGATTTCACTTAAGGGAGAAGAAAGAGCAGTGCAAAGTGATAAAGTGTTTAGCAACTGGTACTGGGTGCTCCTGTTGCCTCTGCCGCAGCAGGCACGGAGCTGCCAAGGGACGCCTTCGCTCCTCCTCCTCCGCTTTTTCTCCTTCTCCTCCTCCCCCTCCTCCTCCATCTCCTCCCTCTTTTTACCAAGCTTTAGCCTATACTAATCTGGTCTCACGCCACCGAAATCGTTTTTCTGTCTTGTTGAGTACTCCTGTAGGAGAGGGGGAAAGAGGGCTTTATCTCTGATTGTAAACACAGTATACACTTGTAACCTCACAAGCTGAATCACAACTTTCAGGCTGCAGTGTGACTCTCAGCTGCTGCCACACTGCGCAGCTACTGGCATCTACCGTGAGCGCTGAGGGACTGTGCCAAGGACCGGCTCTGTACCGCAGGCCACAGCGCTCAGGAGAGGAGAAAGGGGGGCTAACCTTGGTACGTGCTAGGCATCCTCTCCTAAGGAAATTCTTAGAGGGGGAGGGAAAAGTACTAGCAGACCCTGAGTCCTCAAGGACAGCGCTAGAGGGCACCCACCCTGGGGTGAGTACCATCACTCTCTCTATACCGTTTTCTTGAAAGATCAGGTACTGGATCCAAAATGTGCAATGTTTTTCTTTAAACTCCGGGGAACGTGGCATTTATTTTCTGGCATTTGTGAATCACTAAAGGAATATCAATAACTTCTAGTAAAATCCTGGGGAGGTGATGTTCTCTGAAACCGATCTGAGAAGCCACAGAGCAGAACAAGGTTATTGCCAATTGAAGCCACGCATATTAACTAATGACAATATAAGATCTATTTTATGGAAGAATCTGAAAACAGCTTTTTCCCAAGAAAGATTGCCCATTTTCCTGTTATGAGAATATTAGTACTTCGGGATGTTGTCAAAAGACAAGGTCTTTCTGACAGGCCATTAAACAATTAGGCAATACCTATCAAAATTCAGAAGGCACATATCTTTCCCAGCTGTCTCAGTTCTAGAAATCTGTCATATTGAAATACACAAACGTGTAATGGTAAATATAAAAGGATGTGTATTGAAGCAATATTGTCACAGTAAAAGTTTAAAACAATTTATATGCGCATCAGTAGTGTTATGCTTAAATAAATGTGGCACATTCGTATCATGTAATACTTACTACATATCCATCAGAAATAGTAACTTACACAAAATATATCAAAAGATAATTGATTTCTTCTTGAATGCAAAAGGAGCTCAGAAAAATATGTATAGGGTAATCCCATACTGTACAAAAAAATTCTAGGCAGAAAAAACAAAAAGACATATAGGTAAAGGTCTGGAAGAATACCTACCTAATTGTTAACAATGGTCACCTGTTAACTAGAGTAAGCATTGAAAGGACTATTATTTGTTACTATATGCAATTCAGTATTATGTATGTGGTTCGGGGGTTTATGAGCATTTATTTATTGATGAAGAATTAAATATAAAGATCCTTAATAAATATTCATTGACCTGTATATTACTACCTGATTGAAGATAAATGCAGAACATAGACCATTGTGTTGGCCATCTCTGCCATCAGGCAGAGTGTGGATTGGATTCCTGCTTAGTGAATTCCTTAGTGACCTGGTCCTTAGTCTGTGATTCTCTAGACATTCATTTTTTCCCAAGAAGGTTTTCCCATTCTATCTCTTAGACAAAATTAAAATAATGTAAGGAAACCAGCCTTCTAAAATGTGCCACCTTACTTACTAAGGGATATCGTTTGAGCAAGTGAAGAGGCAGGTTTTAGTCTGGTTAGCTAAATTGAAAACAAAGGTACTAAAGCTTTAAAATTATGTATGGATTTAGGACAGCTCTTTACTCTCACCATTTTTGAAATAGGATTAAAATAATATATTTACTTTCCTGAAAAGACCTTCTCAAGTTACATAGTCCAACTCAGTAGCTACTAGGCACTTGTGAAGTAGCTAGTAGCCACCAGCTAATCTGAATTGACACATTCAGTGAGTACAAAATACACACCAGGTTTTAAAGACTCAGAACAATAACTTTAAAATATAATATCTCAATAATGTTTATATTGATCACGTGTTGAAATAAGAGCTTGGATATATTGAGTTAAATAAGATGCATTATTAAAATTATTAACATTTTCTTTTCACTTTTATAACATGGTTACTAGGAAATTTTAAATTATGTATGTGGTATATCATATAAGTTTGTTTTAGAATTAGTGTTTATAGCAAAAATCATTAAAAGATCCAAAGTTAGCTATTCTACTTAACCTTTACTTAAAATGAAACAAAAAGTTTTTGAATTTCCCTGGGAAAAAAGCCATTAATCCAACTCATTAATGCTCCCTAAACTCATAAACGTATGGCAATTTATGTTAAATAATTTCAATTTATTAAAACTATATATACAAACATTAGCTCGGGTGCTTGTATTTTAGAAAGACTTTAGCACAGACACTAAAATCAGGCTATCTGGGCCCTGAATCCTAGCTCTACTTTTTTTTTTTTTAGACAGTCTCAAGCTGTCACCCTGGGTAGAGTGCAGTAGCATCACAGCTCACAGCAACCTCCAACTCTTGGGCTTACGAGATATTCTTGCCTCAGCCTCCCAAGCAGGTGGAAGTATAGGCGTCCTCCACAATGCCCGGCTATTTTTTGTTTGTAGTTGTCATTTTTTGTTTGTAGTTGACAACTGTAGTTGTCCAGTGGGCCCGGGCCAGATTCGAACCCCACCAGCTCCAGTGTATATGGCTGGTGCCCTAGCCGCCTAGCTCTACTTTTTGTCAACTATGTAACCTCAGCAAGCAATTGAGCATATCTGTTCCTCAGTTTCCTTAACTGTAAAATAGGGATTGTAATAGTACTTACTTCACTGAGTTGTAAAAATGTAGATGAATGCAGGTAAAGCTCTAAGCAGGATGCCTGACCTTATACAATGTGAACAAATTTTCACTATTTTATACTTTGTTGGCTCGCTCACCTGTTTTATTAACCTTCAATTCAGGTCAGTGTATGTGTGTGATTATATATAGACACATATACACACTAATCAAAAAGTTATGACCAGAGCAGCACTCATAGTAATTTCATCTTGATAAATATTAAATTTTCCAAGTTTGAAAAAATATAGCAAACATCCTCAAGGGATTTACTATCAGTTTATTGTAGCCAAATCCCTACTGAAGTGTTTGTATAAAAAATTTCCTATTCTATGATTTGGAATTAAGTCTATCCTAATATCTGCTTTTTCACAGTAAATCATAATTATAGCTGATATTTATTGCACACGGTGTCCAAGGTCATATTATTTAGCAGCAGAATTACTAGACTCTTAACCACTACACACTACAGCTTCACTACCAGGGAAAAGAACATTTGTTAACCTTTACTTCTTGACACAATCAGAATTAACAGGAAAAGCAACTATCCTAAGAAATATCTTTAAATTATTTGAGAGTTTGAGCTCAAATATGCTTTATCCCATTAAGTTATCAATTTTGGAGTAGACAGAGGGAAAAAAGCAAGCTTCAATGTTCGCTCATTATAATCTCATTAAGCAGCGACTCCTTCGACCCTTGCCTTCTGGCCATGTTCTGACATTGCTTAATGAGGTGATAGCAACACACTCCAAACACATTAAAAAATACTTGTTTATGTCTTTGATTTTATCTGAAATTACTTGTTTATGTCTTAAAATTAGTTTTCTTCATGAATAGTTTTTGAATTTCACTGGGAAAAAAAGCCATCCTCAGCCATTGGGAAAGGTTGAAAAAGAAAATCACATTCTCAGCTGAATTTACAGAAGCTAGAAATTCGGAACTCACAATTTCCTCTCTTCTCAATAGCCCCCCTAAGGTATGGGTGGCCAAATCTAAAAGCCAAATACTGACTATCATATCCCTGCAAGAAGAGAAAAATGTACTTCTTTACACAAGTCTCCTAAGGGGTTTGAACATCCTTGCTTGAAGAAGATATGTTGGTCCCTTGAACGCAATAACCTGTGACCACAGAGGGAAGTTTAAATCATATTTGTTTCAAAGGCTCCAAGAGGTACCTAATTAACATTCTCAGTTCCTTCCTCATAGTGAATTTCTTAGAGAAATAAAAGATTCATCCAACTCACAAGAATTTTACCTAAGTCGAAGCAAGCTCTGTCGGTGATGTGTTGGTTTACAAAAGACTGTGGTCTATCTTAAGGGCTTTAGCTAAAGAAGTTAGAGGACATCCAGCTTTCTTCACAATGCTAAACATCCCCATAATTGTTCATAAAACTGAAGACTACCTCTCTCTGCAATCCATTCTGAAAGATAAGATGAATTTTGACATATTCTTGCTACTAAACCAGTTGTTGAAAACTATTGTCAATGATTGGTAGTGAAGATGCATTTAACCACTGAGCTATCTGGCACATCAGAGTATGAGAAAAGTTGCCACTAATTAGAGAAATATATCTTCTAAAGATCCTGGAAAACATAGCCAATAATGTAGTAAATGAGATCTAGGAGGACTGTCTTATTCATCATTTATTAGTCCCTTGTGTTTATTATACAGCTTATTTAAAAATATATACATACAGTTGCCAGTAGGGAAAATGGCATGGAAACAGAGTTAAAGAATGCATTACCCTTCTCCTCTAAGAGCTCCCTGTGGATAAATCCAACATAACATCTGAGCTGAAAGTATAATTTGATATTGATCAGGTCACATTCGGGTAAACCTGATATACTGTAATCTGTCTTTAAAAAACTTCTTGTTTTAAACAACTTTGAAAAATGTTGTATTCAGAGAGTTAGTGTAAAGATATCATTTCCTTTCCTTCAGTCATTAAGCAGAGTTGTTCATCTGTTTTCACAGCCCTTCTGCACCTAACCTTCTCCACACTCATAGCAGATGTTATCTCAGTGGCAAAAATGTGTGAGAATATGGACAAGTTCCAATAATATCTGTTTTAAATTTCATTATCTATTTATTTATTGATCCCTGACACAGCTGCAAATTAGCTCCTAGCAGAATGGAAATGATTCATTTCTAGTTTCCTCATCTATAAAATGAGGATATTGACGCCTGTCCTTATCTCCTGTAAAGATTTCATAAATTGGAATGAGATTGTTCAGTAAAACTCATTGATCAAAAGCTCTATGAGACTCTAATGATGTAAACTATTATAGTGAAAGACTAGAAGGGCTATCAAAGGGAAATTGCATTCTGTACACATCATTATAACAGTAAAACTATTTTAAAGGCCTTCCTTATGACTAGGTCTTTGAATACTATAAATGAAGAATTCTATACCATCAAAGGCAAGCTGAGGGTGTTGGGACCAGACCGACTCTTTGGGGACGAGGCACTCAATGTGTCAAGGGAAAGATACCTGGCAGCATTTTCCACTGACACCTGCCCATCCAGTTCAGAGTGTACCTTGCTTTGCTAGATAGGCACAGATCACAGGAAATACCAAGACATAGCCTTGTTAATGGCAGCCAGATATGCCGAATTAGGCCAGAGTGTAGATCTGGAACAAACTCTGCTCAGTGAGGTGGGGTGGACTGAACAGATAAAATACAAGACATGCAATATTTAGAACATGCGGATACTAAAACATTTATCTTGTGTGTTTACCTGGAATTCAAATTTAACTGGGCATCCTGTGTTATTATTTGCTAAATCAAACAACCCTCAACAGGGAGCTCACTGAGGATTTCAACAGATACAGATACAGATCCTAGGAAATACCTATTCTAGTGAGCAGAACAAAATCAACACAACGGTCAAAGGCTAATAGTAGTAGTGCAGATAAGTGGTCAGCAGAGGTTTAATAACTGAGCTCTTCCTCTCCCCCTCTAATACTGGCACAAGATCAAGGTCATGCTAGCAAGAGCAAATGGACAGTGAGACCCAAAACAATGGGCGTAAAGGGGTGGTTTCTGCCTCCACACTATTCACAGATAAAAACTCACTAATCAGTATCATCTCACTTTATATATCCCAGGGGTATATCAAATTTCTTAACAAGGAGGTAGAATCTAAAAAATCCACCTCAAATATGCACCCCACCACGACCATCCCCCCAATTAGCAATTTGAAAAGACCACTCTATTTTGTGGAGAGCGGATTTGCAGGAGCAAGATGAAGACGGGGAGACCCATGAACAGAACAGACTCATTATCGTGAGAGACGATAATGGGTTGGTGGGCAGGGAGGGTGGGCTCGGGGGGCAGTGAAGAAGGGGAGAAGTAGGAAGACTGAAGAAGCAAGTTGGAGGAGGAGGGGAGAGGTCATGATAAGTGGCTTCCCCCAGGGCAAGGTCCGAGAATCCCTCTTGGGTTTCTGGCCTGCCATGCGGGACTCTGTGTTAAGGGGAAAAGCTGAGTGAATTCATAGATCATTCCTGGAGGAAACTGAGGTCAGTTGGTAGAAGTGGATATGGTGGCAATGTCAGGCAGCAGATAAAGCTGACGCCACGCTGATCCTTGGGCTGGGGGAAGATAATCAACAACAAGGACAGAAACAGATAAGCGCTCCATGGCCGCCAGGAACCCGAGAGGGTAGCCTCCCGAGCTTTCTCTCTGTTCTTAGAATACATTCTTTTCTGAGTCTCCTGCCCTTCTCTTCCCTAACTTGGGATGCTCTTCCCTGCAGATCTTCACAAGACCGTCTCTGTTGGGCCTCTCAGCTCTCCACTCAGATGTCAGTAACTCAAAGAGAACTCTTCTGACTCCCAATGTGAAATAACACAGTTTCTCAATTTACTGTTTAACCCTCTTTTACTGTTTTCAAAATACCATCTTCTGACACTGTCCTCTACTCACATTCGTATTGTCATTCCACAACCACAGCCTCCAGAATGTGAGCTGCCCAACTCAAGGACTTACCGGTCATTTTCAAGGCTGACTTCTCAGCCTCTCGAACGGCAGGAAGCACAAAGGGCACTCAGTAAACACCTGCCGCAGTAGTGACCGGACGGCTTCCCAGTTCCTAGTTCTAGTTCACAGAGAGCCAGCTGTCCACTGTTTTCTGCCCTTGAAGGTTATAAAATAGCTATGTTCTTAAAATAACTTTTTCTTTTCCTTCATCTTCTATGAGTGGCTTCTTTTCCTTTACCAACAAAAGGCTGAACCAGAGCACATGTAGGAATCTAAGTCAGCAGAAGGGCTGGAAGAAGGCCAGGGAATGTACCATCTAGGTCGGCCTCCTCTAATAAGAAAGCCACAGGTTTGTAAACATTAGAACAGACATGTCAGAGGAGGGAAAACCCACCTGCTAGATACTAGCCTACTACCTGCTGATGAACGTTAGCCAATTCAAAGATTGTATTTCTTCATGCAGTAAGTGTTGCCTCCCTTCTGCGTACAGTCTCTGGGCCAGGCCAGAGATCCAGACATGAATGAGGACAGGGGAAGACAGTCTGCAGAAGAGATAAGGGTGACAGTTAATGGCAGCTGGTAAGTGCTCTGCGGCAGTGGCAGATCACGCTTGGGGCCCGTGGGGCAGTAAGGAGGTAATGTCCACACCAGCCTTTGAGAAAGCAAAAGAAGGGAGGAAGTCATTCCAGGTAGAGGGCGCAACAGATGCCAGGCGTGGAGATGCCAAGCCCGCATATCAAGTTCAGGGGCTCGATTCCGTAAGGGGCAGAATCCAGGGTGTTCATGGGCTGATGGAAGGAAATGATATCCAGCCGGGAACAAGGACTAAGATTGCCTGGACCTGTGCGAGGAAAAGTCATTTTCTTTAGTAAGATTAAAACCCAGGGCAGTAAAATCTAGCCCTGGAAAAATACTTCACTGGTGACCAGGTTCTCAGTGGCAACCAGAATATGGCTCTGCTTTCTCCTGGATTTCCCCTTGGAAATTCTCGATACTTTTTCTGCCATTCCTGTGCTGGCGGGGGGACTCCTCTGAGCTGAGGAGCTGGGGCTTTACCCGCTCAGGGATGAAACACGTGCACACACCCTTTCTCACAGGCTCTTTGATATTGTTTATGAGACTGCCTTCAAAGGAGCTTAGCAAATATTAAAGCTGAATGTGATTAATAATTAATTAATTAATATTAATAATTAATAATAATTAAAAAAGAAGACTCCTGGTTCCCATGGATGGATATAGTGTCACCAAGACCAGCGCCATTGTTAGCCTCATCAATGACAGCTGGCCAGGCAGAGGCAGTGGGCCAGGAATTCCCCAAAGCTGCCTATTGAGTAGGCTGACAGAGACATTAGAATCACAAGGGGCTTCAGTTAATTTTATTTAGCAGGAAAGATATTCACTAGAACAGTTTGATTTTAAGGAAAACGAAACATTTTAGGCTGGTCAGGTCCTTACTCACATTACCAACAAAAGCCTGGGTGAACATTTTTCTCCCTCTTCTGGCCATTTGCTGCATCCCATCAACTCTGTTATTTGGGTTTCAAATCGACCCTCCTACTTGCTTTCATTTCTATAATCCTAGTAAGAACTTTATTTTACCTGAAATATCCTAACAGCTTCTCAAGTGGTCACGGGGTCTTTAGTCTCCCCCACTTTGGGACATAGTTACCACTGTTGCTAGTTTGATCTTTCTAAAACACAGCTTCGAATATGCCACGCCCTAAACCCTCCATGACTCCCCACTGCCTATAGAATGACAGCCTTACCCAGCTCTTTTGCTCTTTATGTTTTTCCCATGGTGACATCCACTACATTGTCTTTATGCCCCGGCTAAATTAAAATGCAGTTTTCTTCTATAGCAACATTCTTCTTAGAGTGTCCTTTTTCTCTGATTCTTTCAGGTTCAAATACTACCCGCTCTTCCAAGCTCACTTCACATGCCCACATTTTCATTAAACAATCTCTCATTCTTTTGGTGGGATGGAATCTCTACAATTTGTGCCAGAGTGGTATTTGCATAGGTCAAGAATAAAAATGCCTATACTACAGAGTTTGGTGCCTTATCTTTGAATCCCATGTAGCCCCCTAGTGTGGTGCCTTACCCTCCTTTGACAGTTAGTTTGTTGAATTCATTCCTGAACTTGAGGCATTTCCCTAGCGTGAAACTCCCGTCCCAGGTGTAACTTCCGTGAAGGACACTGCTGTGGCATTATGTCCTCCTAAGGGATATCAAAGCTTTGTTTTGTCTTTCAATTTTGAATGGGAAGTGGAGGTGGTTGTTTGGGGTGAAGGCAAACTGAAGAGGTGCCAATTTGTAAACTGTGGCCTGGAAACTAATTTGCCTCACTACTCTGAAGGGCCTCTTACTGGCACGGAAGCACAGCTTTGGAGGCACTATCTGAGCGTCCTTTCCTGCGTCCCTAATTACTCATGTGTGCTGCTTTTGTTGGAAGTTTTTTTTTGCTTTCTTGGACACGTGCCCTGTTTAACAGTCCTGAACACCCTAGCACTTTTACTCCAAAAGGAGTTGATAGGATCAATTTGTGTAAGCAAACTTTTAATTTGGTTTTGTTTTTCTCTTCAGGGACTTGGATTTGTAAAACTGTAATGCAAAATCAAATGATTAAAATGATTGAAATGCCAGAGAAAAGGAAGCCAGCTCAGCCTCAGAGGATGTTGGGACAAACTCACTGCATACATCCCAGACAGATGTTTTGGCTGTTCTCATATTTGTAGCAGCAAATATTAAATTATTAAAGTACTCAGATGAGGGCTCTGTGCCCATAGCACAGTGATTGCAGTGCCAGTCACATATACTGAAGGTGGCAGGTTTGAACCCAGCCCAGGCCAGCCAAACAACAGCAACAAATATAGCCAGGTATTGTGGTGGGTTATATTTGGGAGGCTACTCGGGAGAATTGCTTAAGCCCAAGAGTTGGAGATTGCTGTGAGCTGTGACGTTACAGCACTCTATTGAGGGCAGCATAGTGAGACTCTGTCTCCAAAAAAAAAAAAGTACTCATATCAGGTAGGATGCTTTTAACTATGCAGAAGGAAATAAATGACTAAAAACAACCCAAATAATAGGTGTTTATTTCACAAGACATCTGGATGGAGGCAATTCCAGCAGCTCCTGGAATCTCTCGCTATCTTTCTGCTCTGATCTCTCAGTTAGTTGGCAGGATCCCAGTCCCACCCCACTTATCACCCCCAAATGACTGGTGTGACTGCAAACTTCACATCTTCACACAACTACATTCAAACAGGAGGAAATGGAAGGTGACGAAGTGCATTTCTCATCATGCCGTGCTGTTTAATCAGGGAGCAACCTTTTCCCCAGAATCTCTCAGGGGCTGAAGTCTCCATTTACTAAACTGAGTCACATGCTCATTCCTGAGCCAATCATTGTCAAAGGGAAGTTCTGAACTGATGATTGGCATAGGGCAATCACATCACTACTTAGGGCTGGGCATGCTGCCAGGCTAAGAAAATAAAGGAGTTCTGAGAGTAAGAAAAGGGGCGGATGGTTGTTGGGCAGGCATCCCACTTCCTGCTCAGTGCTATCTGCTGCTTTCCATCTAGTTCAGTACTGAGAACGCACTTAATAGCAATAAGTAAGTAAATCAGTACCAGGGAAGTAAATGAAGGACTTTCTATATAGACTAATCCCAACCCAGTCACTTAATAGTAATAACCTACGGTTGTCATTGTTATTAGTTTCATCACAAGGGATGATGATGAGAGGCTGAATCTAAAATACCAAAATTGTCAACATGGTTTAAGATGTAGCTTGCTTTATTGTCCTGGATATTTTTACACAGTTACTGAAAACACTTACCTTACTTTCACCAAAATTAAGCTGAAAGGCTATCACTTTCAGCTTAATTTCACTTTCAGCTTACATTGCAACAGATAGCAATCACTATACATTGTTGCTAAATGAAATAGGGGCTGATGTATAATTATTGGACCTAGAGCCTTGTCCTGATTCATGGGAAAATTCTCAATCCGTCCATCACTATGAGCTTTCATTCATTCAAGCTGAGTCACCCAACCTTGATCACTTCCTGCTAGCCTGACTACAGCGGTCATTTATCTATCACTGCTTCACAGAAGGCCTCCTTGTATCCTTAGCTTTTATTGTTGCTGGTTTTTCTCACCTCAAATTTATTTTGTTTATTTTTGCATAGACTTGCTCTTCCCCACACATTCACACATTCACTGCAATGTTCTTTTGAACATGTTATACAATCTGACGTTGCCCACAGACATATCAATTCCTCTGAGGTAAACCTTCAAGGTTACAAATCACATGTAAGACTACAAATATCAGAGTGCTCTTTGAAGCTGTGCTCCATTTTGAGCCATTTAAGAGACAGCAGTGGGACTGAACAGAGCAATTGAGCAATTCAAGAAGGATGACTGAAATGTCAGGAAACAGAAAGACAGCTCAGCCTCAAAGAAAACTCAGAGGACCCTGGGGCAAATTAACCACCAGGACTGTAAAGAGACTGGAGGTACCTGAAAGCTGAGGGAGGTCTGTTGAAGAAGACTGATTTAAGTAAAAAAAAAAAAAAAAAAAACGACTGTGGAGAATCCAATCATATGCTAATTCTGAAGGCTTGCTTTGATACTCTGTGACTTTAAGTCACTTTCATAGAATGTCCTAGTTTGTTTCTGCCTTTCTCCTAGTTTGTTTCAACCTTTCTTCATAGCCTGCTTTCCCACTCACTTTCTCATTAGACTAACACGGAAACAGAAGTAGAATGTGGAATACATAAAAGCTTCTCATATAAAAAAGAACCTCTCTAACATAAAGCAAGATTTTTCTGCAAATTTAGTTCCTTTGAAATCATCTGATGGTACATAATAAAGAATGAAATAGGCAATATTCATGGTCATGCTTGCATGTTATTTCTCTTTATATCTATAAGCCCCAAAATCTCCAACCAATTTTATTGTCTGCTCCTTCATTTTCTTCTGTTTAACACCCCCACCGCTACCATCTATGCATTTTGGAGCAATTCAGCCATCTCTGTGTTTAATCATTTGAGGAACCTGTTTTCCAAAGTGGCTTCATCACTTTTCATTCCCATCAGCAGTATATGGGGGTTCCAGGTTTTCAATCTCCCAGATCCAAAAATAATAATAATTAATTTTAAGAAAAAGACTGTCTCCTCTGTCTGTGGATGACCCCAAATTGGTCCTGCACAACCATTTAGCACAAGGTGCTGTGATGAAATAGAAGGAGTTCCAGGCTGGGAGCAGTAGGCTTGACTCCGTGCAAGCTCACCCCACTTGGGCCTTGTTTTCCTGTGTATAAAATGAGGAAGAGTTTAACTAGGTGATCACACACAAAGATCTCTTAGCTCACAGGCAGTATGACCTATAATTAAGAGCAGAAATTCTGGAGGCTTCCCACTTCTACACAAGAGATTCTAAGCTAGCCTCTCTTGTGAGCTAAGTAACAGTGGGCAAGATTCTTTATGCTCCTGTGTCTTGGCTTCCCCATTTGTAAAATAGGCAATATTAAACTGCCTACTTGGGCAACATAGTTGGGAAAATTTAAAGAGTTAACATATGCAAAGTGCTTAACGGTACCAGGCAAATAAGTTCTATGTAAGTGATTACCTGTAATGAATTATGGCTCCTTTTTTCTTTAACAGGTTTATTGAGATAGAATTCACATATCATACAATTCACCCATTTAAAGTATGTAACTCAATGGTTTTTAGTATATTTATAGAAATAGGCAATCCTTTCCACAATTTTAGAACTTTTTTATCAACTAACAAAAAGACCCTATCATTAAGCTAGCACCTGCCTATCCCTCCAACCCCACCCCCCCAGCTCTAGGCAACCATTTATCTAACTTCTATCCCTAGAGATTTGCCTACTCAGGAGATTTCATATGAATAGAATCATACAGTACGTGGTCTCTTGTGACTGGCTTCTTTCACTTAGCATAATGTTTTCAATGTTCATCTATGTTGTAGCACGAATCAGTATTTTACCCATTCCCATTGCTGAGTAGCAGTCCATCATATAGACAGGCCCATTCATCAGCTGGTGGACATTCAAGTTGTTTCCACATTTTGGCTATTGTGAACAATGCTGCTATAAACATTCAAGTACAAATTTTTGTGTGGACATAAGTTTTCCTTCCCCTTGAGTATAAACCTAGAGGTGGAATTGCAGCCAACTCTTATGTTTAATCACCTATTTTCCAAAGTGGCTCCATCACTTTTCATTCCCTCCAGGAATGTATGAAGATTCCAGTTTTTGCATTTCTTTACCAATACATGTTGCTATCTGATTTTATTCATTTATTTATTTATTTGTTTTTGAAACAGAGTCTCCTTTTGTCACCCTCAGTAGAGTGCTATGATGTCATAGCTCACAGCAACCTCAAACTCTTGGGCTTAAGCGATTCTTTTGCCTCAGCCTCTGAAGCAGCTAGGACCACAGGTGACCGCCACAATGTTGGCTATTTCTGTTGTTGTTGTTGTTGTAGTTGTCATTGTTGCTTGGCAGGCCCAGACTGGGTTCAAACCCACCAGCCCCAGTGCATGTGGTTGGAGCCCTAACCACTGTGCTACAGGCACTGAGCCACTATCTGATTTTTTATTCTAGCCATTCTAGTTGATATGAAGTAGTATCCCACTGTGATTTTGATTTGCATTTCCCTAATGACTAATGATGTTGAGTATCTTTGCATGTGCTTATAGGCAATTTGTAAACTACGAATTCTTTTTTTTTTTTTTTTTCGTGGTTTTTGGCCGGGGCTGGGTTTGAACCTGCCACCTCCGGCATATGGGACCGGTGCCCTACTCCTTGAGCCACAGGTGCCACCCGTAAACTATGAATTCTTGTAAAGTATCTATTGTTGATGCTTCAGGACATTTTATAAAGCCATAGACACTCTAAAAGTAGATCCAGATCCCAGATTTTCTGAAGAGTTTGAGAATTCAGTTCACTACATCTTTGGCCCTTGCAATGTGAGGATATTATTCAAGTGCTTGATGTTATACCAATTGAGGGAAACTGGAGGAGTCAGATATTACATCTTTATTTATTACAGGACCCCATTTGGCTTCCATTTCTATCCAGGCTTCTTCAATTCCTATGAAAACCCAGAAACCATTTTATTCCAGTATCTTCCAAAGGCCCCAGTTATCATAGTTTGGTCTTTCTCACATTCTGCTGCCTTAATGTCTTTTTCATGTGTGTAGGCCTTCCCACTGTAAAGTCTTCAAGGGTAAGGAACATTCACATCTCTTGATATACACATGGCAGTTTACCAAGAGATGTGAATGTTCCTTACCTTAGTGGAAAAGGTCAAAGGCTTACCTCATCCTAAGAAGGATGCTCTTTAAAGCTGCCAAAGCAGTTTAAACTGGGCTTATGACTGTGAACAAATTAAGTTACTTCCATTTCCTCACTAGTCAAATGAGATTCATAATATCTAATTTGTAAAGTTCTTGTGAGGGGCAAATGAGATGATATATAGCACAGAGCTAGACAAATAATAAGCACAAAATAAATGTATATAAACCTGTTAACCAGTTTATGCTCCCTTAAGTCATCCTGTTGAAAGTCATCTGCAGGTTGATTCTCCAACTGCCTGGGCCCAACGGTGCATAGCAGGACTCAAGATATGGACTGCCCAAGGATATAGTTTGCTGTGAAGTTGAAACATAAGAGAGAAGAACTGCAGACTCACAGGGACAAAACAAATAAGGCCAAATTTCCAGGAGAACTTCCAATGTTCAGAGGTGATGGAACTAAGGCGGAAAGCACTGGGCAATGCAGGGACACCGCAGTCCTCATGTCTTCCCTGATCGGACTTGGACATTCCTTGGATGCTACTGGGATTCTTCTCGTAAGCCTCAGACAGAAGAATCGAAACAGAACAAAGTTTTCCAGATCTAAAGAAAAGAGCCACATTTCAAACAGCTGAATGAGGTGACCTATTCTTTTCCACATTTTCCCTTTACTAAGGTTTTACCAAAAGTTACATGGTAAGGACTGACAAGAAGGCCGGGTAGCTTAGCAGCCTGGTCACTTGCTGCCATCTATGGGTAAAACATTAAAAGTGACCTAAGGGGAAATTAAAATTTCATATATCCATTATGGCCCATTTAAATGTAATTCTATGGAAAGTACTACAGAAGCGTGTTGTTTACTGTTTTTCCTAACATGCAGAAATATAAGGAGGAAGATTTAGGATATCTAGCAACTTTACTATAAATATCAAATCTGTCTGAGAATGTGATTCAGATTGTGCTACTGGTTTGAAAAATAAATTGATTCTGATTTGTCTAGCTCACAATAGTCTTTAACTGGGAACAAGTTTAAAAATAGAGATAAAATTAGGTTATAAGTGATTTTAATAACAAAAATTATTATTGTTTTAACTAAAAGTAACCTCATGAAAACCTATTATACCAGAAAATGTCTGTTTGTCATGGTTGCCATGGAATTAAAATCTTCACAATCGGCGGCGCCTGTGGCTCAAGGAATAGGGCACCGGTCCCACATGCCGGAGGTGGTGGGTTCAAACCCAGCCCTGGCCAAAACCACACACACAAAAAAAATAAAATAAAATCTCCACAATTATTTTAAATAGTACTTTTTTTCTCTACAGCCTGCATACAAAAACAGGAAAATGGGCTTTAGTGAGAAAAGCTCAACTGTGTCCTGAAATATTTATATCAGCTTTGCAAACAAGTATGAAACATTTACCAGTGCTACCTCTGAAGCATACTCTTGAAAGGAGAGAAAATGTAATCTCTGATTCACAAAAAAACCCAAACTCACACACAGATTAGTTTTGACTTATTTGGTCTGCCAATTTTAGATAAACTTAGAAGTTTGAGGTAGGTTTCATAGAATAAAGGAAAGAGGGAATAGCAACATTAGTTGGGGAGATGGAGGTAGATACCCGGAGCACATAATTCTTATGGCATTGGTTATATTTCTGGTTGATGTGTTGATCTCTTAACTAGATATGAGATTTTAGAAAGTAGAAATCATATTTTATTTATCCTTGTACACTCAAAAGCTATCCTAGTGACTAAAATTTAGACAATAAACATTTGCAGAAATGTAATCAATCAAAATTTATTCTATACCTACTTATATACCCATTGCTTTCTAGATGCTTGTTCTGGGTACTGTTGTAGGAAAAGAAAGGAAGGAAAAAAGGAGGGAGAGTTTCAATGTGTATTGAAATGATGACTTCTGATTTTAGCATGGCAGCCCCTTTTTAAATAGACCTTCCTGAATGGATAAGCCCAAAGAAGGGTCTTTTGATTTGGGTAACAAATTTGCCATAGTGAAAGCCTGTGTTACCAAGAAGATGACATATATAAAGGCTAAACTTTGTGGAGTATGTTGATTAAATATATCAGTTGATTACTTTTAGCTAAGAAAGGTAACGAGATCACCTTTGAGGAAAATGAAAATAGATTCTCATCTATTTATTTACGCCTGTATTTCTACCACTTAGAATATTTCTTGGCACATAACATTCAATAAATAGCCATCAAATATTAATCTCATACCCTCCTACTAGAGGCATCATCTGGCATACTTACAAAAATGAGGCTTTCAGAGAGACGGAACGACCCTCTGAACAGTCATTTAACAAGAAACTATTTGAATTCCAACTGGCATCCCGATGTTTCATTTCTGAGATCACAAGGTTAGTCACTAAACCAAACCACCTACACTGCTCTGATCTCAGATTCTAGTCTTACTGACCTTGCAAATAAATACAAAGAAACAAGTATAGTGAATCCACAGTCTCAACCCCTTCCTTTGCCACAGAACCTCACTCTGTCCACCTTCTGTCTCATGCTATCTGAAGGGTTCCACGATAATCACTGAATTACATAACCACCCAAATGAGATTGTTCTTCCATCTGTTAAGGGCCATCAGAGCCCCATGCAATGAATTTCAATTTAAGGAGCTTTATGTTCCATCTGGAGCAAGAGCATTCACTCCTATATAAGAGGAAAAGATCATTGTGATTTTAACCTGGTTTTAATGGAAATGACTCAATTCAAATTTAAAATTTTAAATGCTGTTTAAATATTGTATGTTTCAGCATAGTGAGAAACATCTTGCCAACAATTATTTTCAAAGTTACAATTTTCACAGCAGTAAATGCTCATTAAACATAAACCATGTATACAAGAACTCTCATTGCAATATTGTTTGTAACGGGAAAAGAACTTGGAACTAACCCAAATGTCCATCAAAGGAAATGGGATAAAGAAATTGTGTTATGTTCATGCCAGGCAGCTATTAAAAAGAATGAGGTAGCTCTGCGTATGCCAGTATGACAAGATGTCAAAGATATCACAATAAACGAAAAAAAAACAAGATGAAAAACACTGTGCGTGTTTTTAATGCTGATAATGACTGCAATAAATGTCAGCATATGCATATCAAAAAATCTGGAAGAATATACAACAAACTATAAACAGTAATTACTTTGGGAGATAACATTATGGGGTAATTTCACTTTTAATTTTACATATCTCTGCAGCATGTAATATATTTGCCATGATTGTATATTACATCTGTAATTTTTAAATGCTTATTTGATTTCATTTTAAATATACATAAGTGTCATAATTAAATTTAAAATTAATAAGTAACCTGAAAGTTTAAAACAATAGTTTATATGTAAAATGAATATGATCCTTTTGGAGAATTGCTGTGTGTCACAGAATAATAATTGCTTATATTCTTTCGTCCAGTAATCTTTAATTCAAAAAAATTCTACTCATACAGATATTTGCTACATTGCTGATATAATAGCAATAAGTTGAAAACAACCCAGTGATTAACAGAAATATAGTTAAATAAACTGCCATCCTCAATAAACATTACATAGCCATTGTGTTAAGAAGACTAGGTGATGAGCCGGGGAGACAAGATGGCGGACTGAAGCCAGCTTTCAACAAAGGCTCCCGTCCAGAAGGAGAGTTAAGGGACAGGAATTTAGTAAGTATTCTGGTGGACTTGAGCCTCACCAAGAGAGAAGGCTGAAGAACGCACATCAACACCGCTGAGGCAAGTTGTGATCACAAGGACGCAAACAAAAGGTACAAAATCCACCACCAAGCGGACGGGAGTCCCCCTCCCCCATGAGACCAGCTCTGGAGCCCCACAATTGAACAAGCGGGCAGAAATTAAAGCCCCTCCCACTACACTCCACGGGAGAGACCTTCTAAAAACTGGACCTACCTCCCCTACTGGGGTGCCGTGGCGTTCTCCTGCCGGACATAGGGCTGAATAAAACTTTGGGAATCCTTTGCCGGCAACCCTGAATCCCCGGCGCTCCCCTCCCGCCCACTGAGGTCTGGAGGCCTGTCCCCCAGGACTTCAGATCCTTGGGTGATTTCTCAAGGGGAGTGGACAGTCCCCGAGTTGCGACTGGTCAGCATTGACTCTGAGGCGCGCCGAGTGAGGAGAGGGCACCGGGCTGAGGGGGAGTCACGCCTCGCGGCACTTCCCTGCGGTGCAGTGCACCAACCCTCCCCGGGCATAGGGGGCCCAAGACTGAATCAGACTCTGGCCTCCCCGCTGAGAGCTGAGAACCCCCTACTCTCACTCGGGGTCTGAGGGCCTATCCCCCAGGAGTTCGGCTCCTTGGGTGATTTCTTGAGGGGAGTGCACAGTGCCTGAGCTGCGTCAGGTCAGCGCTGACTCTGGGACACGTGAGCGAGGAGAGGGCACTCTACTGAGGGGAAATCAAGCCTTGGCGACACTTCCCTGCGGTGCAGTGCACCAACCCTCCCCGGGCATACGGGGCCCAAGACTGAATAAGACTCTAGCTTCCCCGCTGAGAGCTGAGAGCCCCTACTCTCACTCGGGGTCTGAGGGCCTATCCCCCAGGAGTTCGGCTCCTTGGGTGATTTCTCGAGGGGAGTGCACAGTGCCTGAGCTGCGTCAGGTCAGCGCTGACTCTGGGACACGTGAGCGAGGAGAGGGCACTCCGCTGAGGGGAAATCAAGCCTTGGCGGCACTTCCCTGCGGTGCAGTGCAGGAGCCCTCCCCGGACCGTAGTATTGCGTGAAACTGAATGAAACTCTAGCTTCCCCCCGCCCCACTCCCAATCCGGCTCTGGGGGCCCATCCCCCAAGAGTTCTGATTCTTGGGGGATCTCTTAAGGGGTGTGGACCCAGCACAAACTGCGGCCGCTCAGTGCTGACTCTGGGGCGCGGGACAGAGGAGAAAAGGGTCGCCTGAGTGCCCACACCAGAGCAGCAGTTCCCTGGAGGTAGATCAACAGCCGTTTTTTCTTTAACGGAAGAACGCTCACTTCTGGATACTCTGAGGCCACACCCCCTGTCTCCCTGGGCAACCAGAGGAGGCCACCGGTGACACGGCTCACAAACCCAGAAGCCTCCAGGGCGGGGCCAACCCAGAGAGGTGTTCAGACGCAATTCTCCAGCAGCAAAGACGTTTGAACTCAAAACAGCCCGTCTCCTGTAGGCGACGACAGGAACAGAGACAGAACCTCACAAAGTTGTCTGTTCTGTTCTGTTCTGTTAGCAGCATCCATCAGGGACGGGGCTAAGCCTGAGTGAACACCTCCTTCCCATCACCTGCATCAAACACTCAAAGATGTCAGGCCCCATCTCCTCCTGCTACATAGCGGCAGTCTGCGGGGGCCTGGCAGACTTCCTCGCGATTCAGGCAGGTGCAAACCCCTGGAGTGTCTGTTCACTGCAGGCAACTGGGTTAGCCATCTGCAGAGATACCAGTGACTGGGTCCACGGAGGGGCAAAGTGGGGAAGGTGACGTCAACCTTCCCAGACTGCTCTGTTTGCGGGGTGGCTCCTCCTGACTCCACGCTGCACTGGGGTGAGCTGTCTCAGAGGAGTCACCAGGCCCCTGTGATCCAGTTCCCAGAGACCTCTTGAACCCTTCCACCTGAGACAAGTGCCGATTGAGACAGTTGATTCGGACCTTTTGAACTGGGCTAATAGACTGAGGACTTTTCAGGTGGTGCCCTGGGTGTGCGATTGTAGGAAGGTTTGATTCTCCTTTTCCAACTGGGGCCAGAGGTGGGCAGGCGGGGTGACTTAATTGCTGATTTTTCCACACAGCTGAGACTTCAAGCCAGAGTAGAAGTTGCAATAGGATCGAACAGAAACCAGCTGAAAACAAGACAGAACCACTTTGCTCCACCACACCAGACAGGGCCCCAGTTTCTCAGGCCACAACACTGTACGGGCCCTCGATAAAACCCCAGGGGAAAAACCAAAGGGAGTAAACCATGGGGCGGAATCAGCGGAAAAACTCTGGTAACATGAATAACCAGAATAGATCAACCCCCCCAAGAAAAGATACGGCAGATATGATTGAAGATCCCATTCATAAACAACTGGCTGAGATGTCAGAAGTCGAATTCAGAATTTGGTTTGCAGACAAGATTAATAAAATGGAATTAGGAATTCGAGGAGAAATTCAAAAACTGTCTCAAGAATTTAACGAATTTAAAGACAAAACCACCAAAGACTTAGACACACTGAAACAAGAACTTACAGCCCTCAAAGATATGAAAAATACAGTAGAATCCCTCAGTAACAGAATGGAGCAAGCAGAAGAAAGGATTTCTGACATTGAAGATAAAGTCTTCGAACGCTCCCAATCTCTCAAAGAGGAAGAGAAATGGAGAGCAAAAACGGATCACTCACTCAGAGAGCTCTCAGATAATTCGAAAAAAAATAACATAAGGGTTATAGGAATTTCGGAGACTGATGAAGTTGCAGCCAAGGGCACAGAGGCCCTTCTATATGAAATTATGAAAGAAAATTTTCCAGACATGCCTAGAGAATCTGAAATTCAGATAGCAGACAGCTTCAGAACCCCAGTACGATTCAACCCCAATAAGCCATCTCCCAGACATATCATAATTAGCTTCACTAAAGTTAACATGAAAGAGAAGATTCTCAAAGCAGCCCGGCGAAAGAAAACTATAACGTACAAAGGTAAGAATATTAGAATAACTGCAGATCTCTCTGCTGAAACTTTTCAAGCAAGAAGAGGCTGGTCATCAACTTTTAATCTCCTAAAGCAAAAAAACTTTCAACCCAGGATCTTGTATCCAGCTAAACTGAGTTTCATCTATGATGGAGAAATTAAATACTTCAATGACATTCATATGTTGAAAAAATTTGCCATAAGTAAACCAGCTCTTCAGGATGTTCTCAGACCTATCCTCCACAATGACCAACCCAATCCTATACCACAAAAGTAAACTCACTCAGAAACTTCGGATCAAACTCCAACTTCCACACTGGCGAAAGGATTAAAAATGTCCACTGGACCTTTGAAAAACTCAATACCCAAAATTCCACCAGACTTATCCTTACTCTCCATCAATGTGAATGGCTTAAACTGTCCTCTAAAGAGGCATAGGTTAGCTGACTGGATACAAAAACTTAAGCCAGATATTTGTTGCATACAAGAGTCACATCTCAACTTAAAAGACAAATACAGACTCAGGGTGAAAGGATGGTCATCCATATTTCAGGCAAATGGTAATCAGAAAAAAGCAGGTGTTGCAATTTTATTTGCAGATACAGTAGGCTTTAAACCATCAAAAGTAAGGAAGGACAAGAATGGTCACTTCATATTTGTTAAGGGTAATACTCAATATGACGAGATCTCAATTATTAATATCTATGCACCCAACCAAAATGCACCTCAATTTATAAGAGAAACTCTAACAGACATGAGTAACTTGATTCCTCCAGCTCCATAATCGTTGGAGATTTCAACACTCCCTTGGCAGTGTTGGATCGATCCTCCAGAAAGAAGCTGAGCAAAGAAATCTTAGATTTAAACCTAACCATCCAATATTTAGATTTAGCAGACATCTACAGAACATTTCATCCCAACAAAACTGAATACACATACTTCTCATCAGCCCACGGAACTTACTCCAAAATTGATCACATTTTAGGTCACAAGTCTAACCTCAGTAAATTTAAAGGAATAGAAATTATTCCATGCATCTTCTCGGACCATCATGGAATAAAACTTGAATGGAGTAACAACAGGAATCTGCATACCCATACAAAAACATGGAAGTTAAATAACCTTATGCTGAATGATAGCTGGGTCAGAGATGAGATTAAGAAAGAAATCACCAATTTTTTGGAACAAAATGACAATGAAGACACAAGCTATCAGAACCTCTGGGACACTGCAAAGGCAGTTCTAAGAGGGAAATTTATAGCACTGCAAGCCTTCCTCAAGAGAACGGAAAGAGAGGAAGTTAACAACTTAATGGGACATCTCACGCAACTGGAAAAGGAAGAACATTCCAACCCCAAACCCAGTAGAAGAAAAGAAATAACCAAAATTAGAGCAGAATTAAATGAAATTGAAAACAAAAGAATAATACAACAGATCAATAAATCAAAAAGCTGGTTTTTTGAAAAGGTCAATAAAATAGATAAACCTCTGGCCAACCTAATCAGGAAAAAAAGAGTAAAATCTCTAATATCATCAATCAGAAACAACAAAGACAAAATAACCACAGACTCATCAGAAATCCAAAAAATCCTTAATGAATATTACAAGAAACTTTATTCTCAGAAATATGAAAATCTGAAGGAAATAGACCAATACTTGGAAGCACGCCACCTTCCAAGACTTAACCAGAATCAAGTGGAAATGTTGAACAGACCCATATCAAGTTCAGAAATAGCATCAACTATACAAAACCTCCCTAAAAAGAAAAGCCCGGGACCAGATGGTTTCACGTCAGAATTCTACCAAACCTTTAAAGAGGAATTAGTACCTATATTACTCAACCTGTTCCAAAATGTAGAAAAAGAAGGAAGACTACCCAACACGTTCTATGAAGCAAATATCACCCTGATCCCCAAACCAGGAAAAGACCCAACAAGAAAAGAAAATTATAGACCAATATCACTAATGAATATAGATGCAAAAATATTCAACAAGATCCTAACAAACAGAATCCAACAACACATCAAACAAATTATACATCATGACCAAGTTGGTTTTATCCCAGGGTCTCAAGGCTGGTTCAATATACGTAAATCTATAAATGTAATTCAGCACATAAACAAATTAAAAAACAAAGACCATATGATTCTCTCAATTGATGCAGAAAAAGCTTTTGATAATATCCAGCATCCCTTCATGATCAGAACACTCAAGAAAATTGGTCTAGAAGGGACTTTTCTCAAACTGATAGAGGCTATCTACAGCAAACCCACAGCCAATATCATATTGAATGGAGTTAAATTGGAATCATTTCCACTCAGATCAGGAACCAGACAAGGCTGCCCATTGTCTCCATTGCTTTTCAACATTGTAATGGAAGTTTTAGCCACCGCAATTAGGGAAGAAAAGGCGATCAAGGGTATCCATATAGGGTCAGAAGAGATCAAACTCTCGCTCTTCGCAGATGATATGATTGTGTATCTGGAAAACACTAGGGACTCTACTACAAAACTCCTAGAAGTGATCAAGGAATACAGCAGCGTCTCAGGTTACAAAATCAACATTCATAAATCGGTTGCCTTTATATACACCAACAACAGTCAAATTGAAAAAGCAGTTAAGGACTCTATCCCATTCACAGTAGTGCCAAAGAAGATGAAATATTTGGGAATTTACCTAACAAAAGACGTGAAAGATCTCTATAAAGAGAACTATGAAACTCTAAGAAAAGAAATAGCTGAAAATGTTAACAAATGGAAAAACATACCATGCTCATGGCTAGGAAGAATCAACATTATCAAAATGTCCATACTACCCAAAGCAATATATAATTTCAACGCACTCCCTATTAAAGCTCCACTGTCATATTTTAAAGATCTTGAAAAAACATTACTTCGTTTTATATGGAATCAGAAAAAACCTCGAATAGCCAAGACATTACTCAGAAATAAAAACAAAACAGGAGGAATCACACTACCAGACCTCAGACTTTACTACAAATCGATAGTGATCAAAACAGCATGGTATTGGCACAAAAACAGAGAAGTAGATATCTGGAATAGAATAGAGAACCAAGAGATGAATCCAGCTACTTACCGCTATTTGATTTTTGACAAGCCAATTAAAAACATTCAGTGGGGAAAAGATTCCCTATTTAACAAATGGTGCTGGGTGAACTGGCTGGCAACCTGCAGAAGACTGAAATTGGACCCACACCTTTCACCATTAACTAAGATAGACTCTCATTGGATTAAAGATTTAAACTTAAGACATGAAACTATAAAAATACTAGAGGAGAATGCAGGGAAAACCCTTGAAGAAATTGGTCTGGGTGAGTATTTCATGAGGAGAACCCCCCGGGCAATTGAAGCAGCTTCAAAAATACACTACTGGGACTTGATCAAACTAAAAAGCTTCTGCACAGCTAAGAACACAGTAAGCAGAGCAAGCAGACAGCCCTCAGAATGGGAGAAGATATTTGCAGGGTATAACTCTGACAAAGGTTTAATAACCAGAATCCACAGAGAACTCAAACGCATCAGCAAGAAAAAAACAAGGGATCCCATCGCAGGCTGGGCAAGGGATTTGAAGAGAAACTTCTCTGAAGAAGACAGGCGCACGGCCTTCAGACATATGAAAAAATGCTCATCATCTTTAATCATCAGAGAAATGCAAATCAAAACTACTTTGAGATATCATCTAACTCCAATGAGACTAGCCTATATCACAAAATCTCAAGACCAGAGATGTTGGCGTGGATGCGGAGAAAAGGGAACACTTCTGCACTGCTGGTGGGAATGCAAATTAATACATTCCTTTTGGAAAGTTATATGGAGAACACTCAGAGATCTAAAAATAGATCTGCCATTCAATCCTGTAATTCCTCTGCTGGGCATATACCCAGAAGACCAAAAATCACAACATAACAAAGATATTTGTACCAGAATGTTTATTGCAGCCCAATTCATAATTGCTAAGTCATGGAAAAAGCCCAAGTGCCCATCGATCCACGAATGGATTAATAAATTGTGGTATATGTATACCATGGAATACTATGCAGCCTTAAAGAAAGATGGAGACTTTACCTCTTTCATGTTTACATGGATGGAGCTGGAACATATTCTTCTTAGTAAAGTATCCCAAGAATGGAAGAAAAAATACCCAATGTACACAGCCCTACTATGAAACTAATTTGGGACTTTCACATGAAAGCTATAACCCAGCTACAACTTAACAATAGGGGGAAGTGGGAAAGGGGGGGGTGGGTAGAGGGAGGGGAATCGGTGGGATCACACCTGTGGTGCATATTACAGGGGTATTTGCGAAACTTGGTAAATGTAGAATATAAATGTTTTGGCACAGTAACTGAGATAACGCCGGAAAGGCTATGTTAACCACTGTGATAAAAATGTGTCAAATGGTTTATGAAGTGAGTGTATGATGCCCCATAATCATATCATTGTATACAGTTATGATTTAATAAAAAAATTAAAAAAAAAAAAAAAGAAGACTAGGTGATAACATAACATGCTTATGTTACCATGTTAAGGACAAATGGCAAAATATAAAATTATATATTCAAAACATGTTCCATAAATATCTCAACAGAAAATAAAATAAAAAGAAATTTACCAGAGCTGAGAGCAATGTTGTTTAAAGGTGTCACTCTTGGTTATTTTTATTCTTTATACATTTCAGATTTTCTAATTAACTACTACATTGATAGCAGAAAGCAATCACTGCTGTTAATGAGATAGTAAAAGGAGTAACATTCCTTTATCACTGACCTGACATATAAAATTATTCACTTTTATTTTTTCACTTAGCCTCTGCCTTTATTTTAAAGAAAAAGGTTATAAATTCAGGGCTACTAACTTTTTTGACGCTCTGGAGCAAATCACTCATCTCCCACTCAGTTTTTGTGAAATTCAATGACTACGTTAGGCTAAGTGAGAAACTGAATAATTTACCAAAAAAAATAACATTTCCACAAAAGAAGACATATTTTTCCTACAATTAAGTTCAACTTCACAAAAGAGTAACAAGTGATAGCTCTTTGGGGCATCAACAATCTTAATGTCAAGGGAATTGAGTACCAGTCATGATTCAGATATTTACTTGGTAAATATTATTTTTGACAGTTATTTAATTTCTCTATTTTTCAGTTTCTTCACTTGTGAGAAAACTGTGTTGACTTAGAATCTTAATTTTAGACTTAGAATCTTCCTGAAGTGAAGGAAACGGGAAGCCTAAGGAAATATTGTGTGCCAGGAACATATAAGATATGAATGATTACCTTTATGTGATGTGTAAAGAAACTAATATTCTGATCAGGCCCAGTCCTTCACCCGTGAAGAGGGAAGATGGTTTTCTCTTCAGCTACTCACAAGGCGTTGGCATACCCATCAAGGACAGTGACTACCATGGCTTCCAGTGCTTTGGCTAAACCTCAGATGCGTGTCCTCTTGTCCAGGCGCCTGCGGATTCACATTGTTGGAGCATTTGTTGTATCCCTGGGGGTTGCAGCTTTCTATAAGTATGCTGTGGCTGAACCAAGAAAGAAGGCATATGCAGATTTCTACAGAAATTATGATTCTGTGAAATATTTTGAGATGAGGAAGGCTGGTGTCTTTCAGAGCGTAAAGTAATTTTGAAATATAAAGAATTTCTTTGGGCTGATTAACATAGACGTTTGTCACTGACCCGTGTTCCTGAGCTATGAATATGAGTGATAAATAAACTATTAATAAATAAAAAAAAAAAGAAACTAATATTCTAAAAGAGTCAGAAGTTGACTAAGTTATTATTCAATCCCAGGCTGTCTGGCTCTTCACTAAACATTCCTCCTCTTTGAGAGTTTATAGTTAGAGACATGAGGCTTCAAAGGCTGAATGATTCTTCCAAGGTGCACAGCAAGTCTGCATCAGAGTCAAGGCCTGAACCCAGATCTCTTGAGGCCAATCATATATTTTTCTTGAGTTTTTCTTTTTTCCTATTTTTTTTTCAACTCAGGCACAGATTTGAGTTGCTTGTAGACCTCAATTCACAGTTCATGATTATCAATTATCCATATTGGCTCTCCTTTGTTTTGTTGTGTTTTTCCCCTTCACTTCTTTCTTTTTTTTTTTTTTTTGTGGTTTTTGGCTGGGGCTGGGTTTGAACCTGCCACCTCCGGCATATGGGACCAGCGCCCTACTCCTTGAGCCACAGGCGCCACCCTTACCCTTCATTTCTTATCTCCACGGTAATTTGTCTTCTGGGAGTGTTTCTTGATCTGACATTACAGCTCATTAAGTAATTCTTCTACTAATGCTTTCTACTATATGTCCCATCTCTCAGGTGTATTTGAACCATTCTCCTTTATAACTTCTGTCTGCGTCATGTCACAAGTATCGACTCATCTCTTCGGAGTTGTTTACTATGCTTACCTTAAATTCTTGACCTATGTGATTATTATTACAATAATAATGTAATTGGAGAGAAGAACATATGCTTCAGTAACAAGCAATTCTGGAACTTTCAATGGCTCACGCAACTAAGCTTTATTTCTTCATTCACAGTCAGACAACTTTCCTTGCTCTGCACCAACTGGGACCCATGCTGCTTCCACATCCCAACTCCACAGTCTTAGAGTTCTTCACTGTAAATCAGAAAAATGCTACCCAAAATGGGAGGGGAGGAGAACTTACTTCCACCCACATCCCATTAGCTAGAACTTACCAGGTGGCCCTCGGTCCACTGCAGGGAACACATAAGCATTTGCTGAGCACCACTTATCTGCTCTCAGAGGGAAGCTTGCTTAGCCTGTTGTCTCGT
The DNA here is from genome assembly GCF_027406575.1 of Nycticebus coucang. Taxonomy (NCBI): domain Eukaryota; kingdom Metazoa; phylum Chordata; class Mammalia; order Primates; family Lorisidae; genus Nycticebus; species Nycticebus coucang. The sequence goes on from NC_069788.1 coordinate 65,604,816, forward strand.
TCATTTCACAGTACACCTCAGATATCTGTAAGCTCATTTCCCCCTGGGGATCCACTGTCCTCCTATATTAGCTAGAAATGTCTTGTGGGCAGGCCCAAACACCAGGCCCTAGTGTAACAGAGATAAAGATCTGAAAAAGGGCAACAAAATGTTTTACAAGTTGTCCCTTTGAAACTGCCACCCTTTGGTGGAATCAAAACCTGCATTCATGCCCCAGGCCAGTAATCAAAATGGCAGAAAAATGTTCATTCATGCCCCAGGCCAACAATCAAAATGGCAGGAAAATGTTCTTTGCTATTTGTTTTCTAGTATCTTAAACCACAGGAGGTGGCTCAACAGATTGTTTAGATAAAGGTCACAAGGGTCATGAGATCTTAAGGAGATAAGGTCAAATGAAACCACCAATTATACAGTTACATAACAATAGCCAGAGGTCACAACTTGTGTCACTAATCATGTAGGTCTGAGCCCAGCCACCAACCCTCTTCCCAGTTTTTTAATTTTAATTTTAATTTTTTTTAAATTCAGATTAATATGAGTATACGAATGTTACATTGTTTGTGTTTCTAAAGTAAAGTTTCAGCTGTAGTTGAGTCAGTAGAGCCCTTCATCCATGGGGTGTGTTGTACAATGTGTCCATCAAGTGGAGCTTACCAATCCCCTCCTTGCTTTCCCCTCCCCTTTCCCTCCTCTCCCCTCCTTCTACTTGAATATACTTGTGTTACTCTCTCATATGGGCATACAGTTGTTTTTCTAGGAACAGAATTAAAAGCCCAGAGATGAAACCAGCCTCTTAACCACCATCTGATCTTCAATAAACCAAACAAAAACCAAACCTATTTTTCTGCTTAAAGTCAAGATGATGAGATGGTAGTCCACTGCCCTCCTCATGTGCCCACAAATTAATAAACTTCTCTTCCTTTGTCCTCAATCCACTTGTCCTGGTTCTTCATTCTCACTGATGTGGCCTCAGGGACAAGCACTGAACTAGCGTTTGTCACTTTTGGTCAATTTAAGAAGAAAAAAGAGGCCAGATGTGGTAGCTCACACCTGTAATCCTAGCACTCTGGGAGGTTGAGGTGGGTGGATCTCTTGAGCTCAGGAGTTTGAGACCAACCTGAGCGATAGTTAGACCCCATTGCTACTAAAAATAGAAAAACTAGTAAGGCGTTGTGGCGGACACCTATAGTCCCAGATGCTCAGGAGGCTGAGGCAGGAAGATCATTTAAACACAAGAGTTTGAGGTTGCTGTGAGCTAGGACACCATGGTACTCTAACCAAGGTGACAGAGTGAGACTCTGTCTCAAAAAAAAAAGAAAGAAAAAGATATGCCCAGGACAAGGTAGAAAGTCCTTGAATTATCATCTGAGCTTGAGCACTGGCCCCTACATATGTGCACACACACAAACCCCTTATCCACTGCCTCGTCTCACCAGGATCCTGACTCTCAAGTAACCTTTTTTGTTCCCCATCCCAGGCATTGTTCTTCAAGATAAATTTCCCTTGGTTGTCATCACCTACTGCTTAAGGTATGAATGGAGAGAAAGAGGAGAAGAAATGCTCAGTAGTAGACTTGTCATCTGGATCCACTGCTTCCCTGACATTACCCCACTTCCACAGCACAGGACAGACGCTGCTCTTGGTCCCACGGGAACAGGCCATGAGCTGCCCAGGCAGGAGAGCAGGAAGGAAACAAATGGTGCTCAAACTGTCCCACACTGCTGAGCATGAACCTCCTCTGCTCACTCCCATCCCTTCCCCAGCCAGGTCCCATGCCCCCTTTCTCTACCTGGGGATTTCTCTGCTATTTAATACTTCAGACTCAGGTGCTTCTTTACTGTCTCTGGCTCCTCCAGCCTTAGGCCAAGGCTGGGGAAGGCAGGAGCCTGTCCTACGTCACCAACATGTCAGACACCAGTCTAGAGCATTTCCAATATGCCTCCTCAGAAAGAAATAAGATCTCAATACATCGAGCTTTTCCTAGAGAACATGGATCATTTTTCTTTCTTTGTCTCTTTTTCTTTTCCTTTTCCTTTTTTCCTGTCTCAGAATAAGAGTATATGGAACTGGCACACAGCAAGCACTCAAAATGTTATTTGACTCTCCTATGCCCTTTTGTGTGAGGAAGGAAAATCATCTCTCCAATGAGTACAGCTACCCTCAAGCATACTTTATTGTTCCCGAAAGAATCCGCACTCCCTCTTCTCTTAAGGAGTTGTTCAGGTCTGGACAGAACTTAGGAGAAGGGGAGAGGAAATTGTGCATGAAGATCATGGCGATGGCTAGATTTGCTAATTTGCACCCTGCCGGGAAGTTGACTTTTATATGCATAATTCAACACCAGGAAGCAAACAAATGAGACATTGTTGCCAGTATTATGGATGACTAGTACTAATTCCTCATCTTTATAAATGTTTGTAATTCTTTTATTTATGCTTATGCATTAAAAGTATAACTCCAGAAAGCAATAATGATATCTGTATGCAAAATAATACCCTAGAATACAGTAATGGTAATAGATTTTGTTGAACTTACGATGAACTTGCAACAAAAGTGTTTTGGACCAACGAAGAGCAACCTGTTTCTCCTCTTGGTGGGAGCTGGCAATCTAGCTGACATTTTTACAAAAATTATTAGAAAATCCCTTGGAAAATGTTGGAACAGTTTTCCTACATTGCTGGCTTTAAGCTTTGAATTTGAATTTAAAAATTAAAATGGAAGATTGTTTTCCGGAAATAATAGGTATGATTGGCCCCATAGGTATCCATCATACAGCGGAGCACAGTTTATGTGGCAAAATACAACACATATGACTTGATTATGGTACGTGCCTAAAATGTCGTAGATACAAATACTTCAGTCCTAAAATTATAAACCTAGACCACAGTTAAAAAGAAATTCTTATTTCTCCAACCACTTAATTGAACCAAAACATATAATCATGAAAGTAGAAAGATAAAATTACCTTTTATTTCCCACTGCCCAACATCCCTGCTATAATAGATGCTATTAGTTTTCTATTTCAAAACCATTCCCTGCCTGTTTATCCTTACCTGCCTCAAACTATTAAAGGATAAAAACCTCAGAAACTTGCCTTGACAAATTACCCTGCAGCCAGGGTACTTAAAAACCCAATTCTGGCCAAAGATTTGTTCCTTGGGAAAGCAAGGATCACAGAAAATATATTTTATTTACCTAATAATGGACCACTGATGGAGTCCTTTGCCACACATTCCTTTCCCAAGCTCCTTGTTTTCTACCTTCATATATAGTCACACTATCTGGAGCTGTTCCATTATCAGGCATGAAGCAGCAGAGCTTAACATGAAAAAGCAACATGCTTAGAATAGCAGAGCAGAACAATAATAGGAAGTGTCCTTGAAGACAATGATGAGCTGCTACACCAAACTTGAAAATGCCTACCCCAAAATCTCTTATTGAGATAATTAGGCAGGGCATGGAGGCAAGGATGGGAGGATGGCTTGAGGCTAGGAGGTCAAGGCCAGCCTAGGCAACATGGTGAGACCCAGCCAGGCACTGTGGCATGCATCTGTAGTCCCAGCTACTCAGGTGTCTGAGTCCAAGAGTTTGAGGCTGCAGTGAGCTATGATCGTGCCACCTACTACAGCCAGGACAATAGAGTAAGATTTTGTCTCAAAATAAAAATTCTTTAAAGTAAGATACTTAAATACCTTATAGCTTGAGCTCCTATTTCTTGGTATTATGTTACTTGCAGCCAAAAGAATTCTTAATGATATGTGCCCCAAAGTGAATTATCCTTATCAAAAGGAGTAATACTAAACCTCTGTAAATTGATAAAAAGAGTTCAAAAGGTAGGAACCATACTTAAATCCATTTGACTTGGAAATACAGAGTAATAAATGGTAACCATTTTAATGGTATAGCATTATTTAAGCCAAGTACCGTGCTAGATGCTTCATATTATCTAGCCTGCAATTTTCTTTGGTTGTTCAGACAGCTACAATTGAAGAACCTGTCAGAGAACCATTTCAGTAGGGGGACATTTGCTCTGGGAAGCAATACATTTTAATAGTGCCTCTAGTAAAATATGTGAGATGAAGAGAACAACCAGTAGTCTGTATTGCCTAGTGACTAAGGATATAACAAGATGTCTAGACCTTTTCTTGTAGATCTCAAATTGACAGTTAAGACCCAAAGGTGGTACAGAGAGGTGCTAAAACCTCCAGTTTCTAAAAACAGCTGCCAAAAATTGAGATGTCTCTCTCATCTACTAAGAAGTACAGAACTAGCCCTGCTGCTACCCCAGACTCCCTCCCAAAAAGACAGGGAGAATCCCTAGAGTCTTAGGGAAAGCAGTTTCGAGAGGAAGAAGTTTTCCCCTCTACTTCCAAGCAAATCAAGAGGCTCTCCATGAAAAATCAATCACTGAGATTGATGTCAGTAAGAAAGGGCATTAGCATCTCATTCCTGGGCAAAACATTCACTTAGGGAGCTTGTTGATTAAAAAATAATTGGAATCTATAGTGACATCAGAAAAGAGAATAACTGGAGTCACACTACGGAATGAGAACTATATTCGATTTCCTACAGGATTAATTTAAGTGTTATTATATAACATAATTATAAATATCATAAAGCAATATCTGATTTTTCTTTAGCAGCTGGTGAAATGCTTAGATAGGCATTTCTTTGCTCATCCTCATCATTTTTTCACACTATTTCTAATGGAAAAGTTTAGATCATAGCCTTTATTGCAAGTGGTAACATTGCTGAAAATTTAGACAGAATTATATTTTTTTCTTGCTTATAAAAGCAACATATACTGGATGCATAAAATTAGGGGAAAGAAGACAAAAAATAAAAAAACCCACAATAATAAAGAAAATAAAGGTCACCTATAATCCTGCCACCCAGGTAAGACTGCTATTAACATTGTATTATATTTTTTCTAGGTTTTTTTTATTGCATATGTGTGTGGGCATATTCATGTATATTAAATAGAGTGAGTTATACTATAAACTGATAACCATTTTTCTTGTTACTGTTCTATTGTGAGCGTATTCCCGTACAATAAATTATTTCTTTTTCTTTCTTTCTTTTTTTTTTTTTTTTTTGAGACAGAGTCTTACTCTGCCTCCCTAAGTAGAGTGCCATGGCGTCATAGCTCACAGCAACCTCAAACTCTTGCACTCAAGTGATCCTTTTGCCTCTGCCTCCTGAGTAGCTGGGACTACAGGAGCCCACCAATGCTTGGCTATTCTTAGAGCAGGGGTCTTGCTGTTGCTCAATCTAGTCTCTAACTCCCAAGCTCAAACAATTCATCTACTTTGGCTTCCCAGAGTGCTAGAATTATAGGCATGAGCCACTGTGCCTGGCCAATAAATGATTTCTTAAAAACATAACTTTTAATGACTGAAAGTATTTCACTGTAAAATTAAACACAGTTTATTGAACCATTTCCCTATCATTGAGATTTGATTCATTTGCAATTCTTAAATATTCCAAGGAAATCTTCAAATGAACGTCCCTAAACTAAACTAATTACAATAATGACTGAAGTGAGAGGACAAAGTGAGCAGGAACAGCAGTGGGTCAGCATGCCCTCCACCATGGCCACAGGAAGAGCAGGAGAGTCCCTCTAGGCCACTGGACTCTGGAAAGAAGTCAACCTTGAGCCATTTTCCCATCGCCATCCGCCAGGCAAAAGAACCCAAGCAGCAATAAGCCTGGGTGTATATACGGTGGTGGAGCTAAGGAAGAACGCAAACAGGCAAGGCGACCCCACTCTCCAGTGTCAGAGAATTTTTCTTTGGAAAGGCACTCCTGGCTGTCAAACAAAACAAAACAAATGTATGCAGCCCAAGAGAACAGCATTTGGATGCTGCCACTCAGCTGAACTCAAAAGACAATACATGGGAGCAAGAAAAGAAGATACAACCAACAAAAAGGGTGACCCCACTCATGGGTCACTGAATAAAAGATACTTGTCCTCTCCAGCCCTTCACTGCAAAGGAGCTAAGCCCAGAGGTGGGAGGGAGAGAAGGTATTCCAAAGGAAGGGCATGCTCTTGGGCTCCAAGGTGAGAAAGAGTGAGGTGTAGAGTAAATCATGCCCCATTCCCACTTCAAGTCACTTGTGAGACCATTAAATTCTTTATTGTGTAAGCCATGTTAGTCTGTTACTTGCAGCCAAGAGTATTCCTGACTGATTCCTACTCCAAGATATGAAACCTGCCCAGAAAGAAATTATGAGCTCTGCTTATAAATCCTGTAAGGAGTCTGCCTGTCAACAATAAAGAGAGAGTCACCCCGGTACACTCTGGAGATGAGGACTGGATAAAGATAAACCATACCAGTTCACACTAAACCACATTTAGGCTATTCAATATATTGGTACAAGCACATGTCAAGATCCCACTTCTGCTGTTGCCAGCAGCGTGTCTTTGGGCAAGCTACTTAATTCTCTGGACCTCAGTTTTCTCCTCACTGAAATGAAAGTAATGATTCTTATTTCATAAGGTTGTTTTGAAGGTAAAACAAGTTGATGTCTGTTGAGTGCTTTACACACAGGCTAGCATATAGTGAGTGTTCAGTAAACGGGAGCTAAGAGTCCTGGTGAATAGTTAAGGGGGCTGGGAATACTCAGTGTGAACAGATTCTAAGACTCCACCTGCCCGAAGTGTTCAAATGCTGAAAAATTTCTCCTGTGAAAGAGTGTAGACCATTTTGTGTTGCTAGAGTTGAAAAATGAACAAAGAGGGAGGAAAAGCCAGGAAGAACAATTTCGCTCAGTCAAAAAATATATATATTCTAACCATTAGATCCATAAAACAAAAGTACAGCTTCGGGTGGTGCCTGTGGCTCAAAGGGGTAGGGCGCTGGCCCCATATGCTGGAGGTGGTGGGTTCAAACCCAGTCCTGGCCAAAAAAAAGAACAGCTTCAATAACCACAGAACTCACCACTGCTGAAAATGTGAAGTCAGAGGTCATAGGATAACTTGATATCAAGAAAATTTTGCAGAGTAGGACAGTGGAACTAGATTGTGTCTCAGGCTCCTTACTACTCTCTGATTCCAACAGTGCCTTAGCTCCCTGCTTTTTCCTGAGAAGAAAAGAAGTGGATTCACCTGTAAGAATCCGGGTTTTGAGTAACAGAAAAAAACAAAGTGCCTCAATGGGTACAAAGTTATTGACAGGAAGAATAAGTTCTGGTGTTTTGCTACACAGTGGGCTGACTATAGCAAATAACAACATAGTGTGTATTTCTAGACAGCTAGAATTGAAAACTGACTTTGAATGTCACCACAAAAAAAGATAATTGATAAATGTAATTATCCCAATGTGATCATTACACAATTTATACATGCATTGAAACATTGCATTATACCCCATAATATGTACAATTATGTCGATTATAAATTTTAAAAATCCATTCCTGAGATACTTCACTTAGGATAACAGTCGCTGGTTCTAGCCAAGCTGCTGTGAAAGACATTATTTTATTCCTTTTTATGGCTGAGTAATACTCCATGATGTGTATATCACATTTTTCTTAATTCACTCATGAATTGATGAGTACTTATGCTGATTCCATATATTTGCAATTAAAATCCAGGAAAGAAAAATTCTAGAGCTTTGTTTTCTCCCTTCAGCAAGAGCAGGAAGCTTAATAAATGACCTGAGGCAAACACATCCAAGGGGTAAGGATCATAGTTTGCAGGTGTCTGTAGTCCTGGGGTCTCCCAAGACAGCCACAGGCTTAGTCCCCACCTTTCTGAGGACAGCAGGCAGCTTTCCTGGAGAGTGCAACCCCCTGGGATCTATAGAGGCGGGAGCCCCACCAAGGCTGCCTCTCTGTTCACTTCCCATCTTTTGACCAGCTCTGCCCTACTCCCTCTCCCAGCTCTATCAGCCAGGAATATTAAGTCAGTCTGAAAGTGGGTGACAACTGCTGCAGAAAGGGGAGCAGTCACAGTGGAGCCTCTTCCTGAATGAGAACTCAAAGAAAATCTGTTAAGTCAGTGGCTTTTCTCCCAAAGACCACTGGGGTGCTGCTGGGCCACAGCAGCTGCCTGGGTCTGCTTCTCATAGGAGACTTTGGAAATACCACTGGAGCCAAATGACAGAGATGGTCAATGACAAGATGGTCTTCGCCCCACTGCATGCATCCAGACACAACTGGGAAGGTACTATGGGACATGCAAGTCAGTTCGTAGTACTTTTATTATAAGAAACTTAACTGTTGGGTGGTGCCTGTGGCTCAAGGAGTAGGGCGCTGGTCCCACATGCCGGAGGTGGCGGGTTCAAACCCAGCTCCGGCCAAAAACCACAAAAAAAAAAAAAAAACCATTAAGAAACTTAACTGTTTTTCCTTTTCCTCATTAATATCCACTAATTGCTATAACACAATCACTATTTTCATGTAGTGAGTGAAATACAGTGAGTACTCTGTGACATCTGCATTTTCCAGAACTTACATGTAGGGAAGGGAGAAGAGAACCCTTAACCGTACTTTCATCAATGAATAGGCTCCTTATCAGAAAAGTCATTGGTATCCATGGAAAGCATAATTTTCCCCTAAAGAAATATTGACTTTAAGTACAATAATCTTACATATACAGCTGTACTATGTGTACTAAAAAGCAGAAGTTTTGCTATAGTCTTATACCTCTGATCTGTCTGAACATGTAAACTCTATGACTAAGTCATTTATTTAACATCTGTTTCGAAAGGCAGATGTTGCTGTTTGTTATGAGTTGAATTGTGTCCTCCAAAAAGACATATTGAAGTTCTAATTCCCAGTGCTTCAGAATGTGCTCTTATTTGGAAATAGGGTCATTAAGTTAAAAATGAAGTCATACTGGACTAAAACGGGCCTTTATCCAATATGACTGGTGTCCTTTAAAGTAGAAGAAATAGGCCAGGCACAGTGGTTCTCACTTATAATCTTAACCACTCTTGGAGGCCGAGGCAGGAGGATCACTTGAGCAGGAGGATCACTTGAGCTCAAGAGTTCAAAACCAGAATGAGCAAGAGAACAAGACCCCATCTCTACCAAAAATAGAAAACGGTCATAGTGGGCCCCTGTAGTCCTAGCTACTCAGGAGGCCGAGACAGGAGGATCGCTTGAGTCCAGGAGTTTGAGGCTGCAGTCAGCTCTGATAATGCCATTGCATTTTAGCCAAGGCAACAGAGTGAGACTCTATCAAAAAAAAAAAAAAAAAGCGGAGGAAACAAAGGCACAGAGAGGAGACCATCACGCAAAAAGCCAGACACACAGGGAGATGGTGGCCACATAAAGATGGAAGCAGAATTGGGCGCTTTATGGAGCCACAAACCAATGACCACCTGGGGTTCATTCCAGAAGCTGCAATGAGCAAAGAAGTATCCTCAAGAGCATGTCCTAGAACAAGGCCCTGCTGACACTTTCAATTTGGACTTCTGGCCTTCAGAGCCATGAGAGAATAGACTGCTACTATTTTAAGCCATCCAGTGTATGATAGTTTGTTACAGCAGAAGGAAACACACTCTTCACTCATGTGTAATATGCTAAAGTATGGTAATATGCTGAAGCTATACTTTATCACAGCAGAACCACACCGTTAGTCTTTAAGGTGAACCAGTAACTTAAGTTCTAAGTCAAATGAGAAATAAATCAAAATATGCTAATAACTCCCAAACACACCTCCAGCCAGAACATTTATCTAACCTCCATAACAAAATATTCTGAAATCTCTGTTGGACAACTCCATTTCCCACATACAATGAGTACTAAGCTTATATGACACCAATCGCTCTTATTAGGCCCTGTTCTTATAAATTTACTACCACTATTTTAGTTTAAACGTTTACATTTTCATTGTACTTAAACTGAAGTTGTCTTCTAGCTGCTCTGCTTCTAAGACTATTTACATCCTGTATATCACCTAATTTATCCTAAAAAATAATGACAACAAAAATCGTAGCCACCAAGAAAGCTACCTAACAAATGTATATAAGATCTTTGGGTAGACAATTATATAACTTTATCGAATGACTTGGCATAAAACCTAATAAATGGACAGATATGCCAAGTTCATAGATGGGATCACTGTCAATACAATGCTCTGTGATTTAATTTCTAAGTACATAACACTTCCATAAAAATTCTATGACATTTTCGATGAGACTTGACAACCCGATTCCCTAATGCAAACAGAAGGCAAAAGGGGCAAGAATAGCTAAGATAATGTTTTTGTCTTTTTTTATTAATATTAAATCATAGCCGTGCACATTAATGCCATCATGGGGCACCATATACTGGTTTTATAAACAGTTTGACACATTTTCATCACACTGCTTAACATAGCCTTCCTGGCATTTTCTTAGTTATTGTGTTAAGACAATTATATTCTACATTTACTAAGTTTCACATGTACCCTTGTAAGATGCACCAATCACTCTCCCTCTTCCCATCCTCCCCCCTCCCTCCCCTCTCTCTCCCCCTTCACCATATTCTTAGGTTATAATTGGGTTATAGCTTTCATATGAAAGCCATAAATTAGTTTTATAGTAGGGCTGAGTACATTGGATACTTTTTCTTCCATTCTTGAGATACTTTACTAAGAAGAATATGTTCCAGCTCCATCCATGTAAACATGAAAGAGGTAAAGTCTCCATCTTTCTTTAAGGCTGCATAATATTCCATGGTGTACATATACCACAATTTATTAATCCATTCATGGATCGATGGGCACTTGGGCTTTTTCCATGACTTAGCAATTATGAATTGGGCTGCAATAAACATTCTGGTACAAATATCTTTGTTATGATGTGATTTTTGGTCTTCTGGGTATATACCTAGTAGAAGAGTTATAGGATTGAATGGCAGATCTACTTTTAGATGTCTGAGTGTTCTCCAAACATCTTTCCAAAAGGAATGTATTAATTTGCATTCCCACCAGCAGTGTACAAGTGTTCCCTTTTCTCCACATCCACACCAACATCTCTGGTCTTGGGATTTTGTGATATGGGCTAAAATTACTGGAGTTAGGTGGTATCTCAAGGTAGTTTTGATTTGCATTTCTCTGATGATTAAAGATGATGAGCATTTTTTCATATGTCTGTAAGGCCGTGTGCCTGTCTTCTTCAGAGAAGTTTCTCTTCAAGTCCCTTGCCCAGCCTGCAATGGGATCACTTGTTCTTTTCTTGCTGATATGTTTGAGTTCTCTGTGGATTCTGGTTATTAAATCTTTGTCGGAGACATAACCTGCAAATATCTTCTCCCATTCTGAGGGCTGTCTGCTTGCTTTACTTACTTTGTTCTTGGCTGTGCAGAAGCTTTTTAGTTTGATCAGGTCCCAGTAGTGTCTTTTTTGAAGCTGCTTCAATTGCCCGAGGGGTCCTCCTCATAAAATACTCGCCCAGACCGATTTCTTCAAGGGTTTTCCCTGCACTCTCTTCTAGTATTTTTATAGTTTCATGTCTTAAGTTTAAATCTTTAATCCAGTGAGAGTCTATCTTAGTTAATGGTGAAAGGTGTGGGTCCAGTTTCAGTCTTCTACAGGTTGTCAGCCAGTTCACCCAGCACCATTTGTTAAATAGGGAATCTTTTCCCCATTGAGTGTTTTTAATTGACTTGTCAAAGATCAAATAACAGTAAGTAGCTGGATTCATCTCTTGGTTCTCTATTCTGTTCCAGACATCTACTTCTCTGTTTTTGTGCCAGTACCATGCTGTTTTGATCACTATCGATTTATAGTATAGTCTGAGGTCTGGTAGCGTGATTCCTCCTGCTTTGTTTTTATTTCTGAGTAATGTCTTGGCTATTCAAGGTTTTTTCTGATTCCATATAAAACAAAGTATTATTTTTTCAAGATCTTTAAAGTATGACAGTGGAGCTTTAATAGGGATTGCATTAAATTTGTATTTTGCTTTGGGTAGTATGGACATTTTAACAATGTTGATTCTTCCCAGCCATGAGCATGGTATGTTTTTCCATTTGTTAACATTTTCAGCTATTTCTTTTCTTAGAGTTCATAGTTCTCTTTCTAGAGATCTTTCATGTCCTTTGTTAGGTAAACTCCTAAATATTTTATCTTCTTTGGCACTACTGTGAATGGAATAGAGTCCTTAACTGTTTTTTCAGCTTGACTATTGTTGGTATATATAAAGGCTACCAATTTATGAATATTGATTTTGTAACCTGAGAAGCTGCTATATTCCTTGATCACTTCTAGAAGTTTTGTAGTAGAATCCCTGGTGTTTTCCAGGGATCATATCATCTGCGAAGAACGAAAGTTTGATCTCTTCTGATCCTATGTGGATACCCTTGATCACCTTTTCTTCCCTAATTGAGGTGGCCAAAACTTCCATTGCAATGTTAAAGATCAGTGGAGACAGTGGGCAGCCTTGTCTGGTTCCTGATCTGAGTGGAAATGATTTCAATTTAACTCCATTCAATACGATATTGCCTGTGGGTTTTCTGTAGACGGCCTCTATTAGTTTAAGAAATGTCCTTCTATACCAATTTTCATAAGTGTTCTGATCATGAAGGGATGCTGTATATTATCAAAAGCTTTTTCTGCATCAATTGAGAGAATCATATGGTCTTTGGTTTTTAATTTGTTTATATGCTGAATTATAATTATAGATTTATGTATATTAAACCAGCCTTGAGACCCTGGGATAAAACCGACTTGGTCATGATGTATAATTTGTTTGATGTGTTGCTGGATTCTGTTTGTTAGGATCTTGTTGAATATTTTTGCATGTATATTCGTTAGTGATATTGGTCTATAATTTTCTTTTCTTGTTGGGTCTTTTCCTGGTTAGGAGATCAGGGTGATGTTTGCTTCATAGAATGTGTTGGGTAGTATTCCTTCTTTTTCTACCTTTTGGAACAGGTTGAGTAATATAGGTACTAATTCCTCTTTAAAGGTTTGGTAGAATTCTGACGTGAAGCCATCTGGTCCCGGGCTTTTCTTTTTAGGGAGATTTTGTATGGTTGATGCTATTTCCGAACTTGATATGGGCCTGTTCAACATTTCCACTTGATTCTGGCTAAGTCTTGGAAGGTGATGTGCTTCCAAGTATTGGTCAATTTCCTTCAGATTTTCATATTTCTGAGAATACAGTTTCTTGTAATATTCATTAAGGATTTTTTGAATTTCTGAGGAGTCTGTTGTTATTTTGTCTTTGTCGTTTCTGATTGATGAGATTAGAGATTTTACTCTTTTTTTCCTGGTTAGGTCAGCCAAAGGTTTATCTATTTTATTGACCTTTTCAAAAAAACAACTTTTTGATTTATTGATCTGTTGTATAATTCTTTTGTTTTCAATATCATTTAATTGTGCTCTAATTTTGGTTATTTCTTTTCTTCTACTGGGTTTGGGGTTGGAATGTTCTTCCTTTTCCAGTTGCTTGAGATGTCCCATTAAGTTGTTAACTTCCTCTCTTTCTGTTCTCTTGAGGAAGGCGTGCAGTGTTATAAATTTCCCTCTTAGGATTGCCTTTGCGGTATCCCAGAGGTTCTGATAGTTTGTGTCTTCATTGTCGTTTTTGTTCCAAAAATTATTTGGCAATTTCCTTCTTAATCTCATCTATGACCCAGCTATCATTCAGCATAAGGTTATTTAATTTCCATGTTTTTGTATGAGTATGCCAATTCCTGTTGTTACTGAGTTCAACTTTTATTCCATGGTGGTCTGAGAAGATGCAAGGAATAATTTCTATTCCTTTAAATTTACTGAGGTTAGACTTGTGACCTAAGATGTGATCGATTTTGGAGTAAGTTCCATGGGCTGATGAGAAGTATGTGTATTCAGTTTGGGGGGGATGAAATGTTCTGTAGATGTCTGCCAAATCCAAATGTTGGATGGTTGGCTTTAAATCTAAAATTTCTTTGCTCAACTTCTTATTGGAAGATAGATCCAACACTGACAAAGCAATGTTGCAATCTCCAACTATTATGGAGCTGGAGGAAATCAAGTTGCTCATGTCTGTTAAAGTTTCTCTTATAAATTTAGGCACATTCTGGTTGGGTGCATAAATATTCGTAATTGAAATCTCATCATATTGAGTATTACCCTTAACAAATATGAAGTGACCATTCTTATCCTTCCTTACTTTTGTTGGTTTAAAGCCTATTGTGTCTGCAAATAGAATTGCAATGCCTGCTTTTTTTTTGATTTGCCTGAATATTGCCAACCATCCTTTCACCCTGAGTCTATATTTATCTTTTAAGGTAAGATGTGACTCTTGTATGCAGCAAATATCTGGCCTAAGTTTTTGTATCCTGACAGCTAACCTATGCCTCTTTATAGGACAGTTTAAGCCATTCACATTAATGGAGAATATTGATAAAATTCTGGTAAAATTTTGGGTATCAAGTTTTTCGAAAGTCCAGTGGACATTTTTAATCCTTTCACCACTGTGGAAGTTGGAGTTTTATCAAAAGTTTCTGGATGAGTTTATTTTTGTGGTAGAGCATTGGGCTAGTCATTATGGAGGATAGGTCTGAGACTATCCTGAAGAGCTGGTTTGGTTATGGCAAATTTCATCAACATGTGAATGTCATTAAAGTATTTAATTTCTCCATCATAAATGAAACTCAGTTTTTCTGGATACAGGATCCGGGGTTGAAAGTTATTTTGTTTTAGGAGATTAAAAGTCGATGACCGCCCTCTTCTGGCTTGAAAAGTTTCAGCAGAGAGATCTTCAGTCATTCTAATATTCTTTCCTTTGTAGGTAATGCATTTCTTATGTCTGGCTGCTTTCAGAATTTTGTTTTTCATATTAACACTAGTGAAGTTAATTATGATATGCCTGGGGGGATGTCTTATTCAGATTGAGTCATGCTGGGGTTCTGAAACTGTCTGCTATCTGAATTTCAGAATCTCTTGGCATGTCTGGAAAATTCTCTTTCATAATTTCATGCAGAAAGGCCTCTGTGCCTTGAGAGGCCACTTCATCACTTTCAGGATTTCAGTGAGGCAGATATTAGCCTTCTTCGAATTATCCCAGAGCTCTCTGAGAGAATGATCCATTTTTGCTCTCCATTTCTCTTCCTATTTGAGAGTCTGGGAGCATTCAAAGGCTTTATCTTCAATGTCAGAAATCCTTTCTTCTGCTTGCTCCACTATGTTGCTGAGGGATTCTACTGTATTTTTCAGATCTTTGAGGGCTGCAAATTCTTTCTTCAGTGCATCAAAATCTTTGGTGGTTTTGTCTTTAAATTTATTAAGTTCTTGAGACAACTTTTGAATTTCTCCTCGAATTTCTAATTTTGACTTTTGAATTGCTCTTCGAATTTCTAATTCCAAATTTTCTTCCATTCTATTAATCTTGTTTGCAATCCAAATTCTGAATTTGATTTCTGACATCTCAGCCAGCTGTTTATGAATGGGATCTTCAGTTACATCTACCATATTTTTCCTGGGGGAGGGGTGGTCTATTCTGGTTATTCATGTTACCAGAGTTTTACCGCTGATTCCGCCCCATGATTATTTTACACCATTTGACTTTTCCCCTGGAGCTTTGTTGAGGACCCGTACAGTGCTATGGCCTGAGAAACTGGGGACCTATTTGGTGTGGTGGGGCTAAGTGGTTCTGTCTTGTTTTCAGCTGGTCTCTGTTTGACCCTAGTGAAAAAGTTACTCTTGTTTGAGTCTCAGCTGTGGAGAAATACCAGCAATTAAGTAACCCTGCCCCCCACAGGCAACAATTGGAAAAGGAAAATCAAACCTTCATACAACCACACACCCAGGGCACCACCTGAATAGTCCTCAGGCAATTGTCTTAGTTCAAAAGGTCCAAATCAATTGTCTCAGTCAGCACCTGTGGGAGAGTTTCAAAGGTCTCTGGGAACTGGAATGCAGGGGTCTGGTGACAACTCAAATATGACTTGCTCCAGTGCTCCATAGAGTCAGGAGGACCCACCCAGCAAATAGATCAGTCTGGGAAGGTTGATGCCTCCTTCCCCACCTTGCACCTCTGTCATACCCAGTCACTGATAGCGCTGCAGGGCTGTGACCCAGTTGCCTCCAGTGAGCAGATACTCCAGGGGTTTGCACCTGCCTGAATCACAAGTAAATCTGTATCTGCTCAGCCAGGCCGCTGCTCTCTGCCTCTATCCAGTAGGGGGCTGTGAGGCCTGACAACCTTGGGCATTTGATGGAGGCTGGGGGTTGTTCTCTCAGTTCCAGTCCCACCCCTGATTGATGTTACTGACAGAACAGAACAACTTTGTGGGAATTAGTTTCTGTCCCTGCTAAATTCCTCTGTAGAAGAGAAGCTGTTTTGATTTCCCAGAACCTATGCCTCAGGCCCTGTCTTTACTCATGCTGGTTTGTATTCGCAGCACGGTTAGCTGTCAGCTCTAGCCTCCTGCCTTTCTTTGTCTATAGGCTGATGATCCTCCAGGGGCCATGTGTGTCTTAGGCTCTGTTAAGCAGTCCTCTGGGTCAGCCCCACCCTGGGAATTTCCCAGCTCTATGCGTGCATTTTCTGGTCCCTGCACTCCACCAAGGCCGGTACCACCACAGGCAAACCCTTTACTCATGGGGCCTGTGTTTCAGTCCCAGATATGTTCCACAGTGGTTGCCATCTGAGAAGATGCCCGGCCTCCTCTGGTTGCCAGGGAGACAGGGGTTGTGGCTTCAGAATATCCAGGGGTGGACCCTATTGCTGCCAAAAACAGCTGCTACTCTATGCCTCAGGGCAATGCCACTCCAGCGTGATTCCCTCTCAGCCGACTGTTGTCTCCTCACTCCTCTGCTGCAGAATCAGCACTGACCAGGTGCAGTCTAGGCCCTGTCCTCACCCCTTGAGAAATCACCCAAGAATCTGGACTCCTGGGGGACAGGCCTCCAGACCTCAGAGTGAGAGTGGAGGGGAGTGCTGGGAGCTCAGAATTCGAAACACCAAACTCATTGAGACAAAATGAGCAAATAAACAGATAGAAAGGCTGCCAGACACTCAAACCTACAGATGCACAAACAATCAGAAACACATAGACATATAGACAACAAAAACAAAAACTACAATAAAAATAATGATAATCGTAAAATAATTTTTAAAAAAGGTAAAAAACATACAAACAAAAAGAACAAACAAACAAGAAAACCTCTAAAAATCTGATGTAAGCACTCTCAGAAACCATAAGAAGGGAAGAAGAGGAAGAGAGAAGGGGGAAAAAAGTGGTGTTCATAAAAAAGTTTAAAAAGAAGAAAGAAAAAATTAAAATAGAAAAAATAAACATAAAAATATATATACAAAAATAATAAAAATTAACAATAGCTCCTCCAAGAAAATGATGAGAAAAAAAGAAAAAAAACGCACCAACCACAAAAATATTATTCTTGTATATATGTAGAAATATACATCTATATGTATGACGTGGGGATCAACTTTTGAAGGAATATATTTATTATGCAATATACTTTCTGGACAGCAGGTGGCGCTGTGAATGGTTCCCAGGCTTATACCTGATTCACAGTCTATACTATTACCATGGTAATCACCCTACCTGGCTGATTGCCATTTTGGAGTTTCTGTAAAAGTTTATTACCTAATTGTTGTGCAACCTCAGCTGCTCTGTTCCAGACAGCACTCCTATCCGACCTCCAAGCGTGGTGCAGGAGTCCACGCTTCACAAATCTTTCCACTCTACTCCCATGTTCTCCTGTAAACTCGTAACTGCAATTGGCTGTGAGGGAGGGGCTGGCTGCTGCCAGGTCTTGCTGCCAGCAGCTCCCATGGCTGTGGTGCACGGACACCTTATACTCAGCTTTTGTGGCTCAGAGTCTCACTTTTGAATCTGGAGTTTTGAGTCCAGCTACCCACCAGTTCGCCACACAGCCTGAACTGCCAGCCCACACCAATATTCCCTACCAGGAATGGTCTGGTCTATTTAATCACTCCTGTTGTTCTGGGGGAAGGCGTTCACCATTTCAGACAATTCATAAGGTCTGTTTCCCAGGTGGGATCCCTTCCCTTCAATTTTCCATTGGGTTGCTTAGCTCCTTGTGGTTCTGAATGGCTCCCCTTTCGGGTGCCAAACTCGGCTCAGGAATAAATTTTTGTCAGTTGGGTTTTGCCAGGAATTGCAAGCTGCTGTCCTCCATGAGGGAGGGGCCTGCCAGCCAGCACGGCCAAACAGGGAAAATCTCTACAACAGAGTCTGTGGTTTTAAATTATACCTCATATACAGCAAACCACCAATTTGCTGCATGTCTCCAGCTGTCTGTCCACACCAATAATCCACGCGGGGAAAAGGTCCAGACCCCCCTTCCTCTCACCTGGCGACTTAAGAGAGGTGGGCTACATGTCTGTCCCATCCGCCATCATGCTCCGTCTCTAGCTAAGATAATTTTGAAGAAGAAAAACAAAGTTGGAAGATTAATCATACCAGACATCAAGACCAGTTAGTTATACACCTTTGTCACTTGAAACAGGGTGATACTCATGCAGATATGGACAAAAAGACTTGTGAAACAGACTAGAATAGTCCCTTGTTTATATGGCCACGATATATATCAGAGATGTCATGGCAAATGGCAGAGGGGTATATATCAGTTTACTTTGCTTGCTATACCAGGTTCCCACAGACTGGGTGGCTTAAATAACAGAAATTATTTATCATAGTCTTGGAGGCTGGAAATCCAAGATCAAGGTGTCAGTAGGTTTAGTTTCTACTGAGGCATCTCTCCTCGGCTTACAAATGGCCAGCTCTCCCTGTGTCCTCACATGGCCTATCTTTCTGTGTATGCATCTGTGTCCTTAACTTTTCCATAAAAACACCAGTCCTATTGGGTAAAGGCCTCACTCCTATGATCTCATTTAATCTAAATGACCTCTTTAAAGGCTCAATCTGGCTAGGCTCCCATAGCTAAGTGGTTAGGGCACTGGCCACATGCTCCAGGGCTGGTGGATTTGAAGCCGGCCTGGGCCTGCTAAATAAACAAACAAGTAGCTGGATGTTGTGGTGGGTGCCTGTAGTTACTAGGGAGGCTGAGAATTACTAGAGAATTGCTTGAACCCAAGACTTTGAGGTTACTGTGAACTATGATGCCATGGCACCCTACTGAGGGACACAAAGTGAGATTTTGTCTCAATAAAAAAAAAAAAGGCCCAATCTACAAATATAATCACATTATAAAGTACTGCAGGTTAGAGATTTAACCTATGAACTTTAGGGGAACACAATTCAACCCCTAACATGGGAAAACTTGGACCAAACAGAGCTGGAGAAATTATATGTCTGTATGTGGGAAATAAAATCAGATTCCTGCCTATAATAGCAAGAAGAAAGAAAATCTTTCAATTTTTAGAAGAAAATATAGTAGGATATCTTTATGACCTCCAGATAGAAAAGATTGCTTTAAAATGAAAAAGCTGCATTAAAGGAAAATTTCTGTGCATCAAAAGACACTAGAACAATGTGAAAAGTGAACAAGTCAATCAAACAGACTAAATTTCTATCTGCAGGAATAAAACAAACTATAGTCCACTCATACATTGGAATCTTATACAGCAAATAAATGAACAAACTATTAATCAACATGGATAAAATCACAAAACATGATACTAAATGAAAAAAGCAATTTTCAGAGCATATAAAAAATATGATAAACATGTGTGCAAATGTTTACACATATAAAATCTATGTAAATACATAGCCATATGTATGCAAATATACCCACATCATAAAAAGAAAAATTAAAACTTTATCTTGAGAATGACAGATCCAAATTCAAGACAGCAACTACCTTTGGGAAAGGGGGTTAGTGAACAGGATCAGAGAGAGACAAGAGTGGCCTTCAGCTGTATTTGTGATAGTATTTCTTAAGTTGCTTGATAGGTACATTATATTATTCTTTAATCTTTTTTATGCCCCCAAATTCTATCATAAAGTTTTTAAGCCAGGGGCAGAGGTTCACACCTGTAATCCTACCACCCTGGGAGGCCGAGGCAAGTGGATTGCTTGAGCTCAAGAGTTCAAGAGCAGCCTGAGCGACAGGAAGACCCTATCTCTACTAAAAATAGAAAAATTAGCTGGGTGTTGTGGCAGGCGCCTAAAGTTCCACCCACTCAGAAGGCTGGGGCAAGAGGATCACTTGAGCCCAGGAGCTTTAAGGTTGCTGTAAGCTATGAGGATCCCACAGCACTCAACCCCAGGGCAACAGAGTGAGACTCTGTCTCAAAAAAAAAAAAAAAAATGTTTTGACCTTGTTGTCTCCCTGTCTAAATTCCTGTTGGGTCATGTTGTATGTAAGGTCAGACTTGACAACTTGACACAAAGTCTGATTCATTCTCTTTCTAGCTTCATTTCTCTTCCCAGACAAACTCCTCTAACCCTATGCCCTCCCTCACCACCTCCCATCATACTATATTCTACACCCCAGCTATTCTGAAACGTTCAATATGCCTCGGAATCAGTGCCCTTTATTCCACTACATCCCTAATTACCAGAAATATCCTCTCCCTGTTTCCCTTGGAAAATCTACTTTCCTCCACAATCTAGATCTAACATCATCCTTTTGTGAAGCACCTTTAAAACCCTGGACTAGAATGTATGGCTTCCTGCTCGTAAGACCATAGCATGGTCTTAGCCGACTGGAGCATTTCCAAGTCATATGGTAGTTATCTGTCTTCATGTCCCTCTCCACAAAAAGATCAATGATTAATTCCTACAGCAGGGCTCCGCAAACTATGCCCATAAGCCATATCCAGCCCACCACCTGATTTTGTTCATACTATGAGCTTAAAATGATTTTTACATTTTCAAATGGTTTTTAAAAATAAAAATAAATGTTTTAGGATGTGTGAAAAGTATATGAAATTCAAATTTCATCATCCTTAAATAATGCTTTATTGGAACATAACTATTCTTATTCATTTATGTATTATCTTTGACTGCCCAGCATGACAATAGCAGAATTGAGCACTTTCAACATGAACCAACCGTATGGCCCACAGAGCCTAAAATAGTTTCTCTCTGATCCTTTATAGAAAAACTTTGCCAACTTCTGTTTTAAAAGGTGAAGACTTTGTCTTACTGGTCTTTAATCCCAGGATCAGGATTAGTGTCTGACGTAAGACTCAGTAAATGTTTGATGAGTAAAAAAAAAAAAATGAATTAATAACTCCAATACTGATTTAATGCAGAAAACATAAATTGTGCTTTAAGGACAACTCTGTTTCTAGGACTATGATTCAGAATATTTTAACTAGTAATTCCTGAGTTTTTGTAAGTTTTTACCTCTATAAATATACTTTGGATAAGGTCCTATTTGGTAATCTGTCAATGCAAAATTAAATTCATAATTTAAATGACTCCAGGGCTACACAAATTTCTGGCACTATGCATATAGGAACAACTATTATTAACCAATGGCCATCACAGAATAGGACCAAATAATCATCTGGAGAGAAATCTGGGAAGAGTAGATGCTAGACCCTTCCTGGACTACCAATACAAATCTTCTGTGGCTACCCAAACAATCACTGGTTCAAAAGTCCACCTAGAAACATGGTAAGAATCTTAATTTTTTCAGACTTCTTGATTACTACATTCTCTACATCATTACATTACTGTATCTTGATACATACCACACTTGTCAGGAAAACTCTCATGGAGGGGGAGAAATTCAGGTTTTGAATTAAACTGCTTCCAAAGTGCCCTGAGCCATTCTGCCATCTACAATGAAAGTACACGTCATCTAGTCATCGGGCATAATCCTTCTTGTCTTGAAAGAGTGGCCAAATAACATGAGATTTTGAAACCCAAGACCTAAAAACCTAGCAACAAAAAGTACATGTGCTACGGTGAGCATGTGGGTTTTCATTTGATGAATAGGCCTATAGTTAATTACTAGTCAACAAAAACAGGCAGCCTGTTGGAAAGGAAGCTGTAAAGTTAAACAAGGATTCCATATACAAGTAGCGATATAATGACTCCAAAAATGAAGCCAAAAAAACCCAGAAAACAAGATAGGTTACAGTGATTGAACTTTCCATCTGAAATTATTTGTTCTATAGTTTTTCAACTGCCAAAGATTATACAAATATTACTCCTGAGATTGGTAATATTATCACATCTTTCTTTACAAATGGTGCTGCTCCTACAAACATAACGTTCTTCAATCACACTTAGTTTGAGAATTTGCCTAAGCAGAGATGAGAATTTGTAGCATATGCCAATGACCTACTGTGTCCTGTAATTTAGGGTCATAGAAAAGCTCTCTGGAAACAGACTCTAAGACAGAGAAGCAGGAAGTTGATTTATTTGCAAGAGCTCCCAGCAGACCCACCTAGAAGGAAATGAAAAAGGCAAGAAATGGGTAGAGGAGAAATTGTTCTGTAACACAATCACAACAGAGACCTTAGCCTGTCCTTCCTCTGCAACTGGCTGGCCCTTTGAATTTTCCCAAGTGGATATAAGAGAGTGTTATGGACTGAATTGTGCCCCGTCCCACAATTCATATGTTGAAGTCCAAATCCCTAGTACCTCAGAATGTGACTGTATCTGGAGATGGGACCCTTAAAGAGGTAAGTTAAAATGAGGTGCAATATGCCTACCACAGTATGACAGTCACAGTCCTTGCAGGAAGAGGAAGAAATACTTAAGGAGGTGATTGCACAGGGAAAAAGCCACATGAGGACAGAGGGAGAAGATGGTTGTCTGCAAGCCAAGCAGAGAGACCTTAGGAGACACCAATTCTCCCTGATCTTGAATTTCCTGATCCTGAATTTCCAACCTGTAGAAATGTGAGAAAATTCATTTTTGTTGCTTAAGCCACCCGGTCTGTGATTTGTTATGTCAACCCTAACACACTAATACAAAGGGCCAGGCCACTACTCCAGCCTGAAATCCCATCATTATAAATTCCTTTGTATCAAAGTGACCTACTCCAATTATCCACCGAAACAAAACAAAGAAAACCTATTAATTACCTTCTCTATGTTGGGCATGACACTATGCACTAACAGTACAAGATTAACATGCCCTCTTGAAGGATATAGACCAGTAATTACAACAGTGTGACAGGTGATGACATAGGGTAGAGAGTGTATCATGGAGTGCAAATGAGAGGCCCTTAATTAGACTTGGGTGGTCAGGGAGGGCTTCCTGGATGAGAAGGAGATAATCAGCCTGAGTGAGGGAAGGAATAATCAGGAATAAAGAATAGCATGTGCAAAGGTCAGGAAGCAAGAGCTGATGGTATGTTAAGCAGCAGGGGCTGAACCGTCAAGTGAGAAGGGACGAAATGGTAAGAGCAGAGACTCAGGAAATAGAGTAACCTGGCCATCAAGAAGTTTAGACCTTACCTTAGGAGCTATGAAGAGCCTTTGAGGAGTCTTAAGCAAAGGGATGAAATAAAATTTGTTTTGCCGAGCATGGCCTGGCTACAGAATGGATTAGATGGAAGACAGATTGCCAGTGGAGACTGGATTAGAGAAGACAAATAAGTAAGCAAAAGGGTCACTGCAGGGGGTCAGTTGAGGAAGGCTGGCAGCCTGTGTGAAAGAAATGGCTGTGCCAGATGTATTGCCACACCCCTTGTAATCTGAGCCATTAACTAGGAGGTAGAAATTAACAGGACTTGGTGACTGGCTGACCACCTGTGATGAGATAAAGAGCAGAGTTATCTGGAAAACAGGGTGAACTGGGTGAATGGGAGGGCCATTCTCAGAGAAAGGGGCAGTAACTCACCAAGTAACCATTACCCCATTATCTGTCATCATCTCATTCAAACCTTGTCTGTTATCATAGGTAAGTATTTGCCAAACTGCCATCCCACTGAGATACAGGCACCTTGAGGACAAGGAAATATGAAAAAATTGACTTTTCTGTTCACTGGTCATAGCGCCTCCTAGCTTGGTCTATGCTACTAGAAGAAACATAGACTCTGGGGTCAAGCAGACCTGGGTTCAAATTCCAATATCACAAGCCACTAATAAAGTGACTCTGGGGCAAATGATTTTTTTTTTTTTTTTAGTTTAGGACAGCCAGGTACTGTCCTAGGCTTGAGGATTTAGGCAGTACATTCCAATGGGGAGACAGACAATAAACTACAAACCTGTAGATAAGCTCATTTAAGACAGTGATTAGTACTATGAAGGCAACCAAACAAGGTAAGATAATAGAAAGTAGAAATGAGAAGAGGTGTTGTTTCTTTTTTTTTTTTTAAGTATGAAATTAGTTTTTATTTTTACCTCAAAATAAATGCTTAACATTTTTCCAAAATCAAAACTGAAGGTGAACACTTAGCAACAAGGGTAGAATGAAGGTGTACAGTTTTCAGCACCCCAGAAAGGTGGCTTTGTCTCATATGTGCTCCTTGAAGTACGAGAACCTAAGATGGGAAAATTCCATTCTCGGCTATAAGCAAGACTCGGGGGTTAATTCCTCCCTGCTTGCTAAAACAGCAGACACGCAGGGATTAATTCTTCCCTGCTTGCTGAAAAGGCCTTGAGAGATGATTCCCTGAGATCCTCACCAAGTCGTAGCTGGAGATTTAGCACCTGTTTGGAGCTAACCTGTTACTCTTCATTCCCTAACTTCAAATTACACAAAACTTACATTTAACCTCTTACGGAGGTGGAAGAACAGAAACAGACAGCCTGGTGTCCTTGTAGTTTATCTTCAAGTTATATGCTCCAGACTTAGAAATGACATGTAGGTGCTTTGCAACATTTATGCTGAGGAGAACATTTTTATGGCAGTCTCAATTAATGCTTTTGTTCTTTATTCTGATCTGATGAGTTTGGATATATAATACAGTGAATAAAGATGTACAATCGCTGTAGGCCTGAGCGAGCCTCAGTCTTCCCTTAATAAATCATTCCATCTGCAGTGATACCTCTGTGTCGTTGATTGGGCTGGTGGACAGCAACAGTAGAAGGATATTTTTCCCTTTTCTGGGTAAACCAGTAAGGGAGATTTCTGCTATGGCTTGGTGTCTTCCATGGGACTAGTCTTCACAAACAAAACAAAACAAAATCTCTTCCCATCTTTTATCGTCAGTTCTAGCTACCAGGACTGTGCTTAGTAAGAATAACCCTCAAACAACCCCTTCCCTGAAACACAACACAAAATAAGGGATTTAAAAAGTTGGGGAAAATCTTTTAACTCGTTCATGTAAAATCCTCTAAGGAGATTTAGTGAAGGTACTACTCAACAGCAATTGAGCCAAACTTTCTGCCTGCGAGTCAGTGTGTGAGCACAGTAGGTGAACTGATACCAGAGTCACTGGGTACCTGAGCCTTGATCACAATTCACCACAGGGATGTCTTAAAATTGAATTTCAGTTTCAGCAGATACTTCAGATTTACCTGAGCAATATCATAGACAATGTACTCGTTATATAGTAGACACATGCCATTAAAAGCGGATGAGATCCAGGTCCCCAGAAGAACCTCCACACCATCAGGCGTAGTTTTGCCCAAACCTTTGACACTGTGCTTGCCCTTGGGCAACTTGCGGATGTGTGAAGCATGCTTCAGTTCATACGTGTTTTCAAGGGCAACTTCTCCCAACAAGATCAAGTCTATTGGGTCTCCCTGAGATGTATGGCAGTAGTTGGCACTCTTGGAGACCATGTCAGCAAAATAGATCCCTTTACCAAACATAATAGCCCATCACGGGCGCTTCAGGAGGGGCTATCCATAGATCCTGGGACAAGATTCCAGCAAAGTTGGTAGTCCTGGAGTCGTGCCACAGCAACCTTCAGTTATGAAGCTGCTTAAAAGGTTTGTAGCGCTGGCTTTCCCCTTCACGCTCTATCTTAAAGATATCAACAACTTCCAAGTCATATGCATTGTGTGTGGTAGTATGAGTTTTCTTAACATATTTCCTCATGATCTCAGCTTCTTCAGAATCTCTGTCAACTACCTTAATGTTGGTTTTGAGCTTCTCATCATTGACATCAATGGGGTCCTTGCTGCTATCATTGGACCCACCCCTGAGCAGACTGTAGGCCACCTCAATGTCTAGCAGGTTGTCCAACATTTCTACCTTGGCCTGCATGCTGCCTGCATTGTTCAGGAGTAGAGGTCCCTTCATTCCAAAGTCATGGGGGATCAGGGTGTAGAAGCGATTTGACAGATCCAGAATCTAGGAGTCACTGCTCCCCTAGGACACTGCTTGCTGGACCTCACTAAGGATGGAATATGCGGCCTGAATCTGCCTCTTCCTCAGCTTCCCCAAGGGCATCTTCTGAAGGTTGATCTCATATTCCACCATGGCTTTTGTCATACTTTCCACATCAAAGATCTTTTTTTTTTGGCCAGGGCTGAGCTTGAACCTGCCACCTCTGGCATATAGGGCCAGCCCCCTACTCCTTTAAGCCACAGGCACCACTCCAAAGATCATGTTAATAAGCTCCTGTACTGGCTTGGGGAGCTTGGACTTGGTCCCTGGGTTTACTGTCAGCTTCCTCACTGCCTCTTCATCCCGGCCATAGTCAATCTCCAGAGGGTAGAACTTTTGAGGATAGTTGGTGAAATTTTTGGAGTGCCAGGCATTCCCAGTTTTTTCTTCATATAATTTCATGAAGTGCTCAATGGCATCCTCTTTGGACGGCATCTGCTCCAGTTTGTTATTACCAACCATTGTGCCCACACGACCCCAGGACCGGAATATTCAATATGCTTTCCTTGTCATCCTCAAGAAGCTGCAGCTTGTAATAGGAGTTGGTTCCTTTAACAATATCTACCAGGGCGGCGCCTGTGGCTCAGTGAGTAGGGCGCCGGCCCCATATGCCGAGGGTGGTGGGTTCAAACCCAGCCCCGGCCAAACTGCAACAAAAAAATAGCCGGGTGTTGTGGTGGGCGCCTGTAGTCCCAGCTGCTCGGGAGGCTGAGGCAAGAGAATCGCGTAAGCCCAAGAGTTAGAGGTTGCTGTGAGCCGTGTGATGCCACAGCACTCTACCGGAGGGCGGTACAGTGAGACTCTGTCTCTACAAAAAAAAAAACAATATCTACCAGGCCAAGGGTGGTGCTGAAGACCTTCCCGCCTTTTTCTAGGATGTGTGCAGAGTTCTCCAGACCAGAATCAGGATCAACAGCTGCCCCTCCTTTAAGTGGTAATTTCATTTTCTTTTCAGATTTGTTGATACCTTCCTGCTTGATGGGGCCCTTGCTTTCCTTAGAGAGTGCAGACCCTGGCTTCCCTTTTGGGACTGCTACTTCAACAAGCTCTGTGTTCACCTCTGCCCCCCCCAGGAAGACAAAATGTATGCTGAGAACAATTCTGGAAGGCTCTTGGTGGAGACAGAGACATCTTGGAGGAAATCTTCAGATACAATATGAATGTTGGCTTCTTTTACTTCTTCCACTTTCTTTTCTTTTTTTTTTTTTTTTTGTGGTTTTTGGCCGGGGCTGGGTTTGAACCCGCCACCTCCGGCATATGGGACCGGCGCCCTACTCCTTGAGCCACAGGCGCTGCCCTACTTCCTCCATTTTCTTATTCATGTTTTCTATCTCCTTTTTTGCACTGATGCACAGGGAGGCCTTGTTGGCTGTCCCTGTCAATCTTCCCCCAAGTTTTTCAATCATGGCCTTCACTTCATCGTTGTTCTGGGAGAGCTTCCCAAGAGTCAGGATCTTCATGTTAGATAAAGCCTTATGTACAGGAGCAGGGGAGTTCACAGAAGCAGGCGCTAAAGCTGTGGAGGGTAGAGGTGCTGCTGCCACTGGCGTGCTGGTTTCTGAGGGGAATATACGGTCTTGCTTTTTGACCTTCAATTTCTTTTTTTTTTTTAATTTATTTATTTTTATTGCTAGATTATAGCTGTGTACATTAGTGCAATCAAGGGGTACAATGTGCAGGTTTCATATACAATCTGAAATATTCTCATCAAACTGTTCAACATAGCCTTCATGGCATTTTCTTAGTTACTGTATGTAGGCATTTGTATTCTGCATTTAGTAAGTTTCGCCTGTACACATTCTAAGATGCACTGTAGATGTGGCCCCACCCATTACTCTCCCTCCACCAAAACCTCCCCCCTCCCTTCCCCTTCCTTGGCCCTTTCCCCATAGTCTTGTGCTATAGTTGGGTTATAGCCTTCATGTGAAAGCTATAATTTAGCTTCATAGTAGGGCTGAGTACATTGGATACATTTTCTTCCACTCCTGAGATACTTTGCTAAGAAGAATATGTTCCAGCTCCATCCATGTAAACATGAAAGAGGTAAAGTCTCCATCTTTCTTTAAGGCTGCATAATATTCCATTGTATACATGTACCACAATTTGCTAGTCCATTCGTGACCTTCGATTTCTTGAGGTAAGAGATTTCTTGAAATTCCTTTGGGGCCACCCATTCTTTCCAGCTGGGTGTCCGTGTCTTGAACATACACTTGGTCCAGTGTGGGATAAATTCCCACATGTGTGCCACTGAGGCAGGGAAAGGCGAGTTGACATGATTTTTGCTAACCCAGTAGCTGGAAGCTAGCTGCCTTCGTCAGCATATAGAGCCTATGAAGTAGGAAGTAATATTCCATTCGCAGTGACTTTATGATGCGGTTGTTAAGCCCAGATAAGGTCACAGGTTGAGAGCCTGCCTTCTGGAGATACAACCCAGACATTGACGATGTGAGAAAAACATTGTCTTAACAGCTGTCTAGCTTCAAGCTCTGTGGATAAACAGAATCCTAAAGCTTGTCTGTTAAATCTCAATAGGCACATGGAAATCCTGAGTATTATCCCCCTAAGTTTCTGATTTTTACAGATAGTTAAAGAATGTCCATAAATAATGTAAGATGGGATGTTCTGAATAGATATTGTTGATTTTTAGAATTGATGTCCTCAAGCAAAGTTAAAATTAGCTAAGAATTGTTAAGAAGGAAAATTCTTTGATTGTAGATTAATGGAGTGTACGTGACTACTTGACTATGTAAGGTGGTCCCAAATAAAGCTCATTTGCTACAGGCCAATTAGAGATGTAGCCTGTTTCTTGTTTTCTAAAACATTACAAGAGCAAGCCTGCATTCGTGGCAAAGCTGCTGTTCCCTCGCATCCTCCTTCACCACAACAGTCCAGGCAGTGATGTCTCCAGTATAGTAATAAGCATCACTCTTGAAGACCAGGTGGCCCGAGCATTCCTTGCAGAGAAGGAGAGCAGCAGATGCCATCAGCTACTTGGTCCAAAATCGCTGCCTCCCCAGAGGTGCTTGCTGCTTAGTGAAGACAAGTAGCTCTTTCAGGTCATGGGTCGAACACGCTTTCTTTAGCTCATCCTTGACGTTCCAGATCAGGTTGTTATGGGCCTTGAGGGCTTTTTCAAGCTTACCATCCTTGCCTTTTTCTTTTTTAGATTTCTTCTTGGCCACTTCACCATTCCATCTATCTCATTGCCTTTTCTCTTTCCTTCACTCTTGACTCCAGGGAGCTGCTTCCTCAAGGCTTCTTTATCCTCTGCAGTGAGGAGGCTGAAGCCCTGGAGCTGGCTCACGCTGTACTCGGGCCGGAAACTCAGCTTCCCCCTATTCTTTTTTTGTTTTGTTTTGTTTTTTTGTTTTTTGTTTTTTGTTTTTTTTTGGCCGGGGCTAGGTTTGAACCTGCCACCTCCGGCATATGGGACCGGCACCCTACTCCTTGAGCCACAGGCACCGCCCTTCCCCCTGTTCTTGACAAAGCAGTTTGGGTGGTACCAGCGATCTTCTCTGGGTGGTGGCTGTGGCTTCTCTGGGTCCAGCTGTGGCTTCTCTGGGTCCAGCATCTTCCTGGACTGGCGCATCCGGCCCTTTTCTAGCTTCTCCACACACCCTCTGCACGTGCTTCTGTTGCACTTGGATATTCTGCTGCAAAGTCTTCCAAGGTCTTCTCCGTCTTGCTGCCACCTCTGGCCTGGCCTTTGCCAGTCACTCCTCCAGCCTGTGAGGTCTTCTTGGCTTTCTGCCAGTTGTCCCACCGCAGCAGAGATCCCATCCACCTCCATGTCAGGGTGCCGGAGAGAGTGGCCCACCTTCCAGAAGCAGGAGAAATGGTACCAATGTGGGACTGCACCATCATGGCCATCTGGAGCGGGTCCTTGGGGATGCTCTCGCTGCATTTCTTCCAAGAAGCACACCGGCCCTTGGCGTACTCGACTCTGCAGAGCTTATCCGAGGACTCTGCCATCCTCACCCTAGGGACTCGTGCTGCCGCCTGGCAGCCCTGCCTGCCCACGGGCACCGGAGTGCCCAGAGCCGCCACCGCTCCCAGAGGGATTCAGAGGTGTTGCTTCTTTAAATAAGATTATCATGGAAGGCTTCTCTGAGCTGGGCACATTTTAGCTTACACTGCCTGGGGAACTATAGGCAGAAAATTGTCATATGGGGTAGAGGATACAGCAGGTGCAAAGGCCCTGAGGTTTGTACTCACTAATTGTTAGTCCTCATCTTCCTCTCTTTCTCTTATTGTGAAATGAATAAAATAATTCAAATGGCTATAAATTCAAGCTCAAGATTGCCCCCTTGGTAGCAAGAGGCCCTTTACTCTTAGTTATGTAGGTGTTGTGACAGTGGTTCTCACACTCGCCTGGCCTCTACTCCCTGAAGATTTTGTCCTAGCATGTGATGGCCTTAGACTAGTACCATTTTTATAAGCTTTCCAACTGATTCTGAAGTTTGAGAACCACTGGGTTACAGATAGGACTGTGAGTCTTGATTTTAGAATGTACTGTATTCCTTATAAAATATCCTTCCAGGGGTTCAAAATTTGATTCTTTGTCTTCTTCACAGCTCTATCTGCTGTGTTCAGAGTTAGACAAGGCCTTGCTCAATTAGGAAGCAAGTTAGCTTAGCTCCAGGATAGGGGAAGAAATGTGGCCATGTTTTTGGCACCTTTTAATTGGAGATGAATGCTAACATTTTGGAGAAAATCCAAAGAGCAATTAAGAGGAGAAAAGAGCTAGCAAAATTGTAAAACTAGTAAGTATTGTTTCCAAAAGCTGAACATACTATGCTCCATAAGGATGGGGAGAAAAATGAAGTGCCCAAAGGGAGGTTTATAAATGCCAAAAGAAATCTCTAGGGGAGAAAAGTGTTTTCATTTACAAGAAGTGTATGCTGGGGCGGTGCCTGTGGCTCAGTGAGTAGAGTGCCGGCCCCATATGCCAAGGGTGCTGGGTTCAAACCCAGCCCTGGCCAAACTCCCAACAAAAAATAGCTGGGCGTTATGGCAGGTGCCTGTAGTCCCAACTACTCGGGAGGCTGAGGCAAGAGAGTCGCCTAAATCTAGGAGTTGGAGGTTGCTGTGAACTGTGATGCCATGGCACTCTACCAAGGGTGATAAAGTGAGACTCTGTCTCTACAAAAAAGAAAAAAAGAAGAAGTGTATGCTTTTTGTTTTAAGCAGCCAAAATGTGAAGTTACAATAGAAGGAAACGTATATCAGCCATTAAGATATAATTTATGAGGGTGGTGCCTGTGGCTCAAAGGAGTAGGGCGCCAGCCCCATATACCAGAGGTAGTGGGGTCAAACCCAGCCCTGGCCAAAAACTGCAAAAAAAAAGATATAATTTATGAAATGGAAACATACCTGTTGTGTTAAGGAGACTACTCATACATTGTTTTGTGAAATAGTGTGTTTTTGAAAAGATAACAATTGTATCAAACTCCAAAACAGAGAGGAAGAGTCTGGGGGTGAGGGAGTGGAGAATCTCCCAATGAGACCAACACAGAAGGGACAAGACGGGGGAGGTTGAGGAAGACGTGGCTCTAAGGTTGATAAATGCAATGCTGCTTCCTATGCACCTGCCAGGTTGGAGCAGAGCAACTCTGAACAAGGAAGTCAATGGCAATAGTGAGAGTGTGAAAGTTAAAAGTAAAGGCCAACGTGGTGGCAGTACAGAGTCGCATGGAGTTAACAGTAGAAGGAAAGCCTCCAAGCAGTGTTGTGGGGCACTGGCAGTCAAGGGCCAACTCCATGGTAACTTGAGTGCTAAGGAGCCATGTGGGGCCAGGAAGAACAGGCTGTCATGAGGTGGCCGTCCTCATCCATATGAACACCCACCACATACTCCACGGTACACACACACTCACCTGTTCACACACATCCACATGCTCAAACACACACACGCACAGTCACAGAGACACACACACTCTCACATATATTCAGCCAGAAGGAGGAATTTTAAGGAGTTGCTGGTGACTCTGCTAGGTGGACTTCTCGGAGCCTTAAAATCATCATTTGTCCCTGTTTTTCTGTAACTATTTTTAATATTCAAGCAAAAGGCCAAGGAAATACCTGGTATTGTATAATATAATTTACCCCTTAAGGGAAGAAAATTAGTGACCCAATCAGAAATGTATCATCTTGACCAGGCCGGGTGTCTCATGCCTGTAATCTTAGCATTCTGGGAGGCCTAGGTGGACCAAAACCCTCCCCTACACACAAACATTTCCTCCACTAAAAGTAGAAAAATTAGCTGGGCATAGTTGTGTGTGCTTGTAGTCTCAGCTACTCAGGAGGCTGAGGCAGAAGGATCACTTGAGCCCAGAAGTTTGAGATTGCTGTGAACTAGGCTGAGGCCACACATTTAGTCCAGGCAACAGAGTGAGACACAGTCTAAAAAAAAAGAAGAAATGTTATCATCTCAATTTTAATTCATCTCTAACTTACCAGGATCTAAAACCTTTCTTTCTCTTTTCTTTTTTTTTTTAGACACAGTTTCACTTTGTCACCTTTGGCAGAGTGCCATAGCGTCATACCTCACAGCAACCTCAAACTCTTGGGCTCAAGCGATCCTCTTGCCTCAGACTCCCAAGTAGCTGGGACTACAAGCGCCTTCCAAAATGCCCAGCTATATTTTTAGAGTTGGAGTTTTGCTGTTGCTCAGGTTGGTCTTGAAACTCATGTGCTCAAAGCTTCTCACCTTAGCCTCCCAGAGTGCTAAGATTACAGGTGTGAGCCACCGCAACTGGCCCTAAAACCTTTGTCTTTAAAAGTCTCTTGTACTCAAGCCAAACCTCCACATCTACCTTATAGAGTGAATAAAAGTCTGTGCTATTGGTGCAAAGGTCCTTCTGTAGCTGTGATGAAGGAAGAGGTAGCCAGGGCTTAAGCTACCCCAGGAGTAAGACACAGATCTAATCCTGTTTTAACTCTGTATATAACAGCAAGATTTAAAAAATAATCTATTTTTCTCACTGTACATCCTTCTGTGAATTTAAGATTAAGATGTGAATAATACCCTAACTATAAGAACTATCTATGAAGGAACTCTATGTATCATTTTCTGGGAATCTCTGCCCTCCTTGAGTTTATATTCTACTGGGATGGGGAGGAGGAGGAAAGAGATAAAAATCATATGGATAAGAAAAATATACAAAATGCCAGACGGGGATAAGTTCTATAATAAAAAAAATAATAAGTTAAGAGAGGGATCCAGAGTGATTGGGCAGAAGGGAGGAGGAAAAGGTGTAGTTTTCAATAATGTAACAGGGATGATGTTCACCCATCTTAGGAAAAACAGGTCTGTAGTTTATTTAATACTAGGTTGACAATTCCTTCCTTTCAGTACTTAAAACATATTATCATCATTGACTTCTTAACATTCAAGGAAAACAGTATCCTTCCATGACTCTTGAGAAACCACTGAGCAGATCCACAGTAGCAGTTATTGGTCCTTAGCACAAGAGGTTGTATATTCCAACACCAGTAAGGAGAGCAACATTTCCTGAAGTTTCCTAGGAAACTGGAAAATTGGCTTGCAGTTTTGTCAGGAGTGATGACATGCACATGGCATTTAGGAGAGCCAACATCTGGGCAAGAAGCATGGAGGCTTCAGCCTGGCTCTCATTCTGAAGATAGTTAACTGGAATATGTATCCCCCCTTTATTGTCTGAGATTTACTTACAGTCTTTCTCTATCCTTAGATACTAATGGAGTGTCTAAAAACCATATATAGTTGTATTTTTTTAATCCAGTTTGAAGACCGTTAAAGTGTTAGAGGTTAGTCCATTTACATTTATTGTGATTTCTGATATATTTCAATTATTTCCACCACATTATTTGGCACTTTATGTTTACTCTGCTATCTGGGTGTTTGTGTGTGTGTGTGTGTGTGTGTGTGTCTGTGCTATATGCATGTCTTCCTCTTTTGTCTTTGGAGATGGAGTTTTTTTTTACCAATTAATTTTTCCCCTTTGACTTGAAAACAGAAACATTCTATAGTCATATGCCCCATGATGACATTTTGGTCAATGATGAACTGCATATAACAATGAATTCTTAATATTATAATGGAGGTAAAAACTTCCTTTTGCCCAGTGACATTATAGCTGACATAGTATTTTTTTTATTTTTTATAAATTTAGGGTAGGCTAAGTATACATAAAGCATTCATAAAGTCTAAAGTAGTGTACAGTAATGTCCTAGGGCTTCACATTCACTCACCTCATCACTCACTTACTGACTCACCCAGAACAACTTTCAGTCCTGTAAGCTCCGTTCATAGTAAATGCCATATACAGGGATACCATTTTTTACCTTTTATACTATATTTTTACTGTAGCTTTTCTATGTTTAGGTACATAAATCCTTACTATTGTGTTACAGTTCAGTATCCAGTACAGCAACTTACTATACCCTTGGAGCAATAGGCTATAGCATAGATATATTATAGGCTATATCATATAGGTTTCCATAAATATGCTTTGTGATATTGACACAATAACAAAATTGCATAGTGAAACATTTCTCAGAATATATCTTTGTTCTCAAGTGACAACAAGTATTTCTATTCTTTGGTGGTTACCCTTAAAGTAGTAATATGCATAAAATCAAATTTAGTATTTTTATTCTTCTATCAAGGCAAAACTCACCATGCTTTCACCTTCCTTCTATGTGCTATGTAAATGATGTTCTGCCATTTTTCTCTATTTTGTTAAATCACAGAAATTACTATTATTTACTTATAAGACCAATACATAGATCACTATGAACGTTTTGAGACAAACTATGGTCCATTATTTCACATCCAAGAAATATAGTCAACAGCATCTTTTCTGAATGGCCTGTGCAAGTTTCAACTTGCTCAGCTTATCTATATTGCTGGAAGGGCTTCATTTTTTTCCATATGTGCAGATTTTACATTTCTTGATTTTTGTATCTCAAAACTTTCGTAATGACCCATGTATTAAATGTTTTTTATTCACTACTGTCTTTGTACCTAGCTTTTCCTTCTGAGGTTGGTTTTCAACTTCTTGAGGTAAATCTTTTAGAAATTTCTTTAGTGAGGATCTGTTGGTGAAAAATTCAGCTTTTATTTAGCAGAATTATCTATATTTCAGCCTTTTATTGAAACAGTTTTGCTAGGTATACAATTCTAAATTGACAATTATTTTCCTTCAGCACTCTAAATATATTGTCTACTTCTCTTCTAGTTTCCATTTTCCTCTTTGATACTTCCACTGACAATATAGTATTTCCTTTGCTGGGTAATACATTTTTAAGAATTTTTCTTTATCTTTGATGCTTTGAAATTTTATTACCATATGTCTAACTGCAGATCTCCTTTTATTTAACGTTGCCAGAAATTCGTCTTTCCAAAGAACAGATTTTAACTTTGCTGATGTTCACTCTTGTTTTTTCATTTTCCATTTCATTACTTTTCTGCTCTTTATTATGTCCTTCCTAAATTTTTACCTTTTCCTTTTAACACTAAAAATTTCTTATGAAACACCTCTTTGGTTATATCCTTTAAGTTTTGATGTGTAGTATAATTATTATTCTATTTATAATATTTTTGAATTTTCAGTTTGCTTTCTCCTTTTAATCCACTGGGTATTTAGCAACGTGTTTTTCAATTTCCAAACATGTGGCATCTTTATCTTTTTCTTATTGATTTCTACCTTAATTGAACTATGGTCAAAATATATGTTTTAAATTTTTTGAAATGGGTTTTATGGCTTATTCATAGTCTCTTTTTGTATATGTTCCATGAATACCTATAAAAATACATGTATTACTGGGCAGCGCCTGTGGCTCAAAGGAGTAGGGTGCTGGCCTCATATGCCCCAGCCCTGGCCAAAAACTGCAAAGAAAGAAAACAAAACAAAACATATATTACCCTACTTTTGGCTGCAGGTTTTTATAATATGTCATATTATAGTAGTGTTGGTGTTAGCATTGTTGCAATCTTTCATGTTCTTATTTATTTAGCATTTTTTAATCTTCAATAATTGGGAAAAGTGTGTTTAAAATTTTCACTATGAGGGTGGATTTGTCTATTTCTCCTAATGGTTCTGTCCATTTTCCTTGGAATGGAACAAGGCTCTTTTTAATAAGTGCATGCAAATATTATTTCTTCCTGGTAATTTAACCTTTCGTCATTATGAAATGACCCTCTTTATGTCTCGTTGTGCGTTCTGCCCCAAGGTAGGGTGTTTCTGGTGTTAACATAGAATCCAGCCTCTACTGATGGGCACTAAGTATTGGAAGATTTTTCGTTTGTGTGACAAAGGATTACACAATAGTCATCGTCTAGCGTTGGTCCCTGAACCGGTTCTATTTCAGGTTTCTCGGGATTCGGGATTCTCTGAATTCAGGGTTCTCAGCTCAAACAGATCAGACGTGGAGCAGTTTTTCCTCCTCTTGGTAACCGGTAAGGATTTCGCTTTGTGGAACTCCGCCCACTCTCGCCCTCGAAGCTCCAGGAGCTGGGAAGGGAAGAAAATTGAAATCTAGTAATTTAGCGTTGCATTCCTTCCAGGTTGTTTCAGCCCAGGTGAGTATGTTGTTGTCTCATCCAGCAGTAAACATTTGTCGTGCTAAGTGTCACTGACTTCTGTCGCCGTCCACGTGGGGGCTCCTACTCACAGCAGTGCAGGGTGCCGGGCCCCTACCCTCTTGCCCTGCGCCCTCCGCCTCCCGGCTCCTCACTTCGCCTAATTTTAGGTCCTTTCCTTGCAGAGCCGCTGGGGACCTCTGGCGGCGGCGCCTGCCTGCCGTGTCGTGTGATACATGGGAGGCTTCTTGTGCCTAGTGCCATTTGCCCCGCGTCCTCGCTCCCCATGAACAGGACACACTTCCACCTTGTTCGGTAGCACTGGAGCCCACAGTCTCTGCAGAGACCCTGACCTACGCACAAAGTGGAAATTCTCCGCGGAAACCAGAGAGGAGTAATCTGGGCTCGTCTTGCCCTCCGAAGCCGCGAAGCCCTTGCCAAGTCCCTCCCCATCACGCCGCGTGCTCCCCGGGCAGCTTGGCAATCGGCTCTCTGGGGCCTTGGAAGTGAGAGCTCCTCTTGAATTCTCTGGGCTACTTCTGTGGGGGGGTGGGGAAGAATCATTAACCCCTTGCATGGGAAGGGAGAGACAGGTGAAACCCTCTGTTCACAGGAAAACGCATTAACTCTGTTCCGCTGCAAAAGAAAACCCACCTGCTCTCTCCTCCACCTCGCTTGTGCTCGGGTTGCACTCTCTCCCTTTTCTCCCCCCTAGCCCCCGCCACACACACCAAGGAAAAGAAGAGCAAACGGGTTTTCAACTTTGAACAAACAATGGACGAGGCCACTGTATTTGTCTGCTAGGGCTGCTATAACAGACCACACACGTAGGAGGATAGAAGTCCAAGATAAAGGTGTTAGCGGGGTTGGTTTCTTCTAAGACCTCTTTCCCCGGCTTGCAGGTGGCCTCCTTCTTGCTGTGTCCTCATAAGGTCTTTTCTCGGTGCCCCAGGACCCCTGGTGTCTCTGTCTCTTATAAGGCCACCAATCATATTGGAACAGGGATCACAATGGCCTTATTTTACCCCAATCGCCTCTGTAGAAAGACTGTGTCCCTGAATATGGTTATATTCTGAAGTCCTGGGTTTGGGGACTTCAACATCTGAACTGGGAGGGGGACACAATTCAGCCCATAACGGTCATGCTGGTGCCTAACTGTTGGTGATCTAGGAAGGACAGATGTGGGATGGGAAGGAGAGGAAGTTTAAATTTTAGGTTGTTGCTGGAGTTAAGACACAACATCCTTCTGTTACCCACATTTAAGCCTCCTCCTTCACGAATACTGATATGAAGTTCTAGCTTAACTGCCTCAACTGAGTGACCATAAACTTGTTCCCAGTTATTGAGCTCTGGTAAAACAAAATGTGGGGTCTGTTGGGGGAGGAGTAAACCTTACCTATATGGTAGAAATTGCTTCTACTCATGCAAAGATAGTGAGCCACAAAGGCACAAGGATAAAAAGTCCCTGGAATCACCCCCACTAGAAACAAAGAAAAAAAAAAAAGAAGGCTGGAGCCAATGTCGCTGGAGCTGGCTGAGTCCCAAGACCTCCAAGACCTCACCTTGGATGGTGCCACCATATTGAATAGCTTTCCTGCTCTACTTTAAGGCTCCCTGATAAGCATGGATGAGAATTGTAGATGGGTTTGTTCCAAGGAAGCATTTCAGCCCGGATAGCTAACAACTTTAACTGCTCCCTGCTCCCACTCCCCGCCAACTCCAGTCATCTCTCCAGAGTGAGATGACTTTGCTACTTTTTTTATTTTTTATTTTTTTGGAGACAGAGTTTCACTATGTCGCCCTCGGTAGAGTGCCATGGCTGGCGTCACAGCTCACAGCAACCTCAACCTCTTGGACTCAAGTGATTCTCTTGCCTCAGCCTCCCAGGTAGCTGGGACTACAGGCAACCTCCACAACGCCCAGCTATTTTGTAGTTATCATTGTTATTTAGCAGGGCTGGGTTGGGTTCGAACCCACCAGCCCCTGTGCATGTCGCCGGCGCCCTAACCACTGAGCTATGGGCACTGTGCCTTCTTTGCTACTTTTTACTTCTTGTGGAACTTCTGGAGCAAAACAGAAATAGGCAGCTTTTCTTCATACCTATTGCAGCAGCATAATTGAAGAGTCTTTGTTGTCCCATTTACCCTGATTGAGTCTATTA
Organism: Nycticebus coucang; assembly: GCF_027406575.1. Lineage (NCBI taxonomy): Eukaryota > Metazoa > Chordata > Mammalia > Primates > Lorisidae > Nycticebus > Nycticebus coucang. The sequence goes on from NC_069788.1 coordinate 65,643,656, forward strand.
AGGCACAATAAATGGCTGTGATGAGCCTATTTTATGTGATCCCAATGAACCTCTGCATAGTGATGCATTTTCTAGCTCAATATATCTTGTGTCCTGTTTCTGTAACCACTGCTAAGACTCACTAGCTTCTTTTACCCAGAGGCTCTCCCAGGCAACGGAACCAAGTAATTGAGGAATCCATTCTCAAATTCTTATACCATTACAGAGAAGGGGTGTTTCATACCCATTAAGATGGCTACTGTCAAAAAAACACCAGATAATAGTAAGCATTGGGAAGATGTAGAAAAATTCGGATCCTTCTGCACTGTGAGTGGGAATGTAAAATGGAGTGACCACTATGGAAAACAGTATGACAGTTCCTCATACTGTTAAAAATAGAATTCTCATATGACCTGGGAATTCTACTTGTGGGCATACATCTAAAAGTATTAAAAGCAGGGTCTCAACAGGAAATTTACATATCTCTGTTCATAGTAGCATTTATTCACCACAGCCAAAAGCTGGAAGTAACCCAGTGTCCATCAACAAATGAATAGGTAAACCAAATGTGGTATATGTGTATATATACAAAGGAATATTATTATTATTATTTTTTTATTTTTTTTGTAGAGACAGAGTTTCACTTTATTGCCCTCGGTAGAGTGCCGTGGCCTCACACAGCTCACAGCAACCTCCAACTCCTGGGCTTAGGCAATTCTCCTGCCTCAGTCTCCCGAGTAGCTGGGACTACAGGCGCCCGCCACAACGCCCGGCTATTTTTTTGTTGCAGTTTGGCCGGGGCTGGGTTTGAACCCGCCACCCTCGGTATATGGGGCCGGTGCCCTGCTCACTGAGCCACAGGTGCCGCCCTACAAAGGAGTATTATTAATATTTGGCTTTAAAAAGGAAGGAAATTCTGACACATACTACAACAGCTGAACCCCAAGGGCATCCTATTATGTGAACAGGTCACAGAAAAGACAAATAAAACAGTTACATAGGATAGTCTATAGATCTAACGTGCAACTAGATCGTTGGGGACTAGAGTTAATAATACTGTAATCCTAGCACTCTGGGAGGCCAAGGCAGGTGGATTGCCTGAGCTCAGGAGTTATAAACCATCCTGAGCAAGAGTGAGATCTGGTCTCCGCTAAACCTAGAAAACTAGCCAGGCGTTGTGCAGTCCTAGCTACTTGGAAGGCTAAGGAAGAAGGGTCACCTGAGCCCAGGAGTTTGAGGTTGCTGTAAACTATGATGATGCCATGGCACCTTACCCAGGGTGACAGAGTGAGACTCTGTCAGAAAGAAAGAAAGAGATAGAGAGAGAGAGGGAGAGAGAGAGAGAGAAAAGGGAGGGAAGGAAGGAAGGAAGGAGAGAGAAAGAGAGAGAGAGGAAGGTGGGAGAGGAAGGGAGGGAGGAAGGAAGGGAGGGAGGGAGGGAGGAAGGAAGGAAGGAAGGAAGACAACTGTAAGTTTCTTTTTTTGTTTGTTTTTTTGTAGAGACCGAGTTTCACTTTATGGCCCTCGGTACAGTGTCATGGCATCACACAGCTCACAGCAACCTCTGACTCCTGGGTTTAAGCGATTCTCTTGCCTCAGCCTCCCAAGCAGCTGGGACTACAGGCGCCCGCCACAACACCCGGCTATTTTTTTGTTGCAGTTTGGCCAGGGCCGGGTTTGAGGGTTTGAACCCGCCACCCTCGGTATATGGGACCAGCACCCTACCGACTGAGCCACAGGTGCCGCCCACAACTGTAAGTTTTAATAGAAGTCATAAAAACAAGCAAATAAGGTATGTGTTGAAAGAGAACTTAGACATTATCTCATCTCATTTTATAGGTGAGAAAGCTCAGACCCAGAGATGTTAAGAAATGAGCTCAAGGTATCACAGGGGAATAATAGTACAATTGGTATATAGTATAAATTGCATTGATTCTGATTCCAGGTCCAGTGATCTTTCCAATATACCACATACTCAATATTTCAAACATAATAAAGGAGCATATTATTTAGATGACTGATAGAGATATTAATAACTATAGCATTTATTACTGAATGCTTACTGTTAGCTCTAGTGCTTTATCCACACAATTTCATTTATTAATAATTCTCAGTGCTGTGCAGTAGGTACTGTTACTACTCCTATTTTGCAGATGGGAAAACTGAGGCACAAAAAAGATTGGATAGCCAGCCCAGTCGTAGGGCTGGTAAGTGGCAGAAGTGGGTCTCAAACTCCACCAATGTGGCTCTAGAATTTGCGATTTTGATCCTCATATTCAAGTGAAAATTCATCACCTGACTTCTCAGTTTTTTATATTTATATCTTCACCTGCATTACCAAAGTCATCATCTTTGAGAGAACTGAAAATTTTTGAAGTATAATTATCTTCTCCAATTTCACAGGGAGCTACGACACTGATGCTGTTTTGCTGGGGAAAGGCCAAAGCTGAACTGCTGTAACAGATGGTACTGTGTCTTACCGCCAGCTCTATGATGGCAATTCTGGCCAGTCACATCCTCCAGCTGGGAAAAGGTCTGGTGCCCTTTCTTCTTCCTTCTTCCCACAGACTTCAACCATTCCTGAAGTTCATTAGAAAAGAGGCCTCATTTAAAACCTACTTCATGTCTGATATCTACAATGGCCACTTCCCGGAGATCTCCTGTGGTGAACAATTGCCAAAAATGGCATGTTACTAAGACAAAATATAGTCAAGTTTGAAAAGAAAAGTGCTTTCCAAGATCACTGGTATGAAATAATTATATTTATATGACCACTTTATATCCACATTGATTATATTCTCAAAGCACGATCATTATTTCAGGTTCCATATAGTTCCTTAAATTATGCCTCTGAAGTAGAAAATACACAAATATCTCTGGTCTATTCTAGGCATATATTGAGGGGGGGGGAAAGCACCAGCAAAGTATAACTATTCTTTGTGAAACCATATTCCAAGCCACTAAAAGAATGCAACTATGCTACACATAATAGAAATGGTAACGATCAAGGGGAAAAAACTGAATATATATGAAAAGAAAAATTCCATTTATCTCCAAATAAACGTCCAATGCAATATAGAAAAAAAGTCACTATGCTAATCAAGGAGATGTCCTCAGTCTAAAAAGTATAACATTGTAGAAGTTAGGATCACAAAACAACAAATGAAGCTTCATTCTAGTTCTTATCTATTTATCTATTTATTTATTTTACTTTTTTGAGGTAGGTTCTTACTTCATTGTCCAGGCAGGAGTGCAGTGGCACCATCATAGCTCACTGCAACCTCTAATACCTGGGCTCAGCCTTCCCACCCTCCCACCTCGGCCTTCAAGGAGCTGGGACTACAAGTGCATGCTACCATACCCACCTAATTTTTTATTTTTTATGTTTTGTACAGACAGAGTCTTGCTATGTAGCTCAAGCCTGTCTCAAATTCCTGGGCCCGAGCAATTCTTCTACCTGGGCCTCCCAGAGTGCTAGGATTGCAAACATGAGCCACAGTGACCAGCCTATTCTAGTTTTAAATAAGAATTTCATGGTGAATAAAATTCTCCACCTCCTTCTACAAAAACAGTGTTGATGAATTAACATTTTTGCTTTTAAAAAATACTATTGAGTGAGCCATCCAACTACAGTAGAACCTCTGTAAGTTGACCACCCCCAAGGGACTGTGACCAGCTGGTCAACACACAGACGTGGTCAACATAAGAAACTAGGCCTGCTATAATGATACATACATGTGGTGCATGTCTGGTTTATAAAACTTAGGTCAACTTAAAGAGGTGTTCAGTGTAGGGAAGTGGTCAACTATGGAGGTTCTACTGTATTTTGCTTAAACGTGTTTGTGTTGTTTCGTCATAACATTGAGTCACAAATATGAAAAAGGAGTCACAAATATGGAAAATATGTATAAGGAGGGTGTTCAGAATGATAAAGTAGTGGTAATAATAGAAGAAAAGCCTTTTGTTAAAACCAAAAACTAGCTAGAATCAAATATTGGATTACAGTTGTTCAGCTGTGTACTTAGAAAAGCAGTACCTGGGCGGTGCCTGTGGCTCAAGGAGTAGGGTGCCGGTCCCATATGCCGGAGGTGGCGGGTTCAAACCTAGCCCCGGCAAAAAAAAAAAAAAGAAAAGCAGTACCTGTACAGTGAAATGCCTTTAGGAAACATCCTTTCTTAAAAATTGTTATTCTGGGGGCGGCGCCTGTGTCTCAGTCGGTAGGGCGCTGGCCCCATATACCGAGGGTGGCGGGTTCAAACCCAGCTCCGGCCAAACTACAACCAAAAAATAGCCGGGCGTTGTGGCGGGCGCCTGTAGTCCCAGCTACTTGGGAGGCTGAGGCAAGAGAATCGCTTAAGCCCAGGAGTTGGAGGTTGCTGTGAGCTGTGTGAGGCCACGGCACTCTACCAAGGGCCATATAGTGAGACTGTCTCGAGAAAAAAAAAAAAAATTGTTATTCTTCTCACAGTAAAGCAATTACAATTGTGTGCGATTTTGAGGCTCATCTGTTTCTCATCTTACTGCCTTGTAAAACAGAGGTCGTGAGAATATGAACTTGTCCCCATGTGGGACTTTTAGATATGGGTGGTCATTCGGTCTAGAGTTCTGTAAGATGAAATTTTATAGATTGTGAAACTTAATATTAAATTTTTAGCTTCTAAATTAATATCGTAGTATGCATTTACCATGTCTTTCGTTTTCTGTATTCTGATGCTTAGATCTCTTGGACCCTTGCTGCTGCTGAATGGACTGGTCCATCCCAAGGTTAGCCAGTTCCTAGGTATAATAAATGATTCACTTTTGAGCACACTTTTTAAATGTCAACAACCAATCCAAAGCCCACATGCCAACCACTTCTTTTATGGAGCTCTTACATTCCAGGCCACTCTCTACCTGTCCTAATAACCCCAGAACCAAGTACCAGACACTAGTGCCTGTGCCCCAGAGCCCACAGAAATTATTCACACCAGCCCCTGCCTCGCCTGTTTCTTTCTTCAGAAACCACAATAAAGGCTAGTGGTAATGGCTCACCACTGTAATCCTAGCACTCTGGGAAGCCATCATGGGTGGATTAATTGAGCTCAACAGTCAAGAGCAGCCTGAACAAGAGACCCTGTCTCTACTAAATAGAAAACCTAGCTGGGACATCATGGTGGGTGCCTGTATTCCCAGCTACTGGGGAGGCTGAGCCAAGAGGATAGATAACTTGAGCCCAGGAGTTTGAGGTTGCTTTGAGCTATGATGGCACAGCACTCTACCCAGAAGCACAGAGCGAGACTCTATCTAAAAAGAAAGAAAAGTAGGCTGAGGCGGGTGGATTGCCTGAGTTCATAAGTTCCTGAGCAAGAATGAAACCCCATCTCTAAAAATAGCCAGGTGTTGTGTCAGGCGCCTATAGTCCCAGCTACATGGGAAGCTGAGACAAGAGAATTGCTTGAGCCCAAGAGTTTAAGGTTGCTGTGAGCTATGACACTATTGCACCCTACAGAGGGCAACAAAGTGAAACTCTGTCTCAAAAAAAAAAGAAAGAAAAGAAACCACAGCAACGGTTCCTGCCCACGTGCCTTCCTTTCCGTCTGCATATTAACTGATCCTCCTGTTTCCCTGTGGGGTGTGGCATGTCTCTGTCTCTTAGGAACTGTGAGTAACAAACTATCCTATCAATGAAGTCATCACCCATCTTTTGGCTTCATCATGCCTCAAATTTTCTATTAATACATTGCATCTCAAAACATAGAATATGTTTTGAATAGCAATGTTTTCAATGTAGTATTTGTCATACATAGTCAATGTCATAATGTAGTCATTGTCAATTCTTACCTTAATCTATTATTAGAAAAGATATCTCTAGATTATAGGCCTCTAGAATGCACTGTCTGAATTGCTGCCACACACACAAGCCACAAGAAAAAAATTAGGAGACTGAGTTACAACAATCTGTGTTTAGCTACTTTATCAGTTCCATGGCCATCACCACAGTAATGCCACTACCACCTACACTGCCATGCATAATGTTTTTCATTGCTCCTGTGTCGAAGCTAATACACTTTCTCTAGGGTTAGAAATCTGGATATCAAGAGTTATAGACAGAATTATTTTCAACTTGTCTCTGAAAAGCCACAACTGTCACCCCTCTACCCTATAGCATGGCCAACAGTAAACTGCACTGACACAGCTACCGCACTGCATTGGGTACAGGGGCTCTAAGGGTTGACTGAGACACCACTGACCACAGGCAAATCTGAAAGACATTCAAATCTGTGAATAGCCATGGCAAACACTTCACCTGTCAGGGTAACAGTGCACATATAGATAGATAAATTCTCATAAGAAAGAAACAGGGAGAAGTGAACATGGAGGAAAGGAAGTAAGAAGAATAATGAGGATTTGGGGAAGGGGCAAGCAAGGAAGTGTATATCCCAAGGAAGCCTTGGATAGTGAACGAAAATCAGGGTTTCATCACTCTGATACTTTAACTTCTAAACTTTAATTCAATATGAAATTCACTGATGACTATGATGAAAAATTATATGTAGTAAAAAGTGATGTTTTCAAGCACATGGTAACACTGTGGAAGAAGACAGACGTATCAGTGAAACAGAACAGAAAATCTAGGAATAACCCCCAAGTTTTTGTGGGATTTTGACATATGACATGCATTTCAAAGCAGTGGTGTATAAAATAACTGGCATTAAGGTAACTGGCCAGCCGTCTAGTAAAAAAAAAATTGATTGAATTTCTACCTTACTCTTTTAAAAAAAATCCAAATGAATCAAAGAATTAAACATTCAAAATGAAAATGCTAAAAGAAAATGTGAATGAACATGCTTATACTCTAAGGCCTTTCTAAGCTTAAGACAAAACCCAATATCCATAAGGGAGAAGACTGACCAAAGTCACTACAGAAAATATAAATTTTATTCATCAAAACCACCATAAATAAATAATAAGCTATAAAAACACTTATAATATGCAGGATAAACAGTGGATTTATTTTAATATACAAAGAGCTCTTGCAATTCAAGAACAAAAAAGACTTATGCCAACAAAATATGATGCAATCAAACCTCTGAAAATGAAAATGTCAAAAAATCTGAGAATTAATATAATCCTTTACCATCAATTACAAGTATGTCTGTAGTTCTTATAAATACTGACAAAACAAGAAAGAAATTTACATTTTAGTTTAAATAACACAAATACACAATCCAAAAAAAGAAAACTCTGAAGAATCTTCAAATAGGAAAACTTACATAGTGGCCAATAGAAAACAAATTACACTACTGAATAATTTAAGATTTAGAAATATCTCGTAGTGAAAATAATTTTGAGTTTTTCACAAGTACAAAACAATGTACTGTGAAATAATAATCACAGATTTAAAGAAGTATTTCAAAAAATATTAAATATTTCAGAAATATATTACTTTACTACAATTAATCTGGGTTTTTTATTTTTATTTTTTTTTAAATCTGGGTTTTTTAATAACAGGCAATGATCATAATCATACACTGAGTACATTTTTCTACACTGGGAGCTTTCCAGATTGTTTTTTCCCATCAAACGAACCTGGAATAAAAGTATCAGTGACTATTTCAGACCATATCATCTCTCTTCAGATTTCCAAAAACTCCTTCCCAGATGCTAACTCTCTGAAATTATGTTATTTCTCATCTTACTGAGCAAACAGAAAAATCAAAAAACATCCTCTTGCTTTCCCTCTAAGCAACTGACTTGAGTCACCAAGTACATTCCCTCCCCTGCTGCAAATGAACTGCCAAAGGGTAGCATTTCCTCCTGCACACCAGGTGGCCCCGCTCCCTTACTCAAGATTATCATTCCAGCATTTGTCCTTTCTTGCTGCTGCAGCTATACCGTTTCTCTTTCAGGAGAATCATTCTCATTAAGATACAAACATTAATAAAACTGTTTTCATCACACTCCCCCTAGGTGAGTGGCTCTTTTACAAATGGAACTTTATCCTGGAAGTGAGAATAAAGTAATCTAAAAATGTGTACCCTCATATTAATTTGAAATAAAAAATAAATTTAAAAAATTTAGGCCAAGTAAGGTGGCTCATGCCTATAATCCTAACACTTTCAGAGGCCAAGGCAGGAGGATCACTTGTGGCCAGGTGTTAGAGACCAGCTTGAGCAAGAGCAAGACCCCATCTCAACATAAAATAGAAAAATAAGCCTGGTGTGGTGGTGCACACCTGTAGCCCCAGCTACTCAGGAGGATCACTTGAACCCAGAAGTTTGAGGTTGCTGTGAGTATAATGATGCCATGGCATTCTAACCTGGGCAACAGAGTGTGATCCTCTTTCAAAAAAAAAGAGAACAATTTCCTAGGCTTCTCTTGATCCCACTTACCTCTCCAACTTCCATCTCATTTCTCTGCCCCCAACAACAAACTCTTTGAAAGTGTTGCAATCTTTGGTACCTCCAAGTTTTTGCTGCCCATTCTTTTGAAACCCACTCATCTGCCAATCCCCCAAAAGGAGCTCTTGTCAACCTCACTAATGATGTCCATGCTGCTAAATACAACTTAAATTCCGGTCCTCATCTTACTTATCTTTCCACGTTATTTGACCCTGTTGACTTCTCCCTCCTTGACAAACTTTCTTCACTAGGGTTCCTGCGCACTGCTTCCTCCTGGTTCTCCATCTGCCTCAGGGCAGAGCTCTCTCCCTCAGGGAGATTCTTCTAATCTCTGCTGGATGCTCCAGGGTGAACCTTAAACTTCTCTTCTCTATTTGAACTCACTCCCTTGGTCTTCTCCTCCAAGTTCATGACCTTAAAAGGCATATATGCTGTTAGTGCAGGCCTGTTTCCCTTGAATAACAAACTCATATCTGCCTGCCTACCCAGCACCTCCACTTGATTTCACCCCAAATTCAATATATCTAGAAAAAAACTACCATCTCCACCCTCCTTCCAAATCTGCTCTTCTCACAGTCAGCCCCATCTCAAAAAAAAGTAACTCTATTCTAGTTTTCTAACCTTAGTTAGAGTCATCCTTGAGTTCTTTCTCTCACATCATCCACTCAAACAAAGCCAACTGCAAACATTCTACTATCAAAATACCTTCAAACTCTAATTCTCAGCACATCTACTCTAATTCGAAGAAGGCTAATATCAGCCTCATTGGAAAGTGACTAAGTGGACTCACAAGGCACGGAGGCCCTACTCCATGAAATTATGAAACAGAATTTTCCAGACATGCCAAGAGATTCTGAAATTCAGACAGCAGACAGTTTCAGAACCCCAGCATGACTCAATCCGAATAAGACATCCCCCAGGCATATCATAATTAACTTCACTAAAGTTAATATGAAGGAGAAAATTCTGAAAGCAGCCAGATGTAAGAAATCCATTACCAACAAAGGGAAGAATATTAGAATGACTGCAGATCTCTCTGCTGAAACTTTTCAAGCCAGAAGAGGGTGGTCATCCACTTTTAATCTCCTAAAGCAAAATAACTGTCAACCCTGGATCCTGTATCCAGCTACTCTGAGTTTCATTTATGATGGAGAAATTGAATACTTTAATGACATTCATATGTTGAAGAAATTTGCCATAACCAAACCAGCTCTTCAGGATCTTTTCAGACATATCCTCCATAATGAAAAGCCCAATCCACTACCACAAAAGTGAACTCATCCAGAAACTTTTGATCAAACTCCAACATCCACAGTAGCGAAAGGATTAAAAATGTCCACTGGACTTTTGAAAAACTCGATACCCAAAATTTTACCAGACTTATCAGTATTCTTCATTAATGTGAATAGCTTAAACTGTCCTCTAAAGAGGCACAGGTTAGCTGACTGGATCCAAAAACTCAGGCCAGATATTTGCTGCATACAAGAGTCACATTTTACCTTACAAGATAAATATAGACTCAGGGTGAAAGGATGGTCATCCATATTTCAGGTAAATGGTAATCAGAAAAAAGCAGGTGTAGCAATTCTATTTGAAGATACAATAGGTTTTAAACCAACAAAAGTAAGGAAGGATAAGAATGGTCACTTCATATTTGTTAAGGGTAATACTCAATATGATGAGATTTCAATTATTAATATCTATGCACCCAACCAGAATGCACCTCAGTTTGTAAGAGAAACTCTAACAGACATGAGCAACTTGATTTCCTCGAGCTCCATAATAGTTGGAGATTTCAACACTCCTTTGGCAGTGTTGGATCGATCCTCCAATAAGAAGCTGAGCAAAGAAATTTTAGATTTAAACCTAGCCATCCAACATTTGGATTTAGCAGACATTTACAGAACATTTCATCCCAACAAAACTGAATACACATACTTCTCATCAGCCCACAGAACTTACTCCAAAATCGATCACATCTTAGGTCACAAGTCTAACCTCAGTAAATTTAAAGGAATAGAAATTATTCCTTGCATCTTCTCGGACCACCATGGAATAAAAGTTGAACTCAGTAACAACAGGAATCTGCATACTCACACAAAAACATGGAAGTTAAATAACCTTATGCTGAAGGTCATAGATGAGATTAAGCTGGGTCATAGATGAGATTAAGAAGGAAATTGCCAAATTATTGGAACAAAATGACAATGAAGACACAAATTATCAAAACCTCTGGGATACCGCAAAGGCAGTCCTAAGAGGGAAATTTATAGAACTGCAAGCCTTCCTCAAGAGAACGGAAAGAGAGGAAGTTAACAACTTAATGGGACATCTCAAGCAACTGGAAAAGGAAGAAACTGGAAAAGGAAGAACATTCCAACCCCAAACCCAGTAGAAGAAAAGAAATAACCAAAATTAGAGCAGAATTAAATGAAATTGAAAACAAAATAATTATACAATGGATCAATAAATCAAAAAGTTGGGTTCTTGAAAAGGTCAATAAAATAAATAAACCTTTGGCTAACCTAACCAGGAAGAAAAGATTAAAATCTCTAATCTCGTCAATCAGAAATGACAAAGACAAAATAACAACAGACTCCTCAGAAATTCAAAAAATCCTTAATGAATGTTATAAGAAACTTTATTCTCAGAAATATGAAAATCTGAAGAAAAATGAGCAATACTTGGAAGCACGTCACCTTCCAAGACTTAGCCAGAATCAAGTGGAAATGTTGAACAGGCCCATATCAAGTTCGGAAATAGCATCAACCATACAAAACCTCCCCAAAAAGAAAAGCCCGGGACCAGATGGTTTCACGTCAGAATTCTACCAAACCTTGAAAGAGGAATTAGTACCTATATTACTCAACCTGTTCCAAAAGGTAGAAAAAGAAGGAATACTACCCAACACATTCTATGAAGCAAACATCACCCTGATCCCCTAACCAGGAAATGACCCAACAAGAAAAGAAAATTACAGACCAATATCACTAATGAATATAGATGCAAAAATATTCAACAAGATCCTAACAAACAGAATCCAGCAACACATCAAACAAATTATACATCATGACCAAGTCGGTTTTATCCCAGGGTCTGAAGGCTGGTTTAATATATGTAAATCTATAAGTATAATTCAGCATATAAACAAATTAAAAAACAAAGACTATATGATTCTCTCAATTGATGCAGAAAAAGCTTTTGATGATATACAGCATCCCTAAATGATCAGAACACTTATGAAAATTGGTATAGAAGGGACATTTCTTAAACTAGTAGAGGCCATCTACAGCAAACCCACAGCCAATATCGTATTGAATGGAGTTAAATTGAAATCATTTCCACTCAGATCAGGAACCAGACAAGGCTGCCCACTGTCTCCACTGATCTTTAACATTGCAATGGAAGTTTTGGCCACCTCAATTGGGGAAGAAAAGGTGATCAAGGGTATCCACATAGGGTCAGAAGAGATCAAACTTTCACTCTTCGCAGATGATCTGATCCCTGGAAAACACCAGGGATTCTACTACAAAACTCCTAGAAGTGATCAAGGAATATAGCAGCATCTCAGGTTACAAAATCAAAATGCATAAATCGGTAGCCTTTATATATACCAACAATAGTCAAGCTGAAAAAAGTTAAGAACTCTATTCCATTCACAGTAGTGCCAAAGAAGATAAAATATTTGGGAGTTTACCTAACAAAGGACGTGAAAGATCTCTATAAAGAGAACTATGAAACTCTAAGAAAAGAAATAACTGAAAATGTTAACAAATGGAAAAGCACACCATGCTCATGGCTGGGAAGAATCAACATTGTTAAAATGTTCATACCACCCAAAGCAATATACAATTTTAATGCAATCCATATTAAAGCTCCACTGTCATACTTTAAAGATCTTGAAAAAATAATACTTTGGATTGCAAGAGGGACTTTACCTAACAATTGCAATCAGTGTAACTGGCTTATTGTACCCTCAATGAATCCCCAACAATAAAAAAAAATAATAATAAAATAAAAAATAATACTTTGTTTTATATGGAATCAGAAAAAACCTTGAATAGCCAAGACATTACTCAGAAATAAAAACAAAGCAGGAGGAATCACGCTACCAGACCTCAGACTATACTATAAATCGATAGTGATCAAAACAGCATGGTACTGGCACAAAAACAGAGAAGTAGATGTCTGGAACAGAATAGAGAACCAAGAGATGAATCCAGCTACTTACTGTTATTTGATCTTTGACAAGTCAATTAAAAACATTCAATGGGGAAAAGATTCCCTATTTAACAAATGGTGCTGGGTGAACTGGCTGACAACCTGTAGAAGACTGAAACTGGACCCACACCTTTCACCATTAACTAAGATAGACTCTCACTGGATTAAAGATTTAAACTTAAGACATGAAACTATAAAAATACTAGAAGAGAGTGCAGGGAAAACCCTTGAAGAAATCGGTCTGGGCGAGTATTTTATGAGGAGGACCCCTCGGGCAATTGAAGCAGCTTCAAAAAAGACACTACTGGGACCTGATCAAACTAAAAAGCTTCTGCACAGCCAAGAACAAAGTAAGTAAAGCAAGCAGACAGCCCTCAGAATGGGAGAAGATATTTGCAGGTTATGTCTCCGACAAAGGTTTAATAACCAGAATCCACAGAGAACTCAAACGTATAAGCAAGAAAAGAACAAGTGATCCCATCGCAGGCTGGGCAAGGGACTTGAAGAGAAACTTCTCTGAAGAAGACAGGCGCACGGCCTATAGACATATGAAAAAATGCTCATTATCTTTAATCATCAGAGAAATGCAAATCAAAACTACTTTGAGATATCATCTAACTGCAGTAAGATTAGCCCACATCACAAAATCCCAAGACCAGAGATATTGGCGTGGATGTGGAGAAAAGGGAACACTTGTACACTGCTGGTGGGAATGCAAATTATTACATTCCTTTTGGAAAGATGTTTGGAGAACACTCAGAGATCTAAAAATAGGTCTGCCATTCAATCCTATAATTCCTCTACTAGGTATATATCCAGAAGACCAAAAATCACATTATAACAAAGATATTTGTACCAGAATGTTTATTGCAGCCCAATTCATAATTGCTAATTCACGGAAAAAGCCCAAGTGCCCCTCGATCCATGAATGGATTAATAAATTGTGGTATATGTACACCATGGGATATTATGCAGCCTTAAAGAAAGATGGAGACTCTACCTCTTTCATGTTTACATGGATGGACTGGAACATATTCTTCTTAGTAAAGTATCTCAAGAATGGAAGAAAAAGTATCCAGTGTACTCAGCCCTACTATGAAACTAATTTATGACTTTCATATGAAAGGTATAACCCAGTTATAACCTAAGAATAGGGGGAAGAGGGAAATGGAGGGGCAGGAGGGGAGAGGTGTGTGGAGGGAGGGTGATTGGTGGTATTACACCTGCAGTGCATTTTACAAGGGTATATGTGAAACTTAGTAAATGTAGAATGTAAATGTCTTAACACAGTAACTAAGAAAATGCCAGGAACGCTATGTTAACCAGTGTGATGAAAATGTGTCAAACGGTCTATAAAACCAGTGTATGGTGCCCCATGATCGCATTAATGTAACACAGCTATGATTTAATAATAAAAAAACATTAAATAAAAAGAAATAATTAACTGGAGAAATTAAAGAACTTTCATATTTTATTTTCATTGCTTAGGTAACTTAAAATATTTGCAAAATAGTTCAACTACACTTGGTATGCAAATACATTCAATTGCAAAAGATCCAATTTTTTGAAGAAGGAAATAAACAGATATCAAGAAATCACTTCTTGATTTTGTTATTAAAGAGGATGGTTCAACTTCTGGAATTATACTAATTTGGCAGACTTGTTGATTTTAGTGACCTAGAGCTTTAAAAATATGATAGGCAAGGCCGAGCGTGGTGGCTCATGCCTATAATCCTAACACTGTGAGATGCTGAGGTAGGTGGATTGCTTGAGCTCAGGAATTACAGCCAGCCTGAGCAAGAGTGAGATGAGACCCCAGTCTCTACTAAAAAAAAAATTAGAAAAACTACCCAGGCATAGTGGCATACGCCTGTAGTCCCAGCTACTTGGGAGTCTCACGCAAGAGGATTGCTCAAGCCCAAGAGTTTAAGGTTGGTGTGAGCTACGGTGATGCCACAGCACTCTACCCAGGGTGACAGAATAAGACTCTGTCTCAAAAAAATATACATATATATGTATATATGTAGATAGGCAGGTCTATGGCAGTATAAAACACAATAAATTAAGTATATTCAGGGATAGAAGCAGGTATAAGAGAATCACAGCACACACTAATTGGTTCAAAATCTCAATTTCATTGGTAACAAGGCAATAAGCGAAAACCAGAAGTATCTAATTATTTTGGCATTGTTCAAAATAAATATTTTATCTACTGTGCCAATTCTTGAGATTTGCCTCAAATTCCATCCCAAGTAACTCAGACACTATATTAAAGAAATTAAATTCTGAACAAATTAGTGATCCCTTTATATCTACAATTGCTATGAAACTGAATTTTCCAGACTAATAAAGGCACTGTGAAAAGTCCTCTTTGAATTAATGAAAGGTAATAAAAAGTTCTTGGGCTGTGTGGGATTAACGCTAACACTCAAAGTTCCTATTTTTAAATTATTCACAATACTAATTGTAAAACTTATTGAATATTAATGCAATAGCAATGATTTTTACCAAGAAAAATTATAACAGATTGTTAATAAGGTTTATACTACCTAGAAACATAATATAATCAATTTTTTTTTTTTTTTTTGTAGAGACAGAGTCTCACTGTACCGCCCTCGGGTAGAGTGCCGTGGCGTCACACGGCTCACAGCAACCTCTAACTCTTGGGCTTACGCGATTCTCTTGCCTCAGCCTCCCGAGCAGCTGGGACTACAGGCGCCCGCCACAACGCCCGGCTATTTTTTGGTTGCAGTTTGGCCGGGGCTGGGTTTGAACCCGCCACCCTCAGTATATGGGGCCGGCGCCCTACTCACTGAGCCACAGGCGCCGCCCAATCAATTTTTTTTAAATAAGAAATTACAGCATTAACCATTAAGGAAGCAACATCTATTCCTGATGGTCTAGTAGTGGTTAGGATAAAAATAAAAATAAAGAAAGCAACATCTACTGCACAGATATGAAACCTAAAATGTCAGTAAACCGAAATAAGGAACAACTATTGCCCCCCGCCCACTCTTTGATAAGCTGGCAATACAGAAATGCATATTAAACTTAATATTATCCAATAACTCCCTAAACCATACACAAGACACAGCTGCTGACTTATATGTATATTTCTTACTCAACACAAATGGTTAAAAAGTCCACTGTGGGGGCGGCGCCTGTAGCTCAGTTGGTGGAGCCCCGGCCCCATATGCCGAGGGTGGCGGGTTCAAACACCGCCCCGGCCAAACTGCAACCAAAAAATAGCCGGGCGTTGTGGCGGGTGCCTGTAGTCCCAGCTACTCGGGAGGGTGAGGCAGGAGAATCGCTTAAGCCCAGGAGTTGGAGGTTGCTGGGAGCTGTGTGAGGCCACTGGCACTCTACCGAGGGCCATAAAGTGAGACTCTGTCTCTACAAAAAAAAAAAAAAGTCCACTGTGAGAAATTTGGAGCACCTCAAAAGAGTGAAATAGTCTTTTAGAAATAGTGAAAATAGTCTAAAAGGACTCTTTTAGAGTCCTTTTTCTTTTAGAGAATAGTGAAATTTCATCTTATGGATGAAATGATGAAATCTGAGATTTGTTTCAAAACAACCCAATGATGAGAAAGATGGAGAGTAGGTAGAGGATTGATGAAACAGGATTTCTTTATCTCATGATGATAATTGTGATCTTTATCTTGTCATAAGCACAGAATAAGCACTTAATAAACCTTTTTGATTAACCAGTTTTGTTGGTTAAGTAACTTGAGTAAATTTTTCTTTATTAATGAGTAAAAATAAATAATGCTTTTATTTTCTCCCCTGCACACACATTGGTCAGGGACCTCTGAGTATTAACAAATTGAAATTTATTCTGATCCACTTATTACGATAGCATTTGTGGGATTCTTCTCTCACCCTCTACTAATGGCTTCCTGGATTTCCTAAAAGAGAAAATACTTAACAATGTATGCTGGTGAATATATATTTATTGGTTTTTGTATTATGCTATTTCTTCCAAAGAAGAACTCTTTAAAAAAAAAAGAGGGCGGCGCCTGTGGCTCAAGGCGTAGGGCCCCGGTCCCATATGCCAGAGGTGGCGGGTTCAAACCTAGCCCCGGCCAAAAATCAAAAAAAAAAAAAAAGAATACCTAATAGCCATACAGATAAATTTGGACAAGATAACTGGTTTGGGTAGAGTAATTTTTTTTTTTTTAATCTCTAAACTCTTCAGTTGGCTGAAGAAAACCATCTAGACATGTTTATTTAGAGATAAGAGCATAAGTGCAAGAATGAAGGCCTCTGAGATCTGGCCCAGTGGCTTACGCGTGTAATCCCAGCACTCTGGGAGGCCGAGGCAGGTGGATTTTTTGAGCTCAGGAGTTCGAGATCAGCCTGAGCAAGAGCGAGACCCCATCTCTAAAAAATAGCTGGGTGTAGTAGCGGGCACCTGTTCTCCCAGCCTCCCGGAGGCTGAGACAAGAGAATTGAGCCCAAGAGTTTGAGGTTGCTATGACACCACAGCACTCTACTGAGGGTAACAAAGTGAGACTCTGTCTCAAAAAAGAAAAATAAATAAATAAATAAAATGAAGAGAGGCAAAACAAACAAAAAAAAGAACGAAGGCCCGTGTTTACAAGTAAATATTATGTTAAGCCATACAGACAAAATGTAAAGGTTGCACCAGTGTGATTCAAAAATACTTGCCTGTTACCCAGATGTGGAGAAGGAAAAAGTATCTTCATTATATAAAAGGCTCCAGAATTTAAGAGGTGTATTAATTTTTTAGTCCTATTATCACAAAGTACCATAAACTGGGTGACCTAAAACCACAGAAGTTGGAGGCTAGAAGTCTGAAATCAAGGGAGCCACAGGGTTGGTTCCTTCCGGAGGCTTTGCGGGAGGATCTGTTGCAGGCCTCTCTCCCAGCTTCTGGTGGTTGCTGGTAATCCTTCCAGCTCCTTGGCTTATAGATGCCTCGCTCCAATCTCTGACTCTGTCATCACACAGCCTCCTCTCTCTACGCGCCTTCACCTGGCCTCCTTTCTGTGTCTGCCTGCATCTCTATCTTTTCAAGACAACAGTCATGGACTACAGTTCGTCCTCACCCAGTTTAGCTTCATTTTAAATAATTATATCTGTAAAGACCCTAAGATCATATTAGGAGGTTACAAGAGAACAGAAATATAGGGGAGATGCCTTGCAAATCAGCCTAAGGGGGAAATATTGGTGAATGAAAATACATGGAATCACATTTCATAACATGAATATGAGGTAGGTCTATGCTGGGGATAGCTGCACAATGTGTGATACGGTACTTACTCTAAAATATTGTCCCATAATCTGGGTCACTTATTATATTGTCCCATAATCTGGGTCACTTATCTATATGATCTAAAATGAAGTCAAATTAGGGTTTAAATTCATAGCATCCAGTTTCCCACAATTCACCTGCTAAGAACCTGCTCTTTGTACTCAGTACTTCTAGTATTGGGTATAAACCATATTGTTTTTACAGCTTTGGCACATTGGGCCACATTTGTCTATTAATAGTGGGAACCCAGCCAAGCACGGTTGCTCATGCCTGTAATCCTTGCACTCTGGGAGGCCAAGGCAAGAAGGTCACTTGAGCTTAGGAATTAGAGACCAGCCTGAGCAACAGTAAGACTCCATCTCTACTAAAAAATAGAAAAATTAGCCCAGCACTGTGGTGGGTGCCTTTAGTTCTAGCTACTCAGGAAGTTGAGGCAGGAGGATCACTGAGCCCAAGAGTTTGAGGTTGCTGTGAGCTACGCTGACAGTGTGGCACTTTACTCTGAGTAGCAAAGTGAGACTCTGTCTCAAAAAAAAAGCAGGGAGCTTCCTGAAATCTAAGTTCCCAGATGCTATCCAAGGGCAGGCCTAGCAAGGCAGGCCTTTTCAGGGATAACCGTTTAGGCCTACTTGTTAACTCTTTCCTACACACCCTTAGATTCAGCAGATTGTATACAGGGTCAGCCAAGCTCTCCAAAGACCAGGATGCTACATTTTCCCAGAGCTGCATCTGTTCCATTACACAGTCACCATCTTCCTTGGCAGATATCTTTTTTTTTTTTTTTGTAGAGACAGAGTCTCACTTTATGGCCCTCGGTAGAGTGCCGTGGCCTCACACAGCTCACAGCAACCTCCAACTCCTGGGCTTAAGCGATTCTCCCGCCTCAGCCTCCCAAGTAGCTGGGACTACAGGCGCCCGCCACAACGCCCGGCTATTTTTTGGTTGCAGTTTGGCCGGGGCCGGGTTTGAACCCGCCACCCTCGGTATATGGGGCCGGCGCCCTACCGACTGTGCCACAGACGCCGCCCCTTGGCAGATATCTTTATTCTTACCCAGAGAGAGCAGCAGCAAAATGAATGATAATATGGGGAAAACAGACTCCTTGTTCTGGTCGTAGCCCAATAGTAGAGGAGTTGATGAGTCAAGCTGCAAAAGGAATTAGGAGTGTGGGTGGGGCCTGCCCTGGTTAGCCAGCCGTGCTGGCTTCCTAATGGGCATGGTAATTATTGCCCATGTCTCAGACAAGCCATCGTAGAGTGAGTCAAATGTAGCTGAGGGTGTGCAGTGACTAGTAATTTCCCAATATTTAATCTTTGAGACAACATAGCAAAGTGGCATCAGATAGTACCTGGGACCTAAATTTTAGATCCAAGAGATATGGTTCGCATTCCTAAGAGGTGACAGTGCCAGACTTTGAGGACTACTTGATTGGGGTGACAGAGGGCTTGGTAAATCCCCTCCACCCAAGCTTCTCATGACTTGAAGGATCCAGCCCTGGTTTGGCAGGATTGTATGACTCAGCCTCACGCCTGTCCCATAAGGACACCAGGGACTGGAGAAGCCTTGCTTGTGAAATGTGTTCCAGCCTGACATCGGTTGCACTCTTTGTCAAAAGTCTGCATTTTGTGCTTGTCACATTAACTTTAACATTGGTAAGATGCATTATTGTATGCTCATTTTCTCCAGCCTTCAAACCACCAAAGCAGTAACACTGGAGAAGTAAGGTTCTGAGCAGGCTCCAGCTGAGAAGTGGCTGAATCTGAAGTGAAGCAATGGGCAGGTGCCTGGAAATGGAACACATCAGCACTTGGAGGCAGGACTCAACTTCAGAGAAATTATCAGGATTAAAACAAACAGATTGTAGTATTGATTACTAAGGAACCAAGTGTGTGTTTGTATGTGTGAGTGTGTGTGTGTGGTTTTTTTTTTTTGTAGAGACAGAGTTTCACTTTATTGCCCTCGGTAGAGTGCCGTGGCGTCATACGGCTCACAGCAACCTCCAACTCCTGGGCTTAGGCGATTCTCCTGCCTCAGCCTCCCGAGTAGCTGGGACTACAGGCGCCCGCCACAACGCCCGGCTATTTTTTTGTTGCAGTTTTGGCCGGAGCCGGGTTTGAACCCGCCACCCTCGGCATATGGGGCAGGCGCCCTACTCACTGAGCCACAGGCGCCGCCCGTGTGTGTGTGTTTTAGGCAATATAAAAATCTCTCTCATAATGCAAACATATACAAATTTTTAAAATAGTCTTTCAGATTTCACAATCAGGCAAAATTATTTCAAAAATTAAGTGAAGGGACATGCCATATGCTATAACTATGATTTCCCTTTTTAAAAAAAGTCAAGAGTAAAATATTAGAAATGCCAAAATATAAGATAAAGAATCAGTAAGTTGAGGTAATCATAAAAAACTTACTATGTCAAACTAATTTTTCATAAGTATATGAGTGTCAAGCAAACCTGAGTAAATATCTGAAGGTGGAAAAGTGTGTGGCACCAGATGCACATTTTGCCTTCACAATTTTGCCTTCCAAAAAGTTCAGTTACCACCAACACATGAGCTATGCCTACATTCCACAGCAACCCTGGAAGTCTCTGCTTAGTCAGCTGTAGGGATGCTGGGTGGGTTTACACTTGCTCTAAGAAAAGATCATACCTAGAGGTCCCTGGAATTACTAAGAAACTCATAGAATGAGTATAAGACTCCACGTGCTCCGGCCGGGTGTGGTGGCTCAGGCCTGTAATCCTAGCACTCTAGTAGGCCAAGGTGTGTAGATCTCTTGAGCTCACAAGTTCAAGAACAGTCTGAGCAAGAGTTAGACCCTGTCTCTAAAAGAATAGCCAGGCATTGGGGCAGGCACCTGTAGTCCCAGCTACTTAGGAGGCTGAGGCAAGAGGATCACTTGAGTTCAAGAATTTAAGGATGTAAGGTTGCTGTGAGCTATGACAGCACAGCACTCTACTGAGTGTGACAAAGTGAGACTCTGTCTCAAAAAAAAAAGAATGTTTTTCTTTTTTAAGTGAGCACATGGAATATTTTTTTTTTGAGACAAAGTCTCGCTTTCTTGCCCCCAATAGAGTCCTGTGGCATCATAACTCACAGCAGCCTCAAACTCTTGGCTCAAGCAATTCTCTTGCCTCAACCTCCCAAGTAGCTGGGACTACAGGTGCCTGCCAAGACATCAGGCTATTTTTTAGAAATGGGGGTCCCACTGTTGCTCAGGCGATCCACCTGCCTCAGCCTTCCAGAGTGCTAGGATTACAGGCATGAGCCATCACTTAAAAAAGAAAAGCATTATTTTCTTACAAGCCAAATACATGAATGCCCAGCTATCAACAGTAAAGAAATAAATAGGATCAAGTAGATTTCATTACAGGGATACAAGGCTGGCTAAACATAATCAAGTCCATAAACGTTTTTCACCGTATCAACAGAAGCAAAAACAAAGACCATATGATCCTCTCACTAGATGCAGAAAAAGCATTCAGTAAATTTCAGCATCCTTTTGTAATTAGAACACTGAAGAATATAGGAATAGGTGGCACATTTCTGAATCTGATCAAAGCCATTTATGACAAACTCACAACTAATATTATACTGAATTGAGTAAAATGGAAAGCTTTTCCACTTAGAAGTGGAACCAGACAAGGTTGTC
Source organism: Nycticebus coucang (assembly GCF_027406575.1). Classification (NCBI taxonomy): domain Eukaryota; kingdom Metazoa; phylum Chordata; class Mammalia; order Primates; family Lorisidae; genus Nycticebus; species Nycticebus coucang. The sequence continues at coordinate 65,665,166 of NC_069788.1, forward strand.
CTCTATCACCACTACTATTCAACATAGTGCTGGAAGTTCTAGCCAGTACAATCAGGCTAGAAAATGAAATAAAGGGCATCTAAATGGGTGCAGAAGAGGTAAAACTCTCACTCTTTGCTGATGATATGATCTTATACTTAGAGAACCCCAAAGACTCAACCACAAGACACCGGGAAGTGATCAAAAAATACAGCAATCAGGCCAGGTGCAGTGGCTCACACCTGTAATTCCAGAACTTGGGGAGGTGAGGCAAGTGGATTGCCTGAACTCACAGGTTCAAGACCAGCCTGAGCCAGAGCAAGACCTCGTGTCTAAAAATACTCGAGCGTTGTGGCAGGTGCCTGTAGTCCCAGTTACTTGGGAGGCTGAGGCAACAGAATTGCTTAAGCCCAGGAGTTTGAGGTTGCTGTGAGCTATGATGCCACAGCACTCTACCAAGGATAACAAAGTGAGACTCTATCTCAAAAAAATATAAAAATACAGCAATGTCTCAGGATATAAAATCAATGTTCACAAATCAGTATACTTTGTATATATCAATAACAGACAAGATGAGAAGCTAATCAAGGACACATCCCTTCACAGTAGCTTCAAGAAAAATGAAATACCGAGACTACATAACAAAAAGAGGTGAAGGACCTCTACAAAGAAAATTATGAAACCCTAAGAAAAGAAATAGTGGAAGATATTAACATCTGGAAGAACATACCATACTCACGGCTAGGAATAATCAACATTGTGAAAATGTCTATACTTCCCAAAGTAATCTACAGATTCAAAGCAATCCCCATTAAAACACCATCATCACACTTTCAAGATTTGCAAAAAATAATTTTTTGTTTTGTATGGAACCAGAAGAAACCCCATGTAGCCAAGGCAATTCTTTTTTATTTTTTTTTTCTGAGACAGAGCTTCAAGCTATTGCCCTGTGTAGAGTGCTGTGACATCACAGCTCACAGCAACCTCAAACTCCTGGGCTCAAGCAATTCTCCTGCCTCTGCCTCCCAAGTAGCTGGGACTACAGGCACCTGCCACAATGCCTGGCTATTTTTTGGTTGCAGCCATCATTGTTGTTTGGCGGGCCCGGGCTCAAACCCGCCAGCTCAGGTGTATGTGGCTGGCACCTTAGCCGCTTGAGCCACAGGCACCGACCCCAAGGCAGTTCTTAGTAACAAAAACAATGCTGGGGTATCACCCTGCCAGACTTTAGGCTATACTATAAGGCCATAGTGATCAAAACAGCATGATATTGGCACAAAAATAGAGACATTTAGAACTGAATAAAAAAACATAAGATGAAACTAACCTCTTACAGCCACCTGATCTTTGATAAACCAAACTGGGGAAAAGAATCTTTATGCAATAAATGCTGCTAGGAAAACCAGACAACCACATGTAAAAGACTAAAACCAGACCTGTACCTCTCACCACTTACAAAAATTGATTCAAGATGGATAAAAGATTTAAATCTAAGTCATGAAACAATAAAAATCCTTGAAGATGGCGGCACCTGTGGCTCAGTGAGTAGGGCACCAGCCCCATACACTGAGAGTGGTGGGTTCCAACCCCACCCTGGCCAAACTGCAACAAAAAAAATCAATGGACTATAGGCACCTGTGGCTCAAAGGAGTAGAATGCAAGCCCCGTATGCCAGAGGTGGTGGGTTCGAACCCAGCCCTGGCCAAAAACTGCGGGGGGTGGGGTTGGGGGTGGGAATCAACAGGCGTTTTTGCCGAGTACCTATAGTCCTACCTACTCAGGAAGCTGAGGCAAGAGAATAGCCTAAGCCCAAGAGCTGAAGGTTGCTGTGAGCTGTGGTGCCACAGCACTCTACCGAGGGAGACAAGGTGAGACTTTGTCTCTTAAAAAAAAAAAAATTTTCTTGAAGAAAGTGTAGGGAAAACACTTGAAGATATCCGCCTGGGGAAAGATTTTATCAAGAAGACTTCCCTGGCAATTGTAACAACAACAAAAATAAATAAAGGGGACTTAATTAAACTGAATAGTTTCTGTACAGCTAAGGAAACAACAACTACAGCAAAAAGACAACCTTCAGAATGGGAAAAGATATTTGCATATTATGAGTCGGATAAAAGCTTGATAACTAGGATCTGAGAGAACTCAAATTAATCAACAAAAAAAGACCCGACAATCCCATATATCACTGGGCGAGAGAGATGAATAGAACCTTCTCTAAAGAAGACAGATGAATGCCTAACAAACATATGAAAAAATTCCATCATCCCTAATCATCAGAGAAACGCAAACCAAAACCACCCTGAGTTACCACCTAACCCCAGTGAGAATGGCCCATGTCACAGTCTCAAAGCTGGAGATGCTGGCGAGAAGGGAAGGATGTGGAGAGAAGGGGACACTTCTATACTGCTGGTGTGACTGCAAACTAATTCCAAACCTTTTTGGAAGGAAGTCTGGAGAATCTTCAAAGAACTCAAATTAGACCATTAGACCTCCCATTTGATTCCGCAATCTCATTAGTAGGCATATGCCCAGAAGAAAAAAAATCATAAGGACATTTTTACTAAACTGTTTATCACAGCTCAATTTACAATGGACAAAATGTGGAAACAGCTTTAAATTCCCACCAACCCAAGAATGTATTAACAAGCTGTGGTACATGTATACCATGGAATACTATTCAGCCACTAAAAAAGATGGAGATTTTACATCTTTTATATTAACCTGGATGGAAGTGGAACACATTATTTTTAGTAAAGCATCACAAGAATGGAGAAGCAAGAATCCAATGTACTCAATTCTAATATGAAGGCAGCAGATGAGCTGATACAAGGGGGGAGGGTAGGGGAATGAGCAAGTGGGGAGAGGGGAGGAGGGAGGGGATGGGGGTCATGGTGTATGGCACCTCTTGAGGGTGGAACACAATTATAAGAGGGACTTTACCTAACAAATTCAATCAGTGTAACCTAATTCTTTGTACCCTTAATGAATTCCAAACAATAAAAAAGAAAAGAAAAATAAAAGAAATAGGTTCATAGAACTTATTAAAACTTTCTCGTAATTTTAGAAAATTCTAGGGCTTCATGTGTAACCTTGGGAAAGACTCAGTGTCAGGAATAGAATCCTGGTTCCATAACTTCCAAATCCCTGACCTTCTTAAGTCATTCAAATATTCTGAGTCTCAGTTTGCTCATGTGTATAATAGTGGGGAGCTGGTGTGCAAAGAGTTAAGGAGAGGTGTGATGAAAGCATCTGGCATAATGTTTGGCAATAAAATTAGAGTTGAAAATGTGGTTGCTGTCCAAAATGCGGTACTAGAAAGACAAGTCCTACCTGTCTCTGGCAAAATGAATTGCCACCTTCTCCCTCTTCCTAAGTCCAAAAGAAATGTCTGTAGCAGAGAGTGTATTTCCAGAAAGCCAGTGTATTTCTAAAAGTTACTGGTGTGGACATTTATCATCCTTTCTGGCTGTCCAGTACTTTTGGGATGTCTTTTCTATGTTTGGGGAGTTAGCTTGAAAAACTGGTTTCCCAGGCTTTGCAGGCCTAAGTTCCACCAGTCAAATATCTAAGTGGGAATCTGGCTCAGCAGCAGATACCTGGAGGACACTGGTCCATGCAGAATGTCCTTGATGGTGGCAGGAATGGCAGAGTCTGCAGGCCTGGATTCCTGGGGGCAGAAATGCCTTCAGTGTTGGGTCTCTGGAAGCTTCCGTTGCGCCAACTTGCAACAGTACAAACTGTAGCAGCTAGTGCGCCAGGATGACAGTGACAGTGGAAAGACAGTTTCCTCAGCAAGGCACTTCTGCCAAGTAGTTTGGGACACTGTTCTTGGAGACTGTGCCTCACGCTGGGTCCCTAATAATTCTGTGATCCAATTATTATTGTAATTAAATCTCTGTCTGCCTCATCAGCCAGAGCCAGCTTCTATTTCTTTCAAGAACCTAGACAAATGCAAATACAATGACCTTTATAAAATACATTCTAACCAAGTCTTGCCTTTGCTTAAAATGTCACCACGATAAGTCCAAACTCCTAATCATGGCATGCAGGTTCTGCTCCCTCTCTAGCCTCGTCTTTCACCTGTCAGTCTCCACAACACCAGAGGCTGCAGTCATGGAAAACTAGGCCATTCCCTGTTTTCATGTTATTTTTTACCTTCATGGGTGTCCAATCTTTTTTATTTTCTGCCACACACTGGAAGAAGAAGAGTTGTCTTGAGCCACACATTAAATACATAAACACTAACAAAAGCTGATGAGCAAAAAAAAGTTCCATGCATACTTTTCATGACATCTGCCACCACAGATAAGCAAAACAGTCCTCAAATAATCTGCAGGCTGCAGGTTGGACATCGCCGCTTGAAACCTTTTGCATATGCTATTCCTGAAAGGATTAGAAAACCAATGAAGATTTGTGAGCATTGAAGATAGCAAGGTCATCAGAGCTACAATTCAAGATACTTGGTAAGGCAGAAATAAGTAGGGTGGTTGAAAATGAGAGTAACTGAACTAATAATCCTAAACAAAGTATTCCAAGTTAGCCTGGTTCTTCTCTGATTATGACAAATCACTAAAAATAACAATTAAAAAAGAGGAAAAAATAATTCTAAAAATTTAGATGAGTTCTGTAATTTAATAAACTCCCTAAATTTAAATTAAATTTAAATTTAATTGGTAAAGATTCTCAACTGTAAACAATGGAACACACTTTATAGCAGAAACGGTTTCCCTCCAAGATTTACTCTCTTTCTCTCCCATAGTAATAAAATCCCCAGATTTTAGCTCGGCTATGGCCACCCAAAATAAAGACTACACTTCCCAGACTCTTTTGCAGTTAGGTTTGGCCATATGTTCTGGAAAGGGAAGGGAAGTGATGTGTTCAACACTGCGGTCATTCCCTTAAAGGGAAGACGTGTACCCTCCCTTTTTCTGACTGGGCAGAATGACAGAATGTTGATGAACTATGTTGGCAGATAACGGCAACAGTCTAGGACTGGTGAGTCAAGAGATTTGCCAACACTGTGAGGCCACCATATCAACTCTATACATGAAAGAAAAAACTTCAACCTTGTCTGTGGAGCATCTGTGTTAGATGTTGACCCTACATCCTAAGTATATAGATACACCAATTTAGCTAGTTAAGCAGATAATTAACTTAATGTAAACTCTTAGGTAGATCACAGAATTTGTGGGAAGGTCAGAGTCAGACCTGAGACCTAAATTGTAGACAGAGCACCACCAGCTAAGACCCTGCAAATCACATCCGGTACTGTGCATGAGATGCCAACACCAGTATTACTGCTGTCCCTGAAACTGGATGCCTTTACCGTCATCACTACTAAAAGTGGTGCCTGCCCTCCACGCTGCTCTCTTCCCACCAACGTCTCTCTCTGGCACATCTATACATCTACAGGGAAAAGGTTGGGTCACATATCTAATTGCAAAGGATCCTGGGAAAATGAGTTTCTGGCTTCTCTGTTGGAGGGGCATGTAGAACACGGCCCATCCATGTGACTCTAAAGGGCCACCATTCAAATCCTAGTTATGTGAGTGACTCCTACAGGTACAGTGATTGATCAGGGTAGGCTAACACACACACCAATGTCCCCCTTGGGCAGGCAGCCTTCCATATGGTGATTCAAGAAGTCCGGCTCCTTGCATCTATTAATAGCAGGTTTCGCATTTATGAATGCAGAGGAAATGCCCACTATCATCCCATACCATTGCATTGGAGGAGCCTCGAGCAGAAAATAAACAGTATATATAGTTATTGCTCAAGGTGAGATGCTCTCAACAAGAACTGAGTCAAAGCTCGTTTGTTCTGGCCATGATTGAAATCAGCGTTGAGGCTGAGAAGAAGGGAGGTGGCACTCAAAAAGCATCTGATTTACCCTCCAATTTTCCCATCATTGCTTACCTTCAAAGGACATGATTAAGACTATCTCTAAATCCATGAATGAGTTTCATCAGTCACCTAACATACCCAGGGTTGTGATATGTAGGAAAATGGTAAAAGTGACCCCAATATGTTCCAGTCCATCTTAACCCAATCCCAAGTGTCCATCTAATTAATTCCTTTTTGGTATTGAATGTTGCTAATTCACTTAACACATTTATCTCGTCATTTCGTGCCCTCTCCAGACCAGGAAGTGTTCCCACAAAGTTCCCCCTAGAATTGCTTTCGGCAAGGAGGAGCCACTCACACGTACTCATCCTAAGAGGGTGTCAGCCACCCAGCTCTTCCATGCCGCGCCCGGCAGTCCCCAGACTCAAACCTTCACTTGTATGAAAACCACCTCCTGAATGTCTTCTAGCCCTGATAATTTCTTCTAGGAAAAGATGTTTCTACTTTAGGCTGCATGAAATCTGTAACCTAAATTTCCATTTCCCAGCGAATTTCCTTTCAAGAATATGCCCCAAGGAAAAAAGACAAAAAGAAGAGAAGGCCTATTCTTTATACTTCAGAATATCTCCTTCTTCTCTTCACCTCTGAACTCATCCACTGAAGCAGCTTTCCCAGATAACTCATTTGGCAGGGCTACCCCAGGGACCCCCTGTTGCCTTCCTACCCAAACACCACACACCAGGGTTCTTCCTTGCAGAGTGGCCTGCTTGTGGTACGTACGCCAGCCTGCAGCAAGCCCTGTAGATGACACGAAGCCTGTCTCCCCAGAGTGCTTTGCTGGGCTCCTCAAAGCTCTGTTTCTCACTGGGGTACCCCGAGCCTCACAGATGTCTACACTGCCTTGTTTTCGTACTGCAGACACTCAAGAATTTGGTTAAAGCAAGGCTAACAGGTCCTTTGCCTTAGGGAGGGAGGGAAAATAACCCCCAGAGTTATGCTCTAAACCCCAACACAGGAGGACTCTGCAATACCCTGCTGGTAATTCTTATTCCACCCTCAGATCAAAAGGCAGTGGGGTCCACCTGTTCTCAGCCTGCACACTCAGGACTGCCATGTACGTGCATTTAGGCTATGAACTTTGTGAGATCATCACACACTATTCACACCAGACACATCCTCATGTCTTTGATATTTATCTTTGAATGCTTTTTACATTTTTTTCCTCTGAAAATAGAAATGTATACATGCAGCAGAAAATGTATCTAGCAAATAGCAGTAAAGGTTTTTGTTCTAATGGGACAGATATAAACAATGCCACTTTAACTTATTAAGGATGAGGACCTTGAGGCTGGGCACAGTGGCTCATGCCTGAAATCCTAGCACTCTGGGAGGCAGAGGCAGGTGGATTGCTTGAGCTGATGAGTCCAAGACCAACCTGAGCAAGAGTCAGACCCAGTCTCTAAAAATAGCCCATACTATGGCAGGCACCTATAGTCCCACCTACAGGGGAGGCTGAGGCAAGAGAATCGCTTGAGCCCAAGAGCTTGAGGTTGCTGTGAGCTATGATGCTGCAGCACTCCAACAAGGGCAACAAAATGAGACTGCCTCAAAAAAAAAAAAAAAAGATGAAGACCTTGCTGACCCAGCAATGACTAAAATAACCTGAATTTATAAATGAATGAATTGCTCCTCTCACAAGTGGATGGGCTAATCAGTTATTATCATAAAATTAGTAATAATACCCTTTTTGATATTAGTGAACTGGTTATCTTTTATATTGAGTTCATAGCATTTCTCATTTTATTGTACATAATACCAGAATGACATTGCCAAGTTCACAATCATGAAGTAACAACGAATAGTTATTTACCATTAATAATCCGCAGAATTTAAAATATTACATAGAAAAACATTAGAAATGACTAAGTAGGCTTGGCGCCCATAGCAGTACAGTGGTTATAGTGGCAGCCACATACACAGAGGCTGGTGGGTTCAAACCTTGCCAAAGCCTGCTAAACAACAATGACAACTACAACAAAAAATAGCCAGGCATTGTGGCAGGCACCTGTAGTCCCAGCTATTTCGGAGAATGAAGCAAGAAACTTGCTTAAGCCCAAGAGTTTGAGGTTGTTGTGAGCTGTGATGCCTTGGCACTCTACTGAGGGCAACATAGTGAGCCTCTGTCTCAAAAAAAAAAAAAGAAAGAAAGAAAGAAAAAGAAGTAACTAAGTAACTGTAGGCTAATTATTTCATAGCAATCATTTGTTTTAGTTATAAAATGTCATAAGTACCAAATTCTAACTATTATTAAAATTCAGCAGCTTGTTACTATAAATAACTTTAAAATGCTATAAATTCTAATGTAAAATGTTGAGCTATTAAATTATTTCTTCTCACTGTGGAATATAGCTTCTCAAAATTAAAATTTATTTAATACCTACTTAAGGCCTACTATGTAAAAAAAATGGTTGTGAAATCTAGAATTATTTCTGTAGAAAATGAAAAATTAAAGCAAGTAAGCATCAAAATATTCATAAAAAATTCATTTCCATAGGGCCAGGCACAGTGGCTCACACTTATATTCCTAACACTCTGGGAGTCTGAGGTAGATGGGAATGCTTGAGCTCAGGAATTCAAGACCAGCCTGAGCAAGAGAAAGACCCCCTTCTCTAAATATAGCTGGACATTGTGGTAGGCACCTATAGTCCCAGCTACTTAGGAAGCTGAGGCAAGAGGATCGCTTGAGCCTAAGAGTTTGAGATTATTATAAGCTATGATGCAACAGCACTCTACCAAGGATGACAAAGTGAGACTGTCTCAAAATAAATAAATATTTTTAAAAAACAGTAACCAGGAAGCATCTTAATTGGGTGGTTCTAGTCCTGGGTCTCTAAACAGGTTCATCAGAAGTTGGTAGGAAGAGTTGGAAGTTGCTGTGAACTATGATGCCACAGCACTCTACCAAGAGTGACAAAGTGAGACCCTGTCTCAAAAAAAGAAATAAGTAAAAATAAAAGATCCACATCTAAAAAAAAAAAAAAAAAAAAAAGTTGGTAGGGGCTGTGGTCATCTGAAGGCTTGCCTGGAGCTAAAGGGCCTGCTTTCAAAATGGTGAAACAGGGCTATAGGTAATGGGAGGCCTCAGTTCCTCGCTGTGTGGGCCTCTCCACAGTGCTGCCCCAGCGTCAATGATCCAAGTGACATGCCATCACATCTGGCATCTTCTACTTGTCACATAGGCAGCCCTCTTGGAAAGTGGGAAAGCACAGCACAGGGCACTTAATCACTTCCCAAGCACTTCCATTTAAAACCTAAGTTTTCTTCTAATTTGACATGTACAGTGCATACTGACTAACTTTATGACTATTTTACTGATACATAAATGAGTGTATTAATGATACAGACTCTGGGGCTATGGCAACTCTGACACATTCCCCTTGTGGATGGGGAGTGCATACCCATTTCAGAGACTTCACCATCGTCTATTCATAGATGACAAATCAGTATCTCCTGCCTGGACCATACTTTAGACTTGGGCCTCAAAAATGCCCACCAGACACATTCATCTAAGTATTCTACAGACACTTCAAAGGCAGCTTGTAAAAAGTCAAACCCATCATCTTCCCTCAAAAATTACCTTGCTTTTCTTCAGTACTCACTTTGTCATCATGAGGCAGGCACATGGGGTCATTAAATTATCATTAACATGTAGATTCAGTCAGTTGTTTTGACCTGCTAGGTGCCCCCCAAATCTCCTCTAAATGTGATGCCCACCAACACCACACTGATTCAGACACTTATAGTTTCTCCCAGATTCTCCCAATTGCCTTCTATTTATTCAGCATCTGATCTTATCTCTCCTTTCTCTGGTCTGTCTTTACATTACCTGCTAAAGCAATGTTAAACCTAAGTTTAATCATATTATCCCCTGCCTTGAAGTCTTACAATGGCTCCATGATAATTCCTTGGTTTGGCAAACAAGACACCCTGGGCCTGCCCCTGCCCATCTCTATTCCTCCTTCTCATTAAGCGCCGGCATAAACCCTAAACTCTGGTCCTAACACACTCCTCAGGATTCTTAGAATCATCGGTGTGATTTGCTCCGGGTCTTTGCACATGTTGCTTCTACCTGTAATACATTTCCACTCCCAGTTTATCTTCCCAAATCTGCGTCATCTTTCAAAACATAGCTCCAGTGTCACCTTCTTTGGGCAACCTTCCCTGATTTCCCAATCTGAGCCAAACACTCCCTCTTCTGTGTTTTCCTCATAGCATACAGTTTGACAAACCCTGCACCACTGAAGACAATGGCAATATTATTCAACTGTGTAGTCACCTGACAAGTGTTAATAAAAAGTAAAATGGGGAAGAGTGACTTTTTCTCTCCCAGGAGCCTGGCTAGTAATAAAATGCTTAGTGCCCATGTGCTGCAGCTTTACTTTCCCTAGGTCTCCGCAGTAAGGAAATGATGCTACCGTCTTAGAAGTTAGCTCTTTTTATGGACTGGGTATGGTGTCTCACATCTGTAATCCTAGCACTCTGAGGGACTGAGGCAGATGATTGCTTGAGCTCAGGAGTTGGAGACCAGCCTGAGCAAGAGTGAGACCCCATCTCTAAAACTAGCTGAGCATTGTGGTGAGTGCCTATAATCCCAGCTACTCATGAGGCTGAGGCAAGAGAATCACCTGAGTCCAAGAGTGTTTGAGGTTGCTGTGAGCTGTTCCACTAGGGCACTCTACTGAGGGTGACAAACTGAGACTCTGTCTCAAAAATAGAAAAAGAAGTTGGCTCCTTTTGCAGTCCAAACTATACTACCCTTGTAACCAATGATATAGGTTAGATCAATATCGATTCCCTACTCTTGCCTTGCTTTTCTTTTCTATTGAGGCAGAAAAGCTAAACACTTGACTCTCCAAACTTTCTCACCATTTTGGCTGGCTATATAACATAGGTCCCCCAATAAGATGTGAGTAAAGGTCTTGGGGAGGCCATCCCTTCCTGAAACAAAAGGCAAAGTCTTGGCATGAGGATCCGGTCCTTTTACCCTTTTGTTTTCTTCCAGCCTGAAATGTGGTTGTGTGAGGCCTAGAGGTGACTATGACCATGACTCCAACAGGTCTGACCTGAGAATGAAAACCACACACAGGGCAGGACAGAGCAGAATGACAGAAGGAGTCACAGTCTCTCGTGATGTTGCTGAGCACTGAATCAGCCTTGCTTGCCAACTTCCAATCATGTTCCATAAAAATAAGTAAGTCTGTTTGAGTCATCATAGGTCAAGTTTTCTTATTTGCAATCAAAAGCATTTCTAAAAGATACACCATCCTATGGAAGTATAAAGTCCTTATTACTCATATTATACTCCTTGAGTTCACATACAAACTAATAACCATAATAGGTACTATTTATTGAGCTCAAACTATAGACCAAGCAGAGTAATAATTTTTGATGATTCATGGCTTCATTTTATTTTTATTTTATTTATTTATTTTGAGACAGAGTCTCAAGCTGTCACCTTGGGTAGAGTGCCGTGGTGTCACAGCTCATAGCAACCTCAAACTCTCGGGCTTAAGCAATTCTCTTGCCTCAGTCTCCCCAGTAGCTGGGACTACAGACGCCTACCACAACACCCGGCTATTTTTAAGTTGTAGTTGTCATTGTTGTTCAGCAGGCCCAGGCTGGATTTGAACACGCCAGCTCCAGTGTATGTGGCTGGCAACCTAGCCACTTGAGCTTACAGGTGTCGAGCCTTATGGCCTCATTTTAATCCTCACAGAAGAGGGAGATGGTACATGGGTCATTACAAAAGTTTTGAGATACACAAAAATTAAGAAACATAAAATCTGCATGGACATAGACAAATGAAGCCCTCCCAGCAACACCAATAAGCCAAGCAAGTTGAAACTTGCACAGGGGAATCAGAAAACATGCTCTTGATTGTGCTTCTTGGGAGTGAAATAATGGACTGTAACACATTTACCTACACATTATTGTAACTGAGTTCTCTTTAAGAATGGGATGATTCGGCATGAGAGAGAAGAAACTCACCTAAGATCACCCAGTAAGAGAAACTCACATAAGGTCACCCACTAAGTCAGAACCGAAACTCATGCTCATAACCACTGCATTGCTCTTCCAATAACAGTAGCCATTTGATCTTAATTTCTGGAAGTCAAACAACATTCTATGCCTAAAGCCTTTCTGTTACCTAAGAACTGTCAATACATGAGAGCTTGGCTCATAATGAGACTTGCATTACCTGTCTATAAGCAAAACTATATCAAATGTAATTAAACAACAAAAGGGGTCTATTTGGCTTTGAAATGCAAGGTAGACTAGGCAGAGGCTATCTGGAAAATGTTCAGGCAAAATATTCTACATGATAAATCTCAAGAAATTCTGGAGTTGTTAGCTAGTGCTATGAGGAAGGAATTGGATTCTGGAAGAAAGAAGGGAGAGGAGGAAGAGCCCAGCGACACAGTAGGGGCCAGACCTTCTGAAAGGAGTGAGAAATTCCCTGTAGCGAAGAAGGGCAGGAAAATGCACAGAGAAAGTGAATCTGAAGTAGTTTTCTGCTTATTCTTTAATTATCCTCTGAAACTTCAGAAACGTCTGTTAATGGAAATAGCCTTGTATAAGCATTGTTTTGGAGAAACAGTGAAAGGGGAAGTAGTTTCTAAAATCCACACTCAGTGACCAACAGCAAAATGAACAGAGGTTCCAGAGATGAGATGACAGATTTCAGCAGCAAATCCACCTCACAGTGGATTAGTTCTGTATTTTTTTCCTAATACACCAAAGTCGGCAAAACCTTAGTACTTAGGAAGGAGGATAAAGCCTTTGTAGTAGATGGTACAGAGGAAGCTGTTAGGGGAAAGATTAAGTCACTTGGGTCACTGGTTTATTGAAAATTGGATGACAAGCATTCTTCGGTAGAAACATAGGCACAAATGTGGGCCATCCATTTAATTTTATATGTCCTGGCAGGTATAGTTTAAAAATGCGAAAGGAAATACACATAATTACTTTTCATAATTGCTATGGTTTGAATGTATTACCCCAGGTTCATGTGTTGAAAACTTAAGCCGCAATGTAACACTGTTGGGAAGTGGAGCTAAGCAGAGCCCTCATGACTGGGTTAATGTCATTATGGGGGCGACAAGTTTGGCCCTCTCTTTCTCTCCCCTACACTCTCTTGCCCTTGTGCCTTCCACCATGTGATGATACAGTAAGAAAGCCCTCAGCAGATATGGCCTCTAGACCTTGGACTCCAGCCTGCAGAACTGTTAAGGAATAAATCTGTTCTTGGCTGCAGCTCCCTGCCAGGTGATTTACTTCTTCCACTCAACATGCCTAACTTAGACGCTCCCGAAGAGAGGCTGAGAAAACTCAAGTACCGAGGCAAAGATGCATCTATGAAGTGGCAACAGCGGACGGTGGTCAGCCGGGAGCTCCGGAAGGCCAAGAAAGATGAACAGACTGTAAAGGGAAGAAATCTTGTCAGTTTCCCATGACCCAGCTTCTGAAAATCTGTCCAAAGAGATTTCGGTCAGCCTCCCTCTGGGTGAAATAATCAAAGGTATGAATAGCTCAGATCCAGCCCTGAGGTTCCAGGCCACCCAGATAGCCAGGAAAATGCTGTCCCAGGAAGGGAACCCCCTTCTAAAATTGGTTGTTGAAGCTGGGTTCATTCCCAGGCTAGTGGAGTTTCTGAAGTCATCACTTTATCCCTGCTTGCAGTTAGAAGCCTGGGCTCTGACCAACATTTCCTCGGGGACTTCAGAGTAGACCCATACAGTTATGGAAGGGGGTGTTGTCCAGCCTTTAGCTGAGCTCCTGTCTTCCACCCACATGACTGCGTGTAAACAGGCTGTGTGGCTCTTGGCTACATAGCGGGTGGTGGCCCAAAGTTGAGAGACTTCACTAGCTCAAGCAAAGCCATCCCACATCTGCTGGCCCTGATTTGGTCAACCATACCAATCACATTTCTGCAGAACATCACATGGACCTTGTCCAACCTGTGCAGAAATAAGAACGTATACCCTTGCAAAAAGGCAGTAAGGCAAATGCTGCCAATCCTCTTCCACTTTCTGTGGCACCACGACAGTGAGATTCTCTCGGACACCTGCTTGGCCCTATCCTACCTCACCGACAGCTGCAACGAGCTCATCAGTGAAGTAGTCAACACTGAAGTCCTGCCCAGGCTGGTAGAGCTCATGACCAGCTAGGAACTCAGTGTCTTCACCCCTCTCTCCGCATAGGGGGAACACTGTCAATGGGGACAGATCAGCAGACCCAGATGGTTATCCATGCAGGCATGTTGAATGTGCTGCCCCAGTTCCTGCGGCATGCCAAGCTGTCCATCCAGGAGGAGGCAACCTGGGCCCTGAGCAACGTGGCCACAGGTTCCCACCAGCACATCCAGCATCCGATTGCTTACAACATCCTGCCATCCTTGGTGGTTCTACTGAAAAATGGAGAATTTAAAGTCTTCCAAAAAGAGGCTGTCTGGACAGGCTAACTTCACAACCAGGGCCAACATGGACCAGGTTAATCCAGTTTGTGCACTCCGGAGTCTTAGAGCCACTGATAATCTGCTCATTGTTCCACATGTTAAAATTGTTCTCATCATCCTTGACATCGTCGCTTATATTCTCCAGGCAGCAGAGAAACTGAGAAGGAATATTTGTGTCTTCTGATAGAAGAAATTGGTGGGATCGATAAAATTGAGGCTTTACAACTTCCTGAGAACCATCAGATTGGCCAGACTGCTCTGAGTATCATCAAGAAACACTTGAGGAAGAAGATGAGGGCATAATTTTGCTGGACCAAACAAACCCTGGACTAAGATTGTGAATTTATAGAATGCTTAACAAAGAAATATCCAAGGTCCAGAACTTCTGCACCAACAATGAAATGCTAATTTCGTTAGCGAAATTTCTTTAGTGAACAGCACTCTTGCATCTTAGTATATCATAAATGTTAAGCTTTTAAAAAACTTAATAAAATATTCAACACTTAAAAAAAAAAAAGAAATCTGTTCTGTATAAATTACCCAATCTCAGGAATTCTGTCATAGCAGCACGAAACAGACTTAGAAAATATCATATTTTATTTAACCAAATATTTCCAGAACTATAATTTTAACATGTAAACAATATTTAGAAATGCATGAGACATTTTATATATATATTTTTTGACACCAAGCCTTTGAAATCCATTTTATAATTTACACTTACATCTCTTCTCAGTTTGAACTAGCCACATTTGAAACGCTCAATAACACTAAGCCTTACCCTTTAAGGTTGGAGTCTTTAAAAAGTATGTTTAACAATTTTTCATGGTAATCTGCCTAAATTACAAGTATAGTACTAAAACTTTGATGCACCTGTTTTGGAACTTTTTTTCTATTAGAAAACTCCCTTTTGGTGGTGGTGGGGGGTGGGCAGCGCCTGTGGCTCAAAGGAGTAGGGCGCTGGCCCCATATGCCGGAGGTGGTGGGTTCAAACCCAGCCCTGGCCAAAAAAAAAGAAAAAAGAAAATTCCCTTTTTTCCAACTCCTTTTTCTGTTTTCTATGTTCATTTGTAGAAAAGTTGAAAAATACAGGAAAGTACAAAGAAAAAATTTAATCTATCCATAAACCACCTTTCAGAAATATTGCTGTAAGAATGTTGCTCCGTGTGCTTCTTGATTTAAACATATATTTCAAATTAAGATTATATGATATATACAGTATTTTTGCTTCCTTCGTTTTTGAAAAAGTTGTAGAAGGCCCGAACTGAGGTCATCTTTTTCTACACATTCAGAAAACTCAATACAGTTTTCAGCACGTAGCAGACAGCATTATCAATATTTCAGTCCCCAAGGTTAAATAAATGTTATCTCTTCCCAATCCTATGTTATCTCTGTCTCTTCTGTCACCATAAGTTGGTGGGGGTTTTCCTTCTCTAAATGGTAAGAATTTATTCTTTCCCTTAAAACATAATGTTTTCACCTAGTTCATTTCTCACCTGCATTACCATAATAGTTACCTTTTTGGTCTCCCTGAATCCAATTTCTTCTTTTCAAACCATCTTGGCTAGGTGGCTTGCTAAAGATAAGTAATGCTAATCTTCAAAAAATGTCTTTTTCCAGCTGTTTTTGGGGGAAGGCAGGTAAAATGGGAGCTTGAGCAGCCAGTATTGACTCTTTCTAGCAGAAATACATATTCCATGGAAATCTATTTTTCCAATGGGAATATAATTACTCTTCCATCAACTCCCCCTCTCCATCCAGTCCATCACTGTGAAGCAAAGTCTGATGCAAGATAGATACTGAAACCTTAAACACATATTAGCACTCACTCTGTCTATGAAAGGCTATCAGCAATTCTAGCTAGCTTTCCTGCTCAATGCAGAGCTTCTGGGTACAGAAAAGTGGACAAAGAGGCCGACCACGGTGGCTCACCTATAACCCTAGCTCTCCAGGAGGCTGAGGCAAGAGGATCACTTGAGCCCAGGAATTCAAGACCAGCCTGAGCAAGAGCGAGACCCTGTCTCTACTAAAACTAGAAAGAATTATCCAGGTGTTGGGTCACATGCCTGTAGTCCCAGCCACTCAGGAGGCTGAGGCAGGAGCATTGCTTGAGCCTAGGAGCCTTGCTATAAGCAAGGCTGAGGCCACGCATGGCACTGTAGCCCAGGCAACAGAGTGAGACTCTGTCTCAGAAAGAAAGGAAGGAAGGTAGGAAGGAAGGAAACAAAGTAGTAGAAAAATTATCAAAAATATAGGGAAAACATTCTCAAAATAAAAGAAAAATAGAATCTACACATTGAAGATAAATTTTACTTTTAAATAAGATTTTTAGCCGGGCGTTGTGGCGGGCGCCTGTAGTCCCAGCTGCTCGGGAGGCTGAGGCAAGAGAATCGCGTAAGCCCAAGAGTTAGAGGTTGCTGTGAGCCGTGTGACGCCACGGCCCTCTACCAGAGGGCAGTACAGTGAGACTCTGTCTCTACAAAAAAAAAAAAAAAAGATTTTTACAGAATTAAATACTTAAGCAAAAGACACTGGTTGTATCTTAACCTTACCTTGAATCCTCTAAATTGCCATAATATTTGTCCTGTGGTAATGATACTGTCGCACACATTCTGTCTACACATTAGTTTCTCATTTTTACTCCCTTCTAACTTACTGTTTATCATCTGACAACACTGGTGGTGAGGCCAATATAGTTATCAGTACATGTAAAGTAAAAGTAAATAGCCTCTAAAGGCCTTGCTGTGGCCTAAGAGATCAAATTTGGTCAAGGTTACTGATGAATTCAGAGGCATTCTTTACTTCCAGTTTCAGGGCTGTGTTCTTAAACTCTGAAATTACCAGAATTTCCATATAAGGGAAGAGAAAGTAAGGAGAATCCCTTGTACTTCTCTCAAGTTCCCATCCCAGCACTCATTAGAAGAAACTTTTATAAAGACTTTCACCTCCTGGGGAAGTGCTGAGGAGCATCCTTCTTTCCTCATCCTTTACTTTTAACCTACCTATATCATTATAACAGATGTTAGTTTCTCATAAACATAATATAATTATATCATGCTTTATTTTCTTTTCTCTTTCTAATGAATTTTGATAATCTCTGTCTTTCAAGTGGCTTGTTGAGACCAAACTTTGACCAACTATTGACCATAGGCCAAATGTAGCCCACCACCTGTTTTTGAAACAGAATAAGTAACAGAGATTGTATGCGGCTCACAAAGCCAAAATACTTACTATGTGACTTTAAGGAAAAAAAAAAGAAACCTACATAATTTACACTTAATGTAATTATTATGTTTAGGCTTACTATTTTATTTTTTTTGACTTTGCGGTTTGTTAACTCTATTCTTCTATTTTTCCTTTCCTGTCTCCTTTTATATGAACATATTTTTGTATTGCACTTTATCTATAATGTGCTTCAACTATACCTGTTTGTATAGAATGTTCATGGGTTGCTCCATGGATTATAATAAACATTGAACTTTTCTAAAACTACTTAGAATGACTATTTTACCACATCAACTGTATAATGAAAACCGCACTACCATATAGGTCTTTTTTTTCTTTTGTAGACACAGAGTTTCACTTTATAGCCCTAGGTAGAGTGCCATGACATCACACAGCTGATAGCAACCTCCAACTCCTGGGCTTACACGATTCTCTTGCCTCAGCCTCCCAAGTAGCTGGGACCACAGGCGCCTGCCACAACACCCAGCTATTTTTTTGTTGCAGTTTGGCCGGGGCCGGGTTTGAACCCGCCACCCTCGGTATATCCTTGCACCTTTATTTTGTAGTTGTTATATGCATATTATATCTATGAGCAATGAAAACTCCATCAGACTTTTTGTGCTTTCCTCATTAAACATCATACTTCAAAGAACTAAAGAGGAAAAGAATAGTCTATTATATTTACCTAGATATTTATGGTTTCTGTTACTCTTCTATCATTCCTGATGTTCCAAGTTTCCTTTTGGTATCCTTCTCTTCTTTATGGTGAATTTCCTTTAGTATTATTATTATTATTATTATTATTGGCATTATTGGTAGAGTACTTTTTTTTAAATGCAAGTGTATGAACAAAAAAAATTCTCTTCAGCCAAGAATGTCATTATTTCAATTTCATTACTGAATGAAATTTTTTGCTGGGTAAAAAATTCAACTTATAGTTCAGGCTAGGGGAACACCAGAGGTTGAAAAAAATGGTAGACAACATCAGTTTGGCAGCACTTAGAATTTTTGTCTTCTTCACACTGCTATTATTTACTTTTTAGAATCCTCAAATGGCTGCTATGTGCATTCTGTCCAGGTTTTATAGCTGTGTTCTTTAACCCCCTTGCACCAAAGACAATAAGTCTTTGATCTTTCTGGTACCACCTGTCGAGTACACCTAGGACAGGCCCAGGCTTCTTGCAGAGACAGCTTTAGCCATCTTTTCTCTTCTGTCCTGATGACATCCAGAATATAACAGGCTACCTACAATTCTCACAGACACTGGGTAAGTCAGTCCACTCTATTACCCAGCTCTATTCATGAAAGTTTCTTAAGTATAGATGTGGAGAGAGAGGAAGAGGCCCCACTTTGGCCTGAGGTCCAAGTAAATTCTCTAATCCAATTGTGTCAGAAAGTCCTGAACCCTGGGCATTGTTTGCTCCTGCTTGATACTTTTTTTTTGGAGACAGAGTCTCACTATGTCACCCTCAGTAGAGTGCAGTGGCATCACAGCTCACAGAAACCTCAAATTCTTGAGCTGAAGCAATTCTCTTGCCTCAGCCTCCCAATGAGCTGGGACTACAGGTGCCTGCCACAATTCCCGACTGTTTTTGTTGTTGTTGTTGTTGCAGTTGTCATTGTTGTTTTAGCTGGCCCAGGCCGGGTTCAAACCCACCAGTCTTGGCATATGTAGCTGGCGCCCTAACCACTGAGCTATGGGCACCAAGTCCATAGTTGATACTTCTTTTTCATTGGTCATTAGATTCCTATACCTAGTCTCTCTCTGTCCATTAGACTTCTGTATCACTCAGAATAAGACACAGAAACCCTATTCTAGCAGGTTTAAGCAAAAAGATTTCATTAGTTTACATAAATAAAAATGCCAATTTCGGGCTAAGCTAGAACCAGGAGGTTAAATAAGACATATCTCTTCATGTCTCTCTCTCTTTATTTTTTTTTTTTTTGAGACAGAGTCTCATGCTGTTGTTCTGGGTTGAGTGCTGTGGCGTCATAGCTCACAGAAACCTCCAGGTCTTGGGCTCAAGTGATTCTCTTGCCTCAGTTTTTTTTTTTTTTTTTTTTGAGACAGTCTCACTATGTTGCCATCAGTAGAATGCCACGGTGGCACAGTTCACAGCAACCTCCAACTCTTGGGCTTAAGCAGTTCTCTTGCCTCAGCCTCCCAAGTAGCTGGCACCTCCCACAATGCCTGGCCATTTTTTATTGCAGTTGTCATTGTTGTTTTAGCTGGCCCGGGCTGGGTTTGAACATGCCAGCCCTGGTGTATGTGGCTGGCACTATAAACACTGTGCTACAGGCGCCAAGCCACCTCTTCATCTCTCAACTCTGCTTTTCTTCATAATGGCATTAGTCTTAGGCCACACGACAGCCCCAGGAGCTCATGGCTCCAAGTAGCCTATACCTAGACATCACAATAAAGTTAACACTACCTCTTTCCCAATAGTTCTTCCCCAAGTTTTAGAACTGAAGCTCATTGACTATGATTGGGTGACATGTCCATGTTTGTGGCCTGGAGAGAGATCAGCCCAACCAAACTACATGGACCGAGAGTGAAGAAGTGTCTCCCTATGGAAAACTAGGGTGCTGAGACCAAAAGAAAGGGAATGCTTTAGAAAGCAAAATAACAGGTGTCACATCCAAGGAAAAATAGGTGTTATCCAATCCGTAGTTAGAACTGACATTTATTATGCTCCTACCATAGGCCAGGCATTGGCTAAGCACTTTACGTATATCATTGCATTCCGTATTGACAATGATAATACTACATGAAAAGTTACTCAACATTATTAAGCATCAGGGAAATGTACTACATACATTAAAATCATAATAAACTGGGCACAGTGGCTTGCACCTGTAAGCCTAGTACTTTGAGAGGTCGAGGCAAGAGGATCACATGAGGCCAGGAGTTGAAAACAGCCTGGGTAACACAACATGACCTTGTCTCCACAAAAAATAAAGGAGGTAAAATGAAACCAAATAAATAAAGGCAGCACCCGTAGCTCAATGGGTAGGGTGCCGGCCACATACACCAAGGCTGGTGGGTTCGAACTCAGCTTGGGCCAGCTAAAACAACAATGACAACTGCAACAACAACAGAAATAGCCAGGCATTGTGGTGGGTGCCTGAAGTCCCAGCTAATTGGGAGGCTGAGGCATGAGAATCGCTTAAGCCCAAGAGTTTGAGGTTGCTGTGAGCTGGGATGCCATGGCACTTTACCCAGGGTGACAGCTTAAGACTCTGTCTCAAAAATAAATAAATAAATAATCTGGGCATATGGCAAACACCTATAGTCCTAGCTACTTGGGAGGGTGAGGTGGGAGGATGGTTTGAGCCCAGAAGTTGGAGGCTCCAGTGAGCCATGACCAAGCCACTGCCCTCCAGCCTGGGTGACAGAGGAAGACCTCCTCTGAAAATACCAAAATTTGGCAAGGATGTGGAACCAGTGAAACCCTCATCTACAACAGATAAGAGTATAAAAGGGTATGATCACTTTGGAAAACAATTTGGCAATGTCTATAATGTTAAACTACATTTAGTATATATGATTCAGCAATTTGACTCAGATATTTTCCCTAAGAGAGATAAAAACATATGCCCACACAAAGTCTTATACAAGAATGCTCATAATACCCTTATCATAATAACCAAAAGCTATAAACAAACCAAACAGCCAGCCATCAATAGAACAGAGAGCCACATTGTGGTACGGCCATACAATGACATACCACTCAACAATAAAAAAAAGAACTAATTACTAACAGTAAGGGTAAATTTCGCAGATATTACATTGAAGTCAGACATCAAGCAGAAGGAAGTTAGTCATAAATCAAGGCAGGGTTGCATTTATGTGAAGTTCAAGAATAGACAAATACTTAATGGAGGCCTCTTGGGGTGGCAGCAGATTGTCTGGAAAACTGTAAAGGGGCACAGAGGAACTTTCTGGAGCTATAAAAATGTTCTAGCTCTTGTTTGGGTGGTGTATACAACTGCTAAATGTCATCAAAATGAACACATGAGAAGTATAAATTTTACTGTGTAAATTATACCAAAATTTTAAAAAATTATAAAGGACTAACATTGAAGTGTGTGGCACAACCTAACTCTCTAATGTTGGACATCAGCTTTTTCTATTTTTTTCACAGTCACAAATGACACAATGAATATCTCTGTTCATATTTTAGCTTGATTAATGAACTTATCAGTATCCAACATCTTTACCTATAAAAATGACAACTTCATACACTCCAACCTAACAGATTTTTAATATTTTGGATTACTATTCCCTTTGGTTAAGTCTTCTGAGTTGGGTAACTTGAATAAAACTTATGAACGTTAAAGGCTGTTGATACATATTACTAAACCGCTTTTCCTACCAATTTTATAAATGTATCCTCCTACTAACCTTTTACAAGTGTCTTACTCGCACCTTATTATTTTTTAATTCTTTATATTTTTATAGACACTTGCAGATCTTTCACATCTGTCTGCACTCCCCTCTCTCTTTCCAGCACGTTGTACCTCTCTCATTGCTTATAACACATTTTTCTTCCACCACATATGTGTACCCATATGGCTTTAAAAGAAAACAACTTCCGGAGGACAAGAACAATCTCAATTTGGATTTTTGGTTTGGTTTCTTTTCCTTTTTTTTTTTTTTAAGTAACTCCTAGCTCGGTGTTTTATGCATCCAACAAACATCTTCCGTGCTTACATAAAGCACCAGTAATTGTGATTGGAGTAATAGGCATTCAGGAAGTTCGTCGCACTAAATATTCCTAGTTTTAAATATACCAGCAGGTCTCATTTTAACATCCACGCCCTACGTTTTAAGTTCTCAGACTGAAACTTTATCGTGCCTATCGCGCTCTGGAAACAAAAGCTCTGAAAGTTTAGCCTTTAAACACACTGGTTGTGGTCCGACTGCGGTGGCTCACATCTGTAATCCTAACACTCTGGGAGGCCGAGGTGTGTATCCCTTGAGCTCAGAAGTTCAGAGCCGAGTTTGAGCAAGACTGAGACCCCCTCTTTACCATAAACAGAAAAACCATCCAGGTGTAGTCGCTGCCACCTACAGTCCCAGCTACTGCGGAGGCAAGAGGAGCTTGAACCCAAGTGTGTGTGTGAGGTTGCTGGGAGCTATGAGAACCACCGCACTCTTACTCTGGGTGACCCCGTGAGACTCTGTCTCTACATAAATAAATAAAAAATAAACGTCCTGACTATGAAAGCGCCGTTCTCTCAGCCCTGTTAATAATTTCTTAAAATGTACCCCCAAACCATACTTTGGAGGACTTAGGACGACAGTTAATCGTAAAATCTAGGGTTGCCTGTTGGTCAGGGACTTTTCTCAGGACTCCCAAGGGCACCGGGATAATTAATGCCAGAGTAATGAATACATAAATCAAGGCAGCAACAAGCTCTTTCTAGTTCCGGGAGTGTCCCCAGGCTCCTCCTGGTCCCTCGCGGTCGCTTAGTAGCCGGGCGGGGTCGCGCGCCGCCGGTGCTCGGCGGGAGCCAGGTCCCCTGGGCGCGCCCCAGACGAGCGAGCCCCGCCCTGCCCCGCAGCGCGCGCGCGCGCGCGCCCGGAGCCCCGCCCGCACGCCGGGCAGGAAAAGGCGGGCCGGCGCCGCCGCCCACGCTCGCTCCCGCCGTCCGACTCGGGCCGGCCCGCGCGTGACCGGCGCCGCACGCCAGCGCCATGAACGTGTGCCCGGGCTAGTGACCGGCTCGGGGATGGACTGCGGCTCGCTCACAGGCGAGAGGCCGAAGCGCCCGCCCGGCCGCCGGCGGCTCCTGTTCTTTCTGCCCGCGGGCCGCAGCGGAAGCGCGAGTGGCCGCGGAACCCCGGCGCGCCGCGGTCTCTCCGCGCTCTGGGTCGGCCTGGGGGCGCTGCGCCCCCGCGCCCCGGCGGCCCGCGGCGGCGCGTCACGTGCCTCTCCGCTGCTCCTCCTCCTGCTCGTGCCCTCCCCGCGGCTGGCCGCGGCCGCCCCTCGCCGGCCGCCCCGGGAGTGGGAGCGCTCGCGCCTCGGCCCCGCTGCACCCCCGGGCGGGCGCAGCGGCGTCTGGAGGTGCCAGCCGGTCCTCGTCCCAGGTACCGCCGGCGCCCTTCACCTCTGCCATGGCCCGGCGGCCGCCCTCGCTTTCTGCAGGAGAGGTGAGGACCGGGCGGGGAGAGAAGGGGGCTCGCCCTGCGGGACAGGGTCGGCAGGGCCGGGCGGGAGGTGTGGCCTCGCAAAGGGCAGACCGGGCGACCGGGAGGTCGAGTCAGCCGAGGTCACCAGCGTCCTCGCGGCGTTTCGGGTGAAGGTCTGGGCCCGCCTTTTTGGGCCACGGTAGCCAAGTCTCATCTGCCTAGAAGAGCCGAATTCCTGGGAATCCCAGGCGCAATTTCTTGACCCAAGTATTTAAGGGCGGCGCGTGGTGGCCGGTGAGGTGGTGCACGCACATTTTTAGAGTCTACCGCCTGGGCGTCAGCTGTGCAGCCTGTCAGCCACTCAGAGGTGAAGGGGTGACACGGGTGTGCAGGAGGCATGCAGATTTGAGGAGCGAAGCTCTAGGAAAGGAAGGGATTGTATTACAATTTGATTGCAAACTCTAACAAATTCATTGATTCATTCGTGGAGCACTAGAGCCTACTCTGTCTCTGAACTTTTCTACGTATGTGGGTGTATTGGTCAACAAGATCTTTTCCCTCTGGAGGTGAATTCTAGCATAGGAAACGCAATACACGCCTGTGTGTATGTATAATTTATATGTAAATATATATATTATATATACATAATTTGATAGAGGAAAAAATGGGGTAAGGGTTGCAAAGTAGAGTGGGCCTCCACTTGTGAATTTTTTTATGTTCAGAGGGAATTGCATTTCTTTCTTCCTTTTTTTTATTTTTTTACATTTTGAAATTTTAGATTAATATAAGGGTTTGTTAGGTAACATCCCAGTTGCAGTTGAGTCCTCCACCCAGGAGGTTTGCCATTTATCTCTACATTATACCTGTCAGGTAGGAGCTTACCCACTTGTGAACTGAAATCGTAATCAGAATCGGTTTCACTGAAAAGGTAGCATTTAATTAAATATAGTCATGAGTTTCTTAAGGCATTCGCTTACTGAGAAATGTGTCATTAGGTGATTTCTTTTGTGAACATCTTAGAGTGCACTTATACAAACCTAGATGGTACAGCCTACTACACACCGAGGCTGTATTATATATAGTCTATCACTCCTAGACTACAAACCTGTTGGAACAATGATAAGAAGTTGTGTATCTAAACATGAAGAAAGTAAGGTTAAAAACACATAAGATCCTAAGAACACTGTTATGTATGCTGTTTGGCCATTCGTTTGTTTGGTATGCAAGATATTCAGTATGGAAGTTAAGAATATGAAATTTGTATTTGGTTTCCTCATCTGTCCAAGGCAAACTTTGTGCTTCTGTTGTCATTGTGGGATTTTAATATACTTTAGATGTGCTGAAGGTCCCCCAAAAGGAAAATTGCATACTGCATGTTAACCTACAAGTTTGGACAGTTAAATTCCTGAACTCATATTAGAAAAAATACTACCACACCTCATTACTCAATATCACTTACACTCTCCTTCGAAGTACTCCCTTGGCCGTTTGGTGACCATAGTGACATTCAGCACCGAGGTATGTAGCACTTTGTCTAGGATGAGTTCAAGAACTTAAATTGTCAGACTTCCTACAAGGACAGCACTGATGGCTATTCTAGAAAAAGAGCTCAAAAATTGCTTTGAAGGATGGACTAGATACTGGCATTGGTGTGATTGGTATGTAGCTTCCCAAGAGGAGTATTTCAAAGGTGACCGTAGTGATATTCTGCAGTGAGATATGTAGCACTTTTTCTAGGATGAGTTCTTGAACTCAATTGCCCTGACCTCTTAGCTCAGTTGTTTCCTGATTGTCAGTGGGAGTTCAGGAAATTTGCTCCATTCTCTGGTATTGCCCTTTGACAGAAGGCAAGATAGTATTTCCTTCCAGTAGCTGGGGTTGGAGTGCCTGGTGGGAAGCAGCCAACCCATTTCTCTACTTTTCAGAAGGCAATATTTCTTCGAAATAAGCTTGCTATTTCTGGTTCCAATCATGTTGGAAAAAAATCTGTAGCATCCAAATTGATATTATTAGCTCTTGCCTAGTTAGGAAAGTAATCACGTGATTAGTTCGTAAATGTGTGAGTGCAGGTAGGGATGAGGAGGTTGTTCGTTTTAAATGACATAAATGATTATTTTGTTACTGGAAATAAGGAATTTGGGACTAGAATAACCCTGTCATTCTTTATAAGCCTTTCCAGATTCAGAAAGGCTTATAAAGCCCCCTGTCCCATAGGACAGTCCAGCAGAGTTCTAATAAGGGTGAGGTGGTCAAGGAGGACCCCTTGAGAAATGCTTTCACTCGTACATTCGCTCACCACTGTTTCGTGTCTTTTTTTTTTTTTTTCTTTTTTTGAGACAGAGTCTTACTCTGTGCCCTGGGTAGAGAGCCATGGCGTCATAGCGCATAGAAAGCGCAAAGTCCTGGGTTCAAGTGATCCTCTTGCCTCAGCCTCCCAAATAGCTGCAATTATAGACTCCAGCCACAATGTCTGGCTAGTTTTTAGTAGAGATGGAGTCTCACTTTTGCTCAAGCTGGTCTCGAACTCATAAACTGGAGCAATCCATCTGCCTCAGCCTCCAGAGTGCTAGGATTACAGGCATTAGCCACTGCACCTGGCCACTCACCACTGTTCTCAAGCTAGGTCTGTTTCTGTGTTGGGCAGACATTCTGAGTCTCTCCCCATGTAGGCCAATTCTAATCTCAGAACTAGAAATAAATGATGAAAACAGAGGTACCAGATTTAAGTGAGCTCATTTATGTGAAAAGGAAAGAACTAAAGTGAAGAGGAGAAAGGAGATGATAACCAACTTTTTCTTCTAGACAGTCTCATAATCCAGATCTTAGAAGTCATTATAGTTCAATTTAAAAAAATATTCCTAGCCTGCAAAATGAGTAAGGCTATCTTCTGTTGGGCAGCTTGAACAAATAGATGATACTGATGAGGAAGTAATGTAATAAATGCTATGACAGCTGTCTGTACTGAGCCGAGAACACAGCTGAAAACAGTCTTTATTGCTCCCTTAACCTGGGTGTAAGTAGCAGAGAGAGCCATAAAGTAAATAAAATGGCATGCCTGGAACATAATGTGTAGTTAGGAAATTGTCAAATGAAAAAGGATTAAAAAAAAAAAAAAACAGGATGCTTACAGTTTAACAGTCGGATATAGGAGCAAACTATGCTTAAGAGATACAAGTGCAGGAAATAGAATAGCTTAGGTGGCCAGAAAGAAAGCTCAAAGGATAATGTGGGCTAAAATAGCAAGGGCTTTGTATGCCTGCTCAAGGATCTTATTCTATAGAGCAGTGGTTGTTTGCATCTTAGGGCCCATTTTTACCATCATACACACAGACACGTGAGTCATTACATTTTATATTCTGTCAGTCTACAAACAGTACTTGATACAAATATGGATTATTGCATTTCTTGGGCTTATCTTTTTTTTGTGTGTGTGTGTGGTTTTGGGCCGGGGCTGGGTTTGAACCCGCCACCTCCGGCATATGGGACCGGCGCCCTACTCCTTGAGCCACAGGTGCCGCCCTTCTTGGGCTTATCTTGATGGTTACCATAACCACAACTACTTCCCTCCCCAAGCTTCCAATAGGTTGAGAATGAGTGCTGCAGACTATAGTGAAGCATCAGCTCCAGTGTTACACTTTTGCTTTTTAGCTGCAATTTTCTTTTTAAGTGTTTAGGAACCAGGCATAGTGGCTCATGCCTATAATCCTACCACTTGGCTGAGGTGGGAGGATTGCTTGAAGCCAGGAGTTCAAGACCAGCCTGAACAACATAGTGAGACCCCTGTCTCTACCAAACAAATAGAAAAATCAGGGAGGCCTGGTGATGTGTGCCTGTGGTTCTAGCTACTTAGGGAGGCTGAGATAGGAGAATCATTTGTGCCCAGGAGTTGGAGGTTACAGTGAACTATGATGTCACCGCTGCACTCTAGCCCCAGCAACAGAGCAAGACCTTGTCTCAAAATGAGAAAGGGGGGCTCAGCGCCTGTGGCTCAAGCCGCTAAGGTGCCAGCCATATACACCTGAGCTGGCGGGTTCGAACCCAGCCTGGGCCCGCCAAACAACAATGACGGCTGCAACCAAAAAATAGCCTGATGTTGTGGCGGGTGCCTGTAGTCCCAACTTCTTGGGAGGCAGAGGCAGGAGAATCACTTGAGCCCAGGAATTGGAAGTTGCCGTGAGCTGTGATGCCATGGCACTCTACTCAGGGGGACACCTTGAGGCTCTGTCTCAAAAAAAAGAAAAAGGGAAGGAGGGAGGGGTGAAGGATTGGGGGGCCTACTGAGGAAGCCTTTGATCTTTGAGTTAATAGATGGCTCTTATCTCTCCTACAACTTTTCTACAACACAGGACCTCAGACTGTGCCATTTTATGGCAAATTTAGAAAATTAATGACAAATATGTAGCAAGATTTTCTTATAGCTAAGTTTATTAAATTCATTTGAAGATTCTTTAGATTGTCCAACTTTTTTCTTTCTGATGTCAAAATATCTTTTTGTAGTATAATAGTAATAGCAAGCAGCTATGTTTAAATATCTTTTCTTGACAAAACTGAAAATTGGCAACCCAAATATTGTCCCCATTTAAAAAAAGAAAAAACAATTTTAGTAGTTACAAAATTCAAAAGGTAGGAAAACATACCATATACTATCTCTCTCAAATGGATCCCTTGAAACAAGAATTTTACAGAAGGATTGAATCTGTGGCTAAATGCACAAAAATTCATAGAAAAGATACTGTAAAGATTATTAGAATAGGCTCAGCGCCTGTAGCTCAAGCATCTAAGGTGCCAGCCACATACACCAGAGCTGGCAGATTTGAATCCAGCCTGGGCATGTCAAACAATGACAGCTACAACCAAAAAATGGCCGGGCGTTGTGGCAGGCAACTGTAGTCCTAGCTACTTGGGAGGCTGAGGCAAGAGGATCACTTGAGCCCAGGAGTTGGAGGTTGCTGTGAGCTGTGATGTCATGGCACTCTACCCAGGGGGACAGCTTAAGGCTCTGTCTCAAAACAAAAGAATTATTAGAATACATCTGTCTAAAGATTAGCTTTGCAAAGACATCACAAAAAAATAATACTCCAGGCCAATATTTCTTATGATTAAAGATCAAAAATTTCTTTAAAAAATTAGCAAACCGGCTCTGCTGGACATCCACATGTAGAAAAATGAAGCTGAACCCACTACCACACCTACCGCACAAAAATTAAGATGGATCAAAGTTAACACTTACAAAACTCCCAGAAGAAAACATGGGTGTAAATCATAATGTAACCATGTTAGCTAGTGGTTTCTTTTTTTTTTTTTGGAGAGACAGAGTCTCACTGTACCGCCCTCGGGTAGAGTGCCGTGGCGTCACACGGCTCACAGCAACCTCTAACTCTTGGGCTTACGCGATTCTCTTGCTTCAGCCTCCCGAGCAGCTGGGACTACATGTGCCCGCCACAACGCCCGGCTATTTTTTTTGTTGCAGTTTGGCCAGGGCTGGGTTTGAACCCGCCACCCTCGGCATGTGGGGCCGGTGCCCTACTCACTGAGCCACAGGCGCCGCCCGGCTAGTAGTTTCTTAATGTATGCTATCAAAAGGACAAGCAACAAAAAACAGATCAGTTGAACTTCATCAAAATTAAACTTTTGTCCTTCAAAGGATGCTATCAAAAAGTGAAAAGATAACCCACAGAATGGAAGAAAATATTTTCAAATCATAATCTGATAAGGAACTTGTATCTAGAATATATAAAGAACTCTTAAGCTCAGTAATAAAAAGACAACCCAGTTAAAAATGGACAGAGGGGCTCGGCGCCTGTGGCTCAAGCAGCCAAGGCATCAGCCACACACACCTGAGCTGGCGGATTCAAATTCAGCCTGGGCCCGCCAAATAACAATGATGGCTGCAACAAAACATAGACAGGTGTTGTGGCGGGCACCTGTCGTCCCAGCTACTTGGGAGGCAGAGGCAGGAGAATCACTTGAGCCTAGGAGCTGGAGGTTGCTGTGAGCTGTGATGCCACAGCACTCTACCCAGAGCGACAGCTTGAGGCTCTGTCTCAAAAAAAAAAAAATGGACAGAGGACTTTGTCTTAGTCTGTTTTGTGTTGTGTTTTGTGTAATACCATAAATTTGTGATTTATAAAGAAATTTCTTTCTTGGGCGGTGCCTGTGGCTCAGTGAGTAGGGCGCCGCCCCATATACCGAGGGTGGTGGGTTCAAACCCAGCCCCGGCCAAACTGCAACAAAAAAATAGCCGGGCGTTGTGGTAGGCACCTGTAGTCCCAGCTACTCGGGGGGCTGAGGCAAGAGAATCACCTAAGCCCAGGAGTTGGAGGTTGCTGTGAGCTGTGTGACACCACGGCACTCTACCGAGGGCCATAAAGTGAAACTCTGTCTCTACAAAAAAAAAAAAAAAGAAATTTCTTTCTTAAAGTTCTGAAGCTGGAAAGGTTGAGGGAACTGCATCTAGCCAAGGACTTCTTGCTGTATCATTCTATGGCAGAAGGCAGAAGGAGGTGTTGAGCCAGGTAGCAAACTCATACTTTTGTCAGAACTTCCATTCCCAAGATAACAGCGTTAACCCATTCACGGGGAGGTAGAGCCCTCCTGACCTAATCACTTCTTAAAGGTCCCACCTTTTAACACTGTTGCTTTGGGATTAAGTTTTCAACACAGGAATTTGGGGGACATATTCAAACCATCATTTCTCTAAAGAGTATATACAAATGGCCAGTCAGCCACTAAAAGCTAAGAAGTAAAAACATCCCGAGTGTCCTTCAAACTGATAAATGGGTAAACAATTTGATATAGCTATACAGTGGACTGTTATTCAGAAATATAAAAGTGCTGACACATGCCACAACACAGATGACCCTCAAAAACATGCTAGGAGAAAGAAGGACACATACTGATTCCATGTATATGAAGTCTCCAGAGTAGGCAAACAATAGAAACAAGAAGGGTGAAGGAATTAAGGAAGGGCTGGGAATTGGAAGGTGACAGCTGAAGGGTACAGTTTGTTTTGAGGGTGATGGAAAATGGCCTGTGGTTGCTTGTGGAATCGTACAACTCTAAACATACCACAGACAAGTGAATCGCACACTGTGTGAATTCTGTCTGAGTGAAGCTGTTATGTAATACCAGATGGGATATCAGGGTTTGCTTACTTCCCCATGGTGTCTGTGGCTTTGATTTAGCATTGTCTGTTTTAAAGTCGCTCTCCTTTCCATCCTAGAGCTGAGCTTGTCTGCTGGGTACCTGCAGCTAGAGCGCAAAAGGAGAGACTTCACCTCTTCTGGGATTCGGAAGCTCTACTTTGACACTCATGCCTTAGTGTGCCTACTTGAAGAAAATGGTAATCCTCTGTCTCTGGTCACTCGGGACCTTAGAAAACTCTATAAACAAACTGTCCCTCCTCTTATGGTTTTATTTGATTTTTTTTGTATTTCTCTTTGACTTATAAAGCAGTCTTTTGATCAGTCTCCATTTTGTAGGTTCTCATTTTTTGCTTAAGGATATTTTTGCTTACTAATGCAATGGAGACTTATCCTATACATTTTGTGCAAGTGAAGTTTTTGTACTCATAACATCACCATGGAAGTATAGTGTGATAGGTAAAAATTAAGATAGAAGTTAGCAAAGCTGAGGAATGATTTCTATAACTGTGTCTGAAGCACAGAAGTGACAGTTTTAGTACTGTGCATTTTAATGCTTTTTTAAAGTCTTGTGAAATTAAAATGTTACTGAGTATCAATTCTTGATAATTTCAACATGCTGTGTTCTCTCCTTTTTTTTTTTTTATTTTTAGATTTATTCTTTTTTTTTTTTTTTTGTAGAGACAGAATCTCACCTTATCGCCCGCGGTAGAGTGCCATGGTTGTCACACAGCTCACAGCAACCTCCAAATCCTTGGGCTTAGGCTATTCTCTTGCCTCAGCCTCCCAAGTAGCTGGGACTACAGGTGCCCACCACAACGTCCGGCTATTTTTTTTGTTGCAGTTTGGCTGGGGTTGGGTTTGAACCCGCCACCCTCGGCATAGGGGGCCGGTGCCCTACCCGCTGAGCCACAGGCGCCGCCCTGTTCTCTCTTTTTTAATCATGCTAACATTCTCCTGTCAGGGTTCCCTGTAGGCCCCGACCTGGGTTGGGAGTCAAGAGGGGGAAACCAGCTGAGGAAATGAGACTGTACACCAACTTAATGCATAAAGTCTGGAAGCCTGGAGAGA
Source organism: Nycticebus coucang (assembly GCF_027406575.1). NCBI lineage: Eukaryota > Metazoa > Chordata > Mammalia > Primates > Lorisidae > Nycticebus > Nycticebus coucang. The sequence goes on from NC_069788.1 coordinate 65,697,078, forward strand.
GGCTTCTCAGAAACCTTTCATTGATCTCTAACACAGAGCATAGAAGCAAAATGTAAAGGTGCTAAAATTCTAAAATAGGATTAGAAGAATCCCAAGCCCCCAGGAAGATTGGGTAAAGAGGAAAAGTCTGGGTAATCAGGAACATAGGGTAGTGAGTTGTCAACAGTGGTGGATAATGTATTTGGAAAGGGGGAGGGGAAAACAAATATGGTCTCCGCAAGGCAATCAAGCCAGATTCTCTATAATCTAACTGCCAGTCGAGAGTTTAAAGGGCTCAGCCAGCCTGCCTGCTGATTCAATGGTCTTATCGACTTTCCCCTGTCTGAGGTGCCTGTGGGCTCCTTTCATTTTTGGTCTTGATGAGCCCCCAAGGATGGCACGTATGGGCACTTGGCCCTGGATTGAGGCAAGGCGCCCTGCAGAGATCAGTCAGTCTGCCTCCCACATTCTCCCTTATTGCTGTTGAGTTAATGTAAAAGATTGCTCTGGTGTATGTGGCATTCATTCAAAGTGCATTACGATGTAGGGAACATTCTTACACTTAATCATATTTGGACAAACACACCAATTATAATTCTCTATACTGTGACACATAGATTCTCAAAATCAGAATTTCAAACTAGCATAGATGATGCCTGTGAAATAAATGTACCCGTGTTTTTACTTCCATGGTATATTTGTTGGTCCAGTTGTCCATGTTCTTACCAGAAAACCTACCCTCTGTAGACGTGCCTTCGTGCTTAGGACAGAGTGGTGGAGTGAATCAGTGCCTTAGTGGGGGAGTCAGCATCTCTGGGTTCAAGCCTTGCTCTGCCAACTTCTGGTCACATAGTTTAGGAAACCCTTTTCCCTTCTCAGTTTCCATTTGCTCGTGGGTCTAATCAGAATTCCAGAGATATTTTTGAATACTAAAATGAATAACGTGCATGAATGCACGTTGGAAAAACTGTCGTATGCTATATAATAATTTTCACAGCTTTTTTTGTCAAACCTGAAACATTAGGCCTTTTTCACAAAAACTTCTTTCAGTTCAGAGTTCAAAAGAGCAAAGTAGAAGTGAGATGGAAGGCATGTAAAGTTACCTTGATAAGCAGGAGTCTTCCTACTTTTTCTTGATTTTAAACCTTGACCCATGGATGATTTCATCTTTCTTGGCCACAGAAGAGTAGAGCGTGGGGAGGGGCTGTTCATCCACCATGGATGAGTGATTAGTAGCAGAGATGATGGCTCAGCATGAGGCCAGGAAGGACCTTTCTACGCTTTCTTTATCCAGAGCTGTGACTCTTGATCAACGAAACTTCCTACATCTTTATAATTTCACTAACCCTGTTTGAATCCAGTTCTCTCATTTATGTAAAAAAAATAATTTGTATCTCATAAGTCTGTAGATTTCAGGCTTTACTTTATAACATTTTCTTACTCCTTTCTCCTTTCAAAGGTGGTTATAAATTACATGGCTCTGCAGTTTATTTTATCATAATTTCTCTTTGAGTTTCTGTTTGTCATCTTACAATTGCTAAACCTAATTATGTTTACCCTTTAAATCTTTTTTCTTCTTATTGTGAGACAGAATATCACTCTGTTGCCCTGGGTAGAGTGCCATGATGTCATTCTCAAACTCCTAGGCCCAAGCCATCCTTTTGCCTCAGCCTCCCGAGTAGGTGGGACTATAGGCCTCCACCATAACACCCAGCTATTTTTTTTTTTTTTTTTTTAAAGACAAGCCTCTTGTTCAGGCTGGTCTCAAATTCCTGAGCTGAAGCACTCCACCTTCCTTGACCTCCCAGAGTGCTAGGTAGGATTAAAGGCATGAGCCACTAAGCCTGGCCTGCCATGAACTCTTCTTAATAAAGTTTTAAAATTTGCAGAAGATGTGCATTTTCAAAAAATTAGGAGGCCAGAAAAGAAAAAAAATTCAGAACTACAGAGCTAAACAATGTTAATGTTTTGGGTGTTTTTTTTTTCTAGATGGGCATGATACATATGTTGAATGATTAAAGGATTTTTGACTGTAGTTACTGCTATTGAATTGTACAGTGAAAAAGGGTTATGATAGTAAATTTGATGTGTATTATACATTCAAAAACAAAATTAAACTATGATAGATTCGAAAACTTAAAGATTTTTTTTTTTTTTTTGTAGAGATAGAGTTTCGCTTTATCCTCGGTAGAGTGCCGTGGCGTCACACAGCTCACAGCAACCTCCAACTCCTGGGCCTAGGTGATTCTCCTGCCTCAGCCTCCCGAGTAGCTGGGACTACAGGCGCCCGCCACAACGCCTGGCTATTTTTTTGTTGCAGTTTGGCCGGGGCTGAGTTTGAACCCGCCACCCTCGGTATATGGGGCCGGCACCCTACTCACTGAGCCACAGGAGCCGCCAAAATTAAAGAATTTTTAATGAAGTGATGGGAGTAGGTCTTTGGACATTGTTTTCTTTTCCTTTAAATATTTTTTTGGGGTGGCGCCTGTGGCTCAAGGAGTAGGGTGCTGGTCCCATATGCCGGAGGTGGTGGGTTCAAACCCAGCCCCGGCCAAAAAAAATATATATATATATATTTTTGATTAATTATAGTCCCATGCTTCATCTCATCCAAACAAATTATATTAATTACTATGTTATTTTTTAAAAACACTATTAAACACTAGCCGGGCGTTGTGGCGGGCGCCTGTAGTCCCAGCTGCTCGGGAGGCTGAGGCAAGAGAATCGCGTAAGCCCAAGAGTTAAGAGGTTGCTGTGAGCCGTATGACACCACAGCACTCTACCCGAGGGCGGTACAGTGAGACTCTGTCTCTACAAAAAAAAAAAAAAAAAAACACTATTAAACACAAATCAGTAGATTCTTCTGAAGTTCTTTTTTCTGTTTTTTTTTTTTTTTTTTAATTAAATCATAGCTGTGTACATTAATGCAATCATGGGGACCATACACTGGTTTTATATATCATTTGACATATTTTCATCACACTGGTTAACATAGCCTTCCTGGCATTTTCTTAATTATTGTGTTAAGATATTTATATTCTACATTTAGTAAGTTTCACATGTACCCTTGTAAGATGCACCATAGGTGTGATCCCACCATCATCTGAAGTTCTTATAAATGAGATCATTTAATAGAATTACTTTCCAAGCACTCAGTTTGAAGCTTTTATTAGAATTTCTTATGTGAAATAGGAGTTATATCCTAAGTTGTTAAAAACAGCAACATTGCTTAGTTGAATCTCTGTACTTTAAGTCACCATCCTTTATTGAGTATCAAAATTTATGTTTTTTCCAGTTTGCCCTCCACCCCACATCCTGAAGAATACTGTGGAGGAAAGATGAAAGAACTTGGATCTTGTCTTTTAATATTAACTAAGTCAACTAATAATCTATTTATATAGTCAAGGATTTGACCAGTTCATGCTGGATATAAAACAATTGAGCCTCTTCTATTTAAGTAAATTATTTTCTAACATTTTAAAATTAAAGAAATAATAACCACTATTGAAAATTTATGCAACAGGGCGGCGCCTGTGACTCAAGGAGTAAGGCGCCGGTCCCATATGCTGGAGGTGGCGGGTTCAAACCCAGACCCGGCCCCCCCAAAAAAATAAAATAAAATAAATAAATAAAAGAAAATTTATGCAACAAAGAGAACTATAAAGAAGAAAATAAAAATTTCTGTGAATCTTTGTTTAATTACAAACATGATACCTTCTGAGCATGTTTGATTTTGTTTGTATGCCTGCTCAGGGTTTACTACTCAGCAAGCAGAAATCATTGTGTCAGCATTGGTCAAGATCATGGAGGCCAACATGGATATCGTCTACAAAGACATGGTCACCAAGATGCAGCAGGTTAGCTTTGGTGGTTTAGCAAATTAAGAAACCTGAATGTGGGGTCCTGTTTGTGGTAATGCATTAATGTAATTTTTAGACAATCTTTGGTTGAAATATAAACAGTAATTTTTAACTATACTTGATTTTAGAGGCAGATATTACTTACCAAAAGCTATGTAGTCAACTCTTATTGAATCTTTAAACTTAAAAGCTCCCTGTGCTTCAAGACGGACAATTCCAGGTAAACATCCTGTAATAAATGGAGCTATGGCCGGAATTATAGGATCAGGTTCTGGAGTCCTTAGACTCCCACCCTTTTAACTGTGGTTCACTTGGTGATGACACCAAATGTTTGTTTTTATTCTTCTCTTTTTTCTCAGTTAGAACTGGAGGATTGACCTTACTGAACCTTCCCACTCATCTTCATTCCTCTGGTTTCTCACTGAGATGATAGAAGGTAGAGATGGTAAGAGGTGGGCTTCCTGGGATAGACTAGATTATATGTTTTGTTTTTCCTTTCCTAGGAGATCACTCTTCAGCAAATAATGTCTCAGATTGCTAATGTGAAGAAAGATATGATTATTTTGGAGAAGAGTGAATTTTCAGCCCTCAGAGCAGAAAATGAGGTAAAATTAGAGCCACTCACACTTGAAAGTTTGTCCTGTTGTGCCTTGGAGATATAACACACATACACAAAGGGTTCACCTAAGTGTGCATCTCAGTGCATTTTCGTGGAGTGTGCGAGCCTGGCCATCTCAGGAAGTAGAAGACTGCCAGTGTCCAGAACCCTGTAACTGCCTCCCACAGAAGAAAGCCTGTGTCAGCTGATAGCACCATTATCTGGTTTTGCCTATTCTAGAACTTCTTTTGCTAGAATCATGCAGTGTGTCTTACAGCGATAGATCGTTTTTTTTCATTGCCTATATAGTATTCTATGAATATCCCACATGATTCTATTGTGTTGTATACTAGGATTATTTCCAGTTTTTGGTTTTTATGAACAAGTGCTACAAAATATTAATTTCATTCTTTAAGTGAGATGTATGGGATCAGTATTTACATAAGGATGCTTTACGTATGCATCTTCCTTTTATTTTCAGTCCTGTTCAAAGTCCCATAAGGGAAGGCCATTTACTGCCTGTCCATCTTAGCCTCCTGAGAAACCTTTTAGCAAAATGATAAAGTTTACAACTGTTCAAGTTGTGCTTGAAGTTGGTCATTTAAGAACAAAATTAGTTAATAGAAAACTCAGAGGAAGTACTCAAAAAAGCAAGGTCAGCAGCTTGGGCGAAGGCCACATATACCGGGGCTAGTGAGTTCGAACCTGGCCTGGGCCTGCTAAAAAACAATGACAACTACAACAACAAAAAAAAAAAACTAGGCGTGGTGGACACCTGTAATCCCAGCTACTTAAGAGACTGAGGCAAGAGAATTGCTTAAGCCCAAGAATTTGAGGTTACTGTGAGCTGTGACTCTGCTGCGGAAGACAAAGTGAGATTCTGTCTCAAAAAAAAAAAGGCAGGATCTCTGAAGGCAGATGTGTATGTTAAAAAATTAATTTTGTTACCAATTGTATGTAATCTTCAAGGTGAAATAAAACGGATTTCACAATACACACATGTATTATACTACCACTATTCAATTGATACTGTGTTCTAAATGAAGTCAAGTTCTATTGAATGAGGAAAGAACTTGAACTTGTACATAAATACATGTTGTAATATTGGTTGATTACCAAGTTTATTTATATACCAAGTTTAAAATTACATTTTCTTAACTTTGAACATATTGACTTTTTCTTTTTAATATACTTTCAGAAAATAAAACTTGAACTACATCAGTTAAAACAACAAGTAACGGTAAGGTTCTATTTGCTGACTTGTTTGTAATATATAAACTTAATAAATATGTCAGATATATATTATGTTTTTAAAAATTGTGTGTGAGGCTCAGTGCCTGTGTCTCAAGCAGCTAAAGTACCTGCCACATACACCAGAGCTGGCGGATTCGAATCCAGCCTGGGCCCACCAAACAACAATGACGGTTGCAACCAAAAAATAGCCGGGTGTTGTGGTGGGCACCTGTAGTCCCAGCTACTTGGGAGGCTGAAGCAGGAGAATTGCTTGAGCCCAGAAGTTTGAGGTTGCTGTGAGCTAGGATGCCATGGCACTCTACCCAGAGCAACAGCTTGAGGTCTTGTCTCAAAAAAAAAAAATAATTCCTTCATTAACTTCCTAGCTAAATCTTCCAATGTGTACTTTTGAGGTATATTATACAAACATTTCACACTCAATTTTTTTTTGAGACATAGCCTCAAACTGTCACCTTGGGTAGAGTGCTGTGGCATCATAGCTCACAGCAACCTCCAGGTCCTGGGCTCAAGTGATTCTCCTGCCTCCGCCTCCCAGGTAGCTGGGACTACAGGTGACCGCCACACCACCGGCTATTTTTTTTGTTTGCAGCCGCCATTGTTGTTTGGTGGGCTTGGGCTGGATTCGAATCTGCCAGCTCAGGTGTATGTGTCTGGCGCCTTAGCCTCTTGAGCCACAAGCGCCGAGCCAATGAATGAATTATTAATGTTTGTAACTAAATTCATTTTAAAAAATTGTGTATTAAGAGCAAGTAATTTTTAAGTCAAAAATTTTCTAAAGTAGTCACATTGAAGGATCCCTTGGATTCTCTTAAAAGAGACCATCTTTAGGTCAGGCGCTGTAACTCATGCCTGTAATCCTAGCATTCTAGGAGGCTGAGGCATGAAGATCCTTGAGCTTAGGAGTTTGAGACCAGCCTGAGCAAGAGTGAAACTCCATCTTTTTTTTTTTTTTTTTTACTTTTTAAATAAAGACCATCTTTAGAGAATTAATATGATTTTTAAATGCTTACTATGCCAGCTGGTATTTTTTTTTTTTTGGTAGACAGTACATTGATATTAAAAGATTTTGATGAGTATCAGAGAAAAGGCTTTATTTAAACTAGAATCAGGGGCGGCACCTGTGGCTCAGTGAGTAGGGCGCCGGCCCCATATGCTGAGGGTGGTGGGTTCAAACCCAGCCCCGGCCAAACTGCAACAACAACAAAAAAAAAAATAGCCGGGCGTTGTGGCGGGCGCCTGTAGTCCCAGCTGCTCCGGAGGCTGAGACAAGAGAATCACGTAAGCCCAAGAGCTGGAGGTTGCTGTGAGCCGTGTGACGCCATGGCACTCTACCCGAGGGCGGTACAGTGAGACTCTGTCTCTACAAAAAAAATAAATAAACTAGAATCAGATACTCTTTGAGTTCATTTTTGTTTTTCAAAGTTTTCTAAGGAATAACTTTATTCATAAATTCCACAGGGACTCTAGAGGTTAAAGGCAACAGTAACTCACCCTAGACTGGCTTAAACCTAAAAAGGGATTATTTGTATCAGTAAGTGAGCAGTCCTAAGACAGGGCTGACTCTAGACGTGGCTTTGACCATGTCTGTCTCTGATATTGACAGGCCCGTCTCTGGAAGCGATGGGCTCTGCCTCTCTGGCTGGCTCCCCTGTGATAGAGGTGGGAGAGCAGCCTGAGAGGGTTTGCATTTCTCACTTTGGATTTCTCTTTGTTGTTGTTGTTGTTGTTGTTTTTGCCTTCCTACTAGGATGAAGTGATCAAAGTCCGAACAGATACCAAGTTAGACTTCAATCTAGAAAAGAGCAGAGTAAAAGAATTGGTATGTTCCTTTATTAAAAATAGATTATGTATTAATTTCTTTTCAGGATGGAATGCTCCATTAAGTCCAAGTTTATATACAAGTCACAGGTATTGTTAAATATTTGCCAGTTATCAGTGTTAGACAGTTTTTTCTTTGATGATTATAATTTGCATTAGAGCTTAAATTTGACACTTTCAAAAGTGACATTTAAATCTTAGTCAAATCGAGTTTGAATTTTTTGTTTCCGAAATACTAGATTATATTTTACATAGACATTAATAAAGAAATTAAACTTAGTCTTGATCTGTTTAAAACTGACTTAAATCTTCACAGGCCCTAATCTTGCAAAAGTTAAGTTGATTATCTCAGTCTTAAAGAATATGAAATTAAGTAATATGAAATTCTACAATGAAATTCAAGATTAAATATTTCTGTATTGTCTTCTAAATACAATGAGAAGTAGAGTGTTTTAATAAAGGATATGTGTTGGGTTGCCTCTAATTTTTAACTCCCAGTGGATATTCATCTGTCTTCTTGCTCAGGCTTTATTCAGATTTGGTAACATTAGATACATTTTTATTCTTAATGAGAAATTGGGCAGATGGAGCATTTTCTCTAATGCAAAACTGAATACACATAATGGAAAATAAGTACTTATACCTGTTCGTTGTTTTCACATTTTTCACAATTTGTTTTTAATTAAAATGTGCTATAATGATAAATAAAGCTAATATTGTAACTCAAACAAGTAACTTGATTGTGTTTTGGAACTGCCACTGGATTTTAAGAACTAAGTTGAGCTTCATCATACACAGATAATTATTATGGCCATATTACTCCTCATTCTAGTTTTAAAACAATTTTCAGGGTGGCGCCTGTGGCTCAGTCGGTAAGGCGCCGGCCCCATATACTGAGGGTGGCGGGTTCAAACCTGGCCCTGGCCAAACTGAAACCAAAAAATAGCCGGGCGTTGTGGCACTAGTAGTAGTAGTAGTAGTAGTCCCAGCTACTCGGGAGGCTGAGGCAAGAGAATTGCTTAAGCCCAGGAGTTGGAGGTTGCTGTGAGCTATGTGAGGCCACGGCACTCTACCGAGGGCCATAAAGTGAGACTCTGTCTCTACAAAAAAAATAAATAAATAAAACAATTTTCAACAATGAAGATTAAATCACCTCAGATTACTAAAATATTTAATGACCACGAGCATATTACTTCTGGTTACCTTTTTCTTTATAGGGTATATGCTTAGGAAAAATCTGAATTCACCTGATTTAGGAAGATGACTATGCCTGTAGCTTACCATTCCGGGAAGAAATACATGTAGGAGCTTGGGAAATTATAGGACATGAACATAGATTAAAGCCTGTGAATTTATGTGATTTACTAACCTAACTGAGGAGTTGTCCTTGGTAAGCCTAAATTTAGATTACTCCGGAGCTCAGAGTGATAATATATTACACCACTAATATATGTGTAGCAAGCATTGATGAGTTATTTGGTAAAGTTACAATTAAATTATCTGGTGCTATTTACAGCCAGTTTCAAAAGCATTATGGCATGTAAACTTTCTTGGAGTGTGGGTAGATAGAACCACATAGATGTTATTTTACAAATCACAACAATGTCAAGATTCAGGCATTTTTCTCTTGTTGGTGAATCAATCAATGTTGAATTCACGAAGACTATAGTGGAAAGGTGCGAAAAATCCAGGTTAACGCCGCCCTCTAATGGTGATCTGATGCATAGCACTCTCCTGGTCTGAAACCATGACATTTTAAAGAGCATTGTTCTTTAGTTTTGTGACTGTCCTTAGTTGGGGGCTTTGGGGGTTCTTTTGTTTTTGTTTTTCTTTTTTTTACTTCTAAGCAATCCTGCTTTTATACTTTATCCCCATGTTAGTACCAGGAGAACATTTCATAGCTAGAAAATGTCTAGATACTTTAACCTTCCCCCCATTACAGTGTTAACATAGATCTTAAAATTCAAAATTCTTCATCTCAATTTCAGATTATCGTTTGCTCAATTAAATCCTAATGCCTGGGTTGGCACAGTGGCTCACACCTGTAATCCCAGCACTTTGAGAGAGAGAGAGGTGAGAGGATCACTTGAGGCCAGTAGTTGATGACCAGCCTGGGCAACATAACAAGACCCCATCGCCACAAAAAATTAAAAATTAGTTGGGCATGGTAATGTGTGCCTGTAGTCTTAAGGACTGGGGAGGTTGAGCTGAAAGGATTGTTCGAGCCGAGAAGTTCAAGGTTACAGTGAGCTGTAATCATGCCAGTATACTCCAGCCTGGGCTATGGAGTGAGACCCTGTCTTTGTCATACACACATATATACACTAATGGCCACTACTAAAGAGATATGTCTGCACTGAATCTTTTCATTGAAATTAATAGCCAAAGGCAAGATATTTTAATTCTGGGTAGAATCGGTTAGTCCTTCAGTAACACTGAATTGTGACTATGCCCAAGTAGTTTTTTAAAAATTATTATTAAAACAACATGATGATTTAGCGTGTTATATTTATATATTTAGTTGTGTTTTATAATCACAACACAGTGTCTTGTCATAGAATAGTATCCGTTGCAGCTATTTTTCTCCAACTTTATGTCTGTCTTACGTTTTGTCTTAGCCTCAAGTAGTAACCTGTTTTGCTGGTAGTTATAATAGGAGAGCTCCTAAACTGAGTTGGCTCTCCACCATTTTCAACCCTTTCAAAGCTAAAAATCATCTGACACAGTATTCTTCTAAATTGGCCTTGGAGAATGCCATAATAATGGCTCTCCAAGAGAGCCCTGTGTATAGCACAGTAGAGAGGTAACAGATGACAGAAGGCAAACCAGATAGTGGAGGAATGAGTGAGTATAAATAAGAAACCTCAAATAACAGATAAAGGAAAGAGGTGGAGAGGCGGCTGCATCTCAGAGATGATTTTCTGGTGTTATGTATTCTAGGATGTGCTAAGACCAGAATGTGTAAGGCACCAGAGAAGGGGAAGGGAGAGCAGTAGATCAGGATCTGACCCGTGTCACGTGTTTGTTTCAGTATTCATTGAACGAAAGGAAGCTGCTGGAATTAAGAACAGAAATAGTAGCATTGGTAAGAAATGAGACTTTTGACTTTTCTTTGTCATTTTACCCGTTTTTGCTTCATCCCATGTATAGTTACTTGTAACAATGTATTAAAAAGTGTAGATGCAAGATTAGCGTTACGGGATTTTTCTTAATTGTACTAAAATATATACAGCATAAAAATTATCATGTTAACCATGTAGTTCAGTGTGTTCACATTTTGGGACGACCATCACCACTATCCATCACAGGACTCTTCTATTTTGCAAAAAAGATACTCTGTATTTCTTTTCTCTCTCTTTTTTTTTTAAACTCTGTATTTCTTTTTTTTTTTTTTTTTTTGCAGTTTTTGGCCGGGGCTGGTTTGAACCCGCCACCTCTGGCATATGGGTCCGGCGCCCTACTCCACTGAGCCATAGGCGCTGTCCTTAACTCTGTATTTCATAAACACTAACTCTGTATTTCTTTTTTTTTTTTTTTGTAGAGACAGAGTTTCACCTCATGGCCCTTGGTAGAGTGCCGTGGCCTCACACAGCTCACAGCAACCTCCAACTCCTGGGCTTAAGCAATTCTCTTGCCTCAGCCTCCCGAGTAGCTGGGACTACAGGCACCCGCCACAACGCCCAGCTAATTTTTGGTTGCAGTTCAGCCGGGGCCGGGTTTGAACCCGCCACCCTCTGTATATGGGGCCGGCGCCTTACCCACTGAGCCACAGGCGCTGCCCAACTCTGTTTTTCTTAAACACTTAACTCCCCATTGCCTCCTCCCCAAGCCCCTGGCAGCCACTATTCTGTCTGTCTGTATGAATTTGACTACTGTAGATACCTCATATAAATAGAATCATATAGGGTTTGTCTTTTTGTGGCTGGCTTATTTCATATAATGTCTTCAAGATGTATCCATGTCATTGCAAATGACAAGACATCCTTCCTTTTTAAGGCTGGACAGTACTGTGTTGTGTGTGTACACCATAATTGTTCATTCATCTGTCGGTGGACACTTGGGTTCCTTCTACTTTTTGGCACTTGTGACTAATGATGCTGTGAACGTGGACGTGCAGATATCTCTGGGGATCCTTGCTTTCAGTTTTTTGGTATACCAAGAAGTGACCTGTCATAGGGTTTTTTTATGCTTAAAAATATACTTGATTGGGCGGCGCCTGTGGCTTAGTGAGTAGGGCCCTGGCCCCATATGCCGAGGGTGGTGGGTTCAAACCCAGCCCCGGTCAAACTGCAACAACAACAAAAAAATAGCCGGGCGTTGTGGCGGACGCCTGTAGTCCCAGCTGCTCAGGAGGCTGAGGCAAGAGAATCGCGTAAGCCCAAGAGTTAGAGGTTGCTGTGAGCCATGTGATGCCACGGCACTCTACCGAGGGCGGTACAGTGAGACTCTGTCTCTACAAAAAAAAAAAAAATATATATATATATATATATACTTGATTATCTTAATGAAAAATTTAAACTTAAAGCTTATTTTTGCTAATGAACAAAAAATATTAAATTTTAGTAATTGAAGAATAGCAAGGAATGGAGATGTCTTATTATATTTTTAGTTTATGGCATGCATTACTTTTTTTCCATACTATGTTACTGGGACCTTTGAAACTCACAACAAGTTTCCATGAGAGAATGCTGGAAAACTGAGAAATATCTCTGGAATATTTTTCTCCTCATCCAGGCTTTTATTTCCTTATTCTTTGCCTGCCTTGGTGGCTACCAGGGAACTACTGAGCTGCTTTAGAAGTTTCAGTGAAACATTCCCAGTGTTTTTATGCATTAGTACATTATGCAATCCCTTTGTAACATCATCCAAGCTCATTGCCTTTTAGGGATTAATTACATACCTACTTTAACTGTATTATATGTGGGGAAGGACACAAATTGGCCCTTAATAGCCAAGCCTTACATTAATGAAATAGTTGATGTTTGTGTGAAGGAAGAAAGCATTTAAAAATGTGATTAGCAATAGCGTCAAGACCAGCACTGCTGCTTGTAGATTACCTAAGGCTGTGTTCATTTCTTGGAAGCATTTTTGAGTTTACTGCTTGCCTTTCACTAAGGAGTCTTTAGGATGAGACATGGTCATTGAGAGCAGACTGGCTTTATAACACTGTATTATTTTGTAGAGCACCATATAGCTTGGAAAAGCCTTTTCATGTAGATCATCACATTACAATGTGATGTGAAGGCACAGCCAGTGATATTTTTGTTTCCTTTTTTTCAAACAGAAAGAAACTGAGGCCTAGAGAGATTACAGGTAGCACAAGGGCCTCCTTAGTCTTACCCAGGTTTGCCTGTTTCTGCCCCCTGTCGGGAGGTACCTGAGGGTGGAGAGCAGAGGGCACAGTACCCACCACCGTCTAACGCTGTGACTTTGTTTGAAAGCATGCCCAGCAAGATCGGGCCCTCACCCAGACAGACAGGAAGATAGAGACAGAGGTTGCGGGCCTCAAAACCATGCTCGAGTCGCACAAGCTTGATAATATTAAATATTTAGCAGGTAAGCTATTTTATATAAGTATTTAAAACAATCCGAAAAAAAATAAAGTTATAAAATAACTCAGTGACACATAATTGCGTTTCATTGGTTCTGATGCTTTTTTTAATACTTTAACATCTCTGAAATTGAGGATGTAACTACAAAAAAATGGTAGAATCTTAAATTTGATAAGATATTATAATTATAGTTATTTGGGATTTGAGTGAAATTCAAGATGGAATATTTTGTGGATAAAATGGAAGGTGTTTGAGTTCTAATCTTTTTGCTTCACTTGGTGACACTCAAAAAAAATAAAAAATCGGGGAGGGCTGAGAAAAAAATTGGTGACACTTCTTTTGAGGAGTTATTTAGCTTTTGGAATTTTTGAATCAAAAAATTGACAAATTTTGAATCAAAAGAATTTTTGAATCAAAAAAATCATACTTTTATGCAAATTTATGAAACCGTGCGCGATGGCTCATGTCTGTAATCCTAGCACTATGGGAGGCCAAGGTGAGTGGATCGCCTGAGCTCGCATTTTAGAGACCAGCCTGAGCAAGTGCGAGATCCTGTCTCTAAAAAAGAGACAGGCATTGTGGTGAGCACCTGTAGTCCCAGCTACTTGGGAGGCTGAGACAAGAGAATCGCTTGAGCCCAAGATTTTGAGGTGAGCTGTGATGCCTTGGCCCTCTCCCGAGGGTAACAAAATGAGTCTCTGTCTCAAAAAAAAAAAAAAAGGAAAGAAGGAATATTCATGTACTTTCTCCCCCCAAATTAGCCACTATTTCAAATATTTTAAAGTTACAGTAGTATTTAACAATGAAATTTTGCTACTTACATTGAAGTATGTGACCACAGAATTTTTGTGATTCTAAACTTTTATAGGAAAGTTTTCTTGAGTATTGGATACATTTGTACTTTGAAGATAATGATTTCAAGGGGTAGGTGTCTTGTGGAATATGGCATATCAGTGAGCAATATAAGTTTTTAGGTTTTCTTTATTTACTTGGTGGATTAGGTGAATGAGTGTGTGTGCTCTTAATGAAAAGATGTTCCCTCAAGTAACTGTTATTAGAACTAATAGTACTCTCAATTATTTTTTTCTTACAGGATCTGTATTTACGTGCCTAACAGTAGCTCTGGGATTTTATCGCCTGTGGGTATAATAAAGTATCTATTTAAAGAGATTTCTATTGTTTTGCCTTAAAAATACCAGATTGTTGTTCCACTTTTCTTGTTTCAAATTTTATCCCGATTTTGACAAGTCATATTTTTATGCAAATTATGGACAAACACTCCCTAAAGAAGTCAGGAATTCCACAGTTGTTCCTCTCACCAGTTCTGTTTCTTTGTGGACTTTATAACTGAGTACTGGTGGACAGCATATGAAAGCCTTCTCTGTACTATTTCTTTTTTTGTAGTCTCACTTTATGGCCCTCAGTAGAGTGCTGTGGCCTCACACAGCTCACAGCAACCTCCAACTCCTGGGCTTAAGGGATTCTCTTGCCTCAGCCTCCTGAGTAGCTGGGACTACAGGCGCCCACCACAACGCCCGGCTAACTCTGTACTATTTCAAATCTTCTGTCCTATAGAGGATTTGGAGTTTCCATGCAAAGGGCACCGTGGCTCTAGTAATTGCTGAAGAATCATTCAAACTAAACTCGCTGCACCAGGTCATTTTCATCCAGGGTGATGCAACTTAGACACAGTCCCTGCATCAGAGTCTTTTTCCCCACTGTAGTTGTTGTTACGTTAATAAGACAGATATACTTCTTCACCTGAGGGAGGTCTTTTTTTCTTTTGATTTCCCATGTATTTCTAAGTTACTGTTAAAGTTATTTTTCATGTACCTTCCAGCTAGAAAACTTTGTTGCCTCCTGAAGCCCTGCAGCTATAATGGGGACCCTAGGCTAGATTGCTCCTTCTCCCTGTCTCTTTTCTATCTTCTTTTCCCTCAAGACTTGAGAACTATAGTAATACCCCACTTGTAGCAGTAGCTGCCTAGAAAACTTGCTGATTATCAGCATGGAACCCTACATCAGTTTGTGGGACAGACTTTCCTTTTGGTCTTCATCTGCTTTTTATACAAGGAAGGCACTCAGCTTTCCTTCTGTGGGATATCTAGATTGGGTGTACACTTTATTCATAAATGAGACTAATGTCATTAACGAATATGCCTTTTTCTATGACCAGCTCAAATTGTAGGCTTTCAGAATTACAGAGCTGTCATGCCAGGCAACATCCTAATCTAGAATGATTTGTTTTGTTGAAGATATTCTGATACCTACCTTACATCTTTTTTTTTTTTTTTTCTTTTCCTACCTTACATCTTGAAGGCTGTCTGGAAAGCATCCAGCCATGTAATGTGGAAAATAGTGTTAACAATGGCTGGATACTTTCCAGACAGCTCTGTATATTTAAAACAAATGCATCTTAGTTACAGCTGCAGTTGTTTTGGAGAAGCACATTCTGGTTTAAATGACTGGAGTGCTGGGCGTGATGGTTCATGCCTGTAATCCCAGCACTTTGGAGGTCTGCTGGAGGCCAGAAGTTCAAGACCAGCCAAGGCAATATAGCAAGACCCTGTCTCTAAACAAAGAAATAGCTGGGTGTGGAGATGCACACCTATAGTCCCAGCTACTGAGGAGGCTGAGGCAGGAATATGACTTGAGACCAGAGGTTTGAGGTTGCAGTGAGCTATGATCAGGCCACCGCATGCCAGCCTGGGTGACAGAGTAAGACTCTGTAAATAAATAAATAGATAAATAACTGGCATATGGGCAGGCAAAAGTAAGCATTGTAGAAACAGGGACATTGACAGAATGTTTTCTGCACTTGCACACAATGTGCAAAGGCTGGTGGCAAAACCACATGAAAATACCTTGATCAGATTGCCAGAATACCCATTGTCACTGTTAATGACCACGTTGGTGGTAATGAAGTTATCTTTTGTCCTTTGGATGTCATTCCTAAATTTTGGGAAGTGTAAGTCACTGCCTTTTTACAAAACTTTTGCATTAGTGATAATAGTCTCAAGGTGAAATATAATTTAATCTTTTTCAAGTAGATCAAAAGTTGCCTTAACTGGCTTGGCGCCCATAACACAGTGGTTACGGCTCCAGCCACATACACTGGGGCTGGCGGGTTCAAACCTGACCTGGGCCAGCTAAACAATAACAACTGCAAGAAGAAAACAGCCAGGCACTGAAGTAGGCACCTGTAGTCCCAGCTACTTGGGAAGCTGAGGCAAGAGAATCGCTTAAATCTAAGAGTTTGTGGTTGCTGTGAACTGTTGGTGACACAATGAGACTCTGTCTCAAGAAAAAAAAATTTTTGCCTTAACTTTTTTTGTTTTGTTTTGTTTTGTTTTTTGTAGAGACAGAGTTTCGCTTTACTGCCCTCGGTAGAGTGCCGTGGCGTCACACGGCTCACAGCAACCTCCAACTCCTGGGCCCAGGCGATTCTCTTGCCTCAGCCTCCCGAGCAGCTGGGACTACAGGCGCCCGCCACAACGCCCGGCTATTTTTTTGTTGCAGTTTGGCCGGGGCTGGGTTTGAACCTGCCACCCTCGGCATATGGGGCTGGCGCCCCACTCACTGAGCCACAGGTGCCGCCCAGCCTTAACTGTTTTATAAAATAGTGTCTTGATATCTTCTTCCCCTTTCAGAGAAGAGTCCCCAGAATGTGCATTTAGCAATTACCTTAAGCATGCAAGGTCTAGGTGAATAGCATTCCATTAAAGCCACATTTGAAACTATTGATGTAACTTTGGTTAGTCAGAGCTTGGGAAAAGGGCAAGGATACCAGATACCTTTATCAAGTCACACCTGCAAAATAAAAACTCCCCAAGAGAAAAACTGCATGAGATTATGTTTTAGAGTAAATGCTAACCGTGTATGGGTTAAAAACAGTGTGAATTGCCCTTGTATTCTGATAAAGTACTTTTAAAGTAACATACAGCGGAGTAACTGTGCCTCTGCTATAAGTATTCCTACATGTCATTCCTCTTGACGATAGTGGATATATCATTTGTCTCTTAATTCGGGCCTTTGATTTTGCTGTGGCATTCTTTGCAGAACAGCTTTTCTTTTTTTTGGCCTTGAGAACAATGAAGTTTTGATGGTGTGAGCATGCCATGACTAGACACCGTATTAAAACTTCTGAGCTACCCTGGCTTATAAGGATTCAGATCACCTTAGGAAGTCAGCATTAGCTTTAGGAAGGGGGAAAGACGCCTGACAAAACTTCAGGTAGCAACCTACATCTAGTTTGTGGGGAGATTAACCCAGTCTGCCTACCCTCTAGGTGTAGGTGGGGGGAACATTGTCTAGTGCCTGAAGCAGAACTTCAGAACTGTGTTTCCTGCTTGTGCACAAATCATTCTCAGAGGGCTTCTCTGCCTTCCTACTTTAATCTCTCCCCTCCTGCGGTTTGTTTGTTTGGTTTTTTTTTTTTTTTTTTTTTTTTTTGAGACAGTCTCACTCTGTTCCCCAGTCCAGAGTGCAGTGACGTCTTAGCTCATAACCTCAAAGTCTTTGGGCTCAAGAGGGGTCCTCTGGCCTCAACCTCAGTTAGCTGGGACTGCAGGCACCTGCCACAACACCGGCTAGTTTTTCTATTTTTTTGTTTTTTTGTTTTTTAGTAGAGATGGGATCTCATGCTTGCTCAGGCTAGTCTCAAACTCCTGAGCTCAAGCAATCCACCCATTCCAGCTTCCCAAAGTACTAGGATTACAGGCGTGAGCTCTTTTTAAAGAGCCTAAACTTCAATTCCACTCCCTTCCTGCTCCATTACTAAGCAAAACCTGTTTTTTTGTACAGTTCTTTACTAGAAACATGAGTTTTGATTTCTGTATTGGTGTTTGTCATACAGATTATCAGTGTGTATCTACTGATTTTACTCTCTCAGCTAGTTTTCTAGCTTATTATCTAGCACAAGTAAATCTGAATGTACTCATTTTTTCCCTTGAGGATGCCAAGCATCTCAGTGGAAAGGCTTGACTCAAACCAGAAGTCTTTCTGGAATCTGTATCTGAACACTTGAAAAACAAAACTCCCAAGCCACCGCAAACATGTCTGTATGTGCCTGGATTGTCTTTGTCTCCGTTTCCACACTGTGTTTCCCGTTTGGCTGTATTTAGTGACATAATCTTCACTCTTGCTGTCTAGTCTCCTTCCCAGCCTCTCCGCCTGTTCATTAACCATGTCAGCATTGGCAAGCATTTCTCTTCCCTACCCTGGTATGCCATGTTCAAAGAATTTTTCCACCATTCTGAGCTGCTATATGGACAGTACTATGGAACTCATGTCTAGAGAACAGTCTAGAGAACTTTATCAAACTTGTAGCTCTTTTGGCACTAAAGCAAAAACATGTTTAGCCCGAAATAATTTATTTATATAAAATGTTTGGAATTTTATTTATAAAATACTTGTCTTTCTGTAGATTTACATTTATGTTCCTTTGACTATAACCCAAATCATTTCTTAACTCTTTTATTAAGCAAAATTCGATTGCATTTTATCTAATAGAATGTGTTTTTATTTAAAATAAAATATTTAATTCTATGTGACTAATATACTTTTCTGATCATTCAAACTGAATGTGAAAAACTAAAATAACTGCTGCCTAGAACAACTTTTTCAACTGTTAAATTTTACCTAATTGTAAAATTATAACACTGGTGAATTATATAAGTAAATCTAATACCTGAAAAATTGTATAAACATAGAAAATAAATTTGTGATCATTTGATTTAAAAATAAATTCTCATTCAAAGGAGTTCCTTTAGCCTGCTTGTGTAAAATAACTACACGTTTGAGGAGAAATCATAAGGTTTATGCAAAAGTTTTTAGAAATACACACAATTTTAGAAATAGTTACGAAGATTCAGGTTGCAAGTGATGGAAATCCAAATCAGACTGGCTTGAGCAAAAGAAAATTTCCTTTTATAGCTTAAATAACCAAAGTTCTAAAAGGGCGAAGCTCAGATTCCATGGTCAGAACTCAGCACTCTGCACCTCTCACCTCCACTTTTTCTGATCCTCCCACACCTACTTCCATGAGCACAGAGCCTGTCTGTGTGCAGGCAACACCCAGCACAGCCCCTGCAGCTCAGTGATGGGAGAGCTCCATGCTGGCAGCGCTGGGGAAGGAAGTATCTAGAATTCTAAAGCAGTGACTTTCAATCTGTGTGCTATGAGAAGCTCTTAGGTGTGCCACAAAAATTTTTAAAGATTGTTAAACTATTTTTGAAAGAAGTTCAAACAGTATGTATATTTTTAGTCTTTCTTTTAAATCAACATAATTAAAATGTGCCACAGAAGTTTAGCTATAGGTTAGTGTGTGCCGTGAGGTAAAAAGGTTGAAAACCCTGCTGTAAAGCCAGCAGCTGAGGTAGCAGCCAGTAGAAGGGGCCTGAGAGGGGTGTTTGCGTCTCCTTTCCTGAAGGCTGTTGAGCAGTCCCA
This sequence comes from Nycticebus coucang, assembly GCF_027406575.1. Lineage (NCBI taxonomy): Eukaryota > Metazoa > Chordata > Mammalia > Primates > Lorisidae > Nycticebus > Nycticebus coucang. Next base: position 65,716,586 of record NC_069788.1, read on the forward strand.
CCCTGAAAATTGAGGTATTCTTGAGTCACCCTGTGCAGACAAAGTGTAATAAATATCTGCTCAAGGGGAAAGCAAAGGAACATCTTGGAGGAGTGGATAAATGAAATACAAAGGTAGCCTGGAGGCTAACTCCAGTTACACTGCATTTTCTCCAACCGGAAACCTCGTACCAAAGCTAGAGAGTCGAATAAACTAGACTTGAGGAGGAGCAGCAGCAGGGGAGATAGACAGAGGTCCTATGTGATTGCAAACTCAGCCTTTGAATACAAAACTAGTGTGCAGGGTGTGAGATTTTAGTCATACCCACGTCTCCCTGGGTCCCCATCTCACATCAGTGTGTATAAACAAACTGGAAACCTTTTCTTTGCCGTGGGTCTTTGGGTATTTTTTTTAAATAAGGAAACCTTTAAAGAAAGGCATTGTTCTAGAAACAACTTTCTCTCTGGCATTCTGCAGCAGAGCTTTATCAGTCATTGAGTTGCTGGTCATGGCTCTGCCTTCATTCTGCAGCTTCCATGGCAGAAAGCCAGAGGATCATGGACCGTGGAGAGGGGCTGGTGGCCAGGGTGAACCACCAGGCTTTGAGCATCGGCATCCTTCGCTTAAGTAAAGCTCCGCAGATATAGGTATCTTTTAAATATCACAAATATAGGGAGAACTGTTTTAGGAATGAAATGAAATGTGTAGGTATTTTATAAAGTCCTAACTTTTCCTCTCAGTTTACACTAATTCTTTTTATTTACGTTTTGCATACATTCTAATTATATGTCAGTACGCCCTGATCAATTGTTCATGATTCTGAAGCTTCAGCTCAGCTTCATATTCAAGCCGGGAAACTGCTCTCAGTCACAGCTTTAGTGTGCCGTTTCTGCCTTTCGTGTCCGTCAGCCAAGGTTTTGTTTTTTTGTTTTTTTTGTGGTTTTTGGCCGGGGAAAGGTTTGAACCCGCCACCTCCGGCATATGGGACCGGAGCCCTACTCGTTGAGCCACAGGCGCCGCCCAGTCAGCTACCTCAGGCTGCACAACGGTGGTTCTCAGAGGAGAAAAGGCACAGCTGGTTAAAGACATCGTGTTCCTCACAGCATGGAAGTCGATGTTTTTTTCCTAACAGATTTTTTTTTTTTAATATTTCTCTTTTATACTTGTATAGTACTTTACGGTTTCCATGGACCTCACAGCATCCTAAGGGTATACTAGACACTGCCTTTCTCCAACTCAGGAATTGATGTCGGAAAACCTCAGAGGTTAAGACTTCATAAGAAATAAATGTGGAAACCTGGAGGATCACAATGAACCCATGGAAGTACTTTTAAATACAGTAGGACCTCTGAAAGTAGATCACCCAAGGGACTGTTACTGTTAAGGTGGTCCACATTCGGAGGTGGCCACCATAAGGAACCAGGCCTGCTGTGCTGCTGTGCACATGTGGCTCATGTCTGGTCTATGAAAACTTGGTCAACTTGAGGTGGTCAATGTAGGGAGCTGGTCAACTACAGAAGTTCTACTATATGTACATTTATATTTATAACAGATGATTTCAAATGCAGGTAAGGTGAAATAAACAATAGTTTACATCTAATGACTTATACTGATGTCTAGAATTAGGTGGTCGTCAGGGTTGGGTCCGTAGCTCTCTGACTTGAAGGGGTGGAGCTCTCTTCATCTTTCCACTCTTACCTTCCTCTGTGTCAGTGTTTTTCAACCTTTTTTTTCCCTCAGAGCACACTTGAACTTACAGTTAAACTTCCACGGCACTTAAATTATGTTGATCAAAGAAAAAAAGTAAATTATGTTTACCAAAACGTAAAAAAAGAATATACTTAACTGTGCTTTGAACGTCTTTCAAAAATTATTTAATTGGGGGCGGTGCCTATTGCTCAGTGGGTAGGGTGCCAGCCCCATGCACTAAGGGTGACAGGTTCGAGCTGGGCCCCCGTCAGCTAAAACAATGACAACTGCAACAACAACAACAACAAAAAGAGCTGGGCATTGTAGCAGGCACCTATAGTCCCAGCTGCTCAAGGGGCTGAGACTGGAGAATCACTTGGGCCCAGGAGTTGGAGGTTACTGTGAGCTGTGGCGCCACGGCACTATACCGAAGGCAACAGGGTAAGACTCTGTCTCAAAAAAGAAAAAAGAAAGAAAATTATTTATTAATGATCTTTACAAATTTTCATGGGGCCCAGTATGGTGGCTCATGCCTGTAAATCCTAACACTCTGGGAGGCCGAGGTGGATGGATTTCTTGAGCTCAGGAGTTTGAGACAACCAGCCTGAGCAAGAGCGAGACCCTAAAAATAGGAAAAACTAGCCACCCACAGTGGTATGGGTCCCGTACTTGGGAGGCTGAGGCAAGAGGATCTCATAAGCCCAAAAGTTTGAGGTTGCTGTGAGCTATGATGACACCATGGCACTCAATACAGTGCGACTGAGTGAGACTGTCTCAAAAAAATTAAAAATGTTCACAGCATACCTAAGATCCTCTCACTGCCCACCATTGCCCTGGCACACTGGTTGAAAATCTGCCTGTGTTAGCCTTCAGCTTCAGGCTGGGATATCCAATTGCAAGGGGGCCACAACAGCTCTAGGCATCACGGGAGAAGGTGCAAGAGGGCCCTTCTGCGTCTCTCTCTTTTACATGAGGGAGAAAGAGCTTGTCCACAGACTTTCCCACCACAGAAACCCCCTTATGTCTCATAGACCAGGATTGGGTCACACAGGTTATAAAACAGAACTTTTAGCTTTTCAGCTCCTCTGGTAAGAGGTAGGCAAGGAAGAAGGCCAGAAATGGTTGCTGGGTCAGCGTTCAGCAGTGTTGGTTACAATATTCATGAAAATGAAACAGAACCACACAATGGGTGTTAAGTTGTCATCCCTTAGTGGCTAGAAACATTACAGAATGTACTTTCCTTTTATTTCCAGTGGTATGTGGGTATTTTAAGTTTATTGTGTTTCACATAATATTTTATCGTCTCTCCAACCAAATCTTCAATTACTGTTTTTCTATATTCTGACTGGTTCCTAGGTTTCCACAACAGTTGTGGGTTAACTTGGATGCTTGAAGGAAAAAACATACTGTTCATTAACATATTCACATACACACTTGAGAATTTCTGGAAACATCCCAGCACGCGGAGTTATATATCCTTGGCTTTGCCGCGTTGTTTTAACCAAAGAGTAGCATAGCCCAGGTACAACTCCCCCTTAAAAGGAACAGGAGTAGAATTCCAACACTTGAAACCTGAGTTTCTTCTGCCATGGCTGCCTTAGGCTACATGCCAAAAGCGGTTACTCCCTTCTCCAGCACTCTCCTCTTTGCAGCCTCCTGTTTCTTTTCTAACTACTGCTTCTCCTAGAAGAATAACTCAGATCCTATGTACTTGGTCTGAAACTCACATGACCATAGGAAAAGTATACAAAAGTAAATCTATATTTGGGAGAATTCTTATTTGGTAAGGGAGGACTGGGAGTCAGTGTCCCTCATGCTTATTCACAGAGTGAGGGACCTAGACGTCATAGTGTTCTCCACTGAACTATAAGCTTTCTGAGGGTGCTGCAAGTTATTTATGTGTCTGATTCCTTCATGTAACCTAGTAATAGGCGTACCTGCAGAAAATATGTCAGTGATGTATTGTATGCAATTAGATAACAAGGGCAGGTGCTTATGAAAACAAAAATGCTACCCAGAAGAACAAAAATCATTTTACTACAGACATTTGCGCCAGAATGTTTACTGGCGCAATTCATAATTGCCAAGTCAATTCATAATTGCCAAGTCATGGAAGCAACCTAGGTGCCCATCAACCCATGAAGGGATCAACAAACTATGGTATATGTGTACCATGGAATACTATCCAGCCATTGAAAAAGATGGAGACAGGGCAGTGCCTGTGGCTCACTGAGTAGGGCGCCGGCCGCATATGCCGAGGGTGGTGGGTTCAAACCCAGCCCCAGCCAAACTGCAACAACAAAAATAGCCGGGCGTTGTGGTGGGCGCCTGTAGTCCCAGCTGCTGGGGAGGCTGAGGCAGGAGAATCACGTAAGCCCAAGAGTTAGAGGCTGAGGCAGGAGAATCACGTAAGCCCAAGAGTTAGAGGCTGAGGCAGGAGAATCACGTAAGCCCAAGAGTTAGAGGCTGAGGCAGGAGAATCACGTAAGCCCAAGAGTTAGGGGTTGCTGTGAGCCGTGTGACGCCACGGCACTCTACCCGAGGGTGGTACAGTGAGACTCTGTCTCTACAAAAAAAAAAAGAAAAAAGATGGAGACTTTACAGCTTTTACATTTACCTGGATGGGATTGAAAAACATTCTTAGTAAAGTATCACAAGAATGGAAAAATAAATATCAATGTACTCCATACTAATATGAAATCAATATATAAACAATTACGTGCTCATAAGAACAATAAAACACTAATATAGTCTAGTTCCGGGGTAGAGGGAAGCAGGGAGGGAAGGGAGGGCAGGAGGCGGGGTCTCACCTAATGCGCACATTGTCAGGGACTCTTCCAAAATGGAACTTTACCCTGGACGTGAGAACAATGTAACCTCAAAATTTGTACCCTTATAATAATTTGAAATAAAAAATAAATGTAGGCGGCACCTGTGGCTCAGTGAGTAGGCGCCGGCCCCATATGCCGAGGGTGGCGGGTTCGGACCCAGCCCCGGCCAAACTGCAACAGAAAAATAGCCAGGCGTTGTGGCGGGCGCCTGTAGTCCCAGCTGCTCGGGAGGCTGAGGCAAGAGAATCGCGTAAGCCCGAGAGTTAGAGGTTGCTGTGAGCCGTGTGACGCCACGGCACTCTACCTGAGGGCGGTATAGTGAGACAATGTCTCTACAAAAAAAACTAAAAAAAAAAATAAATAAATAAATGTAGGGTGGCGCCTGTGGCTCAAGGAGTAGGGCGCTGGTCCCATATGCTGGAGGTGGTGGGTTCAAACCCAGCCCCGGCCAAAACCCACAAAAAATAAATAAATAAATGTAAAAAAATAAAAAAGTTCAAATAAAAATAGAAAACAAAAATGCTGGTAAAGTGGCTCAGCACCTGTAGCTCAAATGGCTAAGGCACCAGCCACATACACCAGAGCTGGCGGGTTCAAATCCAGCCAAGGCCTGCCAAACAGTAATGACAACACAACCAAAAAATAGCCAGGCTTTGTGGCAGGCACCTGTAGTCCCAGCTACTTGGGAGGCTGAGGCAAGAGAATCGCTTAAGTCCAGGAGTTGGAGGTTGCTGTGAGCTGTGACACCATGGCACTCTACCAAAGTTGACAGCTTGAGGCTCTGTCTCAAAAAAAAAAAAAGAAAATGCTGGTGAAGGAAGCCTGGTCAATTATTTCTTGAGTTTCCCCATTAATATTTATGCGAGTGCCTTTGGTAGATTGTGAACATCAGCAAGTGCTAGTAGACAAACCAGTCTCCCAAGTTTAACAGAACTCTATGGGGAAAAGTTTGAGATTGGAAAAAGTCTACCTGTTAACTTTTTCTTGTGAATTAATAAAACCATGATTTTTTTTTTTTTTTAGCAGCACAATATTTTGCAATGGTTGCTAACACCACTCTTTGCAGGCAGCTAATTTGGCAACCACTAATACGTGTGTATGATGAGTCAGGAAACCTGGGTTTAGCTTTTGGCCTGGACGCTTGTGCGTTCTTGGGAAAACCATTTAACCTTGTCAAGCCTATGTCTTACTTAGTGCAGGTCACTATTACAGGTTACCATAGATTGGGCAGCTTAAACAACAAACATTTATTTCTCACAGTTCTGGAGTCTGGGAAGTCTGAAATCATGGGACTGACTGGCAGATATGATGTCTTGTGAGAGATCACTCTCTGGTTTACAAATGGCTGTCTTCATGCAGTGTCCTCGGTATGTTAGGAGGGAGTTGGAGGGACAGAGAGACAGAGAGGAGAGAAAGGAGAGAGAGAGGAGAGAAGGGAGAGAGAGAAAGCCTGCTTTCACATCCCTTCTTATAAAGGCTCTAATCCCATCATAAGGGATCCACCCTCATGAACTACTCACTTCCCAAAGGCCCCACCTCCTACTGGAGTAGAGCTTTTTTTTTTTCTGGGAGTCTCAGTATGTAGCCCTGGGTAGAGTGCTATGGCGTCACAGCTCACAGCAACCTCAAACTCATGGGCTTAAGCAATTCTCTTGCCTCAGCCTCCCAAGTAGCTGGGACTACAGGCACCCCCCACAACGCCCAGCTATTTTTATTTTTTGGTTGTAGTTGTCATTGTTTGGCAGGCCCTGGTCTGGATTTGAACCTGCCAGCTCCAATGTATGTGGCTGGTGCCCTAGCTTCTGAGCTACAGGCATGGAGCCTGGAGTAGAGCTTCAATATAAGAATTGGAGGCAGACATTTAGTCCATAGCACCTTAGTCCCCACATTCTAAAATAACAATAACGATAATAATACAGAGCATTGGCTGGGCGCCCATAGTTCAGTGGTTATAGCACTGGCCCTGTGCACCGGGGGTGGCAGGTTCGAACCCAGCCAGGGCCTGCTAAACAAAATAATAATAAAAATAATACTAATAATAAGAATCTCACTTTGTCAGCCTCAGTAGAGTGCTGTGGTGTCATAGCTCACAGCAACCTCAAACTCTTAGGCTCAAGCAGTCTTCTTGCTTCAGCCTCCCAAGTAGCTGGGACTACAGGTGCCCACCACCACACCCAGCTATTTTTGGAGATGTGGGTTTCACTCTTGCTCAGGCTGGTCTCCTAAACTCAGTCTGGCAATCCACCCACCTTGGCCTCCCAGAGCACTAGAATTACAGGCATGAGCTACTGTGCCCAATCTCAGACGCAGTTCTAAAGTCTTTACACGATCATTTAATCTTCACTCCTATGAGCAGCTACTATAACGATCTCTGTTTTACAGATGAGGACACCCACTGAGGCACAGAAAGTTGAAGGAACTTGCCCAAGAGCACAAGGTTAATACAAGGTGACCCCAGGGAATAGATACCCTACACGTCTGATCACACTTAGTAAGAATCAAATGAGGTCGACTACATGAAAATGTTTTGTAAACGATAGAACTTCTTTGTACATGGAAAACATTATGTATTTTGTGTTCAATAACTGGAATCATTTACTAGTAATTACTTGTAAGATTACTTGTACAGCCACCCAAACAAGCATATTTCCCTTTGTATGCTCCCTAGCAACCACTCCAGAGTACCAAAACAGGCCAATTTACCGAGAAAAATGTAATATCCTAGCAAAAGAACTTTCTCCTCTGAACAACTAGTGTCCTCATCGTAGTAGGTGTTGGTAGACTGTGGGTAACTATGGGAAATATAAGTGAGCTCTCAAGTATTATACCACGTCAACTCTTTGTAAAGGTCCTAGAATGACTGTGAATGTGCACATTTTTATTGGAGGATCTTTATATAAGGGATTGATGTTGACATGGAGCCCACTTTTAGGCCTTAGATTCATCCAGCATCTAGGCCTTAAATAATTCCTACTGTTTGATTCAGTATCTTTATTTCATGACATGGTCATTAACTAGGATATTTCATTCTTAATCATCCAGGTCATCTGTAGCAGTTCATGAAAAAAATAAAGCAGATTTCATCAGTTTTCAAAATTTTCCCAGAAAGCTTTTCTGCCCAAATCCTGACCAGGCCCTTGGCAACATTCACATCTTATCCAAAGTCTGTGTTTTATTTGCATAAAACCCTGCTCGCCTTCTCTCATGGCGAGAGAGACCATGGAAACCATGTGTCTCCCCCTCTTCTCAAGAAAAGCAGAACTTCAGATTTCAAAAAGGCAGAAGGAAGAATGGGAACACTTGCTGGGCAACTCCTTGTGTATTAAAAATGTAATATATTTTGCCTATTCTGGGGACATGGTGGTGTGTGTGTGACATGCAACATCACTAGAATAGGCGAATCCATAGAGACAAAAAGTGGATTGTTGCCTGGGGACTGGGGGTCTGTGGGAAGAATACAGGTGTCCCAAAAGCTGCCATCCATAGGGAAAATGGGAAATTATAGTTAAGGGTACCTTTATTTACAAGGTATTCATTACAAAATTTTACAAAGCAGTATGTAGAAAATATTTTGTGAAAGTTTGTAATGAAAATTCTGTAAATAAAGTGTAGGAGACTAAGCCCCAGGCTTATAGAAGCGGCCACTGGTTGACAGAGGTGCTGGGAGTGAGACAATCTCCTAGCCAGCATGGAGATGCTCTGCAGCCCAGAGACAAGCCCTCAAGCAACTGCCTGCGTTAATGAGATAAGATTGGTCGCTCCTGAGCACCTAGTAATCATTAAGCCCATAGCTCCGGTAAGTGGGCCCCCACACCTGTTGTATAATACTCAATAAAAGGCCACGGCAGAGGTTACTTGGGGCTCTCCCTGTACCTTGGGGAAGCCCACCCCTTGCCAGCTTATGCCTTCAATCCGTGTCCTGGCTGTTTTTATTTGCGTGGTGACGGGGTGCCACAGCGGGCATCAACTATAAAGATACACTGAGCTCTGCGGCGCCTGTGGCTCAGTGGGTAGGGCACCGGCCCCATATACCGAGGGTGGCGGGTTCAAACCCGGCCCCAGCCAAACTGCAAAAAAAAAAAAAAAAAAAAATAGCTGGGTGTTGTGGCGGGTGCCTGTAGTCCCGGCTACTTGGGAGGCTGAGGCAAGAGAATCACTTAAGCCCAGGAGTTGGAGGTTGCTGTGAGCTGTGACGCCATAGCACTCCACCAAGGGTGATAAAGTGAGCCTCTGTCTCTATTAAAAAAAAAAAAAAAAGATACACTGACCTACAGTTTCCCATTTTCCCTATGTATGGTGGCTTTGGGGACCCCCTGTAGAGAGTGACTGCTGATAGTACCAAGTTTTCTTCTTTAAGGTAAGGAAACGGTTCTGAAGTTGATTATGATGACAATTGCACAGCTCAGTGAATATACGCAAAATCATGACATTGCACATTTTAAATAGATACAGTGTATATTCAATTATATCTCAGTAAAGTTGACATAAAAAATACGACTTAAGAAAGCAAATAATTGGGGTGTTTTGTTTTTTTGCAGACAGAGTTTCACTTTGTTGCCCTTGGTGGAGTGTTGTGGTGTCATAGCACACAGCAATCTCAAACTCTTGGGCTCAAGCAATTCTCTTGCCTCAGCCTCCCATGTAGCTGGGACTACAAGCATCCGCCACAACACCTGGCTACTTTTAGAGACGAGTTATTGCTTTGGCTCAGGGTAGTCCCAAACCTGTGAGCTCAGGCAGTCCACCACTTGGCCTCCCAGAGTGCTAGGATTACAGGCATGAGCCACCTCGACTAGCCTAAATAATTTCTTAAAAAAAAAAAAAAAAAACAAGTGCCAAAAAGAACCTTAGAAATCATCTGTCCATTCTCCACCTTAAATATCAGGATAAAGAACTGAAGCCAGATGAGGTTGTGCTTGTTTGGGGGGGACACCACAGCCTGTTGCTGGAAGGCCCAGCCTGGGATCCCATGCCCCGAATCCCTGTTCCCCAACATGACTAGTCTCCCTTAAAAGATGATTCTAAGGAGTGTTCCTTTGTTTGCTGTTAAATCCCAATTCCTTTTTATTAACTAAATGAAACAGTCTAGTCAACATCCCTATATTTAAAATGTTTTCTGGGTGAGCACCAGGAGAGAGACTGAAATCATCCATTTATTAATTTGTCTCCCTATCTGCTCTGGGGGCCTCCCTGGGGGCAGGGCAGGGCTGGGCTCACAGGGGTGCATTGCTGAGTGTGGTGGAGGGAATGACCTGAGAAAAAAAGGCAAAAGTATTTTCCATCTCCCTAACATTCTGGGAACTGAAACCTTCATCCCTGCCTGAGGCCAGTGGCTGGGCAGGGCAGGGAACATCTCTCGTTCTTTGCACCCACAGGAGATAGCTCAAGAGAATCATGGGGATGAAGATCATAAGATCTTCTTGGTTGAAGATGGGATGGGTGGAAGTCATGAGATTGTCAGGGCCTAAAATGGGATTGTGGGATTAGAACCTTCAAAAGCTCTGTGCTTCTAATCAGAAGCAGGAATTTGGTTTTTGAGACTATTGTCTGCCATTTTCCTCTGCCCGCAAAGAATAAATTTTTCCCCTCTCTTCGAACCACTTGGGCCTCTTCTGAGGTGGCTTCAGGGGACAAGTGCTGAACTTTTGGTAAAATGAGGGGTCAGAGGCATCCACACCAACTGCTGCTGTGTCACAGGATGAAGAGGGTCCGACTGTCACTGTCATCCAAATGCAGAGACGGGGCCAACAAGCTTTATTGTCAGAAAGCCAGCAATCTGGAGAACAGCGAGAACAGCCTCTCAATTCTGTTCTGCCTCAGTTACAATTTTAGTAATTTTCATAATAAAATACAAGGAACCGCCTGTGGCTCAGTTGGTAAGGCGCCGGCCCCATATACCGAGGGTGGCGGGTTCAAACCCGGCCCCAGGCAAACTGCAACCAAAAAATAGCCGGGCGTTGTGGCGGGCGCCTGTAGTCCCAGCTACTCGGGAGGCTGAGGCAAGAGAATCGCTTAAGCCCAGGAGTTGGAGGTTGCTGTGAGCTGTGTGAGGCCACGGCACTCTACCGAGGGCCATAAAGTGAGACTCTGTCTCTACAAAAAAATAAATAAATAAATAAATAAAATAAAATACAAGGAACCAAACCTAGAAAATTTTAACTTTATCTGAGAGAAAACAACCTCAAAGCAGTCTTCACTCTAACAACGTAACATGTTTATAAAACAGAAAAGTAACCTTCACTCTAACAACACAATAATAAAAGCAACTTTCACTCTAATATAGTAATAAAAGTAACCTTTACCCTAACAAAATATCTAAGAGAATCATCAAAGAAAACAACATCAAAGTAACTTCTGCTCTAACAATATGTATTCTCTATGTGTCACTGCTTCCCCCAAAGTCTTTTCAGACAAACATCCTCACAGTCATGGTGATAGCTTAACTGGGTAATGGTGGAAGGCGTGTGGGGAAGGCTGAGCAGACGGGGTCAGCTGTACTGCTTCAGCTTAGCTCCTCAGACTCCATCTTGCAGGCCGCTTTTCTGGCTTCAACCATGCATCTCTAAGGGGGTGTCTGGGCCCCAAGCAAGAAGGGAACTAGGGCCACGTGTGCCAGAGAACAGCCGCAACGTTCCCCTCTTGGTGTTCCCAAACTCTGGGCTGACTCAGGCCTCCTCAGCAGAACACCAGTATCCTCCTAGAAGTGCCACCGCCCCTCTCTGTCCTTCCCAGTTGGCCCTCTCAGACTGCTGCTTCCAGAAGGGAGGCCTTGTGGTCAAAAGGCCTTTGGAGAAATCAGGAAGGTGGAGGGTTCTGTCTGGGTCCCACAGAGTCTCTGAGAACCTTAGTTGCCTCCTCTGTAAAATAAGAGGGGGTGAGGGGGGCCAGGGATTTTGTTGTCCTTTCCAGCCCCACACCCCAGCACTCTTGGAAGGATACAATTTAAGCCCATTATAAAGCTAAAAGTAACATGGGTTAGCAAAAAGGGCAACCCTTTTGTAAAGGGAAACAAAATCTTAAGCCCCACCCCAGCTGACTGAATGGACCCCCTCTTGACCAAAGGGACCCCAGGAAAGCCTTAAAGCAGGGAGTCTGCAGTCAGGAGAAGGTCAGACGTGCCCCATCCTGCCAGCTCCCTTTTGGAGATATTCTTTGCAACAAGGAGATAATCATTAACAGGCCTAAGGGCATGCAAAACAAAGCTTAAGCCACACCTGCTGGCCATCAATTTACTTAACAGATCTCTTGAGTTTCCGTACGTGCAGGGAATTGGCAGTCTGCAATGAATGCTTACTGTTTCCCATAGTGATCAGTTTCTAATTATGAGAAAGTCCGTCATCAGAATTTTTAACAAGGATGATCTGTTTTATTTTAAACTCTGGATGATCCATCCAACAAGAGTTGTCACTTTCTTGTTTTGTGTTTACCCCAACACCGTCCTTTAGCTGTAGATGCTCTGGGACAATGGGACTTCCCTCTTCTGGGCTTCAGGTGACAGGTTGCTATTAACCACATGACTCTCTGAGGTGGGGGCAGAGGAGGCCGATTGTAGTGGGAGTGGCTGGATCAGACGGGCAGAGGAGGCGGCAGGGACCAGGTGTAGTGGGAGGGAAGCAGCAGGACCCTCAAGCGCTGGCATCCACTGAGGGGCGCAGAGCCCAGGCATTGAGCCCCAAGGTTATAAAAATCTTGAATTTATGTCTCACTAGATGCCTGTTGGGCAAGGTCTGCTGCTGCTACATTCTACCGTGTTGACAACTGGAATCTTCCGGATTGTTCCTTTTGTGATTATAAAGTGTCTTTGGAGGCGAATGGTGTGGGTGGATGCAGTTTATGGAGTTCTTTGGACCAATCAGCCTACTCCTCAAAGGAACACCGGCTCTCCACTCTTCCAGCGTTGGTCTCACAAAATAACATATTATGTCAATCTGGTTTTGGGGAAAGGAGAGGAGAAAGAACATCATTTGATTTAAGAACATGAAGAAATACTAGAGCATAGGGCCAACTCTGAATAGAACTCAGCAGTCATCACCTGTCTGTGCTCATCCTCCCTCCTCTCTCTGGAATTTTCCTTCATTCCATGATATCCCTTTTGTCAGATCCTGCTGCCTTTATATATTACCCTAACTCACCAAAAGTAAACACAAAACCCTCTTCTCTCAAAAAGGGAGCAAATCTCAGCATTAATGGCTTTATTTTGAAGGTGGGTTTTAACAAGAGAGACCCGGGTTCAAATCCTAGTTCTGCTTTCTACTTGTCTGATCTAGTGCAAATTGCCTAACCTCTCCTTGTAAAATAGAAATCACGATACTTGTGTCTAGTTGTGTGCTTTTAGGTGAGTGTAATGGAAAAGTTGACTGGAATGGGCTTAACCATTAAGGAAATTTAGTGTCCTACATAACTGGGGGTTCAGGGCTGGGGCAGGCTAATTAAACCCAGGTATCAGGCTTTTTCTGCTTCTCTGCTTTCCATCCTCAGTGTCAGCTGTATCTTAGGGCTGTCTCCCTTCGTACTCAGAATGGCTGCCTCCAGGACAGAGGGCCACTCACTCCACCACAAACTAATAACTAACACTAAGGGAATGCTATGTGCTGATTGGCATGGGCCTGAGTTCCTAAGTCCATCACAAGCAAGGAGGGACGGCCTTACCGTGATCGTTATAGGGACTTGTGATTCTCAAACTTGAGCACGCATCAGAATCACCTGAAGGGCTTATGAAACCACTAGGCCTCAGCCCCAGAGTTTTGAATTAGCAGGTCCGGAGAAGAGCTTGAGAATTTGCCTTCCTAACAAGTTATGAGGTTTCCTTTATTCCACAGTATCCCTTCTTTTGTCAGCTGCCCACTATGTGTACGCTCAAGGCCCTAACCCACCAAAAGTAAAGACAAAACCCTCTACTCACAGGAAAGGAGCAAATCTCTTCACTAATGGCTTCATTATGAAATGGTGCTACTAGATGCTACTAGACCACACTTTGAGAAGGGCTAGCTGTTCGGTCTTCACTCAGGGTGTCTCAGGAAGTTATAAGTCGGATGTTAGTTGGAACCCGAACCATCCAAAGGCCACACTGAGCTGGACATCTAAGATGGGTTCTTCATTCGTAGGGTTGGTACGTGGTGTGGGATGGCTGGAATAGCTGAGGGTTGGCCAGGCATCCCTTTTTCCACTCAGCTTCTACACGTGGCTAGCTCGGGCTTCCTCACAACACGGTGGTTTGAGGGGAGTTTATTTTTGTATGTGGCAGTTGACTTTCTCCAGAACAACCATTCCAAGGAAACAAGGCGAAAGCTGTAAGGCTTCTCCAGATTTAGCCTTGGAACAGCCACACAGCACCTCCCATTCCATTGGTTACAAGAGAGTCACAGGACCAGCCCAGATTCATGGGAAAGGCACCACACAAGGACATGAGTGTGCAGAGCCAAGGGACACTGGAGCTGTCTGGGAAACGAGCCACCACAAGGAGTAAAGGAAATTATTCACATCGAGTCCTGAGTAGGAATGAAAGTAAAGCACGTACCTTAAATGCTAGGCAATTCTCTTATTCCCTCCCTTTGGAGACAGAGTCTTATTCTGTCACCCTGGATAGAGTACGGTGGGGTCCTCAGAGTTCACTGCAACCTCAAACTCCTGGGTTTAAGTGATCCTCCTGCCTCAGCCTCCTGAGCAGCTGGAATCACAGGCAACGACCACCTCACCTGGCTAAATGTTTCTATTTTTGATACAAACAGGGTCTCACTCTTGCTCGGGCTGTTCTCAAACTCCTCCCCTCGAGGGATCCTCCCACCTTGGCCTCCCAGAGTGCTAGGATCATGGGCTTGAGCCACTGTGCCCAGCCTTAGCATTATTATTATTGCTGTTCCTTTCACATGAATTTGCCAATTATGTTTTATCTGTTATTGAGTAATTTAAGGCTTTCTCACCTCGTGAAAGACTTAAAGGCACTGGCCAGCAGGTGAGGCAGTATTTTTTTTGGAATAGCTACACAGGTAATGAAAGAACCAGACCAGTGCCATCTTAGGAGTTAAGTTTCCCTCCCCCCTACCCCCACCATCTCACTCAGTAAGTTTCACCTCCTAGGCAAGCCCAGGCAAGTCCAGGTAAGCCCAGGCATCATGAGACAACTGCCCACCAATCAGGGACCCTTCCCCCCACCAATCCAGAAGTGCCCCCTTTGTTTCAAGCTGTGTACGCCCCCCCACTGCGCGGGACCATAAAAACCCCCTACTCCAGAGCCCGGGGCTCCTGGCTTGGATCCGTTGTAACAGAGACTCCAGGAGTCCAAGTTCGAACTTGCAATAAAATGGCTTTTTGCTTTTGCATGGGACTCGGCTCCGCAGTGGTCTTTGAGGGGGACTTCAAGATCTGGGCACAACAGTAGCTGTTTCTTTTGGCCAAGAATAAAAACTGGACTTTCAAGTATATTTGTGATAATGTTCCTTTTCTACTGGTGTTCGTGTGGCTGCCATATGAGAGTTTGGCTTTTGATGGAAGATATTTACTTGGGCTCTTATACTGGGTTGATTTTACTAATCATTATGACAGGGTTTTTATTTGGCATCAGTACTTAGGTAAAAGAGAGCCCTCAAATGTCCTCACTTCAGCTTCAGTTATGGAAAATCTCTCGGGTGACCAGCTATCAGTTGACTTTTCTGTATTGCTCCCTTTCAGCAACCTCTATTCTCAAGACAAACACACCTTGCAAATATGAACAACACTGGGCATCACTTGTTTTCAGAATGGCCTCATAGATGAAATGATTTTCCTTAATGTGTTTCTGCCAAACATGAATATATATCTCTATACATCTTAGCTTTATACTTACCGGTGGCTTTCTTTTCCTTTCCTTTAGAGTAGGAGAGTAAGTTGGATTTTTATTTAACCTCACAACCAAGAAAAACCTAAGGGGCTTTCCATTTCTGTGTGTTGGTGGGGGGTAGAGGAGGAACAGGTGTAAGCTATGAGAAAAATGGGCTGGTTCAGAGGAGAAAAAACCAGGAAAGCTTGAGAAGCCAGAGTATTCTGTCTGCTAACATACCCAGGCAGCCCTGCCAAGCTCCGATGTGTTTAGACTTGAGCTTCAAGAAGATTGCACAAAGGCAAGTTCCTGGGATTTGTTCTGCAGCCTGAGTGGGCTGGGGTGTTCTCACTGAGCTATTTCTGTATAAAAAGCTGTCTGGAACCATCTGAGAAGCCACTAACCACTGCGGTTTACCGTAATATGCCTTCTATTCACTCTCTATTGCATCATTTCCCCCTCACTTTATGCTTAAAAAAATGACTCTGTGTGTACATGTATATATCCATGTGTGTGCGAATGTTCCAGAGTTATGTTGCCATGGAGAGTTATTTGGAAAAGGCATCTTATGAACCACTTGAGCTGAACATACAAAAATGCATTTTAAAAATCAAAACTCCTTTTTTTTTTTGTAGGCAGAGTCACACTGTCACCCCAGCTAGAGCATAGCAATATCATCAGAGCTCACTGCAACCTCAAACTCCTGAGCGCAACCGATCCTCTTAGCTCTCTCTGCCTTCTGGCTAATTTTTTCTATTTTTAGTGGAGATGGGGTTCTGCTCCTGCTGGTCTCAAACTCCTGACCTCAAGCAGTTTTCTCACCTCGGCCTTCCAGAGTGCTAGGATTACAGGTGTGAGCTACCCTTCCTGCATAACAGTAGTTGCCCTGGGGATTGGGAACCAGGGTGGGGGCAGTGGTGTGAGGGAGACATACAATTCACTGCCCTGTTTAATTTTTTTTTAACCACAAATATGTAATTTTTGAAAAATGAAAACTGAAGCTTAAATGCCAAGGCTTCTCTTGGGATTCACATACCCTTGACCCCTGCATTCAACTCCCCAGGAGGAAATAGGGACTCTGGGAACAATCAAGGGCTGAGTACAAAGAAGGAATATGCCTGACTCCTCAAATGCATACTTCATCTCCTCAAGGACATGGTCTTCACCCCTGTTAATTGGAACAGACAAAGCACAAGGAGAAAAGATACCATGGTCTTTGGTATCTTTTCTAACACAGTGTAGATTAAAGAGTAATCAATAATGACTTTAAACACATTCTTTCTGGCAGTATTATGGAGAAAATGCAGCTGGTAGTGAAAGTAGCAGTCTGCTGATTACAGGGAGCTAAAGACATGGATTACATCCTCAGACACCCAACTTTGCTAGCCAAGCCAACACAAAACTGCTCCCCCCAGCTGGCCCAGGAAGCTTCCTACCTGATCATGTAGAAAAATGTTAAACGTTTTCATCATGTGTCTACACATGTTTTGATTCTCCAAGAAATGATGGTTCTGAATTCAGAAATTGTAGTGACCTTATTGTATGTTTTTAAATTCTCTTTGCTGAGCTGTTGCCCACTTCCAGACCAAGAGTACAGATTACAAATGAACCTCCCCAACAGCCGTTGGTTTTCCGTCTTCCCTATGCTGGGAATCATTGGAATGAAGAGTGTCAACGCAGCACCTCTCTTTGACACTATATATTTAATGTGGGCTAACTGGATTGTACTGGACAGAGTTCTATTCATTGGAAATCAGTAGCAAACTCAGAGGAAGGAAAATGGCATAAAAAGGAAAAACCTTGTCTATCACAGAAATAACTTGAGAACTGTGCAATCTGCCGACACTGGGTCGTTTGTATTGAACTTGCTTTCAGCACTTTGTTGAATGTACTGTGCCACACCCTACCTCTGAAGCGATTACTCCCTTCCTTTTGAATAGCAAAGTAATGGGAACTTGAAAAGCTTCTGTGAATTTGCCAAGGTTTAGTATAAATGTTTCCATTAAATCTGGGGAAGGCAAGAATTGAAGAGGGAAACCCATCCACTTGTTATGCCTCAGGCTACTTCCATATTAGAGGCTACCTTTTGGAGGGGAAGTCAGGCTTCCCTGTGTAGGACACAATGCCTGGACCTAATATGCTTGGCTGACAATATAATTTTGAGACACAGATTATTGTTATATTGTTCAAATATGTTTGAAATTATCATGGAACTTCACACCATAGGGAATGATTTCCCAAGCAAATACTTTCTTTTGCACATAGAGCTGCCTAGTCTCAGGGTTTTCTCCTGAGCACGCAGCACTTTTCCTTTCAACACAATGGGGCAGGTGACTCAGAGGATTTCTGAACAGTCAGGAGAAATTTACTGTCAGCTTGTGTCAGACACTCTTCATAGGTTCTCATGTCTAATTGCACAGTCACTCTGCAAGGCTGACATCACTGATTTAGCTTCACTAGGAAGGAAGCATTGCACTGAGTGACCTGCCAAGGGTGCCCCGCTGTTAAGTGACAGCATTTGGGACTCATGTTCAGGCCATTGCAGCCCAAATGCAAACTTCCTGCCCTATAGCAAGGCCCTCTTTGATGCTGAATATCAAGGTGTGGCTCCCAGTTGAGACCCTGGCCAGACCCATTGATGAGAATGGGGATTTGAATGGAAATGGGGGGATTCCAGTAATCAACAATACAAGGACATGTGGAGCCTGACGTGGGAGTCCTGCTAGCATAACAGCAGGTGCATAGGGTAAGGCCAGGGGCTAATAGTAGGGCCAGGATCTGTAGAAAGACTTGAGGAGGGAACAAGGCAGACCCTTGCCTATGGAGGATATAGTGGAAGCCACCATGACATTGACTTGAAATCAGAGGGCTCTAAGGGAGTAAGAGGAAAAGCCTCAGGGCTAAACTTTTGTCCCAGGGGATATGGCAGTGGGTCAATGACTAGAATCAGATCAGAACAAGACCAGCACCAGACTGCCCTGCCACTAAGCCTCTACTATGTGGCAGGTTCTACTTTAGAAATGATCAAAATACACCAAGACTTTGCCCTTATGATGCTGGAGGACAATGAGAGAAAATAAGCAAGGAAATATTATCTGATGAGGATTAATACCATAGGAGAAAAAGCTCAGCTGCATCACGGAGATAGCAGGGCTGGTGATGGTGGTGGTGTTTGCCATTTTACATAAGCCACGGGCCACAGACAGTAGAGCAGAGATCAGGAGGAGGGGAGAGAGGAAGCTTCATGAATATCTCAGAGAAGAGCTTTGCCGACAGAAGGAACAGCAATTGCAAAGCTGTGAAGCAATGGATACTCAGGATGCTGAACGAATCTTGAAAAGATCAGGTTCACAGGTCGGGTTCTAGACAGCCATGTCTGGGATGACAATTAGCACACGATGCTTTTTAGGGAGTCATCAAGCTGTGGAAGGGAAGGAAGACTGGGCAGAGGGAGGTGAGCTGTGGTTCAGTCCCAGAGAAATCCCCAGCTCCTTCAGAGCTGCCCCAAGTTGAAGAGAGGGATTAGGCCCTCGTTCCCCTGTCCCAAGACATTTAGCCATTAGATGTGGGCAGTCCCAGGCAAGGGGCAGGACGAGTGTTGAGGAAGGGAGCTCTCCCCAGCCCCGGCCACCACTAGTATTTGAGCTGTGAGCCAGCAGCATGCAGGAGTACCTCTCAACCCTTAAGGACAACAGGGAAGTGTCATTGATGTTGCAGCCAGGGGAAGGGACAGAGGATGGGTTCAGGGAGGTGTCCAGGAGCCAGATGTGGATGCTTGGATAGGCCATGACAAGGATGTGGCATCCTTATGAGGTGGGAGCCACTGAGGGGTTTGAGTGAGCAGTGCTAAGCTCTAACTTGTGTTTTAACCTGATCACTCTGGCAGCTGTGTGGAAAAGAAAGTAGATGGCCCATTGAGGAAGCAGGTAGACTCTTTAGGGGGTGATTGTAGTAATCCAGGAAAAAAGAGGTGATGATAGGTTAGACCAGAATGGTGCAGGTGATGGTGGTGAAAAGTCATTGGATTCTGGATGTGTTTTGAAGGAAAAGACAATAGGATTTGCTGATGGATTAGATGTCAGGTGTGAAGAAGAAGAAAAACAAGGACAACTCCAGTGTCCCTCTGGAGTAACTAAAAAAAAAAAAAAAAATGGAGCCCACATTTACTGACATGAGGAAGCCTGTATGTATGAGTTTCCTATTGCTGATATAACCAATTACCACAAACTTAGTGGCTTAAAACAATACAAACATCTTTTTTTTATTTTTTCTGGAGACAGAGTTTCACTTTGTCACCCTTGGTAGAGTGCCATAGAGGCAGAGCTCACAGCAACTTCAAACTCTTGGACTCAAGTGATTGTCTTGCCTCAGCCTCTCAAGTAGCTGGGCCTACAGGTGCCTGCCACAATGCCCGAGGTCTCAATCTGGCTCAGGCTGGTCTCAAAGCTGCTCGGGCAATCCACTCGCCTCAGCCTCCCAGAGTGCTAGGGTTACAGGCATAAGTGTGCCCAGCCAAATGTCTTCTTTTGCAGTTATGATGGTCAGATGTTTAAAGTCTAAAGGCACATTCCTCCTAGAGGCTTTGGGACGGTGTTTCCTTGTCTTCTCCAGCTCCCAAAGGCTGCCTGCACCCTACACCTGTGGCCATCTTCCAAGTGCATTACTCCGGCCTCTTGTTCTGTAGTCACTTCCCCTCTTCCTCTCTGATTCTGATCCTCCTACATCCCTCTTGTAAGAACCCTCGTGATTACACAGGGCCTACATAATCAAAGATAACCTGCAAAACCTCTTTTGCCCTGTCTGATAACATTCACAGGTTGTGGGGATTAGGATGTGGACATCTTTTGGGGGTTATTATTCATACTTGGAAAGAGGCGGTGGAATCAGAGCACAGTTGTGAGCATCATGAAATGTGAGAAGCCTTGTTAAATGTCCAGGTGGAGCTGTCACGTCAGTAGTTTGAGTCTGGCGTTCAGAAGAGAGGTCCCAGCTGGAATACGAATTCAGTAGTTTTCACCATATGCAGTAGTGCTGTCTCATCTGCAGGGGATATGTTCCAAGACCCCAAGGAGGGACCCGGAACTGTGACTAGAACCAATCTCTGTGTATGCTGGACTGTTCCCTGAACATACATACCTATGATAAACTTTAATTTACAAACTAGGCAAAGTAAGATAACCACAATAACCAATAATAAAATGGAACAGTTAAAACAATAAATGTTATATGAATGTGATCTTTCTCTTTCTTTTTTTTTAAATTTTTTTAAATATCTTTTTTTTTTAATTTTGTATTTATTTATTTTTTACATACACGTGTTTATTAGGTTTCCACTTTTTGCCTTCACAGAATTAAAAAGGCTTGAAATTTAATAACAATAACAATGTTTAAGATAAGGACTAGAAACAAAAACCTCGTAAAGAACGAACAAAAATAAATACATTCAGAAAAGAAATCAGACGGTTGCTGCATCGAAATATTAATAATAATGATGATGATGCAAAGATCAAAATATCTTGATATTAGCATTACAGCTCTTTTAGAATTTGTCTAGCAGGTTTTCTGGTCTCCACCGGAAGACAACACCCACCCCCTGCCAAAGAAAAGAAAAAAAAAAATCTTTCTTTTTTTGTGAGATAAAGTCCCAAGTTGTTGCCCTAGGTAGAGTGCCATGGCATCATAGCTCACAGCAACCCCAAAGTCTTGGGCTCAAGTGATCCTCTTGCCTCAGATTTTCCATAATTAGTAGAGATGGAATCTCAGTTTTGTGCGGGCTGATCTTGAACTTGTGAGCTCAAGCAATCCACCTGCCTCAGCCTCCCAGAGTGCTAGGATTACAGGCATGAGCCACTGCACCCAGCCAGAAAAAAAATCCTTGATATTTTTAGATGGTGGTTAACTGTGGGTAACTAAAACCCAAAAAAGAAAAACCATGGCTAAGAGGGGACTGCACTATATTTAAAGCCACGTGACCAAAAGATAACACCTAGGGAGTGTCAGTAGAGTGAGAAGTCTGAGGATTGAGCCCAGGAATATTCCAGTGGTTGGGGATTGGGGAGACAAGCAACCAGCAAAGAGTGACAAGAGAGGGGGGAGGAGAAGCATGAGTGAGGGTGGTCTAGGGGCCAGGTAAGCACAGGGTTACGGCAGAGAGGGAAGTCAGCTTCTGAGAGGTCGAGTAAAACTGAGCAGTGTCCATTGGATTTGGCTGGTGACCTTGACAAAAGCAGTTTAGGCTGGGGGGTGGGGAGGGAATGGCAGCCTGATTAAAATGAGTTTGAGAGTAATGAGAAGGGGGTACGTGGACACAAGCAGCACAGACAACTATCTAAGGAGCAAAGAGACAGGGCAGCCACTGAAGTGCATCTGGGACCCAGGAAAGGCCTGTGAGCTGACGGTCTTCCACAGGCAGCTCTGGAGCACCCTGGAGGAGGCCTAACTGAGGGTTAGGGTTTAGAGGGTTCCAGGACTCTGCTTCGCAAGTCCTGGCATGCTGAGTAGAAGGAGAGTAGAGACCCAGTACAGACCTGCTGCTCTCTGTTCAACGGAGACATGCCTGTCCAGGTGCCAAAAGTTGACATGGACTGAAAGTTTTCAAAATTTGATCTGATTTTAACTACATTGGCAAAATTATCTAAAGGAAACTGGTAGTGATTTTTAATATGAAAAGATATAACTATGCTATGAGAATTTCCATGTATCAGTTTTTCCAGAAACTGGCTGCACCATAATTACATTTTTGGTTCTCTACTCCATCTAGTATAAGACTAAATATAATTACATAAGATTTTCTTCAAACCATCTTAAGTTTTTTATTTTTTTAATCGAGGCTGTCACAATATGACTGTGAGATTATAGAATGGCATGCAGTTTTTAAAAAGCTGAAACATGGAGCAGGAATGTTATTTTCCATATGCCACTGGATAAGCACCCAGCCAAGCCTGGCAGTGACTCAAGAGAACAGGAATTCAGGGCCAGAAGGCCAGTTCCCCTGAGGACCCAAGGGAGATAAACATCAGGAGTCATAGGAATGGTTTCAAGGCTTTAAGAAATTGAAGAACCAGCATCTAATATGGAGAAGATCCTAAGTATACCAATAGCAGTATAGGGCAGGAGGACAGAGGATGTGTATGCCTCAACATTTCTGCAGAGAGGATGAGGGTGCCAAATCTGACAACTGAGGAGAAGGACCTACCCTCTGCTTGGAGGATCAAGGCTATCAGGGGTCATCTTGAAAGTGACATGTTCAAGATGAGCAAGCTACCTCAGGGCCTTTGCACATACTATTCTCCTTTGGGGGGCCAGTCAGACCTTCCCTCCACCCCTGGCTAACCTTCACTCATCCTTTAGGTCTCACCTGAAACATCATCTGGTCAGGAGTGCCTTTCCTGAACCCCTAAGTGCCTCGTTCCATCTGAATCCAGTTGTGGGCCCAATAACTTAAAAGCTATGGGTATTTCTTCTGGCACAACCTCAGAGTAAAATTTCTAAAATAAATGTAGAATATAAGCATCTCATTATATGAGGTTTCTTTCTTTTTTTCTTTCTTTTTAAGATAGAATCTCACTCTGTTGCTCTGGGTACAGTGCCATGGTGTCATCATAGCTCACAGCAACCTCAAACTCTTGGGCTCAAGTGATACTCTTGCCTCAGCCTCCCAAGTAGCTGTGAGTATAGATGTGCTCCATGCACAACTAGTTTTTCTATTTTTAGTGGAGATGGGGGTCTCGCTCTTGCTCAGGCTGGTCTCGAACTCCTGAGCTCAAGCAATCCATCCACATCAGCCTCCCAGAGTGGTAGGATTACAGGTGTGAGACACCAAGCCCAGCCACTATATGAGGTTTCACTGAGGCCATTACAAATATTTAGTGTGGATACTAAGCCTAATGAGAATAGTAGTACATGCAATAAGCAACTGGTTTATTTTCATCCATCTTTATTACAAGTGAAACATACACATGTAAAAACCTGGTGGTGTGGGGAGGTGCATTTAGACCAGGAGGAAGGTGGAGGGAGAGGGGAAGGGACAGGAATTAGCAGAAAAATTAGTGCCTGCATCCATTTTCCCTCTCCACAATAATAATGCATTTTCCACGTGGATGGAACAGGCAATCCCAATATCTTGGGGTACTTCTCAAACTCTACCATCCAAGTGTGCCCCGGCCCGCGGGGGAATTCAACGGGGACCTGGGAAACAAAGGGGTCAGTCGAATGAGGGGACAAGAGACACGAAAGAATGAGAGCAAGTCAAGAGTCTGATCAAGCTCCGAAGAGTTTATTGTTTCAGCTGGGCTTATAAGCACACAAACGAGGAAGTAACTAAGGGCTGTTCCTACCAGGGCAGGGAGGGGGCTAGTTTCTGGAAAATTACTAGGAGAAGGACCCTAAGGCAGGGGGTACATTTTTGAGGAGATATGCAAGGGGAAAGTACCGTTGCTGTTTATGGTTGAATTACTGAGAATAGTTTGCTCGTAAAATCAAGATAGCAAGGGGCATTCTTGTGATATGTTTTGGCTCCCGGCACAAGTGGATCACCTGGAGATTTGGGTAAAATAAAGATTCTGATTTAGTAGGTCTGGGTGCAAGCCTGAGATTCTGCATTTCCAACAAAGCCCCCAAAGGATCTTAATGCTGTTGGCCCACAGACCACTGTTAAATAGTAAAGATATTTCCTGGTATCTTTATTCTCTGTTGGTGCTTTGGTCAGAACTTGGTTGAAGTGTGGCGGTTAAAATCCCATATGGCCACTTTGTTGTGCTATCAAATATTGTTCATTCTATCCAACTATATTTGTGCATCATTAGCCATCCCCACTTTTTCCGCACTCCCCCACTATCCTTCCCAGCTTCTGGTAACTATCGTTCTAATCTCTGTCTTCATGAGATCAAAAAAAAAATTTTTTTTTTTTGAGACAAAATCTCACTATGTTGCCCTCAATAGAATGCCGTGGCATCACAGCTCACAACAACCTCAAACTCTTGGGCTTAAGTGATTCTCTTGCCTCAGCCTCCCAAGTAGCTGGGACTATAGGCGCCCGCCAGAACACCTGACTGTCAGAGACGAGGTCTTGCTCTGGCTCAGGCTGGTCTGGAACTCATGAGCTCAGGCCATCCACCCACCTCAGCCTCCCAGAGTGCTAGGATTACAGGTGTTGAGCCATCACGCCCAGCCCTGTGTTTTATTTTTTTTAATGTTTTATTTTTAATTATTATGGGTATAGTTGTATATATTTATAGGATACATGTGATGTTTGGAGAAAGGAATACAATGTGTTATTCCATGTATTAATCAAACATGGGTAATTGGGGTATCCATCACTGCTTATCATTTCTTTTTGTTAGGAACACTCTAACTCCATTCTTATTTTAAAGTATGCTATAACTTTTGATAATTATAGAATGACCATATGACCCAGCAACCCCACTGCTGGGTATATATTCAAAAGAAAGGAAATCAGTGTATTGAAAAGACATCTGCACTTCCATGTTCATTGCAACACTATTCATAATAGCTAAGATTTGCAATCAACCTAAGTGTCCATCAGCGGATGAATGGATAAAGAAATTGTCATACAATTTCTTGTCATTTGCAACAACGTGGCTGGAACTGGGGAACATTACCTTTTTTTTTCTTTTTATGTAGAGATAGAGTCTCACTTTATGGCCCTCAACAGAGTGCCGTGGCCTCACACAGCTCACAGCAACCTCCAACTCCTGGGCTTAAGCGATTCTCCTGCCTCAGCCTTGCAAGCAGCTGGGACTACAGGCGCCTGCCACAACGCCCGGCTATTTTTTTATTTTTGGTTGCAGTTTGGCTGCCGGGTTTGAACCTGCCACCCTCGGTATATGGGGCCTGCGCCTTACCGACTGAGCCACAGGGGCCACCCGGGGAACATTACCTTAATGTAATAAACCCAGCACAGAAAGATAAATCTCACATGTTCTCACTCATATGTGAGCGCTAAATATTAAAACAATTGATCTCAGCTCGGTGCCTGTAGCTCAATGGCTAGGGTGCCAACCATATACACCATGGCTGGTGAATTCAAACCCAACCCAGGCCTGCCAAACAACGACAACTACAACCAAAAAATAGCGGGACATTGTGGCGGGCGCCTATAGTCTCAGCTACTTGGGAGGCTGAGGCAAGAGAATCACTTAAGCCCAAGAGTTTGCGGTTGTTGTGAGCTGTGATGCCATGTCACAGCTCTCAACATAGTGAGACTTTTTTATCTCATTACGACAGAGAGTAGAATGATAGTTACCAGAAGCTGGGAAGGATAGTGGGCGAGTGGGGATAAAGTGGGGATGGCTAATGATGCACAAATATAGTTAGATAGAATGAACAATATTTGATAGCACAACAAAGTGGCCATATGGGATTTTAACCGCCACACTTCAACCAAGTTCTGACCAAAGCACCAACAGAGAATAAAGATACCAGGAAATATCTTTACTATTTAACAGTGGTCCGTGGGCCAACAGCATTGAGATCCTTTGGGGGCTTTGTTGGAAATGCAGAATCTCAGACTTGCACCCAGACCTACTAAATCAGAATCTTTTTTTTTTTTTCCTGTAGAGACAGAGTCTCACTTTATCGCCCTGGGTAGAGTGCCGTGGCCTCACACAGCTCACAGCAACCTCCAACTCCTGGGTTTAGGCGATTCTCTTGCCTCAGCCTCCGGAGTAGCTGGGACTACAGGCGCCCACCACAGCGCCCGGCTATTTTTCTGTTGCAGTTTGGCTGGGGCTGGGTTTGAACCCGCCACCCTCGGTATATGGGGCCGGCGCCCTGCTCACTGAGCCACAGGCGCCGTCCCAGAATCTTTTTTTTTTTTTTTTTGTACAGACAGAGTCTCACTGTACCGCCCTCAGGTAGAGTGCCGTGGCGTCACACGGCTCACAGCAACCTCTAACTCTTGGGCTTAAGCGATTCTCTTGCCTCAGCCTCCCAAGGCTGGGACTACAGGCGCCCGCCACAACGCCCGGCTACCGTCCCAGAATCTTTATTTTACCCAAATCTCCAGGTGATCCACTTGGATGGTAGAGTTTGAAAAGTACCCCCAAGATATTGGGATTGCCTGTTCCATCCACGTGGAAAATGCATTATTATTGTGGAGAGGGAAGATGGATGCAGGCACTAATTTTTCTGCTAGTTCCTGTTGCCCTTCCCCTCTCCCTCCACCTTCACATCCTCCTGGTCTAAATGCACCTCCCCACACCACCATGTTTTTACCTGTGTATGTTTCATTTGTAATAAAGACAGATGAGAATAAACCAGTTGCTTATTGCCCCAATTTCATAATAAAAGAAACAAATTCAGTTGTTCTGTCATTCTAAATAAATCTCCATTTTAGTTCATTCGACTGTCCTTTTTGAGTTGGGCTAATTCAACCTTGTACCAAGTGGTTAATCTCTCATGAAGAAAATATACTCTTATAAGTTCTTCATTTTAGCTACATGTATGGTGGCATGAACTGGTCAATATTTCTCACCCTTATATCCATGGGGACATTGAAAAAACAAATTATTGGGATTGGGCACCATCATTGTATGTCAATAGAAAATGAAATTATTTTTGGCTAAAATTTTTGTTTAGCTTTTTTTTTTGAGACAGAGTCTCTTTTTGTTGCCCTGGGTACAGTGCTGTGACATCATAGCTCATGGCAACCTCCAACTTTTGGGCTCAAGCAATTCTCTTGCCTCAGCCTCCCAAGTAGCTGGGACTACAGGCACCTGCCACAAAACTCAGCTAATTTTGTTTAAAGTAAGCCAGTGTAGTAAATTATGCCTGGGAAATATAAACACAAATCTTCTCTGGACAACACATTTTAAATCCAGGCCTCAACAAATTACAAGAGATAGATTTCTAAGGAATATAAAAGCTCACAATAAAGATATCTTAGTATCTTACTAAGATACTAAGATGCAAGGAAACAAGTTTTCATGCCTAAGATCCAGCACCTCTGAATGATTTTTTGTTTTTGTTTTTTAGCAAAAAAATGTATTGCTCTAAGAGTCTACAGATTCTTGCAATCCCTATCAAAGACTAAGTACATGGGCCAGAGCGGTGGCTCATGCCTGTAACCCTAGCACTCTGGGAGGCTGAGGTAGGAGGATCAGCTCAAGAGTTCAATACCAGCCTAAGCAAGAGCAAGAACTCCTCTCTAGTAAAAATAGAAAAAATAGGGTGGTGCCTGTGGCTCAGTGAGTGGGGTGCTGGCCCCATATACTGAGAGTGGTGAGTTCAAACCCAACCCCGGCCAAACTGCAACAATTAAAAAAAAATAATAATAAGCCGGGAGTTGTGGTGGGTACCAATAGGCTCAGCTACTCTCCCAGCTACTCAGAAAGCTGAGATAGGAGGATTACTTGAGCCCAGGAGCATGAGGTTGCTGTGAGCTAGGCTG
Organism: Nycticebus coucang; assembly: GCF_027406575.1. Taxonomy (NCBI): domain Eukaryota; kingdom Metazoa; phylum Chordata; class Mammalia; order Primates; family Lorisidae; genus Nycticebus; species Nycticebus coucang. The sequence continues at coordinate 65,744,289 of NC_069788.1, forward strand.
ACTGCCAGGGCACTCTAGGACGGGTAACAGAGTGATGAGACTCTGTATTAAAACAAAAAAAAATCTCGGTACATGTTTTTTGAAGAAACTTACAAATTCATTCTAAAATCTTTATGGAATTGCAAAGGACACAGAAGAGCCAAAAATTTTGAAAAAAAGAACAAAATTGGAGGAATGACACAAACTAATTTCAACATTAACTGTAAAGCTACGGTAATTAAGACAGTGTAGTATGTTGTAAGAATACACAAATAGATTAATGGAATAAAGAGTTCCGAAATAGATGCTCACACATATAATCAACTGACTTTCGATGAAAATGCCAAAGGATATTTTTTCAACAAATGTACTGGAAAAACTGAATATCCACATGAAAATACATGAGCCTTGATTTTACTTCATACCAGATGCAAAAATTAACTTGAAATAATCAAAGACCTCCTTCTACAAGCTAAATTTATAACAGTGCTAGGAGAAAAAAATAGGAAAAACATCTCCACAATCTTGGATTAGGCCAAGAGTCCTTGGATGGGACACAAAAGCATGAAAAGAAAAAATTGGTAAATTAAACTCCATCACAATTTCAACTTCTAATCTTCACATGCATCAGAAAGGACTGACAAAGAACTTATATCCAAAATATAAAAACAACTCTTACAAATCAAAAAGATAAAAAACAATTTTTTTAATGGCCAAAAGATTTAAGACAACATTTGACAAAAGAAGATACAAAATTGGCCAGTCAGTACAGGAAAAATGCTAAACATTTTTATTTATTAAATACAAATTAAAACTATAATAAGATGCCACTCCCCAGCCATTAGAATGGGTAAAAAATTTTAAAACTGACAGCATCAAGTATTGCCAAGGATGTAGCACAACCGGAACTCATATACCTTGCCGGTACAACCACTTTCAAAAGTAATTCAGCAGTTACTTGTGATATTACACTAACCGTATGACCTAGCAATTGGACTCCTACTTATTTACTCAAGAAAAATGAAAACATGTTTGCATGAAGACGTGTACATAAATTTTTATAGCAGCTTTATTCATTATAGCAAAAACAAAACAGAAAATAACCAAAGTATCTGTCAGCAAGTAAATAGGTAATGGTATATCTATATAAAGAAATAACTACTCAACAATAAAAGGGAATAAACTGATACAGATGAATAAATTCAAAACATTGAAAAATACATTTAGTTATTTGAAAAGCATGCTAGGTCAAAGAAACCAAAGCATATATACTGTATGATCCCTTTTATGTGAAACTCTAGAAAACAGGGAAATAACCTATAATAACGGAAAACAGATTAGTGGTGGCCTGGGATCAGACATGGGGATGAGAAAGAAATAGGAGAGAATATTTTGTCAAGACAGAAGTGTTCTCAGTCTTGATTTTGATGATAATTACGCACGTTTACATTTGTCAAAATCCAACCAACTCTTTCCTTAAAATGGGGCATTTTACTGTATATAAATGATACCTCAATAATGTTGATTTTATAAAACTGAAAGGAGGTGCTAAAATTTGAAGGTTGAAAAAAATGAGATACAATGTCTGGAAATGAAATATATAATTATTTAATATGTTTATGGGGGATGCAAAGCCTGTCCAGAAAGTATCCAGTCATTCATGTCTTTGTATTTTTTCATCTTACATGGCTGGATACTTTCTGGACAGCCCACCTTCATATACTAGATGCTAGTAAGACATCTGATGCTCCCTGGGTATTAAAGAAGATAAAACAGCAGCCACAGAGGGGGAAGCAGTTGGAATTAACAGCCACAGCTGAGGCTCCTGGATGGTCACTCTGTGGCCTGGTCATGTCACTGGTCTCCTTCAAGCTTCAGCAGAACTCTAATAACATGAGGGAGATGGGCTGCTTTGCCCTCAAGGTCCCACCCAGGACTGACACTCTGTTTTTAGGTCCACTAGGGAACTACCTCCTTATCAAATGAGATATTAGAAATAGATTCATAGCTTACATGAGACAGACCTGAGGTATACTTTAAAGAAATGAACATATTTGCAGGCATGATACCAATTGTCTTTTTTTTTTTTTTTTTTGTAGAGACAGAGTCTCACTGTACTGCCCTTGGTAGAGTGCCGTGGCGTCACACGGCTCACAGCAACCTCTAGCTCTTGGGCTTACGCGATTCTCTTGCCTCAGCCTCCCGAGCAGCTGGGACTACAGGTACCCACCACAACGCCCGGCTATTTTTTTGTTGCAGTTTGGCCGGGGCTGGGTTTGAACCTGCCACCCTCGGCATATGGGGTTGGTGCCCTACTCACTGAGCCACAGGCGCCGCCCGCAATTATTTGTCTTAAAGAAGTTATGCCAGTTTTATTAATTTAAGCACTCATTTGTTATGACCAGGTCTCCCCCCACCCTCCCTCTCTTTCTTCTGACTCAAAAGTCAGTGTATGGACATGCCCCCAAACTGCTTAGCCAAAGGTCACGGTGACCTGCTTCCTAATTGTCAGTCCCAAGGCACTCATTTTAAATGTTCATCTTACCTGAATTCTGGACCATACTCAGCACGGGTTACTCCTCCAGTGTAATAGAACTTGGGAATCCTTCACTTCAGAGACAACAGTCTGAGTCTCTTCCAGACTGCCACATCTCAGATTCTTCTTCTGTTCATCCCAAAAGTTTTCTGTAAAGAGGCAGATAGTAAACATATAAGGCTTTGTGGGTCATGTGGTCCTTTCAGGTAACATTCTCCTTGCTTTTTGTTTGTTTGTTGTTGTTTAAAACCCTTTGGAATGTAAAAGCAATTCTTAGCTGGCTGTGACAAGTGTTCCTGTCTATTGTACCCCTCCTTTTCCCTCCCACCCATTCCCTTTTCTCCAACACCACCCAGTAGTAACACAAAGGCCTAAGGGTGATGCCCTTTAAGTTCCATTGTTCCATGAGATGGGTATTAAGGGTGCCCATTTTCTGCATTCCAAGCCAAAATGTAGTTGAAAAAAGAAAAAGGGCAAAGTAAATGAACAGATGATCAATAAAATAATAAATATCAATGGCTTATACACATATCATGCACATTAAAAAATTCTGAACTTCATAACCCAACTTTTCTTTTTTTTTGAGACAGAGTCTCACAATGTTGCCCTTGGTAGAGTGCCATGGCTTCACAGCTCACAACAACCTCAAACTCTTGGGCTTATGTGATTCTCTTGCTTCAGCCTCCCAAGTAGCTGGGAGGCGTCCACCACATCGCCTGGCTATTTCTTTATTGTAATTGCCATTGTTGTTTGGCAGGCCTTGGCTGGGTTCGAACCCTCCAGGCGCGGTGTATGTGGCTGGAGCCCTAGCTGCTGAGCTATAGGCGCAGAGCCTCATACACAACTTTTAAAATGTAAAGTAAAAGCAATGAGAAGTGATTTTTCAATCTTGCAGAATAACAAAAATGATAACACAAGGTGTTGAGGAATTAGAGAAATAAGTAAGCATTGTCCTCTTTGGTGGATAATTAGCAAAGCCTATTAAAATATAAGATGTACCTATCTTCTCGTTTTTTATACACTATCATTTCTAAATGATGTATAAAAAAAGGTAGGATGGAGAATGTACCACAAAGTATGAAGAGTTGTCCAGAGTGCTGTGTGTCATGAGAGGGAGGGAGATTTTATATCCTTTTGTATTGTTAGAATATTTTTCTTAGGTATATTAACTATAATATTTACTGTATTAACAAAATTGAATGGATAGATGTTAACAACATGAATGGATAAATGATAGATAGATAGATAGATAGATGGATAGATAGATAGATAGATAGAATAGTTTTATAAACAAAAAGAATAGTTGAGATAGAGGGACCTTAAAAATTGTCTAAGTCAACACCATCATTTGCTGATGAGGAAACTGAGCCCTGAGTGGTTCTGTGGCATTCCTGAGATCTTACTGTTACAGGCAGAGATGGAAGGGTCCAGGTCTCCCACCTCCCAGTCCACACTTGTCCCTTTACATCACACCTGTCCTTGGATGACCCCCTCAATGCAAGTAGTTCATCTCAATCATTGGAAGTTGGTGAAGAAATACAGTGTTTACAAAACTGTACATTCACAACATGTTTTCCGAAAAAAAAAAAAGAAAGAAAGAAAGATCTGATCTTGTATTTTAAAATTACCAAAGTATTAGATAAAGCAAAAGTGTATTATAATGTTATTTCCTCAGCAAACGTTCCACTCCTCCCCCATTACATGGCAGCCCTGGGTGACCCTGCTCCCAACTACAGATGATGAATCTCAGCAGGTGTCCTTGCCACAGTGTTTTACTTAGAGTATCCCAGCCTAAGCCAATCAGCCATTCTTCTGGACACAGGGATTCACTCTGGGCTTGTCTAATCAATGTTAAACCTCAGGATTTTTGCTGAGAAATATTTCTCTGCTCCAAGGATATGGCAGGTTGCATGTATGAAGCTTGGAACTGCTACGATCGTTTTGCCACCATGAGTGAATCCTGCAGTTGAATGCAGTTGACAAAATAGGAAGCAGAGTAGAGAGATGGAAAACAAACCAAATCCTTGAAGACATTATTTTTTATTAATTTTAAATCATAGCTGTATACATTAATGCGAAGACATTATTAAGTTACCAGATCACACCAATCTTGTCGCTGTCATGTCATCAAACCATACTGTATCTCTGGGCCTCCCAGTCACATGAGCAAAAGGTCCCCTATAGTATTTAAGCTAATTTCTTTTTTTTTCCCCCTCCCCCCCTATTTAAGCTAATTTCAATTAGGTTTTCTGTTACTTACTAGGTGAAGAGACCTAACTAATACAGGTTTTAAAGTGAAATTCTCCCTATCTTAAGACCCACAAATAACCCATGTAAACAATTTGGTGTGTGCCCTTTTTAATATATACACATATAGGGTTTGGGGAATTCATTTTGTTTGTTTTGAGACAGAGTCTTGCTCTATCATTCTGGGTAGAATGCAGTGTTTCATCATAGCTCATTGCAACCTCAATCTCCAAGGCTCAAATGATCCCCTTGACTCAGCCTCCTGTGTAGCTATAACTACAGATGCATGTCACCAGAACTGAGTAATTTTTCTATTTTTAGTACAGACAGGGTCTCATTTTTGCTCATTCGAGTCTTGAACTCCTGAACTCAAGTGGTCTTCCCACCTCAGCCTCTCAGAATGCTAGGATTACAGGTGCGAGCCCGGCTTATAGTTTTGTTTTGTATTTTTTGGGGTGGTGGTGTTGGGTTTTTTGTTAAGCTACATCAGTTATAATACTCAGGTTTTTCACAATATGCTTTTTTCCCTGTTCAATAGCATGGAATGGATAGTTTCCCTATCAGCACAAACAAATCTACCTGCTTGTCACATAGTATCTCAAGGTATGGCTGTAATGAATTTAGCAAACTGTTCCTCTACTTTTACTAATAGAACTTTAGATTTAGTGTCTACGATAATGCACTAATGCATACACATCTCACACATGTGTACGACACATTATAGGGAGTGACTAAATGTATGGGTGATTAAATCAGACTGCCTGGATTTAAATCTTGGCCTCACTAATTACTAGCTGTGAAACCTTAAGTAAACTGCTTAACTTACCAAAGATTCAGTTTCTCCTTCTGGAAAATGGAGGTAATTATTGGTCTACATTCTACAGGCCATCTTATCAAAGAAATTACGTGCCCCATGTATTATAATTCACCTAGCATAAGATCTGGCACATAGTAAGTGCTCAGTTAACATTAGCTGTTATCATCATCATTGGAATCAATCCCTAGAATTGAACTTTCTCTTCAGAAGCATATTAACCTTTTAACTTTTCATAGATGCTGCCAATTACCCTCTAGAAATAAAGCAAGTTTTACTACTCCCTCCCCCACTTTGATTCCCATCCTTACCAGCACTGGGTCTTTCTTTTCTTTCTTTCTTTTTTTTTTGAGACACAGTCTCAAGCTGTCTCCCTGGGTAGAGTGCTGTAGCGTCATAGCTCACAGCAACCTCCAATTCTTGGGCTTAAGTGATTCTCTGGCCTCAGTCTCCCAAGTAGCTGGGACTACAGGCACCCACCACAACACCCAGCTATTTTTTGGTTATAGTTGTCATTGTTGTTTGACAGGCCTGGGCTGGATTTGAACTCACCAGCTCCTGTGTATGTGGCTGGCGCCTTAGCCCCTTGAGCTATAGGCACCAAGCCAACACTGGGTCTTTTTAATTTTAGCTAGTCCAATAGGCAAAAAGTTACTTATTGCAGTTTTAATTTGCATTTCTCAGATCCCGACTGAGCATTTTAATGCTTTATCAGCCATTCGTATTGCTACTACACAAATTGCTTGTCCATCTGTTTTGCCTCTTTTTCTTTTGAGTTTATCTTTTTCCTTTTGGCTCTTTGTGTACATTTAGATTACATTAATTAGTTACATTAATTAAATATATGATGTCAATATTTTATTTTAACCCGTCATTCTAGCTATGTCTTTTAACGTTTTTAACATGTCCTTTGTTGTATAGAAGTTCATGTTTTTTATGTTGTCAAATCTGTCACTTTTTTTTCTTGTGGCTTCTGTTTGTGTCTTTTTTAGGAACGTTTTTGTTTGGGATTTCTGATGCAAATTTGGCTTTTCTATTTAGAGCTGGGTCACTTCCGGGTTTGGGGTTTACCATGGAATGTTTGTCTACAGTGGCCTGGACCTCTGGGATGTTAGTACAGGCTCTTTTTTTTTTTTTTTTTTATTAAATCATAGCTGTGTACATTAATGTGATCATGGGGCACCATACACTGGTTTCATAGACCGTTTGACACATTTTCATCACACTGGTTAACATAGCCTTCCTCGCATTTTCTTAGTTATTGTGCTAAGACATTTACATTCCACATTTACTAAGTTTCACATATACCCTTGTAAGATGCACCGCAGGTGTAATCCCACCAATTCCCCTCCCTCTGCCCACCTCCCCCTTCCCTCCTCTCCCTTTCCCCCTTCCCCCTACAGGCTCTTAACTCCTTGGACTGAAAAATCTTATAGGGCCCAGCCCTGGTCTTGGAACTGTGTCTACAGTGCCCCCTCCTGGGCACCATGAAACACCCTAGGAGCACAGGCTCCTAAGCTGAGGAAGGGAGGGCCTGCATTTACTGAGCAGTCAGGGTGGGATATAGGAATGAAAAAGTCAAGGTCCCTGCCCCTGAGGTACCATATAGAGCAGTGAAGGAAACACGAATACATAAACTGATCATTTCATTTTGTCTCCTATGGCTGATTACCATCTAGTCTACCTTATAAAATGTTTAAATTTAGGTAGTGATAGTGACTAGATTACTTCTTTTAGTATTATAGAACTCTAGTTTAAAAATGGATCCAAGGAATTACGATCTAAGATTCCATAACAACCAAAGAATTACCTTCTAAGTGAGACAAATAAAAATAGCCTGGTGTGTGGAAAGCAGAGCCTTGGACAGGAATTAGTTCCTGGGATTCTGACCTGGGTTGTGCCAGGAACAAGCCGTGTGACCCAAATACTCCCTAGACCTCTGGCCTTGGTTCTTTCCAAGTCAGCTTTCAGGATCTTGGGGTAAAGGGGACTTTGGAGGAGGAAGGCATGAGGGGATGACGCATGAGGATGGTTTTCTCATTTCATTTTGATCTTTGTCACATTGAAAAACCCTGGCCTTTCCATCAAAGCCATGTTTAGTTTACATTTACACACCCCAAACCAGCCTCATCCCATCTCTCTGAGTTCTGTTCCCAGAATGGTCCTGTGTTCTTTGTTCTCTGTCAGGCCTTTGCACGTGCAGCCTGGCCTGCTGCCCAGGCCTTTCTCCCATCACTTCTTCTCCCACTGTTATGGGCTGAATTATATTGCTAAAAAAAAAAAAAAAATCATATGTGGAAGTCCTAATCCCCAATACCTTAGATTGTGACTTTTTTGGAAATGGGGTAGTTGCAGATATAATTAGTTAAGTTAGAAAGAGGTCATATTGGAGTAGGGTGAGCCCTTATCTAACAAGACCAATATCCTCATGAAAAGGGGAAATTTGGACACAGACTGACATAGGGAGAGGATAACTTGGGAAGACTGGAGTCATGGTTTGCCACAAGCCAAAGAATGCCAAGGATCACCAGTGAACCACCACTCCCTCCCATGTTAGAAGAGAGGCATAGGACAGATTCACACTCACACCCACAGAACAAACCAACCCTGCCAACTACCTTGATCTTGTACTTTCTCAGCCTCTTGAACTATGAGACAATAAATTTCTGTGGTTTAAACTACCCAGTTTCTGGCATTTTGTTAAGGCAGTTCTAGCAAACTAATAGTCCCATTCACTTCCCCTTTAGAACTCTCAGTCTGTAAGTGGAGACCTCTCTTGCCCCCTACTCCCCACTGAGTCTGAATCACTCACCAGGTGCCCACACAGGCAGCCCACCCCACATACTTTTTTTAATTTTGAGGGGCAGAAGACCTCAGAACCAGAAAAATGTTCCCAGAGCAACTCACATACGATTCAACTTTTTTTTTTGTAGAGACAGAGTCTCACTTTATGGACCTCTGTAGAGTGCTGTGACCTCACACAGCTCACAGCAACCTCCAACTCCTGGGCTTAAGCGATTCTCTTGCTTCAGCCTCCCAAGTAGCTGGGACTACAGGCACCTGCCACAACGCCCAGCTATTTTTTGGTTGCAGTTTGGCCGGGGCCAGGTTTGAACCTGCCACCCTCGGTATATGGGGCCGGCGCCTTACTGACTGAGCCACAGGCGCCGCCCATATGATTCAACTTTTAAAATGGGTCCATATCCCAAATGAAAAGAATTTGTTTTGTAATGTTGCTTTGGAAATTGACTATGAGTAATGATTTTAAATTAACAATTGTTTTATACCAGCAGCAATTTTCTGTATTTAGCAATTGTAGACCTCTTTCAATAATCTAGTCTACAAATTGTTTTCAGATGTAATAACTTTTATAAATGCTAATGAATTTGGATGTTGTTGACATAATGTTGCATTTTGTAGACATTTAATCAAATGTTTATTTGATATTATCATTTTATTTTCCTATTTTGCTCTTAATACTTTTTTTTCCCCTTGGGACTCAAACTTTTTTTTTTTTTTCAGTTTCTGGCTGGGGCTGGGTTTGAACCCACCACCTCCGGCATATGGGGCCAGTGCCTTACCCCTTTGAGCCACAGGCGCCGCCCAGGGACTCAAACATTTTTATAGTTCCTGGGAAAGGTTGCAGGCTGTAAGCTTTTGCCAGGGGTGCCCAAGGAATCAAATACCCCTAGCATCCTGAACTTGCCTGTGTTGTAGAACTTAGTACTTTCTGTGTTACTGTCTTTTTTTTTTCTTTTTATTTTTTGAGACAGAGTCTCAAGCTGTCTCCCTCGGTAGAGGGCTGTGGCATTACAAGTTACAGCAACCGCAAACTCTTGGGCTTAAGCGATTCTTTTGCCTCAGCTTCCCAAGTAGCTGGGGCTACAGGTTCCAGCCACAACGCCCAGCTATTTTTTGGTTGCAGTTATCATTGTTGTTTGGCAGGCCCAGGCTGGATTCGCACCCGCCAGCTCCGGTGTATGTGGCTGGTGCCTTAGCCGCTGACTACAGGTGTCAAGCCTGTGTTACTGTCATTTCTGTGGGCTTCTCTCACAAGCCTGTAAATTCCTTGAGGACTTTATTTCTACACATCACAATACTTGCCATGCAGTTAGTAGGTGGTCCAGTAGATTCTTTTAATGAACAAATAAGCACTTGTTTATGCTTTAAATTATAGAAGCAATGAAGAGCTAACCACAAAACAGAGAAAACCCTAGGACTTTTTTTTTTTTTTTCCACATTTGGGGACATTTATAACATTATAAGGACAAAATCACATTTTACATTATGAGGATAAAACTATTGCCATTTAGCAATTTCCAAGGAATAGGAGAAGATGCTGATTGATTGTAAGTATTCTAACTGGCTTTCCGTCCTTCCTGGCCTTTCTCCTACACCTGAGTTCAAGGAGGTGAGTTTTGGATTGGGCCAAGCGGGGGTTTAGATTAAATGCTAAAGAGAAATGGCCAGGGAGAAGAAACACATCCACATCACAGTAGTGGGAAAGAGCAGTCTCTAGAAAGTAGACATGTTGGGAAGTGGAGGGTGAAATGGAATGAGATGGTTGCCTATAAAATAATGATGCTGGCTGGGCGCCTGTGGCTCAAGTTGCTAAGGCGCCAGCCACATACGCCTGAGCTGGCAGGTTCAAATCCAGCCCGGCCCACCAAACAACAATGACGGCCACAACCCAAAAATAGCCGGGTGCTGTGGTGGGCACCTGTAGTCCCAGCTATTTGGGAGGTGGAGGCAGAAGAATAGCTTGAGCCCAGGAGTTGGAGGTTGCTGTGAGCTGTGATGCCATGGCATTCCACCCAGGGTGACAGTTTGAGGTTCTGTCTCAAAAAAAAAAAAAAAAAAAAATGATGCTGATGAAATAATAAACAAGCATGTAGCTTGTACTAAGAGTTTACTAGCGACAAAAACAGTGGGTATGGGCTTTGCGTCGTCTCCTTTCACCCTGTGACAGCGCTGTGATGTAATTATCATTCTTCCCATTATAGGGATAAAGAAATTGGGTTTAAAGAGGTAAAGCTGACGGCTGGGTGCCCATAGTACAGTGGTTACTGCACCAGCCACATACACCAGACTGGCGGGTTCGAACTCAGCCTGGGCCTGCTAAAACCATGACAACTGCAACAGAAAATAGCCAGGCCTTGTGGCGGGTGCCTGTAGTCCCAGCTGCTTGGGAGGCTGAAGCAAGAGAATCGCTTAAGCCCAAGAGTTGCGGTTGCTGTGAGCTACAACACCATGGCACTGTACTGACGGCAACATAGTGAGACTCTGTCTCAGAAAAAAAAAAAAAAAAGAGGTAAAGCTGAAATTAAGGTGAAGGTCTTTCAGCTGGTGACGGCAGAACCAGGATTTGGAGTCTGTGTGGCCCCTGAACCCACACTTCTTTTTTTTTTTTTTTGTAGAGACAGAGTTTCACTTTATCGCCCTCGGTAGAGTGCTGTGGCATCACACAGCTCACAGCAACCTCCAACTCCTGGGCCTACGCAATTCTCCTGCCTCAGCCTCCCAAGTAGCTGGGACTACAGGCGCCCGCCACAATGCCCGGCTATTTTTTTGTTGCAGTTTGGCCAGGGCCGGGTTTGAACCCGCCACCCTCGGTATATGGGGCATGCGCCCTGCTCACTGAGCCACAGGCGCCGCCCTGAACCCACACTTCTAACCAATATCATCCCATCATCTCTCTACCAAGCTGTCCTTTCTTATCTATCACTAGATTATGGGCCCCTTGGAGGAAAATATTTTATTTTTGTCTTTGTATTGTAGGTTGTTTTTCTGACTTTTTATTATTTATTTATTGAGACAGAGCCTCAAGCTGTCACCCTGGGTAGAGCCCTGTGGCATCACAGCTCACAGCAACCTCCAACTCCTGGGCTTAACAGATTTTCTTGCCTCAGCCTCACAAGTAGCTGGGACTACAGGCACCCGCCACAACGCCTGGCTATTTTGGGTTGTAGTTGTCATTGTTCAGCAGGCCGGGCTGGATTTGAACCCACCAGCTCTGGTGTATGTGGCTGGTGCCTTAGCAGCTTGAGCTGCAAGTGCCGAGCCCTGACTTTTTATTATTTTATTGGAAGAATATGAATACAATATAGTAATTGCTTACCAAAGCAATTGATTTTAATTGAGAAAGTTATATCTTACTCTCCATGACATCCATTACAATATATATGTGAAGGTAATAACGCCTTGAATCAAGACCTACTCTGTTACAATTATTAAACACTTGGCCGGGCGAGGTAGATTATTTGAGCTCAGGAGTTTAAGACCAACCTGAGCAAGAAAGAGCAAGGCCGTGTCTCTACTAAAAAAATTAGCAGGGAATGGTGGGGCAGGCCTGTAGTCCCAGCTACTCTGGAGGCTGAGCCAATAGGATGGCTTGAGCTCAAAATTTTGAGGTTGCTGTGAGCTATGATGCCACAGCACTCTACCCAGGGCAACTGAGTAAAACTTGGTCTCGGCTTGGCACCTGTGGCTCGAGCGGCTAAGGCACCAGCCACATACATCTGAGGTGGCGGGTTCGAATCCAGCCTGGCCCACCGAACAACAATGATGGTTGCAACCAAAAAATATAGCCAGCCTTGTGGCGGGCATCTGTAGTCCCAGCTACTTGGGAGGCTGAGGCAGGAGACTCGCTTGAGCCCAGGAGTTGGAGGTTGCTGTGAGCTGTGATGCTACAGCACTCTATCCTGGGCAACAGTTTGAGGCTCTGTCTCAAAAAAAAAAAAAAAAAAAAACAAATAATTAAAAAAATAACTTTGTCTCAAAAAAATAAATACTTAAACAGCGATTTTTCTGTACTAGGCACAAGTTTACTTCCTATGTGTGTATTAATTCATTTATCTTCTTCAAAACTTTCCAGCACAGGAGTAGCCGACAGCCATGCAGGCTATGAATGGTCAGGCTATGAATGGTGTCCCCTAAAATTGTACACTGTCGTGACCTTGCCTATCCCCTTAATACAGTCATTTTTTTAGATGGAGAAACTGAAGCTTGGAGACATTAAGTGAAACATTCTCAGTTCAAGTTTTAATCATCATCACAATCACTACATACTATTACTCAAATCTTGGTAAAATAAAACCTAATTACTCAGTTACATGGGTGGATGTGGAGAGGTGATAGAACTTACACTAGACCTGGGGAATTAGCTCAGATGGTAGAGCACTCACTTAGCATGCAAGAGGTAGAGGGTTCGATTCCCACCAAGGTAGGTGGATTGCTTGAGGTCACGCGTTCAAGAGCAGCCTGAGCAAGAGCAAGACCCCTGTCTCTAAAAAAAATAGCCAGGAGGGCAGTGCCTGTGGCTCAAAGGAGTAGGGCACCAGCCCCATATGCCGGAGGTGGCAGGTTCAAAAACCCAGCCTCGGCCAAAAACTTCAGGAGGCAGGGGTGGAAAATAGCTAGGAGTTGTGATAGGTGCCTGTAATCCCAGCTACTGGGGAGGCTGAGGCAAGTAAATCACTTGAGCCCAAGAGTTGGAGATTGCTGTGAGCTATTGTGCCAGAGCACTCTACCGAGGGCGACAAAGTAAAACTCCATCTCAAAAAAAAAAAAAAGAATTTACACTACTTAACAAGTATCTGAATTATGGAATTATTTCTAAGGAAATTTGTTGTAGCACATTTAACCAATTAGTTAAGTAATTCCAGACTGTCTATGGAGAAGTGCTGTCATGTTCCTTTAATAAATGTTGATGTCTCACTCACAATCAGGAACAATTGTACTAATCCTTAAAATTAAAAAAGGAGCTAGCTTCATTTAGGCAGCTAAATATGCTCTTGTACAAGTACACTAACTAGCTTGGCACTTTATTTACTGAACAGTTCCTTCTTTTTTTTTTGAGACAGAGTCTCACTTTGTCGCCCTCGGTAGAGTGCTGTGGCATCACAGCTCACAGCAACCTCCAGCTCTTGGGCTTAGGTGATTCTCTTGCCTCAGCCTCCCGAGTAGCTGGGACTACAGGAGCTCACCACAACGCCCGGCTATTTTGTTGTTGTTGCAGTTGTCACTGTTGTTTTTAGCTGGCCTGGGGCTGGGTTCGAACCGCCACCCTTGGAGTATGTGGCCAGCGCCGTAACCTGAACAGTTCCTTCTTTTTTTTTTTTTTTTTTTTTTGTAGAGACAGAGTCTTACTTTGTGGCCCTCGTAGAGTGCCGTGGCCTCACGCAGCTCACAGCAACCTCCAACTCCTGGGCTTAAGCGATTCTCTTGCCTCAGCCTCCCAAGTAGCTGGGACTACAGGCGCCCGCCACAACGCCCGGCCATTCTTTGGTTGCAGTTTGGCCGGGGCTGGGCTTGAACCCGCCACCCTCGGTATATGGGGCCGGCGCCCTACCGACTGAGCCACAGGCGCCGCCCCTGAACAGTTCCTTCTTGATCAAAGACTTTACCATGTTCCAAATGAATATATTACCATTCAGAATTAAGTTCAACTTAATAAGTTTTTACTATTGTAAAGGACTACATTAGGAAGTCTCTGGGCAGGAGCTTCAAGAGAAAAATATTTCTGAACTTCTGACAGAATAACTCTTAAGCCAGTGATTAACAGAGCATGTAAACCTGGTTCACGGCCAGATATTTTTGTTTAATTTTTAAAATAAACTATTTACTTAAAAAAAAAAAATCCAAGGCCAGGTGCAGTGGCTCAACCCTGCAATCCCAGCACTTTGGGAAGCTGAAGCAGTGGATTGCCTGAGCTCAGGAGTTCAAGAACAGCCTCAGCAAGAGTGAGACCCTGTCTCTAAAAAAATAGCCAAGTGTTGTGGCTGAGGCAAGAGGATCACTTGAGCCCAAGTATTTGAGGTTGCCGGGAGCTGGTAACATAGCACTCTACTGAGTTGACAAAGTGAGACTCTATCTCAAAAAAAAAAAAAAAAAATCCACAGAATTCCAAGTAAATTTTTCTATGCATATGTCATTGTGTTACACAGTGGTTTCAATTTCAGTTTACCCAGGCTTTCCCCCCCAACATTAAATGATTATTTTTCAGGTTTAAAAGGTTTCAAAATACTATATACAAGATAAATAAAACAGACTACACTGAGAATCACTATAGAGCAGAATACATAAATATACAAGGTCTTTTACGGGACACAAAAATTATAATGTCATCAAATACACACAAAAAAAAAATTCAAGAAAGACAAGAAAATTAGACCACCTTAGCAGAGGATGTATTAACAAGACGCACCAGGACAAATCCCCTAACATCAGGACGATGTTTCTTTTCTATGCCTTCTAGCTAGCTGCCTGGCTTTCCTTTTTTTCTGTGTTGAGTTGTATACTTCACTATCATGTTGAGTTGTATACTTCATGCCTCTGGTAGATTTTCAAACATCTCTTCTTCATCAGCCCTCTGTTTCTGCCTTGCATGCTTCTCTGTCCTCTGCCTGGCATTCTTGACAAATACTGGCTTATTATATTTAAATTCTGAGGATATGTCAGGCATGAGTGGGTCATCAGAGTTGGGTTCTGATATAAGCAGCTGAACAGAGGTCAACACAGTTGCAGAGTTAAGGGATGTCTCCAGGCACCTTTTGGTGGCAATTTGAGAACATCTAGACAAATCTTTCCAGCAGAATCAATGTTTGGATGATAAATTGGAGTGAGAAATCAGATCTGAGGAGGTTCAAATGGATACCTCTCAGGAATGATAACTTCCAGGTTGAAAACACCTTTTTTCATTAGGTGTGTTGGCCCCACTTAATATTTGAATTCACAGATCATCCATTTGGTCTTTATCTTGCCAGTATGTGATGCTTGACGGTGGCTCTGTGGCTGACATGTGCAGCTCTCTCTTTGGATTGATGCTCTCTGCATGATCCCCATGTAAAAGAAACCACAGTTCATTGCTCCACACTAAGAGGCACTCACAATACCAGTCTTCTCTGCCTCTAATGTGCAAAAGGGGATCTGATTACCTGTAGATTTTTATTCATTAGACCTGGGGTGGGAGCCAGAGAATCTGCATCTCGAAAATGCTCCCAGGGACCATTATAATAGTAGAACCTCCAAACTGTTCAGAACTGGACGGTGTTGAAAGAGTTTGACAGTCAGACTTTGAAAGCCAGAGATTTGGAGCTGGATCAAATTCTAGCTCTACTACTTATTCGTTTTGTGTCCTGGGGCAAGGTGCTTAATCTCTCCTCTCTGTGTCTTAGACTCCTCATTTGCAAAATGGAGGAATAATAATAATAGTAAATACATCAGAGAAGCATTGTAAAGATTAGATTCATTAATAAATGCAAAGCAATTCAAACAGGAAAAAAAAAACAACTGGCATTATACTACACATATGGTTGCCACTTGTTTTTTCATTTAGCAGTGCATCCTGGGCATCTTTCCATGCCAGTAGAATAAAACTACTCCATTCTCTCTAACAGCTACATCGTATTCCACAATGAGATGCAGCTTAATTTGCTTCATTCCAATGGATTTTTTTCTCTTTTTAAAAATTGTGTTAAAACGTACATAATGTAAAAATTTTCCATTTTCACCATTTTTAAGTATACAGCTCAGTGTAGAAGTACATTAAGTACATTCATACTGTGACTGTCACTACCATCCAGCTCCAGAACCTCACCATCCCAAAAAGAAACCCTGTACCCTATAAACATCAACACCCCTTTGCCCCCAGACCCTGGGAACCTTTATTCTACCTTCTATTTCTATGAATTTGTCTATTCTAGGTTCCTCATAGAGGTGGAGTCATACAATATTTGTCCTTTTGTGCCTGCAGTGGATTTTCAAGGACATGTTTTCTCAAGCAGCTTTCCTATAGAATCCACACTCTTGAATCCTGAAATCTCTGATGAGCTGGCTGTTGTCTCTCTCTGTGACCTGCAGAGAAATTAGGTCTGAGGCACTGGCCCTCTATGTGTGCAACATCTGTAGGCTCTGACTCTGTAATTAACAAAAGCAATTGTCACTTTCATTCCCTGAGTACCTATCACAGGCCAGCTCTGGACAGTGCTTTGTGAAGTTAGAAAAAATGACCCCCTTCTGTACACGCAGAAACTGAAGACCAGAGAGGCAAAATGACCTGTCTGCTGTTACTTAACTTGCTCAGGGACAGACATGGCTCTAGTTAGGTCTGGCTCCATATCCCAAGCTCTTTCAACTACGTAGCAGTCTGATAAACAAAAAGCAATTATAGTAGAATCTCCAAACTTGACTGCCTCCTTAAGTTGACTTAATTTTCTTAGACCAGACATGCACCACATGTGCATATCAGTACAGTAGGCCTTGTTCCTCAACCTCTATATATTGACCAGTTTGTTACAGTCTCTTGGGTGGTCAACTTACAGAAGTCTATTCATTTCCAGTTTTTTTTTTTTTGAGGCAGAGTCTCACTATGACGCCCTGGGCAGAGTGCTGTGGTGTCACAGCTCATAGCAACTTCAAACTCTTGAGCTTAAGCGATTCTCTTGCCTCAGCCTCCCAAGTAGCTGGGACTACAGGTGCCTACTTCAGTGCTGGCTATTTTTTTTGTTGCAGTTGTCTTTGTTGTTTTAGCTGGCCCAGGCCAGGTTCAAACCCACCAGCCTTGGTATATGTGGCTGGCGCCCTCCCCACTGAGCTATGGGTGCTGCCTATTTCCATTATTTCTAAAGAACATTCTGATAAACACAGGTGGAACTTTAGGCAATCTTGATATTGAAAATTCATATACATAGCCAAAATAAGTTGGATGTTTGCTAAACAAAGGAATTAATTCATCACAGAACCTCTCTTGAGCAAAAGCTTCTCATTTTTTTACTCAGTATCTCAGATAGGGAACATTTTCAATGCTTGTGTGTTTGAGTATAGATTTATACTGCCTGCTATTGTTCAGCCTCATTTTTAACAGGGTCTCATCCTCATCACAAGAATATGTTGGTTCAGAATGAGAGTTAAGCAAACAAAGGATTAGGGGAACCTCAACAAACATTCTTTATAGAGCTAGCCCTATCCTAAAACACAGAAGCCTTTCCCTTCAGCTCTTCAGAAGGAACCAGAACACTCAGAAGCAAGCTCTAAGTGATACCAGACATGCAGAGCAAAAGTCAAAATGCCAGTTTGATTTCTTAAGATATTCTCTGGGCAACTAAATGGGCAAGCGTGTGTGTGTGTGTGTGTGTGTGTGTGTACATGTGTATCCAATTACTTATAAAACTAGACTCAAATGTTCTACTTAAAAAAAAAACAACCCTTTCCATTTGATGGGAAAATCCTCTAAAAATATCTATAACTATCACATCTAAAAATTCTCTTTTTCTCTCCTACGAAGTGTCTTTTGTCTCTTGTTTTTGCCAAAAAGAAAGTCCGCTGTGTATGTTTTGCATCACTCTCTTCATGTGCTCAAGTTCAGGATCATCTTCACCAGCTCACATGTTGTTTTGGCAGCCCACATGCATTCTTTCCTGCTTCCGCCTTTTAAAGGAGCTACGTTCAGCCAAGTGGGACTGTGGTCATGATCCCAGCAGCCACCAGATGGATGGACTGTGTGTTGTGATTATGTGATGTTATGCGTTAGGTGTGTTTTGACTAGCTGGATGTTAGATCGAGGTGATTAGGGAAGGCTTGATAACTCCAAGACAATATGTAACCCAAAGCCATTATCTTATTATTCATTGTGAACACCAACAAGAGAAAAAAAATTATGATAATATCTGCAAAGACTCCAGGAAGAGGTTAAGATTTTCCAGACGTGATGCCTTTTAGTGACTTGGGTCAAACTATTTAACGTTTTTGTGATGATGATCAATAGCCAACCCCTACATCGGGATTTTGTTATTAGGCAAATTTCTTTTTTTTTTTTTTAAGACAGAGTCTCACTATGTTGCCCGGGGTAGAGTGCCATGGCATCATAGCTCATAGCAACCTCCAACTCCTGGGCTCAAGTGATCCTCTTATCTCAGCCTCCCAAGTAGCTGGGACTATAGGTGTCCGCCACAACGCCTGGCTAGTTTTTAGAGACCAGGTCTCATTCTTGTTCAGTTGAACTCCTAACCTCCAGTAAGCTATCCGTCTGGGCCTCCCAGAATGCTAGGATTACAGGTGTGAGCCACTGTGTCTGGCCTAGGCAAATTTCTAATTTGTTGTTATAAATACGTTCGAAATTCAAATTATATGGGTTTCCATATAGCTTTGAAGGATATGTAAGAAACAATCCCCTAAAGACCATGGCTGTAAGACAGTAAGGAATTGAAGGTCCAAAGCCATGCTGGGAAATTGGTCTTACTATCTTTATTTTTTTAATTATTATTATTTTTTTGAGATAGATTCTTGCTTTGTCACCCAAGCTAGAGTGCTGTGGCATCAACCTATCAAACTCCTGGGTTCAAGCAACCTCAAACTCCTGGGTTCAAGCAATCCTCCTACCTCCGCCTCCTGAGCTACTGAGACTACAGGTGCCTACCACAACACCTGGCTAATTTTTCTTTTTTTAGTAGAGACAGAATTTTGTTCTTGTTCAGAATGGTCTCAAACTTCTGCTCTCCAGTGATCCTTCCCCGTCGGCCTCCCAGAATGCTAGGATGACAGGCGAGAGCCACACTGCACCAGGCCTCTCTTTCCTTTGTATTTTTTCTTGCTGCCTCATACAGTAGAGTTCCTTCAACTCCCGCTAATAAGCTGCAAATTTATAGAATAGCCACTCACACTTTATGCCATCTGTTCACAGAATATTTTGTACGTTCTCACTAATCTTTGGGGGGATGGCAGAGAATGATCTTTAATGAGGAATAATGGAGACATTAAAGAGAAATGTGTCCTTCTTTTCCTTCCCCACCCCCTCCTTCCTGAATGATTCAGTCCTGAAGTGTGAAATGAGGCAGAGTGAACTGGACATTCATGGGGTAGGGAGAGAGGGTAGGCTGTTGTGTGGCAAAGCTGTGCTAAGCCAAGGGGCTTCTGTGCAAGGAGGAGGCCTGACCTGGGGAATAGGAGCACACAGAGTGAGGGGTGTCCACTCATGGGGGAGCTCAATGTGTGCATCAGAGCATCATGACACAAGGGCAGCCTGCCATGGAGCAACAGAGCCTGAGCAGAGAGAAGAGCATTCAGAGGCAAGGGAGGGCCGAGGAGTTAGGGGGTTGATCAAATCCATAAATATATTGAGGTTTCCCTGTCAGAAAGGGGATACACAAATACAGAAAGGGAGAGAGCCAAGATGAATTGTAGTGTTGGATTGGAATTGAATGTGTTAGTATGAATCAAGGTTTTCAAGATGGAGAATAGATAAGTGGATGGATAGATGTATAGAAATATAAACATGAATGTGTGTATGTGTACACCTAGAATGGCAGATGGACTCTGAGATGATCCCCAGTTATCCACTTTGGGAGCCCTGGGTCGCCCTTACATCTGCTACTTAGTAAAATGATAGCAAAGACATAAGTGTGAGCTTGAATTTTAAAAGGGAAGAAAATTGCTGGGCTCAAGTTAGTGAGGGACTTCTGTGGAATAAGGGACCTTGTGAACTGGCCCTCAAATGAAGGCCCTGAGAAGGCCCCCAATGATCTTCACCCCACCCCCCCCGGTATTCATGCCCTTATGTAATTCCCTCGTCTCGAGTGTAGGCAGAGCCTATGACTCGCTTGTAACCAACAGAATACAGCAAAGATAGTGGGATGCATTTCTGTGATCATGTTACGTAAGGTTATAATGCCTGTCTCACTAGGAGACTCTCTCTCCTGCTGACTTTGATGCAGCAAGCTACCAGGTAGTGAGTTACCCGATGAAGAAGCCCACATGGCAAGAAACTGCAGGCCGCCTCTAGTCAATAGCCACTAAGAACCTGAGGCCCTCAATCCAACAAACCCACAAAGACCCAAATCCTACCACCCCAGGAGCTTAGAAGTGTGTCTTTCCCTGGCTGAACCCTGAGATAAGACCATAGCCCCAGCCGACATAGTAGAACTCCAAAGCAGAGGGCACCGCTAAGCCATGCCAGGTCCTTGATCCACAAAATGTGTAGGGTGATTAATGTGCGTTGTTTCAAGCTGCTAAATGTGTGGTACTTTGCTACACAGCAACCATCAATTGCAGTCAATTAGCAATTGACTAATACATGTATGTATATGTATTTCTTAGCTCTCACTGGGAAGACTCAGGAGCAACAACATTCCACTAGTGATGACCACACTGAGTGCCTGATTTTGGCTTCAAATACAATTGTCAATTAAAAGGAACCATGGCTCCTTGGGGAAATGGCTGATTCCAGTCTGGAACATCTTGTTATGCCAGAAAGTAGGGACGTGCCCAAAGAATGATAGGGCACAGAAGCCAGCTAGAAGGCGCTCCCATAGACCTACTCGGGGATAGTTTGAGCATCCAAATAAATGATCATCATATTGAGTTATAAGCTTGTTGAATAAAATTAGAAACCACAAGTCCATAAATCTATAAATAAATGAAGGAATAAATTGAAAGTTTGATGAGGAATGGGATATTTAGATCATTTCGAAGTACTTCCCCACAGATATTTAGTAACTGCAAAGAGGAAAAGACCCTATCGTGGAGAATGCTGGCAGATACCACCCTTCTGGCCTGGTACGCATTGAGATCAGGTGGCACCTAATAGGATGCCCTGAGAAGAAGACAAGGCATTTCTATGATATTCCTGCCCAAGAAGCATAACCTGAATCTACTCACAGGGAAAAAGCAGGCAAACCTAAATATGGAGATGCTGTAAAAACACCCAGTCTGGGCTCGGTGCCTATGGCTCAAGCGGCTAAGGCGCCAGCCACATACACCTGAGCTGGTGGGTTCGAATCCAGCCTGGGGCCTGCTAAACAATGATGGCTGCAACCAAAAAAAAAAAAAAAAAAAGCTGGGCATTGTGGTGGGCACCTGTAATCCCAGCTACTTGGGAGGCTGAGGCAGGAGAATCGCTTGAGCCCAGGAGTTGGAGGTTGCTGTGAGCTGTGATGCCACAGCACTCTTACCCAGGGTGACAGCTTGAGGCTCTGTCTCAAAACAAAACAAAACACCTAGTCTATAATCTTCAAGGTGTCAGGGTCAGAGAAGTTAAAGGGAGATTGCTTGTGGCTATAGACACACAAGTATTAAATGCAGTGTATGACTTTGAACCCGATCCTTAGGCTGTAAATAGGGTTATTCGGGCAACTGGCAAAACTTGAATGAGGTGTCAGGATTAGATGGTGCTAGTGTATCAGAGTTCCTTTTCTGATCTTGATGGTTGTATTTTGGTTATGCAGGAGAAAAACTTGTGTGTAGAAATTCCACAAAGGTGATGAGACATTATGTCGGCTAGGTACTCTCAAAGGGCTTGATAGAAAAAGTTCTTTGAACTGTGTTTCTAACTTCCCTGTAACTTCTTTATTGTTTCAGATTTTTTTTAATCACAAAAAGGAAGAAATTCTGGTCCAGTGATTCTCAAAATGTGGTCTCTAGACCAACAGCAATAGCACTACCTGAGAACTTGTTGAAAGTGTGAATTCTAGATCAGTCCTTCAGGTGACTCTGATGCCCTCTGAGAAACACTGCACTAGCCCATTTATTAATTTTTTTTGGTTATTGGCCGGGGCTGGGTTTGAACCCTCCACCGCCGGCATATGGGACCAGCACCCTACTCCTTGAGCCACAGGCGCCGCCCCATTTATTAAATTTTAACATTGAAAATTCGTTTTTTAGCTGAGCATGATTCCCACTATTAAACACAAATAAGATTGGTCTTTTTCAACATCGACCCTGATTTATAATTCATTATGAAGTTGAAAAGATCGATACTAAGAAAGCAGAATAATACATTTTAGAACTCTTTTAAAAAAAAGAAGGAAGGAATTCCTATTTATTGAGAGCATGCCATATGCCAGGCTTCAGGCTAGTTTCTTTCCCATAGGAGAGACAATTCATAGATTTTTTTCAGGATGGCCTCCAGAAATTTAAGTCTGAAATCTTCCACCCAATTCATTGAATGTTCTAGTTTTTAGAAACCATTCACTATATTCAACAACTATCTATATATTTTGAGACAGAGTCTCACTATGTCACCATGGGTAGAGTGCTGTTGCATCACAGCTCACAGCAACCTCAAACTCTTGGGCTCAAGCGAATCTCTTGCCTCAGCCTCCCAAGTAGCTGGGACTACAGGTGCCCACCACAATGCCCAGCTATTTTTTTGTTGCAGTTGTCATTGTTGTTTTAGCTGACCCAGGCTGTGTTCGAACCTGCCACCCTCAGTGTATGTGGCCAGCACCCTACCCACTGAGCTACAGGCGCCGCCCAACGTATTAAACAACTATTGATCTCCTACTATGTGCCATGAATAAGCAAAGCTTACTGAAAGTTATACAGTAGTAGAGTCACATACAAGTACTTGGTGACTATGACAAAAATCTTCATAGCATATGTAATCTTTTCTTAAAATAAGAGATTTATTGAGATACAACTCACATTTAACATGTACAATTCAATGGTTTTTAGTATAGTCACGAAGTTGTATATCACCACAATTCATTTTAGAATATTTCACTACTCCAAAACGAAATCTGGCAGTCATACCTCACTCCCTCCTCTCCCTGCCAAACGAATCTACTTTCCATCTCTATAGATTTCCTACCCTGGACATTTCATATAAAAGGAATTGTAAAATATGTGGTCTTTCAATATTATTAGTATAATATTTTCAAGTTTTGTTCATTTTTTTTTCGGGGTAACAAAGAGAGATTTTATTTACGAAGTACAAAGAGAAAGTTTAGAGCACTTCAAAGAGAGTTGGAAAGAGTTCCTCAAGAAGGAGAAAAAAGGGCAGCGCCTATGGCTCAGTGAGTAGGCGCCGGCCCCATGTGCCGAGGGTGGCGGGTTCAAACCCAGCCCCGGCCAAACTGCAACCAAAAAATAGCCGGGCGTTGTGGCGGGTGCCTGTAGTTCCAGCTACTTGGGAGGCTGAGGCAGGAGAATCGCCTAAGCCAACGAGTTGGAGGTTACTGTAAGCTGTGTGATGCCACGGCACTCTACGGAGGGCAATAAAGTGAAACTCTGTCTCTACAAAAAAAAAAAAAAAAGAAGGAGAAAAAGTAAGAGAGACCAAGGTTCATCCATGTTGACATTCATTTATCAGAACTTTGTTCCTTTATACATGAGTCATTACAAAAGTTTTGAGATACGAAAAAATAAGAAATATAAAATCTGTGTAAACAGAAAGAAATGAAGCTCTCCCAGCAACACCTAAGTGGAGCAAGTTGAAATTTGCACTGCTGAATCAGAAAGGATGCTGTCAACTGGACCATAACAGTCTGTCTCAAAACTTTTGTAGTGGTCAGGCACGGTGGCTCACACCTGTAATCCTACCACTCTGGGAGGCCAAGGCTTGCTTGAGCTCAGGAGTTAAAAAACTGCCTGAGCAAGAGCAAGACCCTGTCTCTAAAAAAATAGCTGGGTGTTGTGGTGGGCACCTGTAGTCCCAGCTACTTGGGCGACTGAGGCAAGAGGACCCCTTGAGCCCAAGAGTTTGAGGTTGCTGTGAGCTATGACGCAACAGCACTCTACTGAGGGCGACAAAATAAGACTCTATCTAAAAAAAAAAAAACTTTCATAGTGACCCCCATATTATTGAATGATGGTTATCCACTATATGGATAGACAACGTTCTATTTATTCATTCATTCATGATATTTGGAGTGTTTCCATTTTGGGCTATTATGAATAAAGTTGCTATGAACATTTGTGTGCAAGATTTTGTGTGGACGTACATTTTCATTTCTCTTGGGTATATACATGGGAGCAGATTTGCTGGGTCATACACTAATTCTATGTTTAAGCTTTTGAGGAACCACCATACTGTTTTCCTACCAGCAGTGTCTGAGTATGTCAGGGCTCTGATTTGTCCATATCCTCATCAACACTTGTTATATGTAATCTTTGCATCATAATTAAATAGTGAAAAAAAACTTCATTCTGGGAACGAAAGCCATTGAGTGAGTTTTAAAGACCTGGTATTGGGCGGCGCCTGTGGCTCAGCGGGTAGGGCGCCGGCCCCATATGCCGAGGGTGGCGGGTTCAAACCCAGCCCCGGCCAAACTGCAACAAAAAAATAGCCGGGCATTGTGGCGGGCGCCTGTAGTCCCAGCTACTCGGGAGGCTGAGGCAAGAGAATCGCCTAAGCCCAAGGATTTGGAGGTTGCTGTGAGCTGTGTGACGCCTCGGCACTCTACCGAGGGCGATAAGGTGAGACTATGTCTCTACAAAAAAAAAAAAGACCTGGTGTTATGAAAGTAGCTTGCTCATGTCATCAGGAAGTATTTAATGAGTATCTACTAAATATAGGGTACTACAATGGGAAGTGGCTCTTTTAAGGTGTTTTTCGTGGTTGTTTTAAGTAAACGGGGTATCACTGACTCAGATTTCCCTGGCAAGCCAGGAAGTACCTCAAGATCTCCAGGTCAAGTTCTACAGGCAGGGCAGCATGTCTGAAAAGTTTGGTGCTCCAGATCACCCATGGTAGGCAGAGACAAGTAATGACAGCTTTTACTCCTCAGTGACCCAGGCAAATATAAAACGGATCTGGGACACCTATAATTGGTCTGAATTTCTGGCTCTGAATTCAGACCCAGCCTTAGGCCACTAACTGGTAACCCACTGGCCAGACGGGCCCCTCCAAAATATTTTCTTTGGCCCATGTAGTGTTTCAAACATTTAGATGTGAATTCCCTTATGCTTTCCAGTCTATTATTTTATACATGACCTGGTTCACTCTTTTTTTTTTTTTTTTTCTTTTGGTCGGGGCTGGGTTTGAACCCGCCACCTCCGGCATATGGGATCGGCGCCCTACTCCTTGAGCCACAGGTGCCGCCCATGACCTGGTTCACTCTTTTACATTATCTGTCTTTCTCCTGGGAGGTATTTAAACTTGCAAGTCCTGCTTGGGATGATGCCTTAGTTATATGGTTAAAGCTTGGGCAGTTATTAAATAGAATATCATTGTCATCATCCAGAAGCAAATAGTGTTGTATCTACACTGTAGCATCAACAAGAAGCAGTTATTAAGCCCGTAATACATCACATAGAGGACAAGAAATAGATGTGGCCTGCACCCACTGGGACCTTACAGACTAAGATAAACCGGGTTGATACAGGTAGACATTCATGTGGTCAACAGAGGGCGGTAAAAGACACATGAACCATGAAAATAAACATGGTGGTGGTCAGTACCGAGCACGGTAGCCCAGCCAAACTTAGGGAGTTGTGCTTCCACTTACACATGTATTCTGAAACTAGTACTTTACCTAAGACTCTCTTTCCAAAAGAACCTCTTCCCAGATTAAACCTATTACAATTTAAACATATTTGCTGGATAAATTTGCAAGACGTGAAATTCCAACACTGGTCAGTAATGCCATGGTATTTTTTTCTTTCAGAGCATTTTCTTAAGACAGATAACATCGTAGAAATAATCATCGTAGAAATGATCAGAAACACAATTTGAAATCGAGCCCTTGCATCCTGAGACGCCCTTAGGGTGCCCTGAGCAGTTCCCATCACCTGCCAGTGTGTCCATCTTGGGCTGCTGGGAGTGTTGGTTGCCAACAGCTCATAGCCTCACCTTCCTCCAGAAAATGGCCTAGCTTGGAGGGAGCCTCCTTGCTCAGAAATGCCCAAGATGTTATGCCACCCCAAGGAGGGACATGGTTTGCAGCTGGTGAGTGATTAATACAAGATATAAAAACCAGGTGGGACAGTTACAGGGCATATATGCACTCCGGAGCTCCTGGTGGGGTCAGGCTGATGCCAAACCTCTGCACTATTCTGCTTCCCTTGCTCCTCTTCAGGTCACCCTTGAGAGGACTCTCAAAAGATCACTTGTACAGAAACCCCATTTCAGGCTCTGTTTCTAGGAAACCTGAAACTGGACACCTAACCTAGCCTGCAAAGGTGTCCTTATGGGGTCATATTTTTAAATGGTCATTAAAGCATAATACCCATGATATTAGGCATGCAGTGGTTAAAAAGTAATAGCCCTGAGCTACAGCAGCCACAGTGACCCTCTAATAGCACCTTAAAGGCAGTTTTATGGTATTATGCTTCTGTCCAGTCAAAGAGCCATTTAAGTTCATATCTCAATTATAAAATGACTTTTCCATCAATCCAGAGTGTTTGTATAACCCCTTCCTTTACTTAAATGTGGTCAGAACCCAGAGAGAGAGAAAGAGAGTGCAAGCATAATCTATAAAATCATGACGACAAATAATGAGCCTAGACTGATCTTACTGAGGTATGACATTTACAAATCCACAGAGCTTTGTATCTTGTAAAAACAAGTACATTCAAATAAAAAGTGTTTTCATTTTTCTGAGGGAAATAGGATTTTTTATCATCCTGGTTTCTACAGTACACAGTATACTTAATCTTCCTAACAACATTTTCTCCCAGAATCTAAAAAGTTTGTCTTTGTATTATTAATAGTTTCCTAGGAGTGCTATAATAAATTATCACAACTTGGTGGCTTAAAACAACAGAAGTGTATTCTCTTGCAGTTCTGGAACCTAGAAGTCTGAAATCAAGGTCACAGGACTACATTTTCCTTTGCTCCATGGGAGAGAATCCATTTTTTGCCTCTTCCAAGGTTGGGTAGCTGTTGGCATTCCTTGGCTTGTGGCCGCATCTCTCTTTGCTCTGTCTTCACACAGACTTCTCCTCTGTGTCTTCTGCGGTCTGTTTTAAATCTCTCTGCATCTCTTATATGGATACTTGTCATTGGATTTAGGCTCACCAGGATTATCTTGATCAAGATCATTAACTTTAATCACATTTTCAAAACCCCCTTTTCTAATTAAGGTCATATTCACAGGTTTCAGGGATTTGATGTGGAATGTTTTTTGGGGGCCACTGTAGGAACTACCACATTGTGACCCTCTAATTGTGTGTGTGTGTGTGTGTGTGTGTGTGTGTATAATCATAGGAAGATATAGAGGAGTGTAGGCACTTAAAGAATCTGGATCATGGGTGGCGCCTGTGGCTCAGTGGGTATGGTGCTGGCCCCATATACTGAGGGTGGTGGGTTTGAACCCGGCCCTAGCCAAACTGCAACAAAAAATAGCCGGGTGTTGTGGCGGGCACCTGTAGTCCCTGCTACTCAGGAGGCTGAGGCAAGAGAATCGCCTAAGCCAAGAGCTGGAGGTTGCTGTGAGCTGTGATGCCAGGGCACTCTACTGAGGGTGATAAAGTGAGACTCTGTCTCAAAAAAAAAAAAAATGAATCTGGATCAGGGCAGTACTTGTATACTTACACTCAGATCTACCACTCACAATCTTGATTCTTTAGAACAGCAGTTCTCAACCTGTGGGTCAACCCAGAGGAACCCAGAGGAACTGTATTAAGGACCTTGGCATTAGGAAAGTTGAGAACCACTGCTTTAGAAGAAATCCAGAAGGTTCCTGACATAATTTTGCCAAGCACTGATTGTAGCACACATGTGTTGTGTTAAAGTTAATGCTCTATATGGAAACATGCCCTTGGTGACTAAGCAGCCTGGCCAATCACCAAATAGACACATATCAGTGTGGCTTTTTTGTACTCCAATCATGTAGACTATTCTCTTTATACTTGTTGAATTTTATGGGGTAGCATAATATTCTACCAGGTGACTTGGAGTTTAAGGATTCAGAAAGGATCGGGCCTCTTAAGAATGTCAAAGAGCTGTTATCTATGGGAAAGTTTCTTTTTTTTTTGAATTTTTAAAATTTAATACAATTCAAATCAGCATGTCTGCTTCATTTCAGCTCCTTCACTGCCAAACCAGGGGGCAGAGACTGCTTCAGTTTCTCTGCCTTCTCTTTGTCTGTGATGACCAAGGTATAAAGATATCTGCTGCATCTAACTTTAAACTTCACATTATCCTTATTTTTCTTGATCTTGACAGACCTGGCATCCTTTCGCCTGGCAGAAAGTCCTTGATTTCCTCAATTTTCCGAGGCATGGTGACAAGGCGTGCGGAGAGGGCGCGGACCCTCACAAGCAGCAGCAAGAGAAGGGGTCTGTGGGAAATTTTCATATGGACAATGGTATAAGGCACATATGAAGAACTGTTGGTGACATTCGGGGACAGAGCAGTATTTCCACAGCAAGTGCCACCCCTCTTCAAATAATCGATGTCTGTTTCTAAGTTTAAATATTTGTAGAATAAACTAATTACAGCTAAAGTGGAAAAATCCCAGGGAAGTCTTTGACACAACTTTACTATTTATACTTCTTAAGATGCAGATGATCTGACATCTTTGAAATATTACTTTTTTTCTTTTTTTTTTGAGAAAGAATCTCACTTTGTTATTGTTGGTAGAGTGTGGCGGCATCATAGCTCACAGCAACCTCAAACTCTTGGGTTCAAGTGATTCTCTTGCACTAGCCTCCCAAGTAGCTGGGATTAGCTAGCTTTTCTACTTTTAGTAAAGACGGGATCTCACTTTTGCTCAGGCTGCCCTGAAACTACTCGAATCAAGCAACCTACCCGCCTCAGCTTCCCAGAGTGCTAAGATTACAGGCGTGAGCCATGGCGCCCAACCTGATATAATTTTGGAAAATCTTACATATTGTCTAGCATATTTCTCCTTGTATTATCTTTCAAGGCCCTTAAGAAAAACAAATAAAAGTGCTTACAAAAATTAATTACCAAGCATAACATGATATGTAACCATGATGAAAGAAATAGTGACCCATGAAATTGGCCTTCTTTGGAGGACTGCAGATTGCAGATTTGGCCTTCTTTGAGGACCATCATGGTAAAAAACAATTTCTATTGATTATCTCCATGCTGTAATCTAGATACAAAGAAATGTAGATTGAAGACTTGATTTGTTTTACTTACACTAATGAGTGAGGCTAGACAATTACTTTTCGTGGGATATTAGAAAAATAGCCACGGTGCTTTTTGTCTTTATGATAGCACTTTTCATATTCTATCCTCAAAACTTGATTGTGTAAATAACTATTTCCCACAAAACTATAAATTCCTTGATGGCAAGGATATTAAGTTCTTTAAAAATATTTTTTTCCACGTGCTGCCTGGCACTGTGTGTTGCATAGAATAGCACTCAATAGGTGATCCATGGAATGCACCCCACTTGGGGAAACAGCGGGCTAACTCGCAGTGGGCTGCAAATTATGACCTTCAGTGATATTTGGCACTTTGGTGAGCTATTTATCATTGTCCTAAGGACAATTATTTTCTTCTATTTTTTTCGATGCTATTTTTGTCTTTCATCTAACTTTCCCCAGTCTCTTCTTTCCCAACTATGCCTTTGACTGCCTGCATGATACAGAATCCACTGAACCCTCGGTATTTCGTAGGCCTGCAAGTGGCATTCCCTAATGCTCAGAGAAATTCTGGGGTAGCCTTATTATTCCATGATTCCATCAAGGACTTGTTCACTGACCCAGCAGTGCTAAGGGAGGAAATGAGTTCTTGCTATCTGCTCCCTGTTGTTATTCCATTTTTTTTTTTTGTAGAGACAGAGTCTCACTTTATGGCCCTCGGTAGAGTGCCGTGGCCTCACACAGCTCACAGAAACCTCCAATTCCTGGGATTAAGCGATTCTCTTGCCTCAGCCTCCTGAGCAGCTGGGACTACAGGCGCCCGCCACAACGCCCGGCTATTTTTTGGTTGCAGTTTGGCCGGGGCGGGGTTTGAACCCGCCACCCTCGGTATATGGGGCCGGCGCCTTACCGACTGAGCCACAGGCACCGCCCTGTTATTCCATTTTGAATGCACTTTTGATATCAACCATCAAGAAACAATAAAGAGGGGACACAGAGATCAGTATGGATGGAAGGAAGCTTGTGAACTTTGGCAGATGAAAGAAAAACTTCAGTGGTCTAGAAAAAACAGAAGGAAAAATTAAGGTGACAGTCAGAATGAGATTGAGAGTCAGTTAACTTGTTAAATAATTATTAATGTAGGTGACTTCAGCCAAAATTGTAATTTTTGTCCAAATTCTTCTAGAACAGATACATAAAACACACAGTTTCTTCTAAAATTAGCTTTTGGTTTTTCACATAGATTTTATTTCATGAACAATTAATTATAACTATTTTTATTCACACGTGAACATGAAATAGTTCATTCGTGTTATTCCATGTGGTCCCACAGACCCTTTTCATCCTGAACTTTGAATCCCAGGTATACCATCTCCTTATTTGTAGTAATATCCAGCACTACATGTGTTCTGTCCAAGACAGCATGCAAATTTTGATGCTGAATCCTCCCTCATTAGACCTTTCTTAAACTGTTTGTGGACTCTTTGGAGCCCAAAGAGCATCACTGGTTCTCTCAGTCCTTGCTATTAAGGAGGTCCATGCACCACTGGCAGAAACAGCAGCATCCTCTTGAAGCCTGTTAGGAGGCTGAAGCAGGAGAATCGTGGAAGCCCAAGAGCTGGAGGTTGCTGTGAGTCCTGTGACATCATGGCACTCTACCGAGGGCAGTAAAGTGAGACTCTGTCTCTACAAAAAAAAAAAAAGAGAAAGAAATGCAGATCTCAGGTCCAATTTGGCAGATCCCCACATTTATATGTGAGAGGCACTGCTCTAATTCATGTGTGTAGTCAGCCCTTTGTAGCTGCAAACCTCTTTGAATTCAATCAATTGAGGATTAAAAATGTAGTTAGGGCTTGGCGCCTGTAGCTCAGTAGCTAGGGCGTCGGCCACATACACCAGAGCTGGCAGGTTTAAACCCGGCCAAGGGCCTACCAAACAACAATGACAACTACAACCAAAAAACAGCCGGGTGTTGTAGTGGGCACTTGTAGTCTCAGCTACCTGGGAGGCTGAGGCAAGAGAATCTCTTAACCCCAAGAGAGTTAGAGGTTGCTGTAAGCTGTGACGCCACGGCACTCTACTGAGGGCAACGTAGTGAGACTCTGTCTCAAAAAAAAAATAAAAAATTTAATTAGGACTATGATGGTAGCATCTGGACCAAACATATATGAACTTTTTTTTCCTTGTCATTATTCCTTAAATAGCTCTCTCTCCCCCTCTCCCGCCACCCCCGCTCTTTCCTCTCTCTCTCTCTTTTCTCCCCTCTCTCCTTTTCTCTCCTCCTTGGTGCTGCTCTGCAGCATCCCTCCCTCGCCAATAAAAACCTTAAAAAAAAGTTCCTTAAATAATATAAAAACTGCATAATATGTACATTGTATTAAGCATTATAAATGATCTAGAGATGACTAAAGTATATGGGATGATGAATGTACGTTGTTTGCAAATACTACACCATGTTATATAAGGGACTTGATCATCTGTGCATTTTGGTATCCATGAGAGATCTTGGATCCAATCCCCTGAGGATTCTGAGGGATGACTCTATTAGTAATCTTACCTCTTCAACTAGACTCTATTCACTGAAGGAATAGGTTTCATACTACCCTATTTTTCTTTGCCATCCTTCTTTCCTTGTTCCTTACTCCCTGTCCAGAACCTAACACACGGTTTCATATAGAATAGGTAGATGGTTAATGAACACTGACAGAGAATTATCTCCAGTTTAGACTCGTTGCTGCTATAGTTTCCTGGCATTGCTCAGCCATTTTTCATTCATTTCCTGACTCCATCCGTGTGGCATTTGGTGATGCAGGACACTGGCTGCAGCCCATATTGCTGGTAATAAAGTGAACTTATTGACTTTTGGGATTTCATTGCTAATGACATAGTCTTGTCATTTAGTGTTCAGAATGGCTTTTAAGGAATGTATATCTATAATGGTTGAGAACAGGAATCACAAACCGCAGCCTATAGGCCAAATCCAGGTGCCTATTTTTGTACAGTTTTATTGGATCACAGTCACACTCTTGTGATTTTTTTTTAAACAGGCTTAATTCATTTTATTTTTCTTGTAATAAAAACCCTATGTGGGGCCAGGCATGAGGGCTCACCGCCTCCTAGCACTCTGGGAGGCCAAGGTGGGTAGACTGTTTCAGTTTAGGAGTTTGAGACAAGCCTGAGCAAGAGTAAGATCCCATCTCTACTAAAAATAGAAAAACTAGCCGGGCATTGTGGTGGGCACCTGTAGTCCCAGCTACTTCAAAGGATCACTTGAGCCCAAGAGTTTGACTTTGCTGTGAGTTCTGATGCCACAGCACCCTATCCAGGGCAACAGGGTGAGAGTCTGCCTCAACAAACAAACAAAAATTCCCTATGTTGTAGGTACAAGACTCTTGTGTGGGTCTTTTTTATTCATTATTTTATTTTATTTTTTAAGATAGAGTCTCACTGTGTTGTTTAGGCTAGAGGGTCATGACCTCAGCCTAGTTCACAACAAACTCAAACTCCGGGGTTTAAGTGATCCTCTTGCCTCAGCCTCCTAAGTAGCTGGGACAACAGGTGCCCACCACAACACCCAGCTAGTTTTTCTATTTTTAGTAGAGACAGGGACTCACTCTTGGTCAGGCTGGTCTTGAAAATCAAGCAATCCTCCTACCTTGGACTCTTTGGTGTGCGTCTCGATGAGATGATGAGATGATTAGTGAATTCATGGGACTTATGAATATGATCTCTTCCCAGAGGTTGGGGGTTAGTTTTTCATAGGTCTTGGAGATAGCATTTAAGGCCCAGGATGGTAAAGCAGCTCCTGGCTGACGAGCAGTCATCAATACTAGCCATTTGGCAGTAGCTTCTTGGGGACAGAAGCCTAGGTGATGCCAGTGCCTCTGGGGGTAGGCATAATGTATATCAGCCCAAAGCCACAGTGGCCTGTCACCTTGCAAGGGATTGTATGGGGCTTGTCCATCTTGTTCCCTCAGTTGCCTCTCTTCATGGGGACAGTGGAGAGCTTGGCCGACATGCTGTCCTCTCAGATGGCAGTGGCTCCCTCCTTGGAGCACTAAATACCCAGATCAATGTGGCCATTGTGCTCCCTGAGTCTGGGTTACTGGCCAGTGCAGGTCTGCTTTTGCACCAGCATAATCTTCAAAACCTTATCCTTGAGATATGCTCCCAGGAAAAAGTCAGCGATCTCAGACTCCTTGATGGAGAGGTAGACCTCTTCCAGGGACCTGGTCATTGTGTCCTTGACTAGGAGGCCCAGCTTGGTGACAGGTATCCATTTTTTGTTCTAGGCTTTGCCTCCTTGATCTCTGTGGTCTTGGCATCAGCCCCAGTCTTAACTTCAGCCATAGTCAAAGCCTACACAGAAGGCACATGGCTTTCCAACCCAGGGCCCATGGGTCCTGAGGCACTGGTGTCATCTGCCATTTGGTATTTTTCAGAGAAGTCACTAATTTGTTTATGCATTGTTTGTAGCTACTTTTTACTCACAATGGCAAAACTGAGTAGTTGCAGTGATAAGTACCATATGTCTAACCTATTACAGAAAAAGATTGCCAGTCTCTGGTCTGGAAGCTATATTAGATGTGAATGCAGCAGGTGCAGTCCTCCAGGAGCACTGGAAATCACAAGAACCCTGTGAGAGGCGATTTCCAAAGATGGCATTCAGAGATGCTTACCTTCTGGTGTGCATGGCCTGTGTAATCCTCTCCCCTTGAAGAAGGGGTGGACCTAGTGATTTACTTCTAATGAACATATTGTGGTAAAAACAATGAGATGTCATTTCTGCGGTTAGGTTACAAAAGCCCATGACTTCTGTCCCTCTACTATTGCCTTCTTGGTTTTCATACTTGCAAGCACCAAGGCTGCTTCTGGCCAATAGCCAGCAAGGAATTGAGGCTCTTAAGGAACCGAATCCTGCCAATATTCATGTCAGTGGGCTTGGAAGTGGATTCTTCCCCAGTTAATGTCTTTTAAAAATATATATATTTTTTAAATTTTATTTTTACACTTTTTTTGAGATGGAGTCTCACTCTGTTGTCCTGGGTAGAGTGCTATGGCATCATAGCTCACAGCAATCTCAAATTCTTGGGCTCAAGGGATCCTCTTGTCTCAGCCTCCTGAGTAGCTGGGACTACAGGTGTGTGCCACAATACCCAAGTTTTTCTATTTTTAGTAGAGACAGGATCTCACTCTTGCTCAGGCTGGTCTCAAACTTCTAAGCTCAAGCAATCCACCTGCCTCAGCCTCCTAGAGTGCTAGGGTTACAGGTGTGAGCCACCACGCCCAGCCCCCAGTTCTCTTGAGCTGACTGCAGCCACGGCTGACACCTTGAATGCTTCTGAGACTCTGAAGCAGAGGACCCAATGAAGTTGTGTCAGTTTTCTGTCTCACAGAAACTATAATAAATGTTCTTTTAACCCACTGAGTTTGGATTGATATTTGTTTTACAGCAACTGGGAACTTATTCAGACCCTAAAATCGTACTATAGTTCTAGGCACACATTTTTCAGTACCCAGAAGGATATCGTCATAGACCTTGACTGAAATATGCGGGTCAGTACTTGAACCTCTTTCCTGGTATGGAAAATCCTCTACTGTGGGAACCAGAGGCCCTTTTCCCACTAGGGCAATATGTTCTAAACTTTGTCATGTCATGCCACATACAGAAAATGCTAAGATGAGTATGGTACTCCAACCCCAAGAGACTGCTCACTGCCCAAAGGGACCAGCTCCATGGACTCATTGCTGCTCCAAGCTCACACTGAGGTGAAGATACCTTAGTATCTCTATAACCCAACCATTGGGTAATCTGGGAATCTCTGTTTGCTGGTAGACTCTGGTATGGGCATGTAATCTGGGCTTGGTCAACTCTGAAGACTGGAGGTCAGAGAGGTCAGAGTACAGGTGGTGAGGTGGTAACTGGTGGTCATTTCTATGAGCAGTAGTAGGGCTCAGGCCAATCCATTTATGCTGCCTGTCCTCCTTTGATCTTTGTTTTTAGGCCTGGTTGTCAAGCCTTCTGATCAATTCTGAGAACTATTCAGTATCTTTCTATTAAGTTCCTTTTCTGCTTAAGAGAGCCAGAATTGGCTCCTATTGTTTGCTATTGAGAAACCCAACAGATCTAGATATAGAATATTGCAGGATCACATGGTAAAGACTGAAAACATACTTTCAAGAACAGTGAGGATAAGTTCATGGCTAATGGATTTTTACCATTTATATCTCTTTGTGCAATTCTTATATTTTTCTAATAAAATTTTGCTTTTATTATATAATTGTCCTTTATAGAAATGTTTTATGATTTTCTTTCATGTCTTTTTGGTAATGATTTTTAGGAGTGCTGTAATTATTATATGGTCTCTTTTCCTTTAGTATGTCATAATCATTTTTCCATGTCTTCAACACCATTTTTCTAAGAGGCCATAAATAACTTGTTTCAGGATATCCTTATGCAAGGAGCCTTCAAACAGTGGGCCTGAAATTGGGCCTGAGAGCCACTGACTAAGTCAAGAGGAAGGGATGGATGCCTTTTTTAACTGGTTGGCCTCTTCTTTCGGCAATTCCACTACCCCAAAAGGATACCCTTTAAAAAATGGCACAAATGTGCTCCTATATCCCTAATTCCACTGAGTGGGATATATGATAATTTCTTCAATTAGTCCCTTCATGTTGGGCACTTAATTGCTTCCATATTTAATCTACCATTAATACTTCTTCTATTGAACATTTTTAGACCTAAAGCACTTCCACATTTAGATTTTGATGCTTAGCTTTTTTTTCTGGATAAAAGGCATGAACTCCTTTATGTCTCTGTATAAATATCACTAAGTGCATAGCTTTCTAAAATGATGTTATCAGTGTTCTCTACCTCTTTCCATATGAGAAAGTGCCCATTTCACAGCACTCTCTCCCACAAATGAAATCATTAATTTCTTGAGATTGTTTGCAAAGAGCAACCAGTCACTTTTATAAAAAACTTCCAACAAGGACCAGGTGAGATGGCTCATGCCTGTAATCCCAGCCCTCTGGAAGGCTGAGGAGGGTGGATTACCTGAGCTTATGGTTTGAGACCAGCTTGAGCAAGAGCGAGACCCCACCTCTCAAAATAGACGGGAATTACGGCCATGGCCGGGGCTCATGTGGCCCCAAAGCTTCCGGGTCTTCCTCAATCTGGATGGCATGTCGGCGGCCAAGACGAAACAACAGAAGAGCTGAAGAGAAGATTAAGGATGTTGGAGGGGCTTGTGTCCTGGTGGCTAGAAGCCAAATGGAGGGGAGGTCCATTAAAATGCTATTTCCTTGTGGTCTGAGTATAGGTTCTTTGGTGGCATCTCTGCCTTACCTGCATATTGGGAGTCCACTTAACAGGTTTACTAAGGATATGAGGGCATTGTTCCTGCTGATTACCCTGAAAGTGTGCATAGTAAAAATAGAACCAACATTTAGAGGCAAAAGTGAGAATGATACCTATTGATAATTGAAGTACCTATTAAAAGGACCATTTGTGTTGCAAAAGAATAAAAAAAATAAATAAATTAAAATAGCCGGGCGTTGTATTGGGCGCCTGTAGTCCCAGCTACTTGGGAGGCTCAGGCAAGAGAATTGCTTGAGCCCAAGAGTTTGAGGTTGCTGTGAGCTATGATGCCATGGCATTCCACTAAGGGCGAAAAAGTGAGAGTCCGTCAAAAAAAAAAGCTTCCAGCAAAATGTCAAACAATTCTATTTTCCCTCAAGTATTCCTACAATATGGAAAGTTCTAGAATGGAGTGGTTTCTATGTATGCTGAAAGAAAACATGTATCTTAATAAATGCTTGATGACCATTTCAAGAAACTTTAATGATGTGTGAAGTCCATTTATTCTGCCATGGCTATCTTACAGTGACAGTTTGGTTTACTTTGGACTCATTGTCGCTGTAATACAAATGAAAGTTTTAGAACAATGTAAGTAGAGTGAAATCATGTGATTTAAAGTACAATGGTTTGAAAAATGTCATCAAAGAATAGGTCAAAATTATCAGATATATTTTTTATCAAAGAACAACAGGGCATCTAGTTGGGTAATTGAGGGAGAAATTAGGCTAAATGACTGTTAATCAGTTTTAGCTAAACATTGAGGGTATTCAATTAAATCACCATTTACTTACCTTCTTCAAAATGAAGTAATTCTCTCTTCAGCCAAACATTCCTTGCTTATTTGACCAACAATTACCATCTCAGTAGCTTTGGGAAGCAAACAAAACGTTAGAATTGATTTCACATTTAAAGCTTCATTTTTGCCAGCTAGGGAAAGGATAAGCTAGACAGGAAAGTGTTCAAAACAAAATAGTAGTATTATGGTCAGAGACCAACACTTGGCAAATTGTGTCAAAGCAGTTGACCAAGCACTCAATTGGGAACTGCAAAGTCGGAAGTCCTATTTTTGACTTTGCTGACCTCAGTTAATACTTCCTTGTTTAAAAAATGGGCATAATTCTTTCCTACGTAAAAGGTGTTATGAAAATTAATGAGTCTATAAAATGTTTTGACGTCTCTAGAAGCCATTCTTAAATATACACCGTAATCTTGTATTTATACAGCTCCCGTTTCCTGTTCTTTGAAGACATGCCAACCTTTATTAGTGACACCTTCTACCACTCTAAGTTCACTACTAGGCCTCATAAAATTAACTAATGAAACAGTCACTATTTTAAGTGGGAGACTTTACCTTCAGAAATCGTTCACGCAGTCCGTAAGGGTGTTACGGTGTTACAAGCTAAGAAGTAGGAAAAGCAAGCAGTACGGTCCTTTTTGGAGGGAGGCAGAGAACGGAAAGGCGGACTGGGGCGAGAGCCCACGGCAGAACTGGAGGAGAGAGCCCGGGGCCGCCCGGAGCTGGCACCCGGAGCCCGAGCCCCGCCGCACGACCGGGTCCGGAGGGTCCCTGAGCGCTCGGAGGCCGGGCTCGTGGCGGCCTCAGCGGGGCTCGATTACTCTCGCCTGGACGAGGAGCAGCGCCGCGGCTCGGAGGAGCCCTGCTGTGGGGAGGTGGGGCGACGACAACAAAAAGAAGTGAAGTAGGAGGAGATTCGCCGGCTGCGGGGTGGGTGGGAGGCGGCGGCCGGCTCGTGGGAGGAGGCGGTGCCTGGGAAGGGACCTGCGGCGCCGGGAGCCTTGCGTCCCAGCCTGCGAGCGGCTGGCGGGCCGCGGAGAGCCGCCTCCCCGCACACAGCCGGGACCCCCGCGGCCCGCGCGCCCCCGCCCCTCGCGCCTCCGTCCCGCCCCCTCGCCTAGCGCCGCCCGCGCGCAGCGTCTCGCGCCGTTCCGGCCCGCCCGCCGGGAAACAGCCGCGAGAGCAGCGGCCGCCAGCGCGCCTTCCCTCCCGCGCTCTCGAGCGTCGCCCCCGCCCCGGGCGCCTCGTCCCCGGGCTGCGCGCCCCCGCTCCGGCCAACGTTCTCTCAGGGCCTCCCCGGGCCCGCTGCCCACTCCCGCGTCTCCAAGCC
Organism: Nycticebus coucang; assembly: GCF_027406575.1. Classification (NCBI taxonomy): domain Eukaryota; kingdom Metazoa; phylum Chordata; class Mammalia; order Primates; family Lorisidae; genus Nycticebus; species Nycticebus coucang. The sequence continues at coordinate 65,783,120 of NC_069788.1, forward strand.
CCCCAACTGCCGCGCTCTCCCTGGGCGCGCGGCCCGCCGCCTGCTTCCGGGGCGGGCGGACTGGGCGCCTGGTGCCGGCGGCCGCAGCGACAGCGCCCCCGGGAAGCAGAGGAGGAAGAAGAGGTGGAGGTGGCCGCAGGCTGAGTCGCGGCCGGGATGTCCGGGCAGCCGCCGCCGCCGCAGCAGCAGCAACAACAGCAGCAGCAGCTGCCGCCGCCACCACCGGCGGCCGTGGGTCCGGTCTCCGGAGTCGTCCTGCCCGCGCCCCCGGCCGTCAGCGCCGGCTCTTCTCCGGCCGGCTCGCCCGGAGGCGGCGCGGGCGGCGGCGGCTTGGGGGCCGCAGCGGCCGCCCTGCTCCTCCACCCCCCACCGCCGCCGCCGCCGCCTCCGGCCACCGCAGCCCCGCCGCCGCCTCCGCCGCCCCCGCCGCCCCCTGCCTCGGCGGCTGCCCCCGCCAGCGCGCCCCCGGGCCTTGTCGTGGGTCCCGGCCCGGCCGGAGGCACCCCGGCCCCAACCCTGGCGGCCGGCAGCAGCGCCGCGGCCCCCTTCCCGCACGGGGACTCGGCCCTGAACGAGCAGGAGAAGGAGCTGCAGCGGCGACTGAAGCGCCTGTACCCGGCGGTGGACGAGCAGGAGACGCCGCTGCCCCGCTCCTGGAGCCCGAAGGACAAGTTCAGCTACATTGGCCTCTCTCAGAACAACCTGCGGGTGCACTACAAAGGTACTGGGCGTGTGTCCTGCGGTGGGAGTGGGGCGCTGACCCGACGTGTCCGGTCGCAGCCTGCGACGCTCTCGACCCGCCCCCGCCCCCCGCCCTAGCGGGCGTGTGCCCCCTGAGGTGGCTCGCCGCCGGCTCCGCTGCCCCGAGGGTGGGCTCTGGGGTCCCGGTGAGAGGCCCGAGGGCGAGGGGCGAGATCGTGGAAGAGGAAGGTGAGTGGAGTGCTCCCAGTAGGGAGGCTGGGTAATCCCAGCCGGGATAGGACACCTTGAGGGAATCCGGGATGACAGGACAGAACTCGCTTTCTGATTTCCCTTTAAGATAAATTCTGGGGCTTGGGTAGAGGAATCCATGGACTCGGAGTTGGGTTACATTGTTCTCCAGGTAGTGGGTCTGGAGTTCTCTTTTTACATTGAGGGAAAGGGAGATACGGTTCTGAGGTACGACTTCTAGGTAAGGGACTTCTAGGTAAGGGAGAGTTGAGATACGTGGGGGGAGGAGTAATTAAAATTAGGCCAGAGATTGTCAAGGGGGACAAAAAAAGGACAAGGGCCCAAGTTTGCCATCAGTGTCTCTTACTAAAAGCAACTGGGAGGGGAAGAGGGGAAACCTCAGGAGTACCTGTTTCCTTAGGGAAGCACAAACGTACCCTCCGGGTTGGAAATGCCCTGTGCAGGTATTCGTATTGGGTATTACACGAAGTCTTGTTGAAAACAAGGTTTTTTAAAAAAATGTTCTTTAGTACTTACAGGAAATTGGTTTATGTTTTACACCTGCAGTTAAAAACAACGATCTTAGGCCTGTGCTTGTCCCCTCCTGCCTCACTTATCTTAGGGTAAAACAGAGCTTGAAGCAAATACTTTGTATATAAAATTATAAATCGCTGAGGGGAATTTTTGAAATGTAGTCTGTTTTAGTAGCATGCATCAAGTTTACTTGTGTGGAAGAAAAAAAATCAATGTAATGTATCAGTCTGTCTGGAAACATACCCTGTGTTTTAGGCCCCAAACCTAAAACAGGAGCTTTTGCATTGTAAACAGCCTCATTTTGATCAGCTACAAAGGGGTGTGTGTGCTAGTGACATGTATGTACAGGGTTATAAACAACCTTGTGGTTATATCCTCAAAACATGACCGAATTTGAGAAGAACCTTGATAAGTGAGTTACTGTTTAATCTGAAAGGAGAATGGCAACAGAAACCTACCAAATGATTTGGCTGCAGAAAATCACACACAAAATACGCCTTGTTGAAAAGTCCTCCTTTTTATTCTTGGCATAGCTGCAAAGAAGTACTTTTAATTTTATGTTCCTAATCTAAATGGCTGAAAATTTCAAAATACAGTAGTTGGGGTTTTGTTTTTTTCTTAGGACATTTTGTTTTCTCTTGTGAAGTTAATTTTGTTTTTCATAAATTTTTTTTTGCTTTTTCTTTTAATTTTGTTTATTAATGTGTGTGAACAGTATTATGAAGTGTTACTTCTGATCAGGCCACCAGAAAGCTTTTGTTAGATGTGAGACAGAACTTTTTCTCAAATTTATGGTTGATGGTCAATAATTAGCTTATAAAATCAGAGGCAGTATATATGAAAGATTACTGAACAAAGAATCCTAGCTTTCCTGAGTCCTGAAGTCATTTGTGATTGTAGATATATTTTAAGACAGGGCCTTACTCAGTTTATTCCTCTGAGTGTGGGAGTTGAGCTGGATGGTTGGTAAGGAAATTTCCAGCTCTGAATTACCATGATGTGTAAGATTTGTGATTTCAGTTTATTTAGCACTGTAGTGTGCCTTGATTAGTTTTACTTTTACATTAAATTGATGATTTGGGTCAGAGAAGAGTACATGCTTATGTGAAATTGGTTGGAGTTTAGAATATTTATGACACTGCTGTCTCAGTTATTTTTCCTGTTGGCCTCTTTATTACTTTTTGTTGTGTAATGGTAAGATTCTTTCTGGAAACGTCACTTTTTTGTGAACATAAACCATTATTTCTGGAAGATGTCATTTTCTTTTCTTTTCTCTATCCCCTTTGTTTCTTCTCCCTTCCCCCTTGTCACAGTCTCTATTTCCCCCTTTCTACTGCCTCTTCCTCTTGTCTTGTTATTATAGAGTGTGTGTGAGTTTTCTGTTGTGGTTACTGTTATTTTTCTGTGTGTCTTCTGAGAGCACTATACCAAACATATTGGGCAACTCTGTCCAAAGTAGCAAAGGAAGGAAGCAAAGGGGAGGTGTCATAGGTAGTGGATAATAAAACTTTGAAATCACAAAATAACAAGAGTGAATTTTTATTTAACCTATCATTATGCTGCCTTGATTTTACCTAAGCATTTTGAGACTTTTAACATTAAAACTACTATTCATATATTTGCATATTACAGAATTTCAAAAAATTGATGATTACAGTCCAGAATGGTGAGAATTTTCATCTTTGAAATAGAGGTAGCTTGGTTTCTTTTGCTCTGAACATACTCTGTTTTTAAGATGTTATTCTTCTACATTGAAATTATTGGGTTTGGAAGCAGTATTGTTGCTTGATTCATTTCAAGGGATTAACATTAAACTAGACTTGCAAATAAAGTTTATTGGATTGCAGAGGGATAACAGTGTGTGTATAATATGTATATATTAAAAGACCTTTGCTTAGAAGTCACACACTGACTATTGGAAAACCCAGGGATGGCCTCTCATATTTTTAAAATTCTTGTCAATATTGAATAAATACAAATGTGACAGGCTTAGACTTAGTTACAATGATAACTTTTACTTTAAAGCATTTTAATGAATGTGAGTGGATTTAGTCTAAATGGTTCAATTTCAGATTGCATTTTTATATTTTTGAAGTTATTACTACTAATTTGGAACTTCACAGACTGTTTTGATACATACACACAAATGAATGTGGACAGGATGCTGGAGTTCTCACTTAGATTTGAGACAGTAGGAGTACCTGGAGGTTAGATATTCTCAGTCATAAGTAAGCTAGGATTGGAAATTAATTTTTCTAGACTCCATTGTGTTCTTTCCATGATACCATTTATGACCTCTTTCAGTTTGTATGAGACCTGATTATCTGAAATAGATAAAATCTGGTGATCACATTTAGAACTTTTTGAAGAATAGTTGAGATTAAAAGTACTTTCTCTGGGGGAAAAAGATAACTGGAACACACTGATGCTTCGGAAAGTTCAGACGCCTTGATATTACTGATTAAGGACAGCTTAGGAGAGATGGAAGATAAGTAAAAGTTGGGAATGATAGGAAGCAATGAAATAATGAATTACATTTTTTTTTTTTTTTTTTTTTTTTTTTGAGATAGTCTTATTATGTCGCCCTCGGTAGAGTGCTATGGCATCACAGCTCATAGCAACCTCAAACTCTTGGGCTTAAGTGATTCTCTTGCCTTAGCCGCCCAAGTAGCTGGGACTACAGGCGCCCCCCACAACGCCCAGCTATTTTTTTTGTTGTAGTTGTGATTGTTTGGCAGGCCCTGGCTGCGTTTGAACCTGCCAGCTCTGGTGTATGTGGCTGGCACCCTAGCTGCTGAGCTACAGGCACCAAGCCATGAATTCCATTTTTTAATTGAATCATTATTAACACTATCTTAACCAAACAGGTTGAACTTTTGGTATCCCTATTTTTTCTCCCCCTTTGTTTCTCCAGTTTTTAGTTCTTTAATGTTTTTATTTATTTATTTATTTTGAGACAGTTGCACTGTGTTGCCCTAGGTAGAGTGCCTTGGCATTACAGCTCACAGCAACCTCAAATTCTTGGGTTTAAGTGATTCTCTTGCCTCAGCCTCCCAAGTAGTTGGGACTGTAGGCACCTGCCACACACTAGCTGTTTTTTGTTGCAGTTATCATTGTTGTTTAGCTGGCCCGGGCCGGGTTCAAACCCACCAACTTTACTGTATGTGGCTGGCGCCGTAACCACTGTGCTATGGGTGTCAAGCCTTTTTTTTTTTTTTTTTTTTTTTTGATATAGAGTTGAGTTGGTTTCACTCTATCACCCAGGCTGGAGTGCAGTGGTGCCAGCATAGCTTACTGCAGCCTTGAACTGGTGATCTCAAGCAATCCTGCCTCAGCTTTCCAAGAAGCTGGGACTATAGGAGTACACCACCATACCTGGCTGATTTAAAATTTTTTTTTTTTTTTTTTTTTTTTTTTTGGTAGAGACAGCATCTTGATATGTTGTCCAGACTGATCTCATGCAATCTTCCCTCCTGGACCTTCTAAAATGCTGGTATTACAGATGTGAGCCACTGTATAAGGCCTTTTAACACTTTTTAAGTATAATCGCTTATCTAATTTCTGTACTTAAGGTTGAACAAATGTTTCAACAAATACTTGCTTACCTACGCAAATGTCTATTAAGAATTATGGAGCAATATAAAAATTTTTTAAATTATTTCATAAAAATGTTTCTTAATCAAGGAATTTAATAACCAAATTCAGCTTTCCCAGGGATCCCTTTGCCAAAATTTTGGGTAATTAGCTTTAAAAATGCCTATTGGTAACTGTAAAAATCAAGTGAATCTAATAATCATACTCAAAAGTAGACAATAATAATTATATGTCATCCTAGACAGTTTGTATGTCTTGCTCAGTATTTCTTCATTTATTTAAAGAGCTTTTGGTGAGTATTTACTTTGTGCCAGGTTCTAAACACTCAAAGGTGAATAAGATGCTGTCTTTGAATTCAAAGAGCTCAAAGGATACAAACTAGAGTAGTAAGGGGAGTGTTATAGAGAATACTATGGAAGATATAGGGAGAACCATTGACCCAGGCTGACATTGGATAGGGGGAAGGAGGTGGGTCAGGGGGATAACTTGTTGGGAGGAGTTGAGGTCAGGGATCAGTTTTAAAAGAGGAGGAGTAGTAGAATCTAGGGGAAGAGGAGGGGCTGGGCATTACAAGTAGAGGAAAAACAAAAGCACAGAGAAGAGAATTACTGTTTATGTTTGGTTTTATAAGCAGTTTTTGATTTTTGGAATTTATTGTGTGTGACAAGGAGCAACTGGGAAAAGATCAGTGAGGGGCAGTATGGAGTATTTTATTGAGTTTAGATTTTTTTATAGGAGATGGAGAATCATCAAGGGATTTTTAACTAGGAAGTGACTGACTCATATTTTCTTTTTGTCAGATTATACAATTGATTGTGAGATAATTTCGAGAGGTGCAAGACTGGAAATAGCAAACTCATATAGAAGCCCGTTAGAGTGTAACATTTTAGAAATAAGGACCTCAACTTGGTCAGTGGTAGGGGCAGAGAAGAGCAGACTTACTTGTGAAGATACTAATATTTAGAGGTAATACTGGGAGATTATGAGAAAGGTAGAGAAATCAAGGATGACATTTATTGTGAAGAAGTCAGGATTACCATATATACATATATATACATATATATATATATATTTTTTTAAATGAAACAAAGTCTCTGTTGCCCAGGCTAAAGTTCTGTGGCGTCGTAGCTCACAGTAACCTCACATTCTTGGGCTCAGGAGAGCTTCTTGTGTAATAAGCCTCCTGAATAGCTGAGACTATAGGTGCCTGCCACAGCTCCTAGCTGTTTTTTTTTAGAGATTGGGTCTTGCTCTTGCTCAGGCTGGTCTAGAACTCCTGAGCTCAGGTTGATCCACCTGCCTTGGTCTCCCAGAGTGCTAGGATTATAGGCATGAGCCACCTTATCCCAGTCAGTATTACAGATTATTTGGAGTTAAGTAAAAATGGGAATCTTAATCCTGTGATCTGACTTCAGGGAAACCAAAAGAAGCCAAAGAAGCAAGCCTTACAGAAAGAACAGGAACAGGTCTTCTGGGGTTAAGGGAGCTCTAAGTGATCTTAACAGCTAGAATTCATGATTGTTCACTGTATTCTATTGTTTAAAGGGACTCAGCTGCGGTTACTAGTTCATGGATTTCTTATTTCTTTTTCCTTATTGACTGCCTTATCCTTTCCTTCCTAAGGATTGCTGCAAAACTTACCAGATTGGCCTAGCTAGTAGGCGTCATTCTTCTACTGGGCAGAGCTTTTAATTATATGCTATGGTGTGAATTGGCAGACTTCAGATCAGGTGCTAACGTGTGTTGAAAGAGCTGTGAGGAGAATAACAAATTATAAAATATCCTCCTGGCATAAGGATAGTCTGGTTCCCACTTCTTTCAGTATAGACAATGTGTGGGGCAGTTTCTCCTAGGAGGGATTGACAGGTACTGGTACCATAACTGGCCTGAAGCTTGAGAGAGAAGTCTAGGGCATGAAGGATTTAGGAGATACCTGTAGGTGGTGGTTGAAGAGTGTATTTGACAGAGAAAGAGAGAGAATATAGAATGAGAAAAGCAGTGGGCCATGGATGGGAACCCTGAATAACACCAATGTTGAAAGAGTGGATGAAGTCCAGGAAGAAATAGTTCAGAGGTCCCTGGACAGCAGGGAAAGTGTGATGTCACAGAAACTGAGCAGGGGAATTTCAGAAGTGAGGGAGTGATCTTTAGTGTCCAGTGCAACAGATAGGTTTAGTGGGATAGGCACAGATGGTATTCCACTGGATTTGGAAATTAGATCATTGTGACCTTTGAGAAAGCAGTTTGAATTGAGTGATGGGGGCAGAAACCAGATTTTAATGGGTTGAAAGAGTAAATGAAAGGGTAATAGGTCCCATGTAATAGGAGAGTCAATATAGATTATTCTTGAGAAATACAGATGAAGGAAGAGATGAGGCATTACCTTGAAGAGGACACAGGTTAAGGCAGAATTTTTTTTTCTTAATTTTTAGTATCTGTTAGAGGAGTTATATTTTTTCTGTGATTTAGCATATAAGATGGAAATGTCAGCATAGGAGATGAAAATCCTGTATAATTAAAATTATCCTTAAAAGTCCCTTCGGAAATTATTGTGCTAGAGAGCATTGTATCATTTATAAGTCTTAATTTGGTTGTAAGTTAAATGAGAATGTGACTTAAGTTAAATGAGAATATGGTCAAGGTATGGTGGATAGGTATATAAAATTTTAACACTTTGACAAATGAAATAGATTGGCAGGACCTCGTTTTTTTTTTGTTTGTTTTTTTGAGACAGAATCTCACTTTGTCACCCTTAGTAGAGTGCCTGTGGCATCTTAGCTTATAGCAACCTTAAACTCCTGGGCTTAAGCAATTCTCTTGCCTCAGCCTCCCAAGTAGCTGGGACTATAGGCGCCAGTCACAATGCCCAGCTATTTTTAGAGATGGGGGTCTCACTCTGGCTCAGGCTGGTCTCGAACCTGTGAGCTCAGGCAGTCCTTCCGCTTTGGCCTCCCAAGTGCTGGGATTACAGGCCTGAGCCACCACACCTGGCCAGGACTTACTTTGTTTTTAAGTTAAAAAAATTCATTATACTAACTGTCAACACTAGTGCATTACTGGCAGTGATACATAGCACAGAGGTATAGAATTTTGGGAAAGATATACATAAATTCAGGGGAAGGGAGAGAGTGGAGAGGAAGAGGATGAAAACATGAGCTTAAGAGGGGGACAAGAGGCCAGGAATTTGAGAGCAGCCTGGACAAAATATGGGGAGTCATTCTACAAAAAAATTTTAAAAAATGTTTATAAATAACTTGAAAGATTAACCAGGCAGATGGTGTTTACCTGTGTCCCAGCTGTTTGGGAAAGGGGCATTGCTGAGGCAGGAGTATCGGTTGAGTCCAGGAGTTGGAGGTTGCAGTGAGCTGTGATGATATCACTTCACTCTGGTCTGGGTGACAGAATGAGATCCTGACAGAGCAAAATCCTGTCTCCAAAAGGAAGAAAATAGTGGAAGAAGTTGCGTGGTATGGACATAGGTCACTTTGTAATAGGAGAGTGGAGAGTTGAACGTGACCATATGTAATGGACTCTCATTTTCTTTTTTTTTTTTTGTTTTTTTCTTTTCTTTTCTTTTTTTTTTTCTCCTCTCCTCCCCTCCCCTCCCCGTGACCATATGTAATGGACTCTCATTTTCTTTCTCTTTTCCTCTCCTCTCCTCTCCTCTTCTGCCCTCCCCTCCCCTCCTCTCTCCTTATACTTCAAATATAATATTCAAATTATATCATCAATTCCATAATGTTGGTGTTTCCACCAACATTATGATTCCAGATAATTAAACCAGTCCTCAAACTGCAGCCCACGGGCCACATGAGGCGGTGTAATTGTTATTTGTTCCCTTTTTGTTTTTTTACTTCAAAATAAGGTATGTGCAGTGTGCATAGGAATTTGTTCATAGTTTTTTTTTAAACTATAGTCTGGCCCTCCAGCGGTCTGAGGGACAGTGAATTGGCCCCCTGTTTAAAAAGTTTGAGGACCCCTGGTGAGTATTGTTTCTCATACAGACCTTTTGGGGATTATAGAGACTTGTCTCATGTCTCACTCATACTAATCGTGAACTTTCTGACGTGCTACTTCAACTTCAGTCTTCATTCTTCTGTGGTTTATGGACATAATTTATTTTATTCATTTTATTTTGTTCACATGCTAGCTTTCAAGGTAATTTGTGTCTTGGGTAAGGGGTAGGAGAAGTGATTGTGAGTAAAGGAAAACCCTCTGGGGTTAGAATTAAGGAAGAGTTAAAGAGTTTAAAAGCCATTTTCTAATATCTTAAAATGTAAGTAGTAGTATGGTGTTATTTCCTGTCTTAAAAAAAAAAGAAATGTAAGTAGAGATTAGTTATAGTTCTCAGTAAGTTATTATTGGATGAAGAAATTTTATGCATCAGACTTTGTATAGAATTAATAACACTATATTAAAGAACAATTACAAGTTTTTAAAATAAGAAAGCTGTTTTGCCGGTTCAATCCAATTATATAAAATTTCACTTAAAATACACTCTATCATACAGATATTTCAAAAGAGGCCATGTGACAAAAGAGTGTTTAGGAATTTTATAAATTATACGCAAATTTATATCTGATAAGATTATTTTCTCATTATGTTTTTCAAACACAGCCTTTTTTCTTAAACATGTAGTCTATTAGGGCTGGACTAGTGGCCTCATGCCTGTAACCCCTAGCACTCTTTTGAGAGGCTGAGATGGCTGGATTGCTTGAGCTCAAGAGTTTGAGAACAGCCTGAGTGAGAGTGAGACCCTATCTTTTCTAAAAATAGAAAAACTGAGGCAAGAGGGTTGCTTGAGCCCAGGAGTTTGAGGTTGCTGTGAGCTATGATGCTGCGGCACTCTACCAAGGGTGAGAAAGTGAGACTTCGTCTAAAAAACAAAAATAGTATATAATGAAACCCTTTAATTTGCTCAATGTATGTATTTAGATTCTGAAATCCTAATAAAACTAGTAATAGTGTGAAGAAGTCTGTGGTTAACTTGGGCTATTTTGTATATTGGATTAATTGGGATGATAAATGTTTCATTAAGTCTTATTTGAACTGATGGGAGCAGAAATTATGTATCATTCCAAAACCTGTTGGTTCCTGAATTGTTTAAGATTTCCCTTTTCATATTTCAGTGAATATGAATTTGATTTTTTTTTTCCTTTCCTGTTTCATATGCAGGTCATGGCAAAACCCCAAAAGATGCAGCGTCAGTTCGTGCCACACATCCAATACCAGCAGCCTGTGGGATTTATTATTTTGAAGTAAAAATTGTCAGTAAAGGAAGAGATGGGTAAGTGTAAATTTTGGTGGGAAAAATCATTTTCTATTCTTGGATAATTATTTTTGTTTTGATTCATAATGTTTATCACATAATTGCAAAATTGGGAAATTTTGGTATTTGGAAAAGTGGAATCTGAATATTTCAGTATGGCATGCAGATTGGATATGGTTATGCTTAAATAATGGTTGAAGTTAAAGCTTGAGTTGGTGATACTAACCAAATTTTTCTGGTAGGTTTATTATTAAAATATGAATTGGAATTAAGCACTGGAGAGACAATGACTCATTTTCATAACTTTTTTTACATTCCCTTTTTCTGAATTCTGCTGAGACGTTAAATCCTGTCAAAGCTAGTTATCAAAGCCAGTAGGTGATTCATAGGTATTTTGCAGGGGTTGGGCTTAGAATTTTAGGTTTTGATTGGTAAAAGAATATTTGTATGTTCTCGATCAGAGGAGCTTCCTGAAGGTTAGGATATGATTTAGAAACTTCCAAATGAGACACTCCCTGATAGAGCCTGGAACCAACTTTTATATTATTGCTTTTCAACTTGGGATCCGTGTGTGGTGTGTGTGTACATCAGAATCACTTATGGGGCTATTAAAAATAAGTAGTTTGGGCCTAATCCTGAAACTACTGTCCCTAAATCAGAAGTTTTAGAAGTGTAACTTTTGGTAAGATAGACATTTTGAGAAAGCTCCATCCACACTGAATTTTGGTGCTTATCCCTGTTTGAGAACTAATTATCTGGAATCATTGCATCTATCCTATAGTACTTCCTGATACCTTTGTTGCAGTGTCAAGAAATCCCTTAAAGCAGCCATAGTAGTGTTTGTTCAACTACCAAAATGAAGCTAGCTATTGGGTAGTGTGGGTAAGCTGACCTGTACTTTGAAGTCAATTATTTAACCTCTCTTAGCAGCCCTCTTATGTTTAATTGACAGAATAAGTGTATTCAGTAGATTACCTCTTACTTTATTTGCTCATTGTCAACAGTATGAAAAAGCAAAAAGTGAACACTTGGAATTCATTGACAGCTTTTACTTAACTACTTTTTGATATTTGAAAAATTGGGATCTGAATGCTTCAGTTTTCTTAGGGTAATCAGGTTAAAAGATAAAGTTAGAGATGCCAAGGATTAAAGTGGTTTCGAGAAACCCCAGGTTGAAATAGGCACAGGATTGTAACCACTTTTTACTTTATAGCTGTATAATCAGCCAGTTCTTTGGATACTTCAAATTATATCATCAATTCCATAATGTTGGTGTTTCTCAGATTGATTCCAGGAGTTACCTTTTACTCTACTTAATCTAAGGTTGCATTATTGCGACCTTATATTTGATGGCTGCAAATATCCTGATGAGTCTCAAATCTACTGCTGTGTCTCAGGCTCTGGACCCTTGACCTTCAGAACAATATATCTAACCAGATGCTTGCATTTGAATGTCCCTCAGGCATTTAAAATCTTTTTCTCAGTAACATTTGGTTGTTGGTTTCACAGTTGCTGGAAACTGTTTTCTACCTTTAAGTTTCTCTATTCATCTCTACTGCCTCTCCTTTGGTCAGGTCTTGGTAATTTACCCCCTGAATTACTGAGGTAGTTGGTTGGTCCCTCAGTTGTTTTGCTTATTCCAGTCTATATCTGTTGTCAGTGTTCTTTCTAATACAGAACTGAATTGTGCCTGTCCCTTCCTTGAGATCATTTGGAATGTCTGTTGCTTTGAAGGTAAAAATCTAGAACTTCTTAGCAGGGTCCTGTATGATGTGAGTAGCTTCAATAATTTTTTTAATCTCAATCTCTTTGAGGCCAAGATCTCTCGTTGTTTTCCTTTTCCTTTTATTTTCAAAAAGAATATATTACGTATAGTAAGATTTATTCTTTTTAGTGTACAGTTCTGTCAAATGTGTACTGTTGTATAACTACCACCACAATTGATATGGTAGTCCTCCCTTATCCATGAGATAATATTTTTTTTGAGACAGAGTCTCACCCAGGGTAGAGTCTCACCCTGCTGTCGTGTCACAGCTCACAGCAACCTCAAACTCTTGGGCTTAAGCGATTCTCTTGCCTCAGCCTCCCAAGTAGTGGGACTACAGACATCCACCACAAGGCCTGGCTATTTTTTGGTTGTAGTTGTTTAGCTAGGCCAGGCTGGGTTTGAACCCGCCACCCTTGGTGGTGCTGTAACCACTGTGCTACGGGCGCTGAGCCCCTGGGAGATAATGTTTAAAGACCCCCAGTGGATGCCTAAAATTGTAGGTAGAACTGAACACTGTATATACTATGTTTTTTTCATTCTGATAACTAAAGTGACTAATGGACATGTGGTATATGCAGTGTAGGTATATTGGACAAAGGGATGATTAACATCTCAGGTGAGGATGGATGGGATTGAACAGCCTATGTGAGGTTTCATCATTCTTCTCAGGATGGTATGTGGTTTAAAACTTAGGAATTGGCTCCATGCCTGTTGCTCAGTGGTTAGGGCGCTGGTCACATACACCAGGGCTTGTGGGTTTGAACCCGGCCTGAGCCTGCTAAACAACAATGACAACTACAGTAAAAAAGTAGCTGGGCATTGTGGTGGGCACCTATAGTCCCAGCTACTTGGGAGGCTGAGGCAAGAGAATCGCTTAAGCCCAAGAGTTTGAGGTTGCTGTGAACTGTGATGCCACTGTAGTCTACTGAGGGCAACATAGCGACACTCTGTCTCAAGGGAAAAAAAGAGCAACAAACTTAGGAATTGTTTATTTCTGGAATTTTCAGACCTTGATTGACTTTGCTAACTGAAACCAGGGAAAATGAAGCTGCAGATAAGGAGAGACTACTGTATATAGAACAGTTCATCATCCCCCAGAATTTCTCTGGGGGAAAGAGAAATTGTAGACAGTCCTTCCCCATCTCCAGCCCATGGCAACAACTGATTGGTTTTAATTCTTTTATGCTTATGCATCAAAAATGCAACTCTTGTACCATAATATGTTAAAAAATATTTAAATTCCTTATAATGCAAAAAACAAGTGCCTAAATGTAAACAAATACAAGTCTGAATTAAAAAATTAAATGAAAGATTTTTTTCCTGAAAGTTTGGGCCAAAAATGTGGGTGCACATTATACATGAGAGCACACTATATATTGCAAAATATAGTAAACAGGATCATATAGTATGTAGCCTTATGAGTATGGCATCTTTCACTTAGGATAATGCATTTGTTGCATATATTGGTAGAATGTTTCTTTATATTGTTGATTGTGTGGATGAGTGAACCAGTTTGCTATCCACTGTCCAGTTGAAGGACATCTTAACTATTTCCAGTTTTTGGCAATTGTAAATATAGTCACTACAAACATTTATGTACAGGTTTTTTTGTAAACATAAGTTTTCATTTCACTTGGGTAAATAGGAGTAGGATTGCTGGATCACAGTAAAGAGTATTTTTAACTTTATAAGAAACTGCCAAATTATTTTGCAAAGTGACTGTAGTAGTTTGCATTTCCACCAGCAATGTATGAGAGCTCCTCTTGTTGTTAGCACTTGCTTGATATTGTCAACTTTTTAAAAAAATTTTTTTAGCTGTTATAATAGATGTCTAGTGATTTCTTCTTGTGGTTTTAATTTACATTTCCTTAGTGACTAATGATGAAGAATCCATGATTTTTACATGCCCTTCACTTGTAAGGTACAGTTTGTAGTTCCTGACTACATATGATGGCTCACATTTCTAGTTCTCTGTGCAAACACTTTCCTCCTTCTTACATTCATCTTCTCATACCCCATTTGCCTACCTTAGTCTTCAAGTCTTAGTTTAGGGGTACCCCAAAATAGGAGTGTGTCTTTTCCATGCCTTCTTTACATGTTGGGCAAATTGTGATTATAATATATGCATTTCTACTGTTTTAATTTGTCGTCTTATGTTATATAACCCTACAGATTCAAGGGTGTAAAGCATTATTTTATTTTAACTCCAGTGTTTAGCTTGTAGCTAGCATTCAATGAATACATGAATGGATGAGAAGCAGTACCTATTACATGTTTTTTGTTTTTTTTTTTTAAAAAGAGCCTCAAGCTGTGACCCTGGGTAGAGTGCTGTGGCATCACAGCTCACAGCAACCTCTAACTCCTGGGCTTAAGCGATTCTCTTGCCTCAGCCTCCCGAGTAGCTGGGACTACAGGTGCCCGCCACAACACCTGGCGCCTAGCTAATTTTTGGTTGTAGTTGTCATTGTTGTTTGGCAGGCCCGAACCTGCCAGCTCTGGTGTATGTGGCTGGCGCCTTAGCTACTTGAGCTACAGGTGCTGAGCCTATCACTTGTATGTTCTTGAAGAAAATGAAAATGTATCTTTGGTCAGATTTCATTTATCTCAAACTGTTGAACAAAGTTCTAGGCTCAACCCAGTGTTTTTGTAAGGAAAGAACGTTCATTTATGAAGAGAAATAACTAATTTTGCTAGTTTTGGCTAATTATATCTTTTTGGAAATGTATAGAACTATAGTAAGTTATATAAAAATTTATTCCTAAAATTCCAACATCTTTTTAAAGAATGTACCAGAGAAAGAGCAGCTGTCAGTCAACTTTCAACTTTCATTTGCGATAATATATGGCTGTTTGAGAGTTTATTGTATGTAATTTACAATTGAGTTTTCTTTTAAACAGAGTATTTATCTAAGATTAGGACCGAGGAATAAGTGTTTGGGTCACAGATCTCAGTTTTTTAGAGAGGTTGTCATTGACAAGCTTTTTAATGAAGTGGCAAGAGTTGAGTATGATTTCCTTCTAACAGTAGAATAAAAGAAAACAGAAAGAACCATGGTTAATGTATTATGTGCTTGAAAAAACTTTTTATCCTGAGATTGGTGTTATTTCTAGATCTGCCTTGGAGAATTAGGAATATGATTGTGATGGTTGCTACTTAGATTTCATTATTGCCTCGAAAATAAGGCTTGAGGAAATTCCTTTTATTCAGTGAAACAATATATTTTATTTTCTGCCTGAGTTTTTATTTAAAGTGAACAAAATTTTTGTGTATTTTCAGCTAAATAAGCTTAATTTGTTAGGACAGAATAGTCTGAATACTGTGGTTAATTTAAAAATAAATTTTGAATGTATTTCAAAATAAAAATGAAATCATCTGGGCAGCGCCTGTGGCTCAGTGAGTAGGGTGCTAGCCCCATACACCAAGGGTGGCGGGTTCGAACCTGGCCCCTGCCCAAACTACAAAAACAACCACCACCAAAAAAATAGCTGGGCTTTGTGGCGGGCGCCGGTAGTCCCAACTACTCGGGAGGCTGAGGCAAGAGAATCGCCTAAGCTCAGGAGTTGGAGGTTGCTGTGAGCTGTGTCGCCATGGCATTCTACCTAGGGCGACAAAGCGAAACTCTGTGTCTAAAAAAAAAAAAAGAAAGAAAGAAATCATCTGCATTAATTGAGGAGTCATTTAAGGAAGAGTATATTTACTTTGTGTTCTTGACTATTGAAATTAATTTCTAAAAAGTGTACATGTTGTGTGCTTTCAGTTCAGGAATTTCAAGTTTCAAATTATGCATACTGATATAGGTAGTGGAGCTGCAGTAATTCTAAATGTGAGAACTAATAAATTTTTTATTTGAAAGTTTTTAGAATTATAATTTATTATGAATGTGGTATTTCTGGCTCTTAAAACAAAGTATTGATGTCACTCTTTGATGGTGTTTCAGAAAGAACTGGCAGGTAATCCAATCTCTTTGTTCCATTCCTAGATTTCTTCTGTTGATGATAAAATGTACTCTCCCAGAGTTTTCCCTCTATGCTTGCTGACTCTCTGATTATTTCTTGGGAGAAGTGAAAAACAAAAGGCCTTTTCTCCCATCTAGCTTTAAAAGGCTTTGAAAACTAGAAGTCTTTTTTCTTCTAGTTCGATTTGCTTTAAGCAGCAAATGAAAGCACAGATTGAAAATATGAATAAAGAGTAAGCAATATGCTTGTTATAAGTAAGCAATGTGTTTATTAATTTAAGAAATACATGTTGAACACCTATGATTTGCCACATTGTCAGCTGCTGAGTGATTTTAAGAAATTATTTTATTCATCCCTTTTTTACAGTTTCTAGTAGAGAAATATTTAGTAGAAAGTCAGTAAATACAATTAGTGAACTGAATGTGGTCCCTGCCCTCAAAGAAAGTCAAATTTTAGGATAGCCATGTGTTGCTTAACAGTACAGATATGTTCTGAGAAATGCATTGTTAGGCAATTTCATTATTGTGTGAAACTCATGGAATGTACTCACACAAACCTAGATGGTATGGCCTGGGCTATGTGTTATGCAGCACATGACTGTATCAGTATCTGGAGGTATAGTGGGACAGTAACTATATGGTCTTTGACAGAGGTATATGGTTCAATATTGTTGGGGCTTGAAGAGTTTACAGAAGTAAGAATACAGTCAGATCCTTGATGATAGTTCTAAGGTGGAACATTCTGGCCAGGTGCGGTGGCTCACACCTATAATCCCAATACTTGGGAGGCTGAAGTGGGTGGATTGCCTGAGTTCACAGGTTCTGGAGTCCAGCCTGAGCTAGAGCGAGACCTCATCTCTAAAAATAGCCAGGCGTTGTGGCAGGGACCTGTAGTCCCAGCTACTTGGGAGACTGAGGCAAGAGAATCACTTAAGTTCAGGACTTTAAGGTTACTGTGAGCTACGACACCATGGCACTCTACCAAGAGCGATAAGTGAGACTGTCTCAAAAAAAAAAAAAAAATAGTGGAAGATTCTGTAGGTAGTAGGGGGCCTTCAGTCTTTTTGGGTTGGAAAGTGGTATGAAAATCTGTGTGGGAGGGAATGCAGTATGGGATGGCAGGAGTTAGATTATGAGGCTATTGCCTAGGGATGGATTGTGATGGAGATTAAAAAAACAAAACACACCATTACTAAGCATCTACCCAGAAGAAAAAAAATCATTTTATCATAAGAATGTTTGTGCTGGATTGTTTATTGCAACTCAATTTATAATTGCCAAGATGTGAGAACAGCCTAAGTGCCCATGATTAATAAACCATGGTATATGTACATGGAATACTACTGTTCAGCCATAAAAAAAGATGGAGACTTTACCTCTTTTGTATTATAATTTTTTTTTTCCTCTTTTGTATTAACCATCACATCTTTTGTATTAACCTGGATGCTTAATACAAAACACATTCTTTTTAGTAAAGTATCACGAGAATGGAAAAGCAAGTATCGAATGTACTCAATATGAAGCCAGTAAACAAACTAATAGATGCCCACACAAGAGAGAAACTCAGTTCAATTCGGGTTGGGAGGAGGGAGGGGATTGGTGTGTTCCCCGCTAATGGGCACAGTGTAAGGGTATATGGCACACCTCCTGGGTGCGGGACATAACTATAGCAGGGACTTTACCTAACAGATGCAAATATTGTAACCTAATCGTTTTGTGCCCTCATATTAATCTGAGATTTTTTTTAAAAAGTGAGCAAAATGAAAAAAAAAAAAGGATGTTTAATCTGTTGAGCTAGATACTGTGCCAGGAACATAGAATTGACAAAGACGGAGATAGGGACCTTATCCTCCAGAAGTTTGCAGATATGAAGAGAAATGAACACGAGATAAACAATTAAATCTAGTAAGAGATATGTAGCAGTAGACATATAAACAAAGTAGAGAAGTATAGTGGAGGAAGTAACCAACTCTGTTGGAAGATGGGGTAGTGATCAGGGAAAGCTTATATATAATAACAGAGGAATAACGTTAAACATTAAGTGTCTTACTTCTTTTTCTCACAGTCACCTGTTTACCTTTCTTAGACTACTTTCTTGGATATCCTTTCCAAGATAGTATATGTGTCTGAGAAGAGATTTTAAAGATTGTTGTTTTCAGGAGCTGATTAGTTTTCAACTTTTTTTTTTTGAGACAGAGTCTTACTATGTCACCCTCGGTAGAGTGCTATGGCGTCAAAGCTCACAGCAACCTCAAACTCTCGGGCTTAAGTGATTATCTTGCTTCAGCCTCCCAAATAGCTGGAACCACACCCATCACAACACCTGGCTATCTTTTTGTTATAGTTGTTTAGCTGTTGTTAGCTGGCTTGGGCTGGGTTCGAACCCGCCACCTTTGGTGTATGTGGCTGGCTCTGTAACCACTGTGCTACCGGCACAGAGCCAGTTTTCAACTTCTGTTGAGAAATGTGGTGGGCATTTAAATCTTGGCTCTGCCACTTACTACAGATTTTTATACTTTACCAAAAAAACTCTTTCTTCTCATCTGTGAAAAGGAGATAATGCCGATCTCATAAGGCTAAATTAAATCATTTAATGCACTTAAAGTACGTGGTGGGGAGCAAACTCATGATTACTTGATGCTGCTGCTAACAGAGATGCCTGGTGCATAGCAAACTCGTGGTTTTGCTGCTGCTGTTGCTGCTATTGCTGAAGCTCAGCATAAAGTTTTGTAGGAGGAATGTGTCTAGAGGTGATCATGAAGGAATTTCTAACAGATGTCTAACACCACCTTTTATTTTTCAGGTAGTGGTTTTAAGCAAGGGAATTGGATTTGCATTTTAGATAAGTTATCTGAGGGTACTGTGGAAAATAGATATGAGACTGACATCAAGAAGACTAGTTGGATTATTGTAATAGTAAATTCAGGGTGATTTACTCAGCATAATGGGGTTGCTGAGGTAAGTAGATAGATTGGTTAACTGTTTAGTACTTTAAGCCCTGCAAAACTTGCTTAGGAAATAGTAGTGGCAGGGCTTGCCATTGAGAGTTAAGGATGACTTCCAGGTTTCTGACTTATTGGATGATTGAATAAATGGTGATTTCACTAAACAAAAGAGAAAATACTACAGGGAAGTGGATTTTAGAGTTGAAGATGATGAGAACAATGTTTGAATTGATGGATGACATCTATCCTTAGTAAGGCTTTGACTAAAAATAAATAGGATTTAGGAGCGAGAGCAGAGCTGAAGGTGGATTTTGGAGTTGTCAGAGTGTAAATTGTTGAAGCTGTAGAAATTTATAGGCTCATCCAAGCATGGAATTTGAAAAAAGAAGAGGACCTATGGTAGATAACAACAATACCATCTTTAAAGGATACATAGAAGGACGGAATTCAGCTTCGGATTCTGAAAAGGAGTTGTTGAAAAGTTATAAGGCAGATCCTAAAATTAAGATGTTTCTAGAAGCCAAGGAAGTCAGTTCACAGAAGCATCACTAAGTGTTCATGGTTTGGCATTTAGGGTGTCAGTCCTTTTTGTGATAGCAGTTTCCTTAAAGTTGAAATGATAGCAGGTGCAGTGTGTCAAAGAATTACAGGTAAGGAATGGAGAGAATGTGTCAGTGGACTGAGTAGCTGCATTGCTATTGCAAGAAACAGTAATTCATGACCCATTTAGAAAAAGAAGACATTGCTAATTTGAAAAGTACTAAAAAATGTGAGGAAGAAAATGAACCATAATGTTGTATTAATAATTGCTATTTATACTGTGTTCTTCCAGTTTTTTATATACACTTATATTTTTAAGTGTAGTTGTATTCTTCTTGTAGGTTTTTATATCCTGTGTTTATTATAGTACATACTAATATACATATTAGTAGAATAATACATACTAATTACTGTGTATTTCTTGTATAATTGAAAGCATTTTCCTTTTCCAAGATCAACAGGTCCAAATATCTTTCAGTTTTGTTTTTGGCTGTGGCATAGTCTGTTCTAAGTATATATATATTTTTTTATTATTTTTTTTTAATTATTAAATCATAGCTGTGTACATTAATGCGATCATGGGGCACCATACACTGGTTTTATAGACTGTTTGACACATTTTCATCACACTGGTTAACATAGCCTTCCGGGCATTTTCTTAGTTATTGTGTTTAGACATTTATATTCTGCATTTACTAAGTTTTACATGTACCCTTGTAAGATGCACTGCAGGTGTAATTCCACCAATCCCCCTCCCTCCGCCCATCCTCCCACCTCCCTCTTTCCCTCTCCACCTTCCCCCTATTCTTAGGTTATAATTGGGTTATAGCTTTCATATGAAAGCCATAAATTAGTTTCATAGTAGGGCTGAGTACATTGGATACTTTTTCTTCCATTCTTGAGATACTTTACTAAGAAGAATATGTTCAGCTCCATCGATGTAAACATGAAAGAGGTAAAGTCTCCATCTTTCTTTAAGGCTGCATAATATTCCATGGTGTACATATACCACAATTTATTTTTTTTTTATTTATTTTTTTTTTTTGTAGAGACAGAGTCTCACTGTACCGCCCTCGGGTAGAGTGCCGTGGCGTCACACAGCTCACAGCAACCTCTAACTCTTGAGCTTACGCGATTCTCTTGCCTCAGCCTCCCGAGTAGCTGGGACTACAGGCGCCTGCCACAACGCCCGGCTATTTTTTTGTTGCAATTTGGCCGGGGCTGGGTTTGAACCTGCCACCCTCGGCACATGGGGCCGGCGCCCCACTCACTGAGCCACAGGCGCCGCCCTATACCACAATTTATTAATCCATTCGTGGATCCATGGGAACTTGGGCTTTTCCCATGAATTAGCAATTATGAATTGGGCTGCAATAAACATTCTGGTACAAATATCTTTGTTATAATGTGATTTTTGATCTTCTGGGTATATACCTAGTAGAGGAATTATGGGATTGAATGGCAGATCTATTTTTAGATCTCTAAGTGTTCTCCAAACATCTTTCCAAAAGGAATGTATTAATTTGCATTCCTGCCAGCAGTGTAGAAGTGTTCCCTTTTCTCCACATCCACGCCAACATCTCTGGTCTTGGGATTTTGTGATATGGGCTAATATTACTGGAGTTAGATGATATCTCAAAGTAGTTTTGATTTTCATTTCTCTGATGATTAAAGATGATGAGAATTTTTTCATATGTCTGTAGGCCATGTGCTTGTCTTCAGAGAAGTTTCTTTTCAAGTCCCTTGCCCAGCCTGCGATGGGATCACTTGTTCTGAACTTCTTGCTTATACGTTTGAGTTCTTTTTTTTTTTTTTTTTTTTTGTAGAGACAGAGTCTCACTTTATCGCCCTAGGTAGAGTGCCATGGCATCACACAGCTCACAGCAACCTCCAACTCCTGGGCTGAAGCGATTCTCTTGCCTCAGCCTCCCAAATAGCTGGGACTACAGGTGCCCGCCACAATGCCCAGCTATTTTTTGGTTTGCAGTTCAGCCGGGGCCGGGTTTGAACCCGGCGCCTTACTGACTGAGCCACAGGAGTCGCCCTATGTTTGAGTTCTTTGTGGATTCTGGTTATTAAACCTTTGTCAGAGACATAACCTGCAAATATCTTCTCCCATTCTGAGGGCTGTTTGCTTGCTTTACTTACTGTGTTCTTGGCTGTGCAGAAGCTTTTTAGTTTGATCAGGTCCCAGTAGTGTATTTTTGAAGCTGCTTCAATTGCCCGGGGGTGGGGGGGGGTCCTCCTCATAAAATACTCGCCCAGACTGATTTCGTCAAGGGTTTTCCCTGCACTCTCCTCTAGTATTTTTATAGTTTCCTGTCTTAAGTTTAAATCTTTAATCCAGTGAGAGTGTATCTTAGTTAATGGTGAAAGGCATGGGTCCAGTTTCAGTCTTCTACAGGTTGCCAGCCAGTTCACCCAGCACCATTTGTTAAATAGGGAATCTTTTCCCCACTGAATATTTTTAATTGGCTTGTCAAAGATGAAATAATGGTAAGTAGCTGGATTCATCTCTTGTTTCTGTATTCTGTTCCAGACATCTACTTCTCTGTTCTTGTGCCAGTACCATGCTGTTTTGATCACTATCGATTTATAGTATAGTCTGAGGTCTGGTAGCATGATTCCTCCTGTTTGTTTTTATTTCTGAGTAATGTCTTGGCTATTCGAGGTTTTTTCTGATTCCATATAAAACAAAGTATTATTTTTTCAAAATCTTTAAAGTATGACAGTGGAGCTTTAATAGGGACTGCATTAAAATTGTATATTGCTTTGGGTAGTATGGACATTTTAACAATGTTGATTCTTCCCAGCCATGAGCATGGTATGTTTTTCCACTTGTTAACGTTTTCAGCTATTTCTTTTCTCAGAGTTTCATAGTTCTCTTTATAGAGATCTTTCACGTCCTGTGTTAGATAAACTCCCAAATATTTCATGTTCTTTGGCACTACTGTGAATGGAATAGAGTCCTTAACTGTTTTTTCAGCTTGACTATTGTTGTTATATATAAAGGCTACCGATATATGAATGTTGATTTTTGTAACCTGAGACGCTGCTGTATTCCTTGATCACTTCTAAGAGTTTTGTAGTAGAATCCCTAGTGTTTTCCAGGTATACAATCATGTCATGTGCAAAGAGCGAAAGTTTGATCTCTTCTGACCTTATATGGATACCCTTGATCGTCTTATCTTCCCTAATTGCCGTGGCTAAAACTTCCATTACAATGCTAAAGAGCAGTGGAGACAATGGGCAGGCTTGTCTGGTCCTGATCTGAGTGGAAATGATTTCAATTTAACTCCATTCAATAGGATATTGGCTGGGGGTTTGCTGTAGATGGCCTCTATCAGTTTAAGAAATGTCCCTTCTATACCAATTTTCTTAAGTGTTCTAATCATGAAGGGATGCTGGATATTTTCAAAAGCTTTTTCTGCATCAATTGAGAGAATCATATGGTCTTTGTTTTTTAATTTGTTTATGTGCTGAATTTTACTTATAGGTTTATGTATATTGAACCAGCCTTGAGATCCTGGGATAAAACCGACTTGGTCATGATGTTATAATTTGTTTCATATGTTGTTGGATTCTGTTTGTTAGGATCTTGTTGAATATTTTTGCATCTATATTCATTAGTGATATTGCTCTATAATTTTCTATTCTTGTTGGGTCTTTTCCTGGTTTGGGCATCAGGGTGATGTTTGCTTCATAGAACGTGTTGGGTAGTCTTCCTTCTTTTTATACATTTTGGAACAGGTTGAGTAATATAGGTAGGTACTAATTCCTCTTTAAAGGTTTGGTAGAATTCTGACGTGAAGCCATCTGGTCCTGGGCTTTTCTTTTTAGGGAGATTTTGTATGGTTGATGCTATTTCAGAACTTGATATTGGCCTATTCAACATTTCCACTTGATTATGGTTCAGTCTTGGAAGGTGACGTGCTTCCAAGTATTGGTCAGTTTCCTTCAGATTTTCATATTTCTGAGAATAAAGTTTCTTGTAATAGTCATTAAGGATTTTTTATTTTTTATTTATTTATTTATTTTTTTTTTGTAGAGACAGAGTCTCACTTTATAGCCCTTGGTAGAGTGCCGTGGCATCACACAGCTCACAGCAACCTCCAGCTCCTGGGCTTAAGCGATTCTCTTGCCTCAGCCTCCCGAGTAGCTGGGACTATAGGCGCCCGCCACAGCACCCGGCTATTTTTGTTGTTGTTGTTGCAGTTTGGCCGGGGCTGGGTTTGAACCCGCCACCCTCGGCATATGGGGCCGGCGCCCTACTCATTGAGCCACAGGCGCCGCCCTCATTAAGGATTTTTTGAATTTCTGAGGATCTGTTGTTATTTCGTCTTTGTCGTTTCTGATTGATGAGATTAGAGGTTTTACTCTTTTTTTCCTGGTTAGGTTAGCCAAAGGTTTACCTATTTTATTGACCTTTTCAAAAAACCAACTTTTTGATTTATTGATCTGTTGTATATTTCTTTTGTTTTCAATTTCATTTAATTCTGCTCCAATTTTGGTTATTTCTTTTCTTCTACTGGGTTTGGGATTGGAATGTTCTTCCTTTTCCTGTTGCTTGAGATGTCCCATTAAGTTGTTAACTTCTCTTTCCGTTCTCTCGAGGAAGGCTTATAGTGCTATAAATTTCCCTCTTAGGACTGCCTTTGCGGTGTCCCAGAGGTTCTGATAATTCATGTCTTCATTATCGTTTTGTTCCAGAAATTTGGCATTTTCCTTCTTAATCTCATCTTTGACCCAGCTATCATTCAGCATAAGGTTATTTAACTTCCATGTTTTTGTATGAATATGCAGATTCCTGTTGTTACTGAGTTCAACTTTTATTCCATTGTGGTCTGAGAAGATGCAAGGAATAATTTCTATTCCTTTAAATTACTGAGGTTAGACTTGTGACCTAAGATGTGATCAATTTTGGAGTATGTCCGTGGGCTGATACATGTGTATTCAGTTTTGTTGGGATGAAATGTTCTGTAGATGTCTGCTAAATCCAAATGTTGGATGGTTAGGTTTAAATCTAAAATTTCTTTGCTCAGCTTCTTATTGGAGGATCAGTCCAACACTGCCAAAGGAGTGTTGAAATCTCCAACTATTATGGAGCTGGCCAAAGGAGTATTGAAATCTCCGACTATTATGGAGCTGGAGGAAATCAAGTTGCTCATGTCTGTTAGAGTTTCTCTTATAAATTGAGGTGCATTCTGGTTGGGTGCATAAATATTAATAATTGAAATCTCATCATATTGAGTATTACTCTTGACAAATATGAAGTGACCATTCTTATCCTTCCTTACTTTTGTTGATTTAAAGCCTATTGTGTCTGCAAATAGAATTGCAACACCTGCTTTTTTTTTGATTACCATTTGCCTGAAATACGGACGACCATCCTTTTACCCTATATTTATCTTTTAAGGTAAGACGTGACTCTTGTATGCAGCAAATATCTGGCCTGAGTTTTTGTATCCAGTCAGCTAACCTCTGCCTGTTTAGAGGACAGTTTAAGCTGTTCACATTAATGGAGAATATTGATAAGTCTGGTAAAATTTTGGGTATCGAGTTTTTTGAAATCCAGTGGACATTTTTAATCCTTTCGCCACTGTGGAAGTTGGAGTTTGATCACAAGGTTCTGAGTCACTTTACTTTTGTGGTAGAGGATTGGGCTGGTCTGTGTGGAGGATACGTCTGTGAATATTCTGAAGAGCTGTTTTGGTTATGGCAAATTTCTTCAATATATGAATGTCATTAAAGTATTTAATTTCTCCATCGTAAATGAAACTCAGTTTAGCTAGATACAGGATCCGGGTTGAAAGTTATTTTGCTTTAGGGGATTAAATGTCGATGACCACCCTCTTCTGGCTTGAAAAGTTTCAGCAGAGACATCTGCACTCATTCTAATATTCTTCCCTTTGTAGGTAATGGATTTCTTTCGTCTGGCTGCTTTCAGAATTTTCTCCTTCATATTAACTTTAGTGAAGTTAATTATGATATGTCTGAGGGATGTTGTATTCAGTTTGAGTCGTGCTGGGATTCTGATACTGTCTGCTATCTGAATTTCAGAATCTTTTGGTATGTCTGGAAAATTTTCTTTAATAATTTCATGGAAAAGCGCCTCTGTGCCTTGCGAGGCCACTTCATCACTTTCAGGGATTCCAATGAGGTAGATATTAGTCACCTTTGAATTATCCCAGAGCTCTGTGAGAGAATGATCCGTTTTTGCTCTCCATTTCTCTTCCTCTTTGAGAGTTTGGGAGCATTCAGAGGCTTTTCCTTCACTGTCAGAAATCCTTTCTTCTACTTGCTCCACTCTGTTACTGAGGGATTCTACTGTATTTTTCAGATCTTTGAGGGCTGCAAATTCTTGCTTCAGTGCGTCAAAATCTTTGGTGGTTTTGTCTTTAAATTCGTTAAATTCTTGAGAGAACTTTGGAATTTCTCCTCGAATTTCTTTTTTTTTTTTTTGTAGAGACAGAGTCTCACTTTATCGCCCTCGGTAGAGTGCCGTGGTGTCACACAGCTCACAGCAACCTCCAAATCCTTGGGCTTAGGCGATTCTCTTGACTCAGCCTCCCAAGTAGCTGGGACTACAGGCGCCCGCCACAACGCCCGGCTATTTTTTTGTTGTAGTTTGGCCGGGGCTCGGTTTGAACCCGCCACCCTCGGCATATGGGGCTGGTACCCTACCCGCTGAGCCACAGGCGCCGCCCTCTCCTCGAATTTCTAATTCCAAATTTTCCTCCATTCTATTAATCTTGTTTGCAATCCAAATTCTGAATTTGATTTCTGCCATCTCAGCGAGCTGTTTATGAATGGGATCTTCAGTTACATCTGCCATATCTTTCCCTGGGGGGATTGATCTATTCTGGTTATTCATGTTACCAGAGTTGTTCTGCTGATTACACCCCATGATTATTTTACACCGTTTGATTTTTCCCCTGGAGCTTTGTCGAGGACCTGTACAGTGCTATGGCCTGAGAAACTGGGGACCTGTTTGGTGTGGTGGGGCTAAGTGGTTCTGTGTTGTTTTCAACTGGTCTCTGTCCGACCCTAGTGAAACAGTCACTCTGGGTTGAAGTCTCAGCTGTGGAGAAATACCAGCAATTAAGTCACCCTGCCCCCACAGGCAACAATTGGAAAAGGAAAATCAAACCTTCCTTCAACCACCCACCCAGGGCACCACTTGAATAGTCCTCAGGTGATTGGCTCAGTTCAAAAGGTCCAAATCAATTGTCTCAGTCAGCACCTGTCTCAGGTGGGCGAATTTAAAAGGTCTCTGGCAACTGGATCGCATGGGTCTGGTGACAACACACATATGACTTGCTCTGGTGTTCCATCAAGTCAGGAGGACCCACCCAGCAAATATATTAGTCTGGGAAGGTTGATGCCTCCTTTCCCACTTTGCACCTCTGTCGCAACCAGTCACTGATACCCCCGCAGGGCTGTGACCCAGTGGCCTCTAGTGAACAGATACTCTAGGGGGTTGCACCTGCCTGAATCACAAGGAAATCTGTATCTGCTCAGCCAGTCCACTGCACTCTGCCTCTATCCAGCACGGGGAGGTGAGTCCTGACAACTTTGGGTGCTTGATTGAGGTTGAGTGGTGTTCACTCAGTTCCAGCCCCATACCTGATTGACGATGCTGACAGAACAGAACAGAACAACTTTGTGGGAATTTGTTTCTGTCCCTGCTAAATTCCCCTGCAGAAGAGAAGCTGTTTTGAGTTCACAGAACTTGCACCTCAGGCCCTGTCTTTGCTCTTGCAGGTTTGTATTTGGTTATCTGTCAGTTCTAGCCTTCTGTCTTCCTTTGTCTGATGATCCCCTGAGGGCCGGGTGTGTCTTAGGCTGAGTAAAGCAGTCCTCTGGGTCAGCCCCACCCTGGGAATTTCCCAGCTCTGCCCCTATGTTTTCTAGTCCCCACGCTCCACCCAGGCTGGTACCACCTCAGGCAAACTCTTTACTCATGGGGCCTGCGTTTCCATCCCAGATCTGTTCTGTGATGGTTGCCACCTGAGAAGATGCCCGGCCTCCTCTAGTTGCCCAGGGAGACGGCGGTGTGGCTTCGGAATATCTGGGAATGAGCCCTATTGTTGCCAGAAACGGCTGCTGCTCTGTGCCTTGGGGCACCGCCACTCTGGTGTGGTTCCCTGTCAGCTGACCATCCTCTCCTCACCTCCGTGCCGCAGAATCAGCACTGACCAGCTGTAGTTTAGGCCCTGTCCATACCCCTCGAGAAATCACCCAAGAATCTGGAGTCATGGGGGACAGGCCTCCAGACCTCAGAGTGAGAGTGGAGGGGAGTTGCAGGTAGAGAATATATACAGTTGTATGCCTGGCAGGAGAACGCCCTGGTACCCTAGTAGGAGAGGTAGGTCCAGTTTTTCGGGGGTCTCTCTCGTAGAGTGTAGTGGGAGGACGATTGAACTCCGCTTGTTTGTTTGTGGGGCACTCCGAGCTGTTCTCATGGGGGAGGGGACTCCCATCCGCTTGGTGATGGATTTTGTACCTTTTGTTTATATCCTTGGGGGTCGCAGCTTGCCTCAGCGGGGTTGATGTGCATTCTTCAACCATTTCACTTGGTGCAGCTCTAATCCACCAGGTTACTTGCTAAATTTCTGTCCTTTAGCTATCCTTCCAGACGGGAATGTCTGCGGAAAGCTGGCTTCAGTCAGCCATCCTGTCTCTGTCCCCTGTTCTAAGTATATTGTGGTACATCCTAATTATTCTCCAGTTATTTAGATTGTTTCTAATTTTTATTTTATTTTATTTTATTTTTATTTTTTATTGTTGGGGATTCATTGAGGGTACAGTAAGCCAGGTTACACTGATTGCAATTGTTAGGTAAAGTCCCTCTTGCAATCAAGAGGCCCCATCCCCCTCCCTCCTTCCGTCTTTCTGCTCCCACCCCCATAACCATAATTGTCATTAATTGTCCTCATATCAAAATTGAGTACATAGGATTCATGCTTCTCCATTCTTGTGATGCTTTACTAAGAATAATGTCTTCCACGTCCGACCAGCTTAATACGAAGGATGTAAAGTCTCCATTTTTTTTAATGGCTGAATAGTATTCCATGGTATACATATACCACAGCTTGTTAATCCATTCCTGGGTTGGTGGGCATTTAGGCTGTTTCCACATTTTGGCAATTGTAAATTGAGCTGCATTAAACAGTCTAGTACAAGTGTCCTTATGATAAAAGGATTTTTTTCCTTCTGGGTAGATGCCCAGTAATGGGATTGCAGGATCAAATGGGAGGTCTAGCTTGAGTGCTTTGAGGTTTCTCCATACTTCCTTCCAGAAAGGTTGTACTAGTTTGCAGTCCCACCAGCAGTGTAAAAGTGTTCCCTTCTCTCCACATCCACGCCAGCATCTGCAGTTTTGAGATTTTGTGATGTGGGCCATTCTCACTGGGGTTAGATGGTATCTCAGGGTTGTTTTGATTTGCATTTCTCTAATATATAGAGATGATGAACATTTTTTCCCGTGTTTGTTAGCCATTCATCTGTCGTCTTTAGAGAAAGTTCTATTCATGTCTCTTGCCCATTGATATAAGGGATTGTTGGCTTTTTTCATGTGGATTCCAGTCAACAGTATATGTCTCTTCAGTGGGGAATTCAAGCCATTAACATTTATTGAGATAATTGATAAGTGTGGTAGTATTCTATACGTCTTATTTTGTGAGAGTCCATTGCTTAGTTTTATCTTTTGCATCAGTGTGGAGGTTAGGTTCTGTCCTTTCATTTCTGAGTTCTTACTTTGCTGCTGATCCATTGTGGTGGTCAGCGTGCAGAACAGGTTGAAGTATTTCCTGTAGAGCTGGTGGTGTTGTGGCGAATTTCCTCAATGTTTGTATATCTGTAAATGATTTGATTTCTCTGTCAATTTGAAGCTTAGCTTAGCAGGGGACAGAATTCTGGGCTGGAAATTGTTCTGTTTAAGTAGATTAAAGGTAGATGACCATTGTCTTCTTGCTTGGAAAGTTTCATTAGAGAAGTCTGTGGTCACTCTGATGGATTTGCCCCTGTAGGTCAACTGGCGCTTACTCCTGGCAGCTTGCAGAATCTTTTCTTTTGTCTTGACTTTGGACAGGTTCATCACAATGTGTCTTGGAGAAGCTCGGTTAGAGTTGAGGCGACCCGGGGTCCGATATCCCTCTGAAAGCAGTGTGTCAGAATCTTTGGTGATATTTGGGAAATTTTCTTTTATAATATTCTCTAGTATGGCTTCCGTTCCTCTGGGTTATTCTTCTTCCCCTTCTGGAATTCCAATAACTTGTATGTTGGAACGCTTTATAAAGTCCCATAATTCTGACAGTGAACGCTCTGCTTTCTCTCTCTTCTTTTCTGCCTCTTTTACTATCTGAGTTATCTCAAGAACTTTGTCTTCTACCTCTGAAATTCTTTCTTCTGCAGGGTCTAACCTGTTGCTGATACTTTCCATTGCATCTTTAAGTTCCCAAATTGACTGTTTCAGTTCCTTGAGCTCTGCTATATCCTTTCTGTATTCTTCATATCGTTCATCTCTTATTTGATTCTGTTTTTGAATTTCCTTTTGGTTATTTTCCACTTTATTAGCAGTTTCCTTCATTGTTTCCATCATTTCTTTCATTGTTTTCAACATGTGTATTCTAAATTCCCTTTCTGTCATTCCTAACATTTCTTTATAGGTGGAATCCTCTGCAGTAGCTACCTCATGGTCCCTTGGCAGGGTTGTTGTGGACTGGTTCTTCATGTTGCCTGGAGTTTTCTGCTGATTCTTCCTCATGAGTGATTTCTTTTATCTGTTTCCTTGCCCTAATTTTCCTTTCACTTCTTCTTGCTCTTTAAGTTCTTGTGCCTGTGGACTAAGGGTTACAGGACCAGAAGTGTGAGAAGGTTGAAGAGCAAAAAAGGGATGAAAGAAAGGAGGACCGAGTGTTAAGAAAAAAAAAGAAAAATAGAGAAAGGAGAGGGGGTGGGTAAAAGGAATATTGACAAAAAGAAGAGAGGCACAGAAAGAGGGAGACAGAGCAATATAGTTGTACAGTAGGGTACTTTGACACAATCTTAAAAAAAAAACCACCTTCTGGGGGTGCCCAGTTGGGTGGTTCCCTTGAGGTCAGCAGCTCTTTGCTAACCTGATCAGACACAGTACCCCACCCCCACCAAGTAGAGAGGAAAGACAAAAATGCTATAAATCAAACCAAAACAAGCAAAGAGAAAACTTTACGGGATAAAATTGGGTGGAAAACCAAATAATAGCGGTAGAAACACTAACAAAAATGAAGTTCTAATTATTGAAATAGGCAGCAATGGGAACTTATAATTAAACTAGAAAAATTGAGAAAGAAAAAGTATCTGTATGGAAAAGGTTGAACTTAAAAAACAAAACAACATCAACAACATCAAAAAAAACAACCAAACCAAAAAAAAAAAAAAGCACAACCGAAAACAAAGCAGTATATATATGTTATTGAATATTTTCTGGGCAACACGTGGTCTTCTGGGGTATGAGATGTTAATCACAGTTCTGATACGACTGGAGGCTGCTAGTTTCTCAAACCCCAGCAGGTAGACACCCTAAATCTCTCTTCAGCCCACTTAAAAGGCACTTTGAACTTGTTCACTTGCTGAGCAGAAGCTTTCCCAGGGAAGTGCTTGTCGCTGGAATCACTGCTGAAGTGGCTATCCACTTACTCTGTGTGCCAAAACTGGTCTCCCTCTGCCCCCGAGGGTTAGGGCTGCAAGGCGGCTCAGACCCTGCCCTTAGGCTACTTGGTCGCTGGGTTTCAAGCTCCCAAGTTCTAGCTCTGCGACCCTGAGGGTGGAACTTGCCGGGGCAGATCGCTCACAATGGCTGCCTGTGTCCCAGAGCCAAACACTATTAGCTCCGTCTGGCTCAGTGACTCAGACTGGGGCCCTTGACAAAGGCCAAAGTTCTCCGCACTCCCGCTCAGGCTCTCCCCAAGGCAGTTCAGCTGAGTGGCAAGTCCAAAGACACCAAAACAGTTCACAGGTAAGGCCTTTCTGGTTTGCAGTCTCGCTGCTACTGAACTCACAGTTGCGGGCGGGTTTAGACGGATTGAACACACGCGACCACTTGCCGGTTTTCCACTGTTTTAGTCCTCCTCTTGGGGTCCAGAAGTCTCTCGCTGACTCCCTGTATCCTCTCAGGGGTGATGATAGGCAGATCCCACCAGCCAGAGATGCCTGGAGTCCTATCTCCCCAGACTCACGGTGCCCAGATGCAAGGAAGCTGTTACTCGGCTGCCATCTTGCTCCACCTCCCTTGTTTCTAATTCTTTAATTATTCTAAATCTGTTTGCATGAAATCTGTCTTTATTTCCTTAGGAAAGATTTCTGTCCTTCTCTCTTCCCTCTCTCATCCCCTCTGCTGTCCCCTCCCCTATTTTCACCCTTTTTCTTTTTCATTCCTCTTTCCCTTCCTCTTTCCCTTCTACTTCCTCTCCCTGTCCCCTAATCTTCCCCTTTCTTTAATCCAAATCCTAATAGAAGGGAAGATTTCTTGAAGTGGAATTTCTGGAGGCAAAAGAAAGGGAAGGCACTTTTTTTTTTTAAAGACAGTCTCACTGTGTTGCTTAAGTTAGAGTGCTGTAACATCAGCCCAGCTCACAGCAACCTCAAACTCTTCCTGCCTCAGACTCCCCAGTAGCTCGGACTACTGGCATTTGCCACAATGCCTGGCTAATTTTTTTTTTATTTTTAGTAGAGATGGCGTCTCACTCACTCTTGCTCAGGCTGGTCTTGAATTCCTGAGCTCAAGTGATCTTCCTGCCTCAGTCTTCCAGAGTGCTAGGATTATAGGCATGAGCCACTGCACTCGGGCAGGCATGCACATTTTTAAAGCTCATGATACAAATGCCCACATTATTCTCCAGAAATATAATTCCAATTTACATTTGGGTGGGAGAGACCTTGTTGTACAAGTAAGCTGTGAAGAGGAAATCTAGTGAGTCAGTGGGAGTCTGAGGAGACAGGCGAGGTGAGTTTCTTTGCTGAGTGCTGGGCATGTGGGGCTTTAAGTGTGAGTTAGGAGGGTGGGGCATGATGTGAAACTTACTGGAACTTAAAGTTACCTCTTTTTTTTTTTTTTGAGACAGAGTCTCACTTTGTCATCCTGGATAGAGTCATGGCATCATAGCTCACAGCAACCTCAAACTCCTGGGTACAAGTGATCACTGTTATTTTTGAAAGGCTGTCTTGACAACCTTTCCATCTTTAACTTGGTTAGGTTCCTCTGTATCTACTTTCACAGCATGTTGTACATCCCCTTTGTAGCATTTAATCATATTCACAATTATTTAAGATTTTTCCTGTTAAGAGTATCAGCTGTAGGAGAGCACAAGCATTTTTCTTTTTCATAGCTTTATTATGTTGTCTCACACATAGGTAATAGTAAATGTTCGTTGATAAAAGAAGTAAAAATATCAAGAAACTGTGAGACTTAAAATCATGAATTTATTGTGATAACAGTTTATATTCCTAATGTCATTTTTCTTTATGTACTCAGATGGTTGGGAAGGAAGTTTAATTGTGTATCTATTTTCTTTGCTCTTCTTTTGGGAGGGTTAGTATATTTTTACATTGAGAGAGTTAGCTTTATGGTGCTAACTGTAGTCCCCCCCTGTTAAGGCACTCTCTATTATGAGCAATGATGAAATTAGCTAGTAATCTCTTCCTTACCCTTTCTTCCCTCTTCCCCAGCATTTTTCTTTTTTGTGTGTGTTTAAAAATTTTGTTGTTGGTTAACATGCAGTGAAACACATTTCTTTTTGTGTACTGTTCTGAGTTTTGACAAATAGGGTCATATAACAATCACCACAGTCAAAAGAGAGAGCTGTTTTCTTTCCTCCCCTCTTGTTTCCCCTTTATCTCAGGCCCTCCTCCCAGTCCTTACTCCTGGCAGCCTGTGTTCTGATTCTATACTTTTGCCTTTTGAAACAAGAATGTTGTCTTGCGTGGCTTTTCTTTCATGTAGCATGATGCATTTGTTCATTCAAGTATAGTAGGTCATTCACTTCTCCACTTTAATTCTTTATATTTGTATTGAAGAGCATATGACATTTGCATATGCTACTCTTGTTATTTTTGTCGTCATTATTTAGTGTTCTAAATTAAATATGTTCAATATGCATCACTAGACCTTATCCCAGAGCTGCTTTTAAGTGTTTTTTTTGTTGTTGTTGTCCGAAGCTTCTGCTCTACTAGAGAGCTCAGGAAGAGGTCATGGGAATAGTATTCTTTAAGTCTTTTTAGTTCAGACTATCCTAACCCTTTTATTTGAAGATTTGATTGGATGTAACATTCCTGATTCATATTTTCTTAGGAGCATCATGGGCTTGGATATGAAGTTGAAGTATTGATATTATCGTCAAATTCTTATGCCATTTCCTCCCCTCTCACCAGGGATTTTATCATTTGTTTGTATGCCTGAAAGATTTTTCTTTTGAAAACCAGAAATATTGGCTCGGTGCCCATAACTCAGTGAGTAGGGCACCAGCCATATACACCAAGGCTGGTGGCTTTGAGCATGACCTGGGCCTGCTAAACAACAGTGACAAGTGCAACCAAAAAATAGCTGGGTGTTGTGATGGGTGCCTGTAGTCCTAGCTACCCAGGAGGCTAAGGCAAGAGAATTGCTTAAGCCCAGGAATTTGAGGTTGCTGTGAGCTGTGACATCATAGCACTCTATACAGGGAGACATAGTGAGACTCTGTCTCAGAAAACAAAAACAAAAATACCCAGTAATAACTTAACTATTTCTTGGTGTTGCCCTTCAGTTACAGCCTTAAACACTAGGTTCAAGTGCTTTATTTCAGAAAAAGTTTTTTGTTATGATAGTTTTCAGGATTTTCCCTGTTGCATTACATGGGTTTGGTTTTGGGAGACTCCAGTTGTGAAAGTATGTTACATGTTCTTTGACTAACTGAAGATCATATGCTTACAAAACCCTTTTGTTTGTTTTTAAATTGTTTTCCATTCTGTCCCCTCTTTTCCTCTGGGATACATTCCCCCTTCTGTCTCAATTTGCTTTAATTTCTTTTTTTCTTTTCTTACGAAAGTGATTTTTTTTGATATGAGTATAAATTCATGAAAATGATACAGAGCTAGGTTTTCATATTAGTACATATTTTAAACAGTTACAGGAATTTCTCAGATTTTTGGTAATGTTGGAGACTTAATTTGGTGTAACAATTTCTAGGCAGTTCAGCTCAATAAATATAATAATTAAAATTATTTTTAAAAACATTGCTTATTGAAAGTAATATATTCTCATGAGGAAATTTTCAAATACTATGTAAGAACATATGAAGTGAGTGGATTTTCCAATCTAGATCACTTTAACATTCTTCTTCTTCTTTGTTAACTCCTAGCTGTGTACATTAGTGCAATCAAGGGGTACAATGTGCTGGTTTCATATACAATCTAAAATATTCTCATCAAACTGTTCAACGTAGCCTTCATGGCATTTTCTTATATTGTATGTAGACATTTGTATTCTGCCTTTAGTAAGTTTTGCCAATACCCATTCTAAGATGCACTGCAGGTGTGGCCCCACCTATTGCCTTCCCTCCACCCTAACCTGCCCCTTCCCTTCCCCTTCCTTGGCCCTTTCTCCGTAGTCTTGTGCTATAGTTGGGTTATAGCCTTCATGTGAAAGCTATAATTTAGCTTCATAGTAGGGCTGAGTACATTGGATACTTTTTCTTCCATTCCTGAGATACTTTGCTAAGAAGAATATGTTTCAGCTCCATCCATGTAAACATGAAAGAGGTAAAGTCTCCATCTTTCTTTAAGGCTGCATAATATTCCATGGTATACACATACCACAATTTGCTAGCCCATTCGTTGGTCGATGGGCACTTGGGCTTCTTCCATGACTTAGCAATTATGAATTGGGCTGCAATGAACATTCTGGTACAGATATCTTTGTTATATTATGATTTTTGGTCTTCTGCGTATAAACCTAGTAAAGGAATTACAGGCAGGTCTATTTTTAGGTCTCTAAGTATTCTCCAAACATCCTTCCAAAAGGACCGTATTAGTGTACATTCCCACCAGCAGTGTAGAAGTGTGACCTTTTCTCCGCATCCACGCCAACATCTCTGGTTTTGGGATTTTGTTATGTGGGCTACTCTTACTGGGGTTAGGTGATATCTCAGAGTAGTTTCGATTTGCATTTCTCTGATGATTAAGGATGATGAACTTTTTTTCATGTGTTTGTAGATTGTGCGTCTGTCTTCTTTAGAGAAGTTTCTCTTCAAGTCCCTTGCCCACCCTGAGATGGGATCACTTGTTCTTTTCTTGCTAATACATTTGAGTTCTCTGTGGATTCTGGTTATTAGACCTTTATCGGAGGTATAGCCTGCAAATATTTTCTCCCATTTTGAGGGCTGTCTGCTTGCTTTACTTACTATGTTCTTGGCTGTGCAGAAGCTTTTTAGTTAGATCAGGTCCCAGTTGTGTATTTTGGATAGTTTCAATTGCCTGGGGAGTCGTCCTCATAAAATATTCACCCAGGCCGATTCCTTCAAGAGTTTTCTCTGTACTTTCTTCAAGTATTTTTAGTTTCATTTCTTAAGTTTAAATCTTTTATCCAGTGAGAGTCTATCTTAGTTAATGGTGAAAGGTGTGGGTCCTGTTTGAATCTTCTGCAGGTTGTCAGCCAGTTTCCCCAGCACCATTTGTTAAATAGGGAATCTTTTCCCCACTGAATGTTTTTAATTGGCTTGTCAAAGATCAAATAACGGTAAGTAGCTGGATTCATCTCTTGGTTCTGTATTCTGTTCCAGACATCTACTTCTCTGTTTTTGTGCCAGTACCACTGTTTTGATCACTATCGATTTATATACAATACAGTCTCAGGTTTGGTAGTGTGATTCCTCCTGCTGTGTTTTTATTGCTGAGTAATGTTTTGGCTATTCGAGGTTTTTTCCTGATTCCATATAAAATGAAGTATTATTTTTTTAAGATCTTTAAAATAAGACAATGGAGCTTTAATAGGAATTGCATTAAAATTATATGTTGTTTTGGGTAGTATGGACATTTTAACAATGTTGATTCTTCCCAGCCATGAGCATGGTATGTTTTTCCATTTGTGAAAATCTTCAGTTATTTGTTTTCTTAAAGTTTCATAGTTCTCTTTGTAGTGATCTTTCTGGTCCTTTGTTAGGTATACTCCCAAATATTTCATCTTCTTTGGCACTACTGTGAAAGGAATAGAGTCCTTGACTGTTTTTTTGGCTTGGTATTGTTGGTATATATAAAGGCTACAGATTTATGGGTGTTGATTTTGTAGCCTGAGACATTGCTGTATTCCTTGATCACTTCTAAAAGTTTTGTAGTAGAATCCCTAGTTTTTTCCAGATATACGATCATATCGTCTGCGAAGAGTGTAAGTTTGATCTCTTCTGACCCTACGTGGATACCCTTGATCGCCTTTTCTTCCCTAATTGTAATGGCTAAAACTTCCATTATAATGTTAAGGAGTAATGAAGACAACCTTGCCTGGTTCCTGATCTAAGTGGGAATGATTTCAGTTTAACTCCATTCAATATGATATTGGCTATGGGTTTGCTGTAGATGGCCTCTATTAGTTTAAGAAATGTCCCTTCTGGGCGGCACCTGTGGCTCAGTCGGTAAGGCGCCGGCCCCATATACCGAGGGTGACGGGTTCAAACCCAGCCCTGGCCAAACTGCAACCAAAAAAAAAATAGCCAAGTGTTGTGGCAGGCACCTGTAGTCCCAGCTACTTGGGAGGCTGAGGCAAGAGAATCGCTTAAGCCCAGGAGTTGTAGGTTGCTGTGAGCTGTGTAAGGCCACTGCACTCTACTGAGGGCATAAAGTGAGACTATGTATCTATATAAAAAAAAAAAGAAATGTCCCTTCTGTACCAATTTTCTTAAGTGTCTGATCATGAAGGGATGCTGGATATTATCAAAAGCTTTTTCTGTATCAATGGAAAGAATCATATGGTCCTTATATTTTAGTTTGTTTATGTGCTGAATTACATTTATAGATTTATGTATATTGAACCAGCCTTGAGAGCCTGGGATAAATTCCACTTGGTCATGGTGTACAATTTTTTTGATGTGTTGTTGTATTCTGTTTGTTAGGATCTTATTGAGTATTTTTGCATCAATATTCATTAGTGATATTGGTCTATAATTTTCTTTTCTTGTTGGGTCTTTCCCTGGTTTGGGGATCAAGGTGATGTTTGCTTTGTAGAATGTGTTGGGTAATATTCCTTCTTTTTCTGTATTTTGGAAGAGGTTTAGTAATATAGGTACTAGTTTTTCTTTAAAGGTTTGGTAGAATTCTGACGTAAAGCCATGTGGTCCTGGGCTTTTCTTTTTAGGGAGATTTTGTATAGTTAATGCTATTTTAGTACTTGATATAGGCCTGTTCAACATTTCCACTTCCTTCTAGCTAAGTCTTGGTAGGTGGCATGCTTCCAGGTATTGGTCGATTTCTTTCAGATTTTCATATTTTTGAGAGTAGAGTTTCTTGTAGTATTCATTAAGGATTTTTTTAATTTCTGAGTAGTGTGTTATTTCATTGTTACCATTTCTGATTGATGAAATTAGAGATTTTACTCTTTCTTGGTTTGGTTGGCCAAAGGTTTACCTATTTTATTGATCTTTTCAAAAAAACAACTTTTGGATTTATTGATCTGTTGTATAATTCTTTTGTTTTCAATTTCAT
This sequence comes from Nycticebus coucang, assembly GCF_027406575.1. Lineage (NCBI taxonomy): Eukaryota > Metazoa > Chordata > Mammalia > Primates > Lorisidae > Nycticebus > Nycticebus coucang. The sequence continues at coordinate 65,821,363 of NC_069788.1, forward strand.
TTAATTCTTCTCTGATTTAGATTATTTCTTTTCTTTTGCTGGGATTGGGGTCGGAGTGTTCTTCCTTCTCCAGTTGCTGGAGATGTCCCATTAAGTCATTAACTTTGTTTCTGTTTTCTCGAGGAAGGCTTGCAGTGCTATAAATTTCCCTCTTAGGACTGCCTTTGCAGTATCCAAGAGGTTCTGGTAATTCATGTCTTGATTGTTGTTTTGTTCCAAAAATTTGGTGATTTCCTTCTTAATCTCGTCTATAACCCATCTATCCTTCAGCATAAGGTTGTTTAGCTTCCATGTTTTTGTATTGGTATGCAGGTTCCTGTTGTTATTGAGTTCAACTTCTATTCCATGATTGAGAAGATGCAAGCAATAATTTTTGTTTTTTTAAATTTGCTGAGGTTAGATTTGTGGCCTAGGATGTGGTCGATTTTGGAGTATGTTCCGTGGGCTGATGAGAAGAATGTGTATTCAGTTTTGTTGGGATGAAATGTTCTGTAGATGTCTGTTGAGTCCAGATGTTGAATGGTTAAGTTTAAATCTAAGATTTCTTTGCTTATCTTCTTTTTGGAGGATCTATTCTGTGCTGCTAAAGGGGTGTTAAAATCTCCAACTATTATGGAAGTGGAGGAAATCAAGTTGCTCATGTCTGTTAGTTTCTCTTATAAAATGAGGTGCATTCTGCTTGGGTGCATAAATCTTAATAATTGAAATATCATCGTATTGAATGTTACCTTTAACAAATATGAAGTGTCCGTCTTTATCCTTCCTTATTTTGGTTGGTTTAAAACCTATTGCATCTGCGAATAGGATTGCAACGCCTGCTTTTTTCTGCTTTCCATTTGCCTGGAGTATAGATGACCATCCCTTCACCTTGATTCTATCTTTGTCTTTTAATGTAAGATGTGATTCTTGTATGCAGCAGATATCTGACTTGAGTTTTTGTATCCAGTCCGCCAACCTGTACCTCTTTAGAGGACAATTTAAACCATTCACATTAATTGAGAATATTGATAAACCTTTCGAGAGTCTGGTGGACATTTTTAATCCTTTTGCGACTGTGGAAGTTGGAATTTGATCAAAATGTTCTGGGTGGGTTTACTTTTGTGGTGGAGGATTACACTGATCTTTATGGATGATAGGTCTGAAAATATCCTGGGGAGCTGGATTAGTTATGGCAAATTTCTTCAACATGTGAATGTCACTGAAGTATTTAATTTCTCTGTCATAAATGAAACTCAGCTGGGTACAGGATCCTGGGTTAAAATTTTTTTATTATTATTATTAAATCAGCTGTGTACATTAATGCGATCATGGGGCACCATACAGTGGTTTCATAGACTGTTGGACACATTTTCATCACACTGGTTAACATAGCCTTCCTGGCATCCTCCCAGTTATTGTGTTAAGACATTTACATTCTATATTTACTAAGTTTCACATATACCCTTGTAAGATGCACCGCAGTGTAATCCCACCAATCACTCTCCCTCCGCCCACCTCCCGAAAGTTATTTAGTTTTAGGAGATTAAAAGTCAATGACCATCGTCTTCTAGCTTGAAAGGTTTCAGGAGAGAGATCTGCTGTTATTCTAATATTCTTGCCCTTGTAGGTGATGGTTTTCTTTTTTCTAGCTGCTTTCAGAATTTTCTCCTTCAGATTAACTTTAGTGAAATTGATTAGGATGTGTCTGGAGGATGTCTTATTTGGGTTGAGTGGTGCTGGAGTTCTGAAACTGTCTATCTGAATTTCAGAATCTCTTGGCATGTCTGGAAAATTCTCCTTATAATTTCATGGAGAAGAGACTCTGTGCCTTGTGATGCCACTTTGTCACTTTCGGGGATCCCTATAATCTGAATATTGGTTTTCTTCTAATTATCCCAGAGCTCTCTCAGAGAGTGATCTGTTTTTGCCCTCCATTTCTCTACCTCTTTGAGAGTTTGGGAGCGTTCGAAAGCTTTGTCTTCAATGTCAGAAGTCCTTTCTTCTGCTTCTTCCATTCTGTTACTGAGAGATTCTACTGTGTGTCTCAGATTTTTAGGGCTGCAACTTCTTGTCTCAATGTGTCAAAATCTTTGGTCATTTGGTCTTTGAATTAGTTGAATTCTTGAGGTATTCTTTGGATTACTTTTTGGAATTCTAATTCGTTCGTATTTGCTATCCAGATTCTGAATTCAATTTCTGACATCTCAGCTATTTGTTTGTGCATTGGATCTTGTGCTGTGTTTGCTCTATTTATCCGTGGGGAGTTGATCTATTCTGATTATTCATATTGCCAGAGTTTTTCTGTTGATTTCTCCTCATGATTATTTTTCACCGTTGCCTCTGGGCGTCCTCAGAGTTGGGGACGTGTCTCTCCAAGATTCTACCCCAGCAGGATCTCTCTATTGTTGCTGGTTCTTTGTAGGGAGTACGCTGTGTAGTTCCTCTGGGGCTGCCCCAACCAGGGAGTTCTGGTTGTGAAAGCAGCTCCGGAGTGTGACACACCCGAATCCAACGACAGGGCAGGAGGTGGTGCGCATGCTTCTTGGAGTGCCTGGCGCCCTGTGACTTTGGCACAGAGAGCCCAAGGCTCCAGCAGTCTCTGGCTGGGAGAAGGGCTCTGCGCAAAGGCAGGGAGGGCTCTGAAGGGCACGTGGCTACCAGAGTCCCTGGCCAGACGAGCGGCGTGTGGAGGCAGGGAGGGTACAGGAGGGAGGTTGCAGGGTTGCACAGCTCCTGCGGTTCCTGGTCAGGGCATGCAGTGGCCTGGCAGGTGGGGTTTGTGGGTCGGGGGTCGCGGCCCAGCTCTTATGGAGGTACGGCTGTGCCTAGCCCAGGAGTTTGAGGTTCCTATGAGCTTTGACGCCGCGGCACTCTACCCAGGGCAACAGCCCAAGTCTCCAGTGTGCCAAAACTCATCTCACTCTGACCCTGAAGGTTAAGGCTGTAAGGCAGCTCAGTCACCGCCTTTAGGCTGCTCCATTACTAGGGTACTAGCTCCCACCTGATCTTGCTCTGCGACCCTGAGGGTGGAGCTTGCTGGGGCAGTTCTCTCACAATGGCTCCCTGCGGCCCACAGCAGAGCACTATTAGCTCCATCTGCCTCAGCGACTGAGTCTGGGGCATAGACAATGCCTAAAGTTCTCCAGACTCCTGTTCAAGCTCTCCCCAAGGCTGGTCAACTGAGTGCCATGTCTAAAAACACAGAAACAGTTCACAGGTAAGGCCTTTCCGGTTTGCAGTCTCACTGCTGCTTGTACTTAATGGTTGCTGGCGGGATTAGGTCGATTGAACACATGCAACCACTTGCCAGTTTTCCACTATTTTTGTCCTCCTCTTTGGGTTCAGAAATCCCTTGCTGACTCCTTGCATCCTCAAAGGGATGATTATAGGCAAATCCCACTAGCCAAAGATGCCTGGAGTCTTATCTCCCCGGACTCACCGTGCCCAGTTGCAGGGAAGCTGTTACTTGGCCGCCATCTTGCTCCACCTCCCTGCTTTAATTTCTGAAGTAGTTTTTCTCCTAATTCCTGTGTGCTGCAGGAAAAAAAAAAACCGTGCTCGTTTTCCACTGATTCATATTAAAAATTGGAGAATTCCTATTAAAAACTGTTGAACATCCAAGGTGATTATAATGATATTAAGCAATGAGATATGTAGTACTTTTTCTAAGATCAGTTTGCAAAGTTAATTGTCAGACCTTGTGATGACAGCTATGATGACCGTTCTGGAAAAAGGGTGGCATAGGTGCTGGCATCGGTGCACAGCTTCCCAAGCAGAGTACCTTGAAGGTGACCGTAGTGATATTCGGCAGTGAGGTATGTAGTATTTTTTTCTAGGATGAGTTCACAAACTTGTCTGACCTCGTGTTATCGTGGACTTGTCAGAGGTGCTTGAGAGGAAGGGATAGAGAAGGTGTGGTATATAGAGAGAGATAAGTAGCTTTACTGTTAGCATAAATTAGAATTGGGACAACGTTTTTTATCACAGATATGAAAGCAGAGTGTCCTAGGTTTGAGTAGTAATACTGAAAGAAAGGATTTCCATTTTCTGTTACTTTAGTTTGTAAATTTCTTTCCTCAAATCTGTTGGTTCAGATAATCATCTGGTGATTAGTATTTAATTTTGAAATGTTTTGTAATGGATATACTTGAATTTCTTTTGTCTATTAACAGTGGCTGTTCTAAGAATGTAAATGTTGGATATGATATGGTGAAGTTTGGTCACAGGAGGCTTGGAAGGGAGAATTTTATTATACTCACAGGCCCCAGAGAGAGTCACTGCATTTCTTGCAGGGCCATGTGGGAAATACCATGTTAATTGTCAGGAGGCAGAGGATAGGAGGAGCTAAGGGAAGGTCTAGGTCAGAGCCTTCCTTGAGGTTTCCCAGGAAAAGCAAGGCAGGGTGAATAGTTTCAGTTTATTTCAGTAGGCTTAGAGTTGTAAAGGTGGTCTCTACTTGCCTGGTAAGATTTAAGATGGGAAATATTGGCTGTTGTATGTGAGAGTTGGATAAGGAGGTGAGTCTGGCTATAGAGTCAGGATTGGTTGGTTTGTGTATAAAGGACATGCTTCTGTGAGCCCTCTGCTATCTCTAAGAAAGGGCTAGTCTTGATGGGGGCAGTCTAGTCTTTCCTTAGCCAGCAAGCTTTTTAAGATGTAAAAACATAAAGAAGATAAAAAACGTGATTAATACAGTAGCATACTGAAGTTTCATTTATTGTTACAGAATTTCTGATGTGTTAATGTTATCTTTTAGAACCTTAGCTTTCTAAACAATTGCCCTTTTTTTTTTTATATAAGTTTTCATACCTTTCAGGTGATTTTTTTTTTTTTTTTGAGACTCACTTTTTAAGTGTTGCCCTTGGTATAGTGCCATGGTTCATAGCTTCGAACCTCAGACTCTTGAGCTCAAGTGATTCTCTTGCCTCAGCCTCCCAAGTAGCTGGGACTACAGGCAGGCACCTGTCACAGTGCCTGGCTATTTTTAGAGACAGGGTCTCCCTCTGGCTCAAGCTGTTTGTTCTCAAACCTATGAGTTCAGGCAATCCACCCACCTTGGCCTCCCAAGGGCTAGGTTTACAGGCTTGAGCCACTGCAGAGTTTTGTTTTTAAACTCTGAAAAATACATCATTTATAAACTTAGTTGAAATACTTTCACAGGAGCATCTGTGATTGTTGATGAAATGTTTTTGGTTTAATTTTGTAGCACTACTATGTGAATCACTAGTTGGGTGTATAGAGTATGTTCTTTTTTTTTTTTTTCGTAGAGACTGAGTCTCACTTTATGGCCCTCAGTAGAGTGCCGTGGCCTGACACAGCTCACAGCAACCTCCAACTCCTGGGCTTAAGCGATTCTCCCGCCTCAGCCTCCCGAGTAGCTGGGACCACAGGTGCCCGCCGCAACGCCCGGCTATTTTTTGGTTGCAGTTTGGCCGGGGCCGGGTTTGAACCCGTCACCCTTGGTATATGGGGCCGGCGCCTTACCAACTGAGCCACAGGCGTAGCCCTAGAGTATGTTCTTTTAAATGAAGAAAAAAATGAGTGTATGTTTAAATGTTTGATTGGTAATTGTGAGTTATAGACAAGTGTCCTGAGTTTTTAAAAATAAATACACCAATGTATCTTGCTACAGTAATTAACTTTTGGTGCTCTTAGTTTAAGAGTGTTATTTCCTGGGCGGCGCCTGTGGCTCAGTGAGTAGGGCGCTGGCCCCATGTGCTGAGGGTGGCGGGTTCAAACACAGCCCCGGCCAAACTGCAACCAAAAAATGGCCGGGCATTGTGGCTGGCGCCTGTGGTCCCAGGTACTCGGGAGGTTGAGGCAAGAGAATCGCTTAAGCCCAGGAGTTGGAGGTTGCTGTGAGCCGTGTGACGCCATGGCACTCTGCCCGAGGATGGTACAGTGAGACTCTTTTTTTTTTTTTTTTTGTAGAGACAGAGTGTTATTTCCTTCTATTCGTTATGCATTTGGCAGAAATAAAACATTTTATTTCAAAAGGTAATAGTTTTTAAGACATGTAAGACAAAAATGATCCCGCTTATAGCCTGAGTAACTTCTATACATGAAGAAACTATTCAGAATTTGAAATTTTAAAATTAAAAATCAAGCAAAGAATTTGATAGATGACCATTATACCTGTCAGATGAAATGTGTATATACTATGAAGCTAATATTTAGTATAGTTTTGATCTAATTAAATTTCTTTTATTTCTGAAATTCATTAACACTGTATCCAGAAATTGTGCTCATAAAAATGCTTCAAATAAGGCACTGGGTAAATTAATTACCTCATAAATTAAAAGTTAACCCCAGCCCTGCAGGATAAAAATGTATTTAGTCTTCCAGTCTTTTAGCACTTAAATACAGCAGACCCTCCTTAGTTGACCATTTCTCTACATTGACCGCCTCCTTAAATTAACCTAACTTTCATAAACCAGACATGCACTACATGTCCATATCAGGATAGTAGGCCTAGTTCCTTATGTTGACCACCGCCTTACGTTGACCAGTTTGTAACATACAGTCCCTTGAGGGTCAGCTTACAGGGGTTCTGCTCTTTACTTGCATGGTTTTTGAAGAAAGGTCTGATGTAACTCTTAACCATTTTTCTATAGGCTAAGTTTTTTTTTTTCTTTTCCCTCCTGGTTTCCTTTAAGAAATTCTCTTCGTCTTTTGGCTTAGGCTTGAGAGAAGCCTAGGTGTTGATGTTTGATGTTCAATATTCCTTGAGCTTTCCAGATTGGTGACTTGATATTTGTCATTAATTTTAGAAAATTTTCAACCATTATTATTATTTCAGATATTTTCTTTTCTTTCTTGTCCTGGCATTACCATTTTGCATATTATTTATCTTTTAGAGTTGTCCCACAGTTCTTGGAAATTGTGTTCCAGTTTTTTCAAGCTCACTCATTCTTTCCTTGGCTGTGTCCAGTCTACTGATAGCCCATCGAAAGCATTCTTTGGTGTTAGTGTTTTTTATTTCTATCTTGATTCCTTCTTTTAGCGCTTAGCATATTAATCAGGTTTTTAAAATTCTCAGATCATTAAAATCTTTACCTTATTTGAGTTTGGTTTTAATGCTTGCTTTTTCTCTTCAGATTGCTTTTTCCTGTTTCATGCCTTGTAATTTTTTTTTTTGAAATCTGGACATGACTTACTGAATAGTAGAAACTCAGGTAAATAGATCTTAAATGTAAGGTTTTGTGTTTATCTGGTTAGGAGTTAGGGTATGTTTTATGTTTGCTGGGTGTTTATATTGTTTATAGGTGTAAGGTTTTGTTTTCCTTTAGTTTCCTTGTTTTTGTCTTCCCTGCTGTTTTCTAGAAACTTTTATTTTTATTTATTTATTTATTTTTAATTAAATCATAGCTGTGTACATTAATGCAGTCATGGGGTACAATGTGCTGGTTTTTAAAATAGTCTCTTCTGTGACTAATATAACTTCCTCAGTTGTAATCTAGTGTAATTGTATCGGAGCCCTGTTGATGTGACGATAAGGTACTGGGGAGAAGTGTTTGGTAGTCTTACAATTAAATCTCTTTTTTTTAGTGGGCTAGAGTCCTTTAGAATAGTTTCTTAGCCTTCTCGCACCCCCCCAGCCTTCTGTGAGGAATGGTAGAGGGGCTGAAATTGTCTATTAGCCCTTCTTCTAGGTCAGAAGGTCTGGTAAATACTTGTCCTTAAAGATAGGTCTTTGTTTCTTTGTTAAAGAGAACAGATTGTTCTGGACATATTCAAAATGATTAACATTTCCTGTTCCTTACCCCCAAATGGAGGGGACTCTCTAATGAACACCTGGTAGAGCTTCTGGAAGTGCAAGTTATGAAAGTGTGGGGGGCTCCTGTAAGAGTAGGCCTCCAGCAAGTTTTAAAGTTGCTGTTAATTACCTTTAAAATGTTCCTTGCATTTACTAGCTTCAGAGGCCACTGCTCCTGTTAAGTTCTGTTTCTCTGTACTCACTTGTCTCCTCTGTTTTCCTGGAGATGTTTTGCCCTGTGAACTCAGTTCTCTGATAAATCTAAAAGTAGTTAATTTTCAGTTTAGCTGTTTTATCTTCTTGTACAGAAGGGAGTGTTGACTTCCAAGTTCTTTATGTGTCAGAGTTAAACCTAGACGTGTTCTTTATTTTTTTAATGAGATTTTAATTGAGATATACAATCCATACATCATAGAAATTCACTCTTTAAAAGTGCATATTTTAGTAGTTTTCTACTGTTTTCAAAGAGTTATGTAACTCTTACCACTATTTAGGACGTTTTGTCATCTGAAAAAGAAGCTCTGTACTCCTGAACAGCCACTGCTTTCAGTCTGAGGCAACCACTAATCTGTTTTGTATTTATGGATTTACCTATTTTGGACATTTCATATAAATGGTGTCAAGCATGATGTGACCTTTTGTTTCTTTTCTTTTTTTTTTCTTTTACTGTTAATTTGCATTTATTTTATGTTGCATCTATTCCCATGCCATACATTTTTGTTTCTTCTTTTTCTTCTGTGCTACCTCTTCTGGTTTGGGAACGATTTGCTCCTTTTCAGTTAAGGATGTCGATGTGGCGGGGGGAGCTCATGGATGGGTTCATGGACCATGTGCTCTGTAAGTTTGGCAACGCTTCTTGGGTGATTTGTTCACTTGGATATGCTTAATGACCAGAGAATCTACATATAAACCCTTAAAGTTCAGCATTACTCTCTACATTTTTAAGCATACGCAGCAAAAATTCAGTGCTTTTTTTGGGTCACCGACCCTGTGTTCAGTCCCACTGTACGGCCTGGGCACACCTACCAACTCCACCATTGTAAAGTGGGAATGGTACACATTGTTTCTTTAAGGTGACATTCTTCAGATACTTGGTGGCTTTTCGCATATGCATACCCTTGATGGCCTGGGCAGTTTCACGTGTTCTTAAAGTGAACACGAATATTTAGGCCTCTTGACTTGCATGACTTTCTGGGATAGTCAACCATTTTCACAGATCACCTTGGGCCTTTTAGGGGAAGAGCTGACTTTTTGTTTCTGACTTCTTTACCTCCATATGTTTTCAAGGTTCATGCATGCTGTAGCATATATTTACCCTTTTTATTGCCAAATAATATTCTGTGATACGGGAATTTATACCACATTTTATTTATCCATTTATCAGTTGGTAGAAATACTTTTTTGGCTACTGTGGATAATGTTGCTATGAACATTTGTGTAACATTTTAGCGTGAATATGTTTTTGTCTCTATTGAGTAGATATCCTGGAATTTAATTTATAGGGTACCCTGTGATCAACTTTTTGAGGAGCTGCCAGATTGTTTGCTAAAGTGGCTATACCATTTTACTTATTACTAGTTATGATAGTTTCAATTTCTCAACATTCTTGCCAACACATGTCTTCCTGGTCCCTGTCATCCTAGTGTTTATGAAATGAGAGCTTGTTGTGGATTTGATTGGCACCTTTTCTTTTTTTAGTTTTTACTTATTTATTTATTTTTGAGATAGAGTCTCACTCTTTAGTCCTGGGTAGAGTGCCATGGTGTCATAGCTCACCTCAACCTCAAACTCCTGGGCTCAAGTAGCTGGGACTGTGGGCAACTGCCACAGGCTATCTACCTGCCTCGGCCTTTCAGAGTGCTAAGATTACTGGCATGAGCCACTGTGCCTGGTCTGATTGGCACCTTTTCATGTCTTATTGGACATATTTACATTTTGGGAGAAATGTTTGTCCAGATCCTTTGCCCATTATTTACTTGTGTTTTCTTTTTATTGTTGAGTTATAAGAGTTCTTTTTATGTTCTAGAAAGAGGTTCGATATTAGATATGATTATAACATAATAGGCCATTGTATATGAAATGTCTAATTTTGAATCTAAAGTTTTTATTATATCTCAAACAAGAAGCAGTACAATTAAATTAATCAAGTGTGTGACCAAACTATTGACACAGTATTGCCATCTTAATGGCAGCTTGTAATAAGAAATTTACTTGTTTAAAAAAAGTCCAAATGCTGGCATTGTCCAGAAAAATTTAACAAGTTTATTTATAATTGTTACAAAGTTGAACTGCTGAAACTTGTTCACTGAAACATTTTGACTGGCATTAATGCTGCACATCCCCACATTTATATTAAAAATTTACACACAAAATTGAAAAATTGCCAATAACTGATTTCTGTCTCCTAATTTTCCAGTTGCAATCATATCTTTTGACCCCATGGGGGGGGTGGAATCTAACGTTCAGAACTACCAATAACAGAAACAAGAGAATTTTTTTTCTTTTGGTAATGAAATGTTTTCCCATCACAGTGGACTCTTATGCACGTTCTCCACGGACATGGTGTGCTAGCTGGATGTCTTTCAACATAGTTGTTACACATTTGGCATGGATGGCACACAGGTTGGTGTCTTCAAAAAGGCCAACCAAATAGGCCTCACTTGCCTCCTGCAAAGCCCCAGTAGCTGCACTCTGGATGTACAGATCTGTCTTAAAGTCCTGAGCAATTTTTCGCACCAGACGCTGGAGAGGAAGTTTGTGAATCAGAAGTTCAGTAGACTTCTGATAACGTCTAATTTCACCTCACTCAGTGTCTGTACCAGGCCTGTAGCGATGAGCTTTCTTCACCTGTCCAGTAGAGGGCACACTCTTGCGAGCGCCTTTTGTAGCCAGTTGCTTCCTGGGTGCTTTAACACCGGTGCATTTTGTAGGTAGTCTGCTTTGTGCAAGCCATGGTATAAAAACCTCCTTACTTACCCACCTGCTCCTTCAGCTGGAGCTTGGTGAGCTAGAGCTAGACCACAAGGGCAGCTGTGAACTTGGTTCTTTTTTTGTTTCCATTTCATTTAAATCTGTTCTGAGCTTTGTTATTTCTTTTTTTTTTTTTTTCCTGCTGGCTTTGGGTTTGGTTTGTTATCCTTTTACTGGTCCTTGAGATGTGACCTTAGGTTGTTAATTTTTTATCTTTTTTAATGTAGGTATTTAAGCTTATTAATTTTTCCTTTAGGGCTGCTTTTGCTAAATTCTATAAATTATGAAAGGTTATGTCCCCTTTGTCGTTCAGTTTGAAGAATTTTCATTTTAATTTTTTTTTTTGTTGTTCTTGGGAATTCATTGAGGGTACAATAAGCCAGGTTACACTGATTAAAATTGTTAGGCAAAGTCCCTCTTGCAATCATGTCTTGCCCCCATGAAGTGTTACACACACCAAGGCCCCACCCCGTCCCTCCATCCCTCTTTCTGCTTTTCCTCCCCACCCATAACCTTAATTGTCATTAATTGTCCTCATATCAAAATTGAGTACATAGGATTCATGCTTCTCCATTCTTTTTTTTTTTTTTGTAGTGACAGAGTTTCACTTTATTGCCCTCGGTTGAGTGCCGTGGCATCACACAGCTCACAAGCAACCTCCAACTCCTGGGCTTAAGCGATTCTCCTGCCTCAGCCTCCTGAGTAGCTGGGACTACAGGCGCCCGCCACAACGCCCGGCTATTTTTTTGTTGCAGTTTGGCCAGGGCTGGGTTTGAACCCGCCACCCTCAGTATATGGGGCCGGCGCCCTGCTCACTGAGCCACAGGCGCCACTGCTTCTCCATTCTTGTGATGCTTTACTAAGAATAATGTCTTCCACTTCCATCCAGGTTAATACGAAGGAATGTAAAGTCTACATTTTTTTTTTTCTCAGATTGAGATTCAGTATTTATTTCTTTATGTATTTTTTTGTAGAGACAGAGTTTCACTTTATTGCCCTAAGTAGAGTGCCGTGGCATCACACAGCTCACGCAACCTCCAACTCCAGGGCTTAGGCGATTCTCCTGCCTCAGCCTCCCGAGTAGCTGGGACTACAGGCGCCTGCCACAACGCCCGGCTATTTTTTTGTTGTAGTTTGGCCGGGGCTGGGTTTGAACCCGCCACCCTCGGCATATGGGGCTGGCGCCCTGCTCACCGATCCAGTATTTTTTTCCCATTCATAACATTTAGTTTATATTTCTTTTTTTTTTTTTTTTTATTGTTGGGGATTCATTGAGGGTACAATAAGCCAGGTACACTGATTGCAATTGTTAGGTAAAGTCCCTCTTGCAATCATGTCTTGCCCCCATAAAGTGTGACACACACCAAGGCCCCACCCCCCTCCCTCCTTCCCTCTTTCTGTCCCCCCCATAACCATAATTGTCATTAATTGTCCTCATATCAAAATTGAGTACATAGGATTCATGCTTCTCCATTCTTGTGATGCTTTACTAAGAATAATGTCTTCCACATCCATCCAGGTTAATACAAAGGATGTAAAGTCTCCATTTTTTTTAATGGCTGAATAGTATTCCATGGTATACATATACCACAGCTTGTTAATCCATTCCTGGGTTGGTGGGCATTTAGGCTGTTGCCAGATTTTGGCGATTGTAAATTGAGCTGCAATAAACAGTCTAGTACAAGTGTCCTTATGATAAAAGGATTTCTTTCCTTCTGGGTAGATGCCCAGTAATGGGATTGCAAGATCAAATGGGAGGTCTAGCTTGAGTGCTTTGAGGTTTCTCCATACTTCCTTCCAGAAAGGTTGTACTAGTTTGCAGTCCCACCAGCAGTGTAAAAGTGTTCCCTTCTCTCCACATCCACGCCAGCATCTGCAGTTTTGAGATTTTGTGATGTGGGCCATTCTCACCGGGGTTAGATGATATCTCAGGGTTGTTTTGATTTGCATTTCTCTAATGTATAAAGATGATGAACATTTTTTCATGTGTGTGTTAGCCATTCATCTGTCATCTTTAGAGAAGGTTCTATTCATGTCTCTTGCCCATTGATATAAGGGATTGTTGGCTTTTTTCATGTGGATTAATTTGAGTTCTCTGTAGATCCTAGTTATCAAGCTTTTGTCTGATTGAAAATATGCAAATATCCTTTCCCATTGTGTAGGTTGTCTCTTTGCTTTGGTTATTGTCTCCTTATCTGTACAGAAGCTTTTCAGTTTAATGAAGTCCCATTTGTTTATTTTTGTTGTTGTTGCAATTGCCATGGCAGTCTTCTTCATGAAGTCTTTCCCCAGGCCAATATCTTCCAGTGTTTTTCCTATGCTTTCTTTGAGGATTTTTATTGTTTTCATGCCTTAAATTTAAGTCCTTTATCCATCTTGAATCAATTTTTGTGAGTGGGGAAAGGTGTGGGTCCAGTTTCAGTCTTTTACATGTAGACATCCAGTTCTCCCAACACCATTTATTGAATAAGGGAGTCTTTCCCCCAAGGTATGTTCTTGTTTGGTTTATCGAAGATTAGGTGGTTGTAAGATGTTAGTTTCATTTCTTGGTTTTCAGTTCGATTCCAAGTGTCTATGTCTCTATTTTTGTGCCAGTACCATGCTGTCTTGACCACTATGGCTTTGTAGTACAGACTAAAATCTGGTATGCTGATGCCCCCAGCTTTATTTTTATTACTAAGAACTGCCTTAGCTATACGGGGTTTTTTCTGGTTCCATGCAAAATGCAGAATCATTTTTTCCAAATCTTGAAAGTACGATGTTGGTATTTTGATAGGAATGGCATTGAATAGATACATTGCTTTGGGAAGTATAGACATTTTAACAATGTTGATTCTTCCCATCCATGAGCATGGTATGTTCTTCCATTTGTTAATATCCTCTGCTATTTCCTTTCTGAGGATTTCATAATTTTCTTTATGGAGGTCCTTCACCTCCTTCGTTAGGTATATTCCTAGGTATTTCATTTTCTTTGAAACTATGGTGAAGGGAGTTGTGTCCTTAATTAGCTTCTCATCTTGACTGTTATTGGCGTATACAAAGGCTACTGACTTGTGGACATTGATTTTATATCCTGAAACATTACTGTATTTTTTGATGACTTCTAGGAGTCTTGTGGTTGAGTCTTTGGGGTTCTCTAAGTATAAGATCATGTCAGGAAAGAGGGAGAGTTTGACCTCCTCTGCTCCCATTGGATTCCCTTGATTTCCTTGTCTTGCCTAATTGTATTGGGTAGAACTTTCAGCACTATGTTGAATAGTAAAGGTGACAGAGGACAACCTTGTCTGGTTCCAGTTCTAAGAGGAAAAGCTTTCAGTTTTACTCCATTCAGTAAAATATTGGCTGTGGGTTTGTCAAAGATAGCGTCAATCAGTTTTAGAAAGGTGCCACCTATGCCTGTACTCTTCAGTGTTCTAATTAGAAAAGGATGCTGGATTTTATCAAATGCTTTTTCTCCATCTATTGAGAGGATCATATGATCTTTATTTTTGCCTCTGTTAATATGGTCGATAATGTTTATGGACTTGCGTATGTTAAACCAGCCTTGCATCCCTGGGATGAAACCTACTTGATCATGATGAATGACATTTTTGATGATAATCTGTAATCTATTGGCTAGGATTTTGTTGAGAATTTTTGCATCTATATTCATGAGTGAGATTGGTCTGAAATTCTCCTTTTTGTTTGGGTCTTTTCCTGGTTTTGGTATCAGGGTGATGTTTGGTTCATAGAATGTGTTGGGGAAGATTCCTTCTTCCTCAATTTTTTGGAATAATTTCTGCAGTACAGGAATAAGCTCTTTCTTGAAGGTTTGATAGAATTCTGGTGTGAAGCCATCTGGACCAGGGCATGTTTTAGTTGGAAGATTTTTTATTGTTTCTTTGATCTCAGTGCTTGAAATTGGTCTGTTCAGGAGCTCTATTTCTCCCTGGCTAAGTCCAGGGAGTGGGTGTGATTCCAAATATTGATCCATTTCCTTCACATTGTCAAATTTCTGGGCATAGAGTTTCTTGTAGTATTCAGAGATGATCTCTTGTATCTCTGTGGGATCAGTTGTTATTTCCCCTTTATCATTTCTCACTGAGGTTACTAGAGATTTTACTTTTCTGTTCCTCGTTAGTCTGGCCAATGCTTTATCTATTTTATTTATTTTTTCAAAATACCAACTTCTTGTTTCATTAATTTTCTGAAGGATTCTTTTGTTTTCAATTTCATTGATTTCTGATTTGATTTTGGATATTTCTTTTCTTCTACTGAGTTTAACCTTAGATTGTTCTTCATTTTCCCATTCCACAAGATGGCTTGTGAGCTTGTTGATGTGCTTTCTGTTTTTCGAATGTAGGCATCTAAAGCGATGAATTTTCCTCTTAGAACTCTTTTGCAGTATCCCACAGGTTTTGGTAAGCTTGTGTCTTCATAGTTGTTATGCTCAAGGAAGTTAATGATTTCCTCTTTTATTTCTTCCTGTACCCATCTGTTATTCAACAGAAGATTGTTTAATTTCCATGCCTTTGGGTGGGGTCGAGCATTTTTGTTAGAGTTGAGTTCCACCTTTAGTGCCTTATGGTCTGAGAAGATACAAGGTAAAATTTCAATTCTTTTGATTCTGTTGATATTTGTTTTGTGTCCCAGGATATGATCAATTTTGGAGAATGTTCCATGGGGTGATGAGAAGAATGTATTCTTTATCTTTGGGATGGAGTGTTCTATATGCGTCTATCAAGCACAGTTGTTCTAGGGCTCATTTAAATCTCTTATATGTTTGTTTAATTTCTGTTTAGAGGATCTGTCCAGCTCTGTAAGAGGAGTGTTTAAGTCCCCTGTTATGATGGTATTATCGGATATCATATTGCTCAGACTGAGTAAGGTCTGTTACAAGGATCGGGGAGCATTTTAAATTGGGTGCATAAATATTTAGAATTAAAACGTGTTCTTGTTGTATTTTTCCCTTGACCAATATAAAGTGACCATCTTTGTGTTTTTTTTACTTTAGTTGCTTTAAATCCACATGTATCTGAAAATAAGATTGCAACTCCTCTTTTCTTCTAAATTCCATTTGCCTGAAAAGTTGTCTTGCAACCCTTGACTCGGAGCTTTAATTTGTCTTTTGAAGCCAGGTGTGTTTCTTGCAGACAGGAAATGGATGGCTTGTGTTTTTTAATCCAGTCAGCCAATCTATGTCTCTTCAGTGGGGAATTCAAGCCATTAACATTTATTGAGATAATTGATAAGTGTGGTAGTATTCTATTCGTCTTATTTTGCGAGAGTCCATTGCTTAGTTTTATCTTTTGCATCAGTGTGGAGGTTAGGTTCTGTCCTTTCATTTCTGAGTTCTTACTTTGCTGCTGATGCATTGTGATGGTCAGTGTGTAGAATAGGTTGAAGTATTTCCTGTAGAGCTGGTGTTGTTGTGGCGAATTTCCTCAATGTTTGTATATCCGTAAATGGTTTGATTTCTCCGTCAATTTTAAAGCTTAGCTTAGCAGGGTAAAGAATTCTGGGCTGGAAATTGTTCAGTTTAAGTAGATTAAAGGTAGATGACCATTGTCTTCTTGCTTGGAAAGTTTCATTAGAGAAGTCTGTGGTCACTCTGATGGATTTGCCCCTGTAGGTCAACTGGCGCTTACTCCTGGCAGCTTGCAGAATCTTTTCTTTTGTCTTGACTTTGGACAGGTTCATCACAATGTGTCTTGGAGAAGCTCGGTTAGAGTTGAGGTGACCTGGGGTCCGATATCCCTCTGAAAGCAGTGTGTCAGAATCTTTGGTGATATTTTGGAAATTTTCTTTTATAATATTCTCTAGTATGGCTTCCGTTCCTCTGGGGCATTCTTCTTCCCCTTCTGGAATTCCTATAACTCGTATGTTGGAATGCTTCATAAAGTTCCATAATTCTGACAGTGAACGCTCTGCTTTCTCTCTATTTCTTTTCTGCCTCTTTTACTATCTGAGTTATCTCAAGAACTTTGTCTTCTACCTCTGAAATTCTTTCTTCTGCATGGTCTAACCTGTTGCTGATACTTTCCATTGCATCTTTAAGTTCCCTAATTGACTGTTTCAGTTCCTTGAGCTCTGCTATATCCTTTCTGTATTCTTCATATCGTTCATCTCTTATTTGATTCTGTTTTTGAATTTCCTTTTGGTCATTTTCCACTTTATTATCAGTTTCCTTCATTGTTTCCATCATTTCTTTCATTGTTTTCATCATGTGTATTCTAAATTCCCTTTCTGTCATTCCTAACATGTCTTTATTGGTGGAATCCTCTGCAGCAGCTACCTCATGGTCCCTTGGCAGGGTTGTTGTGGACTGGTTCTTCATGTTGCCTCGAGTTATCTGCTGATTCTTCCTCATGAGTGATTTCTTTTATCTGTTTCCTTGCCTTAATTTTCCTTTTACTTCCTCTTGCTCTTTAAGTTCTCGTGCCTGTGGGCTAAGGTTTCAATGAGTCCTTCTGGTACAGGACTGGAAAAGATGAGAAGGTTCAAGAGTAAGAATGGGATGAAAGAAAGGAATTAGCGAGAAGAAAAAAAAAATAGAGAAAAGAGAGGGGGTGGGTAAATGGAATATTGACAAGAAGAAGAGAGGCACAGAAAGAGGGAGACAGAGCAATATAGGTGTACAGTAGGGTACTTTGACACAACCTTAAAAAAACCCCACCTTCTGGGGGTGCCGCATTGGGTGGTTCCCTTGAGGTCAGCAGCTCTTTGCTAACCTGATCAGACATGGTACCCCTCCTCCACCAAGTAGAGAGGAAAGACAAAAATGCTATAAATCCACCAAAACAAGAAAACACAGAACTTTACGGGATAAAATTGGGTGAAAAACCAAATAATAGCAGTAGAAACACTAGCAGAAATGAAGTTCTACTTATTGAAAAAGGCAGCAATGAGAAATTATAATTAAACTAGAAAAATTGAGAAATTAAAAAAATCTGTACGGAGAAGTTTGAAACTAAAAAAAAAAACATCAACATGAAAACCAATCAAACCGAAAAAAAACAACCAAAAGAAAACAAAGCAGTATATATGTTGTTGAATATTGTGTGGGCAACACGTGTTCTTCTGGGGTGTGAGATGTTAATCATAGTTCTGATACAACTGGATACAACTGGAGGCTGCTGATTTCTCAAACCCCAATAGGTAGACACCCTAAATCTCTCTTCAGCCCTCTTAAAAGGCACTTTGAACTTGTAAACTTGCTGAGCAGAAGCTTTCCCAGGAAAGTGCTTGTCACTGGAATCACTGCTGAAGTGGCAATCCATTTGCCCAGTGTGCCAAAACCGGACTCACTCTGCCCCTGAGGTTTAGGGCTGTAAGGCGGCTCAGATCCCGCCCTTAGGCTACTCATTCGCTAGGTTACCAGCTCTCACCCTGTTTTTGCTGTGCGACCCTGAGGGCGGTGCTTGCCGGGGCAGATCACTCACAATGGCTCCCTGTGGCCCACAGCCAAACACTATTAGCTCGGTCTGGGTTAGCAGCGGGGCCCTAGACACCGGCCAAAGTTCTCTGCACTCCTGCTCAGGCTCTCCCCAAGGCAGTTCAACTGAGTGCCAATTCCAAAGACACCAAAACAGTTCACAGGTAAGGCCTTTCCGGTTTGCAGTCTCGTTGCTACTGTACTTACAGTTGCGGGCAGGTTTAGACCTATTGAACACACGCGACCACTTGCCAGTTTTCCAATGTTTTAGTCCTCCTCTTGGGGTCCAGAAGTCTCTCGCTGACTCCCTGTATCCTCACAGGGGTGATTATAGGCAGATCCCACCAGCCAGAGATGCCTGGAGTCCTATCTCCCTAGACTCACGGTGCCCAGATGCAAGGAAGCTGTTATTCGGTCGCCATCTTGGTCTCTCCCCCTTTTTAATTTCTTGATTGGCTCAAGAATGATGCAGCATAATTTCTGTAACTTTGTGCAGATTTAGTGTTTCTGTTAGAATTGATTTCTAGTTTTATTTTACTGTGGTCAGTAAAGTAAGACAATACCTGGTGTGATTTTGGTTCTTTTTTTATTTCTGTTGAGATAGTCTCATTCTGTCACCCTGGGATTGAGTGTCATGGTGTCATTGCAGCTCACAGCACCTGCAGCTCTTGTGCTTAATCCATCATCATGCCTCAGCTTCCTGAGTAGCTATGACTACAGGTACCTGCCACAGTGCTCAGCTATTTTTTTAATTTTTAGTAGAGATGGAGTCTTGTGCTTAGGCTGGTCTCAAACTCCTTAGCTCAAGCAGTCTATCTTCCTCTACCTCCCAGAGTGTTAGAATTACAGATGTGAGCGACCATGCCCAGCCGATTTTGATTTTTTTGAATTTGTTGAAGCTTGTTTTGTGGCCTCAGGTATCATTCTTGGAGATGTCCCATGTGCTGATGAGAGAAATGTATATTGTAGAATGTTCTGCAAATGTGTGTTCTAGAATACTTTATGTCTAGTGTGTTTTTTTTGAGACTGAGCCTCAAGCTGTTGACCTAAATAGAGTGCTGTGGCATCACAGCTCACAGCAACCTCCAACTCCTGGGCTCAGGCGATTCTCCTGCCTCCGCCTCCCATGTAGCTGGGATTACAGGTGCTTGCCACAATGCCCGGGTAGTTTTTGATTGCAGCCATCGTCGTTTGGCGGGCTCGGGCTGGATTTGAACCTGCTAGCTCAGGTGCATGTGGCTGGCTCCTTAGCTATTTGAGCCACAGGTGCCAAGCCTCATCTAGTGTTTTTAAATTCATTTTCTGCTTTGATAATCTGTCTAGTTCAGGTCATCACTGTATCTGTCAGTGGAGTGTTGGAATCCTTGGCAATTAAGATGCTATTGTTTATTTCTTTGCTTACTTATAGATCTAGAAACATTAGCTTTATGAAGCTCAGAGCTCCTGTGTTAGGTGTATATACAACAGGTGCCAAAAATGTATACAATTTGAAGAAAGGAAAAACTGTATTAAAATTGTAATACTCAATATTACCAATAACAAAAGATGAATACAAGTCACATTTGACTTCTGCAATTACAAGAGGTGCTCAAATTAGTTACCATTAAGTGTCTAGACCAGTGGTTTTCAACCTTCCCAATGCCCCGAACCTTTAATACAGTCCCAAGGGGTCATGACCCACAGGTTGAGAACCTCTGGTCTAGACACTTCTGATTATGGCAAAATATTGCTTGAGCAACTGTTGATCAAAGTGTCTACTTATATCACTGTGCACCCCATTTCACAATGCCATGTGTCTGGAACTTACTGTGAATGCATGCAGTGGTTAGATGTGTTGGAGGTTCTGTTGCATACTCACACCTCTATTGTTGTACTTCCACAGCATTCTCAAATTTCAAATAATTTCGAGATAGTCTTGTGCTCCTTTGGCAACAACTGTGTTTCCACTGTTTTCTTTGACTGTCCTGCCTGTTGCTTGGTGAGGTGATGCCAGCATTCATTTGATTAACACTGTCATTTGAGTGCTCATCCTACACATTGCTCCCATAATTTAATTTAACTTCAAAAAGTAATACATAGGTAACATCTCTTAGAATGCGTATTGCATATTTTTGGTTTTGGTACCCCTGATGTTTAGGATTGTTACGTATTCTTGTTGAATTGCTCCCTTTACTGCTATTTAATATAATGACCATGTTTGTCCCTTTTTCTTTTTTTTTTTTTTTTTACCATTATTGATTTAAAATCTCTTTCATCAGATATGAGAATGGCTGCATCTGTGCACTTTTGATTTCCGTTTGCATGGAATATTTTTTCCATCCCTTAACCTTTAGTCTTTGTGAGTCCCCGTGATTTCAATGTGCTTTTTGAAGATAGCAAATATTTAGGTTGTGTTTTTCATCTATTTAGTGAATCTGTGTCTTTTGAGTGGGGCATTCAGACTGTTCACATAGAGTGTTAGTATTGATATGTAGGATTATGTTCTATTCATCATGTTGAATGATACCTTATTTATTTATATTTTTGTTTTCTCTTGTGTGCTATTTTTTTAATAAGAGCTGAGCTTTAACTTTTGGGGTGTTTTTACACTTATGGCTATCTGTTGTGCTATTGTATGCATAATGCACTTTTAAGCATTTCTGTGTAGGGAAGGTCTTAATAGTGAAAAATTCCTCCAGTGTTTGCTTGTCTAATTGACACCAGGCACTCTACCAAATCTTTATTTCTCCACCATTTATTAAAGTTAGGTTTGCAGGATACACAATTCCAGACTGGCTGTTATTCTGTTTAAGAAGAGTAAAACTAAAAAGGCTGGGCACAGGGGCTTATGCTTGTAATCTCAGCACTTGGGAGGCCCAGGCTGGTGGATTGCCTGAGCTCACAAGTTCGAGACCAGCCGGAGCCAGGGTGAGACGTCATCTCTAAAAATAGCTGGATGTAGTGGCAGGCACCCGTAGTCCCAGGTACTTGGGAGGCTAAGGCAAGAGAATCGCTTGAGCCCAAGAATTTGAGGTTACTGTGAGCTGTGATGCTATGGCACTCTACCAAGGGCGACTAAGTGAGACTCTGTATAAAAAAAGAAGAAGAAGAAGAGCAAAAGTGGGACCCTAATTTCATTCTGGCTTATAAATTCTCTGCTTAAAAGTCTGCTGTTAACCTGATGGATTTTCCCTTGTAGGTTAGTTCTTGCTTGCTTCTAGCAACTTGTAGGGTTTTCTTCCTCATTTTTACCTTGGCCAGGTAGATGACTCTGTATCTTGGGAATGTTCCTGGATTTGATTTGCTATGAATTACCCTAGTTCGTTTTTTTTTTTTTCTTTCTTTCTTTCCTTTTCTTTTTCTTTTTTTTTTTTTGAGACAGTCTCACTGTGTCTCCCTCGGTAGTGTGCTGTGGCATCACAGCTCACAGCAACCTTAAACTCTTGAGTTTAAGCAATTCTCTTGCTTCAGCCTCCCAAGTAGCTAGGACTACAGGCACCCATCACAATGCCCAGCTATTTTTTTTTTTGTTGTAATTGTCATTGTTGTTTGGCAGGCCCAGGCTGCATTTGAACCTGCCATCTCCAGTGTATGTGCCTGACACCCTAACTGCTGAGCTACAGGCACTGAGCCTGAATTATACTAGTTTTTTGATGACCATCTTGGAGCTGGGAATCTGAATTTCTGCCAGTACTAAGGATGAGCTCCTCAATTATTCCCTCAACTGGGTTTTCCATTCTTTTTGCTTTTTCTTCTCCCTTGAATACCTATAATGCCCAGGTGAGGTTCAAACTTGCTGTGCCTGGTTTGTGGGGCCAGTGTGCTAATCACTGAGCTACGGTGGACAGCTCTTTTGTGGGGTTTAGATTATTTCTGGTGTATCTTTTAAATTTTATTGTGTTGTTTTTTTTTTTACTATAGTTTTGGAGTTATTTTTATGTGTTTGCTCAGGTGATTATTCACTTAATATCTTAAAACAATGTAATTTGTGCCTGTAGTTCTACTTGGAAGGCTGAGGCAAGAGAATCGCTTAAGCCTAAGAGTTTGAGGTTGCTGTGAGCTGTGATCACGGTGCTCTACCCAGGGCAACAGCTTGAGGCTCTCTCTCAAAGAAAAAAAAAAAAGAAAAAAAGATACATTTATATTGTTTCTTATACTTCTGTAGTTATCTTTTCTGAAGTTCTTTATTTCTTTGTGTTGATTTGAGTTCCAGTCTAGTGTCCTATCCTTTCATGGTGAAGGATCCCTTTAATATTTTTGTATTGAAGGTATGGTAATGACAAATTCCCTCAGGTTTTGTTTGTTTGGGAATGCCTTAATTTTCCCTTTTTTTTGATGTATAGTTTTGCTGGATATTGAATTCTTGGTTTATAGGTTTTTCTCTTCCTTTCAGCCTGTAGAATAAATATATCATCCTACTGCCATCTATCTTTCATGGCTTCTGATAAGTCTCTTGTTAATCTTATTTGGTTAAAATAGTGCTGTTTAAAACAGTAGTAATGATGTTTTGAGGTCCTCACTTCAAATAGTTCTTTTGTGAGTATGTGGGTAATAAACTATAAGCTTTTATGTGTCTTAAAATACCTTATTTCCCCCTTATTTTTGCTTCTTTACCTGGGAATTAAGTTCTAGGTTGACATTTCTTCACCCTTAATACTTTGAACATACTGTGCTATTGCTTTTTCTCATCAGTTGGTGATGGTAAGAGGTTTGCTGTCAGTCTAAATGTTGTTCATTGGTAGATAACATGCCTTTTCACTCTGGTAGCTTTTAAGATTATGTCTGTCATTGATATTCTACAGTGTGTTTTAACTATGACTTAATTTTTATCTTAATCAGTATGCATTGTGCATTTGCAATTCAACAACGTATCTTTCACCTGAGGAAAATTATTAGCTAAATTAACTCAGCAAGTACTGGTGCTCTACTCCTTATTTCTTAGTGATGGTGATTCCTTTTTTTTTTTGAAGTACATTCTTAAACATACTTATTTTTATTTTTTTAAATCATATTGTTCATTGATGTCATCTAGAATAAACTTAGGTTCTAGTTGTTTATTTTGTTGGCCTCATTTTAGAATTTTGTTTTGCAGCTTCATTTTGATAGGGAAGTTTAACATTTGCCTTAATTTTGTTAATCTTTTTCTATGCTATTTTCTCTTTCTTGCAGTTTGTACCTTTTAATTCACCACCCCCCAGTCCCAAACCAGATTTGTGTTAGAGTTTACAGATTCTTGCTTCAGGATGGTATCAGGAGTATACACATTCAGTCATGATCTGTTCAATAACTGGTTCAGGTCCTGGTCAAGAGGCTTCTTTCTATTCTTTTCCCCCTAACTAGGCTGCATGTCAGATAAGCTCTAGCCCAGGCAATAGGTGGGGTCAGTGCAGTCTTTGCCTTCCTTCAGTAGGAGATGCCTATTCTACCTTTTGGCTCTAAGCCGCAAGCTTGGCTAATGTCCCTCTTGTGGAGTTTTTTTAGTGCTTAATTCTCCAGAGAAGGAGGGGGAAAGGAAGAGGGAGGAACTTCAGAGAGTGATCATAGAACCCGAACTTTGCAGACCCATAGCTATATCCCCACTCACAGCTTTGTCTTTCTTCTTCTCAAAGATTGTGTTGTGTGTTTTTAAAATGTTTTTCTTATATCCAGCAACTTTGCCAAAATATCTAATTAAGCTCATTTGGTAGATTCTTTGGTTTTTCTAATCATACCAACTACAAATAAACTACCTCTTGATACTATCATGGTCAATTAGCCTTTTAACAAATTAGATTTGCTTCACTTTTTTCTTTCTGCATCCATACCTATAAATGTTTTGCTTTCTACTTTTTTCTTTTTTGAACTATCTTTATCAGGTTTTACTATTAATGATTTATAAACTTTTGAAAATTAATTGCAATTACTCAGCAATTACTTTTCCTTGTGTATTTCTTTTATGGAAATTATTTTGCTTTAATCTTGTAAGTGGATGAGTGAGTCTTCTGTTTAGGTAGACTCTATTAATTTGCTCAGTTTTAGAAAACCATTATATATGCTAAAAAGTACATGTTAGGGTAATTTCATTAAGTATTTTAGATGCTTTGACATGAGTTTGACACTTTTTCTGAATGTGAATCTGTGTCTTTTGATTCTGGTGGTCTAACTTTTCACTATTCTTTAGGAAACATATTGATTTTTATTCAACATTTCTTTTTTCTTATTTAATAATTACTGTATACTTTTATGAGACGTCTTAGTCCTACATAATTACAGTAGAACCTTCATACTTGACCACCTCCCTACAATGACCACCTCTTTAAGTTGACCTAATTTTCACAGACCAGACATGTGCCACGTGTACCTGTCAGTACACTAGGCCTGGTTCCTTATTTTGTTTTGTTTTATTTTATTTGTATTTGTATATTTTTTCTTTTTATTTATTTATTAATTTATTATTATTGTTAGATCATAGCTGTGTAAATTTGTGCAATCAAGGGGTACAATGTGCTGGTTTCATATACAATATGAAATATTCTCATCAAACTGTTCAACGTAGTCTTCATGGCATTTTCTTTTTTTTTTCCTTCGGTAGAGACAGAGTGCCATGCCGTCACAGGACTGACAGCAACCTCCAGCTCTTGGGCTTTCGCAATTCTCCTGCCTCAGCCTTCTGAGCAGCGGGGACTACAGGCGCCCGCCACAACGCCTGGCTATTTTTTGGTTGCACTTCAGCCGGGGCTGGGTTTGAACCTGCCACCCTTGGTATATGGGGCCGGCGCCCTACTCACTGAGCCACAGGCGCCACCCCCTTCATGGCATTTTCTTAGTTACTGTATGCAGGCATTTGTATTCTGTATTTAGTAGGTTTCACCTGTACCCATTCTAAGATGCACTGTAGGTGTGGCCCCACATATTACCCTCCCTCCACCCTGACTTACGCCCTCTCTTCCCCTCCCTTGGCCCTTTCCCCATATTCTTGTGCTATAGTTGGGTTATAGCCTTCATGTGAAAGCTATAAATTAGCTTCATAGTAGGGCTGAGTACATTAGACAATTTTTCTTCCATTCTTGGCATACTTTGCTAAGAAGAATATGTTCCAGCTCCATCCATGTAAGCATGAAAGAGGTAAAGTCTCCATCTTTCTTTAAGGCTGCATAATATTCCATGGTATACATGTACCACAATTTGCTAGTCCATTCATGGGTCGATGGGCACTTGGGCTTCTTCCATGACTTAGCAATTATGAACTGGGCTGCAATAAACATTCTGGTACAGATGTCTTTGTTATATTGTGATTTTTGGTCTTCGGGGTATATACCTAGTAAAGGAATTATAGGATCAAATGGCAGGTCTATTTTTAGATCTCTAAGTATTCTCTAAACATCCTTCCAAAAGGAACGTATTAGTGTGCATTCCCACCAGAAGTGTAGAAGTGTGACCTTTTCTCCGCATCCACGCCAACATCTCTGGTTTTGGGATTTTGTTAAGTGAGCTACTCTTCCTGGGGTTAGGTGATATCTCAAAGTAGTTTTGATTTGCATTTCTCTGATGATTAAGGATGAAGAGCTTTTTTTCATGTGTCTGTAGATCGTGCGTCTGTCTTCCTTAGAGAAGTTTCTCTTCAAGTCCCTTGCCCACCCTGAGATGGAATCACTTGTTCTTTTTTTGCTAATACATTTGAGTTCTCTGTGGATTCTGGTTATTAAACCTTTATCGGAGGTATAACCTGCAAATATTTTCTCCCATTCTGAGGGCTGTCTGCTTGCTTTACTTACTATGTTCTTGGCTGTGCAGAAGACTTTTAGTTTGATCAGGTCCCAGTAATGTATTTCTGATACTGCTTTAATTGCCTGGGGAGTCCTCCTCATAAAATATTCACCCAGGCCGATTCCTTCAAGAGTTTTCTCTGTACTTTCTTCAAGTATTTTTATAGTTTCATTTCTTAAGTTTATGTCTTTTATCCAGTGAGAGTCTATCTTAGTTAATGGTGAAAAGTGTGGGTCCAGTTTCAGTCTTCTACAGGTTGCCAGCCAGTTCACCCAGCACCATTTGTTAAATAGGGAATCTTTTCCCCACTGAATGTTTTAATTGGCTTGTCAAAGATCAAATAACGGTAAGTAGCTGGATTCATCTCTTGGTTCTGTATTCTTTTCCAGATGTCTACTTCTCTGTTTTTGTGCCAGTACCACTCTGTTTTGATCACTATCGATTTATATACAATACAGTCTCAGGTCTGGTAGTGTGATTCCTCCTGCTGTGTTTTTATTGCTGAGTAATGTTTTGGCTATTCGAGGTTTTTTCCTGATTCCATATAAAATGAAGTATTATTTTTTTAAGATCTTTAAAATAAGACAATGGAGCTTTAATAGGAATTGCATTAAAATTATATGTTGCTTTGGGTAGTATGGACATTTTAGCAATGTTGATTCTTCCCAGCCATGAGCATGGTATGTTTTTCCATTTGTGAAAATCTTCAGCTATTTCTTTCTTAAAGTTTCATAGTTCTCTTTGTAGCAATCTTTCAGGTCCTTTGTTAGGTATACTCCCAAATATTTCATCTTCTTTGGCACTACTGTGAAAGGAATAGAGTCCTTGACTGTTTTTTTGGCTTGGTTATTGTTGGTATATATAAAGGCTACAGATTTATGGGTGTTGATTTTGTAGCCTGAGACATTGCTATATTCCTTGATCACTTCTAAAAGTTTTGTAGTAGAATCCCCAGATATACGATCATATCATCTGCGAAGAGTGTAAGTTTGATCTCTTCTGACCCTACGTGGATACCCTTGATCGCCTTTTCTTCCCTAATTGTAATGGCTAAAACTTCCATTAAATGTTAAAGAGTAATGGAGACAATGGGCAACCTTGCCTGGTTCCTGATCTGAGTGGAAATGATTTCAATTTAACTCCATTCAATATGATATTGGCTGTGGGTTTGCTGGAGATGGCCTCTATTAGTTTAAGAAATGTCCCTTCTGTACCAATTTTCTTAAGTGTTCTGATCATGAAGGATGCTGGATATTATCAAAAGCTTTTTCTGCATCAATGGAAAGAATCATATGGTTCTTATTTTTTAGTTTGTTTATGTGCTGAATTACATTTATAGATTTACGTATATTGAACCAGCCTTGAGAGCCTGGGATAAATCCCACTTGGTCATGGTGTATAATTTTTTTGATGTGTTGTTGTATTCTGTTTGTTAGGATCTTATTGAGTATTTTTGCATCAATATTCATTAGTGATATTGGTCTGTAATTTTCTTTTCTTGTTGGGTCTTTCCCTGGTTTGGGGATCAAGGTGATGTTTGCTTCGTAGAATGTGTTGGGTTAGTATTCCTTCTTTTTCTGTATTTTGGAAGAGGTTTAGTAATATAGGTACTAGTTTTTCTTTAAAGGTTTGGAAGAATTCTGATGTAAAGCCATGTGGTCCTGGGCTTTTCTTTTTAGGGAGATTTTTGTATAGTTGATGCTATTTCAGAACTTGATATGGGCCTGTTCAACATTTCCACTTCGTTCTGGCTAAGTCTTGGTAGGTGGTGTACTTCAAAGTATTGGTCGATTTCTTTCAGATTTTATATTTCTGAGAGTTAAGCTTCTTGTAATATTCGTTAAGGAGTTTTTGAATTTCTGAAGGGTCTGTTGTTATTTCATCTTTACTATTTCTGATTGATGAAATTAGAGATTTTACTCTTTTTTTTCCTCATTTGGTTGGCCAAAGGTTTATCTATTTTATTGACCTTTTCAAAAAACCAACTTTTGGATTTATTGATCTGTTGTATAATTCTTTTCAATTTCATTTAATTCTGCTGTGATTTTGGTTATTTCTTTTCTTCTGCTGTGTTTGGGTTTGGAATGTTCTTCCTTCTCCAATTGCTTTAGATGTCCCATTAAGTTAGTAACTTCTTCTCTTTCTGTTTTCTCGAGGAAGGCTTGTAGTGTTATAAATTTCCCTCTTAGGACCGCCTTTGCAGTATCCCAGAGGTTCTGATAATTCATGTCTTGATTGTTGTTTTGTTCCCAAAATTTGGTGATTTCCTTCTTAATCTCGTCTATAATCCATTTATCCTTCAGCATAAGGTTATTTAGCTTCCATGTTCTTGTATGGGTATGCTGATTCCTGTTGTTATTCGAGTTCAACTTTTATTCCATGATGGTCTGAGAAGATGCAAGGGATAATTTCTGTTTTTTTAAAATTTGCTGAGGTTAGATTTGTGGCTGATTTAGAGTATGTTCCATGGGCTGATGAGAAAAATGTGTATTCAGTTTTGTTGGGATGAAATGTTCTGTAGATGTCTGTTACGTCCCAATGTTGAATGGTTAAGTTTAAATCTAAGATTTCTTTGCTTAGCTTCTTTTTGAATGATCTATCCAGCACTGCTAAAGGGGTGTTAAAATATCCAGCTACTATGGAACTGGAGGAAAACAAGTTGCTCATGTCTGTTAGAGTTTCTCTTATAAATCGAGGTGTGTTCTGGTTGGCTGCATAAATATTAATAATTGAAATCTCATCGTATTGAGTATTACCTTTGACAAATATGAAGTGTCCATCCTTATCCTTCCTTATTTGGGTTGGTTTAAAGCCTATTGCATCTGCAAATAGGATTGCAACGCCTGCTTTTTTCTGCTTTCCATTTGCGGAGTATAGATGACCATCCCTTCACCTTGATTCTATATTTGTCTTTTAATGTAAGATGAGATTCTTGTATGCAGCAGATATCTGGCTTGAGTTTTTGTATTGAGTCCACCAACCTGTGCCTCTTTAGAGGACAATTTAAACCATTCACATTAATTGAGAATATTGATAAGCCTTTCAAGAGTCTGGTGGACATTTTTAATCCTTTTGCGACTGTGAAAGTTGGAATTTGATCAAAATTTTCTGGGTGGGTTTCCTTTTGTGGTTGAGGATTATGCTGGTCTTTATGGAGGATAGGTCTGAGAATATCCTGGAGAGCTGGTTTAGTTGTGGCAAATCTCTTCAACATGTGAATGTCGTTAAAGTATTTAATTTCTCCATCATAAATGAAACTCAGTTTAGCTGGGTACAGGATCCTGGGTTGAAAGTTATTTTCTTTTCAGAGATTAAAGGTCGATGACCATCCTCTTCTAGCTTGAAAGGTTTCAACAGAAAGATCTGTAGTTATTCTAATATTCTTCCTCTTGTAGGTAATGTTTTTCTTTTGTCTGGCTGCTTTCAGAATTTTCTCCTTCATATTAACTTTAGTGAAATTGATTATGATGTCTGGGAGATGTCTTATTCGGGTTGAGTCCGGCTGGAGTTCTGAAACTGTCTGCTATGTGAATTTCAGAATCTCTTGGCATGTCTGGAGAGTTCTCATTCATAATCTCATGGAGAAGAGACTCTGTGCCTTGTGAAGCCACTTCATCACTTTCGGGGATCCCTATAAGCCAAGCGCTCCCGAATTATCCCAGCGCTCTCTGAGAGAGTGATCTGTTTTTCCCCTCCATTTCTCTTCCTCTTTAAGGGTTTGGGAGCATTTGAAAGCTTTGTCTTCATTGTCAGAAATCCTTTCTTCTTCTTGCTCCATTCTGTTACTGAGGGATTCTACTGTGTTTGTCAGATCTTTGAGGGCTGCAACTTCTTGTCTCAATGTGTGAAAATCTTTGTTCATTTGGTCTTTGAATTCGTTGTATTCTTGAGACATCTTTTGGGTTAGTGCTTGGAATTCTAATTCCATCTTATTTGCTATCCAGATTCTGAATTCGATTTCTGACATCTCAGCTATTTGTTTGTGCATGGGATCTTGTGCTGTGTCTGCCCCATTAATCTTTGGGGGAGTTGATCTACTCTGATTATTCATATTGCCAGAGTATTTCCTTGGATTTTGTCTCATGATTGTTTTTCACTGTTGCCTCTAGCCGTCCTCAGAGTTGGGTTGGTGTTGCTCCGAGATCAGATCTGGGGGGGATCACTCTATTGTTGCTGGGTCTTTGTAGGGAGTGACCCTGTGTAGCTCTTCTGGGACTTTCCCAACCAGGGAGTTCTGGTTTTGGGAGCAGCTCCAGAGTGTGACACCCCTGGATCCAGCAACAGGGCGGGGGGTGGTGCACATGGTTCTGGGTGTGCCTGCTGCCCAGTGACTTTGGCACAGAGGGCCCAAGGCTCCAGCAATCTCTGGCCAGGAGGAGGGCTCCAGAGGGCATGCACCTACCAGAGTCCCTGGCCAGACGAGTGGGCGGTGTGGAGGCAGGGAGGATACAGGAGGGAGGTCGCCAGGTTGCGCCTCCCAGAGTTCCTGGTCAGGGCGTGTGGAGGCCCAGAGGTCGGGGTAGCGGGTCTATGTGCAGTCTTCCGGAGGTCAGGGAGGGTCCCCATGCAGCTCTTACCTGGGTCCGGGAGGGTGCCAATCATGGGTCCTTGCATCTCTTCAGGAGATGGGAGTGTGTCGATCACAGGTCCCGGTGCAGCTCTAACAGAGGTCTGGGAGGGTGGTTCTTTATTTTGACTTGTCAACCTGTATATGTTCACCAGTTTGTTATAGTCTCTTGAGTGGTCAGCTTACAGAGGTTCTACTGTATCTGTATGTAAATTGGAAAGATGTTACAGGTATCAGAGTTCATTGGTATTACTAATACTTTGATGTGTTTATGAATTATTACTGTAGGAATTTACTGTGAATCTAGGTGTTATTTATGCTTAATATTGACCTTTGTTACTGCTATGTGATTACTTATAATAACATTTTTGTAGCTGTACTAGGAGTTTCATCTTGGAGTTGGTTCTGCTATTATTTGAGAGTGCTGGGTAATTTATACACATATGACTATAATAACCTGCTTTTCTTTTTTCCCAACAGTTACATGGGAATTGGTCTTTCTGCTCAAGGTGTGAACATGAATAGACTACCAGGTACACTTGTAATTGAATTACATAGTATTGTGGTATTGTCTTATGGCTAGCACCTTCTAGTTAAAATTTTCAAGGAACAAATTGAATTAGTTGAAGATATTGATTTACTTGTCTCTATCACCTACATCATGAGTTCCAAGTGGAAACTCAGCAGTTTTTAATGCATTTAAATTCCAGCTATTGGGCAGCGCCTGTGGCTCAGTGGGTAGAGCGCCGGCTCCATATACTGAGGGTGGCGGGTGCAAACCTGGCCCCGGCCAAACTGCAACAAAAAAAAATAGCTGGGTGTCGTGGCGGGTGCCCGTAGTCTCAGCTACTTGGAAGACTGAAGGAAGAGAATGGCCTAAGCCCAGGAGTTAGAGGTTGCTGTGAGCTGTGTGACACCATGGCACTCTACTGAGGGTGAAAAAGTGAGACTCTGTCTCTATGAAAAAAAAAAATTAGCTATTTACCAAAACGTACAAAGCATACATACCATGCTTTTTTTTGTTTTGTTTTGTTTTGTTTTTTATTTTTAACTTTAAGTGTGTAGTCACAAAAATATCAGCTACTTTAAACATTTCATGTGGCTGGTTCTGCTTGTTATACATCACATTTCTTTCTGGCCTTTAACTCATCTTCAGTTATTTAGTGTTCTGGGAATACAGACTAACATTAAAAGTAAACCGAAGATGGTATGAATTTAGATGGCAGACCTATTTCCTGATAACATTTATCTGAGGGAAGTAATTTTTGGATTGTATTTTCTAGTATTCTATCTGCTAATATTAAAAAATCATTTGGGGGGAAATTTTTTGAAATGTAAAGCAAAATGGCCAATATAAACTACATGACGTGCCATAAAACAAAGAAACAAATCAAGTTAATGTAGTTGTCATCTAATTGTAATCAGATGTGTTAACTTAATATACTTTCATTTTACCTTTTTGCTTATACTTGAAAGAGGATTTATTTTTGCTTTTTTGTTTTATTTCGGGTTAATATGAGATTAGTAATGATTCAGTTACATTATTTGTGTTTGTTAGGTAAAGTCCCTGTTGTAGTTGTGCCCCTCACCCAGGAGGTGTTAGGTGAGAGCACACCAATCCCCGCTCTTCCACCCCACTTCCCTGAACTTGCATTGAATTGAGTTTTTCTCTTGTGTGGATGTGTATTTGTTCATCTGTTGGTTTCATATTAGCATTAAGTACATTGGATACTTCTTTTTTCATTCTTATGTTA
The DNA here is from genome assembly GCF_027406575.1 of Nycticebus coucang. Classification (NCBI taxonomy): domain Eukaryota; kingdom Metazoa; phylum Chordata; class Mammalia; order Primates; family Lorisidae; genus Nycticebus; species Nycticebus coucang. Next base: position 65,853,528 of record NC_069788.1, read on the forward strand.
CTTTACTAGGGAGAATGTTCTCCAACTCCATCCAGGTTAATATAAAAGATGTAAAGCTTCCATCTTTTTATAGCTGAATAGTATTCCATGGGGGGGGGGGTGTGTGTGTGTGTGTGTATCGTAGTTTATTAATCCATTCCATGGGCACTTGGATGGTTTCCACATCTTTGGCAATTGTAAATTGAGCTGTAGTAAACAATCTACTGCAAATGTCCTTGTGATAAAATGATTTTTTTTTTCTTCTGGGTAGATACCCAGTAATGGGATTGCAGGATCAAGTGGAAGGTGTATTTTGAGTTCTTTGAGGATTCTCCATGCTTCTTTCCCAAGTGGCTTATTAGTTTTTAGTCTCACCAACAAGATAAAAGTGTTCCCTTCTCTCCTCAAGTGCACCAGCATCTGTGGCTTTGGGATTTTGTAATGTGGGCTATTCTTACTGGGGTTAGGTGATATCTCAGTGTGATTTTGATTTGTGTTTCTCTGATGATTTGGGTCGATGAGCATTTTTTCATGTGTTTGTTGGTCATTTGTCTGTCTTCTTCAGAGAAGGGGTTCTGTTCATGTCTCTTGCCCAGTGATAGATGGGATTGTTTATTTTTTGTTGTTGTTGTTGGTTCATTTGAGTTCTCTATACATTCTGGTTATCAACCTTTTTTCAGATTGTTAAATGCAAATATCTTTTCCCATTCTGAAGGTTGTCAGTTTGCTTTAATTGTTGTATCCCTAGCTGTACAGAACTTTTTAGTTTAAGTCGCTTTTTAAAATTTTTGTTGTTGTTGGAATTGTTGATGGAGCTGTCTTTATAAAATCTTTCCCCTGGCCGATATCATCAAGAATTTTTTCCACGCTTTCTGCTAAAATTTTTATCATTTATGAAATTTAAATCTTTAATCCATTGTAAGTCGATTTTTGTAAGTTGAAAGAGGATTTAAATGAGGTTTTTATTATTCGAAAGCTCTCCTGATAGAAATAACTGTTAAAGTAAAAATCTCTTAATAATGATGCAGACATATCTGTAGTTTGGTGTGGAGAGAACATAAATTGTTTGACTTTTATTGTTTGATTATGACCTTGAAAAGCTTGTGATGATTGAATATAATGTAATTTGTTTTACATCAAATTATGTGCGTTTCTTTAAATCAAATGAAAGCAAATTTCTTTTGGTCTATTAGCAAAAAGAAATATGCATGAAAAAATGTATTCTGCTGTGAATATTGTGTTTTTTTTTTGTTTGTTTGTTTTTGCCAGGTATAAATTCTTTCTGTTTAATACTTGTTTTAGTGTTCTGTGTAGCTAATTTATTTTCCTTAATGTTGTAGACAGTATTTTCATATAGAAGTAATTATGTAATATAATTGTTGAGAATTTAAGTGTACATTTGGGAATTTTATCTTTGTACTATTCTGAATTATCATAATCTTACCGAATAAATCTAGTACAGAGGGACCTTACTTTTCATTATAAATATGCTGGAATTTTCTCTTTAGGTTGGGATAAACATTCATATGGTTACCATGGGGATGATGGACACTCATTTTGTTCTTCTGGAACTGGACAACCTTATGGACCTACTTTTACAACTGGTGATGTCATTGGCTGTTGTGTTAACCTTATCAACAATACCTGCTTTTATACCAAGAATGGACATAGTTTAGGTACCAAAATAATATAATGATTGCATGTAAAAATAACTAAATATTATGATTTTTGTACTTCCAGCATGACAGTCTCATTTATTATGCGATTCTTTTTTTTATAGATCAGTGTCTCTGGAAATAGTTACTTCCTTATTCCCAGGTAGAAGATGAGGAAATGGTGAAAATTTATATTCTGTAAAGGCCATTTATAGGATACATACATTCTATGTATAGGAATAACTGTAGAGATAATCCCCACACTGAGATGTTTATTCTATAAAAGAAATGCCAAGAGTTTTCTGCTTTGCTTTGAAAAAACCCTTCACAGTATGATTCAATTCTCAAGGTAATAGGTGTTTAGAAAAATGGGCTGCCATTTCTTAGAATAGTGTGAGGAATGGTAACAAACAGAAGGAAAGCTTGATACCATCAGTATATGAAGGGTGTTGACATACTCTGACTTGCTCAGAAAATAAGGCTGGTAATTACAAGTTCGTTTTGTGGAAGGGAGCAGAATCAAGTAAGCAAACAGTAGCAAAATTTCTAAGAATACAAGACAGGTGGCTAATGAGAAATAATGAGTTAATGAAAACTTGAAGACAACCATCTGTTATAGGACTAATAGAAAGTTAGGGGGTTTAGTTGGCTATGTACTCATAGCACTTCAGATTTAAGAGTGGTCATTATATTCCTTTTTCTTAGAAGGTGTTTTTTTTGTTGTTTTTTTTAATCCTGGAACATATAAAGGGTAGCAAGACTGAGGCTCTCCTTGTTTTTTTTTTTTTTTTTGTAGAGTCAGAGTCTCACTTTATGGCCCTCAGTAGAGTGCTGTGGCCTCACACAGCTCACAGCAACCTCCAACTCCTGGGCTTAAGCGATTCTCTTGCCTCAGCCTCCCGAGTAGCTGGGACTACAGGCGCCCGCCACAACGCCCGGCTATTTTTTGGTTGCAGTTTGGCCGGGGCCGGGCTTGAGCCCGTCACCCTCGGTATATGGGGCCGGCGCCCCACCGACTGAGCCACAGGTGCCGCCCTCTCCTTGTTTTTTTTTTTTTTTTTTATTGTTGGGGATTCATTGAGGGTACAATAAGCCAGGTTACACTGATTGCAATTGTTAGGTAAAGTCCCTCTTGCAATCATGTCTTGCCCCTATACAGTGTGACACACACCAAGGCCCCACCCACCTCTCCTTGTTTTTTAAATAGAATGGTTTCACATTTTACTATTGGGAAAGTTCTTGACTCATAACAAATTATTTCTAATGAACGGAAGCAAAAACTATGTACCCCTAGAAGGCAGAAATTCTATTTTGCTTAAAAATTATATTTTAAAATTAGACGGCAAGTAATATGCTTAAGCACATACTAGATGTTCTTTAATATAACACAGTAGCTAGATTTTTTTTGTCATAGTAGAAAATTCTAAATTTCTGGCTGCATTGGTAATAGTTAACTCTTTTTTAATGTCTCAAAATATTTCTTAAAGTTAATTCTTTTTTGTATTTATAGTTGGCTTAACATTTTCTGATGTTACTTTTAATTCTGATATTTTTTGTGTTATCTGACTTCAAGATGTCCCGAGTCTACAAAAGATCCTTATATTCTCATTAGTAAAATCATGTTAAAGACTTTGTGCAAATTATATGTATTTTTGTGTGATTTGATTGTTGTGGCCAATTGGTCTTGGGGGATGTAGCTACTTTATTTGTTGTTAGTGTTCTGACTCTGACTTGTCAAAACAGTTAACTGAGATAGTCTTAGTTGGCTCTGGTGCTTAGATGTTTAAAGTCTTAAACCAAGAGAAATACGCTTTTAGGTATGACCTTTGGTTCAAAATGGAAAAGCAGACATTTTTTAAAAACCACAATTAGTCTTTTTTTTTTTTTTTTTGTTGAGACAGGGTCCCACCCTATGCCCCTGAGCAGAGTGCAGTGGGCGTGGTAGCTCACCACAACCTCAGACTCGGGCTGCGGGCATCCCGCTACCTCAGCCTCCGGAAGCCGCTGGGATTACAGGCGCTCGCCGCGGCGCCCGGCTGGGTTTTTCCATTTTTTTCACGAGTCGGGGTCTCACTGTCGCTCAGGCAAGTCTCGAATTCCTGAGCTCAAGCGATTCTCCCTCCTCAGCCTCCCACAGTGCTGGGATTACAGGCGTGAGCCACCGCGCCCGGCACACAATTAGTCTTTTTAATACTAACTTTTAAACTTTCTAGAGATGAAATTTTATTTTGAGAGATGGGAAAATCACAGGTAATAGGAATTAATTTTTTTCCTATCAGATTTTCACAAACATTTACATTGAATTTTTTCTTGGCTAAGAAAGCTGGTTTATTTTTTCAAATAAGAGACAGCGTCTCAATCTGTTGCCTAGGCTAGAGTACAGTGGCCTAGTCATAGCTCACTGCAGCCTCTGAGGCTTAAGCAGTCCTCCTGAGAAGCTGGGACTACAGCTGCATGTCACCATCCCAGCTAATTTATTTTTTAACTCTTTATAGAGATGAGTTCTTCATATGTTCCGCAGGCTGGTCTTAAATTCCTGGCCTCAAGCAATCTTCCCATCTCCCAAAGTGCTGAGATTACAGGTATGAGCTACCGGGCCTAGACAAGAAAGTTTTTTTTTTTTTTTTTTTTGAGACAGTGTCAAGCTCTGTCTCCCCAGGGGAGAGTGCCATGGCATCATAGCTCTTAGCAACCTCCAACTCTTGGGCTCAAGCCATCATCCTCTGTCTCAGTTTTTCTATTTTTAGTAGAGATGGGTTCTGGCTTTTGCTCAGGCTGGTATCAGACTCCTGAGCTCAAGCAGTCTGCCTGCCTTGGCCTTCCGGAATGCTTAGGATTACAGGCATGAGCCACCATGCCCGGCCAAAGAAAGCTATTTTTAAAATGTAGACTTCTTAAGAAAAGGTATGTAATGATGAAATCCCATTTTAATTCTAAGTAAATTTGAACGTTTCACATTATTCATTCATAAGTCTAATAAATATTTAATCAGCACATAGAGAGGAGAGAAAATAGCGGTTAATAAGAATTCTTTTGTTAGACTTGCCAGAGTTTGACTCCTGACTATTATACCACATGACTTGATAAAAGTTAGTTAACATTTCTGTGCTTCAGTTTTCTCATTTTCTAAAATAGGATCACTCCCACATTAAGGTGGTTAGAGTAAACTGAAGGGATACATACAAGATTCTTAGATCATTGCCTGGCTTATAGTGAGTACTCATTAAATGTTATGTAGTATTGTTTTTGGGCTATGGCCTAGATGCCAGGGATATAGTAATAAAACATTGGTGAGCAGAAATTAGTCCTTTAGAATAGGAGTTTACAAGCTGTGATCAAATCAGCCTTCTATCTGCTTGTATGTAAAGTTTCATTGGAACTCAACTATACTCATTCATTTATATATTGTCTATATGTGCTTTCCTGCTACAGATAGCAGAGTTGAATATTTATAATAAAGACTGGCTGGAAAACAGAAAATATTTACTGTCTGGCTTTTTACAGGAGAGGTTTGCTGCCTCTAGTCTAGATTCCGACATCTTAGAAGATAAAATACTATTCAGTTACTATTCCCTTGTACTTCCTAAGTGGATGATTTCTAAAAGCTGATACATTTTCGTTTCTGTCTCATGGAAGGTTTTCAAAATATACATTTGCTTATTATGTAAAGAGAAATGGAAAGATTTTTAACTGAGAAAATATGGGAGAAAACGTTTCATTATATACGTTAAATTGAGATTTTTGACTTTGTTTTATTGAATATTATTCATCAATTGAAGATTACTTTTCACAAAGCCTTGTAACAAATTAGGAAATTATAAATATTGGAAATTATATTCTCTGAAATTTAAATAGACTAATCTATTAAAGTGGCATCTTTTTCTAGTCTGAACATGTACAGATGAAGTAGCAGTATTTGGCAGTGTTCTAAAATGTTAATCTGCGGAATTTAGATTTTTCATTAAGAGTTTCTGGTACAGTGAGAATTTCAGTAATTACTGACAAAAAGGATTTTTGCTAAAACAATATAATTTTTAATAGTCTTTGTAATAAATAGACATCTTTGAGGAAAACATTTGACTAGCCAATTTTATGAAAAGATAAAAATATGTATAGTGATAGTTCATTAAAATATTTTCTTTATTCTCTATTGTTTCCTGTATTCTTTTTAATCTCCTAAAAAAAAAAAAAAAAAAAATTTTTTTTTTTTTTTTTTTTTTTTTTTTTTTTTCAGACAGGACCTCTCTCTGTTGCCCAGGCTAGAGTGCAGTGGTAGAATCATAGTTTATGTCACCTTGAACTCTTGGCTTCCAAGCAATCCTCTTGCCTCACCCTCCCAAGTAGCTGGGAGTACAGTCAAGTCCCACTACACCAGACTAAATTTTTAAAATATTTTTGTAGAGACAGAGTCTCACTATATTGTCCAGGCTGATCTCAAACTCCTGGGCTCAAGTGATCCTTCCACCTTGGCCTCCAAAAGTGCTGAGCTTACAGACTTGAGCTACTGTATCTAGCCCTTAAATTTACTAGTCTTTAAAAGTCATAAAAAATAGGGCTTTCCTAACTACAAAGCATTATTTTTACACATTTATTTTTAAAAGTTACAATATTTGGCCAGGCACAGTGGCTCACATCTATAATCCTAGCACTTTGGGAGACCAAGGCAGGAGGATCAATTGAGGCCAAGAGTTCAAGACCAGCCTGAGCAAGAATGAGACACCTGGCCCCTCCCCTCAAATCTCTACAAAAAATAGAAAAATTAGCTGGATGCGTTGGGATGTGCCTGTAGTTCCAGCTATTTGGGAAGCTGAAGCAGGAAGCTTACCCTAGCCCAGGAGTTTGAGGTTGCATTGAGCTATGATGATGCCACTAACCTCTAGCCAGGGAGAAAGAACAAGACCCTGTCTCAAAAAAAAAAAAAAAAGTATAATATTCATGTCCATGGCCAGGCGTGGTGACTCATGCCTATAATCTTAGTACTCTGGGAGGCCAAGGTGGGCGGATTGCTTTAGCTCAGGAGTTTGAGACCAGCCTAAGCAAGAATTAGACGAAGTCCTTAAGAATAGCCAGGTATAGTGCCTGGAGCTTGTAATCACAAGCCACTTGGAAGGCAGAGATGAGGATCACTTGAGCTCAAGAGTTTGAGGTTACTGTGAGATAGACACCATGGCATTCTACCAAGGGCAACATAGTGAGACTCTGTTCCCCCCCCACAAAAGTCCCCCTGTTCAGCTTTCCTTTTAATTGTATTATTTTAATAATTAGAGTTGGATAGTGTGTGTTGCACAATGTTGAGGTAGAGAATGTCAAATGGGAAGAGATCTTAAAGTAATTTATTGGAAATGCCCTCATTTTTTGATGTTGAACAAGACTGTAGAGGTACTAATGCTGGTTTGGCTTTTTGCTTTGTTTTGATGTGTGTTTAGACTGGAATAATTGAGATTAATTGACTCATCAACTTGGCTGCTCTCCCATTATTCTATTTAAATGTATTGATGAAGCCCTGCAGAAATCTTGGTTTATTTATTGTATCATTTTCAGCTAACTAAGATATTTGAATATTTGAAAGGAGATTATTACATTGTGACTTTGTTATGCCAGTAGATATTCCAATGATATTGCCATTGTCCAAATTGTATTTAGAACAAGATTCTGTTGAAATTACTTTTAAAGATTATTCAAGAGAAATTCTCAATTGTGTAAATGTTTATCTTTTGAAGGAAGAATTAATTTTTTTCCAGAGTAGTCAAAAGCCATTCAAGGGCCAGGTGCCGTGGCTCATGCCTGTAATCCTAACACTCTGGAACACCAAGGCAGGAGGATCTCTTGAGCTCAGGAGGTGAGACCAGCCTGAGCCAAGAGCAACATCTATCTATACCGGTGGTTCTCAATCTTCCTAATGTTCCAACCCTTTAATACAGTTCCAGTGGGTTGTGAATCGCTGGTCTATACTAAAAGTAGAAGGATCACTTGAGTTTGAGGTTGCTATGAGGTAGGCTGGCACCATGGCACTCTAGCCTGGGCGACAGAGAGAGACTCTTTTTGGGGTGGGGGTGGGGGAGTGACTTGAGAATGTATTTTCTTAAGAAACACACTTAAAAAAAACAAACAATTTTTTAAAGAAGCAGAAATTGTATTTTCTTTTGTTTATCTTTTATAACAGAAAAGCTCCTTTCCTTCTACTCAACATTATTTAAAAGTTAAATCTAAATGAAGAAGATTAAGTGATGAGGCTGGATAATGCAGCTTAGGGGTAAAAGGTCAAATGTGACAATTTTCAACCAGTTTTCTTGTGTAGTTCCTAATGTGGCTTTGGAGATGTATCTAAAACCATTTCAAAAATCTTGGAGACAATGGCAACATCCCAGAAATAAGATTTGTGTATGAAAAACTAGGTTGGCGATCTTGAAAATTGGGACAGCAGTTAGAGATAAATGTTAGTGTTAAATAAAAAAATTAATTCTGTATTTTTATATTTTTCCTTTTCTTCCTTTGCTACTCTTTTCCTTCTTTTTAGTTAGAAATTCAGCTTATAATTATAGTCTGCCTTTGAAAAATAGCTTCTAATACCACTTTTTTTTCTTTTTTCTTTTTTTTTTTTAGGTATTGCTTTCACCGACTTACCGGTAAGACATTTTCTAAAAGCAGTTTTGCATTAAGTAAAGGAAGTAGTGTAAAGAAACTGGTGATAAGCACATTTAGAAAGTATAGGATGCAGTGTTATTGATATTTATTAAGCTTATATGCCATACAGAGAATAGAGATCCTTTCTCAAGCTGTCCTGGGTAGCTTCAGAATTAAGCTCCACATTGCACTGGATCAGTTGCATAAAGGAAAACAAATCAGAACTGATTACTTAAAACATACTTTTTAATGTCACCATGCAGTCATTCAAAATCCGTTTTTTCAATATCTTTGGACTTTTCAGCAAACGGCTGTATAGCACTTCTAATCATTTATTCATCCACTCTATATTGAGGCCTACCATGTGGCAGGTTCTGTGCTTGGGAAATACATGGTTCAACAAAACAGGTAGTAAAGGACTCTGTCCTCTTGAAGTTTACAGTATTCAAGCTAAGGAAGTTAGAGAACAAGTAATACATAAAAAAAAAATAAGTAAATCATAACATATTTAAAGATATTAAGTACTTTTGAAAAAAGGAAAAAAATAGAGCTGGGAGTGCCAAAGGTGGTCACAGGGTTGTGCAAGGTTACCTCTGCTGAAGTTGGGAACTGAGCAAAGACATTCGAAAGATTGGGGGAGTTAGCCAAATGGCTATGCCCGCAAGAGTAAGAGTGTTCCAGGCAGAGGAAAGTTAGGGAAAAGGTGGTGAAGAATGTGAGGTGTGGTAGAGAGGAGTAAGCAAGAGATCATGATGCAGAAGGGGTGAGCTAGATCACCTAGAAGGACTGGAGTATTTATTTAACTCTGCCTGAAATACAGAGACATTGCAGGGTTTTAGCTGTAATGATAATGGCTTCAGTTTTTATAGGATCAGGCTGCTGGGTTGAAAAATAGACTATACAGAGGAGTAAGGGTAGTCATGAGGGGATCTCCAAGGAGACTGGTGCAGAAATTCAAGTGAGGTCTGACAGTGACACTCATCAGTAGAGAGTTAGATACCATACCTAAGATTCTAGGTATCTTATTTACCACATCTAAGACACTGTTGGTTGTAAAATGCATCACATGAGATAGCAATGGGGGAAAAAACCTAACAAACTATGACACAGTGCTTCCTTATCACTTAGAATTTGTTATTTTATATTTACTGAATGATCTTGTAGAGTTATTTAAACATAGATTTGTAATCCATATCTCTTGTCGCACATCTACAAGGGATGAGTGAGACAAGCAATATAAATTGAGCAAGGTATTATCAGAACTCCTTTGTGTTCAGAGTCTAGCTTTTTAAATCACTTTTTTAGAGTTGGTGTCTGTGTGATGTTTTCTCCATTAATAAAACATTAAGAACATTTCTTTTTCTTTTTTTTTGGTTTTTGGCCGGGGCTAGGTTTGAACACGCCACCTCCGGCATATGGGACCAGCGCCCTACTCCTTGAGCCACAGGCACCGCCACATTAAGAACATTTCTAAAACGTTCTCCTCCAGGCTGCTGATCACATTGTACATAGTTTAATGCTGTCAGTGCAGGGTTAAATGTTGTCAGTTTAAATAGTACCAGAAGGTTATATTAACCAAAAGTTTTCTGGCAACAACCAGAACTTCGGCATTCCTTTCTGAGCTCATTCTCTTTGGTTATAAAGGTACATATGGTTAGGTTACTGCTGTGCCATGTATCCCCTACATGTGCCTGTTAGGCTAGAGCTTACCAAACCCTCTTCCTCTCCCCCTCCTTTCTTGAATTTAATTGAGTTTTTTTCTTATGTGGGCCTCTAGTTATTCATCTACTAGTTTCAGTAGATGAAACTACTAGTTTCAGAGTACGTAAGTGCTTGCTTTTCCATTCTTACGATACTTTATTTAGGAAGATGTTCTCCAAATCCATCTAGGTAAATACAAAAGTTGTAAAATCTGTATCTTTCTTTATGGCTGAATAGTATTCAATAACACACATATACCATAGTTTATTTATCCAGTTGTGAGTTGATGGACACTTGGGTTGTTTCCACATCTTAGTGATTGTGAGTTAAGCTGTGGTAAACATTCTAGGGAACTTATGGTAAAATGTTTTTTTCTTCTGAGTAGATACCTGGTAATGGGATTGTGGGATCAAATGGAAATTCTATTTTGAGTTCTTTGAGGATTTTCCCTACTTCTTTTCCAAGAGGCTGTATTAGTTTGCAATCCCACCAACAGTATTCTTCTCTTCTCTCTGTATCCATGCCAGCATCTGTAATTTTGGGACTTTGTGATGTGGGCTATTCTCACTGTGGTTAGGTGATATCTCAAGGTGATTTTGATTTGCATTTCTCTCATGATTAAGGACAGTGAGCATTTTTCCTTTCTTTTTTTTATTTTTTTGAGAGAAAGTCTCACTTAGTCTCCCTGGGGTTGAGTGCTGTGGCATCATAGCTCACAGCAACCTCAAACTCTTGGGCTCAAGCGATTCTCTTGCCTCAGCCTCCCAAGTAGCTGGGATTACAGGTGCTTGCCAGAACGCCTGGCTATTTTTAGAGAGTGGGGGTCTTACTCTAGCTCAGGCTGGTCTTAAACTCCTGAGCTCAGGTTATCCACCTGCCTTGGCCTTCCAGAGTGCTAAGATTACATGTGTGAGCCACTGCCCCAGCAATGAGTATTTTTTCATGTGTTTGTTGGCCAGTCATCTATTTGCTTGGGATCTTCTTGGGAGAAGGTTCTATCCATGTCTCTTGCCCAGTGGTAAATGGGATTGTTGCCTCTTTTCTTATTGATTAGTTTGAGTTCTCTGTATATTCTGGTTGTTAGCCCTTTGTTAGATTTGTAACATGCAGATATCTTCTCCTATTCTGAAGGTTGCTTTTTTGCTTAATTGTTGTGTCTTTAGCTGTGCAGAAGCTTTTTAGCTTAATCGGGTTCTATTTATTTTTATTGTTGCTACAATTGCCAGTGGGGTCTTCTTCATGAAATCTCTTCCCAGGCTGATGTCATCAAGAGTTAAAAAAAATAAAAAAATAGTTTTCCCCACACTTTCTTCTAGAGTTTTTATCATTTTGTATCATATATTTAAATCTTTTATTCATTGTGAATAAATTTCTGTAAGTGGTGAGAGATGTGATTAACTAGTTGTGTCAGCACCATTTATTAAATAGGGATTCTGCTCCCCAGTGTATGCTTTGTTTTATCAAAGATCAGATGGAAATATGAGGCTGGTTTCATCTCTAGGTTTTCTATTCTGTTCCATAGATTATGTCTCTGTTTTTGTGCCTGTACCATGCTGTTTTGATCACTAGAGACTTGTAGTATAACCTGAAGTCTAGTAACATGATGCCGCCAGATTTGTTTTTATTTCTTAGAATTGCGTTGGCTATTTGGAATTTTTTCTGGTTGTAGATGGCTTCTATCAGTTTAAGAAATGACCCATTTATGCCTATTAAGTGATCTTATTAGAAAAGGATGCTGTGATCACTTATTTGGTTAAATGCTTTTTCTGCATCTATTGAGAGGATCATATGGTCTTTGTTTTTGCTCCTATTATATGGTGAATTAACATTTATGTATTTGCTTATGTTAAACAAGCTTTGTATCCCTGGGATAAAGCCTACCTGATCACAGTGTATAAATTTTTTAATGTGTAGCTGTATTCTATTTGTTGGATTTTTTATGTTGAAATTCATGAATGATATTGGTCTGTAGTTTTTGAGCTCATTCTGTAGCAGATTCACACCAGTATAGGTTATATCATGACAGCTGTATCAGCCGCCTGACCATTACTGATTGTTAGGTGCCATCAAGGCATTCTAGTTTCAGAGATGATTTGAGAGAGATGATGGAAGATTCAGAGTCAGAGAATAGACACCAAATCAATAAATAGATTTATTGATATTCCTTAAGGAAATCGGGTAGAAAAAACACTGAAGAAATCAAAGTTATAATAGAAAATAACTTTAAGCCAAAGGAAAGTTTAGAGTCTACAGATCAGAATTGCTCACCAAGAAGCATTATTTAATAAGCCATAATGGAATAAGTATTTTTTGAAAAAATATAATTAGCATTAGGGTTTTATCTTATATTTTATATCAAAGTAAGTTCTAAACAGATTGAAGAGTTAAGTGAGAAAATAAGATAATAAATAAGATTCTTCTAAAAATCTCCTGAGCAGTGCAAATTTGCTAATGTATTGGGTGTGAAAATGTGAGAAAGAGCTGCTGACTTAAGATTTCTGGCCTGAGGAGTTGAAAGAATGGATATGTCACTTACTGATATGGAGCAGGCTGTATATAAGTGGAGCAAGTTTGAGAGAGGAGTAAGTAGTTCAGTTTTGGATAAAAGTTGTCTAGTATGCAGTTGGATATGTAAGCCTTGAATTCAAGAGAGAGCTGGGGTGGATGTGAAAATTTGGGAGTCAGCCTCTTGAGTGTTAATGTCATGAGACTAGTCCAAATCAACAAGGGATTGTGTATAGACAGGAAAGAGAGGAGGACCAAGGTTTGAGTTCTAGGGCATGCTAAATTTGGGAGTAAAGGAAGAACCAGCAAAGGGAAATTGGGAGGGAACAATCATTGAAGTAAGGGGGAAGACCAAGAATTGGATGTCATGAAAGGATAGTGAAGAAACACATTGAGGAGCAAGGAGTGAGCAGTGGTGTCAAATGCTAGTGACACATCACAGAAGGTTAGGGCTGAGAATTGACTGTTGTAGTTAGAGGAATGGAGGGCACTGGTAAACTTGACAAGAAAGTTTCAACAGAGTGATGGAGAAATCCTGATTGGAATGGATTTAAGAGAGAAAAGGAAGAGGGACATTATAGACTAGACAATTCTAGAAGACTTTGGCCACATTGCGGAGTAAAGAAATGAAATAGTAGTTAGTGGTGGAAGTGAGGCCAATAAAAAATATCTAAATTAGTAGATTTAGGGAGATACATGTTTGCTGATAGATTCACCAGCAAGCAAAAAAACAATTCTGTAGTATAGAGAGAGGTAGGCAAGTGCATAAGTGGAGGGGATGGGCTTATGAGAAGAGCGTTGTGGCAACAGGCAAGCAGGAGAGTGTGTAGGTGCAGGTTCAGTGGGTGAGTTGATGTGGTCCTTAACTGTTGAGAGGCTCTGGTAAGAATACTTTTAAGTTTTATCTGGAGTTATTTAAAAGGCTTAGTGGCTGTGTTTTTCTCGCTTTTAGTGGCATTAAGTGTGTAAAATCAACTTGTCAGAGTGAAGTTTTTTGTTACCTTTTATTTCTTGTTGATAGAGCGGTGATTATTTGGAAAAAGCTTGATTGGTTTTAGACATGTGGACTTTGGTGCTCCCTTCTATTTTTTTGTCTCAGTTTTGAGTTACACATTATGTTTTCCCTCCCAATGATATGCACCTTTGTTGCAACAGTATGTAGGGTAGTGGTTATAGACTTCCTTTTAATATAGTGCTTCTAAGAGTTTTTCATTTTTGTGACTATAAACCTTCCAAGACTTCCACATGCCTACATACCAATTCTCCAGTTAAAGAAGACGGAAAAAGTTAGTCTTTCTCCTAAAGGAAGCACCAAGGAAGTGTTTATATGTTTTGGACCTATGACCTTCACTAGCTAGTTATGCCACTGAATCTTGGGAGAAAGTATATATGCAGAAAAACCAGTTTACCTGGACTATATTGCACCTGTTACAGAACATGGGGTGTTTATACAGCTCTGAAAAATCTAAATTTTGTTTTTAAATTAGTCTTCCCAGCTCATCTCACCAGTTTGTGAAATGGCTTTAATTATAAACCAACTAATGCAGTTTGAGATTGAGTTATATATTTCTTGTGTTATACTAGGCATTCTTGTTTAAAGTGATGCTACTTTCCAGTTATAGATGCTGACTTGAAATCTACTTCTTATGGGTACATTTTTTGCTTTCATTTCATTAGAGGAAATCTTTTAAATATAATACTTGTAGAACAAGCTATGTTGTTGAGCAATTTCTAGACTGAAAGTATTTTTGGTATCTTTATCTTTCACAATTTAATAAAAGTGAGATCTGTTTTTCTCTTCTTTTCATAAAGAAACTATTGTTAGTTCTGGCTACTTCTACATAGGCAGGAGTAATTTTTTTAAATTTAGAAATATGTTCCTGGAAAATGTTTCCTATAAATCTATAATCAAGATATGTGCTGCCGCACAAATGAATCTTGAAAACATGCTAAATTGAAGAAGGCACAGACCACATATTGTATAATTCCATTTATATAGAGTACCCAGAATGGGCAAATTACTCTGTAGAGTCAGAAAGTATATTAGTGGTTTGCCCAGAGGTTAGGGGGATTGAGGGAAGGAGGAATAGTTTCTAATGGGTACTGTTTTACTTTGGGGTGATGGAAATGTTATAAAATGAGATAAGATATTTGCTCATTTCTGTGAATATACTAAAACTCATTGGTCTGTATGCTTTAAAAAGCCGTTGGTTTCTAAAATCTATAGTCTAGCAAGTTAAGGAACGTGTCCTTAATCTTCTTCCCCCAAATATTCCAGTTTTAAGATTGAGTAAATGGGATACCAGTTGTAATTACTTTGCAGTGAACCCAAACTGACTTGAGAGTACTTTATGTTTTTTAAATCTACCTCTTATTACATATTTAAATGAGAAAAAATGTTTATAACTACTGAAATGCATAAAAAAGAAGTTTATAATCCTAGCAGCTTTAGCTCTGATGACTGTTCTAACTAGAGTGTATATTCTTCCAACCTTTCTAATGCTGCAGCCCTTTAATACAGTTCCTGTGGGTCACGACCCACAGTGGTCTAGACCACTGTTCTAGACCCTTTCTGAACAGATGTAAGCCAGTATGATGATTATTTAAATATTTACACAGAAGATTGGGCCATAGTATGTACATTATTCTACAGGTTGCTTTTTTCATTTAGTGATATACAGGATATCTTTCTGTGTCCAGACATTTTTTATTCTGTTCTTTTTGCCTCTTTACAATATACTGCTGCAATTCATCAATTCTAACTAAAATGCAATTTTTTTCATATTTTAATATTTCTGAAATGGGAATCCATTTTGGAATCTATGGCCTATCAGTTTAATTTGCAATACTTTTTCTTAGACCATAAAATAATGGTATATCCTATTATTGGCTTTTGAGATTTGATGCATGCTATAGATACCTACTATCTAGACATTAAAGAAATTGTCCAGGTTCAGTGGCTCATGCCTGTAATCCTAGCACTCTGGGAGGCCAAGGCTGGTGGAGCACTTAAACTCAGGAGTTTGAGACCAGCCTCAGCAAGAGCGAGACCTCATCTCCACTAAAAATAGAAAAACTAGCTAGGCTTCATGGTGGGCGGCTGTAATCCCAGCTACCCAGGAAGCTGAGCCAAGAGGATTGCTGGAGTCCAAGACTTTGAGGTTGCTGTGAGCCGTGATGCAACAGCACTCAGCACTCTATCCAGGACGACAGATAATGCTGCAGAATATGTATCTTTGCACATGTTCACTTTTCTGTAGAATAAAACTCTTACAAATGAAATTACTCTGTCAATTTTAATAGGCTTTTCCAAATTTCTTTCTTAAAAGGTTATGTAGGTTATACTTGTGTGTATAGTGGATGAGAATGTTTATTTTCATCAACATTGGGTATTCTCAGATTTTTAAATCTTAATCTGATCTGCAACAACAAAAGGACCTTGTTTTTACATTACATTCTAAAGAGTAAATAATTTTTTATTTTTTCTGTGAATTGCCTACATATCTATTGCCATTTTTGAGAATTTGAACTGGTAATTTCTGTCTTCCTGTGTGGATATTTTTTTACATTTGAAATACTGATTCTTTATCATGTGTGTGGAAGATTGTTTTTTGTAGAAACTTCATTTGTTTTGTGACATTTTTGTCATAAAGTTTGAAACTTTTATGGAACAGTTTTACCAGAAAATTTATGAATGTTGATTTTTTTTTTTAGTGTTGATATGATTATTTTTCTACATTTGTAAGGATATTTAGATTGGAAAACCATTTTAAAAGGATCTTTATTGGACAATCCTGAACATCAGTGAACAGAATTACCTGTCACTCTGATTTCTTTATCTTTGGCTTCTTTTATTTTAAAATATCTCATAAATCTACAGTGGATTTTAATGCAAAGAATACTGTACTGTAAGTAGGGAGACATGAGTTTTTTCCATTATCAAGCTGCGTACTTTAATTCTATGCCCTTAGTGTATTCAGGTCTCCATACTCTTCTCATTGGTGAAATGAGAATGGTGTGCAATGTTTTGGGATTAAAATTCTGTTTGGGGCCTAAAATTCTATAAACTTGTTGTATTAATCATTAAGAATCAGTACTTTGGCATGCTTTGATTTAACCATTTATTTTCATAATCCAGTAGTACTTTATATTTTCTGATATTTTGACATAATATTTGTTTTTGTTTCCGATTTTTCTTGCATGATTGAAAAGTTGTTTAAAAATACATCCCCTTAGCCTTTTGCTATGAAATTTGTTTAACATCTTACATTCACACACAAATTATAATCATAATCTTTACCTTCTTTTATACTAAAAATACTTATGATACTAAGAAAGAAAAAAAATAAGCCATACATAACACAAATTGAAGATGTGGTAGGATTTGGAGTTTTAGAAAGAAATATTGGTCCTCGGATTAGGTGTCAGAGAAACCTTTGTACTAATTCCATCTCTGCCACTTGTTAGCAAAACAACCATGAGCAAGTTATTTAATCTCAAATCCTCAATTTCTGTATCTTTGTTACAGAAATAATAGATACTACACAGGAGTAATAAGATTAAACCTTGGTGTTCAGTAGACATTCAGAAACTCATTTGCCCTTTTGATGTAACAACTGTTATAATCAGTGATAGAGAAAAAGAAGGACTTCTGCATTTTTTTGTATACTTTGCTACCATCTTTTAAACTTGATTGTTTAGCTTTGAAATTCTGGAGGATGTCTGAATACATTTCTGAGTTAGAATCTTCAAATCCCTCCTTTGAAATATGTATATTTGAGTTTTATTTTTATATAGAGAATCTCAACTCTTAATGGCTATATTTTGCTTATAGTTTTAAATTCTTATCACCTTCCCTTTGTAAAGTCAGGCATCCCAACTGGACAGATAAATGAAAGTAGTAAATTTAAAATAGTACCTGCCTCGTGAGGGTTGTACTTTTATGGTAACTAGCTTTAACATGCAGTTTGCAGAAATGTAGTAAATATGAAATAAGAGTTATGTGTTTATATTTTAATTTCTATTAACAACTACATAACATAATCTTAAGAGCAAGAATTACATCTTTATATATTAGAAGTATGATGCCATGTGGATAATTCATTGTTGCTGCTGAAAAAAATAGGCATCTTAGGTTGTTTTAGTTTTCTCTTGATTAAATCACAGGAAGTGACTTTTTTATCTAACATATAACATATTTTAGGTCATTAATTTTCATCTTTTCTTACTAATATGGTCAGGATTTTAAATGTCATAAAGTAAATTTGTAGTTATAGTGTTTTAATAGTAGCATTAAAACAATAAGTAAGTCCTTAACTTAAAATGGATAGGTGATGAAATATGTTGTCTTACAGCCAAATTTGTATCCTACTGTGGGGCTTCAGACACCAGGAGAAGTGGTTGATGCCAATTTTGGGCAACATCCTTTCGTTTTTGATATAGAAGACTATATGCGAGAGTGGAGAACCAAAATACAGGCACAGATAGACCGATTTCCAATTGGAGATCGCGAAGGAGAATGGCAGACCATGATACAAAAGTAAGAGTGAAGAAATTTGAATTGACGTTATTCAGAAATCTTTTTTATAAGACATTTATTCTTTTGGTATTCATAGAAGTTGCTTAATCTACTGATTTATATCCTAATAATTATTGTATTATTGATATTTTACTCTCAAAAAGTAATTTAAGCAAAAATAGATTGATGATACACATACAGAATTGTTTTCAGTGTGACTTAATTTGGTGGAGGAGATAATGTGATGTTAGGTTACCTAGGCTATTCTTAGTGATAGGATTTAATGATTTCTGTGGTTATACAATTCAACTTTTAATAACGTTCATGCCAAAGATACATTTAGAGAGATAATCTAGATTTTATAATCAGAATATGTGGGGTTTGGACATGATCTTGGCTATATCATTCAGCAGTAGTTCAGATATTTATGAGTAGAAAGAAAGAATTTTGGCTTGGTAAGATTAAGTATCAAAATGTATTGGGATATAGATGTGAAGATTTTGTATTTCAGGATTTGGCCAAGTTTTTCCACTGTTTGAGTTACTATGGAAGAATAATGTCAGTTATTTTTGGTTACTATTAAAGAAGCTTCTTTTTGCTAAATAATTACTTTTTAGCATTTAGATTCAGGGATATTAAAACCACCTCTGTTTTAAACAGGAAAATTTGACCAAAGCCTTCATTTTAAGAGATTAAAAAAAAAAATTACGAGGGCGGCCCCTGTGGCTCAAAGGAGTAGAGCACCAGCCCCATATGCCAGAGGTGGTGGGTTCAAACCCAGGCCCAGCCCCAGCCAAAAAAAAAACTGAAAAACAAACAAAAAACTTACTAGTTAATGTTAATGCTTGACTTGTATATGCTATTATTAGACATGTGAGAAAGCAGAAAGGAAATGAAGACCAAAGAGCAGTAAATATGTAGTTAGGATTCCTATAAGTAGCATACTTAGGATTCATTCATAACTTTGATGGAAGATGGCCAGTAGCAGGGCAGAAAATGGGTGTTAAATGAAAGGTACCATAAAATTATCGCAATTCCTTCTTTGCTAAAAATTTTCAACCTGTTTTATTGGGGAGCTTAAAAAAAAAATAAGTAGTTAGCAGGAAAATATATTTCCTGTGACAGTCAACTTTTTCAACTTTACTTTTGCTAAAAGGCTAGCGATGACACACCTGGATGTCATTAGTACTAAATAATAGCACAGACTTCAAAATGGTAGCATAGACTTAAAAATTATGCAAACACTGTTACATTTTAAAAGTCATCTCTGCTATTATAATCAACGCCAAGAAAATAGCAAAAACTTTCAGACACCGTCACCATCTCATTTCATCTTGAATATCCTTAAATTGCTTTGAACTTTCTTTTTTTCTTTTTCTTTTTTTTTTTTTTTGAGACAGAGTCTCACTCTGTTGCCCTGGGTTGAGTGCCATGGTGTCATCATAGTTCCTAGCAACCTCAAACTCTTGGGCCCAAGAGATCCTCTTTCCTTAGTCTCCCGAGTAGCTGGGACTACAGGCATGTACCACCACACCTAGCTAGTTTTTCTATTTTTAGTAGATATGGATTCAACTCTTGCCCAGCTACTCTCCAATCCTTGAGCTCAAGCAGTCCACCCACTTCAGCCTCCCAGAGTGCTAAGATTTACAAATGTGAGGGGGACCCCCACCACCACCACTTTGAATGTTCCTAAATTTAAAAAAAATTTTTTAAATATTTTTTTGGAGGACATTATGATTAGGAGACATGATGATGACTCTGAAAGAAAGCTTCTTCCCTAGAACTGTTATATACGTTACAGAGCTTTGATACCAGTTTCTTTGTTCCATGCAGTTAGAGAACAAACACTCCCAACTCACAATCCCGTAGTCCCTATGAGCTAGGAGATAGGATGGGGCAGCTTTCTTTTAAGGCTCTGAAAATGGTTGCCACTGAGCATCACAGCAAGATAATAGTAAAGGAAACATTTATATAACTAGGATTCTCTTGCCCAGTTCTCCAGAAAATTGAAGTGACTTGCCAGGATCTCCTAGGAAGTCCATTCTAAAAGTCTTCTCCCCCTTAATTTGTACAATTAGATAAAATAAGATAAAAGTCTGTTTTTTAGAGGTCCTCTTCACCTTCTCTTCCTTTTTACCTAGTGTACCCCTAGTAAACCACTGCTTCCCACCGTTTCCTCACTGGCCTTAGTAGTGTCAGACAGGTTTAAGAGTTTTTTGTTTGGAGCTTTTGGGTTAATAATACTGGATCACTAGTTTTTCTATCTACATATTGTGGGTAGATGTAAATACATATTTTAACAACTTGGTAGCTTTTTAAGAAATATACCTATTCTTAAACAGGTGACACTGAAGAGTGCCACTTCCATGTAAATCATGTTTGAGTAATTTTCTGTGCAAAACCAGAGTAATTAATTTAGATTAGCAGGCTGATTCCTCCTTTATTAGTAGTACTCACATAGATTTTGTTCTGAAAGATTCTCTGGGTTTACCTTAGGGTTTTTTCTATACTCACCTCATTTAACTGATGGGTAATGAAAGTGGTTATGTTTCGGAACATAAAGAGTTAATCCATTATTTTTAAATGTTATTTTACAACATGATGACATACTACTGGGATAATATGATAAAGTTGAAACAGAAATTATGGTTATTAGGATTGAATAATAGAATGGGAAATAAATACAAAGGGACCTGAGGGTAATGGAGATATAAGAAAAGATCACTAGTGTTCTTGATTCTCAAGTAATATTTATTTTAGGGAGAGTAGTCTTAACAAAGCATTTGCAGTTACCTTTTTAGAAATATTACATGATAAGACAAAATTTTTTTTCAAGTTAAAGTTGAAATTTCTTACTGTTTCAAGTAAATAGGTTTGTTTTACAATACCAATATAGGACTTGTTTGTATAAATTATAATGAATCGTGTATTTTCCTAACTAAAATATGTATGTTTCTTCTTTTTAAGAATGGTTTCATCTTATTTAGTCCACCATGGGTACTGTGCCACAGCAGAGGCCTTTGCCAGATCTACAGACCAGACCGTTCTAGAAGAATTAGCTTCCATTAAGAATAGACAAAGTAAGGACAATGGTGCATGGTTAACATTTATTTTCAGGTTATAGGTTTAGCTACTTTATTTTTAGAAATTTTCTAAAATTAAAAAACTTAAATGTATTAAATGGATGCCTCTGAAATTTATTTTCACTGATATTTTTTGAATATTAGCTTTAAAAATTTGCATAGGACTATGTCAGACTAATTATAGAAAGAATTTGGGGGAAGATTTTATTAGGAATGACTTTACCATATCTTTCTATTTTTTTTTTTTGAGACAGAGCCTCAAGCTGTTGCCCTGGGTAGAGTGCTGTGGCGTCACAGTTCACAGCAACCTCAAACTCTTGAGCTTAAGCGATTCTCTTGCCTTAGCTTCCCAAGTGGCGGGGACTACAGGCGCCCGCCATGATGCCTGGCTATTTTTTGGTTGCAGTTGTCATTGTTGTTCAGCTGGCCTGAGCTGGGTTCGAGCCCACCAGCCTGGGTGTATGTGGCTGGCGCCCTACCCACTAAGCTACGGGCACTGCCTGACTTTACCATATCTTCTTAAAATAAAAAATGTTTTCATAAGCTTTTAGGAAGTAAACATTGGGTGAAAAGTTTCTTCTTTGTTTTATGGTTTTGTTTTGTTTTGTTTTTTTGAGTAACATAGTCCTGAGTAGATGGTAGAGATAAGATGTGAAAGAAATATAAATATTTTTGAATTTAAATCTTTATTAAATCGGAGCTAACATTGATCATAAATACTTGTTATTTAGGTCCTAGGACTGACCTGTGTGGCCAGAACTATAGGGCCTGTTTATAACTGGTCCACAGTTAGCCATCCTAAGAGCAATGGGTCCATCAGGATGGGTATGATTTGACAAAAAATACAAGGATGAAAACAAAACAGATGGATGAAATCAGTGGTTGAAAAATTTTTTTTTAGGTCAAATTGCTGTAATAGCACCGATTACCTTGCACTTTAGTTAATTATGTGCTTGCCTTTCTCACTATTAAGTTCTGTTCAGCAGAGACAATCACTGAATAGAGATGATCACTTACTCAGTTTGTATGCTTATTTTCCCATTTAATAATTGCCCCACAATGAATGCAGTTCAGATCTTATTCAAAGACTAGCATTTTTTTTAGTCCTGGGATCATCGTATTTGATAGTTCTAACTATATTACTTATATGTTAGCTTGTGATTTTTCTTTTTTATTTATTTATTTATTTATTTATTGTGATTTTTCTTTTTACAGTTTGTGGAGGTACTTAACTTTTCTCATTTTTTAGTGTGTCTGAAATTTTTCTGGGAGTTGCCTAATGGGTATTAGAAAAAGAAATGGAGGCTCGGCGCCTATGGCTTAAGCGGCTAAGGCGCCAGCCACATACACCTGAGCTGGCGGGTTCGAATCCAGCCTGGGCCTGCCAAACAACAATGACAGCTGCTGCAACAACAACAACAACAAAAAATAGCCGGGTATTGTGGCGGGCGCCTGTAGTCCCAGCTACTTGGGAGGCGGAGGCAGGAGAATCACTTGAGCCCAAGAGTTGGAGGTTGCGGTGAGCTGTGATGCCATGACACTCTACCCAGGGCAATAGTTTGAGACTCTGTCTCAAAAAAAAAAAAGAAAGAAAGAAAAAGAAATGGAAATCAATCACAATAATTTATTTAAAAACTTTTTACTAACTCTTTTTCTTCTGAAGATTCACTGTATTTAAGTTTTTACTCTTATATAAATTAGTCTTTTGCTTTGTTTTACTGAATAGGAATTCAGAAATTGGTGTTAGCAGGAAGAATGGGAGAAGCCATTGAAACAACACAACAATTGTACCCAAGCTTACTTGAAAGAAATCCTAATCTCCTTTTCACATTAAAGTGAGTTTGTTTAACAAACTGTTATATTTGTTATATATTATACACATTTATTATACATTTTGTATAATTAAAATTTTTATCTCTTTATAGTTTTAATTTTGATTTTATCCTATTTCAAATAGTTTCGTATAATTTTGCAATTAGCACATTTAAGTAACAAATTAGAAAAAACCACTTTTATATTAATAACTATAAGTAGATGGTGTCCTTGCTTTGCGTATGTTCTTTTATCATTGTTTCCCCATGTTTAAAAATGTGAAAATCTTATTTAGAAGGTGGGTGTCTATTTTTCCTTCTTAAAGGTATCTTATAGTAAGTCTCCTTTGCATTTTAGAAAATTATGGTAAAGTATACATAAAATTTACCATTTTAATCATTATTAAATATACCTTGTTTGTTTTTACATTGTTATATAACTAACCACTACCACCATCCATCTCCAGAACTTTTTCATCTTCTCTGACTGAAACTCTGTAACTCTTTCCTTCTTCCCCTGCAGCCCTTGCCAGCTCCATTCTCCTTTCTGCCTCTGTGAATTTGACTGCTCTAGGGTACCTCATAAGTTGAATCATACAGTATTTGTCCTCTGTGATTGGCTGATTTCACTTAGTGTAATACTCTCAAGGTTCATCCACACTGAAGCATGTCTCTGAATTTCCTTCCTTTTAAAGGCTGAATCATATTCTGTTGTGTGGATATATACCACAGTTTGTGTATCCATTCCTCTGTCGACACTTGGGTTGCTTCCACCTCTTGGCAGTCAGGAATAATTCTGCTCTGAACATAGCTATTTGAGTCACTGCTTTCAGTTTTTTTGGTTATATACTCAGAAATGGAAACTCTAGATCATATGGTAAGTCTGTGTTTAGTTTTTTGAAGAACAGCCATATTCCTCTCCTCAGTGGCTGAACCAGTTTATATTCCTACCTACCACAATGCCCAAGGGCGTCTACTTTATCTGTACCCTTACTAACACTTATTTTCTGATTTTTGTAATAACAGCTAAGCTATCCTAATTTGGGATTTTTTATTGGTTTTATGGATGTTACTTTAAAAATTATGTTACTGAGTTTAAAATTTCAACTCTTTAAGCAGCAGAAATCCTTTATAAGTCAAATGATGGAATTCTTTTCATGTTGGTGTATAAATGAGGCCCATTTGAAGAGGTTGGGAATGGTGGTAGGGGTGACAAAGAATGAGGGGGAAAGCTATGCTTTGTATGTCTGATAATGTACGTAAAACCATGTCCTTATGTACTGTGTATCTGATTTGCTACCAAGTGCAAATATTATTTTGATTAAATTATAGATTTTTTTTTTTTTTTTTAAGCTCAAAAATGACATCCATGCCAAGTGCAATAGTATGCGTCTGTAATTCCACATGTTTAGGAAGTTGAAGCAAGAGGATTGCTTGAGCCTAAGAATTCAAGACTAGCCTGGGCAACATAGCAAGACTCCTATCTTTAAAAAATATGAAGTCTAGGCTCGGCACCTGTGGCTCAGCAGCTAAGGCGCCAGCCACATACACCGGAGCTGGCGGGTTCAAACCCAGCCCAGGCCTGCCAAACAACGACGACAACTACAACCACAACCAAGAAAAAAAAATAGCCAAGCATTGTGGCAGGCACCTGTAGTCGCAGCTACTTGGAAGGCTGAGTCAAGAGAATCGCTTAAGCCCAATTGGGAGTTTGAGGTTGCTGTGAGCTGTCATGCTTTCACACTGTACCCAGGGCAATAGCTTGAGGCACTATCTCAAAAAAAAAAAAAGAAGTCTATATATTTTTCTTTTTTTGTAACTAGAAATAAATTTTAATTTTCTTAGTAACGCTTGATCAAAGGAGATAATGCTATTATAGTGTTTTTTATATTATACTCTTTAATTTTTCTGGAAATTTTAGAATTCTAACCAATGCAGTATATGACACCATATTTAATATTTTTAGCTTACTGTCTAAAGACCAAAACTGGTAAATAAAAGCTTTTAAACTATTTTCAAAAAGGCCATTTGGAGATAATGTCTAAGCAAATTTTTCTTTTCTCTTTTAGAGTGCGTCAGTTTATAGAAATGGTGAATGGTACCGATAGTGAAGTACGATGTTTGGGAGGCCGAAGTCCAAAATCACAAGATAGTTATCCTGTTAGTCCTCGACCTTTTAGTAGCCCAAGTATGAGTCCCAGCCACGGAGTGAATATCCACAATTTAGCATCAGGCAAAGGAAGTACTGCGCATTTTTCTGGTGAGATTCACTCTTCTGACATTATTTTTAAATTTTGAACCAAAACTTTTTTTAGTCTACATGTTTTCTTTGTAGCTGTTGTGTAAATGTTTACTTGATTTCAGGATGTTCTGGATAAAAAACTATAGGTTCAGATTCATAATGTTATCAGTACTCAGAAGTAATTTAAAGAATAGTTGTTTCTGCCTGGGTGCAGTAACTCATGTCTGTAATCTCAGCATTCTGGGAGGCCAAGGCAGGATCATTGTTTGAGGTCAGAGTTTGAGACCATCTTGAGCAAGAGCAAGATACTCCATCTTTACAAAAAATAGAAATATTAGCCAGGTATTGTGGCATATGCCCATAGATCCACCTACTCTGGAGGCTGAGGCAGGAGGATTGTTTGAACCCAGGAGTTTAAGGTATTGTGAGTTACGATCATGCCACTGCACTCCAGACTGGGTAAGTGAGCAAGGCCCTGTCTATTTAAAAAAAGAAATACTGGGTGGCGCCTGTGGCTCAGTGAGTAGGGCACCGGTCCCATATGCCGAGGGTGGCTGGTTCAAACCCAGCCCCGGCCGAACTGCAACCAAAAAAAAAAAAAAATAGCCGGGCGTTGTGGCGGGCGCCTGTAGTCCCAGCTGCTCAGGAGGCTGAGGCAAGAGAATCGCGTAAGCCCAAGAGTTAGAGGTTGCTGTGAGCCGTGTGACGCCATGGCACTCTACTGAGGGTGGTACAGTGAGACTGAGAGTCAGCTATTAACATACCTCTGTAAATGAAGGTCAACATTTAAAATGAGTCATCATCACTAGAATTAAATAATTGATATTTAGCAATGAAAAGGTAATTATGTGTTTTAATAAAGTATAAATTTAAAGGTAATCTGATTGTGAAATCTTATGCTACCCCATAACCAAACCTCTCTGGCTGCCTGTCTCTCTTATTTTTTCCCCAGCCAAGCCTCTCGTAAGACTTGACTCTGTCCATTTTATTTTCTCCATACTTTCTTTTGGCTCACCAGTATTACTTTCTGTGGATTTTGGTGTTCTCAGTTTCCCAAGATGTTACCTTTTCTCTATATATTTAATTTTCTAAAATAAGTCAGGTAATGTTTCCTTTTGTAGAGTAGCACCTTTGCTTTTTCTCAGTCAGTATATACCCTTCCTACATTACTTCATGTCAGTTTAACCACATCACCTCCCTGTACTTTAAAGATGATTCTCATGTCTGTGTCCTTGGCTATCATTCCTCTTCAATATAAATATCAGGTTAGGAGAAATTCTGAGCCTCAGTGTATTCTCATGTAAAAAAGGGATGATGATGAAGATACAGGCAATACTGTCATGGAGGGGGATTGTGGAGGTTAAGTGAGATCACAGATGAGCCTTCAGTGAGCGTTAGAGGAGGTCATAGTTACAGCCATTGGCTCTTAAATTCTATAAATCTTAAATACAAAATCAAAATATGGAGACATTATTTACAATCTAATGAATAATTAGTGTTTATTTCTATTTCCATGTGGCATTTTTTTCTTTTTTCCCCCCAGGTTTTGAAAGTTGTAGTAATGGTGTAATATCTAATAAAGCACATCAATCATATTGTCATAGTAAACACCAGTCATCCAATTTGAATGTACCAGAACTGAACAGTATAAATATGTCAAGATCACAGCAAGTTAATAACTTCACCAGGTAAGTGACTTTACCAGCTTTTGTGTTAATATAAGAAATCTAGTTATAAGTGCCATCATGGTGATAAATTTGAAAGAATTTGAATTATACGACCTATAGTGGGCGTCTGTGGGTTCCTAAGCCCACAGAGAATGAAAGGGTAGGGAATCAGTTCCTACAGCTTTTCAGTCTCTTCTTATGCACGTGAGCTCTTTCCTTAGTTCCTTCCTCTTTCTCTGCTACCCTTTTCCCTCAAGTAAGATTATAAGGACAGATTCAAGACTCTATGCGTCATCTTCTTACTAATCACAGATCTATACAAATAATCACAAATGCCATTTGTTACGTGTTCAAATTAAGACATAGTGGTATATTTAACCTCTAATATTAATATAAGGTGAGCCAAGCACAGTTGTCCACACCTATAATCCTGGCCCTGTGGGAGGCCAAGGCAGAAGATCATTTGAGGTCAGGAGTTTGAGACCAGCCTGATCAAGAGTGAGACCCTGTCTCTACTATAATAGAAAAACTAGCTGGGTTTCATGGTGAACGCCTGTAGTTCCAGCTACTTTGGAGGCTAACGCAGGAGGATCACTTGAACCTTGGAGTTTGAGGTTGCTGTGAGCTATGATGATGCCATTGCACTATGCTCAGGACAACAGAGCAGGACTTTTATTTAAACAAACAAAAAAAAGATTATAACTTATTTTTCCTTTATGTGTGGGTTTTTTTTTTTTTTGGTGTAAATATATAGAACGTTTTCTGAATTTAAAATGGCTAACTTTACAAAGAATGCTTTTGGAAAGACTGTCTTTGCATATAGCAAGTGGTTAAATCATTTAGTAAACAGAATGAGGATTGTATCGAGAATCTGTTGTGTCTCAAACATTCTGTTAGGTATGGTGTCTAAAGAACTTTGAGAGAAGATACATCTCTGTCAGTATAGTCTGGCCTTTGACATATTCATAAAACCTAAAAGTTCATGAAGTGAAATCTTTTGAATTAAATACTACTGTGCAAGAGCAAGTTCTTGTGAATTTAGCCTGTGTATATAATCCAGCATCTGAATCAATTTGTTGCTGGTTTGGGCTCTACAACAGGAACCAGTTGGTCATACTGCATTTTCAGGCATGGTCATCAGTTCAGCATTTTCTTAGTAAAGTTAGAAGGATCCTAACTTTTTAGCATGGAATCTTATTGGAAATAGGATTCTTCAGAAAGGAGTCTATGGAAAAAAAAAAATCTATATATGAAAATTTGGAGAGTAATGAAAATGTCTGGATTATCTGTCACACATGGCAGAAATTTGCTAAACTGATGGTGTTGTGTGATTCATGCAAGTTATAATGGCGGACCCCAAAAGTGGTATGAGAACACCAGAAAAAGTGGTTATCTTGTGTCAAGGAGGTCAGAAATGCCCTTTTACGTGAGAGATGACATACTGGAAAATATAAAATCTAAATATTGAAGTAAAAATACGGAAATTAAAAACATTAAGCCTTTAGTAGTTCATTTACTTTATAATATACATAAAGTACATTGGTATTTTATCATTGATAAGGGGGTTCTTCCATTGTTTGAGGGTAAGATTACAGTCAATTTGTGGGTTTTACCCTTAAATACTGTTCTCAGGGCAGGAATTTACTAAAGAGACCTATGATTACGTTAGTTCAGGGAAGCAATCCTGATAGAAAGGGCTGATGACATCACATCCTCCTTTGTGCATAGGGTAGAAGGGAAAGAAACTTTTGAACCACTTTAAACTGTTAAACAGTAACAGTTATTTTGTTGTTGACAGTGGCTCTCATAACAATATTGTGAAGTAGGCAAAGTAATCATAACTATTTAAACCATTTTACAGATGTAGAGCTGGATATTAGAAACATAAATGACTTTTTACAGATTATTAGTAGCTAGTAAGTTGCAGAGTTAAGGCACCTTCCCAAGATTTGACTTGCAAACTTTTCTCATTATACCCCCTGCCATCTAAAGTGCTCTTCTCCCCACCCTCCCTCCCTCCATCAGTTCTGTTGAAGCTGTAAAATCTTAAGTTCTGATGATCTTTCAGGATGTGTTGCTGGATTTACATCCCCACCGAATGTTGTGCTGCTCCTTGGGATTAACTTTCATCATAGTATTGATCATGATCTCTCTGTGATATAAGGACCTAATTAGCTTTCTACAGCCTTTTTGCTATTTGAAGCCACATGCTGTTCCATAATATCCTTGGCACCTAACATAAATCATATCTCAGTGACTTTTAAATGTGTTAAATGAACGGATGCCCCTCAAATACTAAACTGAATTGTCAAAAGAGAAAAAATGTTTAGTATTTTTTGAAGACCCCTGAAAGTTATGATGTCATGAATTTTCATTAAACATTTTTAATTTTATTTTTACCATTTGCAAGGTTTGTCAAGATAATCGAGCTTTTCTGGCTGAATAAATCTGGTCTGGAGTTGTGTGGCCAGTTCCCCTGTCTGTCCAGATCTCTGTGTCTTTTTCCCTTACAGTTTTACTAATGGGAGTGTTTGCATGCATGTACACCCAAAGGTGTTAGCCAGGGGTTGCCTCCGAGGGCGTGATACATAGTATTTTTTGCTCACCTGTATTGGTTTTTCCTACAAGTGAATGTATGTTGCTTTTGTGATGAGAAAGTTCATTTTTATATAAACATTTTCTAAATTTTCAAGTGTTTACCTCTGAATTAAATAGTTATTACTTAGATCTTCATAGAAGAAATCTGAAAGGTTAGACATTTACTGTTGCATCTAAGAATGTGGGTCTGAAGGCTGTACACTGACAGATCTGTCTGTAGATAGTTACCCATACATACTCATTCCTTCAGTATGGAATGAGTGGAAACTGAAATCCAAGAAAATGATTTGAAAATTGAGATTTGGCCAGGAAGGTAGCCTGTAAAAGAGGAGAGAGTCGGTTACTTAAAAGGTATGAAATGATGAGACTGAGTTGTTTTTAAATTTATTGTCACCTTTGACAGAGTGTATTTTTTAAGTAATAAAGAAAAAAATACCAGCTATTAAAATATAGTCTAGATTATACAGGGATATCTAACCTTTATTCCTCCCCTGCTTGGGCCACACATTAAATATATAAACACTAACAAAAGCTGATTAGCAAAAAAAGGTCCGTGTATGCTTTTCCTGAATCCCACCCCACAGATAAAGTTCAACCTAATTCAACCTGCAGGAGCAGGTTGGACACCCTTGGGTCTAGAAAAGTGTTTTTTGTTTTTGACACAGAGTCTCATTTTGTCACCCTTGGTAGAGTGCCATGGCGTCACAACTCAAAGCAACCTCAGACTCTTGGGCTTAAGCGATTCTCTTGCCTCAGCCTCCCGGGTAGCTGGGACTATAGGCGCCTGCCACAATGCCCGGCTATTTTTTAGAAGGGTCTTGCTCTTACTCAGGCTGGTACTTGTGAGCTCAGGCAATCCACCCGCTTCGGCCTCCCAACTGCTGGGATTACAGGCGTGAGCCAACGTACACAGTGTAGAGCAGTGTTTTTTCATTTTTTTTTTTTTTTTTTATCTCATGATACACTTGGACCTATAATTAAACTCCAGTGGCACACTTAATTATGTTGATCAAAAAGGAAAAGAATACACTGACTATGCTTTGAACTTCTTTCAAAAATAATTTTTAAAAATTTTCTCAGCACACTTAAGATCCTCTCATGGCACACCAGTGTGCTGTGGCATACCAGTTGAAAATCACTGCTCTAGAAGAAGATTGAATTGGGAGGGCAGGAAAGAGATAAACAAGTTCCAGGTGTGACATTTACTAGTTTGTTTTGAGAGTGAGGTCTTTCCCTGACATACTGGAAATGAACACTGGGGAAATGCTGGGGCCATAGTACAAGTGTAGAAGTGAGTTTGAGAAATAGTTCTGTTATGCTGAAGTGTGATTTCTCCATATTGATGTAAAGTTATAAAATCACTACATTGTAGTACTTGTACTTTTTCCCTTCCTTATCTCCAGGGGTACAAATTTGTTAAAATCAGTGGCTTTGAATACATTTAAGACTGAACAAAATACCTTTTTTGCAGATTGCTATTGCTTTTTTAAAGTTAGTTATAAGTAGGCTGCATAGTTGAGTAGTAATTTATTTTAACTAAGCTGCAAGTGTGATATT
The DNA here is from genome assembly GCF_027406575.1 of Nycticebus coucang. NCBI lineage: Eukaryota > Metazoa > Chordata > Mammalia > Primates > Lorisidae > Nycticebus > Nycticebus coucang. The sequence continues at coordinate 65,884,468 of NC_069788.1, forward strand.
TCTAAAATTAGGTTTGTTTTTTCGTTTTCAGTAATGATGTAGACATGGAAACAGATCACTACTCCAATGGAGTTGGAGAAACTTCATCCAATGGTTTCCTAAATGGTAGCTCTAAACATGACCACGAAATGGAAGATTGTGACACCGAAATGGGTCTGCAGTGATATTTTTTACATTTTTAATAAAAAATGATGGCTACAAGGTTGTGTTTTTACTTGTATTGATTCACAGCTGATGAGCATAAACCAAATTTAAAGATGTTTGTGGCATAGGATTTGACAGCAATACTTGTTAACTTAAACTTTCCTGAGAGTAAGTTGCTAGAGCAAGTAGTTACTTTTGAGTTAACTTCTGAAATTAAGTGCCAGACAAGTTTTCTATGCTGAACTGTCCAGGTAGGCTCAATTTGAGTGCTGTCATTAATCTAGTAGTAACTTGTTAGTGTTCAGCCTATAGGGTATTTAAGGTTGGTGATAGGAAGAATTCTTACATTTCTTTCAATCTAGCCCATAAGGCCAAATGGATAGATATGATTTTACAAATTCTAGTCAAATAATTTCTTAGATTAATGGAAGTGTGTGATTGTGCATTGTACTGTGTGTGGCACGTGGTAGGTGCTTAAGTATGACCTCCCTCACTAAAACCCCCCCAAAAATAAGAAACAGCAACAACAACAAAAGGTGTGGTTCAAAAATATATTAGCTTACATAATTTTATTTTATACACAACTTTTGTAGTTAATTGCACCATAACATGAAACTACCAACAAACTTTCTTATCAAATGGAGATTCATTAAAGCTCATAAATGTTTATTTGTTGGGATTCTGTGGCAACTTTAGATTTGTTAGTATTTTGAGATTAAAAAGTATTTATGCAAATTATTTTGAAAAGGCAGCCTTATTTTACTCTATGATGTCAGCCACCTTACCGTCCAAAGAATAATAATTTAATCATGGTGAGTAAGAGCAGGAATTCTAGAGCCAAATTACCTAGATTCGATTTCTGCAACTGCCACTTACTAGCTGTATGACCTTGAACAAATTACTTAACCACTCTGCCTTGGTTTCTTCATCTGTAAAATGGGTATAATAATAACTACCTCATAAGTCACTGTGAAAAGTAAATTTGTTAATCTCTGTGAAAAGCTAATAGTGCAAAATACTTGGTAAATGTTTACCATTATCGTCATCGTCATAGTAATAATTTATATATATATTTTTTACAACTTATACAATTACATTATTGATTAGTGATAATGGTCACTTGAGACAATATTATTTTCTAAAAGTATTTCTGTAAAAGTAGTATAATTAGTGCTTTTGATTAGTATTATTGGATGTCTTCTGTGCTGTTGTTAGAGTCAGTCAGCCTCTCTTCGTTTTCAGGATCGTTCTGTTACATTTCTGTTTTGTGTCAGTTAAAGCGGCCTGAGAAGCAAGTACTAACTTTTTCTTTACTTAAAATGTTGCTTAATGTAGTTTTAGAGAATTAGGCTTAATTTTTCCTAAAATTTTCTGTGGCATATTACATACATTCTAACATAAAAAGGTTGTCATCTGACTCCCAGCTGCATGCTAGAAATTGGATCCTAGACTCTTGAGACCTAGATAATAGTATACCTTTTAGCTGCAAAGTTCCACATTAGATTACAAATAAATTTTTACAAATCTGCATATTTAGATGAAGTAACAGGTAGTAGTTTCTAAATAATTTTATAAAATGTTATAAGACATTTATGTTCATGTTTGTATTATACTCCATTCCCTATAGTAATAAACCACTTGTCTGTTGTGATTACAGAAGTTGATTCAAGTCAGTTACGACGCCAATTGTGTGGAGGAAGTCAGGCTGCCATAGAAAGAATGATCCACTTTGGAAGAGAGCTGCAAGCAATGAGTGAACAGCTGAGGAGAGAATGTGGCAAGAACACAGCAAATAAAAAAATGTTGAAGGTGAATATATTTTTCCTCGAAATACGATAAATATGTCAAAGGAACTAAAATGTAGTTGTGAAAAACATCATACATGGTACTAGAAATTTTTGTTGGGGAACTTTAACTTCCCCTCAGCTCCCTTCCTTATTTCAGAATGGAAGCATTTGATGGTAGTAGGCAGCTCTCATCTGCTGGAAAGAGCTTTGGACTTCAAGTAAAAAAATTTGGGTTAAATTTCAGTTCTGCTACTTAAGACTTTGTGTGTCATTTGTCAACTTCGTTTTCTCGGCTATAAAATTAGCAATTTTTTTAAGAGAAATGTGAGTTTGCTGATAAAGTTATAAGTTTGAGATACTCCTATTTTAGTAAACATTGTTTGGGGTTGCAGCAATTCGGATGTGTAACACATGGTTTTCATTTCGACAGTTAAAATGAGTTTTAAAGTCTTTTGGATCGATGTCCATGAAATGGTAAGATGGATAAAATTTAAATAGTATATTAGCTACAATTTTATTTATCATTTGAAGATAGAGGGATATTCTCCAGCTTAAGTCAGCACTGCAGTTGTAGAGATGTTGTGGCTTTTTAACAATGATTTGATAATAAACATTTTCTCCTAAATGTTTTGGAAGATTCATACAAAACAAAGGGGAGGAGATACATATAGTGGCCTGGAGGCTGACACTTGAGTATGGTAGGAAAGGACAGAAGACTCTGGCTGTCTCTTCCTAACCTGAATTGAGTAGGTTGAGTATCCCTAAATTCAGAAATCCATAATCTGTAAAATATGAAACTTTGAGTGCCACTGTGATGCTTAAGGACATGTTCATTGGAGCATTTCAGATTTTGGATTTTTAGATTAGGGATTCTCAATTGGTAAATATTCTAAAATTTAAAAACCCAAAATCTGAAACACTTCTGATCTGAAGCATTTCAGATAAGGGATACTGATATTGCACCAGTCAGCAATACCTAGTAGCACCTAACATAACTCACCTGGTGTAAGATTAGTAACAATAAAAAAAAAAAAAATCTGCCTACTCTGTAGCCTCAGTACAGCTCAGGTACAGACAATGTCTGCCTGGTCTAGGATGGTGGCTATGTAAGTTAAAGGTGCAGACTCTTACAGTTTCAGTAGTTTAGGTGAGAAGGAGATATATTTACCAAGTTTAGTACTCTTGGTAAAGAGTACTAAATAGTACTTGGTACTCTACTAAATAGTACAATAAGTGCTATTTCTAATGGTGACCCTGAGTTATCAAAAAAAGTTAAACTACATTTATGCTAAATAAAAAGTCAAATCAGATGTTCATATACCAAGAAAGTGGCTATCCACATTTGCCTTAGAAGATTAAGATTTCCTTGAGGTCATACTGTGTCCTTTAACTTCTCTTTTAAATGTTTATATTTTTCTTTTCTTTCTTTTTTATGTTTTCTAATGTATACACCTCTAATGCGTACCACCTAGGTAGTCAGTATATGCTAATTAAATTGAAATTAATTATGAAAAGTGTAACTGGTTTTTCCAAATTGAGGATTTTTATCACTCTGCAACATTGGAGAACTTTTTCTGGTATCAAGAGTGTGAATAAGAAACTTAACACTTAGGCTTTTTATTAATTTAGGTATCTAAAATTATCCCTTTGGGAAACTGAGTACTAACTACTATAGTAGGTACTGAGGATATTTTAGGGTAGTGGTTCTGGACTTTTTTAGTGTCTGAATCTTTTAAAAAGTGATTAAGGATTCCCACAGAGTTTTGTATATTTGGGTTACCATCTGTTGACATTGACCATATTAGAAATTAAAACAATTTTAGAATAACAATCTTCCCCAAACAAACAAACAAAAAAATGAAAATGACCTTGCTTTATATTTTTGCAAGTCTCTTTAATGGTTGGTCTAACAGAAGATGAGCTAGATTCTCATATGTATCTCTGCATTTAATCTGTTGTGATATGACACATCACGTAGCCTCTGGTGAACTTTATTGTGTAGCCACAAGAGAATGAAAGTGAAAAAAAGCAAGGAGTGTCTTAGTATTATTATGACAGTAGTTTTGACTTCACAGACCTCCTCAAAGGGTTTTGGGCCCAGGTGTCCCTGGATCATACTTTGGGAACTATTTCAGGAGATATTTGGGGAAATGAAATGTTTGTAAAAATTCTTAGGTTTTTTTATCCTGGGTCATCGACTTGTTTTCTTTGGTACAATATTATGCTAACTGAACCTTGTGAAGAAATGTGATTTGTGTGGTACCTTTAAAAATTTAAGATTACACTCCATCCTCTTACTGTGTCTTTGATTCAAATTAGCATAGAGCTCAGAAAATGGCATTGCATGACCAATTTTCAAAGCGATTCCTTGAGTATGCACTGAATTATGTGAAGATGTAATTTATCTTTGTCTGAAGAATGTAGATGGCTTTGATTCTATACCCTGAATTCTAAGCAAATGCCAACTGCCTTCAGAGACTTTCCTGATATTCTGAGTTGCTTTCCTCTCACTTGCCAAGCTTATCTTGCTCAATAAGGATGAGTAAATACCAAAAAAAAAGAAGGCTGGATGAGTTGAGGCAACATGAAGAGAGGTTCATGTTGCAGTTGAGGTTTAGAAATTCTTCTTTTTATTCTTCACTTCAGCTCATGTGAGATTGTAGGGCTTTTAAAAAGTCTTTAATGTTTTTGGATTTGCATAAGCTTCTGAGCCATATATACCTCCATAGAGAATGACTTGATTTAAGTTGAAGGTGGTATTTACCTCAGTTGCTTTGCTGTAAGGTGCATGTGTGTTCAGCTGTGGAGGACTCAGGGAGGGTCAATTATGAGTGAGCAGCCTCCGCCTGCAGGGGGCTTTTAATCTAGTAACTGAAGGAGAAACAGAACCATTTAGATTCACCCTATTTAGAAACTGCTCCAGATTTCTCCAAACTGTGAGTACAGTTTGATAATCCTACTGAAATAGTTACATTTCCCTCAGAAATTATTTCCACTGAGGTAATTTTTTTCTTTAAAATAAAAAATAACCCATAATGCGACAGTATTTCTTTTTGCTTTTGTGTCAGATGCTTTAGTGACACCTTATACTTGCTCTGTTTCTGCCTTAAAATTATTCCATGGAGATAAAATCCTACAAATAGAATTATTGAAGCAAAGAACATGAAAATTACTGTGGCTCTTGCTACATATTACCATATTGCTTTTCAGAAAGCTACCTTACTAACGGTAGTAAAAAAATGTGGGTGGCACCTGTGGCTCAGTAAGTGGGGCACTGGCCCCATATACCGAGGGTGGCGGGATTGAACCCGGCCCGGGCCAAACTGCAACAACAACAACAAAACAGCTGGGTGTTGTGGCAGGTGCCTATAGTCCCAGCTACACGGGAGACTGAGGCAAGAGAATCGCCTAAGCCCAAGAGCTGGAGGTTGCTGTGAACTGTGACACCACCGACACTCTACCGAGGGCAACAAAGTGAGACTCTGTCTCTAAAAAAAAAAAAAAAAAATGTATGTGGCATCTACTACCTTAATCCTGCTTTGGTAGGTTTAACGTATAATCGTGTTGTGAAATTGCTTATTAGGGATTTCTTTGGTTATCACCACCAATTAAGTTTTACGGTATGGTTTAAAACATTAATGTTGATTTGCTGATTTCATTCATTTTCCTATATTTAAAAAGGATAAAGTTCTAGATGGTTACTTTTGGGAGGTTGATGATGTAAACCAATTTTTTTAAGGCTGTATTGGTTTTCTTACAGCTTCACTCTCATTTTAAGCCATGTTTAATGGCTATGTGGTCCTTCTTAATCAAGTCTAATCTATACTGCTCTTTATTTAAAACTTAGTTTCCTTACCAGAAAAATTTCAAAGTTTTTAATGTTTTTTGGGACATTTTACGATCTGACAACTTACCCATATTTTGTCCTTTCTCTCAAGCCTCAGTTTGCATGTACCTTGAATCTGTTTCTATTAAGTCACTAGTAATATACTGTGTGTTATTTCATTTACATAAATAACATACATTATATGTATAAGACACTGAGTTCCTTGAAGCAGTGACTGGTCCTGGTCATCACTGTCTGTCCTCAGTGTTCAATAAACATTGATTGAATTGTACTAAAAATAAAATATGAGAGCAGAAATTTAGACTTTTTTCTTCTTAATATTTAGATCAGTAATTAAAAGAAAGAAAATTAGCAGTGTGATCTTAGCCTCTCTAGTTTTTCTGTAAGATGGGCATGATGTTGTCAACCTCAGGTTATTCTAAGGATTAAATGAGATGATAGATGATAGTGCTTGAAACATGGCCTCACACAGTATTCATGCACAGTAAATTACCACCATTCTTATTACTTTCTCTGAGTTTTTGTTTTAAATTCTAGAGGATATAGTCTTACTTTGGGTTTTGGGACTGCAACATTTCACCGTTTTGGTGTGTGTCACAGTGTAGACCCATGAAGATAGTTTTGTACTTGAAGTTTTTATGTACCAATTAGTCCTTGAACAGATTCTTCAGTATATCTTTTTGATTTGTCTATGCTATGGGGATGGTATCTCATTAGATGGTTGTGGGATGAATTAAGTCTTGATCAAGGCTCAGTCTTTAGGAATAATGTGATTGATTACAGTTAGCTTTACAGGATAAGAGGATATCATATTGTTACCATGATAAATTTGGATTGGGGACAGGAAATAAAACCAGGTAGCTTTGTGAGATGCATAAAACATCTTGAGACACCAGAAAAAGCAGGTCTTTCTATCCATAGGCATATGATTGTCTTTTTTGTACCCAGCAGCTATGAGTAGTCTCAGTAGTCTCAGTCCCAAAATCATGATAAATAATTTTTTATCTTTAAAGAACTTTTATCATAACTGAGGCAGAAGAGTAACCCAATAACCTAAGTGAAATCTTCAACAATGTAAGACAATGGAGGGGCCTTGTACGTTCACGTAGAGGCACTTGTTTGTCCTGTCTTGTACCTTCAGACTGACTTTAGTTGTTTTCCGTGGGTTATTTTCTAAATCCACAATATAGAAGGCCATGTGCATGATGAAGGGCAAGAGTACAGTTGACAATGGGAATGGAATCTGATTGCTTGAGCAACTGAACCTAGGACATTGTGCTCTTTAGGAATTTCAGTAGTCAGCATTTTCAAAGTGTCACATTCCTGAATTCACAGATTATGGTTTCTTCATTACCTCTCTGCATCTACTTTCTTAATTGTTAAGGGTATCCTATATCTATATATTATTTATATGTATATAGTATTACTCTTGATTTAGAGTATTGACTTTTGTCACAATAAGACATCATTTATTGGAAAGGCAGAGTGAACTGATACTGCTAATTTCATTTAGTCTTTATACAACTCTGTGAAAGAAGACCTTTTAATAATCTCCATTTTGCAAAAGTGATGAAACAGGCACTTACAGAGATTATTACCTGCCAAAGGCCACATAGCTAGTTAGTGGGAGAGCTTGAACTTGAAGCCAGTATCTGAAACCACCATGGTATGCACCTCCCTTAGAAAGAAGACAGAAACGTAGACTAGTTCTTTGAAGACTGTGGCAGTTATTTTAAGGTGGAACGAGGGGGTGGCTTGAGGAGACTGGTTAGAAACAGTAAATGTATAAAAGAGGCCCTAATAGCCGGGCGTTGTGGTGGGCGCCTGTAGTCCCAGCTACTTGGGAGGCTGAGGCAAGAGAATGGCCTAAGCCCAGGAGTTGGAGGTTGCTGGCTGTGAGCCATGTGACGCCACGGCACTCTACCAAGGGCCATAAAGTGAAACTCTGTCTCTACAAAAAAAAAAAAAAAAGGCCCTAAAGCGGAGCCAGTTTAGTGTCATATTTTCCTAATGAAGTATGAGATGTCATCCAGTGAGATGGGTCCCGTTACCACATCCACTAAACAAAAGAAATGTAGGCTAGGCCTTACGCTCTCACTGGCAAATTCACATCAGTGATAATAAATTGTAAAGTGTATGAATGCTTTACCTTCCTCTCTACCTTAACTAGTATTAGCCTATTCCTTTGAATTGGTTTTATTTCCTTCTGTTTAGTTTGTGTTGTTGCGATCAGAGATGAATGAGAATGGCTAATTACAAGAAAAATGAAAATAAATTAGCTTTTATTGTGTGATTTAATTGTTCAAAAATATAAGACATCACAGGCATGGGTTAAATGGGTTGAAAGGTTAAGTAGTCTAGTACTTTAAAGCCATATTTTACCTGTTTTTCAGCTTGGAACCATTATGAGCCTAGTAGTTGAACTGTTGGAATTAAAACTAAATTGGTATGTTTTCAACAGGATGCATTCAGTTTACTAGCATATTCCGATCCTTGGAACAGCCCAGTTGGAAATCAGCTTGACCCAATTCAGAGAGAACCTGTGTGCTCAGCTCTTAACAGTGCAATATTAGGTAAGTAAAACCAAAGAGCACAATTTACCTACATTCTCTGAACATCTGACAGAGGGTATTTGTGCTGGCTTGTATGTTTTGGTAAAATTATAAGAGGAATATGTTATACATTTTTAAAATATAAAATTACTTTAAGATACAGAAACTTTCCTCCTTTATCCCAATTCCAGATTATACAGATTCAAATGGGATAGAAACAGTAGATTGAGGGTCTGTGTTGAGATGTTTGCGGTTTTATGCTCAGGTATGCCAGCATTTCTGGTAGCTGTGAATGTCTGGTTCTTTTTTAGAATGAGATATTTTGGTGGTCCTGTGTCTAAATTAAAAATACTCTACTGAAGACACCCCCTCTAGCTCTTTGTAGTGAAAGGTGTTTTCTGCCATTCATTTCTAGCCTGGAGATTAGGGAGTGGCATTCTCCTAAATTCTCAAAGTTAGGTAGACTATACATCTTCCTCAGATACTGAAAAGAAGGATATGAGCATGGGTGGAAGATGGCAATTGAGGAATCAAGCCCCATGGCCTCTTATTTTTCTAAGTAAATAATCATCAAGGGCTGAGTATTGTGAAAGTATTGTGAAAGTGGTGAGAATTTGAATTAGAGCCAACGAAGGGATTGAAACATAATTGAACAGAGGAATAGGGCTAACTTGTGACATTGAGAGCCCAGCAGAGAAACAAAAGTATAAATTTATGGTGGTACATAACCATTTTACATAGTTGAATATATTTTGTGTAGTAGAGTGATCAGAACTGAGTGTGTGACTTGGCTTCTATAAAGGGAATCTGGGAATGTTAATGAAGATAAAGTCTAATAATTGATCCACAAGAGAGGCTAGAAGGGGACAGGGTAAACTTGAATTGGACAGGAAATGGAGTTTTGAGGAGCGAGTATAATGAGAATGGAATTGAGGGATTGGCTAGAGCTTGAATATCCGAACATGACCTAGTGGAGGTCAGGATTCCCACCTGGTGCCTCCTGCCACCATGTTCCCCTCCTTTTTGCTTGAGGTGTTTGGGCGCAGAGTAGCCCGAGGCACTTTTGTCACAGCTCCCACTATGCAGGAGCTTCCAGGTGACTTGTGTCACCCCCCTCTCTACCCTTTTGGAGTCAAATTATATTTGCATTTGAGTTAGCCAGCTCAAACTGTATGCCCTTACCCAATAAAAAGAGGTGAGGGAAGAAAAAAGCAGCTGCTAGAAGGGGAAGCTTAGCCAGGGATGAGGAAGACATGAGAAACTTAATTTGCTGTCCCCTGGCGGTTCTTCCTGTGAGCAACTTCCCACAGAGTGTGATGACAGTGTTCATGCACTGAACAAACAACCCTTCGTATATGAATTCTGTAACTGCACATTCTGTGCGTTTGTATATAAACTTGATAGCATTGACTGGTCAAAGGAAATTTACGTAAGTCATTTATCATTTGACTTAAAGACTTTTAATTCCCAGGTAAAATGAGACTCTAGTCTAGTTTAGAAGTCTGTGCTGTGCTATCTGGCTTTGTTAAGTTTTGTGGCTTTTAGTCGTGTTTCAAGCTCTTTTAGGAAGATGGGCATGAAGGCCAGGATTCTTACGACAGGAATCTAAAAGCAGCAATGAAAAGTATTCATATGTGAGCCTTAATCTGTTTCTTTGCCCTTATAAAATTCATTAATGTATTCTTTGTTAAGGACTAGTATTGGAGTTTGGGAATAGGAATAATATCCTTGGTGGTGTTTTCTTTGGTTAATGTGTTTTTCTTTGGCTGTACAAAATTCATTTAGCTCTATTGGTAAAAATAAAAGAACTTAGTATTAATGCTGGAATTATAGGGGAAATTATGGTTTACTATAATTCTTTTTGAAAATACTTGTACATAATAAGACCAAATTGCTAGGTAATACTCAGACTTGAAAATAATTTTTGAAGAAAAGTGACCAGTTTTCTTCTAACAAGGAAATTTGTTGAATATTGCTTAGGACCATTATTTAAAATACATGTAGTCTTACATACTGTGCTATGCTATCTGGGTTCAGCTGTAAGGAGTGCTTACATTTATTAAGTGTATATAATTCCTGCAAAATTATTAAATGTCTATGGATGAGTAAGTTTCATATGTCAAAAAAAATTAAGGATACTTAAAACCAGATGCTTCCTTTGCCCAAAATTTATAACATACCCTTTGGATGATTACCTTTGAGCAAGATTATCCTGTGAACCTGTTAGGCATTTTTAGAAAGATTTTTCCTTTTCAGTGTTAAAAGTTTTTAAGTCAGCACTTTAATAATCTTAACCCACAGACCACTTTCTTAAAACTTTCTCACCAATCTGTGTACCTCCAAAATTATCGGGTGGCTTTGCTGTGTTCTCTGTCACCACCACCACCTGCTCCTGACCATCCCGATGTCATTCACACTATCCCTTGGAGACACCTAGGCAGCCTCAGCTGCGTCCTGTCCATGGAAGTGGGAGAATCCACCAGTGGAAACTTATAATGAAAACCCAGTGCCTTTTTCAATAATGTCAATGGACTTTGGTCAAGTAGTAGAGAAATACTAAATATTTCTTATTCTCTACTCCAAATATCAGATCACAAGTTACATATTTCCCCCATCATAGTTATCATGGGTATTAAACAGCTTTTTGAATATTTGACAGTTTTTACTAACTTAAAAAAAAATTTTTTTTTTAAGACACAGTCTCACTTTATCGCCCTCAGTAGGGTGCTGTGGCGTCACAGCTCACAGCAACCTCCAACTCCTGGGCTTAAGCGATTCTCTTGCCTCAGCCTCCCGAGTAGCTGGGACTACAGGTTCCTGACAGAATGCCCGGCTATTTTTTTGTTGCAGTTTGGCTGGGGGTAGGTTTGAACCCTGGGTATATGGGGCTGGGGACCTACTCACTGAGCCACAGGCACTGCCCAAATACCTGATATTTTTAAAGTCTAATTCTGCAAGAGTTTTCTTACAGTGGAATGAGTACCTAATAGCCATACTGCCTTGTCACAGCAGCGTTTATTTACAGACTACTATTGCTAGAAGGTAGTTAAGAATGGTATAGCATTGGTAATTTTCTGAGTAACGCAATTATTTTCCTGATGGAGATTTTTTAAAAATATATCTTGATTGCTAATTACTATTTCTATTTTTTAATCACTTTTCCTCAGAAACCCACAATCTGCCAAAGCAACCTCCACTGGCCCTAGCAATGGGACAGGCCACACAATGTCTAGGACTGATGGCTCGATCAGGAATTGGATCCTGTGCATTTGCTACAGTGGAAGACTACCTACATTAGCTATGCATTTCAAGAGCTCACACTTATATTGTGGCATATAGTCAACATGGAAGTAGACCAGCTCTGCTGATTTGAAATTTAGATTTTTTTAATTATGTACTGGGGACAGGTTTTTGTCGCTTTACATTGCTTCCTAGTTTACAGCATGATGCAAATGATTTTCTAACTTAGTGTTAGGAGAAATTATTTTCCATCTTTAACCTCTTAGTTGTCTAAGAGTTAAATATTACTGAATTTCAGACAGACATTCAAATTGATCATCACAAATCCTTTAAAACAATTACCTAAAAGAAACCAAAAAATCCTGCCGCCTTTGTGGGGGTAGAGAGAGGGGAAGGAAATGGAACAAGTTGTGTTTGTGTTAGCATGTGGGTAATGTAAACTTCAAATTGGGAGATGTTCCGACCCCCACTCCCATATAAGCATTCAATCAGTGTAACTTGCAAAATGCATAAACATCCGACAGTTTGAATTTATAGTGTTGATGGAAGAAATCATTTTTAATGTGTACTGTAAAACTTGAAATACTCAGGAGCTGAGTGAATATGTTTGTTGCTACTTACAATCCCGACCTGTTAAGTCCCAGTAGTTTTGTTTTAACATGGTCTTTTTCAACTTTGTTTCCTGTTTAACTACAGATGACTTCTGTTGTAGACTCACAAGTTTAACTGTTGTACTATAACAGTATTACATGTCAACAGTGTGGTTATGACCTTTATTTATATAAAAACCAAATATTTAGTCAATTTACCGTGTCTTAATTTAATCTTTGTACACCTTCCATTTTTAAGTGCTTAAATGAGTACTATATTGCAATAAAAATGTAGTGATATAATTAACCAGCCATTAAAAATTTACTTCTACAGATACTAGTGTCAGTTGAATTAATATGTTAGGTACTTGTGTACTTCTTACAATTAATATGAAATTAGAACAGATACAATTAATGGCTTCTACTGTTAACCTGATTTCTTCAGGCTAAGACTTCAGTTTACTGACTTCCTTGGACTGGAGTCAAACCTGACATTGTAGGGGGTATAGAAAGACAAAAGGAAATTTAACTTCTTATTTTCAGTCACAATATGGCATGTGAAACTTGCCAGTCAAGCAAAACTCAAAACTGGTTAAAAGTACAACTTATTTATTTTGTGACAGAGTCTTGGCTCTGTTACCCAGGCTTAGAGTGCAATGGTATTATCATAGTTCACAGTAAGCTCAACCCTTGGGCTCAAGTGATCCTCCCACCTCAGCTTCTCAGGGAGCTAGGACTACAGGTGTGTGCCACCACACCTGGCTAATTTTTAAAAAAATCTTTTTGTAGGTTTACTATGCTGCCCACTTGGCCTCCCAAAGTGCTAGGATTACAGGCATGAACCATTGTACCCAGCCAAGTAAAATTTAAAAAGCTGTTCAGACTATCCTGATCCTTCAGTTTGGTAAAGGTGTTCGTCAGTTATATTTTGTGTGCTGAATCTTTGTAAGAAGAACAGATACTTAAATCTATACTAAGATTCTGCATTCTTTCACAATTACTTCCTCATATTCCCTGAGGAATATCACAAAGCAGCATTTTGTGAAAGTTGCACCAAAACTTCAAGAGCACAGCCATTGAGAAGTCTTTTCTGATGTCTGTTCTTCTTCCATCTTCCTGCCACATGCCCACCTGGGTCAGGGGGTGATGGGAATAGAAGAGTTGCTATTGCTGGTGGGGGTATTGCTTGCATTCAGTTAAATGTGTAAAAAGAAAGGAAAACTCATTTCTTTTCATCTTCTAGGAGCCTCAAAGACTATAAGGCATACTCCATAAGGATAAAATGTGGCCAAGTACTTCTAAGTAGATTTGTATAGTTTTTATAATGACCTTTTAAAGTGATTTATGAATGATTTCTTTATTTGATTTTTTATTTCAGAGAAGTTGGTCCTTTAAATATCTTTAAATTTCAATACAGACTTTTCATTTAGCTTCAGTTTACTTCCTAGGAGTTCTCATCTTTCGGATCATCCATCGTCTTTTAAACTTCTTGGCATTTTGTTTTTTCTGGGTTCCTAGAATAGGAAGTTTTATGCAGTAAGATAAGAGATACACAAAATGCCCAAGAAACATAATTCAAAATGTTTTTCATGATTCTATATAAATATAAAAATGAGGCCTATTATATACTACACATTGACCTATTTTCAAAAGCAACTTTAAAATGTAACAAAATATTTATAAGCCATTATAAGGGAAAAAGTTATGAACTACCTCTTTCAAAATAACATAATAAAGCCATCAGAGACAACAGGATAAAGTTGGATCTTACCCCAAGAATTATTCAAAAATTGGGCTGCAGCCTTTTTCACTGGTAACCTCTTGTTGGCAAGAGACAGGAACTTATTAACTAGAAGAAGAGAAGAGAAGATCGTTTATTATTTCTGTTTTATTCACAGTAAAAAGTGAGAAAAACAGTTGATAAGAAAATTACCAGTAGTTCGGTTGGTTCCTGGACCATATAAAGAATTGTGTATGAAGGCTTGGGCTGCTTGCTGCCTTGAATCTCTCAGATCTTGGTCTTTTAGCCTTACAGACACATAGCTTTTATTTTGGCTGGTTATCAATACAAAAGGTCAAGGCTGGTTATCGATACAAAAGGTCAAAATAATGAGGATGATACATGCTTACTTTCAAAATAAAACATTTTCGTCATAGTGATAAATGAAATTTCTAATTTTGTATATGCATAGATTAAATTACAGAGCTATTTTACAAGAAATAGGGTAACGTACATTTTAGTAGAGCAAATATTTTAAATTTTGGTTCAGTTAAACAATTTATCTCTTTCAGATTTGTATTTAACATTTAACTGAAGAACAGGTCCCTGGATATTTGTACTAAAATATACTAAAACCAAAAGTCAAAACATATTATTTAACAGGAAATTGTTCTGCTACATCTAATAAAAGGGAACTGAAAGCTATTCCTGGAAATGCATCCACCAGAGTTGCCAATCATTATTTCCAAATCCATTACACCACATAAATTGGGCCAAATATGAGTTCAACATATCACAACAAACTCCTCTTATGGTCTTGCACTTTTAATTTGATTCTGAGGCTAAAACAAATTTGTCATTTTATAAGTAAGGACCCGGACCAGACCCCAAGCTGAACTGGATGCAGTTGTAGATAATCAACCATGTGGGCCAAATTCCAATAGCAGTAGTTGCTTTCTCTGTGACTTACTTGGACCCATAAGAGTAGAAGATGAAGCCACATTTTCAGGGAAATGTTGGATTTCTTTTGAAGAAAGGCCAATGATGACTGACCACTATGGTGAATGCCCTTCTAGGAATAACTATCTTTGCTTTGGCATACCCTCCACCATTAAGGGTGGGTGACACAGACCATTCAGAGGTCACAGAGAACAAATCACACTGCTATAAAAAGTGAATGGCTAGTAGGTCTGAAGTGCTGACAACAGGTTACAGTGTATCTTGAAATAACATCCACTGGGATACATGAAATAAAAATTTTCTCAAAAAAAAAAAAAACAATGTGAACTTGACCCACAGGACCTGTAAAGACAGATTATTCAAATGATAATTCAATGACGTTATTCAAGTGAGTTTTTCATTATCAAAACTCATTTTTCGGGCGGCGCCTGTGGCTCAAAGGAGTAGGGCGCCAGCCCCATATGCCGGAGGTGGCGGGTTCAAACCAGCCCCGGCCAAAAACTGCAAAACAGACAACAAAAAAAAAACCTCATATTTTTCCATAGAGGATCCAATCCTAAATAGTCTACTAATTAAAATATTTTCCCTATCCCACATGAGGGAAAAAAAGGCTCATTACCTGACAGACTGTACTTTTTGTACTTTAACTTTCTTGGAATCACTTCCTTTTTCACACTCTTCATTTTTCTTTTGCAAATTAACTAAAAAATTAAGTTACATTTTCTAATTACCATTTATGTAAAAATACATCAGAAACATTTACTGAGTTTGCTTCAGATATCCACTTATACCCCATCTAGTTATGGTTTTTATTTGTAATATATACTAGGAACAGGCTCCAGCTAACCTTTGCCAGGCCCATGCTCTCTAAGGGCCAATCATATTTGACTGAAAAGCTCTACAAGTGCCCCTGACATTTATTTACATGAGAAGTTATTTAAGTTAGAATAGTTCATACCTTCTTTTAACTTTGCTGGTGATTTCTTTATGCTGAAGAAAAAAACAGAATCACTGACTGGAATGGCAGATCAAAGGTTACTCAAAACTTGTTACAGTATTTCATCTGGGTTTACAAATAAAATACCCCTCTTTCATTATCATCCTCAATCTTTACTTCAGGATCTTTGGAAAGCAAAAGTCAGTCCCCAATGCACTTCCACTAACTCCAAATCAACAAACTAATCTTACTAGGATTGGAGTGTCTTTGCAATTTTAAATTTGAAAGCATATTAGGAGGCTTCCAAAGCAGTAGAACCCCATGAGTGATAAGAGTTACCACTAAGGGAAAGCCTTAAGAACAAGTTATATAGTACAATATTTAGAATATGCAGGGAAAAGAATAGGCCTGACTCATTTTGCTTGGAGAAATCACAAAGGGTTAATCAACAGTTTAGACACAGGAGATAGACCAGCTTCAAAAGGTCTGTAATCTAATGGAAATAAAATGCAATATAAGAATACAGAATACAAAATACAACATACATGCAGAGTACAAAGGACACTAGAAGTGATGAAAGAGCAACTGAATGGGAATGTAGATGTGAATGCCCTAAATTCTGAGAGGGGAAAGGGAATTTGCCACCAAATCTAATAGATCTGCTTGTATGTTTAATGTATTCAAGATCTGAATGAATGACTCTTCGGTAAAGTTCTTTTACTAAAAATTTGGGGACCATGGCCTAGGTAAAAAGGGGTTTAACTGCTGAATTTAAAACATGAAGGAAGAAAAAGGGGGTAGAAAAAAAATCCAAATAGTTTGCCTGATTCCATGAGACAACGACAGCTTTGGCTTTAAACCATAAAACACCAAAGCTGCTAAATAAAATGGGAAATAAGAACAGCAGGCTGGTGGCATAAGTTTCAAAAGCCTGTGGCTAAATGTCTGCTATTCCACTAGATGATAAACTTCAAAACACTTATTCACCACCATCAACCAACCCTATCACAATGACAGGCACTCAGAATTTATTGAACGAACACACTGGGATCAGGAAACTAGAGGCTGGAGTCAGTCACCTATGGGAATAAACAAAAATAAATAGCAAACAAATAAAATTAAGTTTAATATTACCTCCATCTTTCCCACCAAATTAAATACCACTGTGTATTGAAAGAAGAGTCTCGCTTTGTCACCCTGGCATCATAGCTCACAGCAACCTCAAACTCTTGGGCTCAAACGACCGTCTTGCCTCAGTCTCCCAAGTAGCTGGGACTACAGCACTTTTTTAAAGACAGGGTCTCACTCTTGCTCAGGCTGGTCTCCCAACTCCTGAGCTCAGACAATCCACCCGCCTTGGCCTCCCAGAGTGGTGGGATTCCAGGTGTGAGCCCCTGCACCTGGCCTTGCTGTGTACTTTTTTAATTTAGGCTCTACAACTTCTTCAATTATATGACTTCAAACAAATGTACCAGTATGTAGTTCAAGATTCATTACTTACCTGGTCTGTGAAGCTGTAGTTAACTTCTCTAGAATAGTATCTGGAAGGAGTTTTCTTTTCTTTTTGAAATAAAGACATTTAAAAATAAGAAGTGATGTACAGAAGAATTATGTCCAGAGTTGCTTTTGAAGATACCCGTTATAAGGACAGCCCTACATCTAGACAAGTAAATGAATTAGGCTGCATACCACTCCCACTATCTGTAAGCGGTGGGGAAACGGGGTCCACAAATCTCAGAACTGATTCTACATTCTCTGGAAGACTTGAAAATTGGAAAGGGTGCCCACACTATGCCAACCCTCAGGTCACTGAAAATTGACAGCAGTTAATCATATGTATCTGGAGTTTTCTCTATGATCAAAGGTGCCAGGAAACACACAGCAAAGTAATCGTACTCTACAAATCACCTCATCTTCACAGCAACCTAGTTTCAGATAAGGAAACTACCTCTTTAAAGCCAAATGAGTAAGGTGTCATAGCCAGGTAAGTGTCAAAAGAGTTAGGTCTCCATCTAACACTTGTGGTTTCAAATTCACTTTTCCAAGTCCTATTTTCAATTGGTGGACAGCAAAGGGCACAAGCATCTTTCTTATCAATGTCAGAAGAAACATTAGTGATTTTTTTTCCCATCCCAATATCGTAGCAGCCCAAATTGCATCAAACACGGGAATTCTACCCAATCAGGGCTGGTTTAAAAATGAAACGCCTTCTTGCCCTCTAACCTTTTGTTCGATAAACAGCTCCTCGCGTCGCTTCCTCTTCTCCTTCAGGAGCGTTTTATCCCTGGGAGAAGCGGTGACAGGTCAGCAAGGGGAAGGGCAAGCGGTACGGGAAGGGGCAGTTCTCCCCGCCCGGCGCCAGCTCCGAACCTGCGCACTGTCTCCCGCACTCGCCGTTCCTCTTCTCTGGCCTCCGCCTGGGCGCTGGCGAAAGTCAGCTCCTCCGGGGCCTCGTCGTCAAACTCGTCTTCTCCTTCCTCGTCTTCCTCCAGGGGCTCGGCGGCTGCGCCGCTGCTGGGCTGCCCGAGCAACAAGCCATGTTCCGCCTCCTCCTCCGAGGCCGGCTGACTCTCGTCCACCATCGCCTCCGCCGACGCCGGGGCGCGGGACGCTCGCGGTCGCAGCTGCACCATGGCCCATGAACACAGGACCGGTTGATTTCTGACCCGGAAACAGCCTCAAGCGGAGCGTGACGTGACCAGAGAGCGACAGGGGGTTCCGTCGCCCCCTGCAGGTTCGGAGGCCCCTCTACAGGAGGCGGTGCAGGTACCAAAAGAGAAAAGGGCGTGGCCTGAGGTCTGCGGGTGAGACGCTCCCACCCGGCTCCCGAGACGCCGGCGGGAGGCCACCCCTAAATGCTCCACCTGCGGTGCTGCTGCAGAGGGGCTTAATTTCCAGGCAGGGGAAATTCGCTGGCTGCTCTTGTCAAGACAGGGCTGGCGCGCCGATTCCCAGAAACCCGATAAACGCGGGCCCAGTCGCTGTGTCGCCGCGTGGTCAGTCCAGTTCGTGGACAGTTGTCGATTGACTCATTCCCCAAGGAGGGGGCTTTCACCGGAGCAGAAGCGCTCCAGGGGAAGGACGTTATTGCTCCTGCCGTCTCCGGCCCAGCTGAGGTCCACAGACCCCGGCTTAAATAAGGCTTCAGCACCTGACGCGTGCCCGGCGACGGCAGCTCTGCTCCTAACCAGCCCACTCTGATAATTCATTGTCTGGCTCCCCGTCAGGGCGTGAGCTCAAAGTGGGGCCCGTGTCTGGTTCCCCTCGCGACCCCACGACGTGGAACAGCGGCTGGTCCTACGCATATGCTGAATAAATATCTTTTTTTTTTTTTTGCAAGAATAACTTCACCGTTACCTTCTGAATGAACATTAGTTTTGTGGTATACACACTTCTTGCAGTAGAATCGGTGTAAGTTGACCAGCCAAGGGAATGTAACCAACTGGTCAACATAAAGAACGAGGCCTACAGTACATGCGGTGCATGTCCAGCCTATGAAGATCAGGTCAACTCAAGGAGGGGTGAGTGTAGGGTGGTGATCAGCTATGGCGGTCCTACTGGTTTTTGTTCTGGACATACAAGTCCCTTTGTGATCGCGGTGTTTATCTCCCTTACCCTGTTATACAGTACTGAATGACTCATGATTCTTTGAACAAATGAAGCTGTTTCCCACTCCTACGTCCCTCTACTGACAGGCACTGCGTCATGCAGAACTTAGACTTCAAAAACTCCCACCCAGCCTGACTTCAAGCACCTTCAGTGTCCATCCCTTTCCCACTCTGCCCATCTCTAATTGTACTAGTCTCTGAGGCTTCCACAAATTTCTATTCCTGTAGTTTCCACATTGTATAGTAATTTACATGACGGGTTTCCCATCCATTCTGTGAACTCCTTAAGATCCAGGTTTTCCTAACCATTTTATTTCTAATGTCTATTATATAGCAAATGTTTAATCAATGGTAAGTTGAATAATTCTATCTCATGTGTATTTTGTATTTTCAATTTTTTTCTGATTTAGAAGCAATTCCCAATTTAAAAATGACAAAATAGGCTCAGCGCCCGTAGCACAGTGGTTACAGCGCCAGCCACATACACCAAGGGTGGTGGGTTCAAACCCAGCCTGGGCCAATAATGACAACTGCTGCAGAAAAATAGCCCGGCATCGTGGCGGGGGTCTGTAGTCCCAGCTACTTGGGAGGCTGAGGCAAGAGAATCACTTAAGCATAAAAGTTGGAGGTTGCTGTGAGCTGTGACACCACTCTACCAAAGGCGACATAGTGAGACTGTCTCAAAAAATAAAAAAAATGACAAAATGAAACATGAACAAAAATGACAAAACACAAGGAAAAATGCTGCTGGAACCAAAGGTCCAGTATGAGAGGAGTTGCAAAGAACAGTTTTGAGACCTCTGGGCCTTGGTCAGTTAGAAATTACAAATAAAAAAAATAGAAATTACAAATCAAAATATAATCAGACTACCTGAGGTAGGGTGCTAATAGGAGAAAAATATATGGAGTTAATTGGCAACGTCTTAGCAACAAAGCTATTAAAAGTGATAGTAGGCTCAGTGCCTGTGGCTCAAGTGGCTAAGGTGCCAGCCACATATGCCTGAGCTGGCGGGTTAGAATCCAGCCCAGGCCCACCAAACAACAATGACGGCTGCAACCAAAAAATAGCCAGGCGTTGTGGGCGCCTATAGTCCCAGCTACTTGGGAGGCAGAGGCAGGAGAATCGCTTGAGTCCAGGAGTTGGAGGTTGCTGTGAGCTGTGATGCCATGGCACTCTACCCAGGGCCACAGCTTGAGGCTCTGTCTCAAAAAATAAAAAAAAAAAGAAGTGAGTGATAGTATTGTATGTACAAAAAACTGCATTGTATGTATTACAGTATTTTGTGTACAAAAACTATTTTATGCGTTACAGAACTTAATTACAGCTTTTAGCAGTACCCTCAGTGTGTATCTCTTGCCCACCCAAATAAAGTGTGAATCACGCTCTCAGGGTGCCTGGCTGGTTCTCCAGACTCCCTAGAGTCTGCAAACATCCCTTTTCCCCACACAAAGGGTATTTGGGACTTATTAAAAGTTATGACTTGCGAATGCTCTATGACAGTGCCTTGCTGCCTATTTTAACAAAAGCCAAGAGTATACTAGTAAATGCAATTTTGCAAGTGGCAGAGATACATAATCACCCACGGCCCACCTGACCCAAGGACTGACCTGCATACACTGTTGGTCATGTCCACTCCTCCCAGTCAGTTGCCTCATGCTTGCTGGGTAGCAGGCATTCTAAGGGCCCCCAAGTGGTAAATTAGCTGATGGGGCTTATGGAAAGAATTATGTTCTTATCACTTACTCCAAAGTAGTAAGGGCATCAGTTCCCTTGGGAAAAACCCCCTTCAGAATTGAGTGTCTGGGAAAGGTTGGCAGACCCCACAGAGACTGCATGCTTCTGTCTTTATAATGGTGAGAAACAGTCAGCCATCACCTTCCTTTTCCTCCTGGCTGCTAAGATGGCCACAGCAAAATTTTAGCCAGCTGTTTTTTTGTTTTGTTTTGTTTTTTGAGACAAGTCTCACTATGTTGC
Source organism: Nycticebus coucang (assembly GCF_027406575.1). Taxonomy (NCBI): domain Eukaryota; kingdom Metazoa; phylum Chordata; class Mammalia; order Primates; family Lorisidae; genus Nycticebus; species Nycticebus coucang. The sequence continues at coordinate 65,905,828 of NC_069788.1, forward strand.
CTTTGGTAGAGTGCTATGGCGTCACAGCTCACATCAACCTCCAACTCTTGGGCTTAAGCGATTCTCTTGCCTCAGCCTCCTGAGTAGCTGGGACTACAAGTGCCCGCCACAACACCCGGCTATTTTTTGGTTGCAGTTGTCATTGTTTAGCAGGCCCACCAGGCTCGAACCCGCCAGCCTCGGTATATGTGGCCAGTGCCCTACTCACTGAGCTATGGGTGCCGAGCCGAGCTGTTATTCCTCAGGCCCACATATACATCATTCTCCTGCTGTTCTCCTTTGTCAGTATTTTTCTCTTCCACCCTTGCACCCAATTCCTGCAGTCAGCTTTCTCCTCCTGTTCTCTGAGGAAAAGCAGACAAGGTAAATGCTGCTGCAAAGAAAAAGCCTCCTGCAAAGACATTTCCTGGGGTAACATCTTTATAGAATAAAAGAGAATGACTTTATTTTCCACTAAAACTAATTCAAAGATCAAAATTGAATGCCAGGGTTTTACCCCTTTATTTCTATCTTTGGCAAAAATAGAATCAGGAAAATTACATCTTTTAGACAATTAGAACATTTGTTCCCTCCCAATAACCAACCAAATACATCAAAGGTATCTTATGCTTCAGTTCAATCAGACAGCATGAATTCACTTCACAGTTCTCTAGCTTCTTTTTGTTTGCCTTTTTTTTTTTTGTGACAGAGTCTCACTCTGTCACCCTGGGTAGAATGCTGTGGTGCTATGGCTCACGGCAACCTCAAACCCTTGGGCTCAAGAGTTCCTCTTGCCTCAAGCCTCCTGAGTAGCTGGGATGACTGACAGGCGCTTCCACAAAGCTCAGCTAGTTTTTTTCTACTTTTAGTAGACATAGGGTCTTCCTCTTGCCGGGGCTGGTCTCAAACTCCTGAGCTCCACCCAGTTCGGCCTCCCAGAGTGCTAGGATTATAGGCACGAGCCACCATATCCCACAGTCATCTTGACTTCTTAAATACATTTGCTCTTGCAACCTCTAAGTTTCCCACCATTTACCAACAGCTTGGATTCCTGCCAGGGAATCAGGGGATATTTTTAGATGGTCCAATAGTTCACTCACTACCCACAAGACAGTTTATCCTGTGTGTGGTCCAGTTCTTAGACATACTATATTTTCTCTTTCCTAGGAGACTTAAGAAACAGTTTCATTTTCATGAGGGGCAAGCGCTTCAGGAAGAGTTGTACCACAGGGTCCCTGGAAATGAAACCTGAAAGACAAGGAGCAGACAGGGGGAGTTAGGAGGTAGAGGTTAGCAAATGGAACAAACTTCTTCAGAAGTACCCACTTCTTAAGTTACATCCAAAGTAAAATCGCAATTCTCATAAACATGGTATTCTGGATTTTTGTACTCACTTCTTTCTAGTTTCTGACAACTCAAGCTATAGCACTTCACCATAGGTTGGCCTCTGTGACGAAGGCAATTTTGAGAAGCAATTATCTAGAATTTGTATGTGCTGCAAATAGGAATTTTATTTCAATGGGTAGGAGACATGATTGTAAAGTGCATTTTGTGATTGTATTGCCCCACTCATGATTGAAATTTTAAGTTAAAGAATATGCAAGGCCTGACAATTAAGTACACAAACGCGTCCTAGAAAAAGTGCTGCATGCCTCACTGCTGACTATCACTACAGTCACCTTCAGAGTTTTCCCCTTGGGAAGCTATGCATCCATGCCAGTACCTAGCCTAGCTGTCAAAGCAATTTTGGAACACTTTTTCTGGAATGGCCATCAGAGCTGTTGTCGTACGTGGGTCATTATGAAAATTTTGAGATACACAAAAATCAAGAAATGTAAAATCTACATGAACAGAAACAAATGAAGCCCTCCCAGCAACACTGATAAGCTAAGCAAGTTGAAACTTGCGTGGGTGAACCAGAAAGGACACTGACGGCTGTTTCTTGGAAGTGAAATAATGGACCATAACACAGACTGAAAACTTTCATAGTGACCCATATATTACCCTGGATGTCCTGAATATCATCAAAATGTCTTCGTTTTAATATTTCCTTTATCTTCAGCTAAAGAAAAAAAGTCACTGGGGGCCAGATAAGGTGAGTAGGGAGGGTGTTCTAATACAGTTATTTGTTTACAATGTTCACAAACACTGCCAGGTGAGCTGGGGCACTGTCATGATGCAAGAGCCATGAGTTATTGGTTAAAAGTTTAGGTCATTTTCATCTTTTACAAGTACAAATAATACATGCACATCCTTTTTAGTAGGTCCAAATAATAAACCTGATCAACTGTTTGTCCAGTTGGTGCAAATTCATAATGAATAATCCCTCTGATATGAGAAAAGGTTAGCAACATCATTTTGATTCTTAATTTGGTCTGATGGAACTTTTTGGTCATGGAGAATTGGCTGACTTCCATTGTGCACGTTGATGCTTTCTTTCAGGGTTGTATTGGTACACCCATGTTTCATCATCAGCAACATCATGGCCCAAAACATTGTCTTGCCTCACCAAAAGATCTTGGCCAAGTTCAACTCTCCTTTGCTTCTGTTCATCAGCAAGCTCCTCTGGGACCATTTTTGCACACACTTTTCTCATGCCAAGAGTTTCACTTAAGATGTTTCTCTAGTGGCTTGACTCCTCGGCTCCTAAAAGATGTTTCTCTAGCTATGTTTACTTGCTCTGCTGTGCTTCTCACAGTCAGCAAAAAGTCTTAACCCACAATTCAACAAATTTTTGCAATGTTTTTGTCATCTCTGCTTGTTACCAGCCACCTGGTCCTCTCTTCATCAGTGACGCTTTCTCTCTCCTCAGAAAAACATTTAATCCATTCGGGATACTGCCGTTTTCTTCATAGCATTATCCCCATACATTTAGACTAACATGTCCCTGATTTCACTTCCAGTCTTGCCAAGTTTAACAAGAAATTTAATGTTTATTCATTGCTCTAATTCAAGCTCTGATGTCTTGTGACAGCACACAAAAACATGCAAAAGCAATAATGTACACCACTCAGCAAGAGGCTGCCACACATCCACATGAACACAGCCGTGAAACACTGATATGCCAAGGTTACAAAACCTTACAGAGTTGTTTGTACAGTGCTGCCCACATACGTGCACGGTGGTATGTTCACAAACTTAACTGTCTGACCTGGTACATACATTGTACAATTTGTATATTTTAATACATACATTGTATTAAAACAGCATTCACATGTTGTTCTGAGTGCAAGAGGAAAAAAAACCTCATACCCTAAGATGATAGGGATTTTAGCTGGGTCAATAAGCCTCTCAAACCATCCACTGGACTTTATAACTAACTGGCCTCTGACTTTTTGTTAGAAAGGGGAAGAGAAAAGAAGTGGGAGAAAAGGGGGGGGATGATTTTTGTTTCCTTCAAGAGAAAGGAGAGGGGGGTAAAAACAATTTAAAAAGCAAGATTTTTCTCATCATTAATGAGAAAACCAGTTGAGCACAAGTAAAAATAGAAAAAGGCATTTCCTCCAGGTAATTTATTGATATTCTTGATACAATACAAATTGTGACTACCTTAGCCCTCAAATACTCCCTTCTCTCAAGGGAAGGCCACTGACTGGACAGCCCTAACCAATGTCATCTCCAGGCCTTCTGCCACCCATGGCATACACAGCACTGGCTGCTAGAAAGCCCCCCTACAGCACAGTGGTCACCCAAGAGTTACAGCCAGGCATGGGGGAGTGCCCAGATCCTCACTTTCCACCTATGCGCTTTCCTTAGAAAGTGACTTTCAAGTGCCCCTTTACGCATTTACCTTCCTCCCACTTTATAAAACCAAGCCAGACCTCTCACGCATCCCAGATATTCAATGGTTCTGCCTCACCAAGTGTGAAAACCTATCAAGTGCCAAATAAAGGGATGTCTGGAATATTGGTGTGGATCTGAGAAAACAAACAGGCTAGGTAACACGTCGTCCTTCAAGTTGGATGCTTTCGTTCTTGCTTTCAATAGAGTTAAAAGAGGGTCTGATAGAATTGTCCATGAACAGATCACTAAATGTGATTCAAAATTATTCCCTGTATTTTGGCATGTAACTTGGAAGGTAATCCAAATCTGAGTGGCAATGCCATATCAAAATTCCTTCCATGCTTGGAGTTTAGGTGCCCTACGTTTCTCAGCACTTAACATATAAAAAGCAAAAACTGAGAATTGACATTGTTCTCTAAAATCATACTACCAGAAACTCTGCTGTTTGAAATTATAGCAGTAAACGAATGAAATATCCCCTCATGCCTGAGAATTGACAGGAAGAAGCAGGCTGGAGTTCTGACCCAGGTGCAGAGCTTCAAGGGAAGGGTTTTTGGACATGACATTCCACATTTACCTTAACTTTGCAATTTCTAAGGAAACAGGACCTGGCTTACTTTGCCAGCCAGACTGGATGTTGACTCCTTTGCACACAGCCCTCTGAATTGCTCTAAGTCTCTCAACACTTAAATTGCACTTAGATTCCATCCTCCCCACAATTCCTGTAACAGCTCTATCATTTTCTTTCTTTTATTTTTATTTGCAGTTTTTGGGCGGGGCTGGGTTTGAACCTGCCACCTCCGGCATATGGGGCCGGCATCCTACTCCGTAGAGCCACAGGCGCCGCCCATCTCTATCATTTTCTTTAGGGACACACTCCACAGTTCTACTGGGGTGCAGTCTCCTTCACTGCATTGAGTCAATTAACCTGATCACGGGCCCAGTGCAGTGGCTCATGCCTATAATCGTACCACTTTCAGAGGCCAAGCCAGGGCAATAAGCAAGACCCTGTCTTGAAAAATTTTTTTAACAAAACAAAACCCAATCTTGACAGTTTGTTTGTGGTGACGACTATAGGAGGAACAACAGGAATTATCTCCTTTTAACAATACACGATTCTTAACCATAGATACGTGGATGAACTCGTAAAACCTATGTCCTATTCATATATTAAGGCATGTTTTTTAAATAAAATTTTACTCTTGGAATTATTAATCAAAACATTTATTTCTTGGCTTGGCCCCCATAGCACAGTGGTTATGGTGCTGGCCACATACACTGAGGCCAGCAGGTTTGAACTCTGCCTCGGCCAGCTAAGTAACAATGACAACTGCAACAAAAAATAGCTGGGCACTGTGGTGGGTGCCTGAAGTCCCAGCTACTTGGGAGGCTGAGGCAAGAGAATCGCTTAAGCCCAAGAGTTTGAGGTTGCTGTGAGCTGTGACCCTATGGCACTCTACAGAGGGCAACTGTGTCAACAACTATGTACTATAGATTATTATAGTGATAACTCAATCTAGAAAGAACACTTTTTAAATTTTAAGGAAATTGAAAACAATGAAACAATTCATATATCTTGTTGCAGAAGTATAATAGGGTAGTCAGTAAAATATTTTCAAGAATAAAAAAATGAGTATATTACATTAGTATAAATTTCTGTAGTAGCAGTAAAATGGAGATACAGGTGCAAAGAGAAAAGAAAATATGTGAAGGTTCCAATTGGTGGGTTTTTTTTTTTTTTTTTGAGACAGAGTATTTGTTGCCTCAGGTTAAACTACTTGTGGCATCATAGCTCCCAGCAACCTCAAACTCTTGGAGTCAAGGGATCCTCTTGCCTCAGCCTCCTGAATAGCTGGAACTATAGGTGCCTGGCTAGTTTTTCTATTATTAGTAGAGACAGGGTCTCTCTCTTGCTAAGGCTGGTGTCCGACTCTTGAGCTCAAGCGTTCCACCTATCTTGGCCTCCCAGAATGCTAGGATTTTAGGTGTGAACCACAATACCCAGCCTAAGGTTCCAATTGTTAAAGAAGGGCTTGTGTCTTATATTATAAATGGATGATGTGTATCAAATAGTTATGACATTCAGATTTGACTAGATATACTTAAAACCATGATATGGTATTTTCCTTTCCGTGTACCTGGAATCACATTTTTCTATTTTTTTTTTTGAAAGACTTCATTTTTAAATATCAGATTAATATAAAGGTACAATTAAGTTACATTGTTTACATTCTCTCAACTGTTTTTTATTCTTTTCTTTCTTTTTTCTTTTGTGACAGTCTTGCTCAGTCACCCAAGCTAGAGTATAGTGGCATCATTATAGCTCACTGTAACCTCAAACTCATGCCTCAGCCTCCCAAGTAGCTGGGACTACGGGCGTGCACTACTGAGCATTGCCGATCGTTCTGCCTTTTGTAGAGATAGGGTCTTGCTCTTGCTCAGGCTGGTCGCAATTCTTGGCCTCAAACAGTTCTCCTGCCTTGGCTTCCCAAAGTGTTAAGATTATAGTTGTGAGCCACCATGTCCCACACTAAAATAGTTTTGAGAAAAATTTTAGATGTCAACTTTTAAAACATGAATGGTTGTAGATGAACAATGTTTGAAGGGGGTGCACTTTGCAGCCCCCTTCTCAGCTGTAGGATAACCAAGTCTACTGTGTTAACTCTAAATCTATCCAGGCCACTTTCAGAGGTCAATGTAATCATCTCATTTAACTTAAAATTATGTAATAAACTGCAAAACATAGTTATTTCCAAAAAAACTAGTTGAATGCTTTGGAAAGACATAGTCACTAAATATAATTCTGTTAAATTAGGTACAAGTGTAAAAGACTGGGGGAAGATTGCTTCTTGAGTTTCTTTTTGTAAATGCTTGCTCCCCTGTAAAAGAACAGAAAGATAGAAATATCCAGAAGTTGTAATCCAGCGTTTTCCCACATTTCCTGATAAAGAGTCACCTGGATCACTTATTAACTACACACAAAAGCAGGCATTTCCCTCCTAGAAATTCTGATTCAGGAAGTCTAGGTTGGGGCCTTGGGAGCTCATTTTCTTGGTTGCCTGTTTTATAAGGGCTGGAATGATTCTTATTTTCAGAGAGATTTGGGGAACACTAGGAAAATTATCAGTATGATTTATGCAAGAAAATTGAGCTTTAATGAGCAGAGCCTAGTCAAACAAAAAGGGTTTTAGCTTTACCCCCCAAAACAGCAAATGAAGGCAAATTTATGCTTTAAATTAAAGCATTTAAGGCATGCATGTGTCCTTTTTTATTAGTCTTGCTTTCAATGACTTTTTGGATTAACAGATCAACTAGGGGCCCCAACTGCGTGGACAGAGAGGCCTCTGCTCCCCGTCTTTTGCTGGCCCAGCCAGAGAGGGCCTGTGACTTCTTTATCAAATGTGGCCAAGTGTGACTTAAAGGAAGTGACCTCTTCACACTCTGGATGAGTAATGACTTAACTACAGCAATCTGTAACACTTTTATCTAAGAATTCCTTAGACTTAACTCCCCAGGCGGTCAGCTTTCTCTGGGGGCCTCTCTTCCCAGACACAAAGGAGATGCTCCCCTGACCGCCTGGCCTGGGACTCTCCCTCCAGTCCAGCCATGCTGACCCTCCTGCCCTTCTTCACTCCCCAACGTGCGCTTCTCCCTTGAGGCTCTTCCTCTGCGTCATCTCAGTGTCTGGAAAGCCTGTATCCCGGGCATCTTCAGCTGACCCCTTCACCTCCTTCAGGTCTCTACTCGGGTCTCTTCTTTTTTTTTTTTTTTTGTAGAGACAGAGTCTCACTGTACCGCCCTCGGGTAGAGTGCCGTGGCGTCACACGGCTCACAGCAACCTCTTAACTCTTGGGCTTACGCGATTCTCTTGCCTCAGCCTCCTGAGCAGCTGGGACTACAGGCGCCCGCCACAACGCCCGGCTATTTTTTGGTTGCAGTTTGGCCGGGGCTGGGTTTGAACCCGCCACCCTCGGCATATGGGGCTGGCGCCCTACTCACTGAGCCACAGGCGCCGCCCTACTCGGGTCTCTTCTTAGTGAGGATGGCTCCATCCACCCACTTGGGTCCTGCAACCCGTCTGCCCCACCCCCAACTCCACCTGCTTCTTCCCATGGTCTTGGCACCATCTCACATACTGTCGTCTTCATTTGGTAGATTTTTGTTTAGTTTACAGATATATCCTATCCTAAGCACTTACAACAGTGTCTGGTATATAGCAGATACTTAATATTTATAGATTTCAATTAAATTTCAAAGTTTAGAGAAATTCAAAGGTGAATAGAGCACACCATGGAGGCCGTCGGACACCAAGCGCTGCGGGTGCTGGGAAGGCCCTGCACACCAGCTCACCGGGAGTACTAATTCCATTTTTGCTCAGCAAATGTACAAAACCCTACATGCTGAGGACCCCTGGGTTGAGTAACAATTAAAACACTGATGTTTAAATCCAAAAATGCCTAGGCTCTTCTTGAATAGTCATAGTTGATCAGCAATCATCCAAGACAACCTTCGGGCAGGGAAAATGGCAAAACCTAAACGGGAACTGAGTGACACCTCAACACTATAAATACATTCTCACGGGAAGCAAACTCTGTAACTTTGTCTCTAGATTAGAACTGGGAAGAATCTAAACAACTTGTATAAGGCTGAAGGAGTCTCCTGAGATTCAACTCTAAAATACTGCAGCACTCCAGCCACCTGTTTAGGTGATAAAGAAAATCAAGTTAAAAGTAGTGGGGAGTATTATTCCAATTTTCTTTTTTCTCATTAACCTAAAGCAAGGTTTGGCAAACTTTTTCTGTAAAGGGCCACCCATTGCAAACCAGTTGGTCACTGTTGCAATTACTCAACTCTGCTGCTCTAGCGCAGAAAAGCTGTAGGTGATACAGATACGTGGCCACAACTGCGTTCCAGTAAGACTTTTCCACAAATACAGGTGGTGGGCAAATTCACCCCACTGGCAGTAGTTTGCTGACCCCTGACCTAGGGTAGAGTTCAACTCTAGGGTTGGTTTCCCCTTTTGAAAAATTGAGTGGGATGAGGTAATGATCACTGGAATCCCTTCTAAATGTCAGCTTTGATGACTCTGAGATAAAATCTTTGTTGGCTTGTATCAGTTATACTCACCTGGGAAAATCCTGACTTACTAGTACAAGTCAGGCTCCTCATGAAGCCGACACACAGGATGGTGCTCGTGATCAGTTCTGGTCCATGAGCAGCTTGGCAAATCGCTAAGAGTTGCTAACTAGCAAGCCTGTTGGTCTGAACAGAGACGCTGACACTGAGACAGGACAAGGTGAAGCTGAGGAACTCTGGCTGAAGCTTCAGTCCTACTTCAGAAAGTTTATCCTGTCCCACTCTTGTCATTTTCGGATGGTCTTTCAAGTAGACAAATGGCTTCAGTTACCCGACTCTGGTAGCACTTTTGATGATGTTAAGTAGTCCTGATGCTACTCACATGTGCTCAAATACAAATCAGATGTCCACTTTCCAGTGGACAAGTCAGAAGAGAATTTACCTTTTTTTTTTAGAGCAGAGTCTTACTTTGTCACCCTCGGAGGAGTGCTATGACGTCACAGCTCACAGCAACCTCCAGCTCTTGGGCTTAGGCGATTCTCTTGCCTCAGCCTCCCGAGTAGTTGGGACCACAGGCGCCCGCCACAACACCCGGCTATTTTTGCTGTTGCAGTTTAGCTGGGGCCGGGTTCAAACCCACCACCCTCAGTATATGGGGCCAGTGCCCTACTCACTGAGCCACAGGTGCTGCCTGAAAATTTACTTTATTATGTAACAGCTTTATTGAGATATAATCCACATACAATCCACCCATTTAAAAAGTATAATTCAGTGTTTTTTGGTATATTCACAGAATTGCACAACCACCACCACAATCCACTATAGAACATTTTAATTAACCTAAAAGGAAACACTGTACCGGTCAGCACTCACTCCCTACTCCTCCCCACCCTTCCAAACAGCCAACCACTAATCCACCTTCTCCCTACCAACTTGCCTTTTCTGGACATTTTGTATAAATGGAGTCATGCGTTCTGTGGTCTTTTACGACTGTCTTCTTTCACTTAGCATGTTTTCACGAGTCATCCTGGTGCTGGCATGCATCCGTGCCACACATCCGTACTTTATTCCCCTTATAGCTAAAACACAGGCCATTGTACACATGCACCAAACTTTGTTTATCCATCCACCAGATGATGGACATTTGGGCTGTCTCCACTTTTTCCATGAATGATGCTGCTATGAAAAATCATGTACAAATATCTGTGTAGACTAAGCTCTCATTTCGAGGGCTGTCTACCGAGGAGGGGAATTGCTGGGTCATATGGTAACACCATACTTAACTGCCAGATGTTTTCCAAAGCAACCGCACCACTGTACATTCCCACCAGCAATGTCTAAAGGTTCCAATTTCTTCACCAACACTTGTTGTTTCCTTCGTTGTAAACATCACAGCCATGCTGGTAGTTGTGAAGTGACCTCTCACTGCAGTTCTCATCTGCATTTCCCTGATGTCTACTGATGTTCAGCATCATTTCAACACGCTTATTGGCCATGTATATATATTTGGAAAACGTCTTTTCAAATCTTTTGGCACACTTTAAAACTGAATTTTTGCCTTTTTATTACTGAGTTTTCAGATTCTTTATCTATTTTAGATACAAATCCCTTGTCAGTATCAGACTTACAAATATTTTATCTTTTTTTATATATCTTTTTTTTTTTTCTGAGACAGAGTCTCACTTAATCATCCATGGTAGAGCTGTGGCGTCACAGCTCACAGCAAGCTCAAACTCTTAGGCTCAAATGATTCTCTTGCCTCAGACTCCCGAGTAGCTGGGACTTAGGCACAGCTAAGTGTTTAAGGCACTCGCCACAATGCCTGGCTATTTTTAGAGACAAGGTCTCACTCTGGCCCAGGCTCCTCTTGAATCTGTGAGCTCAGGCAATCCACATCAGCCTCCCAGAGTGCTGGGATTATAGGTGTGAGCCACCACGCACAGCTTCTTACAAACGTTTCAGAATTTTTTTTTTTTTTTGTAGAGACAGAGTCTCACTTTATGGCCCTCAATAGAGTGCCGTGGCCTTCACACAGCTCACAGCAACCTCCAACTCCTGGGCTTAAGCAATTCTCTTGCCTCAGCCTCCCAAGTAGCTGGGACTATAGGCGCCCGCCACAACGCCCGGCTAACGTTTCAGAATTTTAATATTTTCTGTGGACTGTCTTTTCACTTAATGGTATCCACTAAAGTACAAAAGTTCTAAATTTTGATAAAGTCCAATTTACCCATTTTTCTTATGTTACTTATACAACTGGTAGCGTATATAAAAAAAGCTTTGGCTGGGCACAGCAGCTCATGACTGTAACCCTAGCACTATGGGAGGCCAGGGTAGGAGGACCACCTGAAGCCAGGAGTTTGAAACCAGCCTGGACAACACAGTGAGATCCCATCTCTAAAAAAAAAAAAAAATTTATTATTAGTCAGGTGTGGTAGCATGTGCCTATAGTCCTGGACACCTGGGAGACTGAGGCAGGAAGATCACTTGAGCCCAGTAGTTCAAGGCTACCTGGGTAACAGAGGTAAATTAAAATTTAAAAAAATTTAAATTAAAAAAATAAAAATAAACAGCCAAGGTAATGACAAGATATATCAGTAAAATCTTATGTTTTATTTATTTATATTGATCCATTACTTATTTATAGTCTATCTTGTTCTAGAAAGAAATTAAGCAAACTGATAAGAATTAAAAATGAACAAAAAAAAGGGGGAGAAAAAAAGCAAAACAAAGGTCAAGACACAGAATGGAACCTGGAATAAGACTAAAAATGCACGCTGTAATGATGTATACCTTCCATACAAACTTAAGAAACAGGATCAGAACACAGCCACAAAAACAACATTCTTGGCAAGTAGATAAAAGAGGAACTTTCCTGGGTGGCTTCACCATGACAATAGCGCATGAGGAAGGTCTGCGTGGTCTTCTCCCAGGCTTACTTGCTGAATTTTTGGGCAATTACTAAATCTAGTTTAAAATTACAAATGAAAAACAAAGCCTAGAGAATTAAAGAAGAGCTCTCAAAATGTGAAGGAACAAAAGCCCTATGGCAAAGCCCATATAAAACAATACAGGGAAGTCTATAGTTAATGATATTTTGTTCTTTCATAAAAGCAACTACAGACCAAACAAGAAAACAAACACTATGTTTTGGTTTCTACTTAGAACAGCAGGTTTAGATGACCACAACCACACCTGCCCTCCACCTCCCATCTCCCACCAGGTTGTCCCTGTACCTGAATCTGTTTGTGGCAGGGGTGGTCTCCATGTTAAACTCGGCCACTGGCACTCCCCTGGCAGACGCCTGGGGGGCAAACATGGCAGCTGGGTACACCACAGAGGAAGTGCCCACCTACAAGGCAAGCACACAACAATGCACGTGTGGCCACATACAGGGAGAAGGAATAATTTTTCAGAAAACCTTACATAAATTCAGCTTAAGTCTGTGGTTGCAGGGGGTGAGGAAAGCTCAGCTAGATGGGATAAAATGGAGAGTATCTAAGGGTTATGTGGAAAGTTCAGAGACAGTTTGGTGAATCACTAGAATTTGTGAAGAATCACTAGAATTTGTGAAGAATAAGGAATCACTCGATTTACATGCTTTGGGGTTAATTCTGTTTTTATTTCCGCATTTTGAATTCATACAAATGGTCCACAACTTTTTTGTATTTTCTAACTTACAATACAAACATTTGCAAATTTTGAAATATACATATGATTTGTCCAATTAATTCTACTTCTAGGAAATGTGTTTGTTCTAGAGAAATAATTTGAAGGGCATTCTTAGATTAGTATCTAAGAATATTTCCCACAGCACTGTTTAAAATATCTAAATTTTGGCAGTGCCCATAGCTCAGCGGGTAGGGTGCTGGCCACATACACCCAGGCTGGTGGGTTCAAAAACTAGCTCAGGCCAGCTAAACAACAATGACAACTGCAACAAAAAAATAGCCAGGCGTTGTGGTGGGCACTTGTAGTCCCAGCCACTTGGGAGGCTGAAGCAAGAAAATTACTTAAGCCCAAGAGTTTGAGGTTGTTGTGAGCTGTGGCGCCTCAGTACTCTACCCAGGGCGACATAATTACACTTTGTCTAAAATAAAAAAAATAAATAAATGAATAATAAAATATCTAAATTTGAAAAAGCCCAAATGTCTAACAATAGAGAATTAGCTGAATATATTATTTTTGTCCATATGTAGATTACTGTGTGGTCAATTAAAAGATGATACAGATTTGGATGTACTGACATGGAATGTGCTAAGTAAATTGCTACGTGAATAAAGTCGTCTCAAAACAGAATATATCTCGTGAACTCGGTTTTGATTTTTAATGAATATGTGTATATCTGCATAAGAAAAGGTTTAGACCAGAAATGGGCAAATATTTTCTGAAAAGGGCCAGACAAAAAATTTTTTAGGCTTTGCAGGTCAGATGATCTCTGTCATAAGTACTCGACTCTGCTGTTGTCATGTGAAAGCAGCCATGGAGAGTGCACAGAATAAACATGGCAGTGTTCCAATAAATCTTTATTTACAAAAGCAGGTAGCAGGCCAGATTTGGACCAAGGCCACAGTCTGCTCACCCCTGGTCTAGAAGAGAACACATCCAACTGCTAGCAGTGGCTATTTCTGGATGGTGGATGATGGGTGATTTCTAATTTCCTCTTTACAATCTTATACTTTTCAAAATTTTCTCAATTAAATTTAATAATGAGAATTAATTATTTTAAAAACATGAACCCAAAACATATTCTTTTCTTTTGAGGGGTGGTAGGCTAGAAGGCTTGGAGATGCCCAAGACAGGGTCTTGCATAGTTTCATGTTTTTCAAATCAATTCTTATTCATTGTTTCTTAATTTTCCTATAGGATACCACAAGACTTCTCAATACCCATTTCAAGAAAAGGAAGGAAAGGAGGGAGAGAAAGAGAAAAGCAGGGGAGGGAGGGGAGAAGAAAGGGAGAGGGAGAAGAGAGGAAGGAAATAAGAAACCCCAGCCCAGTCTTCAGCCTTTCAGAAAATCCCGGTCCGGGAAGGGCAGGACCTACCACTAGACATAAATCACAGAGGGTGAGCTCTCGGTCAACCTCCTCCAGAATGGCAGGATCCAGGTTTTCTCCAAACCACACAACATGAGGTCGCAGCAAGCCTCCGCACCCTTCCTCTTCGCACCTGGAGGAAGGAGATCCTTCAGCCAACCCTGAACTGGCCCTGCCAGGTCTGCCCAATGGACCAGAGGGAGGCTGGCAGCTGCCCCAAACCCAGCCACTCAAATGGGTCACCTAGGAGGCTTCTTATCCCCTATCCCTTCCCTCCCCAACCCTGTGGGCTCACCCTGGATATGCAGTCCAAAGTCTAACCATCCTCATGAAGTTAGACCGTGTCTGTGTGCACTAAGGTGATGTGCTGACATGCTGCTTCAGCTAAGCTTGATGTTCCCTTTCTAAATGGCTGTTTGTTCCCAGCTACTTCATTCTACTCCTTGGCACCACTGTGCTCACAGTCATCTAGACCTGGGAGTAATATCAGACTCACCTTTGCTCCAACACCCCAACCATCCCTGATTTTATCAACATTTGCCTCTCAAGTTCTCTCAGATTCACCTCTCCCTGGCCTGATCTGTAGTATCCAGAGCCAAGTTCTCCAGTGTCCATCACCAAAAATCTCTCACCGTTCACTCTCTCCTACCTCTAGGTCATCCTCTACAAACCTTCTAAATTCATTTCTTCCAAACACCATTTCCATATGAACCTCCTACATCACAGGAATCCCCAAGACTCCCTATCCTTTCAGATTGAAACTTCAGAATCTAGCAATGAAAACCCTTATGTAAAAAGTAAAAAGGGTTTTGTGGTTAAGAAGTCAGCAAAGTGTTAACATACCACAACCACTTTTTAGACAGCAACAACAGTCTTTAGTGATTAGATCAGGGGTCCTCAAACTATGGCCCGCAGGCCACATGCGGCCTGCCAAGGACATTTATCCGGCCCGCTGGGTGTTTTTGCCCCTGCTGCCTGTCTTGCTTAGCAGCTAACTCGTCCCAGGCCCACAGTGCACATGTGTGGAATGTGAACAGAACTCTCGGACTCCCCTGCATTTATATTCTGATTGCTAGTCAGTTGTGTATGATGTTGTATGTTGTGTGCTGTGTAAGCCCCGGTTCACACTGTTGCGATCTCTGAGCATTGTGAGTTCAGCCATATGCTTGTATGGCTGAACTTGCATTGGATTTGGAAGAAAAAAGGCATACGTGCCTTCTTTTTTCCTGCAGTGGAATCTGATCGCGTGGGTGAGAAGACCCACGTGATCAGATTCCTGTGCGAGTTCACAGATTGCAGTGCGGCTCACACAGGCTAGTGTGAACTGGAAAAGTTCACACAAGTCTGTTGGCTGAGTCGAGGGAGAGTTTTGAAACATTTCTATGACTTACTTCCACAGATTACAGCTTTTCTGCTTTCAAAAAACAAAGAAGTATCAGAGCTCAATGATGCAGAATGGAAATGGCACCTTGCCTTTCTGACAGTTGTAACAGAGCTACTCAACAGTTTCACTGTGCAACTTCAAGGAAAGGGGAAGCTCATCTGTGATATGCAATCACATGTGAAAGCACTTGAAGTAAAATCAGGCCTCCTCATCAAACAAGTGAAGGAGGAAAATTTCTGCCGTCTCCCCACAACTCAAAATCTGTTGGCAGAAAAACCATTGGTTGCATTCCCAAATAAAACATGTGTTGATTCACTGGAAAAGTTGCAAAAGGAGTTCCAATTTAGATTTAAAGAGCTTCATTTCCATGAACAGGACATACAGCTTTTCCGTAACCCATTTTCTATTGACATTGAAAATGTGGATACAGTACCAAATGGAACTGGCTGAACTGCAGAATTGTGACTCTCTGAAAGACACATTCAAGTCAAGCAGCCTTCCTAATTTCCATGCATCTCTCCCCTCTGAGACATACCCTAATCTCAGGAACCATGCACTCAAAATGGCAACCGTCTTTGGCAGCACTTATGTCTGTGAACAGACTTTTTCCAGAATGAAACATCTGAAATCTCCAACCAGATCTAGACTAACTGATGCACACTTGCATCACTTGTTACGACTAGCAGTGACAAATATGGAACCGGACATTGACCATCTCATTAGCCAAAAGCAGGCCCATAGTTCCCATTGAAATACTGGTAAGTTTGTTGATTTAACTTTACTTGTTCTTCATTTTAAATATTGTATTTGTTCCAGTTTTGTTTTTTTACTTCAAAATAAGATATGTGCAGTGTGCATAGGAATTTGTTCATAGTTTGTTTTTTTTTTTTTTTAAACTATAGTCCGGCCCTCCAACGGTCTGAGGGACAGTGAACTGGCCCCCTGTTTAAAAAGTTCGAGGACCCCTGGATTAGATGCTTGGAGAAGTCCTACAGTGGATCAAATGTGTTGTAACTTTGGTTTAATGTTTCCATATTTATTTCAGCACTTAACATTTTTTTTTCGAAGTAATGCCCATCAACATAGCATGGAATTAGTTTAGTGAAAAACTTTTGAAAGTATTGTTTTAATATCTGGTCCTGAAAACTGAAATAAAAATCTTCTTAGGTTGTGGTCCCAACCCCTGAGCTACGCAGTCTCCGGCCTGTTAGAAACCAGGCCACGCAGCATCAATGCCTGAGCTCCACCTGTTGTCCCATCCCTAATTCCCATCCATGGAAAAATTATCTTCCATGAAATTGGTCTCTGGTGCTAAAAAGGTTGAGGACCTGCTATTCTTAGAGTTGTTTTTTTTTTTTTTAATCTACAAAAATTCTGTTTGGACAAAGAAATGATAAATGTTTGAGATAATGGATATGCTAATTATTCTGATCTATTCACTATATATCATATATGTCAAAATTATCAGTATGTATCCCATGAATATGTATAATCGGTATATGTCAATTAAAAAATAAAATTAAAAAAGAATTCTGTTTGATCCTATAACTTCCCTTACCAAGACCTTTTGTTGCCTGCCTAACCCTGGATTAATAATTCTGGTGACATCATCCCAGGGATGCAAGGCTGGTTCAACATACGCAAGTCCATAAACGTTATCCACCATATTAACAGAGGCAAAAATAAAGATCACATGATCCTCTCAATAGATGCAGAAAAAGCATTTGATAAAATCCAGCATCCTTTTCTAATTAGAACACTGAAGAGTATAGGCATAGGTGGCACATTTCTAAAACTGATTGAAGCTATCTATGACAAACCCACAGCCAATATTTTACTGAATGGAGTAAAACTGAAAGCTTTTCCTCTTAGAACTGGAACCAGACAAGGTTGTCCTCTGTCACCTTTACTATTCAACATAGTGCTGGAAGTTCTAGCCAATACAATTAGGCAAGACAAGGAAATAAAGGGAATCCAAATGGGAGCAGAGGAGGTCAAACTCTCCCTCTTTGCTGACGACATGATCTTATACTTAGAGAACCCCAAAGACTCAACCACAAGACTCCTAGAAGTCATCAAAAAATACAGTAATGTTTCAGGATATAAAATCAATGTCCACAAGTCAGTAGCCTTTGTATACACCAATAACAGTCAAGATGAGAAGCTAATTAAGGACACAACTCCCTTCACCATAGTTTCAAAGAAAATGAAATACCTAGGAATATACCTAACGAAGGAGGTGAAGGACCTCTATAAAGAAAACTATGAACTCCTCAGAAAGGAAATAGCAGAGGATATTAACAAATGGAAGAACATACCATGCTCATGGATGGGAAGAATCAACATTGTTAAAATGTCTATACTTCCCAAAGCAATCTACCTATTCAATGCCATTCCTATCAAAGTACCTACATCGTACTTTCAAGATTTGGAAAAAATGATTCTGCGTTTTGTATGGAACCGGAAAAAACCCCGTATAGCTAAGGCAGTTCTTAGTAACAAAAATAAAGCTGGGGGCATCAGCATACCAGATTTGAGTCTGTACTACAAAGCCATAGTGCTCAAGACAGCATGGTACTGGCACAAAAACAGAGACATAGACACTTGGAATCGAATTGAACACCAAGAAATGAAACTAACATCTTACAACCACCTAATCTTCGATAAACCAAACAAGAACTTACCTTGGGGGAAAGACTCCCTATTCAATAAATGGTGTTGGGAGAATTGGATGTCTGCGTGTAAAAGACTGAAACTGGACCCACACCTTTCCCCACTCACAAAAATTGATTCAAGATGGATAAAGGACTTAAATTTAAGGCACGAAACAATAAAAATCCTCAAAGAAAGCATAGGAAAAACACTGGAAGATATTGGCCTGGGGGAAGACTTCATGAAGAAGACTGCCATGGCAATTGCAACAACAACAAAAATAAACAAATGGGACTTCATTAAACTGAAAAGCTTCTGTACAGCTAAGGTGACGATAACCAAAGCAAAGAGACAACCCACACAATGGGAAAGGATATTTGCATATTTTCAATCAGACAAAAGCTTGATAACCAGGATCTATAGAGAACTCAAATTAATCCACATGAAAAAAGCCAACAATCCCCTATATCAATGGGCAAGAGACATGAATAGAACTTTCTCTAAAGACGACAGACGAATGGCTAACAAACACATGAAAAAATGTTCATCATCTCTATATATTAGAGAAATGCAAATCAAAACATCCCTGAGATATCATCTAACCCCAGAGAGAATGGCCCACATCACAAAATCTCAAAACTGCAGATGCTGGCGTGGATGTGGAGAGAAGGGAACACTTTTACACTGCTGGTGGGACTGCAAACTAGTACAACCTTTCTGGAAAGAAGTATGGAGAAACCTCAAAGCACTCAACCTAGACCTCCCATTCGATCCTGCAATCCCATTACTGGGCATCTACCCAGAAGGAAAAAAATCCTTTTATCATAAGGACACTTGTACTAGACTGTTTATTGCAGCTCAATTTACAATCGCCAAAATGTGGAAACAGCCTAAATGCCCACCAACCCAGGAATGGATTAACAAGCTGTGGTATATGTATACCATGGAATACTATTCAGCCATTAAAAAAAATGGAGACTTTACATCCTTCGTATTAACCTGGATGGAAGTGGAAGACATTATTCTTAGTAAAGCATCACAAGAATGGAGAAGCATGAATCCTATGTACTCAATCTTGATATGAGGACAATTAATGACAATTAAGGTTATGGGGGGGGAAGCAGAAAGAGAGAGGGAGGGAGTGGGGTGGGGCCTTAGTGTGTGTCACACTTTATGGGGGCAAGACATGATTGCAAGAGGGACTTTACCTAACAATTGCAATCAGTGTAACTGGCTTATTGTACCCTCAATGAATCCCCAACAATAAAAAAAAAAAAGAAAAAAAAAAAAAAAAAAAAAAAAATAATTCTGGTGACATTAGCTGACCAGTTACAGGATCCAGCCTCCCTGCTTTCTATACACTCCATGACCATCTGTCTTTTAACAGCTTCAGAAACCTCTCAGACCTCAAATTATGCCCCAACACAAAACAAAAAGGGATCGGAAAGAAATTGCTCTTTTCACTCTGGTTTGGTTCATCTTTGTCCTTCTGCCTTTGGTCTCAGAGGTCAAAGGCTGATTTTTACATTTCTGCATTTGATTTAAGAGGCATGTCACCAAATAAACATTTAGGTTTTGACTCCTAACTTTCCTTTATTTTTACGATCTGGGACACCAAAAACAAATCAAAGCTTTTTCTTTTTAACCTACCGGGGAAGTTTCTCAACGGGGATTCTGGCTTCTTGAGTTTCAGGTTCTGGAGCACTGAAGTAATAATAATAATATTAGAAAAATAATTAGAAATAATATTAGAAAAAAAGAATGTCAATGTCAACAAGGAAATAATATAATCCAATAAGTTTGTTTATTTGTCTGGCAGAATGCAGTACAAAATTCCTAACCCCAGGCATTAACCACCAGTGGCTGTTATATCAGAGGGGGAGTCTGTATGTGGGGAGGAGCTAAGGGAGAGCTTCCTGATTGGTCTTCGTCATCACCATTTGAATCCTCTGCAATGCCACTGTACTTACATATTATTTATATAATTTATGCTGTCTTAAAATGGTGCAATAGAATTTTTCTTGATATTCTGAATCTACTCTCAAACGTTTCCCTAATTATAATAATAGTACATACTTATAGGAATGTTGGAAAATTCACAAGACTATAAGAAATAAATAAAAGTTACCCATAACCCTTCCACTCCTGATAATCCCTATTAACATGTTGTCGTATTTTCTTCAGGTCTTGTATTTATTTTATTTATTTTTAATTAAATCATAAACACATAGATCACGTATACATTAATGCATTTATGGGGCACATTGTGCTGATTTCATATAGAATTAGGAACGCTTACATCACACTGGTTACTATACCTCATCTCTCTTCTGGTCTTTTAACTATACGATCCACAAACACGGCAAGCGTGTGTGCACGCGCTCTTAGATACAAACTTGGGATCATATTGGATACAGTTTGGTACCCCATGCTTTTCACTTAACAATGTAAATTGTAAGCAAAATATTTCTCTTTATCATATCACTGAACTGTCTCTAGTCTTAACTCTCATAAATACCCATGGGAATCTTTGGTTAATGTTCAACTTCTTCACATTTATGTTTGCCTTAAAGAAGAAAACAACACATACTTATTCAGAAGTGCAGTGTAATTACCCTTTTCCTGATAAAGCTGGACAAATTGGACTCTTGTAATTTTCGGCCACAACTCCACAAGAGGTACATCGAGTTTTAAATAAGCTACCTAAAAAATACACGTTAATCAAGTCCAGAATTTAGTATAATGAAGAGCAATTGTCTCCATGTCTAAATGGGTACAAAATAATTTCATTTCTGTACTTCATTTTAGCAAAGGGCCTGTCGTGGGTGTCATGGGAAATGCACAGGTGTGCGGGCATACACCCTCAGGGACTTTATAACCTGGGGAACATAACTAACTCTATGACTAACATGTTTTCAGTTGACCTGGGAGTGACGTTCATGTGGACAAAAGTGGGCACAGGGTAGATGCATCTTAAAATTGATGATCAGAGTCGATAAAATGAAGGGGTTTGTTTATATTCTCCTAAGTTAAAAGAAGAGTTCTCATCTTCTAACATGCATGTATGATCTTATTCAATCCTTATGACAACTCTGACTGACATGCATGTATGATCTTATTCAATCCTTACGACAACTCTGTAAAAGAGGCACTATCATCTCTGGCTTATGCATGGCTATAACATGGCCAACATTTCTGACATTGCAAAGAAACGAAAAGAGCCCTGAACGGGCAGATGTAGGTACCCCAAGGACAGTCAATAGGTGGCTGACTGCTCCTGAGACACAGAAGAGATAAGATCCAGGTGGACAGCACCCCCTTTTCCTTACTAGGGTAACCTTGAGCCTAAGCAAAAGGAGGCAGCTTCCCTGCACACACAGAAACAAACACCCACACTGGCACACTGCACTTAAGACATGCTTTCCTGGGGTGTGAAGGAAAACTCTTTAAAGGAAAACGGCCTTGGACACCATTTGAACACCTGTGCCCATGAGAATGAATGCATTAGACTTTTGGTGAGAACAAAGAGGAGAGAAGAACCAGAGGGAAGGGAGAGACTCTCTAGGGTGGAGAAGGGAAGCCAGACAGACCCAATATAAATGCCACCAAAAGCACTAACTTGGGGGATTTGCTGCAGCCAAAGGCACAGAGCCAGAAGCCCCCTAAAGCTCCAGGTAGGGCGGAAGCACAGCTTCAGTGGAGTGTACCCATGGGAACAAAGGGAAAGGGAATGGGAATGGACTTCAGCCCCTGAAGCTGAAGTCTTTCTTCCTGCCAATCCTGCTGAAGCCTCCCGCTCCCCTCAAGGCCCAGACATCCCACTCCCTGGCCCAGGTGGGGCAGCTATCTCACCACACAGTGTCCTGTCCAGGAGCCTAGTGGGCAGGGCCACGCTGCCAGCAGCCCACAAACATTGGACTCCTGGGGCTCTTGGGAAAATGCAGATTCTGATTCAGTGGGTGCAGCTGGAGCCGGAGAAATTCTGCTTTTCTGACAAGCTCCCAGGGGATGTGCCATTGCTGGCTCCCAGCCCTCATTCTGAAGAGCAACAGTGTAGGAAATGGCAACTGAATACTGCCGGGGGCCAGGGTGATCCTCCCACTACTGAGAGTGGCTGTTCAGGTGGCACAAGGCACTGAAGTGTCCCTAAGGAAAATGCCATAGCACCCTGGGGGATAAGACAGGTGTTCAGCAGGGAGGGAAGGAGAGATGATAAAATGAAGGGGTTTGTTTATATTCTTCTAAGTTAAAACAAGAGTTTTCATCATTTGGAACTAAACAAGGCCCTGACTAATATGCATGGGTGATTTTGTCAAGATGATTTCATCATGAAATGGCAGGAGGTGTTTTAATGTGTGGTTTCCCACCCCATGTGAGTCTGAAGGGCCCTTACCATGGATTTCCAGAAGGTTCTTGGTGCCAGCCTTGCGGTGCAACTCATCAATATTCTGGGTGATGACCATGATCCGTCGGCCCTGTTTGCCTAGCCGGGCCTCACACTCGGCAATCGCGAGGTGCCCAGGATTGGGCTCCTTGGTGCGCACAACCTCGCGCCGGTAGTGATAGAACTCCCACACGCGAGACGGGTTGTGGGCAAAGGCCTGTGGGGTCGCCAGGTCCTGGGTGTGAGAGGAGGCAGGGGTTGGGGGGGAGCTGGGCAGCAGGCGCTGAGCCCTGGGCAACTACACAGGCCCCTCTTCTCTAGAGGGGGTAAGTGGTGTCAGAAGGGAGCAGGTGGCAGCAGGGTGGCTTCAGGTTCAAGCAGCAACCCCCAAGTCCAGCCGCTGACCCGGGGCCGGGAGATATCTGCCTGAATCTCCCCAGTGGTGAAGCAGGACAGCGCAACCTGCCCCACCTACCCTTCAAGTAGTTGCGAACAGGAAGTACTGTAACATGCACGGCAGTATTTGCGGTTGAATCTACTTATTCATGGAGTCCCAAAATATACAAAGGGAATATAATTTTGAGTGCGCCCAGGAAAAATATGAAATGCAAAATGGCCGACTGAGGTAAAATGGTCATCGTTGAGAATTCGGTTTTTAGAACTACAGCTACACACACACACAACTCTCACAATTACACATATACACACATGGCACGTACACACAACTACACATATAAAATAGTATGTACATGTCAACAGACTATGTAAAACATACATGTTTAGAGTGTGGCTCACCTGCCAGAAGAGACAGAGCTCACCTAGATGGAATACCAGAGCAGTGGTTGTCTGGACTGGGAAGGGCACAGGGAACTTCAGCCATGACCAAAATGCTCTGTACTTGACTGGAGGTGGTGGTGTCACACAGGTGTGTGTCAAGACTCATCAGATTGGACACAATGTACACAGTGCATACATTGTATTCTATATAAATTCTGCCTCAATTCTGTTAATTTTAAAAATGCGGTTTCTCTGTCAGGGATTGAGACTGAACACATTGAACGCTGTACATCTATTCCTCCATAAAGGCCCCCTCTGCTTGGTAACAATGCCAGCCTCTGCTTTGCGTGGGGACGTCCACACTAGGGCCCACCCAGCCCGTGCTGCCCTCCTTCCTGCTCTCCCACCCCGAACATGAGTGGTCTGGAGCAGCTGGCACATGAACATGTCCATAGGTGTCCTTATAACGAGGGATGGAGGAAAATGTGTTCTGATTAACTCCTTCGCACACCCTTCCAACTCTGAGCCTCCCTGACACAACGGAGCACCCTCCACGCACCACCTGCATCCCCTGAGGTCCTACCTCTGCTGCTTTGGGTCCAGCAATAGCCCTTGGTTGCCTTTCTTCCTCCCTGGACCCTAAGGGCTCCTGCTCTTCCCCTTTCACCTTTAGGTGAAGGACCCCCATCACCAGGTGCTGGCCCCAGGCCTCACCAGAAGGCAGCAGAGGGGTGCCAAAACATCCCACACGTCTGCCAGTTGCACACACTCATGGGAGGAAGGAAGGGTCAGGTTCATGAACTTTATACTCAGCGAGAAATGACCTACTAATTAGGGAAGTCATGTTCTGAAGTAATTATGATTGCCTTCATTCAACCAACAAAATCCACTAAGGACCTACAATGTACCAGAGTTCTGTGAGCTAGAACAGTGAAATCAATACAACAGGCAAAATCCCCTGTCCTCCAAAACTATGTTCTGAGTCTGGGTGGATGGGAGGGAACATAGCATCATGATGGGGGCTGCACAACTATATCCACTGGTTAAAATTCATTGAATTTTAACCTTAAAATTGGTGACCTTTAATTGTATGTATATCTCAAAAACTGAATTAGCAAAAATGATCCACACCTACCTGCACAGAACTTAACATTTCAATGGCCTTCCCAGAGATGTTTTAATATCAAGTCCTAAGCCTTAGTTTTAACATGAAAGTTCACAGAAGTTCTAGTAATGAATTACGCTAACCAAAGTTTTCTGATTCTGCTTTAACACAATGAATAGAAGAAATTGTTGTCTGAATAAATGCAACTTACACATATCTACAAAGTAAGGAAAGTGGTTTCTTTGCTTAAATTTTAGACCTCAATCATAAGAGTTCTGAGTTGATGCCAAATCAAGAGAACAATAGGGTCACAGGTAAACGTTTCCCTTTGGGTTTCAGGCACTGGTATAGGTTCTAAGTCAAACTCTGTCATAACTTCATTCAAAAGACTCTGTCCATGTTCTGGAAATATTACCAACCTGAGCCTGCCATTTTCTCCAATAACCTCCGGCTCCTCTGAAGGTCGGAACCCCGCTTTCGGCACTAACACCAGCCCCTGAAATGATGACTATGTGCTTTGCTTTTGCAAAAAATGTCCGAAAATCGGCCATACCTAAACAGAGAATAAAACCTTTATTAGATAAGTGTGCCAATTTGGACATCTGTACCTTGAAACTTGACTTTGCATGAAATTATACTTTAAGATACTCAAACAAAAATCATCCCTGTGCCATGAAGATGCCATCTCATGCAGTGATGGGTGAGCTACAAATCAAAGAGGCAGGGCCTTTGGGCACACACCCCAGGCACTGAGTCCCGGCTCTCATGTAAACACTCACCCCCTTCTATCCTCAGGCTCCTTGGTTGTTTGAGGTGTACAGTAGCATCTGTCTTAGAGCAGTGTTATTATGAAGATTAAAAATGACTAATGGGTAGGAATTCATCTTTCCTTGTAAAAGTAAAACAGGCTTGTGTGTGACAGGACCTCAAGGCCTCCCCTTCCTCCTCAAATTCACCTTCCCTTTGGGGATCTGGCTAGTACAACTTCCCTCAGCATGGCAACCCAAGGTGAAGACAAGGGCTCCTCTCCTGTGAACAAATGCTCTGCCCCAAACAGGAATGTGTGACTATCTCCTCGACAGCTCAAATACGAGTCAAACTTTTCAATAACACGCTGCCACAGGCATAGCAGGTGGGTGAGACCGACATCTTCTCTCCCAGGTGATGCATCTGTGCAGGCCCTCACGTTTCAGGAGGGCCTGGGCATAAGCTGCCAGGGGAAGAGAGACTCCCAAGAAGGGAGGACTGGACTGCTTCACCCAGGGCAGGCCCAGGCCACAGAAGCAGGGTAAGTCCCAGACATGGGGACTTCCAGGAGTGCCCAACCTGTGTTAAAGCACTAAAGACTTAGCAAATGTGGAACTGAGTTCTTCAGCTGACTGCGCGGGCTCCTGCCCTTCCCCTCTTGAGGGAATGCAACCAAGGCTAACCCTTGGACTGAATGAGTGTCCCCAGAGATGGAACTGGTGACAGGTGGGAAGTGGGCAAAGAAGAAAGCTAGTAAGGTAGGGACTCAGAGACAGTTAACTTGACCACTAAACGGCAAAGTGGCCTCATTTTGTATCCCCAGCTGTTAGGCACATTCTACTAGTTTCTCAGACATGACCCCCTCTAGTCAGGGATGGGCCTTCCTCATCCTCCTAAGTCCAGAGCCACGTGCTACGCCTGGCTCAAGACAGACACTCTCAATAAAGGCTCAAGCCCTCCTCCCCTCTCCTTCCTCTCTGCCCTACAATAGATTACTGTGAAAATGAACAAAGACAGACTCTCAGGAACAGACATGCAGAGAGCACCAGCATCCTCTCCGGCTACATTCCCAGAGCTCTCCAGGACCACGTTCCTGGCAGCCTCAGACTGAATGAAAAGAAGATGCTAAAATACGCTGTCCTCTGCAGGTATAGTCAACCCAACTACCCTGCCAGTTTTACCAAAGGTTTGGCTGAAGTCAATTCCTTCCAGAGATGGCCTGGTATGGAAGACAAGCCCATCTGGAGATTCAAGCTGTCCTACCAGGAAGAACTGGGAAAGAAAAAGCCGATCTGGGTGGATTCGAGTTTCTAATCTGATCTAATCTCTTGAAAGAACAAGCTGCTTAATAAGAAAGTGTATAAGTACTTTTCTACGAACCATTTGTATGAATCCTGGGTTCAACTCATATCCTTAAGGACTTTAAAGTTTACCCCTAAAACTCTCTCCATATCTAAAGGTCTTTTCTACCCCAAATGGAAACTGTCATCCACTGTTCACATCTTCCTAGGTCAGAGAGACTTCTATTGAGGTACCACTTTAAGCAACTTTTAGAAACAAATAAAAAAGTCAACCTAGGGCAGCGCCAAAGTCAACCTAAATTTGGTTCTTGGAAAACAGGATATAGTATATACAGTAATGTTAATGTGGTATAAAATCTTTTTTTAAAAAAAAAAAATACATTTCCCAACTGCTAAAGGAAAACAATGCCAGCATGTTTTGTGGTTCCAAATGTCAATAGCCTACTTTTAAACAAGGTCAGGCACCCACTTCTGGATCCCCCCTGCACAGACTCTACCAGCCTACTCTGCATAGCTGTGAACTCCAAAGGGTTGTGCAGTTGAGTGGAATCAGATTCTTTTGGTTTCTTTCTGTTCCTAAGGTTGGGAAAAATGGAAGGAGAGGTTATTGTGCCTAAGCAGACTCACAGTATTAGGAAAAGCTACCCAAATGTTGAAAATGAGGCAAAAAGGGTTCAGCTTGGCCTCTTGATGTCATATTGAAGCCCTGTTTAACATGACACCAATGGATCATTTCATTATAAAACTTTGTTAGACTCTAATACTCAAAGACTAAGGCCCAGAGACAAGAGTCTCATTATGTTGCTCTTGGTAGAGTGTTGTGGCATCACAGCTCACAGCAACCTCAAACTCTTGGGCTTACGCTATTCTCTTGCCTCAGCTTCCCAAGTAGCTGGGACTACAGGTGCCCGCCACAATGCCTGGCTATTTTTTTGTTGCAGTTGTCATTGTTGTTTAGCAGGCCTGGGCCGGGCTCGAACCCTCCAGCCTCGGTACATGTGGCTGGTGCCGTAACCACTGTGTTACAGGTGCTGAGCCACAACTTACAGGTTTTTGTCACATAGAACTACAAAGATTCTGTTGAGTAGAAAATATAACCCCATACTGCCAACAGGACAATCATTAGCTTTCCTCCCCTGCAGAGAGGTGAGGAGTTTAAAATGTAAATCATGTGTGAAAAGTTTAAATGCAATTATTCTGGCAGAAGCAACATAATGTCCTAAATGGACTTGAGTATTAAGAGATAAGCTCTGGCCGGGTACAGTGCCTCATGCCTATAATCTAGCACTCTGGGAAGCTGAGGGGGAAGACTGCTTCAGTTCAGGAGTTCGAGACCAATGTGAGCAAGAGCGAGACCCCGTCTCTACTGAGAACACAAAAAGCTACCCAAGCCTCATGGTAGGCATCTGTAGGGAGGCTGAAGCAGGAGGATCACTAGAGCCAGGAGTTTGAAGTAGCTGTGAGCTAGGCTGATGCCATGGCAGTCTAGCCTGGGCAACGGAATAAGACTCTGTCTCAAAAAAAAAAAAAAAGAAAGAAAAAAAAGAGAGAGAGAGAAAGATACTCTCTGACTCTGCCCTAGAATGAACAGAGTAGCTTTCTCCAAAATCTTGCCTAACGCATGCTTTGATATAGACGTTCCCCTCCAAGTATAGGATGGTCCAGGCATTTCACAGGCTCTTCATATTCTGCTGAAGATGAGGAGATGGCTTACTAAGAATGACTTACTTGAACTTGGACGAGCCATTGTCAGGCAAATCTTGATTTGTGTGGAGGCTGGAGGCTTCAGGCCACAATACATCTGGGAAAATAATCGGCTTGGGACAAACCAGAAAGGCCACATCAGGTTTTCTTTATAGTTCTAATCTTGAGGTGGGCTTTAGAAAAATCACAAAAATAAATACATATTGTAGAAATAATCAGAAAATATTTTTATACATGCAAATAAATATAGATAAACTTTATTTTTTGAGACAGAGTCTCACTATGTCACTCTCGGTAGAGTGCTGTGGCGTCACAGCTCACAGCAACCTCCACCTCTTGGGCTTAAGCGATTCTCTTGCCTCAGCCTCCCAAGTTGCTGGGACTACAGGTGCCTGCCACAACACCTGGCTATTTTTTTGTTGCAGTTGTCATTGTTGTTTAGCAGGCCCAGACTGGGTTCAAACCTGCCAGCCCCGGTGTATGTGACCGGCATCCTAACCACTGAGCGATGGGGACCAAGCCTATTTTTATGTTACACACACACACATATGTAAAGAATGCCCCTAACAAAAATCCTAGTAACAGATCTTCATGATATTCATCCTCTTAACCCACTGACTTCCATTTGTGTATTCACCCACTCCTAGGATGTGCAAAGGAGCCCTAAAGCTGAGGTTCTCCTCAGTCCACCAGCAGTATCACCACCCGAGGTCTTGTTAGAAATACAGTCTCAGGCTCCTCTCCAAACCCAGACTCAGAAATTCAGGGGTTGGAGCCCACGATCTTTTTCCAGGTGATTCTGAGAACCACTCCAGTTTGAGGGCCACTGCCTCAGAAGTTTGGGGAAAAGGGTTAGATGGGAGGATTCATTTGAAAAGCTGCTGCTTTTATGGCTCGCACCCGTAGCTCAGTGAGGAGGGCACAAGCCACATACACCTAAGCTGGTGGGTTCCAGCCCGGCCCGGGCCTGCTAAACAATGACAACTGCAACCAAAAAATAGCCGGGCGTTGTGGCGGGCACCTGTAGTCCCAGCTACTTGGGAGGCTGAGGTAAGAGAATCGCTTAAGCCAAAGAGTTTGAGGCTGCTGTGAGCTGTGACTCCACAGCGCTCTACCAAGGGCGACATAGTGAGACTCTGTCTCAAAAAAAAAAAAAAAAAGAACAGAACAGAAAAACCACTGCTTTTAAAAAGGTATGAAAACCACCACTAGCCTGTCACCTTTTGATCAATGCACAGTTTGTATGGGATGTAATTTCTAACTGAAATAGGAAGGGAAGGCGGGTACTATGACAACACATAGGATTAGACGACACAGTGCCAAAGAAACTTGTAGCACCTCAAGCACATTTGGTAAATCTCTATCTGTACCTGAGGAATTTTATAAAAGGAAAATAAACACAGAGTAAGTCAACATTTGCATCAATGACAGTGATAATCAGCAGAGCTGACTTCCATCCAGGGAGCCAAATGGTTGCCAGAATTGAGGATTAAAGATATGTGGATATAGGAAAATTATAAAATAACAAATGATAAATCCCTCTGCAGGACAAGCTACCAAAATTACAAATGCATTCCCTTTGACCCAGCAATCCCAAGTCAGAGAACTTTTGCGCGTTAGTCTTGCACACGTCCAAAGTGACAGATGCTAGATCAGGGCATTGTGGTAAACAGCAAAAGACTAGAAATAACCTCAGTATCCAAGTGTAGGGGATGAGGTCAACCAACAGTGGCAATCCACATTATGAACTTTGGCTGTGGTGGTTACATGATTCTATCTCTCAAAACTCATAGAATTCAGCACTAAAAAAAAAAAAAAGTTAATTTTTATTGTATGTAAATTATACTTAAAAAAATGAGCATAAAGTTTAAATTTCACAGGGCGGCACCTGTGGCTCAGTGAGTAGGGCGCCGGCCCCATATGCCGAGGGTGGTGGGTTCAAACCCAGCCCCGGCCAAACTGCAACAAAAAAATAGCCGGGCGTTGTGGCGGGCGCCTGTAGTCCCAGCTACTCAGGAGGCTGAGGCAAGAGAATCACGTAAGCCCAAGAGTTAGAGGTTGCTGTGAGCCGTGTGATGCCACGGCACTCTACCCGAGGGCGGTACAGTGAGACTCTGTCTCTACAAAAAAAAAAAAAGTTTAAATTTCACAAGACTGAAAGAGTTTAGGACAATGGTTGCACAACAACGTGAATATACTTACCACCACTGAACTCTACCCTTAAAAATGGTTAGGATGGCAAACTTTGTTATGTGTAATTGTACCACAATAAACAAAACAAGATAAACAAACAAACAAAAATAAGAAAGTTCTCTCTCATCTAATAGAGGCCCCAGAATATAATGTTCAGGGAAAAAAGATGCAAATAGTGTTTTGTAAAGAAAGGGAAAGAGATGTAAGACCATACCTTAGGATTTATTTGCATTTACACTAAAAAAAGAGAATTCACAAGAAATTAGTAAGAACGGAATGTGGGTGGGACACAGTATGTAAGAAGAGCAGTATACAGAGGGTGACCAAAAACACTGTATACATATTTTAAGAAAGGGGAAAACTGTATTATATTTGTAATACTCAGGTCACATTTTACTTCTGCTATTATAAGAGGTGTTCAATGTGACTAGTATCCATCTTTTGTTATCAGTACATATTGAGTATTGTAATTTTAATACAGTTTTTCCCCTTCTTAAAATGTGCGTACGTTTTTTGATGCCCTCCACGTGTTTCTATGTTGTTTTGATTGTCAATGCTTTGCAGCCAAAAGATCAGGAACATGCTTGTAGTTGAGCACATTTTGCAAGAGAAAGAACATGCCATGAGGAACTGCAGGGCGCCTGAGAGCTGGATTTATCAGAGGATGTGGGCTTGTGTTCAGTCATGTTGGGGAGGGTTCACAGAAATGGGGCTTTTTTCTGGATTGGGTGTTGTTGGGAAACAGGACACTTTGACTGCATATTGTAAGAAATCTTATCCAAAAAGTAGAAGGAATGAAGTGAGGCTACAGCTGTCATTGGTCAAGACGCAGCAGTCCCTCATATTAAACAGGATGGGAGTGCTTAGCTGCTTCTGTGTTTAGGCACGTTGTTGTCTTTGTCTGAGTTCAGACATGATCACTGACTGGTCTTGTTCTTGTCCTGCTCCACTGTGGTCAGAGTGGGGCCTCGTCTGGTGCTGGTGCTCTGTCATGTGGTTTATGTTCAACAGGAGAACACCACGGCCTCCTGCATGGGGCCGGGTCACAAACTGGAGCAACCAAATTACCTTCAATTTATAAACGGGTGAACAAATTGTGGTTTATCTATACTACGAACACTCTTCAGCCATACGAAGAACAAACTGCTAAGCCATTCAATAACATGAATGAAATCTTGAAAGCGTTAGCAGTTATATTTGCAGTAGAAAACCTGGAAGCTACCACTTTAATTACCCAAGTGATCAACTTCATCTACCTCCTCATGTGATGCAATGACGAGGGCAAACCATCACTTGTGTGGTATTTTTTCCCCCAATTTGACTCTGCGACAAAGTCTGAGGGACCCTCTACAACAAAACTAGCCAATACTCTTCAAAAGAAAAATGTCAAAGTTCTCAAAGATGAGAACTGGAGAACTGCCCCAAGTCCTAATGAGCCTTAACAACTACGGGCAATGTGGGATCCTCAGTAGGAGTTAAGAAATAAAGTCCTGACTGAACAGACTCCCTCTTGACCAATGGGATCCAAGAGAAATCTTAAAAACTGAAATCTCAGTCATGATAAAACCAGAGGTTGAACATGCCTCATTACACCCGCTCCCATCAGGGTTTCTTCCCTAAGGGACGAGAGTAGCCCTTTGGAAAGACAACGTTCTTCTCTGATTTTAGCCAATTGTCTAATGCTGCTCCCTCCTTCTTGTGGTTTTGGCACTACAACTGATCAGCGTTCCTGCCTGATGAGGGCCCAGTGGTCCTGGCTGGTTCTGGCCAGTCTATGGAGGACGTTTCATCTTTCCACACCAGAGGGTCCCGCCATATGCTAAACATGGGCCCCACAAAGGGGCATACAGCTCAGGTGACAATGATTCGTGACTCCTCCCACAGCTTGTTAAGTATGTGTATTCAGCCACTCCACCCAGCAAAAATTCCCATTCCTTTTTTTTTTTTTTTCCCATTCCTTTACCATACCCTCAAAGTGCTACTTCTCAGCTTCTCCCCTAGGCTATGCTTCCCAACCTGCAAGATGGCCCACCTGTAGGCTGCAACCCCTTATGAGAAAAAAAGCTCTCCCTTTCAAATGTATGGACCTCGTCATTCTTCAATTGACAGATTCAAGACCTGAAAAGGGATATTAGCGGAACAACTTACAAAATTTGAATAAAGTCTATTAATAGTACTGTGTATGTAAATGTCTAGGTACATTAAATGTCTCGGTTTAAATCATTGTACTCTAGTTAAGATGTTAACATGGGGGTAAATAGTATATAGAGATTCTGTGTGATATTTCTGCAACAGTTCTGTAAGCCTAACATCATAACAAAGTTGCTTCAAAAGAAAAAAGCCTTATGCTAAGTGAAAGACGCCAGACACAAAAGGCTACAGAGTCTTTGAGACCATTTATATAACCTTCTAAAAAGGCAAAACTGTAGGTACAGAAACCGCATCAGTGGTTTCCACATACAGGGGTGGAGGGAGTGAGGGGGGACAATGGAGCAGAGAACTTTTAGAGCAATGGAGAATTCTGTGTCTTTACTTTTGTGATTTTTTTGTGCCTGTGGCTCAAAGGGGTAGGGTGCCGGCCCCATATGCCAGAGGCGGTGGGTTCAAATCCAGCCCCAGCCAAAAACTACAAAAAAAAAAAAATATATATATATATATATATATGCATAACAAAAAGGACAAATTTTACATTTTGTGCAAGGAATATTTCAATAAACCTCACCTACAAATAAGCAGCAAGTAAGTTCACAAACATTCCATGTGATCTGTCTCTACTGCAATGAAAAAGACTGCACAAAATACTTGGAATGCTAAGAAAAGAGTAGGTTAGAGAAACATGACATAGGGTTTCCAGAATGACCTCAGGGACCATACTGTCTGGCTGCCTGGAGTCATTTCTGCAGGGAAGCAGTACAGACTGGGTGCTGGGGGAGGAGGTGAGCAGTGGGACACCCTCGTGGTTGCCTGCATTTGAGGCTGATGGCAACTCTCGTGAGCAGCTTACAGACTCAGCAACAAGGGGGATGCCCAAACAGCATGGAGAGCTCACGCCTGTAAACCTAGAACTTTGAGAAGGCAAGGCTGGAGGATTGCTTGGGACCTTATCGCTACAAAAAATTTTTAAAAATTGCTGGGCATGGTGGTGAGCCCCCATAATATCAGCTATCAGTTACTAGAGAGCCTGAGCCAGGAGAATCACATGATCCAAGGAGTCGGAGGTTACAGTGAGCTGCGAAGATGCCATTGCACTCTAGCCATGGTGAGAGAGTTAGGCTCTGTCTCAAAAAAAGAAAAGGAAAGAAAAAGGAAAAACTTCTTAAAAATTAATGCAAGCAAGCTTAGCCAGTTTCTTTAAACTTTGAATTGTTTGGAAAACCTCAGGAAGGGATAAATGAGGTGAGTCCATAATTTGTTTTTTAAATTTTTAATTATAGAAAAATTTAAACATATACAAAAACAGAATAATCACCAGTTTCAATAATTATCAAGAAAAAGGGGTGTGAGGCTTTAAAAATATTATCACAGATAACAAACTTACGTATCTTGACAAAAACTATGAAGTTCCCAATACTAACTTTAACTAAAAGCTTAAACTTTTTTTTTTTTCTTTTTTGAGATAGAGTCTCACTTTGTTGCCTACGGTAGAATGCCATGGCGCCACAGCTCACAGCAACCTCAAACTCTTGGGCTCAAGTGATTCTCTTGCCTCAGCCTCCCAAGTAATAGGACTACAGGCGCTTGCCACATCATCTGGCTATTTTTTTTTTTTTTTTTTGTGATGGGGGTCTTACTCTTGCTCAGGCTGGTCTCAAACTCATGAGCTCAAGTAATCCATCTGCCTCAGCCTCCCGGAGTGCTAGGATTACTGGTGTGAGCCACCATACCCAGCTAACTAAAAGCCTCTTACATGTATCATGAAGTTACTATGCTACCATTCTGAGCCTAATACATATCTCTAGTTACTTCTCCCAAATATGAGTATCTTTTCCTCCACTGTTGCTTTCTAATATTTGAATCTGGAGACATCAATACAATCTAGACTCCCAATTTGATCCAGAAAATCCTTTTCTTCCTTTGTAGGTTTTTACACATTAGGAAATATCCCACTTACAGTAAAAAAATTTGAGGCAACCCCTAAATTTTATGACTATTTACGTCACATAAATAGATAGTCATGGAGAGCTCTCCAGTCACATAAATAGATAGTCGTATTTTATCTCAGGCATGAAAGCAGGATGATAAATGTCATTAATAATATAAAAGAATTGGCTCGGCGCCTGTAGCTCATGCGGCTAAGGAGCCAGCCACATACACCTGAGCTGGCGGGTTCAAATCCAGCCCTGGCCTGCCAAACAACAATGATAACTACAACCAAAAAATAGCTAGGCGTTGTGGCAGACACCTTTAGTCCCAGCTATTTAGGAGGCACAGGCAGGAGAATTGCTTGAGCCCAGGAGTTGGAGGTTGCTGTGAGCTGTGATGCCACAGCACTCTACTCAGGGCAACAGCTTAAGGCTCTGTCTCAAAAAAAAAAAGGAATTTAAGAATTTAAAATCCCATCCACAGAGGCACCAATGTAGGGCACCCAGTGTGATTATACTGTAGAGCTCTTCCGAGCAAGGTCAAAATGATAGGTCTTCTGCTGAAGGGCTGTAAAGGGAGGGCAAATCTTCATTCTACTTTGAAGATGGTTGTTGAATATATTACTAATTATAAAGAGCTGTCAAAAACATAAACAGTCTGAGGAGTTTTTAATTGTAGGACTGACAATTAGGACTTGTATTATATGGATAAAATGATAACCAATTTTTCATCTAAGTTTTTCTATTCAAACTCTTCCTTGCTTGGTACTAATTACAGTCACTATAACGTGGAACATAAAATAGAAATAAGTTTTACTTGCTTATGTTTCAACATTTCCAAAATCACTAGTTTCTAGATTCTTTGATGAGGAAATACAACCTGCAAGTACTTTTTGGAAACACAGGCAATCCCCAAGTCACAAATATCCAACTTACGTACAATTCACACTTATGAATGGTGGCTATTACAGGTAATAGGTAAATGCACCTGTTCCAACTTAAATACATAGTCAACTTAAGAACAAACATTGAACAGAACCTACAGAACCTATCTCATTCACAACCCCCGAGACTGCCTTTATAGCTTTAAGTTCTCATCTTACATGAACTGTAAGGTCTAATGACATACACATACCATATAGGTATATATGCATATACACACACGATACTCCTGGGTTGTATACAATTAAAATATTCTTTTCTTATTATTGTTTGGGATTCATTGTGGGTACAAAGAAGTAGGTTGCGCCGATTGCATTAGTTAGATAAAGTCCCTCTTATAATTGAGTCTTGCCTCCAAGAGGTGTGCCATACACCATGACCCGCCATCCCCTAAAATACTCTTTTTAAACATGAATATTCTTTTATTTAAAACCGTTCGTCTATACTAACTTACAAGTTTATTAGTGGAATCTAAATTTTCCATGTCTATCTGAAGTAGTGAATCAGTGAGATACTTTTGGTCTCACTAGTTACAGAAACCACTCTTTTGCCTGTTTAACTAGAGAATATTTCACATAATTTAAGAAAATGAATATGGGAACTATTTTGCTAAATTTTCTGTTAATTTATAAGACATTCTTCCAGTCCCTCAATAAGTATGAAAACAAAATTGAGACTAAAAACAACATTGAACAGTGCTACCTGAATTTACTCCCAGGATCGTAAATGCTTGTCACAGAAAGCTCTTTTCAAGCTGCTACCACAGGTCTTTAGTGAAAGCATCCTCTGTGTGGGGTTACCTGGTTTTCCAAGAGGTCAGGGCGGGCAGTGGTTCTACTTTCCACAAGCTTACAACCTGTTCCAGGTCTATAAATATCGCCATAAGGGTGAGAGGGTGTGACGGTGAGTTAGGTTACCAGCCCCGAAGATTCAGAGGTGAAAGCTGACCTGGGTGACTACTCTTACTTTAAGAGGAGTAAGTATTTATGGTCAACTGATTTCTTTTTTCTTTTTTTTTTTTTTTTTTTGAGATAGAGTCTCACTTTATGGCCCTCAGTAGAGTGGATTTCTTTTTTTTTTTTTTTTTTTTTTGAGACAGAGTCTCAAGCTGTCACCCTGGGTAGAATGTTGTGGCATCACAGCTCACAGCAACCCCAAATTCTTGGGCTTAAGTGATTCTCTTGCCTCAGCCTCCCAAGTAGCTGGGACTACAGTCGCCCACAACAACACCCAGCTATTTTTTGTTGCAGTTGTTGTTTAGCTGGCCCAGGCTGAGTCCGAACCCACCACCCTCGGTGTACGTGGCTGGCGCAGTAACCACTGTGCTACGGGTGCTGAGCCAATGGTCAAGTGATTTTTAACAAAGGTGCTAAGAAAAGAGGATGAGAAAGGACAGTCTCTTCAATAAGTGGTGTTCAGAAAACTGAATATCCACATGCAGAATAAAGAAATTGATTCCTTATCTCACTCAAAATGGATTTACAAAAATCAACTCAAAATGGATTAAAGACGTACACATAAGATCTGAAACTGTACAACTAACAGAAGAAAACAAAGGTGAAAAGCGCTACAACATTGGTTTGGGGAGTGATTTCTTAGATAGGACCACAAAAGCAACAGAAGGAAAAACAGACAAATGGGATTGCATCAAACTAAAAAGCTTCCGCAATGCAAAGAAAACAGAGTGAAGAGACATCCCACATATTAGGAGAATTTACAAACTATACATCTCATAAGGGGCTACTTATATAAGGAGCCCCAACAACTCAACGGCAAGTAAATAACCCAATTAAAAAATGAGCAAAGGACCTGAACAGGCATTTCTCAAAAGAATATATATGAATGGTCAACGAATACGTGAAAAATGCTCAATATCTCTAATTACCAGAAAAATGCAAATTAAACCCCAATGAGGTATCACTTCACACCTGTTAGAATAGCTATTAGCAAAAAGATGAACGATAACAAGTATTACGGAGGATGTGGAGAAAAGGGAACTCTAGTGCACCTGGTGGGAATGTAAATTAGTATAGTCATTTTAGAAAATAATATAGGAGTTCCTAAATAAGCTAGAAAACAGAATTGCTAGATGATCAGGGCAATCCTGCTTCTGTGTATATACCCAGAGGAACTTAAATATGATAAGGGTCAGGTAGGAGGAGTGCCTGAGGCCATGAGTTCAAAACCACCCTGAGCAAGAGTGACATCCCCTCTCTACAAAAAATACAAAAATTGGCTCCAGCTGGCAATGTGCACCTCCAGTCCCACATCCTTGGGAGGCAGAAGGGTCCCCTGAGGGGATCTAGGAGTTTGAGGCTTTAGTGAGCTATGATGCTGCTGCACTCTAATCCAGGTGACAGGACAAGACCCTGTCTCAAAAACAAAATTTTTTTTAAATTAAAGAGAAAGAAAAAGAAAACTATATCTAAGCGGTAAATGTATTCCCATGTTTACTGTAGCACTATTCACTATAAGCAAAATATGAAAACTAGCTAAGTGTCCATCAACGAATGAATGAACAAAGAAAATATACAGACACACACACAACAGAATACTATTTAGGCTTACAAAAGTTAAAAATTCTGTCATTTGCAACAACATAGATGAACCTGGAGGACATTATGCTAAGTACAATCAGCCGGGTACAGAAAGACAAATACCACATGATCTCACAGGCAGAATCTAAAAAAGTCCAACACAAAGAACCAGAGAACAGAATGGTGATTACCGAGGTCTGGGAGAGATGTTTAAGGAAGACAACGTTTCAGTAAGACAGGAAGCACAGGATTTAGTGCTCTACTGCACAGCATGGTAACCATCGTTGATACTTGTACTTCAAATATACACGATACGTTGTACTCGTGTACTTCAAAATTGCTAAAAGAGTAGATTTAAAACATTCTCACCACAAAAAGTTGGTAGGTGAGATATGGGTACATTAATTAGCTTGATTTCATCTTTCTACATATACATATCAAAACATCACATTGCACCCCACAAATACATACAATTATTTTTCAGTAAAAAATAATAAAAGTGACAAAAAACACATGGCAAAAACTTTCACAAGCACTCAATTAATACCTTTTGAACATCTACGAGCCAAATCAATACACCAGTCTATACTGGAGGGCTCCATTCCCTCTCCCTGCATCATCTGCTCTTGTCAAGGTCACCAATGACCTCTACCTTGCAAACCCTAAAGGTCAAGTCTCCATCCTCCTCTTTCTTGATGGCCTCTGACCCAGCTGATCGCTTCCCTGGCTTCCAGCCGCCACCCTCCCCTGGTTTTCCTCGGGCGTCTCTGGACCTGCCACTCTGGGTCTCCCATCTTTTCTTTCCAGAGTTCCAGACTGCATCCGCCCTCCCCAGTGCCCAACAGACAGCTCACGCTCCAACAGCAGCCTGTGCTCCACAAGTCCCCAAACCCCGCCTCCCAAAGGCGCCCTCCTCCGCTGCTCCTCCGGCCAACAGACTGGGCCTTGACCCTGCGCTTTCTCACACGCCTCACAGGCAGGCCGTGCAGCAAATCCTGGCGGCTCCACCTTTAAACTATGTCCGGAGCCCGACCCCTCCTTCCACGTCCTCTGCTACCACCGCAGCCACCGTCTTGTCACCCTGGCAGCTGCAGTCACCACAGTGACCTTTCTCAAAAGGAAGGGCCTGTCTGGAGCCCTCACCGGGCTGCCGGTCACTGCGGCTTCCCCGGCCCACTGCTCAGGTCCGGCTGCTCGCCAACCTCGCTCCCTGCCCCCTCCTGATCCC
The DNA here is from genome assembly GCF_027406575.1 of Nycticebus coucang. Classification (NCBI taxonomy): domain Eukaryota; kingdom Metazoa; phylum Chordata; class Mammalia; order Primates; family Lorisidae; genus Nycticebus; species Nycticebus coucang. The sequence continues at coordinate 65,944,736 of NC_069788.1, forward strand.
GCCCGCCCCAGAGCACTTAGGGTCTCTGCTGGTACTGCTGACCCCGCCCCAGGAACCGGGACCCTCCCTGAACCGCATGAAAACTTCCTCCTGGCACCTGCCGACCGCGCTCCGGCCCTGCCTGATCTGCAGCTCACCTGGTCGAGCTCCGGGGCCCGCCACCCTCGCGGACCCCCGGCCCAGTCTTTGGGTCCGGAAGCCCCCCACAGCAGCACGCGGTGACCGCGGGGCAGGCTGGGCCGCGCATGCTCATTGCAGGTTGGCGCCGCCCCGGCCCTGGAGAGGCGGCGGAGACCCACCTGCGGGTGGTGAGCGCGGGGTGGTGCGGAGGCTGGACTCCGAGCCGGCGGGACACTGCGGCAGGGGGCGTAGGGGCTGGGCGTCCCGCCGGGCTGCAGCGGCCCCTGCCGGAGACCCGGAGCCCTGGCCCGGCTTGCGAGGGAAAGAGTCCCCAGTCCTCTGGGTAATTGAATATTTGTTTATCTTTCTTGGGGGAGGGGGCTGGGCGTGGTGGTAGGTGGGGGAGCGCGCGGTAACTTGCTTGGTCTTTGTTAGCTTCCAGGGTTCATTCCACTGTAGAAATACGTAGTGAATTACAACCTACCTTACTTTCTCCTTGAGCAAACAGCTGGATCACACACCAGGACAAGACATGTTGGGGACATTTTCCCCCGAAACACTACTTCAAATAATGGTGAGTTGGTTCCCAGGCTAGCCCATCAAACCTCTAACCCAATGACGAATGCCCCCTGCCCTCCTGTGCACTGGCCTTGCACACCTGCTAGTGCTGAGATCCTTCCAGGGGCTCTGGGCTCACCACTCTGCTCTTCAGACCTGTCCGCCTCCCTTTTCTTTGATTCAGGCTTACCATAGCACTACTGTTCTTAGAATGAAAGTTGCTTATGGGCATGCCAGTGGACACAAAGGGAAGTGGTCTGAAAACTTGGAGGCAAAAACATGTTACTTTTTTTTTTTTTGGCCTGACTCAAATCCCAACGATTTCCCACAGTTTGGCTGGAAATTCAGCCCAATTCTAGGCCTTCTCTCACTCTTGTAGGTTCTAACAATACCTTAGGGACTTAGAGAGTACAAGAAAATTCAGGAGGGTCTCACATCTGGCTGCCGTTTTTTCTCCCTAACATATAATATGGTATGTACTTTGTGCCAGACACTTTAAAGAACTTGGTATCTATTAACCAATTTATACCATCCCCACTGCCTCATTAAATGGGTGTTGTTACCTCACTTTAGATGGGGAAATTGAGGCCAAATTGAGTTCAAGTAACTGCTCAAAGGACAAAGCTGTTGAACAAGAGAGCTGGGATTTAAACCTAAGTGCCTCGGTTCCAGAGACAAAGGTCCGAATCACTACTTCTCCTTAAAGTGTTGTGTTTAATTGCTTTTGTGCTTACATACTGACCATCATGTGTTAATTCTATACTTTCGGTCAGATACAGGGGTGTAGAGGGAACAGAGCCCCTTATTGCAATTCTCTGTTTCATAGACCCTATATGTGGCCCTCTACTACCCATAGGTTCTGCCACTTCTGGGACATTGGATTCCATCAAGGTCTGGGAGCCTACCACTCACAGCCATCACACAACCCCGCCCCTCTCCCTGACCAGTGTCAGGCCCCTTAATCTTTTTTTTTTTTATTGAGAGTCTCACTATGTTACAGCTCGAAACAACCTCAAACTCTTGGGCTTAAGTGATTCTCTTGCGTCAGCCTCCCAAGTAGCTGGGACTACAGGCATCCACCACAATGCCCAGCTATTTTTTGTTGCAGTTGTCATTGTTGTTTAGCTGGCCCCGCCGGGTTCAAACCCACCACCCTCGGTATATGTGGCTGGTTCCATAACCACTGTGCTACAGGCGCTGAGCCAGGCCCTTCATCTTACTGAACCATCAGCTGCCATCCTTTTCATCTTTCAAGCAACTCTAGCTTAATTTCTCACTTTCTTTTTTTTTTTTTTTTTTTTGAGACAGAGCCTCAAGTTGTCACCCTGGGTAGAGTGTTATGGCATCACAGCTCACAGCAACCTCCAGCTCCTGGGCTCAAGCAATTCTCCTTCCTCCGCCTCCCAAGTAGCTGGGACTATAGACACCTGCCACAATGCCCCGTCGTTGTTTGGTGGGCCCAGGCTGGATTTGAACCTGCCAGCTCAGGTGTATGTGGCTGGTGCCTTAGCTGCTTGAGCCACAGGCACCGAGCCCCAGCTTAATTTCTTGATGGCCTTGCTCTTCTTTTTTTTTTTGTAGAGACAGAGTCTCACTTTATGGCCCTCGGTAGAGTGCTGTGGCCTCACACAGCTCACAGTAACCTCCAACTCCTGGGCTTAAGCGATTCTCTTACCTCAGCCTCCCGAGTAGCTGGGACTACAGGCGCCCACCACAACGCCCGGCTATTTTTTGGTTGCATTTTGGCCGGGGCCGGGCTTGAACCCGCCACCCTCGGTATATGGGGCCAGCGCCTTACCGACTGAGCCACAGGCGCCGGCCTTGCCCTTTTGAAACAAAGGTTGTTCCCTTTCCTCAGAATGCTTTTCCTGGGTGATGCCTGTGGCTCAGTGAATAGGACGCCAGCCCCATATACTGAGGGTGGCGGGTTCAAACCCCAGCCAAACTGCAACAACAAAAAAATAGCCAGGTGTTGTGGCAGGTGCCTGTAGTCCCAGGTACTCAGGAGGCTGAGGCAAGAGAATCACCTAAGCCTGAGGGCTGGAGGTTGCTGTGAGCTGTGACGCCAGGGCACTCAACCGAGGGCAACAGAGTGACACTCTGTCTCTTAAAAAAAAAAATGCTTTTCCCTACTCCCTCCAGAGTAATTCCCCTCATCCTGTCAGTCTCAATTGTTACTTCCTCAGAGAAGCTTTCTCTGACCCTTCTCTCTCCCAATTAAGTGACGTGCCCTGTCCCTAGCGCAGGCTTCGTAGCACCATGGCAGTTATCCCATTTGAGGTTCCAAATATATTTCTGTGTATTTGATTAAGTTTCTCTCTACCAGGCTGTGAAAGTGGCTTCTTGAGGTATTTTTTGCTTCCTGTGATCCTCCCGGCTCTCAGGATCTGTGATAATAGATGCTCCATTAGTAAATACATGTTAAATAAATGAATGAACAACCTCACAGAAAACCAGCCTAAAACTCAGAGGATAATGGCTTAACTATCTTTACTAAAAGTTAAAAGGCAAATGACCCTTTCTTTATTTTTCCTTTGAGTCTATAGCAGCATGAAACAAACAAAAAATAAACAAGCAAAGAAGACTCACCCTATTCACAGAGATCTTCCTGGGACAATGGGGAAGGAGAGGGAAGAGTCTAGAAGCACATAAATTGGAAAGTAGGATTGCCCACTTGCTTTAGTAAAATTCAGACATGCCAAACTACCTCTGGAAAGAGATTCCAGTTCCCCTCTACCCTGAGTTTTATATCCTCTTAGGATTCCTCACTCGACTGATTATTATACTGTCCGGGGCCGGGGGTGGGGGGGGTCCTCTTTAAGCCCCTGCTGCAAATATAAACATGGACATAAACACATAGGGATGGTCAACGCCACTAATGACCCGAGAGTTGTGACTCTGACCTCCACCAGCCTGTCAGTGCATCTGCATATAATATGTAACAGTGGCATTCTTCCGCCCCTGCTATGCACAGCTATAATGCCCACAGCACATGCTTAAAAAATAAAATTAACATGAATAACTAACCGTGAACAGTGGCAGACAGGAAAATGGGGTTGCCGGTGTTTGCGCGCTCTGTGGTGTGGAAAGCAAAGGACAAACCTGCATCAGAAGGCAGTCTGGGGCCAAAAGAACACAATGTCTTTTGATGGTTGGATGGTGGGGGTGAGGGAGCCAGTGCCTGTATTCTTAATATCCAAGAGCTCTATTCTTTCTTTTTATGTTTGCACCGTCCAATTTGTTGTTCTTTGTTTTGATGGATACATTTTATTTTTTAAAAGATATTAAATGAAAAGAATGATGTGTTCCCCCTCCACTGACTGCCCCATTGGAGGAGAATTTCTCTTTTTGTCTCTACCTTCATCAGCAGATGTAGATTCCTCCTATGGTTTGAATGTGACTCCTCTAAAATTCACGTTGAAACTTAATCCCTATTGTGGTGGTATTAAGAGGCAAGTCATGAGCACTGTGCCCTTGTAAGTGGATTAATGCCCTTGCAGAAGGCTTCAGGGGGAGTTCACCACTCTTCCCTTGTGCTTTTGGCCATGTGAGGACACAGCAAGGCACTAGCTTAGAAGTAGAAGAGCAGCTCTCACCAGACACCCATGCCAGTGCCTTGATCTTGGACTCCTCAGTCCCCAGAACCATAAGAAATGAACTTCTGTTCTTTATAAGTTGTCCAGTCTGTGGTGTTTTGGTATAGCAGCACAAATGCTGTGGAGTCCAAGTTCTGTCCACTTACTAGTGTTTACTTGAGGACATCTCACCTCTGAGAACTTGCTGCCCCCCAGAGTGAGTTCATCCTGAGGGAAGAAGCAGGAAGGCACACTGAGCAGGACTCAACGCCAGGTCCAGGGTCTAGAGAGGAGTGGTGGGGACACTAGAGCACAGTGCTCATGTCCCGAGCCTGCTCAGCCCAAGCTAGACCCCTTGACAGACTATGAACTCTACAGAGAGGAGAAGGCTTATATGAAATGAAAGCATTTGGCTCACTGAATTCTTGTGCTACCTGGAGTCTAAGCATCTCTCCTGGGGTCTCTAAGAATATAGACCCAGAAAAGTTGGAGTCAGGGGTCTTTACCCATCACCTGAGAGAGATGATGTGTGAGCAGTAGCCGAGGAATGAACACGCAGAGATGAGTCATCTAGCTGAAATGGGCAGTGGCGTGAAAGGGGCAGGGCACCCCTTTTGAAAAGAATCAAAACACAACAAAACCTGAAACACTGTAGTTATGCAGCTGTGGGCTGTGTGCTTAGCAGTAGCTGTGTCTAAGTGGTAAAATGACCTTGTTTATACCTTCAGCTATAGAGATCTCGGGACATCCTGATTTATAGAAGAACAGCAGTCTGAATCTTACTTGCAAGCAGCAGAAACCAACACCAACTGGTTTAATTAGGAAAATTAATTTATTAAAAAGATACTAGGCTGGGCACAGTAGCTCATAGCTGTAATCCCAGCAATTTGGGAGGCTGAGGCAAGAGGATCACTTGAGTCTAGGAGTTTAAGACCAGCATAGGCAACAGCAAGAGCTCATCTCCACAAAAAATAGAAAAAAATATCTGGGTATATGGCACATGCCTGTAGTCCCACCTACTTGGTAGGCTGAGGCAGGAAGATTGCTTGAACCCAGGAGGTTGAGCTTGTAGTGAGCTATGAAGATACCACGACACTCTAGTCCAGGCAGCAGAGCAAGACCCTGTCTCAAAGCAAAAAACTAGATAGTAACTCTATTCATAATCCCCCTACAAATGGAAACAATGCAAATGTCCTTCAATACGTGAAAGGATAAATAAACTGCAGTACATCTATGCAAGATAATGTTACTTAAGAAAAAGGAATGGACTATTGATACACAAAACAAATTGGTTGAATGTCAGAGACATTATGCTGAGTAAAAGACACCAGGTACAAAAGGCTATCTAGCATATAATTACATTTATTTAACATTCTAGGAAAGACCAAATGCCAGGGACAGAGGCCAGATCAGTAGTTGCCAGAAGTTAAAAGTGGGAGAAGCTGTGGCTACAGACAGCAGGCGGGAGTTCATCGTGGTGATGAAAACTGTATCCTGGTTGTGGTGATAGTTAATACAAATTTATGCTTGTGTCAAAATTCGCAAAACTAAACACTTAAAACAGAAAAGTGACTTGATCATGATGATAGATGGATAACTATAAATTTACTGAAACTCACTGAGTAAATTTTATGGCAAGTAAAATGGCACGAGGAGTGGGAGGGATGGGGAGGTAGGGAATGGGTAGAGAGGGTTAATATGCTATTCCTGCTGTTCTCACCTGTGTTTGAAAATGTCCGTATTCAAACACTGACAACAGCAACAAGAGGAGACCAGCATCTCAAAGGATCACTGGGACCTCCCAGCAGGAGCAATGCCCAGATCCCACTGCAGAAAGAACACCTCTGTCGCCACCACCGGGAAACAGCTCTGCACTTGGACCATGGAAGCTGCTTATTCAGGACATGCAGGCAATCCCAGACGCCTCTCTCACTGCCCAAGAAGATGAACTACTGCATCCTCTGTCCCTGCTGGAGGGAGTTCTTTCTGGTCCCTTCTTTTCATCACTAGTCCTCTTTTCAAAGGCAGAGTAGGTGCCCCTGATTGACAGAACCTCAGTCCTGTGGCTGTGTCCAGAGAAAGCCAGTACCTTGCATTTTCACCTGCTAGAGGTGAGGGCTGATTCTGCCTCCCACTAAAACTCATAAGGTGGGAGAGTTTCCCAAACACAGGAAAGAGGTACAGGCACCAAGCAGCAGAAAAGAAAAATAACACCTACTGTCACAGCAAGCGCCACACCCTGCAAAGAGCTGCTTTAAATTGGCCTCTTTGGGTCTGGAAATGCTTCCAATTACAGTGGCCATGCCCACACATTTTCTAAAATGTGAAGACAGGTGACAGGATATCCACATGCCCATGTGTCTCTTCCGCATACTCCCCTACAGTTTCCAGACAGGCCCTTACACACTCCAGTTAGCATTTTCTGCTGCAGAGTATTTCATAACATGATTTTTTTCTTTCTGCCTCCTTAGTCAATAAAAGCTAAAAGCAATGAGGAAACCGAACACTTTTTGACACATAAAAAGGCAGTTTTGAATCACACAGCACATCCTCACAAGACACCCAAATGTGAGTAGTAGGCAAGTTCATGAGTATCCACTTTGATGTATTTGTCCTTTGGCAAAAACACTTGCCTTAAATTTCACACAACTCCAAAATGGTGCCTATGTTTTATAGTTCATTTCCTCTATGGTAGTTGGCTATCATGCTTCATTTAAGCTATCCATACATTGCTGCAGGAGAGATTTTTATAGCACTTTACATGTCCTAAGTGCTTTCAAGTCCTTAATGAGATAGTCTTCCCTGAACCTTCAGGTCAACGTTAACATCTTCTGTTTTAAATGTAGCCACCCGGACATAGGGGTTAAGTGACTGGGCCAAAGTTTAGGGAGTGAGGTAGTGTCAAACCTGGGATTGCAGGATCCAATTGAAAATTCCAACACTGTATCATCCACTGGAAGAAGGCTGTGCTAAACCCAAACCACTTTAAAAGTCAAAATCAACACAAAGATGAAGTGCTGAGCTGATTGTTTTTGAAGCTTGGCTTAGGGGAGTGCTGACCAGGAAAGGGCCTAAAACCTCACTGCTATAAGCCTTCTAAATCCATCCAGATAGCACCTTTACCACAGACACTGAAACTGTCACTGGAAATATTTCTCCCTGTGTTTTCATATATTCACACTCATATTCTAAAAATGACCTTTTTAGGGATTAATGAAAGATGGTGTAAACGGTGTAAACTCTGGGTCACTAAAATTGATATTAAAAAAATGTTTACCTTAATAAAATCTGTATTTTATTTAAGCTATTAGCTATTAGTGGTTGAAAGCTAATACTCCATTAGTCTCTTAACAGGGTCATTTAAAATATATTTGACTAAAACACTACACCTTTTTGTAGGACTCTCAGTCAAGGGGAGGGTAAAGCACCGAGACGACTCCTAGGATGCTGTGCAATATTAATGATTGCTACCTGTGGGCTTTAGAGTCACAATATTGCCCGTCTTCCAAATTCATCTTATGCTCTTCAGGCTGAGGGAAAGGTCTAGAGAGGGATTCCAATTCAGTTCTTGCATTTCAGAGAGCCCTACACTTAAGCAATAGTGATTTAATGAGAAAATCCAAGAACCTAGATCACTTTCTAGCCTAGTAGAAAAGGCTTCTAGCTCTTTCGTCTTGGCCGCTGACATGCCACCCAGACTTAGGAAGACCCAGAAGCTTCGGGGGCCACGTGAGCCACGACCACGGCTGTATCCGCAAGCACAGGAAGCCCCCAGGAGACCGAGGTAATGCTGGCGGCAGGCATCATCACAGGATCAACTTCAACAAATATCATCCAGGTTACTTTGGGAAAGTTGGTATGAGGCATTACCACTTAAAAGAGGAACCAGAGCTATTGCCCAACTGTCAACCTTGATAAATTGTGCACATTGGTCAGTGAGCAGCACAGGTAAATGCTGCCAAAAACAAGACTGGAGTTGTTCCCATTATTGATGTAGTACAATCGTGCTACTACAAAGTTCTGGGGAAGGGAAAACTCCCAAAGCAGCCAGTCATTGTGAAGGCCAAATTCTTCAGCAGAAGAGCTGAAGAGATTTGGGCTTGTGTCCTGGTGGCTTGAAGCCACATAGAGGGGAGGTTCATTAAATGCTATTTCCTTGTGGTCTGAAAAAAAAAGAAAGAAAAGGCTTCTGCCTAAATTGACTTCTTTGTCACTCACATTTTGTCTTCTGAGTGCCACCTAATTTTCTGAGGTCTTCAACTGTCAGTTGTTGACTTCTGAGCTGGCATAATGCAACATGGTTAGAGAAAGCAAGTATTTATTTAGTTATTTGACCCAAAGAAGGTAGGAACGTAGCCTGTTGAGTGTGCATTAACAAAACTCACCAGGTAAACTAATGAAACGTCATTTTCTAAATTGACTGTGGAATAATCCAGATGCCAGCTCAAAAAGAAAACAAGTGACTTTGGGCCTGCCACATTTCACAGTTCAGGTCCCAAAAGGCCAGCAGAAGTGACTGTTGAAAGAAAAACACTCAGCTGGAAGACTGGCCTCACATCACAAGCCCAGCATGGGGTGTATTTCCTGGTTGGTTAAATTGGTGAATTGGATAGATAGTTTTCTAACTTTTTTTTAAGTTGTGGAATCTTTTCTTCATATGAATCCTGCAAATCTGATATGCAGGACATCCCAGACTTAAAGATGCATGTAACAGATATGATTACAAAACACAAGTCACAGAACAGTAGCAGTATAAGATGAACATTCTTTTAGGGACATTTAGCATTCAATGAAGCTGACAGGAACATTTAATTAGCCATGTAACAACTGCTTTGTCTCTGACAAAATATTAAACTGGGAAAACTGTGTTCTTCTTTAGGCAAAATGAAGTTCCTATTTTTTTTTTTTTTAATGTCTATCTACTTTTGGGAACATATCTCAACAATAAAAACTAACATTGAGGAAAGGCTTAGTATGTGCCAGACACTGCTAAGTGTGGTACGTACTGCTGTATTCAGAGCTTCTGTCACAAGAGGGAGAAATCTCATGCTGGCTTATGGAAAAGAGAACTTGGGTCACACATAGTAGAAAGACACTACAAAAATGGTAAAGTGCAGGGACCTAACCTCTTTCATCTCTTTTTGGTTTTATTTTCAGGCAGGCTCTCTCAACGTGGTGTTAAAAATGCCTCCCAGCTGTTCTGGGTTTACAGAACAGGGAAGAGAATCCTTTCCTGTGGGCATACAAAATAGGGGCTGAATCTCATTGGTTTAGCTTCGGTCACATGACTAACCACTGGGCCAGCAGGCTGGACTATCCTGATTGGCCAGACTTGGGTCACAAGTCCTGCCATAGAAAGCAGAGAGGTTGGGTCAGTTCTATCTGTGCCACATGTAGTAAATAAGAATAGAAGAGATGATCCCTCAAGAGGAAATTAAGATGCTGTTGGCTATGTGGCCTTAGCTTTTTTGCTTGATTTCTCTGAGCCTTAGTTTGTTTATCTGCAAAATGGGCATAATAGTAACTCCTGTTTCACAGAATTAAATAAAATGACATATACAAAGCATTCATTGTGATACTTGGCACATAATAAGCTTGTGTTGATGTTAATATATTGTCTTGTGATAATGGCAAAAATTTTCACTACTAATTTGTTATTACTAGTATTAATTATTTTGAGTCTCACTTCAAAGTCCATACCTATGTAAAAATATGAATATATTTTGTCAATAATTATTGGCAAAGTTAGAAATGTATAACTAATTGGTGTTTAGGGTTATAAGACCCTAAATAAAATAAATAAAAATAGAGTTTAGAAGTTTAATTCTGATTAAATAAAATTTCTACTATTTTATTGTGGCCATCTTTCTGGTGGAAATATTAACTATCTTTTGCTCTATTTTGTTTTTAAGCCTTTTTTAAAACTAGCATGTTCGTATTCTGTGAGTAAACAGCCCAGAGCCCAGGAGGAAGTTCTGATCACTTTTTGGTTAATTGGTTGGGAAGGACTTTCACCTGTGAGAGAGGTTTGGGCACATTCTCTGAGCCTGCATATCACTTGTTTTCCATTCAACTCTCGTAACAACTATGGTTGTCAAACATTGGAAAGAGATACTTCTAACGATTTGAAATTCAAACCACATCTATTTAGTGTTGAAGCAAATCAGCAGACATCAGTTAAGTTTTTTCTCTTTATTCCCAAGTAATAATGGTGACCTCTACTATCAGATTACTCAGGTATAAGATGACCCAGGAACAAAGATTACAGCACTGAAATTTTTGTTAGTTTGATTTTTCTTGGGAGAATGTTAAGGACTGAGGAATGCATATTGTTCTCAGAAAAAAAGAGAAAGATCTTAATTACATTGAGAGTTTACCTATCCGAGACCATCTGTTGATGTTAATATATTATGTTGTGATAATGGCAAATATTTTCACTACTAATGATGATAGAATATTGTTGAAATTGGCTAATCCTCAACCCAGTGTCAGCTTGTGAGCCAAATTAGTTACTGCCTATTCCTGGTGCTTCTGTACCTGAGAGCTCAGCTCTGCCCCCAGCCCTGTTTCCTCTGGCTGGCTGGCTACCATCTCAGCCTACGTGCATTCCAGGACAAAGCAATGCCTTACAGCCATCCACTCAACTTCTTTTGGGTGAGCTATACCTGGCAAGGGTGCTAAGGGTTCACGTCTGGGAAAGTCTAGGGCAGAGTGATAGGAGGACAGACTCTTCTCTGTTTTAGCTTGGAGACTGCGTTCCCGGCGTTAGGGAGAAATACCAGGGTGATCCAAGGGGTTTTAAAAAGGAAGAAAAGGTTGTTCACACACTTGGAGAAAGGCAGCCTGAGAATGGTTCTAATTTGAGATTTTTAAATATCAACTTAAATAGAAAATATATTTATTGAGAGCCCACCACATCCTGGGCAAATGTCGTACATGAAGAATCATTAATTGGAAGACAATGCCTAGCCGTTCTGTCTCTGCTAAGAATGGAACAAAGGCAAATGGATTCAGATGGCAGAATAAGAGTTTCAAATTAGCTGTAATGAAGAATTTTCTACATTGCATAATGAGAGCTGTTAAATGCTGGGATGAGGAGCCAGGAGGGTGCCCGGCGCTGGCTTGCACAAATCAGTTCCGGGTGGATTGAGACTGGCAGTTTACAGCAGTCACTTGCTCAAGTAAAGCTGGGATAGACATGGGATTGTGGGGGTTTTCTCTCTGTTATTTTGACCTATACCTTTTACAAATACTGCTGAGAAATCTCTCCGAAATGTTAAAAACAGCCTACTCAGAGAAAAGAGAAGTGAATATCTGAACTCTAAATGAAAAACACCCAGAGGTTTAAGTAAACATTTTCAAATGTTAGGAAAAGAGTTGTTACTACTGGGTGGTACCTGTGGCACAAGGAATAGGGCGCTGGCCCCATAAACCAGGGGTGGTGGGTTCAAGCCCAGCCCTGGCCAGAATAGCAAAAAAAAAAAAAAAAAAGAAAGAAAAAGAAAAAAGTGTTACAAGGAAAGGAATATGACAACAAAGTATTTCTATGGAATTCTTCAAATTGATTAGAAAAACATTAATGACCCGATAGAGATAGATAACTGGACAAAAGCAATCATAAAAGTAATTTTTTTTTTTTTTTTGAGACAGAGTCTCAAACTGTCACCCTGGGTAGAATGCTGTGGCATCATAGCTCACAGCAACCTCAAACTCTGGGCTCAAGTGATCCTCTTGCCTCAGTTTTTCATTTTTAGTAGAGATGGTGGGGGGAGGGTCTCACTCTTGCTCAGGCTGGTCTTGAACTCGTGAGCTCAAGTAATCCACCCACCTTGGCCTCCCAGAGTGCTAGGATTATAGGTGTGAGCCACTGAGCCTGGCCCATAAAAAGAGATTTATATCTGTCCAACAAATGAGTGAAAACAAAATTTGACCCAATTACTTATAAAACAAAACCAAATTCAGGCAACTTACTAATTTTGGGGTTAAGAAAGCAACTAAATTTTTTAAAAATAATTTTTATTGCTAGTGAGCATCACTGTGACTTTTTATATTGAGATGGGTGCCAGCTGCCTCATCACCCCCATCAGATGGGTGCCTGCGGCCTCACACCACCACCCCCAGGTAGGAGGAAGGGGAAACAGAGGTAAATGAAATGATGCCAAGTACCATCACTCTTAGATTGGGCCAGAACAGAACGCGATAAGAACTAATGAGCCAAGTACTGTGACGGTGAGGGTTAACAAGCTAAGTGCTGTGACAAATTGTTTTATATATTCACCAATTGCCAGATCTGCTTAATGTGTTGCCAGATCTACGTTATATGACCGTTACCTATCTGCTAATCCGCTAAATTGCAAGGTTTGCCTCTATGAAAAGGGTCATCGTGACCCCGTGCTCCCTTTTTGCTGCTTTTGCCAACTATTTTTTTTTTACTTCTAATTGCTAACTTTCAGCCCGCTTGTTTGGCCCTTTCCCAACTTTCAGACTAGAAAACCCCCAACTTCAGACCCCTCAATGCTCTCTCACTTAGTCTGCATCAGACTTTGCTGAGACAGCCCAATGTTAGTAAAAGACTCCTTTTTGAAATTCTAATTTGAGTCAGTGGTCCTTATCTTGTCGTCCCATAACAATATGTAAAGCTACTTAAAAACATTTGTAGGCCAGGTGCAATAGATAACAGTTACAATCCTAGCACTTTGGGAGGCCAAGGCAGAAGGATAAAGAGGCCAGGTGTTCAAGACCTGTCTAGACTTCTTAGTAAAGTATCTCAAGAATGGAAGAAAAAGTACCCAATGTACTCAGCCCTACTATGAAACTAATTTAGGGCTTTCACATGAAAGCTATAACCCAGTTACAGCCTAAGAATAGGGGGAAGGGGGAAAAGGAGGGGAGTGAGGGGGGAGGATGGGTAGAGGGAGGGGGATTGGTGGGATTACACCTGCCGTGTATCTTACAAGGGTATATGTGAAACTTAGTAAATGTGGAATGTAAATGTCTTAGCACAGTAACTAAGAAAATGCCAGGAAGGCTATGTTAACCAGTGTGATAAAAATGTGTCAAATGGTCTATGAAGCTAGAGTATGATGCCCCATGATCATATCAATGTACACAGGTATGATTTAACAATAATAATAAAAAAGACTTGTCTAGACAACACAGTGGGATCCCCAAATATACAATTTTTGTTTTAAATGGCTGGGCATGGTGGCATGCACTTGTAGTACCAGCTACTTGATTCAAAGGGCAGAGGCAAAAAGATTGACTAAGCCTAAGAGTTGGAAGCTTCAGTGAGCTATGATGGCACCACTGTATTCCAGCCTGGGCAACAGAGCAGGACTATCTCTACAAAAAGAGAGAGAGAGAGAGAGAGAGAGAAAAACAGTAACAAAAAACACATTTACAAAAATTATTTACTATTTTTAAATGTTTAAATAACAAATAATTCCATTTTTATTTTTGTAAATCCTTAAAAATTCTAAATCTCAAAATATAATAGTTTTGCTCAAAAATGTTCATTTTATTATCTACAATCACAAGTAAAAGAAGTTCAACATTATACACAACCACAACAAAATTGAAGTAAACCAAATGTCCTTTTATAAGTGAATTATTTCTTTTCTTTTTTTTTTTGAGACTGAGTCTCACTATGTCACCCTCAAGAGAGTTTCATGGTGTCACAGCTCACAGCAACCTCAAACTCTTGGGCTTAAGTGATTCTCTTGCCTCAGCCTCCCAACTAGCTGGGACTATAGGCAGCCGATACAACCCCTGGCTATTTTTTTGTTGCACTTGTCATTGTTGTTTTTTAGCAGGCCCTGGCAGGGTTCAAACCTGCCAACCTCGGTGTATGTGGTCGGCACCCTAACCACTGTGCTACAGGTGCTGAGCCTATAAGTGAATTATTTCATAAATGTGCTATAGGAACTCAAAATATTGGACAATAATTAAAATTATATTTAAGTTCTACAGCCTGGAAAAGGTTATATTCAATATTTAAGTGAAAAAAGTAGAACATGACTTATGCTATTGCCTGGCTCTGTGGTTAGTAAGAGACTCAGTTTCTCATCTGTAAAATGGGAAGTCTCTATCAAGTTACTTTGATCATTAAATGAGCTCCTCTCCTCTCCTCTCCCCTCACCTTCCTTCCTCCCTTTCCTAATCTCTTTTCCTCCCTCTCTCCCTCCATTATTTCCTTCCTCCCTCCCTTCCTTCCTGTTTCTTTTAGTTTTGTTTATAATACTTTCCAAAGGTGAAAGAACTAGACTGCCACTAAAGTTCAGATAAAAATTACAAACAAACGGCTGGGCTCCTATAGCTCAAGTGGCTAAGGCGCCAGCCACATACACCAGAGCTGGTGGGTTCCAATCCAGCCTGGGCCTGCCAAACAATGACAACTACAACCAAAACTTAGCCGGGTGTTGTGGCGGGCACCTGTAGTCCCAGCTACTTGGGAGGCTGAGGCAAGAGAATCGCTTCAGCCCTGGAGTTGGAGGTTGCTGTGAGCTGTGATGCTACAGCACTCTACCCAGGGGGACAGCTTGAGGCCCTGTCTCAAAAAAAAAAAAAAAATTACAAACAAACAAGGCTAAATAATAGCAGTGTAAACGGGAGGGAGGACAGCCACCCCTCACTCCCCATGCTGCGCCTCCTTATCTGGAACATGCCAGGACACAGCTGAGCCTAAAAGAGTCCAGTGTTTATAAAGCTGTCTGTTCTCTCTTACGCTCTTTACGTTGTTTTCTCTAGCAAGTAAAGAACTGCAAAGACAAATTTTCCACAAAAAGCTAACCTTTTATATAACCAAAAGCCTGATTCATTTTGCTTTACTTGAGGAACACCCAAATGTATTTTTTGGGGGGAGGGAGGTACAGAGTGTCACTATGTCACCCTCAGTAGAGAGCCCTGGTGTCATAACTTACAGCAAACCTCCAACTCCTGGGCATAAGCGATTCTCTTGCCTCAGCCTCGCAAGTAGCTGGGATTATAGGCGCCTGCCCAAACGCCCAGCTATTTTTGGTTGCACTTGTCATAGTTGTTTAGCTGGCCCGGGCCGGGGTTCGAACCCTCCGGCTTCGGTGTATGGCACCACTGAGCTACGGGCGCCAAGCCCCGAATGGATTTTTAATTTTTACATTCTCAAAATACTCCTGTCCCTCTCTATCCTCGAGTAAGTGGTAGTTTTAGTTGTTGTTTTCTAAGTACACATATTTCTCTTAAAGAAAAAAAAAGAAAAAGTACAGTAAAGGGGAAAACTTCTGCAAGTAATTCTTTCCCCAGGGACATCAATGTCTACAAGTAGGGAGGATAACGATGCATGTGCATTCTGTTTGCACATACCCCCATTAGAGGAGAGAAAATGGCAAGTCGTTATAGAAAAAAAAAAAAAAAAAGCAATTCTCGCTGAATTCTAATGGTCCGGTCGGTAATTCACGGACAACCGCAAATGGGGCTTGGGATAAATATCCTCAAATAACCTTCCATGACTTTATACACATCTCATAACCAGAAATTATTCAGAACCTTCCCCACCCCGTTGCTTCCTTCCTCTCGAGCTCTTTTGAAAGTTGTTTGATTAACAGCCATGACATACCAGCCCCACCGCCGGCCGCTGGCTCCCGGCGCCTACACAGAAAGCGGCTCTCGACCCGACGGCGGCGGTCCGCTCCCCTCCCCCAGGTGGGTTCGGAAGGTGGGACACGCGCCCGCAGGGGACGCCCGGCCGCGCGCAGCACAGCCCCACCTCTTCCCGCGGCCGGGGGAGGCTGGCTCCGAACTTGGACTTACCAGGAAACGGCTCAAGAAGCTTGGACAGGCTCACCTTTGTGTCCTTGAACTTAATCTAAATGCTGTCTTCTCTTGGCCAGCACTGTCTTGGAATGCTTATTAGATAATAGGAGAAAATGAAGAGGAAAGAGTATTTTAGTCTTTGCTGTGGCCATGGAAAACAGATCATGCTGAGATTCAAAAAATAGATGATGTGCCCCACCCAAGGCACAAAATGTCAGGCGGGAGACTGGAGCTTTAGTTTCTGGAGAAGCTGAAAGGAAAGAGCTTTTTTTGCCTTAGAGAAGAGTTTCTCAACCTGGGCATACTCTTGGGTAGTCTAATTCTCTGTTGTGAGCTGCTGTCCTGGGATATTGTAGCTGAATATACTTTTATTTACAAAATATTCATTACACAATTTTAGAGAATATTTGCAAAATATTTCGTACATGTTTGTCACCTCTTTGTAAAGTTTTGTAATGGCTATTTTATAAATAAAGGTACATTTACTTACAATTTCCTATTTTCCCTGTGTAGGTTGACTTTTGAGATACCCTTAATACAGAGGATGTCAAAAAAATGTGTACACATTTTAAGAAAGGAAAAAAACTATTAAAATTGTAATACTCGGGCGGCGCCTGTGGCTCAGCGGGTAGGGCGCCGGTCCCATATGCCGGAGGTGGCGGGTTCAAACCCAGCCCCGGCCAAATAAAAAAAAAAAAAAAAAAAATTGTAATACTCGGGCGGCTCCTGTGGCTCAGTGGGTAGGGTGCCGTCCCCACATACTGAGGATGGCCAGTTCGAACACAGCCCCAGCCAAACTGCAATGAAAAATAGCCGGGTGTTGTGGCAGACTCCCGTAGTCCCAGCTACTCAGGAGGCTGAGGCAAGAGAATTGCCTAAGCCCAGGAGTTGGAGGTTGCTGTGAGCTGTGAGGGCACTTTACAGAGGGCAATAAAGTGAGACTCTATCTCCAAAAAAAAAAATTGTAATACTCAATATATACCAGTAACATTTATTGTCTATTGTATCTTGTATCTCTTGTTATTGCAGAAGTAAAACGTAAGACTTGAATATTACAATTTTAGGCTTGGCGCCTGTGGCTCAAACAGCTAAGGCTCCAGCCACATACACCTGAGCTGGCAGGTTCGAATCCAGCCTGGGCCTGCCAAACAACAATGACGGCTGCAACCAAAAAATAGCCGGACGTTGTGGCGGGCACCTGTAGTCCCAGCTACTTGGGAAGTGGAGGCAGGAGACTCGCTTGAGCCCAGGAGTTGGAGGTTGCTGTGAGCTGTGATGCGACAGCACTCTACCCAGGGTGACAGCTTGAGGCTCTGTCTCAAAAAAAAAAAAAAGAAAGAAAGAATATTACAATTTTAATATAGTTTTTTTTAAAGATGTGTATACTTTTTGGGGGGAGGCACCCTGTGTATGTGCAAGTAAACTATGTGTTGTTTATCTGGAATTTAATTGGGCACTTTGTATTTTTATTTGTTAAATCAACAACCCTACCTGGGGGGCAAAATCACTCCCAGTTGAAAACCACCGCCTTGAAGATACCAGGAACTGGGAGGACTGTCTTGGAGCTTGGGGGATTGTAATCCCTGATTGATTGTGTGTTTTTTTTTTTTTGATTTTTTTTTTTGATTGTGTGTTTACTGTGATCACTCCAAAAGCCTAGGATTGGGGTGGTTGGGCCTCCAAGCTCCTCTCTCCTGCACTCTTCTCGCCACCCCTCCCCTAAGGCACATCTGCAGAGAAGGACTCCTTTCTGGGGAAACTGAATGGGGCAGCAGAAGCCACCTTAACACACTGATATTTGGGGTTCTGCAAAAGCAAAGGAAGGTGGGGCTCTCTGGTTGATCATCCCAACAGGAGGCCTGCCACCCCTCACTAAGGGGTCAGATGCAGGCCCACTTCCCACCAGCTTTTTTTGATACTTCTCTCTTAGATAAGAATGGATCTTGCCAATTTGCCCAGTTTTAGAGGATGAATCATCATTAGCCTGGGCCGCTTATAAGAATAATGTTCTCTTTGGGGCAGACAAACAGCTCAGCATAGGTTAGGGAAAGTTTGTTAGGGGGCTTCTGGAAAGGCGTTTGTTTTCCTGATAAAAGGTTCAGAAATAGCCAGCACTGTCTTTCCCACTCTTTGTTCTTTTTTTCTTGCTGTGAATACAAATGTGAATATAGATACTGGAAACTTGGCAAAGATCTTACAATCCTGAGAAAAAAGCCAGAAGAACTACAGAGCTACCAGCCCTAACCAGTACCCTGGTATCAAATCTGCCTGTCATCATCTTTCTTGTGATATGAGAAAAATAAATCCCTTTTTATTTATTTAAGTTTTTTTGTAACTTATATCTGAAAGCATTCCTAACTGATATAAAGACTAAAGTAAGTAAGTCAGGGCACAGAAAAACAAAAAACCTGCAACCCACTCAAATCTGTTTAAGTGTCCTCAGAAAAATTTAGCATTGATTAACCAATCCTCCCAAAGAAAATATTTTTATTCGTTTCTTATGTATTTGTCCAGTATTTCTTTTTTTTTTTTTGAGACAGAGCCTCAAGCTGTCGCCATGGCATCACAGCTCACAGCAGCCTCCAACTCCTGGGCTCAAGTGAGTCTCCTGCCTCCACCTCCCAAGTAGCTGAGACTACAGACGCCTGCCACAATGCCTGCCCATTTTTTTTTTTTTTGGTTGCAGCCATCATTGTTGTTTGGCGGGCTCAGCTGGATTGGAAACCCCTAGCTCAGGTGTATGTGGCTGGCGCCCTCACCGCTTGAGCCACGGGCACTGAGCCTCCAGTGTTTTTTAATACAAATGAAGTCAAATACAATATATATTCATATTCTCCCCTTTTTACACTAAAGGTAGCATACTATATACATTCAATTAAATATTACACTCTATATGTATGTCCAACATTCTGCATTTTGCTTTCATAACTAACCGATATAGCCTATAGATCACTCCACACCAGCATGGGGCTCTTGCCCATTCCTTTGTACAGCTGCCATGGTTGGGTGTGCCTTCATTTATTCAGCCAGCACTTCTCTGCTCAAGGCTGTTGATAATCTTTAAGTTTTAGAAATTACACCACATTGAATAAACTTGCACTTTGTTCGTTCACACTTGTGTCGGAGATTGTGTAGGATATACTCTCAGAAGAGGGATTGCTGGAGCAAAGGAAACATATGTCTATATTTTTGGCAGCTGATGCCAGATTACCCTCCATAAGCGGTTGAATAATTTTGCAACCAAAAAATATGGGAGTGCCTATTTCTCAGCCTTCCCAACAAAATGTGATGTCAAATGTTTAGAGGTTTGTGGTTCTTTTTGTTTTTTAACCGGTGCAATAGGTGAGAAATGGCATCTTGGTACAGTTTATACTTATATATTCTTTGTTATGAGTGAAGTTGTTCATATTCTCATATGCTAAAGGGTAGTTTATAGTTCTTTCTTCCATGAACTCTCCATCTAATTTGCTCTTTGTTTTTATCTTGATTTCTAGAACCACTTTAAAAGGAAATTAGCCCTTGGTGATATAATTTTCAAATATTTTCCTACTCTGTCTTTTGGTTGTGCTTTTGCTATGTTTGCCATGTAAAAGTTTTTATTTTACGTAGTTACCAATTTTTTTTGGTGACTTCTGAATTCTGAATCATAATTCAGAAGTCATCAAAGAAATACCTAATTAGAAGTGCCTTCTCTGTTCCTTAGTTGAAAGAGAATCACCCTGTTTTCTCCTAATAGATATTCATATATTATGCAGTTTAAGTACTTAAATTTAACTTCTTGACACATTTCGAATCTACCTAGATGCATGATATAGACATCCGACTCTATCTTATTCCAAATGGCTGCCCAGTTGCCTTAGTACCTTTTACTAGAAAGTTCATTTTTATTCCATTGACTGAAGTTCCTACCTTTGTCATAAATTAGATTTCTCTGTAAGGTAGAATCTATTTCTGAGATTTCTATTCTGCTCCATGGATTTGTCTGTCTTTTCATGCATAATACCATATTGTTTTTATTTTCAAGGCTTTATGTATGTATTAATACCTGATGGGACCTGTTCCCTCCCAATGTGTTTCCTCTTAGAATTTCTCTGGCTTTTCTTGCCAGTTTATTTTCCCATATAGGGGCGGTGCCTGTGGCTCAAAGGAGTAGGGCACTAGTCCATTATGCCGGAGGTGGCGGGTTCAAGCCCAGCCCCAGCCAAAACTGCAAAAAATAAACAAATAAAAATAAATTGTTAAAATATATATATATAATATTTTCCCGTATAAATATCAAAATCAGCTTGAATACTCCCCCCAAAAAATTGTTGTTTATTGAAATAGCATTAAAAATAAATTATGTTGGGGCTCAGCACCTGTAGCTCAAGTGGGTAAGATGCCAGCCACATATGCCAGAGCTGGCGCGTTCGAATCCAGCCTGGACCTGCCAAACAACAATGACAACTACAACCAAAAAGTAGCCAGGCGTTGTGGTGGGTGTCTGTAGTCCTACCCTGTTTCCCCGAAAATAAGACAGTGTCTTATTTTAAGGTGTGCTCCCAAAGATGCGCTAGGTCTTATTTTCAGGGGACGTCTTATCGTTCCTGTAAGTAGGTCTTATTTTCGGAGGATATCTTATTTTTGGGAAAACAGGGTAGCTACTTGGGAAACTGAGGCAAGAGAATCACTTGAGTCCAGGAGTTGGAGATTGCTGTGAGCTGTGATGCCATGGCACTCTACCCAGGGTGACAGCTTGAGGCTCTGTCTCAAAAAAAAAAAAAAGAAATTATGTTGGCTGAAATAAGAAATTCAGTGATGAGGTGGGAAAATCATCAAAGAAATATTTCAGAAAAAAATAGACAAAGAGAAAATTTAAGAGAGAAAAAAGATATCTAATTATCTAAACTCAGGAGGTCAAAAAAATCAATGAATTCCACAAAGTGAACATAATGGAGGAAAGGAAATTATTAAGTAAATCATTTTTAATTTACTTATTTATGTATTTATTTATTTATTTGAGACAGATTCTCACTTTATCACCCTCAATAGAGTGCTATGGCATCATAGCTCACAGCCACCTCAAACTCTTGGGCTCAAGTGATCTCTTGCTTCAGCCTCCCAAGTAGCTGGGACTACAGGTGCCCACCATACCGCCCAGCTATTTTTAGAGATGGGGCCTCACTCTGGCTCAGGCTGGTCTGAAAATCATGAGCTCAGGTTGATCCACCTCCCTCAGCCTCCCAGAGTGTTAGGATTACAGGTGTGAGCCACTGCACCCAGCCAGAAATCATTCTTTAAATGTTAGGCTTGAGCCTCCTGACTAAAAGAAGGGTCCAGTATATTCCCACACAATATATTACTATAAATGCATTTCTTTCTCTCCTACCCCAACTGTCTCCCCAGGAATAATTTCAAAAAACCAGAGATAAGGATCATAACACCTTCCAGAGAAAATAATAGGTCAAGATAAATGAATGAGAATTATAGTGGCATTAACCTTCTCAATAGCTCTACAGCATTTTCTAAGAATCTCTAAGAACAATACCAGATTCTTGAGCAATGTCTTACCATTCTGAGGGTAATTATTTTCAACATAATTATATGCACAGGCAAATTGCTATTCGAGGATGAGAACCAAATAAAGACATTTAAAGATGTTTCAAACATTTCAAGACTCAGAAAAGTGTGTATCCTAGGCACACACCTTTCTGAGGAGGATACTGTACTAAAGGAGGTATTATCAAAACTACCTCATCAAAATGAAGTAAACCAAGGCATAGCAAAGTTTAGGTTAGTCATGGGCTATAGCCAGCTTTAGCGGGCCATAGGGTTCTTAGGCCTAGCTGCCATTAAAATTTCCTGGGGAAACTTACTGACCACATGCCCATATCCTTTCACTTCTTCACCCTCCCTTTCCCCAGATGCTATCTTAATTTCTCTGGGGTAGGGCCCAGGTATTAGTATTTCTTCAGAGTTTCCCAGGTAATTCTGTTGTGCAGCAAAGATGAAAAATACTGAATTATGAAGAAAAGTCTCTATACAGACTTTTAGTCTGCATGGGTGGAGCAATCATTTGCTGCTTTTATTCTGTTTTTCAGCCAGATCTGCAGGTCAGAACTTTAACCTACAAGTGATTTCCATGTATGATACAGAGCCTTTGTGTATTAGTTTCAAGCTTTAAATGATTAAGACTCAAAGAGGAAGTAAGTTTTTAGACTTTTTCAATGTGTTCAAAGGGGAAAATAAAAAGATATAATGATAGGGGCTGTTGCAAATTTCTAAACTCTACAAGAAAGTATGGATGTCTTTAATGTTACTCCTTAAAAGAAACAGCATATATAAATAAACCACACCCTTCCATTGGTAAACAGGGTGCCACAATTAATTTCTTGGTAGAAAGAGTCTGCCCCCAATTAAACGTAAGTGTACAAGTCATAGATCTAGATAACTGGGATTAACTATTAATACTTTTTCCATGGTGAGGTGAACACTAAGACTTTCTCTGCCTTCCCTCACTCCACTCAGGTATCAATGTCTTTGGTACCAATAAGGTATTGGCTTTTGGAACATAATTTTTACTTGGATAACTGCTCCAAGGGCTAGAGTCTGGCTCAGTTTTTTGTTCATTTTGTTCTGCAAATCAGCAGGTGTTGGTCCAGGGCCACCACAGCCTTGCCTCTTGTGAACAGTTTAGACATTCTAAAAGTGATAGGATGAATGATGTTTTGGAGGTCCTGAAGGAACACAGTCATCCCAGGATGGGCTTCTAGAAGAGCCTCTCCATCTACCCAGGCACCAGCAACCCTCTGGTTGAAACCAAGTAGAAGAAATTAAAGAAGACTTTAATTTCTTTTTGAATTAACCTAAGGAATTTGGACATTAGACTTCAATTCACTGGGGTACAAATATTTGATTAATTCCTTTGAACTTTAACATAAAAATCCTGGACTTCAACTTCTTTGGGATTTTAACCTTTTTTCAAATATATGTATTTATTACATTTTTTACTTACAGTTCTAGAGACCATAGTGTACAGGAAGGGAGGAGAGGCCCCTAACTAGGTGGGAGGTGGGAGGACAATAAAGACAATATATGATTTATTAAAACACGAGTACCCATGGCTGTTCCCCCACTTGGAAATCACTGCTTACATCAATTTCAAATTTATCATGCTGTAATGTCAACTGATTACTTTTTCTGCTGTTCCCACTAGAAATTGAGAGAGTTTAGTCTCCTTTGCTGTAGTTTAAAAATATTTTTAAATTTCCTGTTGATCTTTCTTTTGGTTGACTAAGAGGCTCAGACTCCCCAGCATATTATCGTGTTTTATATATAACCTTTCAATCACCCTCTCGTTCTCTGGGAACATTCTCCAAGTTCTTCTTGTTTCTCATTATGGTTGTCTGTAGCTGCCTAAAAAGCCACTCCAAACATAGCAACAATCATTTATTAGTATTGTTTCTCACAGGCGAGGGGATTGACTGGACTCAGCAAGCTGGCTTCATCTTGAGGGTCTCCTAAGTGGTTGCAGTCAGACAGGGGCTGGGGTTGGAGTTGCCATGAAGATATTCTTATTTGTGTGTCTGCTGGTTGATGTTGGCCATCAATTAGGACCTCAGCTGGGGCTATAAGCCAGAACACCCATAAGTGACCTCTCCCTAGGATCTAGGTTGAGTTTTAAGAGTGAGCCTCTCAAGAAAGACAAAGAGTCAGGCCAAGGCTTGCACATCTTTATTTATTTATTTACTTATTTATTTATTTATTTATTTATTTTTGTAGAGACAGAGTGTCACTGTACTGCCCTCGGTAGAGTGCTGTGGCATCACACGGCTCACAGCAACCTCCAGCTCTTGGGCTTATGCGATTCTCTTGCCTCAGCCTCCCGAGCAGCTGGGACTACAGGCGCCCACCACAACGCCCGGCTAAGCTTAGACATCTTTTATGATGTAGCCCTGGTGATCATGAAGTATCATTTTATCTTTTGCATTTATTTGTTAGAAACAAATCACCAGGCCATATTCAAGGGAAGGGGAATTAGACTCCACCTCTTGATGAGAAGATTGACAAAAATATTGCGATCATGTGTTAAGCATGACATATCTCTTTAGTGGGGGAACCCAAAGTCCTTTCAGGGTATAGGAAGCAAGTGGGGCTGGTGAGAATGGGCTAACGTCACAACTCAAGGGATCTTTCAGAGATCTTAGGGTTCCTTGTGGCCATGGCCAGAGAAAAGGCAAGAAGAAAACCATAGATACTAGCAACAAGTCCAGATCAGGGAGGGTCAGTGCAAGTTGCTGTAGTAAAGAGGTGACCCCAAAGGGATCCCAGACCTTAGGGTAGAGGCTGCTTAATGTGAAGATGAGCTTTACATGGCAGAGAGAAGGAGCTTAGAAGAGTAGCAGTCAAAATCTAAGAGTACTCTGAGCCACCCCTGCTAATAGTTCTCTACATCTGCTATCACTTGTTATTATCTTTCTTTTTTTTTTTTTGCAGTTTTTGGCCAGGGCTGGGTTTGAACCCGCCACCTCCGGCATATGGTTACAGTTTGGCCGGGGCCAGGCTCAAACCTGCCACCCTTGGTATATGGGGCCAGCACCCTACTCACTGATCCACAGGCGCCGCCTCACCTCCGGCATATGGGACTGGCGCCCTACTCCTTGAGCCACAGACGCCACCCTTATCTGTCTTTCTTAAAAATTTTAATCATCTGGGTGGCACCTGTGGCTCAAAGGAGTAGGGCACTGGCCCCATATACCGGAGGTGGTGGGTTCAAACCCACCCCTGGCCAAAAACTGCAAAAAAATAAAAAAAATTATAATCATCCAAGTGGCTGTGAAGTATTATCTTACTATGCTTTTGATTTGCATTTCCTGAGGTTCTCAGCATCTTGTCATGAGCTTATTGGCCATTTATGTATCTTCTTTGGAAAAATGTCAGTTCACAGTTGTATATCTTCTTTGGGAAAATGACAGTTCATATCTTTTACCCATTTTTAGTTGGGTCATGTCTTTATTATAGAGTTCTTTAAGAATTCTTTATGAATTCATATATTATAGTGAGAAGTCCTTTATCCGATATATAATTTACAAATATTTTTTCCCATTCTATGAGTTGTCTTTTCACTTTACTGATAATATCCCTTGAAACATATAAGTTTTTAATTTTGGTGAAATTTAATTTATCTATTCTTTCTTTTGTTTTTCATGCTTTTGGTGTCATATCTGACAATCTGTTGCCAAATCCAAGATCATATGTTTTCT
The DNA here is from genome assembly GCF_027406575.1 of Nycticebus coucang. Lineage (NCBI taxonomy): Eukaryota > Metazoa > Chordata > Mammalia > Primates > Lorisidae > Nycticebus > Nycticebus coucang. The sequence goes on from NC_069788.1 coordinate 65,970,018, forward strand.
TCTAAGAATTTTACCATTTTGCTCTTACATTTGTATCTTTGACCCATTTTGAGTTAGTTGTTTGTATATGGTGTGAGATAGGGGTCCAACTTCATTCTTTTGCATGTGGCTAACTTGTTATCCCTGCCCCATTTGTTGAGAAGACAACTCTTTCTCCCATTGAATTATCTTGGCACCCTTCTCAAAAATGAATTGATCATAGCAATATACATTTATTTATGGACTTTCAATTCTGTTTATTGATTTATCTGCCTCTCCTCATACCAGAAGCACACTGTCTCGATTGCTGTTTCTGCTTAAATGTCATTAGAATATTTCAACAAATGCCTTTTGATTTTGGAGGTATTAAAATGTGAAAAAGGAGGATCAGTGTTTATTGTAACCTAATCCAGAGATGTTAAGGTTTTAGGATTGATTTAATGTGTTGTTTTGGGGGAAAGCTTTCTCCATCGCCATAGACTAGGTTAGATCCTTAGCTCTGGGCCCCATTTCACCCAGGAAAGCATAGCATTTGTGACTCTGCCTCTCAAGGTTCTCAAAGTGTGCCTCCCAGGCCAGCAGCATCACCATCACCTGGGAACTTAAAAATGCAAATTCTCTGACCCTACCAAAGACCTACTGCATAAGCCAGAGGGACCCACCTACTGTGTCTTGTCAAGCCCTCTGAGTGATTCTGATGCACACTGAGGTTTGAGAACCCCTTGACCGTCAAGAAATTTCGCCTGTGAGGGCAGGAAGCATATATGTCTGCCCACATTGTGTTGCTAGCACTGGGGATGGTGCCTGGCATGGAGTAACAATAAACCTGGACTAAGTAAATAAATGAGGTGATATGAATTGCCCAAGGACACAAAGGACAGTGAGTGACAGAGCAGGACTAAGTTACCTCTTTCTGTCTTGGTTGCCTGGTTTATGGTGTGATGTTAGTAGGAATATCCTAATTCGTTCAATAAACACTTGTCGAGGAATTACTGTGTGTAACTTTTTAAAAAATTGTCCAATTACTCTAGCTTTGGAAATAATATGTGAGGCATCAATAGATAGTTTTTTAGGATAATTAGAAGCACTTAGGGTCCAAAAAGAATTGGGGAAAGTTGGACATTATTAAACACCAGGGGGAGCCCTGTTAAGAAGAAAGCAGGCCATGTTGTAGAGCAGCCAACCCAGCATGAGAGCAGGAGAATAAATTTATTCTTGTTTGTTCAACAGTAGGTTTGTTCAGTGGGTCACTCCTATAATCCCAGCATTCTGGGAGGCTGAGGTGGGTGAATTGGTTGAGCTCAGGAGTTTAAGACCAGCCTGAGCAACAGCAGGACCCCGTCTCTACTAAAAATAGAAAAACCAGCCCGTTGTAATGCCAGGCGCCTGTAGTCCTAGCTACTTGGGAAGCTGAGGCAAGATCACTTGAGCCTGAGTGACCGAGGTTGCTGTGAGCTATGACGCCACAAAATTCTACCCTGGGCAACAGAGTGAGACTCTGTCTCAAAAAAAAAAAAAAAAAAAAAGCATTGAAAGAGTAAATTTAGGCTTGGCACCTGTGTACAGTGGTTTCGGTGCCGGCCACGTACACCCAGGCTGGCAGGTTTGAACCCAGCCCGGGCCTGCTAAACAACGACAAGTGCAACCAAAAAATAGCTGGGCATTGTGGCGGGCACCTCTAGTCCCAGATGCTCGGGAACTGAGGCAAAAGAATTGCTTAAGCCCAAGAGTTTGAAGTTGCTATGCGCTGTGATGCTACAGCACCCTACCGAGGGTGACATGGTGAGACTCTGTCTCAAATAAATGTAGTCAGACAAAGGTGCTTACGCACTGAGTTTCTATTGGATTTTATTGTCTGAGCATTCTCGCCGTGTAGGCATAATAAAATGACTTAAGACAGCAAACCCATGTATAGAAAAACACCAATATTCTAATTTAATGAAATAATAAAATTCAGTTAATCACAAAATGAATGCAGCTAGGTGGGGCTATTTATATGACTTGCCTCATATGGAGTTCTCATGAGAGTGAGATGCCGCTCATGCCTCTCGTCAAGTTCTGATGAGAAAAGGTGAAAGATTAACTAAACAAACATGTTGTCCTCCCAGAATTTTGACCCGTTAGGTGGATTTCAAGGATGTCTATTTTGATAATTATTAAAACATAGGTGCTTTTTTAAAGTAAATCTTTGAGAGTATTTAAAATGCATTCTAAGCAATGCTAAGCACAGCAGTAGGAAACCACTCCCGTAAATTTTATCAGGTTGCTTTGGGGAGTCAGAGGTTATCGGGGGAGGAAACTGTGGAATGTGGAAGGCAGAACAGAATGTTTATGGCCAACTTCTGCACCTCAGAGTCTCATTGCTAAGGATAACCTTGCCGAGTCACCCAACTTTAATTTTACAATACTTTTTTAGTAGAAATTCACACTGTATGCTGCTGTATCAAAAGTGCATCTAATTCTGGTAAAGTTTCAGCATTTCATGGATGTTCAACAAACAGCAAATGAATGAATGGAATCAACCACAAATTTCCCCTTGAAACCTCCCAAGACTTTTAACAGTGCTTAGAAGGAAGAACTTACAGGTGTTTTGTGTGAATTGGCTGCTGCTAAAACAAAACAGATAATAAAAAGAGAAGGCAAATACATATAAAATGGTAAAACAAAGACTTTCAAATCAGAGTCCCTATCCCAGTCAGTAATTCTGGAACTATTCAACCATTCAACAGGACAAACATTTTTTTTCTCTAGGATGAATTATTCCCCTGAAATTTACAGCTGTAAGCTTTCGACTTAAACTGAGACTGAACAAATGAAGGGATTTACTAGTCATGTGACTTTGGTCAAGTTACTTGGCCCGTCCCTGCCTCAGTTTCTGGATTTCAGAATGGGGATAGTAACTAATATCATTTACCTTGAAGGCCACACATGTGCAGAGCTCTGCAAAGCTCCAGCAAGCATTCCCTGTCCAGTAAGTATTTGCTACCATGTACAATTCTTTTCTTGGATGCTCATGTTCACAATCCCTTATCTGTAATTCCCAAATTTCCAAAAACTCTGAAAACTGCAAACTTGGGGGGAAGATTTGGTCTGAATTGACAAGAGGTTGAAGTGAATGTTTTCTGGGTCCCATTTTGTATAAATATATTTTTTCTGGAGAAATATTAAATGTATTATCCTTCCAAAATCCAAAAAATTCAGAATTCCAAGCCACTCTGGCCCCAGAGATTTCAAATAAGTAATTTGGAGCCTATTTTTACATGCTGCTAAAACAATTTAGAGAAAAACAAACAAACTTTGGGTTCACAGATAAACTGGTTATTTACTTGGTGGCTGTAGGCAAGCTTCTTAACTTCTCTAAAGACTCAAGAGATTGGTCCGTAATTCCTATTACTTCACAGGGTGTGCATTTCCTCCAATCCCTGCAACCCCATTTACAAAGGTATCTTTTTCTTTACCCCTTCATTCATCCTTACTAAAAACACCTTTTTTTTTTGAGATACGGTCTTTCCATTGTCAGAGCTAAAGTGCAATGGTATTTTCAAAACTCACTGAAACCTCAAATTCCTGGGCTCAAGCAATCCTCCTGCCATAGCCTCCTGAGTAGCTGGGACTATAGGTGCACACCATTATACCTGGCTAATTTTAAAAAAGGTTATTTTTAGAATTGGAGTCTCACTATGTTGCCCAGCTGCTGGGCTTGAACTTCTGGCCTCAAGCAATCCTGTTCATTGAAGACATTTGGTTTTTTTTTTTGTTTGGTTTTGTTTTTTTGAGACAGAGTCTCACTTTGTTGCCCTTGATAGAGTGCTGTGGAATCATTGTTCACAGCAACCTCGAACTCTTGGGCTCAAGAAATCTCTTGCCTCAGCCTCCTTGGTAGCTGGGACTACAGGTGCTCACCACAGCACCCGGCTATTTTTTAGAGATGGGAGTCTTGCTCTTGCTTAGGCTGGTCTCCAACTTCTGAGTTCAGGTGATCCACCTGCCTTGACTTCCCAGAGTGCTAGGATTACAAGGGTGACCCACTGCACCTGGCCCATTGAAGACATTTGGGAGCTCTAAAAAATAATGATGCCCAGGTTCCACCCCCAGAGATTCTGATCTACTTGGTCCAGAATACGATTTGTCTGGAGTGTGATGGGGCATCAGGATTTTGAAAAACTTCCTGAGTGATTTTTGGTGATCCAGTTTTTCTCTAAATGTGTAGTATCTTTTTCTCCTTATATCTAGATTTTCTGGAATTTTTATCAAGAATTGTATTATCTGAGCATTAATAATACATTGTATTGTATCTGAATAATGTATTATTCAGACAATATCATTTGAATGCTTATCTGACTTTTTACTGAAATTTTCAGGAAAAGATTTAATTTTTGAAGCTCCTTAAATAGATTGGGCGTATTTTAGTGACAACTGAAAATACAACTCACAGCCATTGAATTGATTACCTCCTGGGGTATTTTCCCTGTTACCAAGAATCATTATTATCAGATGAATTATTACCGTGGCACTGAATAGGAACGGAGAGAACTATGGAGTGCAGAAAATGTAGGTACTGGGCGGCGCCTGTGGCTCAGTGAGTAGGGCGCCAGCCCCATATGCCGAGGGTGGTGGGTTCAAACCCAGCCCCGGCCAAACTGCAACAAAAAATAGCCGGGCGTTATGGCGGGTGCCTGTAGTCCCAGCTGCTTGGGAGGCTGAGGCAAGAGAATCGCGTAAGCCCAAGAGTTAGAGGTTGCTGTGAGCCCTGTGACGCCACGGCACTCTACCGAGGGCGGTACAGTGAGACTCTGTCTCTACAAAAAAAAAAAAAAAAAGAAAAAAGAAAATGTAGGTACTAGTGACTTAAAAGATTTTAAATCTGTGAGGTTGGCACATATCCCATACATGAAATATTTTCACATACTACTATATATTTCATATTTGAGGACTGTTTTTGCTATTTTTCACTAGCAACCAAATAGTTTATCAATATCCATGCCTTTCTACCACTTGACTATAGAACCCACTTCTATACCCTAGAAGGGATGAGGCAAAGCTGCTTCTCACAGCTGAGCTGTGACTGAACGGTGGAGACAGAGCTTCCTGTGCACGTCTCATCCTGTGACTTTGCTTTGCATCCACTGTGGCACTCAGAAGGGCCCTGGGCCCTTGCATTGCCCCCACCTTGGAGGGCTCCCTATTTCCTGAGAGATTCCTCCAAGCTCTTTTTTTTTTTTTGGTTTGTTTGTTTTTTTTTGGCTGGGGCTGGGTTTGAACCCACCACCTCCAGTATATGGGTCCAGTGCCCTACTCCTTGAGCCACAGGCGCTGCCCTCCTCCAAACTCTTATCTGGACTTACCTTATCTTTACCAGTCCCTTCTCCTGCCCAGCCTGGCCATGCCGACCCCACCAGGCTGCTCGCTGCTCCTCAAGGCCTGTCCTGGCCCCTGCATCTTTACTGGTCTTCCTGGGCAATTGCAATACTTTTCAGGATTAAGTATTTTCTCCTCTGTAAGCTTTAGGAAGTAGAATCCCTCTTTGTTACCATGCTGTCAGGGTAGTTTAGCTTCTCTGGACTAGTCATGACAGCAGTGAAAGAGAATGTTCCCCTGAGTCTGGGGACAGGGAAGGAACAAGTCTGGGCTCCTTAGCACACAGCTGAAGGGAGCTCTGGTTTAGCAGACATCTCTGGGGCCTAATCATGATCCTCCAGAACTAGTTGGCTGGGCCACCCACACTTACTGCTCCCTAGATGAGATAAGAAAATGAGGGTAAGCTAACCCAGAGAGGCAACAAGATGCTTCCTTTACTCCAAAGCCTTGCTGGGGGCACTGACCAGGGCAGCACCCTCAATCTCAGCACCCAGCCACCTGGGGTCCCAAACCACGTGGATGCTCCTCCCCAAGTTAAACAACCTGCACTTGACTTAGATATGCAAAGGACAACAACAGGAGACTTTGCTTTTCCTCATCTACGTTTCACAGTGCTTTTAGTCGTTATCTCATTGCATCTTCAAAATGAAGGGCTCCATCAGGCTGTTGCATCCTCATCTTGCGGAGATTATGGAGTCCCAGTTCAGACTAGGAATTCAGCTCAGGCAGGTCTGTCAGAGTCTTGGTTCTGGCACTCCCTCAGGTGGGATAAATTCCTTTGTCTTTTGAACTTCAGTTTCCTTATCAGTAGTACCCCAGAGGTGATAATATCCACCTCACAGGTTCTTTGGGAAGATGAAATGTTGAGGACAGTGCCTGGCACACAGTAAGTGTCTGATTAATGTATTTATTGCCACCGGATGAAGAACCCAAGGCACAAAGTGACAAGTCACTCACTGTGCAGCCAGCCTGTGCCTGTGCTGGCTGGGGGTCTTTTCAAGCCTGCCTTTGTTGCTCCCGAGAAGACAAGCAGGGTACTGGGTTCACCTGCTACTCCTCTGACCTCCCAGGTGCACTGGCTTCTCTTCTCCTCTACATCAATAAGGACACTCAGTGATTGTAGTTTGGGGGCAACAGGCAGGGCCAATGTTAACTATCTTCATCTAAAACAACAAGCATCTTTAAAAAAATGGCCGAGTCAATGTTGCCAGTCCGTTTTCAGAAAGCATACATTCTCCCCCCAAACAGATGAATGGGTGTGTCAAAATGCTAAATCAGGGACCATTAGGAACCTCTGTGGCCATTTGTCAGGACCAAAAGTACTTTTTTTAATTTTCTTTTGAGACAGTCTCACTCTGTGGCCCTGAGTAGAGTGCCATGGTGTCATACTTCACAGCAAGCTCAAACTCGTGTTATTGTTGTGTGGAAACAAGCCATGACACGATTTTTCTGGTTGTGGAGCTTCGTACTGGTAGAAGCAGTCTAACTTTGGAAAATCACTGATGCTGCACATGCTAAGGTTGCTGACATAGAGACGCACTCATGGGTGGGGAAGTGGGGTTAAATTGTGTGGACACAGGTGACACATTCGCACACACCTAGTGGTTCATATTAATACCTTTTTGGGAGAAATAAACATCAAAGCCTAGTCCCTCTGTGATCCAAAAAGAATGTACCCAGGTTTGTTTAGGGGAGCCCTAGTTTATATTGATATATGTGTCAGCACGTTGAGCTTTCTCAGCACAGAAGCATTATTTATTTAGTTAGTTAGTTAGCTAGTCAGTTAGTTATTATTTTTTATGAGACAGAGTCTCAGTCACCCTTGGTAGAGTGCTCTGGCCTCATACCTCACAGCAACCTCTAACTTTTGGGCTCATACAATCTTCTTGCCCCAACTTCCTGAGTAGCTGGGACTATAGGCTCCCACCACAATGCCCTGGCTAGTTTTTTCTATTTTTAGTAGAGACAGGGTCTCACTCTTGCTCACTTGGTCTTGAACTCCTGAGCTCAAGCAATCCGCCTGCCTTGGCCTCCCAGAGTGCTGGGGTTACAGGCGTGAGCCAGTAACCTATTTGTTTATTTTTTATTAAAATAAATAAAATAAAAAATAAAAGCCTATTTGTTTATTTTTTATTAAAACATAATTCAGAGTATTAGATAGGGCCTTTTGGGAACTCCTGACTGATTCAGGACATTGGTGAATTACAGGGTTGAAATAAACATGGGTTTCTTGAGTGAGAATTCATCTTGCCTCTTGTTTACAGGACCTAATTATAAAAAATTATAGCAGAAAATTATTTTACATATAAGGTTCCTTTCTAAAAACCTGTCATAAAACTGGTAAAAAACCATAATATTCACAGAATGACCACTGCAGATTTTGACAAGGAAAGCCATTTAGATGACCAGACCTGACTTCTGCTGTTGAGACAGGTCCTTTGAAGTGAGTCCTCCCTCTTTCTTCTCTCTCTCTCTTTCCCTTGACTTTATTTCTATCTGTGACCTTTCTGCCCACTAGACCAGGAGGCCTCAAAGTCTCCAAATTGTTGCTTTCTTTTAAAAATGAAATGCAGGGCGGTGCCTGTGGCTCAAAAGAGTAGGGCGCCAGCCCCATATACCGGAGGTGGCAGATTCAAACCTGGACCTGGCCAAAAACTGCAAAAAAAAATAAAAATAAAATGCAATTTGTATTTGAGAGGCAGCATGGTGCAGTGGTAAGAACACAAAAACTGAACCCAGACATGTTGGTTCAAAGTCTGGTCCTGACACTTACTAGTTCTGTAACTGTGGCAATACATTTAATTGGTTTTTGTCTGTGTGTTTGTGTGTGTGCGCGTCTGCGAGATGCAGGCTTTAAATTCTAAGCTGTAATGAAGTGGAAGTCCCCAAAGTAAGAAGTGGCTAAAGGGTTGTCATTCTAGATTCTGAAATCTTTCTTCCTGTGTCTCATTCCTCAATCTGCTGTCCCCAGAAACACCACAACCACCTGCTCACTTCATTCTGGAACCTAACTCCTACCCTGAAAATCACCTTCTTTCCCACCTGGTGACAGAGCTGGAGGACAAGAGCAGCCGGAGATGGCCACTTACTGGCTCTTTCTCTGGGCCCCACCCTGATCCCTGTTGGTTCTTAAAAGCATGAGGTAATCTAAACCCTGAAATATACCCCCACTCCAGAACAGTTTTTAAAAGATGATTGAAAAAAACCCTTTCTGTAATATCTATTAGTTCTTGTAATTATTTCTCTCCTTTCAGACGTCATACTCTCAGCTGACTCATTCAACCAACCAACCAGCCAGCCAACCAACCAACCAGTGTTCTTGAACTCCAGGCATCCTGCCGGGAGTCCATTCCCATTTAGAGTTGCAAGTGATATATTAGTAGTAAGCGCTGGTGACCAGGGGTCCTGGAGGAGGGACAGCCAGTCCAGCTTGAGGGGAAAAGAGAGGAGTAGGGAAGAATGCTGTCATGAAAGGCTTTCTAAAAGAGGTCACTTTGAGCTGAGTCCTAAGGTCAAGCGAGACTTTGCCCTATGAGAAGCTGAGGTGTGCAAGAAAGGCCTTCCAGGTGGAAGACAAAGCAACTGGATTGGGAGAGCATGGATACCTAGAGCTGCAGAGCCTGAGTTCAAATCTTGGTTCTAGTCCTTCTTTGCAATATTAGTTTAGGAGTGGCAGACAGAATAAGGCTCTCCAAAGATGTTGCCATCCTAATCTCCATATTCCATGACTATGTTACCTGATTTGGTAAACAGATTTTGAAGATGTGATTAAGTTAAGGATCTTGAGAAGGGGAGACTATCCCAGATTATCTGAGTGAGCTTAATGTAATCACAGTGGTCCTTGCAAGAGAAGGCAGGAGGTCAGAAAAGAGAAGGAGACTCATGACGGAAATGTCCGTCCAGTGATCTGGCCATGAGCAAGAAATGCAGACAGCATCAAGAAGGTGGGAGAAGCGAGAAAATAGACTTGCCCCTAGAGCTTCCAGAAGCAACACAGCCCTGCAGATGTCTTGATTTTAGTCCTGTGAATCTGATAGCAGACTTCTAGTCTTCAGAACAGCAAGGTAACACATTTGTGTTGTTTTAAACCACCAGGTTGGTGGTAATGAGTCACAGCAATAGTAAACTCACGCATGGGTAAGTTATTTAATACCTAGTGCCTATTACCACATCTGTACAATGAGACTATAATAAATACCATTTCCATCCTAGTGCTGTTCAGAGAGGTAAGTTAACACAAAAGGAAGTGCTTAGAATAGTGCCCTACATGTGGGAAGTACCAAATTATCACATCATGCTAGAAATGTGTCTTTTTACTCCATATGGAGTAATGCTACAGGAGCATTTTAAGCAAGAATATGAAATGGCTACACATCTATAGTGAACTCAGTTTTGACAAAGGGGTCAAGGACATGGACAGTCCCTTCCCACATGGTGCTGGGAAAACTGGAGATCCATACGCAGAAGAATGAAAGGAGAACACTGTCTTTCACCATATTAAAAAATCAGATCAAGGCTTGGCACCTGTGGCTCAAGCAGCTAAGGTGCCAGCCACATACACCAGAGCTGGCAGGTTCCAATCCAGCCGGGCCCGCCAAACAACAATGACGGCTGCAACCAAAGCATAGCTGGGCGTTGTGGTGGGCACCTGTAGTCCCAGCTACTTGGGAGGCAGAGGCAGGAGAATCGCTTGAGCCCAAGAGTTGGAGGTTGCTGTGAGCTGTGATGCCATGGCACTCTACCCAGGGCGAGAGCTTGAGGCTCTGTCTCAAAAAAAAGGAAAAAAATCACATCAAAAAGGATTACAAACTTAAATCTAAGACTTGGCATTATAAAACTATTCGAAGAAAACTTTGGAAAAATGCTCTAGGACATTGGTCTAGGCAATGATTTCTTGAGTAATAACTCAAAAGCACAGGCAGCCAAAGCACAATTGAACCAATGGGATCACATCAAGATAAAAAGCTTCTGCATAGCAAAGGAAACAATAAACGAAGTGAAGAGATAGACCACAGAATAGGAGAAAATATTTGCAAACTATTCATCTGCAAGGGATTACTAACTAAAATGTATATGGAAGTCAGTAGCTCCATAGGGGGGAAAAATCAAGTAATCCAATTTAAAAATGGGCAGAAGATCTGAATAGATATTCCTCAAAAGAAGACACACAAATAGCCAAAAGGTAAATGAAAAAATGCTCAGCATCATTAGTCACCAGGGAAATGCAAATCAAAACTACAAGGAGATATTATTACATCCCAGTTAAAATGGTTTTTATCGAATAGACAGGCAACAAGGAACTTCTGCCATGACCCAAGGCAGTGGCAAAGCGGAGAGCTAAGGGAGCTCTCCTGACCGCTGTGCCCCATTACCCCAATTTTATCTGTAAATGCCCTTTTTGTCGTCAGTACTGTTAGCTGCCCCAACCCAGAATTTGTTCCCCTCTTCTTCCTCCCTAACAGAACCATCATTTTGGTCATGTATCACCCTCCTACATTCCTCCTTGGGGCAGAGACTCGATCCTATTTGATTGAAAGGTAATCCTATTCCCTCTGCCAGTTTATGGTTCCAGAATGGGCAGGAAACACAATCTAGCTAACGAAACATAATAAGTCTGGGAGGGCTCTTAGTGAAAGGTCCCTCTCTCATTGAGGAGCCACTGGAAGGTGGGCCTTTGTTATGTCTGAATGTGATGCCTGGAGCTGCTGCAGCCATCTTGCTTCTGGCCTTAGGACAGAACAAAACAAGATGGCAGAGCCCAGAGATGGAAGGAACCCCTATCCTGATGACATTTCTGAACCACTGGTCAAGTGGTTCGAGCCTTTTCCACAACTGGAATTAAGGCAGTTTTTTATAACTAACAGACAAAAGTAGCCTAACACACAATCTGAAATGGTTTTATTTGTTCATGTGTTTATTATTGTCTCTTCTGCTAAGATTGTAAACTTCTTGACTATAAAGATACTATGCCTGTAATTTCTCAGTACCTGGGCTGTGCTTGGCATATCATAGCTGCACAGTAATATTTTTTATTTGAGTTTTCTGACAGGCCTATTGGGATATGGAACGGTGGGAGAGAGGGGGGAGTCCAAGATGATCTGCCGGCTTGGGGCCCTAGTGACCAATCAGGTTGATGGAAAAAAAACGGAGGTAAAACAGCCAAAACTTATGACTCCACTGGTCATTTTTATGGTGACCCTTTTGACTTCTCTCTTCATTGAGTCCCTGGCTGTTACCATGAACCATTTGTGAAAACAGTGAATGAGGAAAAAAATGTGTGGATGCCCTAAACCAAGGCTAAGCAACAGGGATTTGGGCACTTAAAATTCATCAACCCATCTATTCCTTAGTTTTTAACCATGGGCCTCTTCTGTACCCAGCACTTTTTTTAAAGGATCGTGCTAATTACTCTTATTTTATTTGTTTGTTTATTTATTTATTTTTGGTTGTAGTTGTCATTGTTGTTTGGCAGGCCCAGGCTGGGTTCAGACCTGCCAGCCCTGGTATATGTGGCCGGCGCCCTAGCCACTGAGCTACAGGTGCAGAGCCTGTACCCAGCATTTTGTAAAATCACTCCCCACATAGGAGCAGTTCTTCTTGTCAAACAATAATAGGATTCTGCTGTTAAAGGTGCCTTGGGAGAGGAAGCTGAGTTACACCTCCAGGTATTACAAGAGGTCTGAAAGGCCCTTGCTTCACAATTTACATAAAATCCATTTGTATTGCTAAATACGTATAAACTCCTCCTTCAATTAGCCCCCTCCCCTACCAACCCAAACCTTCCAGAGCAGCTGTCACTTGAGTTTTGAGATTCTGGGGCTCCTAAAAGGCTGGCACAGGCCCAGAGGACCTCCCCAGGCTGTGAGGGCCCAGTGGTCTGGCCATAACCAGTCCCTCTATCGCAGGCATTGTTTTCAGGCCTTGGAGGTTGCTCTTTATTTTTAAGCTTATGTCTATTCTCTCTGCTCTCCTGATTTTCAGGAGAAAGTCTTCCTCTTCTCTTTCCTTGGTGACAGACTGAGCTGTGCATTAGACTCCCACCCACCCCTGCTTCTGTAGACTAAATGCTTGGCAGGCAGACACAGCTCACTTTCAGAGGTGTCACCTCTGCCTGCTTGACAACCTGACGTTCTCTGCCCCAGGACTACAAGAGCACAGCCAGTCTGGAAATCAATTTGCTCTTTGTTGTTCCTTTCCTCTTAAAGTTTTAAACAAAGAAAACAGAGAGATGCTAAGGGTTAAAAGACAGTGCAGAGTAAAAAGCCTGCTCTCGGATATTGTTTGACTCACCCTTTTATGGAAGGGAGGGATAGTTTCTCTGGCTTTATTGAGATATAATTGACAAGTAAAAACTGTATATGTTAGAGGCAGCCAGCGTGATGATTTGAGTGAGGCACTCTGATGTACATGCACATTGTGAAATGATGACCACCATCAAGTTAATTAACACATCTGTCACTTCACCCAGCTACCATTAGGGGTTTTTTGTGTGTAATGAAAATACTTAAGATCTATTCCCTCAGAAAATTCCAAATATACGACACAATGTTATTAACCCTAGTTCCCTGGCTATGCGCTAGATCAGCAAAACTTATCCCTCTTATAATTGAAAGTGCGAATCCTTGACCAACATCTCTCCTTTCTCCCACCCTCAGTCCTTGGCAGCCTGTCGCACTCTGTGTTGGTGTGAACTTGACTTCTCACACATGTGAGATCATGTAATGTTTGTCTTTCTGTGCCTGGCTTATGTCATTTAGCATAATGGCTTCCAGGTTCATCCATGTTGTTACAAATGACAGGATGATTGAATAATATTCCATCACATATGTCCCATTTTCTTTATTCATTCATACCTTGATGGACTCTCAGGTAGATCCCCTATCTTGGCTAATGTGAATAATGCTGTAATGAACAAGGGAATGGAGGTATCTCTTCAACATACTATTACATTTCCTCGGATGTATATCCATAAGTGGGATTTCTGGACCATACAGTAGTTCTACTTTTATTTTTGAGGCACCAACTTATACTTGATAAAGGTGGAGGAGCCAGGGGAAGGGCTCTCCGTTGTTATGAGAGGTAGGCTGGGAGGCCCTGCAGCCACTGATTGACAGGGTCCTCCAGAAGGGGACGGCTGCACAGTCCTGGGAAAGGAAGTGCGCGCGATTTGAAGCTCCCTTTGGTGCTCAGTGTACCCCAAACCATTGCATTTTTAGAGACAACACGAGGCCGAGGGCGTTGGCTTTGAAGCGGTTGGCGGGTGCTCGAATGCTGTGTATCTTTAGTTAAGGCCACTGCCGCGTGGGCTGGGTCGGTCACGTGCTTGTTATTTCCACTTGCTCCCCACCCGGTCCACGCTGCGCCTCTGTTTGCCCTGTGGCCCAGGAGACGCACCGCTAGGGACAGTTCATCAAGGCTCCTTTGCCGGGTGGCTCCTGGGTGCTTACTGCGGATGGAGACACCTGCAGGGGACAGAAGGGTAACACGTTCCGGGGACTGGCTGGGGAACAGTCCCTCCCCCGCGCCCTAGCGGTCAGGGGCTCCCGGAACACGCGCCCTCTTTCTGCCCCTGCGGTCCCAGCGTTAACAGCTCCCAGTGTTGCGTTTTCTGGTATCTCCCCGCCCCTGGTAGCTTCCTTTAATTCTGCCTGCGCTTCTGTAAATAGTCTCCTCATTACATTTTTTTCAGTTGAACACTTTGAAGCGTGCCATCTGTTTCCTGCCAGGCTCTGGCTGACACCCTCACTAACCCTTCTTTTCATTGAGGCTTAAAATAAGTTGGCGATGCCTGCGTACCCAGATTGAGTAGCCAACACCTGCAGCTTGCGGGCTGAGCTGGCAAATGAGACCATCTTTCCAAGGTCCTCACTGTTCATTACTATGAATATGGTCCTTATCTATTCATCACTTTGTTGATGAATTATTCACCTAACCTGAGTTTGTGCTTTGAAGTGAAGTAGGGATAGCGCAAATTTAGGAAGCTCTGGGATAGAGTGCTATAGCGATTGCTTAACATTCTTGTGCTTCATTTTTCCTCATCCTTAAAATGGACGTAATATGTGGATCATTACAAAAGTTTTGAGATACACAAAAATCAGGAAATGTAAAATCTACATGGCTGGAAACAGATGAAGCCCTCCAGCAACACCAATAAGCCAAGCATGATGAAATTTGTATGGGTGAATCAGAAAGGACGCTGTTGACTCTGTTTCTTGGGAGTGAAATAATGGACCATACCATCATTTCTGTCTCAAAACTTTTGTAGTGACCTATGTAATAGCACTACCTTATCTAATAGGGTTTTCATGAGTGTTAACTAAATTTAAGTGTGTAAGGCACATAGCATAGGGCATGGCACATAATAAATCCTCAATAAGTGGTAGACATTATTATTTTACGAGACAGACTCTCACTTTGTTGCCCTCAGTAGAGTGCCATGGTGTCATAGCTCACGTCAACCTCAGATTCTCTTGCCTCGGCCTCCCAAGTAGCTGGGACTACAGGCACCCACCACAACATTTGGCTACTTTTTTTTTTGTATTTTTTGGCTTGGGTGGGGTTTGAACCAACCACCTCCAGTATATGGGGCCGGCGCCCTACTCCTTTGAGCCACAGGCACCACCCACATCTGGCTACTTTTAGAGATGAAGTGTTGCTCTGGCTCAGGCTGGTCTCAAACCTGTGACCACAGGCAATCCACCTGCCTCAGCCTCCCAAATGCTGGAATTACAGGTGTGAGCCACTGTGTTTATTATTATTTTATTGGAGGAAGGATTTTACTTGGAAGTAAATGAAAAGGTTTGAAATCTAGCTCTACCATTAAATACCCAGATGACCTTGTAATGGACAGAGAGTATGGGGGTGGGGGACAGTGAGCGAGGCAACTACAGAGGTGCTGCTAATTACCTGAAGGGTCCAGCCCAGGAGCCAGGAGGTCCCTGGTAGCTCAGCTTGGTGGGACCAGAGACTCAATGAAAGCCCAAGTCTGTCTTGTGAGGTTTGCATTTACATTTCTTCTATAGTGGCCCTCTCTTTCTGGGAGCCAATGTGTCAGATGCTGCTTGGTGAGTAGATCCTGCTCCTCCCTCCCCAGAGTGGCCCTTTGTAGCTTGGTATTTCTGCACAAAGGCACAGAAAGAAGGTTGCTGCTACGGTGTCTTACTCTAGACACCAACCATCCATCTGTAATGTGCCTTGGCCTCCTTGTACTTCAGGGACAGCCTGCTGGATCAGCCCCTCTGTGTCTTTCTGACTTTTCACAGCACAGCTCAGGACCACAGGATGCCCTGAGCCCATCTGAGCCTGGCCTGATGCAAATGCTACTACTGACAATGGACCAAAGGCTATTTACCAGGCTGTCCAAGCATCTGTCTGCTCAGGGCCAGTGTGCAGGCATTAGAGGGACCCATACAATAGATATATACAAACAATAGAAAAGTTGAGCACTAGAGGGACTGTAACAAACTGGTCAACATATGGAGTTGGGTAACATAAGGAAGTAGGCCTTCTGTACTGATACGTACATGTGGTGCATGTCAGGTCTATGAAAATTATGTCAACTTAAGCAGGTGGTCAATGTAGGAAGATGGTCAACTATGGAGGTTCTGCTGTATTTTTCTTCATCTCTCGATTCTCTTCCCTTCTGCTTCTGCCTCCTTTTTTCTGGCCGACATACTGTTCTGTGACTTTCTCTTGATTGGCATGGAGCAATGGGATGTTTCTGCACGCCTATTTCGATATTTTTAGAAGCTGACTGACTGACCCCTTCCTCCTTCTAGAATGGTTTGTTTTTGTTTTTGTCAGTTGACAGAGACACCTGCAAGGCACTGTGTGTCCTCTGCCTGGCCTGCTCATCAAATGCCATTTCAGACAGGCAGCTGTGGGCTCTGGAGGGCCCCGAGCACAGGCAGCCTTATCCTGCAGCCCTGATTGGCTAACAGGGGACACCTACTCTTACTTTACCCAGCCCTCCCCTCTCAGAACAGAGAAGGACGTCAGAGGTGTAGAATAGTGGGCTGACTTATTGAATAAGGGCATGCAGAGATTCTCCACCTAAAACTCATCCACCCGATTTCCTCTTTCACTTAGAGACAATTCTGTCCAGTCCCATTGTTCAAGCCCACTTGGGTACCACCTGTGAATTATCCGGGTGCAGAGCAGACGGAAGCCTCTTCCATGTCTACGTGTTCTCTGAGTCACCTCTGCCTGAGATGACATTTTTAATGATTCTTTTGTTTGCAAATGTCAATACTGAGTTTGAAATGTTTACTCTTAAAATAATAAAAATAATTAATAAAAAAGAAAAACATGTCAGTCTTCAAGAGGGCACTTACTATTAACAGTCTCATGCTCTCCAGGCTGATCTCGCTACGTAGGTGATAGTGAATTCGTTTTACATGAAAAGGCTTCCATTATTCTCAAGGAAAAAAAAAAATCAAAGATCCCGAATAACAACTTCGGTTCAGGTTGTTTTTTTTTTTTCTAACGGATGACACCATTTTGTTATTGTTGTTACAGAGATTTATAGGATAATGTGGTACATCATCAAGATTTTTGGAAGGCAAGTCTCAAAATATCCTACTGTGGTTTCAGTTGCAGACTGACCGTGACCCACTCTTTGGAGACAGGGAATTTTTCTTGACGGTGTTCTTCCCCCTGTGTGCTATGAATGATCATTTTAATGAACTCTAAGTCCTGAGTCATATCTTAATGAGAACTCACTTGCTGAATAGGAAAAAGGAAGCTACAGATCAGAGCTGGGAAAAGGTACTTAAAAGTTTTTATTATTAAAACATTCATTTTCCAAGTGTACTTGGAAGAGGATTGTGAGTTCTTCCTCTCATTGTTGGGTTGTAACATTATAGTCTCATGAGTATTTCTTGAAAATGTTTTATGATAGAAAATCGTAGATAATAATATGAAACTCCACTTATCCACTGACCAATTTTAACAATTCTCAGTATTCTGCCAGTTATAGATAAAGCAAATCCCAAAATATATAAATGCTTTTAAATACATCAGTGTGTGCCTCTAACAGATAAGGACTTCAGTTAAAAGAAATACTACACACAATTGTACCTCCAACATTAACAATAACTTATAATCTCATCTAACACAGATCATAGTCAATTTACTCCAGTTATCTCCAGAATGCCTTTTTATCAGTTGGTGTGTTTGAACCAGGATTTAACAAGCTCTACACATTGTGCATGGTCAATATGCTTCTTGTGTCTCTCTCCCTCCCTCTCTCTCTTGTGGACTGAAAGTATCTTTTGTTATTATGAAAAATGTCAAACTTACACAAATATTGTAAGTGTGTGGTGGGCAAGTGCCCATCACTCAGTTTCAAGAATTATTGATATATAGTGTGTGTGGGCACCAAGTGCCCATCACTCAGTTTCAAGAATTATTGATATATAGATGATCTTGTTTCATCTGTACCTCCTTCCCCACCTCTAATCCTACCCCTAATAGGTTATTTTAAAACAAGATTCAGCCTTTCTGTAGTTTCAAGGTAAATACTCCTGTATATATTTTTAAGAGATAAGGAATTAGACGACCACACCATCTTTGTCATGACTCCTTAACAGCATCTAGCATCCAATAGGTGTTGTTATAATTTCTCTGATTTTTTATAATGTCTTTTTAAATTTTTAATTATTATTATTATTATTTTTGAGACAGAGTCTCACTTATTAACCTTCAGTAGAGTGCCGTGGCATCACAGCCCACAGCAACCTCCAGCTCTTGGGTTTAGGTGATTCTCTTGCCTCAGCCTTCCGAGTAGCTGGGACTACAGGCACCCGCCACAATGCCTGGCTATTTTTTTGTTGCAGTTTGGCTGGGGCTGGGTTTGAACCTGCCACCCTTGATATATGGGGCCAGCACCCTACCCACTGAGCCACAGGTGCCACCCTATAATGTCTTTTTATGGTTGGTTCCTTGCAATCAGGATTCAAACTGGGTCCAATGTGTCATTTGGTTGATGTGTAGTATGCGCTGAATTATGTCCCTGCCAAATTCATAGGATGAAGCTGTAACCCCCAATGTGACTATATTTGGAGATAGGGCTTTTTAGGGGGTAATTAAGATTAAAATGAGGTCGTAAGCATGTGGTCCTAATCCAACAGCATTGGTAGCTTTATATGAAGAGGACGAGAGGGAAAGACCTTACTCTTTCCAGGACCATATTCCAAGGCCATGTGAACACACAGTGAGCAGGTGGATACCTGCAAGCAGGAAGAGGCCTCACCCGAACTTGACGGCGCTGGCTCCCTGATCCCAGACTTCCAGCCTCCAGGCCTGTGAGAAATAAATTTCTGTGTGTTTAAGCCACCCTTTTTGTGGTATATTGTTACGGTAGCTGCGCTAATATGTAGGTCACTAAGAGTTTTGAGACAGACTGTGTTATGGTCCATTATTTTCCTTCCAAGAAGCACAGTCAGCAGTGTCCTTTCTGATTCACCTGTGCAAGTTTCAACTTGTTCAGTTTATTGGTGTTGCTGGTGTTTCCATGTGTGCAGATTCTGTTTCTTGATTTTTGTGTATCTCAAAACTTTCATAATGACCCAGTATGCTTCTTATGTCTCTTACATTTATTTTCCCTCTATCACGCCCTTTTTATGCCATTCGTTTGTCAAAGAAATTGGACCATTTGTCCTGTAGAAATGTCCACATCCAGGTTTGGCTGGTTGTGTTCCCCTGGTGTCATTTTATTTCCTGTGAATAGGTAGACAGACCTTGGATCTTGGGTAGATTAGGTTCATTTTGGCAAGACTTCTTTAAAGGCAGGTTGGTGTGCATTCCTGTTGTATCATACCAGGAAAATATAATGTCTGATTTAGTGATTTAAGTTGACATGTTGGTACTAGGTGTCAGCCTGATTTGTCTGTAATGAGAACTCCTGTCTAGCTATCACCTAATGGTTTTCACAGTCATTGATATTCATTGCCTAGCTCCATTAATTCAATAGGGATTTGAAAATGATGATTTCCTAATTCTGTCATTTCTTCTTTTATTAGCTACGATCCTTCTATAAAAAAGGAATTTCCCATACCAGCTACTCAGAGTTACTCTGAAACACAACTGATGAAGGAAAGGCAGAATAAGATTGTTTGCTGGGCAGTGCCTGTGGCTCAAGGAGCAGGGCGCTGGCCCCATATACAGGGGGTGGTGGGTTCAAGCCTGGCCCCAGCCAAAAACTGAAAAAAAAAAGATTGTTTCCTTTGTCTACTAGCCTGTCAGGAGTTGGTGACCTTGCAACTTGCATAAGTGAACACTGATTTGTTTATTAATTGTCATTATGAGAGCTACTGGATTTTTTTTTTTTTTTTTTTTTGTAGAGACAGAGTCTCACTTTATGGCCCTCGGTAGAGTGCCGTGGCCTCACACAGCTCACAGCAACCTCCAACTCCTGGGCTTAAGCGATTCTCTTGCCTCAGCCTCCCGAGTAGCTGGGACTACAGGCGCCCGCCACAACGCCCGGCTATTTTTATTTTTTGTTGCAGTTTGGCCGGGGCTGGGTTTGAACCCGCCACCCTCGGCATATGGGGCCGGCGCCTTACCGACTGAGCCACAGGCGCCGCCCTAGCTACTGGATTTTTTATATATGATATGTTCCAATCTATTATAAATCTAATACAAACATCTTTTTGATGTCATATTGACCAGACCATGGCCAGAGGGAGTGCTTTCAGGTTAGTCTCTCTGTCCTTCTGCATGACTCCAGGCGTTTTTGTCGTTACTGCTTACAGGTATAATAACATGTTCCAGCCTTATCTTAACAATTCATGCTCAAAATCATGAATCACTTGTTTCTCCAAGGTTCCCTGGTTTCTTTTAGTAAGAAATGGTATTTAAAAACCACATCTGGTGCTAGGGATGCTTGTTGCCACTGAATTGTCACTGCTTCTAGGTCTGATGAGTAGTGTTGAGGAATTGAAAATATCTTCAATAGTGAATGAGGATGTAAATAGCGCTTAGAAACTCAAGTGAATTGCTCAAAGAATTTTAAAGAGATCCTTTTTTTTTTTCTTTTTTTTGTAGAGACAGAGTCTCACTGTACCGCCCTCGGGTAGAGTGCCGTGGCCTCACACAGCTCACAGCAACCTCCAACTCTTGGGCTTACGCGATTCTCTTGCCTCAGCCTCCCAAGCAGCTGGGACTACAGGCGCCCGCCACAACGCCCGGCTATTTTTTGTTGTTGTTGCAGTTTGGCCGGGGCCGGGTTTGAACCCACCACCCTCGGTATATGGGGCCGGCGCCCTACTCACTGAGCCACAGGCGCCGCCCAAGATCCTTTTTTTGATTAAGAAAAAAACCAATAATTGAGAAAACAGTATTAGCAGAAAATAAGTGTTAGAAAAATCAAACATCAACTTGGACAGATAAATATTGTAAAAAATGATGACAAAGATATGGAATTAAGTATTTATTTTGCTAAACATTGAATTCCTTTTCATGTTATTGTATTCTTTCAAATAATGGTGGCTTATTCAATAAATAACAAAATATTATTTAAGTGTTTATACTTTTTTTTTTGTAGAGACAGAGTCTCACTGTACCGCCCTTGGTAGAGTGCCGTGGCGTCACACAGCTCACAGCAACCTCTAACTCTTGGGCTTACGTGATTCTCTTGCCTCAGCCTCCCGAGCAGCTGGGACTACAGGTGCCTGCCACAGCGCCCGGCTATTTTTTTGTTGCAGTTTGGCCGGGCCTGGGTTCAAACCCGCCACCCTCGGCATATGGGGCCGGCGCCCTACTCACTGAGCCACAGGCGCCGCCGTGTTTATACTTAATAGTAAAGGCTCAGTATAGACAGCTGACTGAATGAATAATACTCAAAGATCAGGTTAGAATTTTTTGTCAAGCCCTGTGTTCTGACTCAGGGTTCAGAAACGTGGTTAACTCTGGTGGAGCATGACATACCAAACCATCACAGCTGGTTTATTTGACCAGTAGCCCTTGTTCCAATTTTCTACTCACTCATTACCCTTCTGACCATCATTTGCATTCCCTTACAGATTGCTTTATAGGGATAAGAATGCATTGACCAACAGACCAAAATATTTCAATTTGTGAAGCAATTGCATTTCTTGTGGCAAAATGATACAGAGGCATTTTGATTTATACATCTGTTTTTGTGACGTGGGCCAATGTTAGTCAATACTCTGAATCTGATTGACTGGAAAAACTTAATTTCTGGAACTTCTCAGGTCAAACTCTGGTCTGACAACCCCAAAGATTTCTCCAGGATGGGACGCCCTGCCCACAAAGCCACGCTACCTCTATTTTTGAGGTAGTCCATTATTTTTGTCCTTTTGGGAGTGGTATGGCCATCATCTACAACATTGGATGGAGCGTTAGCCTCATTTTCTTTGTTTCTAATCTCTTTGACCTTAACTATGTGTGTTCAATGTCCCTGCATTCTCCAACTTCACTCGTCAATGTCTCTGCCTCAGTCTTCACACTGCTTTCCTCAGTCTGGAGTCATCTGCTGCCACCTGCAACATGCTCTCTAACATAATCATCTCCCAGTCACTTCCCTGACCGCAAATCGATCATCACCTTCCGGGGGGAACTTCCCCAACACTAAAACTAGCTGATACCCTTCTGTTTTATGTCCTCATGGTGTGCTGTACCTTTCTTTCCCACCACCTATTACTGTTGGTAATTAAACATTTATTTGTGTGATAGTTAGATTAGAGTTGAGTGATAGGGACTATCTCTGTGTGTGTACCTTCATATCTTCTGTGCTTGTTATAGGACCCGGCATGACAGTAGATACCAATCACCAATGTTGGTAACTAAATGAATGGCTGGCATCTGCTTTAGAGGGACCAGTGAATGCAGCACACTAGGAAACCAACCACAGAGGCCCTTACGATGGGTGAACTCTAGGTTACTCAGACTCTCCCTTCCTCTACCAGCAGCTCAGCACCCCTCAAAACTGGGCCAAGGCCAGAAGTTCATAAGTGTCCTTTGATCCACCAGTCAGCTTATCCATGGGGCATAGCATTTTGTCCTGGGTTACTCTTGTGCTGTAGGCTGGTATCAAGTATGTTCTTGAGGTACCTCTGCTCACACCATCCTCTCCTACTTCTGCCATATTGGCCCCGATTTCTGATAAAGTTCCCTCCCCAAATCCAGTTTTCTTCCTGACAAGTACCCTGCCCCAAATGCCAGCCAACTTAATGCTCTGCCCAGCATCCACTGTCTGCCCCTCTGGGGGACTGAGCCACTGCCACGTGATCCGGATTTTAGCCTGCAACTTACTTGCTGCATGATCTTGAACATACTGCATCAGCTCTCAGAGCCTTAGTTTCCCTGATTAAAACACAGTGTAGGGCTTACAGGATCTTTCTCTACTACCTTGCCAGGGGGTTTGAGGAACTAAATAGATAATCCAGACAGTAGCACTTCTTCTCTGATAAAAGAGGACTTGTCCGGTCTAGAGTTGGGGAAAGCATTCCCAAAGAGGTGACTTCTGAGGTGAGAGCTGAAGGACAAATAGGAGATACTTAGAAGATATAAGGTGGCCGTGATGATAAGGTAATTCATTTCAACAGGTACTTCATGGAACAGTTTCTGCTTCTAGTATTGGGTTATTGGGGAATTTGGAGAAAGCAAAAAGGCACAGTATGTTCCTGCTTCATGCTGCTGACATCTGCTCTCTGAGGCCCCGTATACACACACGTGGTTGAGTAGTTCTCAAGCGTGAGTGATTCTGCCTTGCAAAAGGAAGAAATCTGGAACATTTGAGGGTTGTCATATCCTGGGGGTGGGGTGGGGAGAATTCCATTGGCATCTAGTGGGTAGAGACCAAGGATGCTGTTACACATCCTATAATACACAGGACAGCCCTGATGACAAATGGTAAAGCAATTAGCTAAAAACACAACACTGAACATCAGAGGCCAAAATGAGGGCTATGGACATTTCCACTCCTTAAGAATCCTACTCAATTTCAAGATTCATCTCAAGGATTATCTCACCTTTGAAGCTGTCCCCCAGAGCTGAATATGGACCTCAAAGGCAGGCACACCTGGGTTCACATCCAGCTGCATGGTCAGTTGGCTGGGTGACCTTGGATAAGTCCCTTTGCCTCTCTGAACCTCTGATTTATCACCCATGAAAGAGAGTTAATAGCACACATACCACAGAGTGTCAGGTGGTGATCACACACGTAAACCACAGCATCTGGCATGCAGTACACATCTAAGAAAGGGGAATTCTTTCCTTTGTGTGTCCACAGGGGCTTTGCTTATAAGCTGTTGGGTAATTTGGCTAACTTCACTCTGTACCAGGGAGGTCTGTCTACTTTTACCATGTACAATCATTGCTGCAAGTGCTTAATGTATTTTCATCCATTTAGTTCTCATAACAGCTAAGGGCTGAACATTTGTGTCCTTCACCCCTAAAAATATTTATATGTTGAAACCTTAACCCCCAATGTGATAGTATTTGGAGATGGTACTTTTGAGAGGTAATTAGGTGTAGATGAAGTCATGACAGTGGAGCCCCCATAATATAGGATTAGTGTCCAGGTAAGAAAAGGAAGAGACACCGGAACTAGCCAGCATGCATGCGCACACACACAGTCTTTCTCTCTCTTTCTCTCCCCGAATGGAAGAAATCAGCAAGAAGGAGACCAACTGCAAACCAGGAAGCGAGCCCTCACCAGACACTAACCCTGCCAGCACCTTGATCTTGGATTTCTAGTCTCCAGAACTGTGAGAAATTAATGTTTGTCTTTTTATGGCACCCAGTCTATGGTATTTTATTATAGTAGCATGGACTAAGACAACCGCCTCATGAAATAGAAACAATTTTCACATCCTTTTTATAAATATGAAAACTGAAGGCAAGAGAGATCGCTGTTCCCTGATGTCTAGTTAAGAGGCAGGCAGGGTTATCGACATGACTCATCCTTTCTTTCAATAGCCTTTGGAGCATTTATTACTATTCCTCAAGGACTTTGTTAAGGACTGTCATTTCATTACAATCAAATGAAACTCTTCTTGCCTTGTCAGGGAAACATGTAAATAAACCAGTGATCACAGGATACAGTCACATAGAGGGCGGTGGGGTATCAGAGGAGGGAGATGGAGATAGGAGGAGGAGAGGGGCCAGAATCTCAGCTCTGTCACTTACTGACATTTCAGGCTTATGCAAACTGTTTAACCTCTCCAAGCTGTGGTTTCCTTATCTGAAAAAAGGAGCTAACACTGGCAATTATCTGAAAAAAGGAGATAACACCCCAACTTGTAAGGTTTGAATTGAATAGTGTATGTGGCAGGGACTCTGTAAATTGACAGAGTGAGAGCCCTGTGGCCTTGTGGAGCTGTCAGGGCTTCCTGGAAGAGTGGGTTTTGGTTGGAGAGGAGGAAGGGTTGCTCTAAGCTGTGATGAAGCACTTGGGTAGAGGGTTGTGGTTCTTCAAGATTCAATTGCTGAAGAGTAGTCCTGAGTAGAATTTGCCTGTTACCAATGGGCATAGTCTAGTATGGCCTCAGCTGGCCACATTTCTCTCTGTCCAGCAGCTGTGGTGACCAGGAGGCCTTCTTAAATGGTTGAATGATAGGGAAGAAGATAACGAATGATTGGCTATAGGAAAGACCAAAGGATTTCAGGTTTCTGTAGCACCTGTGGGGCTGGCAGCTTGGCCCCCACCCTCATTGGGGCACACGTTGCCCTTGATGCCTGGCTGTCTGAGTCTAGGCCCCTGTAGAGGGCCCTGAAGGAACCTGAGTGGATCCAGGTTTCCCACCAAGGAGGGATGAGGTAGGCTGGCTGCCCACAGTGGGATCTTCCCAGCTTATACTTCAGCAGGGTGTCTGGGCTTTTGCAGAGCTGTGAATTAGCTGTCTGACTCTGAGCCAGTGGTTAGACATCTCTTAACTTTCTTTTCTTATCTGTGAGCTGGGATGGCATTACCTATTTTGAATGTTTGTCTTGTGGCCTGGAGATAACCTACATACAGGACCTAACACAAAGCCTAATCCATGGTTGTTATTCCATAAAACTGTAGCAATTGCTGCTAAAGATTTGAGGAATCCTGAGTAAGGATTACTCCAAGCTATGAGACTGTTGAAAAAAAAAAGTCACACTTAAGTTTGGCCCACTTTTTCATTCAGCAGCAATTTTATTTAAAAAAATATTAAGGTATAATAAACATAATAGAAAAGTGCAATATTGTAAGTACACACCTTGTTGTACTTTTACAGAATTATCTGGGTTGGTGGCTTCCACCTGTAGTCCCATTTACTCAAGGATTCCATGAACTTAGGAGTTCAAGAGAAGCCTGGTAATACGTGGAGAAGCTATCTCCTAAAACAGAGAGAAAAAAACTTCTACAAAGTGAACACCCCGTGTATGACCAATACAAAGATCAAGAAATCAACCAGTACCCCAGAAGATGGCCTTGGAATCACCCCTCAGTCACTCACCACCCCCAGCACATTATTCTAATGTGTCACCATACATTAGTTTCTGATAAATGAATCATATAGTATGATATATTCCTTTTGTGTCTGACTTTCACTCCTCATTATGTTTGTGAGTCCTGTAGTTCATTCATTCTCATTGAGTATTCCGTTGAGTAAATAAACTGAAGTTTACTTATCCCTTTTAATTGCAAACTCTTAAAAACTATTTTTAATGCAAGGGTATATCTAGGAAATTTCCTTAACCAGCTATTCAGCCTTTATATACTTGTACACGCAAAAAAGTTAATTTCTTGCCATGGGACCTTGTTAATCTCAGCAAGAAATAGTTCCAAGAAACTAGGGAGCGCTGGTGAGCCCGTTCGCTCATTGTCTTGCCAAAGAGTGAATTCGAAGCCTCCTTGAGGTTAAGAAATACAGCTCTTCTTAAATAGACATACTCTTATCTGACAATGTGAATGTTCTTTTCTTTGCATTCTTATTATTATTGTTTAATATTTCAATGCAGCAATCGTCTGATTTCTTTTCTGAATGTATTTATTGTTCGTTCTTTACAAGGTTTTTGTTTCTAGTTCTTAGCCTAAACATTGTTATTGTTATTAAATTGTAAGCCTTTTTAATTCTGTGAAGGCAAAAGTGGAAACCTAATACACACGTTTATGTAAAAAAAAAATAATAAAACTTAAATGTCTTATCACAGCAAAAAAAAAAAAAAAAAAAAAGGAAAGAAAGAAATACAGGCGGCGCCTGTGGCTCAGTGAGTAGGGCGCCGGCCCCATATGCCGAGGGTGGCGGGTTCAAACCCAGCCCCGGCCAAACTGCAACAAAAAAATAGCCGGGTGTTGTGGCGGGCGCCTGTAGTCCCAGCTGCTCGGGAGGCTGAGGCAAGAGAATCGCGTAAGCCCAAGAGTTAGAGGTTGCTGTGAGCCGTGTGAGGCCACGGCACTCTACCGAGGGCGGTACAGTGAGACTCTGTCTCTACAAAAAAAAAAAAAAAAAAAAAGAAATACAGCTCTGGACTGAAAAATCAAGTTGCTCCGGAACAGATCCAAAGGGCATTTTAGTGTCCTTTGAAAAACTTTCCCCCTCTATTTCCATCTACAATCGCTTGTTTCCACCTGTGCACC
The DNA here is from genome assembly GCF_027406575.1 of Nycticebus coucang. Classification (NCBI taxonomy): domain Eukaryota; kingdom Metazoa; phylum Chordata; class Mammalia; order Primates; family Lorisidae; genus Nycticebus; species Nycticebus coucang. The sequence goes on from NC_069788.1 coordinate 65,996,926, forward strand.
ACATCAGAGAGAAGGACATTTCCAACTGTAGATTCTTTTTTTTAAGGGCTTCAAATCTGCCCCACTTCTTGTGGAACTATGGTTATATTGAAAATGTTTGCTTATTTGCTTAAAACTCTGGTTATATTGAAAAAGTTTGCTTATCTGCTTACATTCTAGTGAATGACATTGCTTTGATATTAGCCATTCTAGCTTCTCTCAAGTATTTTGTTTATTTATTGAAATCCCTAGGATAATAGCAGGTCAGAGGTTGGGCAGCCAGCTGTGAATTATTTGAGCTGAGCATCTGGAACTACTTCTCAGATATTTTGGCAACAAGGAAATCCCCACTGTATTTTGCCCCAAGCACTTTTACACTTCTTTAAAAAAAAAAAAAAAGTCTGGAGTTAGAAAGGAATTTAATCTCTAAACCCTTAATTACAGTACTTTAAACTTTACTCATTCAAATGGTGTTTATAAAAAGATACTTTGTTCCAAGAAACCTGTAAGACATTAAAAATCCTACAGGCTCTCCTTTCCCTTGCCAGAAATAGAAAAAGAGAGGCTGCCAAGAATAAATGAAGCTTTACAACCACTTTGTAAAACTATTTGGCATTATTTCTCAAAATCAAACATTCTTGTAACCTATGACCCAGCATTCCAATCCTGGTATATACCCAATAGAAATCCACACACAGGTACAAAAAGATACATACGGGAATGTTCACACCAGCACAATTTGTAAGAACCCTAAATGGTAAACAAACTCAAATATCCATGAATAGTGGGACAAATGAATAAACTATGGCATAGTCATATAATGGAATATTACATAGCAATCCAATAATTAACTATAACTGTTAATGAAACCCTGAGTGGCCAGGCGCAGTGGCTCATGCCTGTATTCCCAGCACTTTGAGGCCACTGCAGGTAGATTGCTTGAGCTCAGGAGTTCAAGACCAGCCTGAGCCAGAGTGAGACCTGGTCTCTAAAAAGAGTGGGGCTCCTGCCATCTCAGTTACTTGGGAAGCTGAGACAAGAGAATCGATTAAGCCCAAGAGTTTGAGGTTGCTTTAAGATATGACACCAGGGCACTCTACTAAGGGCAACAAAGTGAAACTCTGTCTCCATAAATAAATAAATAAAACCCTGGGTGAATCTCCAAAACAATGCTGAATAGAGGAAGTCATATGAAACAATACAAATCATTCCATTTATATGAATTCAAAAAAACTAATCTTTGTTATTAGAAGCGAGAATGGTGGTTACCTTTGGGAGAAGGGAGGTGAGAGTAATAGAGGCTGTGGGTAGTGTTCCATTTCTTGACCTAGGAGGTGGTTATGTAGATCAGTGAACCTGATAATCAACTTTTGATTAGTGCACTTTTTTTTTTTTTTTTGAGACCGAGTCTCATTATGTCACCTTTGGTAGAGTGCCATAGCGTCACAGTTCACAGCAACCTCAAACTCTTGGGCTTAAGCAGTTCTTTTGCCTCAGCCTCCCAAGTAGCTGGGACTACAGGTACCTGTCACGATGCCCGGCTACTTTCTTTTTCTTTCTTTCTTTCTTTTTTTTTTTTTTTTGCAGTTTAGGCCAGGTCCAGGCTTGAACCTGCCACCCCTGGTATATGGGGCCAGCAGCGCCCTACTCCTTGAGCCACAGTTGCCGCCCCTGTTTATTTTCTCGTTGCAGTTGTAATTGTTGTTTAGCTGGCCTGGGCCAGGTTCAAACCTGCCACCCTCAGTGTATGTGGCTGGCACCCTCACCACTGTGCTACGGGTGCCGAGCCAATGAACAAGTTTTTAAAAGTAAAAAACAAATGCATTCTAAACCTCATGTGTTTTAATATTCTAGAAGAACCATCTAACTCTGAGAAAAATACTTATATATTCCGTTTCCCCAATCATACCCCGTTTAGTTCATCTAATTAGCAGGTAGCCTTCATTATAAAGTACACAACTGGGTGCTTTAATCATTTGGAAGATCCAAAAGGAACATCAGTGTAACAGTTTAGTTAGAACAAAAATAGTAAGTTATCAATTAGTCTCTTGATGATAGCGTGGATAAAGATTTTTATGTCTCTTTTTACAGATAAATTATGGTTTTCTTATAATTCATTACACGTACTTCTCTATTACTAGAAAAGAAAAAAATAAAAGTTGACTTTAATCTTCCAGATAATCAACAAAAAAAAAAAGAAAGAAAGAAAGAAAAGAAACAAAGAAAAAGAATTTACCTTTAGATAGCTCATTTCTTTTCTAGTTCTGTGTAGTTTTCTGAATCTTGACACAATCTTGACATGGGATTGGAACTAAAATATATGTATAGAAAATGTCCAAGTCTTCAGATGTTAAGATATATTATGTGCATTTCATCTGCATATGGATGAGTTACGTGCTCCTGCATGTAACTATTGGTGAGTTCTTAAAGGATGAAAAACAACCACTCAGGTTTTCCTTCAAAGCTGAGGAAAACTGGGGTTTTGGTCAGCTCATGAATATTAATGAAGTTGGCATAGTATGCAGGACAGTTATATTTGGATAGTTAGGTCTTCACTAAGTGGTTATGGTAATAAGTGCTTCTTTTACTCTTAGAGAAAAAACGTGGTTACTGGATTTTGGAGCCAGCATTCAAGAAGTGTTCTGCTTCACCAGAAAACCCATGCGCACATAGGTGTTATAAAGAAGGAGCAATAGTTAGAGGGTGTCAGAGGAAAGAAAAGTAAAGGCAGTTTTCTGTCTTCCAGATCAGCATCTGAACCAATCTGTACTTCCATCATAGACCACTTACTTGTGGGTGCATCTTAAAAATATCTACTGAGTTGGTGACTTTTTCAGTTTCTCTTTTGCCCTATGGCACAGGCTTGGATTTCTAGAATGGTCCAGCATAGTACCTGGCGGGTATTTACTGTACATGGCACGGATGGATACAAGACAATGCATAGTGGTTTATAAAACTAAATGGGATCTTGGACACCCACTAGCACAATCCTCCTTTTTCAGAGAAGGAGCCTGCAGGCCAGAGCAGTGGATAGTAACTGGCCAAAGAGATGGAGCAAGTCTGCAGGCTCTCCATCTTGCCTGGTTCTCTCTCCACACCTCTGCCTGGGACAGAACGGCTAATGTCTGCTACCCCACACAGTGGAACTTTGAATAGGGAAGATGATCCAAGAATCAGGTCTTCTCCCTGCTCCAGGCACAGTGCACAGCACACAGTAGGTTCTCAGTTAACACTTAGATGATGAATGTCTCTGGGCGTAAGCAGTACATTCCCCCTGGCTGAGGCTGCAGCCCAGGGTTTCTCAGTTCTTGTCATCCTCTGCCCACTCCTACATGGTGTCACTGCCTTTAACAGCCTCTCCCTTTGCTCTCACCCTTCCATTCCAGGGCTCTGTTTCCAAAGCTTGGCTTTCAAGTGGCTGTTTCAGATGTTGCCATAAATGGTCCTACACCCTGTTGAGAGTTCTAAATAGGTTCTTTGATTACCATGTGACTTTGTACCAGCTCCCTTCTAGTGAATTTTTTCCCCTCCCCTTAGGATTGGACAGATCCTGGGGTGCCTGAAAGGCTACTCAGGACAGGGTTCTAGTTAGACCTTCAACTAATTGAATGAGGCCCTTCTCCATCAGGGAAGGTAACATGCTGGATTCAACTTAGAGATTCAGATGTCAATCTCATGAAATACTAGTCTATTATTCAAACACCCAGACTAATGTTTGACCAAAGATCTGGGTACCGTGTGGCCCAGTCAAGATGACACATGAAATTAACCATCACATTCTCCCAGTTTGAAGTCATGTTCTGAGGTTTAATTTGTATGCAGTTTTAATGCACAGTCTTATGAGTTCTTCCAATTTATTTTAAACACACACAAATCACATATATATTCATAAAAATATGGAATTATTTGCATGTGGTTTTAAAATCAATGTAAAAGTAATCATATTTTTATTTTGGTTGACATTATCTTTCTGAAACTAATGCATATTGATAACTGTAGTTTATTTCTTAACTCTAGAATAGTATTGGTTTAAACATATCATCTTATTCATTCTATTAATGAACATTTAGGGTGTTTCCGATTTCTATCACAATTTAGCAGTAACCATCCTTGTATATGTCTTCTCATACTATTGTGCTAGAAATTCTCTGTGAAATCTCTGGATTTCTAAAAGTTTCATCTCAAAGACTACGTACACATTCAGTTTAAGTATATATCACCAAATTGCTTCCACAATGGCTGTGACAATTCATACTCCCACCAGTAATGTAAGAGAATTCCCATTTGATCACATCCTCATCAGTTCCTGATATTTTTAGATATGTTAATTTTTGTTAATGTGGTGGATAAGAAATAGAATCTTATCCTGGTTTAATTTGCATTGCTCTAGTTACTAGTGAGATAGGTTCACTGGTTTCCTATTCCATGGCTTATCTATTTATTTCTTGTACTTGCTTTTCTATTGGACTGTTTGTCTTTTTAAAATTTAATTTAATTTATTATTATTATTATTTTTTAAGACAGAGCCTCAAGCTGTTGCCCTGGGTAGAGTGCTGTGGCATCACAGCTCACAGCAACCTCCAACTCCTGAGCTCAAGTGATTCTCCTGCCTCCGCCTCCCAAGTAGCTGGGACTACAGGCACCCACTGCAACACCCAGCTACTTTTTGTTGCAGTCATCATTGTTGTTTGGCGGGCCTGGGCTGGATTCGAACCTGCAAGGTCAGGTGGCTGGCGCCTTAGCCACTTGAGCCACAGGTGCTGAGCCTAATTTAATTAGTTTATTTTTTGAGACAGGGTCTTGGTCTATCACCCAGGCTGGAGTACAATGACATCATTGCTCACTGTAGCCTTGAACTCCTGGGCTCAAGCAATCCTCCTGCCTCAGCCTCCTGAGTAGCTGGGATTACAGGTGCATGCCCCCAAGCTCAGGTAATTTTATGTACGTATGTATGCATTTAGAGACAGTGACTTGTTATATTGCCCAGGCTGGTTTTAAACTCCTGGCCTTAAGTGATGCTCTTGCCTCAGCCTCCTAAAGTACTGGGATTGCAGATGGCAAGCTACCATGCCTGTTTTTTCCTTTATTCTTTTTGTCTTAATTATAGTATCTTTTTCATGTGGTATGTTATTTCTTTCTGTGTGTCTGTGTATATGTGTCTAATTTAAGAAATCGTTTCTACAACCATAGGTATTCTCCTGTATTATTTTCTAAAAATTTCAAAAATTTTGTGCTTTAAGTATGAGGAGGGATCCAATCTTATTTCATTTACGTAACAAATTGCCCCAAAATGTAGTAGCTTAGAACCACAAACATTTATTATCTGACACTTTCTGCAGGTCAGGAATCTGGGAACCCCTTACCTGGGCAGCTCTGGCTTAGCACTCATGCTGTCAGGTAGACTGCAGTCATTCTGCTACAGACTGTATGTTCGTGCCCCTCCAAATTCATCTGCTGAATCCCTAATCACTCTGTGTGATGGTATTAGTAGGTGGTGTGTTGGGGAGGTAATTAGGTTTATTTTTTTTCCCTTTTATTAAGTCATGTATACATAGATCATGAATACATTTATGCCTTTGTGGGATTCAATGTGTTGAATTTTTGTACAAATTGGAGTGCTTATGTCTAACTAATTAACATAGCTTTCACTTCATTTACTTAATCAATGTGTTAAGACATTTGTGTTCTATGCTTGGTAGATTTGACTTGTAGGTAATTAGGTTTAGATGAGGTCACAAGAGTGGAGTGCTGATGATAGGATTAGTGTCCTTATGAGAAGAGGGAGAGATCTCTCTCTGCCAGGTGAGGACACAGCACTCAGAAAAACAGGCCCTCACCAGAGACAGATCCATCTTGGACTTTCCAGCCTCTAGAACTGTGAGAAATAAATGTCTATGGCTTAAAGCACCCAGTTTGTTGTATTTTGCTATAGCAGCCTGTGTACATCAGAAGGCCCTGCGGAAATATCTGCTTCCAAGATGGTGTACTTCTGTGGCTGTTGGAGGATCACTGCAGTTCCTTGCTGTGGGGGTTCCACAGGCTGCCTGAGAATCCTCACGACACTCTCCCAGAGTGAGTGATCCATGAGAGACAGAGGGAAAGTGTGAGCACACAGGAAGCTGCAATGCCTCTTCTGACAGTTTCTAAAGCCACTGGCTGTCTCTTCTGCTTCGTTTTGTTCATTAGTGAGTCACTAAGTTTAGCTCAAACTCAGTGGGAAGTGAATTATACTCTGTATCTTGAAGGGAGAAGCGTCAAAGAATATGGCAGTTAAAATCCACCGTAGGTGTAAAATGTCATTTGTCCCATGTCCACTTGCTTTTTTTTTTTTTTTTGGAGACAGAGTTTTACTGTGTTGCCCCTGCTAGAGTGCCGTAGTGTCACAGAGCACAGCAACCTCAAACTCTTGGGCTCAAGTGATCTTCTTGCCTCAGCCTCCGCAGTAGCTGGGGTTATAGGTGCGTGCCACAACGCTGGGCTAGTTTTTCTATTTTTAGTAGAGATGGGGTTTTGCTCTTGCTCAGGCTGGTCTTGAACTCCTGAGCTCAAGCAATCCACCCACTTCAGCTTCCCAGAGTGTTAGGATTACAGGTGTGAGCCACCATGCCCAGTCCCAGCATTTCTTTTTTCAACAACTTTTTCTATTTCCCCTAAAAACTCTGCACATCATTTGCCTCGCTCATTCTCAGGGTCAATATCATTTCTGTTGCTGTCATAAATGAGAATATTTTCTTGACTATATTTTCTAACTGATATAAAGAATACTATTGGTTTTTATATGTTGATTTAGTATACAGAAACCTTGCCAAACCTTCTAATAATTTGCCTGAAGATTCCCTTGAGTCTCTCAGATTTTAAGTAGTTAATTTGCAAATAATGACCACATTATCTTTGCCTGAGAATTCTCTTAGATTTCAAGTAGTTTACCTGCAAATAATGACTATATTATCTTTTCTCCCTGATTGTTTTGCCTCTGTTTTCCTTTTTTTCACTGTGAACAACATCTGATACAATGTTGGGTAGCAGGAATGATAATCAGCATCCTGACTTCAATAGGAATGTGTTTGGAGTTTTACCAGGTATTGTAACGTGATTATAGGACCAAAATATCTTTATTAAATAAAGTTCCTGCCTATTCTAAATTTTCTGAAAGTTTTATTTTTTTAAGTAAATGAATGTTGAATTTTATTGTCAACATTTTTCTACATTTGTTGAGATGATCACATGCTTTTCTTCCCTTTAATATTTTCTTTTTTTCTTTTTTTTGAGACAGAGTCTCAAGCTATCGCCCTGGGTAGAGTGCTGTGGCATCACAGCTCACAGCAACCTCCAACTTCTAGGCTCAAGCGATTCTCCTGCCTCCGCCTCCCAAGTAGCTGGGACTACAGGCACCCACCACAATGCCCGGTTATTTTTTGGTTGCAGCCATCATTGTTGTTTGGCGGGCCTGGGCTGGATTCGAACCTGCAAGGTCAGGTGTATGTGGCTGGCGCCTTAGCTGCTTGAGCCACAGGCACCGAGCCCCTTTTAATATTTTCATATTTTAAGATAACTTGGTACATTTTTCTAATATTGACCCATAGATATTTTTACAGACTAAACCATACTGAGTTATGATTATTTTTGTATACTGGTGAATTAGATTTTTTTGCTAGGCTTTTAAAGAATTCCTACATTTATATTCATAGATAATATCAAGTTATAATTTTATTTTGTTCCTTTAAAAAATATAGCCTTTTCTATCTACATTAACATAAAAAAATGAGTACCTTTTCCTTTTTTCTACTATTTGCAGGTACTTACCTAAGAGAGAATTATCTATTTCTTGAATATTTCATTAAATTTGCCTCTAAAGTTGTCTGGACCTATTTCCTTCCTTGAGGGGAGATATTTGATTAACCATTCAATTACTTGAATAGTTCTTTCAGTTTCTTTTGGGGTCAATTTTATAATTTCTATAAAGTTTTCCATTTCATGAAAAATTTTAAAATTATAGGCAAAGATTTGTTCATAATAATTTTCTTTGCTTTTTTAAATAATTTTCATCTCAGATATTGCTTTTTGCCTTTCTTCTCTTTCTAAAATAGACAAAGAGATGTGTCTATTTTATTAGTTTCAATTAATAGCCTTTTGCTTTTATTGATAACTTTCATATTCTTGGTTTTAGATTCTATTATTTATGCTTTTATATTTATTTCTCCTTTTGTCTAAATTTTTTTCCTAGATTCTATATCATTTTCTCTTTCTGAATCATTAAGTCAAATGCTTACTTCATTAAATTTCAAATTTCTTTGGTTATCTAAGAAATGCATTTAAGCTCTCTATTTCCCCTGGGTACAATTTTAGTTGTACTTCATATGTTTTTATATGCATGCTTTCATTGCATTTTATTTCTAAATATTTTTTCGTTTCATTATGGTTTCTTTTCTAATCCAGAAATGACTTAGAATGATATATTTTTAATTGTCAAAATGATGGGGTGGGAGAATACATTTCTATTGTTGGTTTCTATTTTCAGTTCATTGTGGTGAAAGAACATGACTTAATGACATCATTCCTTTGGAATTTGTCGTGATTTCTTTTGTGGCTTAAGAAATGGTCAAGTGTGTCCATGTTCTGGGTAGGTTTATCAAGAATTTTTATTCTTTGTTGGGTAAAGATTCTCTCTAAATATCTATTATTGTTTCTAAATAGAATGGATTGGTTTCATAATAAATAAATCCTTTTATTGTTTGAAAAAGAGTCTGCCTTTCAGGGATCTAGTCTTACCAGAAGGATTCCAGAAGCAGAACCCGTTTAAATAATATCCTGAGAAACCAAGGGAATTAGTAGTTTGGGGTGTGTGTGCATGTGTTTGTGAGTTTATGTGAGAGAGAGAAAGAGAGAGAGAGACAGAGAGCATGAGAGAGACTCCCATGAAGTGCTCTTACCTCGGTGACTATGCTTCTCACAGGCTGTGCTGCTATCATCTGTTTGGCTGATGCACAAGGCTGTGAGCTCCTTCAGGGACAGCTCAAGGATGGAGTCTTTAACTCTGTATTCTCAGTGAGTGTCTCAGGGACTGAAACAGCAGGCAGTGAAGGAACAGAAGTTGGGTGTAGGGCTGCTGGTCAGCTGGTACCCACCTACCAGGTCTGACTATGCTGCTCGTTGCAATGTGCAGCCAATCCAAGCCTTGCACCGATCCCCCAGGCCTGATCATGATCCAGCAACTAAAATATTTATGCTTGGTCTAGCAAGGAGCCTCTAGGACTCTGCTCCAGGGATATTAGTGTTTGTTCTGATTCCTAGATGCCCATGGCATACCAACAGTTAAATATTTTTACTGTCATCTCTGGTTGAATGAATGAAAGAATGGCCTTGGTTTCTTTCTGCACCCCTTGTAATGAATTGTATGGCATGTTCTTTCTGCCATTATTCTCCCAGCCCACACTTTGGCCTTGAGTTTTCTCTACCTGCAAATAAACCCTGAGTCTCTCAGCCCTTTGAGTGGCTCTCTTTAGGAGATTATAATTACAAAACCATGGCATACATGTGGTGACATTGCGTAGATACTTGTTCAACTGGTTGATTTTGGATTCTGTGTGTTGCTTCCATCAATAGATAGGTGAGACTTGTTTAGAATGGAGCATTCGTTGTTTTGTTTGTCTACTCTTTAAACCAGAAACTGAGGGAGTGGAATAGTGCTTTTAATTTGAATCACAGAGGCCATGTCATTCCCCTCTCTAAATTGCAAATTAAAATTTTAAATAGTATTTACTTTCTGCCAGACTGTTACAGAGGTTATTTTTCTGGTGTGCTAAATCTAGGTGCGTAAGCAGCAGGTTAATATTTGGGATGCTAAACAGTTTTCCTATGTACTTATTGATCTGCTTAGAAAGAATATACTTGCTCTCTATTTATAGAGCAATTATATGATCTGTCCCTACACACCTTACCAGCCTGACTGAGGCAGCAGAAAGTTACACTGAACTGTATTACTCTAGGGAAACTGGGTGCATGCAGAGGGCAAGCACCCTGAGACTGTCCCACACCAAGAAGAAATGTTTTTTGCGCACAAGCTTCTGTGATGCCCAAACTCCTACACATTGACTTCAAACCTGAGCATCTATGCTTCTTTTGGCCTGAGGAGTAACATAGATAAGAAACTTGTTTGACTACAACCTAGTTGAGTCAACTATTATTTTTGTTATTTCAGAGGACTAGTTTCTAGGTAGACACATTTAGGACCTTCCCTTGAAGAGTTCATCTAGGAAGAGTTATAACTGACATGGAGGAAATTCCTAAGCATGTGACCAGAACTGTCAGTTCATTTACATATTTAATTGGTTTTTTTCTTCATTGTGAATGTAAGAAAAAATGGAAAACACAATTGCTATGGAAATGTAGACAGTATTACTTTATCCTTCATGGGCTATTTCTTCTTAATATTATATACTATGCACATCAATGTGAATGGACTTGATGCCACTGAATCGTACATTCAAGAATGGTTAAAATAATAACTTTTATGTTTATGTATATGTTACCACTATAGGAATACAAAAAAATAGTTTTGTAATAATATTATATATACAATACTGTTTGGCCTTTTAAATCTAATATTGTGGGCTTGGCGCCTGTAGCACAGTGGTTAGGATGAGAACCACATACACGTAGGCTGGTGGGTTCGAACCCAGCTGGTGCCAGCTAAACAACAGAAAAACTGCAACAGAAAAAATAGCTGGGCATTGTGGTGGGCGCCTGTAGTCCCAGCTACTTGGGAGGCTGAGGCAAGAGAATCCCTTAAGCCCAAGAATTTGAGGTTGCTGTGAGCTGTGATGCCACAGTACTCTACTGAGGGTGAGATAGTGAAACTCTGTCTCAAAAGAAAAAAGTAAATAAATCTAACATTGTGCTGTAAGTATTTTGTCAAGAAAATGTTTTAAATGTGTAATCCTAGCACTCTGGGAGGATGAAGTGAGTAGATTGCTTGAGCTCAGGAGTTCAAGACCAGCCTGAGAAAGAGTAAGACCCAATCTCTACTAAAAATGGAAAAACTAGGCAGGCACTGGGGCAGGTACCTTTAGTCCCAGCTACTGGGGAGGCTGAGGCAAGAGGATTGCTCAAGCCCAAGACTTTGAGGTTGCTGTGAGCTATGACTCCATGGCACTCTACCCAGGGTGATAAAATGAGACTCTGTCCCCACCCCACCACCCCGCAAAGAAAGAAAATGTTTTAATGCCTATGTGGCTAATTTATTCATTCGGTATTTATTGTGTATCAATGAGGTATCAAGTACTGTTTTAGGCACTGGGATAGAGCAATAAATGAACCAATAGTATTCCTTGTCCCAGAGGGCTTATATTCCAGCCAGGGAAGAAAACTTAAAGAAGATTGTGGATGGAATTAAATAGGGTGGTGTGGGAGAGCAACCATGGGGGTTTTGGAAGGATTGCTACCTTCAATAGGGTGGGAAAGATGTGACGTGGGGCTTGAGTTCAAATGACCTCGAGTGAGCCAGCCAGGAGAATGAAGGGCTAAGGGAAGACCATTCTTAGAAAGGGGAGCAGAAAGTGCAAATGTCCTGAGGCAGGAAAAAACCAAGCAAGACTGAGGAACCAAGCTGGTGAGAGTGACTAATGCAGAAGGGCCGTCAGGTGGAGAGCGATTGGCATCAGATTTTTCCTGACCTGGAGGCAGCTCTAGAGACCTCCTCAGGGAGTTAGTCGACTTTTACTGGGAAAGATTTGTGTTATGTAATGTAAGTTCAAGGGCAGCATGCTCAGTGGCTACATACTATGATTTTGGAGTCAGGTAGTTTAGGCTAAATGCTTGCCTTCATGAACTCAGGTAGGTTACTTAACTTTTTTATCTATCCATTTCTTATTTGCAATAATGGGGATACTTTTACTTACCTGAAAGAGCTAGATGTAAGTGCTTAGCTTAGTGCCTCATGTATAAAGAGCACTCAGTAAGTGACAGCTGTTATTAACACAAAAAGCAAAGAGTTGAAAGTATAATGATGAATGGGCTCTTTTAAAAACTCCACTAATAGGTGGCTCCTGTGGCTCAGTGAGTAGGGCCCTGGCCCCATATACCGAGGGTGGCGGGTTCAAACCCAGCCCTGGCCAAATTGCAAAAATAAATAAATAAAAACTCCACTAATGAAAACAGGTTCAGGAATAAATCTTAGTGCTATGAATTTTGGGATGATTTGGCAGAACCGCTCCAGGTTCTTCATTAGTTGTAGCTATTCGGGTTTTTCAACTTGGCAAAGTTACAATTCTGCAAAGAGTCGAAATATTCCATCGAACAGGTATTAAGATTTATGAGGGTATTTCGTATTTATGGAGACGTCCCTAAAGATAACCAAAGCCTGTTTCTACTATATGCCAAAGTTATGAAAAACAAATCTAACAAGACAGTAAAACTTTCTCTTTTATATTTCATTAAAATATTAATGTATTTCCAATATTGTGGAAGCAAATAAACCAAATTATTTACAGCGGCTATGTAAGGATGGGGAGATTAAGGCTTATTTTCTGAAGTGTCTGTAAATTTGTACAAGTGACTTTTATAGTACAAAATATTTTAAATTATCAAACTTAATTCATAAGAGGAGAAATGCCCATTTTCTCATCATCTTAGGCATAAGAATAAAAAATAAATCTTTTCTGTTTTTATTTCTAAAACAAGGTTTAAAATGTTCTAAACATTGGAATTGCGAGACAATTATTTTAAATTACATTCAAATAGGCCAAAAATTTTCACCCAAAAGCAAATAGTAGAGGTTGGCAGCTACATTGTGGAACGGGGGGGAAAGAACATTTTACATTTATTTTCAGAACTGTTTAAAAATGTCACATTGTATTGGGTGGGACTCAGGGTCCAGAGTTTAAGAGAGTTTCGCATGAACGATGTGAAGAATTATCCACAGATGATTCAGAGGGTACCACGTGCACAAGCACTGTGTACGCAAACGTGTGTATCTCAGAAATTCAGAACACATCTGTGGTCAGAGGAACCCTCCCATGCCCAGGATGGATAAAACAAGAACTGCCACTCAGCTTTTACACTCACCCCAAGCTGGGAAGTCACCCCAACTTTTCTTTACTCTCCTCCCACATCTAGTTAGCTGCCAGGCCTAGGAGATTTCATCTCCTTGTTATCTGGTGTGGTGCCCTGCTTTATCTCCTGTATCTATGCCTGCCTCTTCTGCCCCATAGCCGCTGATTTTGCTCAGTCCTCCTTCCTTCCCTCTGGAACCACTGCAGTGGTTTCTCCATGAGGCGTGGGCTCAAGGCCCCTTACGGAGGCTGAATGATGGTTCTAACATGCCAACCTGATTATTCAGTCTCCCCATCACGTCCTGGCCTCCATGTAGACCCTTCCACCTTGAGTTAGCTTATTGGTAGCTTTCCTCTGTCTAGAATATTCTGCAGTCTTTCTTCTGGCAAGTCTTTCCAAACCTAGGTCCAGCTCGCTTCTCTCTCTCAGTGCGTGTGTTCACAAGCTTCCCTTCTAGATCCCAAGGTCCTCCTCTTCTGAATTAGCTCATGAAGATGCAGCATTGTGGGTACATCATACTGTATTGCCATAGCCAATACATGTCGTCAGCCAGCAGGCTACCCAGCATCAGCGACCTGAGGGCAGTAAGGCCCTGTCTTCCTTGGTCTCACACCTTCAGTCCCTACCAGGGGTCCTCAAACTGCGGCCCGCAGGCCTCATGCCATGGTGTGATTGTATTTGTTCTCGTTTTGTTTTTTTACTTCAAAATAAGATATGTGCAGTGTGCATAGGAATTTGTTCATAGTTTTTTTTTTAAAAACTATAGTCTGGCCCTCCAATGGTCTGAGGGACAGTGAACTGGCCCCCTGTTTAAAAAGTTTGAGGACCCCTGGAACCATACTGGTATATGGCACAGTTCTGACAACTAAGTAAATAGTAATTCATAACAATACATGGTTGTTAGAAGAATGTACAAGCATTCATTTAAGAAATGTGTGTTGAGTGTCTAGTAGGTGCCAGGTACAATTTCAGACACTGGGGATTCAGAACAGAATGAGGCATACAAGACTTCTGGTCTCAGTGAGTCTGTAGTCAGTTAAGCCAAATGGATAATAAATAAAGAGAAGGGCGGGCCCAGTGGCTCACACCTGTAATCCTAGCACTTGGGGAGGGTGGCTTGCTTGAGCTTAAGAGTTTGAGACCAGAGGGACTTTACCTAACAAATGCAATCAGTGTAACCTGGCTCATTGTACCCTCAATGAATCCCCAATAATTAAAAAAAAAAAAAAAAAGAGTTTGAGACCAGCCTGAGCAAGAGTGAGATCCCATCTCTACTAAAAATGAAAAACCAAGGCAAGAGGATCACTTGAATCCAAGAGTTTGAGGTTGCTGTGAGGTATGATGCCCTGGTACTCTACCAAGGGCAACAAAGTGAGACTCTGTCTCAATACATAAATAAATAATGACATAATATAATGTGAGATAGTGGCAGGAGTTATAAAGAAAAATAAAGCTGGATAAAGAGAAGAAACATGATAGAGGTGACATGATGTTTTGGATAGGATGTCCAGGACAGACAGTCTGAACAAAGGCCTAAGTGAGCAGTGGGCCCTGTGGACTTGTGTGTGTGTATGTGTGTGTGTGGTGGGCAGTGCCAGACAAATAGCAAGTGCAAAGGCCCTGGGGCAAGAACAAACTCAGTCTGTACAGTGCACAGCAAGGAGGCCAAGATGCCTGGAATGCAGCGCACCGGGCCATACCTGGTAGGGCATGAGATCCAAGGAACTGGGTGTTGGGTCAGGCAGAGCCTTGAGGAATCCTTAGGACTTTGGAGTTTATTCTAAGTGTGATGAGAAGTCAATAGTAGGTATTAAAACTCATGAGTCATGATCTGACTTATCTTTTCAAGGATCACTTTGGCTGCTGAGCAGATATCATAGATTATGAGGGACATGATCAGAAGCAGGTAGACTAGTAAGGACGATGGCCCAAAGAGTGATGCTACTGACTTGGACATCCCTATCTCAGCCGGGAGAAGTGGTCAGATTTTGGATGCATTTTGCATCATAGCAGAGAAAATTTGCTGATAGTTTGTCTGCTATGGAGCAGATGAAGAGGAGAGCAGTGTGGCCACCCAGTGTGCTGGTGATTTTCTTTGTCAACGAAGGAGGAATGGTTTAGGAGTAAAGTTGGAAAGGAAGCGTTCTGTTCTAAACCTGTGAGTCTGAGTTGCTGCCAGTACTTAGTTTTGTCTTCTATGAAATGGGGGTAATGTTTATTTTACAGATTCTGTAATGAGAATCCTTTTCGTATATGGATAGAAGGTCTATTTTTATTCACACTAAAGCTAGTAGTAGTTTTTTTTTTTTTCAAAGAACACAAACGGATGGCACCTGTGGCTCAACAGAGTAGGGTGCTGGCCCCATATGCGGGAGGTGGTGGGTTCAAACCCAGCCCCGGCCAAAAAACAACAACAAAAAAGAACACAAACAAAACTCCATCTTACTATCTATTGGCTGAACTTTTTCTTTTTTTTTTTTCTTTTTATTTTTTTTGTAGAGACAGAGTCTCACTGTACCGCCCTCGGGTAGAGGGCTGTGGCATCACACGGCTCACAGCAACCTCTAACTCTTGGGCTTACGCGATTCTCCTGCCTCAGCCTCCCGGGCAGCTGGGACTACAGGCACCTGCTGCAACGCCTGGCTATTTTTTTGTTGCAGTTTGGCCGGGGCTGGGTTTGAACCCGCCACCCTCAGCATATGGGGCCGGCGCCATACTCACTGAGCCACAGGGGCCGCCCCTGGCTGAACTTTTTCAATTGTCCTTTGCACCAAGAAATGATATTGGTAATAGATGCACTGTCCACACTTACATATTTTACATTTATATACAGCTATGTATCCAGCATTATTTTCAGGGCTTTGTAAATATTAGTACATTTACCCTTTGTGGTACATACTGCTATTATTCCCCCATTTTACAGATGAAACTGTGCCACAGAGAAGTGATTTGGGCAAGGGCCCATAGCTAGTAAGTGGCAGAGCCAGGGGTCAACCCTAGGGCTTCTGACTCTGCTCCCACCACTGAAGCTGGACCGCACAACCTCTGCTCCATGTGACATGCGATGGGCTCAGTGTGAGCATGCCTGGTGTCTGACACCAGTGCCTGAACTCTTGCCCCTGTGGGCGTTCCTGCTTGGGTTCCTACAAAACCTCTGCTCAAAAGAAGCCTGCCAGCTCTGATGGAAACGCCCCCCTTTGTCTCCCTGCCCTCTCGAGGCCACTGCTAGCCACCCAAGCACTCAACTCTTTTGTGCCTTTCTTCTAATGCCCTGAGGTCAGCCTCCTCCCAGCATTGCCACACACAAGCTTTTTTGGTATCCTGCTCTCTCCACTCCCTCCTCACTGCCAGTGTTAACAAGTTGTTTTAAGCTTGCAAGCATCGTTTTCCATTCATGTGTTGAAGAAGACCATGTGTCACAGTCACAGAGCTGAGTGCTGAATGACCGATGAATATGACCTGACTGACCCCAGACCTCACCAGAGATCTTAAGCTAGAGAACAGGTTCGATGCTTTTCAATTTAGGGTGTTCCCCCTTCTGTCACCAATTGGGTGCAAAGCGGGCATTCAACGAAGAGCCATTCTTTTATTTAGCAAATGTTTATTGAGCGCCTACTACATACATACAAGGCAGGCAGTGTGATAGGTGCCTAGAATATGGCCATTTACCAGACAGATGCATAGTCCCCACAACTCCGGAGGAAACAGGCCAGCTTCGGCCTGTCCCATTCCCCTACCCCAAGCTTCTCCGCGAGGACCTGGGAAGGGAGCAGTGGGGTAAAGGTGGGGGCAAGCTGGACAGAGTGAAGGTTTCGGGAAGCGGCGGCGACAGGCGCTGGAGCAAGAGGCGGGCGTGGCATCTGGCCAGGGAGACATATCCGTCTCCAACGCCAGACACGAGACGCACGTGCCACGGTCGCTTTGGAGACCCTTGCCCGCCGCTGCCATCTACGCAACAATGTCTAAGCAGGAGGGGGCCTACGGTGTCGGGGAGCAGAGCCTGCGGAGACTAGACTTGTCGCGAGGACGGCGGCTGAACTGTGCGTGCGCGGCCGGAGGGGTGGCACACGATCCGAGCAAGCTCGTTTAGGAGACCAGAGAACTCCACGGCCCAGAGCCCGGACTCTGAAGCCTGGGTTCCAATCCTGTGCATGTTGCTTACTTATGTCACCTTGCACAAGTCCCTTAGCCTCCCTGGGGCTTATTTACATCATCACTGACAAAATGGGTTTTCAATAACCTTAGGATTGGTGTGAGGACTAAAAGGGAGAATGCCTGGAAGGGTGTTAGTATGGTACTTATCACGTGGGGAACGCTCCCGGAGCGGAGGTTGCGAGTGCCCGCTAGTCACACCTTGCCGGGTTCCCCGGTCTCCCCTGGGCCCGGGCGTCCGCGGCTCTCTTCCAAGGGACAGGAGACGAACGCATTAGGGCGCGCCTAGCCTTGATAGATTTATTTGCTTGCTTGGGGCGGGGTTTGGAGCGAAGCGAGGAGGAGAAAGAGATAGTGAGGGCAAAGAAAGGGAAGAAACGGAGGGGCAGGAGGAGAGCGAGGCGGTGCTAGGGAGGAGTCCGCCGGGCTCCTGGGCCCCAGCGCAGCGCGCACCGGGAGCTGGCGGCGTGGGCGGGGGCGGCGCGCGGCGGCCAATGGCGCGCGGCGCTGCGGCGAGGGCGGTGCAGGAACACTGGCCGCTGACAGCCAAACTCACCAACTCCGCCCTGGTCCCCGCGGGATCACGGAGCCCGAGCCGGCCTGGGGCGGAGGCAGCCCGAGCCGCGCTGCTGGCGAACATGGCAGCAGAATGAGAGGGCTGGCGCCGGGTCGTGGCCGCCGCTACCGCGCTGCCGCTCGGGATCCGCATCCTTAGCCCGCCTCCTGCTGGCCGCGGGATTATTTCATTCCGAGCGGAGGGCGGGGGAGAAAGGGCACTCCGCAGCTCAGCGGGTCGGTGCTCTGGGAAGGGTGTAGAAGAGGTTCGTCTTAGCGACTCGCTGGCTGCGGAAACGACGCAGGAGAGAGTCTGTCCCGGGCTGTGGCCGTGTGGACGCGGGGATGAGCTGGCCATGGAGCGGCCTTGGCCGGGCGCACACAGCCGGCCGGCGATGCGGCGGGAGCGCCGCCTGAGCCGGGACTCGGCGGGACTTCCGGGCCTCCGGCGCCCAAGGGGGGTCCTTGCCGTCGCCTCCAGGAAGGACGGGAGCCCCGCGTGGCGGACACTGCAGCAGGCACCGTACTGAGGTGGCCCAAGCTTGCTCTGCCCGCAGCTCGGCGCACTCTCGGCACCCGGGCGCCTTGCCCGGTGCACCGCGGCTGGGGCACCGCGGCTAGGTAGGCTGCAGCGGCGGGGTGCAGGACTGGCTGGAGGGGTGTGTGTGCGGGTGTTGAACTGGAAATCGGAGAAGCAGCAGAATCGGGCGGACCTGAGCAGCCATGCTTCCCGGGGTGGGCGTGTTCGGCACCAGCCTCACGGCCCGTGTCATCATTCCCCTGCTGAAAGACGAGGGCTTCGCGGTGAAGGCGCTGTGGGGCCGCACGCCGGAAGAAGCGGAGGAGCTGGCCAAGGAGATGAGCGTCCCCTTTTACACTAGCCGCATTGACGAGGTGCTTTTGCATCAGGACGTGGATTTAGTGTGCATCAACCTGCCGCCGCCCCTAACCAGGCAGATCGCTGTCAAAACCCTGGGTGAGCGGCCCCTTCCACCTCTCCCCTTTCGCCTTCTCTCCATTCCTTTACCCGCTGCCCTTCTCTCTTCGCATCCCAGAATCTTACAGATTCCTTGCCTCGGGGATCTGAGATCCCTGTTCGCACTCAGAGCACCCCCCTCCCACGTCCCTGGCCTTCCCCACCTCTGCGAGTTCCCTCCCTGCTCCTCGCACCACCTGGATGCGCTTGCCCACGTGTGTGCTTGGAGGAGGCGTGCGTACCAGGGATGGGAACCGGGTGGATCAGATCCCCGATACTGAGACTAGGTTTCTCTTCAGGGAGAGGAAACTTGGTCCCCAGCTGTGTGTCTAGTGCCGAAGTGTGTGCTGGCGTCTGGTAGAGGCAAACGCGCGCCCAGAAACGCCGGAATAAAGGGCCGCACACGTGTCTCTAGTTTTCCTAGGGAAATAAATGTACCTGCAGTTCAGCAGCTGTGGCACCCTGCTCGGGCGGTTCGTTTCTTTCTGCTGTGTGTTAGTTTAGTGTGAGATTAGAGACGTGCGCATTTCGTCTGCGCTGGAGGCAGGGCTGACTGACGGCAGTGGATGGATAGGGGAGGCGCATTAGAACGTTTTCAGAGGCGTCACAAGGTAGTAAAGTCTGATTTAGTAAAACCAGAGGGATTTTAACTTTTGAGTGCAGCCTTCCTGGAACTGTCTTCTGCACCGATTTGGAGTCGTAGAACTTAAATATTTAGGGGATGGGCGCAGTAGTTCCAGAGGTATGGATGCTTTGTGTCAGCAAAGGCTTTGCTTAATTCCTTCAGGAATAGTTCGGGAAGGCATGGTGTTGACAAGCAGGCTGGGGATGTTCGCCCCTCACCATCCAGTACCTCCATCCACCCAAGGCCCAGGCAGTCTCAATCTCTGAGAACAGAGTATCAGCGTCTATGCCGTCACTTAGGGGAAACAGAAGTGCATGATTCCCCCATGCCTAAAACAGTCCCAGGAAGGTTGCTCACCCTTTACTATTGGAAGAGAATTAATAACTCACCCTTGAAGTTTCTATTGGTGAGGAAAGAGGCAAACCTTATGACAAGATGCCACCTTAGAACAGAGTTACTAGGGAAGAACTAGGAACAGGGTCAGCATCCAGGAAACAACTAATTTATGTAGTCTTGGAAAGAACGTTTATCTTTTTTATTTGTTTGGAAGAACATTTTATTTAAAAAATAGGTATAAATTTGGGGTAGGTGAAATGTCCATGCATTTTAATTCTGCCTTCAAAGACCTATGAACAGAATGTAGAATACTTTCTCTATAGCAAACCATTTTACTCAAGGCCATTTGGCTCCGGACTCAGATGGGACACCTGATAGACTTCTGATAGAATTCCTGAGGAGACTGCCCAGCTTTGTCAGTTTTAACATTACTATTATTAAGCCTTTGTAGCCTTGAATTATTTAGCCTCGAATTAAATGCTGTTGAGTCTGGCCAATTTTTCCTTTCTATTTGATGGAACATACATGCTGGGTAGTTAATTTTCTTGTTTACATTAGATCTATGCATATCAAATGGATTATAACCATCTTAGGTATAATTCTATTAGGGCAACTTGTATAAAACCAGTCTCTGTTGGGCTCCAGCTATACCAGAGGGCTTAGTACTGATCAGAAAGACTGTGTTGTGAGATTGCTTCTCCCCACTATGATGTCTTAGTTCTGCAGCTCAAACCCACAAAGCAAACCTAGAGCAAGAGAGTGGTGATTAGAGGAACAAGGATGGTCTTGTTTTCTCACCCTCTCTGGTACTTTGGCCATGAAAATATTTGAAGACTGTGCTTTCAAAGACGTGACACAAATTATACATATCTGCATGATGCTTCTGTTCTTATTTTTCATTAATGAGACTCATGTATCCTCCCCCAAACCAAGCATAAGAATATAGTAGACTTAGTTTAATAACCATAACCAAGGAATAGGGTTCTGTTTATATTTTCATGCAGGTCTTAGGCTTTTTTTTTTTTTTAACTCTATTTGCAGGTCACATAAGGTAGTCTGTGATTATGGAAAATCTGGAGGCACTGGGTTTAGATGCGGCTGGACTTTGGTCTCATTTTAGACTTCATCTTCCCTGGAAAATCCCTGGAGCAGACTCCCCTTGGTTGTGAATGCAAATACACAGTGGGTTGGTTGTATTGGTTTGTTTGGCACTCACAGTAGGAGGTTCAACACACACGACACAGGAAGTGAAAAACCCCAAACAGTTATCAGACTGGTCTGCCTGTCAGGGGGGGTTATAGATACTAGTGTTTGCCTGGAATTGAAACTAGCCACTCTGGCTAGTCCTGGTGAATGTCCTCTTTTTTTCTTTCTTTGTGAGATAAGAGTTTCACTCTGTCACCCTGGCTAGAGTGCAGTGACATCATCACAGCTTACCGCAACCTCAGACTCTTGGGCTCAAGTGATCTGCCTGCCTCAGCCTTGCAAGTAGCTGGGACTACGGGGGTCCATCATGATACCTGGCTAATTTTTCTATTTTTAGCAGAGATGAGGTCTCACTTTTACTCAGGCTAGTCTCGAACTCCTGAGTGTAAATGGTCTTTCCACCTCGACCTCCCAGAGTGCTTGGTAAATGTCCTTTTAACAAAGTCCTGGGTTCTGAAATGCTTAATCGGTGATAGCAATGGGTCTGTGGCCCTGGATCCATACCCTTAAACTTATCACAGGCTGTCAAGGTGAGGGGCTGTATTAGGGACCAAGAAAAAGGAAACTTTGAATCAACTGAATCACACACATTCTCCCTTAATTTTTAAAAAGTCCTACCTTAATTAACGAGGCATTCCTCTGTTGTAGAGACAATTCTTTTTTTTTTTTTAAGTCAAGAGTCTCATTCTGTTGCCCTGGGTAGAGTGCTGTGCGTCCTAACTCACAGCAACCTCAAACTCTTGGGCTTAAGTGATCCTCTTTTTATTTTTATTTTTTTTTTGAGACAGAGTTTCATTATGTCACCCTTGGTAGAGTGCCGTGACATCATAGCTCATAGCAACCTCAAACTCTTAGGCTTAAGTGATTCTCCTACCTCAGCCACAATAGGTAGGACCGCCACAATGCCCAAGTATTTTTTCTTGCAGTTGTCGTTGTTGTTTAGTTGGCCCAGGCCAGGTTCGAACCTGCCAGCCTTGGTGTATGTGGCTGGCACCATAACCACTGTGCTACGGTTGCTGAGCCTCAAGTGATCCTCTTGCCTCAGCCTCCCAAGTAGCTGGGACTACAGGCACCCACCACGACACCTGGCTAGTTTTTCTATTTTTTTTTTGCAGTTTTTGTCCACGGCTGGGTTTGAACTCGCCACCCCCTGCATATGGGGCCGGCACCCTACTCCTTTGAGCCACAGGTGCCGTCCAAGTTTTTCTATTTTAAATAGAGACTGGGTCTTGCTCTTGCTCAGACTGGTCTTAAATTCCTGAGTTCAAGCAATCCACCCACCTCAACCTCCCATAGTGGTAGATTACAGGCATGAGCCACCACGCCCGGCTGTTGTAGTGAAATTTCTACCATGTATAATTTCTGCACTGTCCAAATCTGCCTCTTATTAAGTACTTACTGTGTACCGGGTAGTGTGTAGGTGCTCTGTGTGAAACATTTCATTTCCTGACTAAAATAATCCTGCTAAGATATTAGTTTCATTTTACAAATGAGGCAATTGAGATTCAGAGACCTGAGTCAAATTGCTCTAGGATGTACTGCTAGAGATTTGAACCCACTGCTCTACCTCCTCCAGAGTCATTTCTTCCTCTTCTACCCCCTAACCTTCTCTGTCCCACTTCCTCCTCGCAGACGATGGCAGCCCAAGTGAGGTGGTTGAAGTTTCCTTTATTCTTCTTATCCCAGCCCTGGAATCAGTTCCCACAGCTGGTTGATGGCATCTCCTAAACTCCTCTGTTTCTGTTCTGCCTTCCGCATCATCACTTCCTCCAGAAGAGTCAGGGCCCCATCCAGTTTCTGAATCATGTTCCAGTTCCCTGCACCACCCCTCCCCTCCATCCGCCTTTCACACTGCTGCCATGTATGCTGGAGCACTGCAGACCTGGCTGTGTTTCTATTTCCTCTTTTAAAAAGCTTCCTAAATACTTCCATGGCCAAAGCTCCAACTTCCAGGTCTGACAAGCCAGAGGTGGCCTGGGATACACCAGCCCAGTGCATGTCCTGCTGGCCCTTCTAGAACCCCCACAAGCTTCAGCTGATCCGCACCACTGGTATTTCCTTCAGTGGACCCTTGGCTCATATGTAGCCCCCTGCCCTTCTTCCCTCTGATCATGATCCTTCAAGACTCAGCCCAGGTGTTACGGGCTCAAACCCCTCCCCCATACCCTTCTGTGTTCTTAGCACTGAGTGCTCCCATCTTTTCTAGCACCAATTTTAATGCATTTCTTTAAAATTTAAATTTTATTTTGATAGGTTGTATATTCACATAGTACAAATGTCAAATGCTGTAAAAGTTCACAGTGAAGGGCAAAAGTCCCCCAGTCCCTCTCCTCCAGCTGAGGTGCTCCCGTTCCAGATTTTTCTAGGTTGCTGGCCTAGCGTGGTGGCTCATGCCTGTAATCCAGCAATCTGGGTGGTTGAGACAGGTGGATTGCTTGCGCTTACCAGTTTGAGACCAGCCTGAGCAAGAGCAAGACCCCGTCTCTAATAATAGCTGGTTATTGTGGTGGGTGCCTGTAGTCCCAGCTACTTGGGAGGCTGAGGCAAGAGGATTGCCTGAGCACAAGAATGAGGTTGCCGTGAGCCCTGATGCCACCACACTCTACTGAGGGCAACAAAGTAAGACTCTGTCCCCCCCCCCACAAATTTTTTTTTCTAGGTATATACTGGCAAGTGTGCGTATGAGAATATTTATTTATTTATTTATTTCGAGACATATGTTGCCCTCGGTAGAGTGCTGTGGCATTACAGCTCACAGCAACCTTAAACTCTTGGGCTTAAGGGATTCTCTTGCCTTAGTCTCCCAAGTAGCTGGGACTACAGGCACCCACCACAATGCCCAGCTATTTTTTTGTTGTTGTCACTGTTGTTTATCAGGCCCAGTGCATGCGGCTGGTGCCCTAACGACAGAGCCACGGGCACCGAGCCGTGTATGAGAACTTTTAAAACTTTCTTATACAACAGGTAGTTTCTCATTCACATTGTGATGTACCTTACTTTTGTCATTCAACAATATTATCTTCAAAATTTACACATGTTAAAATTTTAATATCTTGAAAATGTATTATGTATTGAATTTATAAATATTTACATATACAGAATATACATATGCACATTTTTATATACACATATCTCATTTATAGCTAGACATACACATTTATATACCATAGGTATGATATGTAATATATGATATATATAGCGTACATATACAGAGGGTGCCAAAAAATGTATACACAATTTAAGAAAGAAAAAAACTATTAAAATTATAATCCTTAGTATTTACAGATAACAAAGGATGAATACAAGGCATGTTTGAGCACCTTGTAATCACAGAAGTCAAATGTGACTTGAGTATTACAATTTTAATCCAGGTTTTTTCTTTCTTAAAATGTGTGTACATTATTGGGGCACCCTCTGTATTTTATATATATATACACACATATGAAACTCTGAATATGAAATTATGAATTGTTCCTGTTTTTGGCTGCAGAGTATTTTATTGTATGAATAAATCAACATTTATTTTTTTTTTATTTTTTTTTTTTTTAATTTGGCCAGGGCTGGGTTTGAACCCGCCACCTCCGGCATGTGGGACCGGCGCCCTACCCGCTGAGCCACAGGCGCCGCCCTAAATCAACATTTATTTAACCAATTCCCTATTACTCAGCACGTAGGTTGTTTCCAGTCTTGTGCTTATATAAACATGTAGTGAGTAATCTTATGCCTATGTCATTTTGCACACATGCCAGTCTGACTGTAGGATAAATGTGTGACCTGCTGGTCAGAGACTGTGGATATAGGCCAGGCAAGAATGGTCTCCTTCACTGTGAACTTTTACAGCATTTGACATTTGTACCATGTGAATATATAACCTATCAAAATAAAATAAAAGACTCCTTTGGCTCCTTTGATTTAACAGAGGTATTACCAAATTAACTGGCACCCAAAATGACGCTGCATTTTGTTCATTTCCTTGTGTGGCTTTCTCAGCAAGTCCCTTGACTGTAGATATAGGCTAGGCAAGAATGGTCTTCACCTTTGTGTCCAGAGTAGTTTGGGGCTCAGGGCCAGCACAGCCCTCAAGCCAGCCTCGGGGGACGGTCAAAATGTGTTCAATTTGTCCTTTTGCAGCAGTCCCCTCTGCCTAGACTAATGCAGTAAGCTGCCCCACTGTCTGTCGGGGTGCAGTCTTGTTTCTTATTCAGTCTGCTCTCCTTTCACTAGGGAAAGTGACTGTGTGTATATCTCACTGTGTCAGGCCCAGCTTTTGGTGGCTCCATGGTACTTGAAATTACAACCAACCTCCTTACCATGACTTACTTGGCCTGAAGAGGCCCTGCCCTGTCCATGTCGCCCCCTCTCACATGGCTGCACACTCTCCTAGACCCACTACCCTCCAGCCATTTGGCCTCCTTTCTCTTCCTAGAACACACCAACCTCTTTCCTGACCCTGGGGCTTTGCACTGTTCTTCCCTTTGCCCAGAAATTTCTCCCCTTGCTTCTTGGAATGCTGAATTGCTAGCCTCATTCTCACTGTCAAGTTTTAGCTCAAATGTTATTTTGGGAGAGAGACCTGGAAACTCTCCTCCTTGTCTTCCTCCTGCTTCAATACTGTCTCTATCATCCTCTTTCTCTTCCGTAGCACTCTTCACTGTTTGTGTTGGTCTCTTTCATTTGCCTGTTTTTTTTTTCTTTTTTTTTTGAGACAGGGTCTCTGTTGTCTAGTATGGAGTGCAGTGGTGTCAGTCTAGCCCACAGCAACCTCAAACTCTTGGGCTCAAGTGATTATCCTGCCTCAGCCTCCTGAGCAGCTGGGACTACAGGTTCTTGCCAAGATGCCCAGCTAATTTTTCTGTTTTTGTAGAGATGGGATCTTGCTCTTGCTCAGGCTAATCTGAAACTTCTGAGCTCAAGTGATCCTTCCACCTTGGCCTCCCAGAGTGCTAGGATTACAGCTGTGAGCTACTGCGCCTGGCCTGTTAGGTGGTTTTCTTATGTGCAGTTTGCCTCCATGCCTAAAATGTGAGTTGAGGGTAGGGCCCTTGTCTGCTTTGCTCACCAGGATAGCCTTCCCCAGACAATGCCATGCACCTACTCAGTTAGTAGATACACTGTCTTTGTTGAATGCCAAATGAATGCATTCTCATGGAATGCATGTATAGCTTGGGGGAAGGCACAGGTTATAAAATGCATGTATAGCTTGGGGGAAGGCACAGGTTATAAAAAGGTATGTCGATTAACACCTATCATTTTTATCCTGTGTGCGGTAGAACAAAAAACTTTAACGTGCAGTTAAATCACCTGGACATTTCATAAAAAAAAAAAAAAAGAAAAAGAAAAAAACAGATTCCAGGGTGGGACCCGAAATTCAGAATTCTGTCCAGCTCTCGGACTGTCTGGATGCTGGAACAGCCAGATACTAAAAATGAGATGGCTCTCTGCCTTTGGGAACAGAAGATGGCTCCTGCTGGGAATAATTAACCTGGCAGGGGAACAGCGCTAAAATACCTGTTGCCCCATGTGGAATGTGATGACATCTGTTCTTGTGATCCTTGTCCTGGTATTTGGGAGATGGCAGTGGGTAGACTCTCTTGGTGAACCCTCTCTATTGGGAATGGAAAGCTCCTTTGGGGTGGTGAGTCAGGCTGTAGGGTTTCTTTGAGCTTTGATCTTGCTGCACATTGATCTTGTCCCAACTCGTTTGGCATCATTAGCTGAGGACCTGGAGCAATCTGCCCTTTTCTGTCCTACTTCACAGTGTGAATAGTTGCTTCATATCGAGAAGGGCCACTGGAGCAAAGGTGGGGGAGCAAGGAGGAAATGGGGTTGAGACAGAACTTTGCTGACCATCATTGCCACACCAGCAGAGATAACAGCTGAAAACAATGCAGATGGTGCACTTGGACTTGATATAGTAACCATTCTAAAATCCGAGCAAACCCAGCATTTCCAATTCTTCCTTGAGATCTTTGCTGGATCTGTTCTTATCTGCGTGCTGTGTGGAAAAGGTGATTGTGTTTTTCTCTCTGGGTTCTTACCCTTAGCACAGAGTTAAATGATTTTTGGTTTATGGATTTATTGTAGATTTGAGGAAGCCCTTGGGCATTATGTAAATGAAAGAAATTACTCTGTTTACTGTTAGGAAAAGTCAAGCATCACCAATCTCATTTCATCTAGCTGAAATTAGTTGCAACTGACTGATTATTTTCTTGACCTCTGGCCTTGAAAACGTACAATTCTGCAGAAGTTTAAATTGGAATGAAGAGACACTACATGAAGAAGTTGGACGTTTTGATACCTGAAATCAGAGGAAGAGCATAACAACCGTAAGTGGAAGTCAATAGCATGTTTCAAGGGTCTCTCTAGGAAAGAAACCCACAGGCCATTAGTATATATTTTGATTCAGGGCAAGCATGATGCTGGCAAATAGCATCATTATATAGGATAGTGTGTTTCATAAAATTCACCAGTAATAGGAAAGATCGACAGGTTACCATGGTGTGGCTTTGGGAGAAGCCCAAAGAAGAAAACCTTCCAGTTTTCTTACCACTAAGATGGAGCTAATGATATCATATAGGGTTGTTAACTCAGCTGAGTGGGAGTTTATAAACACTTATCCTGTTTTATCCTCAGTTATTTGCATTGGCTTAATAAACATCAGTTAATTGTTTTTACTTCTCCCTAACATGATCATTTCTTTAGCATAATCCAAATGGTGCTTTTCTTTTCTTTCTTTTTGAGACGGAGTCTCACCGTGTTTCAGACTGGTCTCAACCTCCTGAGCCCACCTGCCTCGGCTTCCTAGAGTGCTAGGATTATAGGCATGAGCCCCTGCACCCGGCCTCAAATGCTGCTTTTCAAGATTTTTTTTTTTTATATTTTCTGAAGAGATGATTCTTTCCTGCTAGAGTTAGAGAATACATTGAAAAACATTTTTTAAAGGGATTGCATGTAAGCCAAGCTTCAGATGTCATGTTTGCTGTGAATCGGGAACTTGCATCACAAATATGTACTCACTAGGAGGTATTGATACTGTTGCCAAAAACTCACCAACTCACCTATAAAAATTTAGTATCCCCTGGGTCAGATCAAGTCAGCACCTGAGTGTTTGGCTACTTACCTCTCCTGTAAAATGGAACAGATCAGAAATAAAGGTCAAAAACTTAAAAAAAAAAAAATTTAGTATCCCCTGTGATAAGGGTGTATAGCTGTAGCAGGGGCTCACTGAGTACTGGGGAACCATAAACTCCTATAACCTTTTATTCTGTTGCTCTCCATGTGTCTGCTCCCTTATCTGTCCTTCTTTGTGTTGGCTGCCTCTGAAAAATTATTGTCCACATGCAGTTCCCAGATAAAACATTACAGGTTTAGCCACTTGAGAGGTGTGCCCCTGTCCCCACCCCCACTTGTCCCAGCTTAAGCCAGATGCTTTCTCCTGGCTCAGTCTTTTCTGAGGTTACCCACAGTGTGGGGGACACATCCCAGAAGGCTGCCAGGACCACTGTCCTGGAAGGCGAGGGGGTGGAGAGATTGCTGAGAGTGGTCATTCCCAGCTTGGCTGTACTCCAAAAATGCACTGATTCTAGGAACACAGACTTGATTGAGGTTATTTTATTTATTTATTTTTTACAAATATAGACATTTATAGGTTCTTTATCCACTTAATGAAATACACATTTGGCATTTCATGGCTATGACCATAGCAGAACAGTGGAAAACAGCGCTGATCCAATCATCCCAACCTTGTTGTTATTAAATTTAGGATGTATATATTTTTAAAGCATATGCTGGGAAAGTAGATACACATGATTGGTTGCATGGAATTTTAGGGGTTCCCTGTAGGTTTGTAAACCTTTACTGAGAGCCTCCTGTGTACTCTTCTGTGGGCCCAGAGAACTGTGGTGAGGCACAGGCCCTTTGTGCTCAAGTGATAGCTCAGGGCCTTGAAGGAGTCAGGAGTCAGTAAAAAGCTTGAGGCTAGGAGGAAGATTTTTGCCTCTGGATTACCTTTATACCAGAAACTGCAGCCTCTCCTCTTCCCCTGGGTCTCCAGTCTTCTGGTCTGCCTTACACAGTCTGGACTTGCCAACCTCCACAATTGTGTGAGCCAATTTCTTAAAATAAATCTCTATATATACACGCCCATCCTATTGGCTCTATTTGTCTGGAGAACCCTGACTAATACAGATTTTGCCTGGATCAAGGCCACCTGCCCAAGCAAGCTGGGTGAGTTAGTTCAGCTGCTGGTTGGTGGTGGGGCACAGTCAGTCTCTGAACACTCATCCTCAGAGCAGGGAGATCTTGAAGGCAAATGTTGTTTTTGGTTCACATTCAGGCCAAGGAGAATGTTGGGGAGAAGACTCATCCCCGAGAACCACACCAGCTCTTCTCCCTAACCAGAGCGTACTTGGTTTTCAGCCTCTAGATCAGTGTTTTCCAACCTTTTTTTTTATCTCATGGCACCCTTGAACTTATAGTTAAACTTCTGTGGCACACTTAAATTATGTTGATCAAAAGAGTGGGAAAAAAAGAATGTACTTTGCTTTGAACTTCCTTCAAAAATAATTTAATTAAAGATCCTTCAGATTTTCAAGGCACACATGAGATCCTCTCACAGCACTGCAGTTGAAAATCACTGCTCTAGGGTTTAGGCAAGTCTGAGATGCATTGGGGTTAGAATTTCATAGAGACTTTCTGATGCCACACTGTAGAACATTAAAAAATACAGAAGAAATAACTTTACATTGCAATGATGTGAATTTTTTAAACTTTCCAGTTTCTTTTTTTTTTTAATTTTTTATTATTTTATTTTATTTTTTTTTTAGAGACAGTTTTATTTTGTTGCCCTCGGTAGAGTGCTGTGGCGTCATAGCTCACAGCAACCTCCAGCTCTCGGGCTTAGGCGATTCTCTTTGACTCAGCTTCCCGAGTAGCTGGGACTATAGGCACCCACCACAACGCCCGGCTATTTTTTTGCTGCAGTTTGGCCAGGGCCAGTGCCCTACTCAATGAGCCACAGGTGCCACCCCCAGTTTCTAATTATAATAGCCTTTTTTTTAGGGTATTCAATACTCTTTTAGTAACATAAAACCCTTACACTGAAACTATACATTTTTAAAGCCCTAAGTTAAGTTGGTTTACACCTTTAACGTTGCTTTTTTTTAAAAACAGCTTTATTGAATATCTTTATATACCATAAAATACACCCAATATAAGTGATTCAATGAATTTTAGTAAATTTATGTAGTTGTGCAAGTATCCACCACAAAACATTTTAGAACATTTCCAGCACCTTAAATATCTTTAAGCTCATTGTTCCTACTCTCAACCTTGTCCCTAGGCAACCATTGATCTACCTTCTGTCTATGTTGGCTTTTCTAGAACTTTTATATAAATGGGATCCTAAAGTCTGTAGTCCCTGGGATCTTTCACTTAGCATAATGTTTTTGATATTCATCCCATGTTGCATGTATCAAAAGCTCCTTTGTTTTGACTGTTGAGTAATACTCATTCTATTGTCCCATTTTGTTTATCCATTTACTTTCTGATGGACATGTGTATTGTTTCTAGTTTTATGAGCTATTAAGAATAATGCCACTATGAACATCCACTTACAAGTCTTTTGTAGATTTGTGTTTTCTGTTCTCTTAGATATCTAGGGCTGAAATTTCTAAGTTGTATGGCACACCCATATTTAACTTTTTAAGTTGCACCATTTTATATTTCAATCAGCAACGTAAGAGAGTTCTGATTTCTCCACATTATCACCAACACTTGGTATTGTCAGTCTTTTTGATAGTAGCCCTTATGGTTGGTATGCAGTGGTATCTCTTTATGACTTGGATTTGTACAGATATTTCCCTATCGATTAATGATATTGAGCATCTTTTCATGAGTTTATTATCTAGTCATCTCATATACCTTCTTTAGTGAAATATCTATTCAGATCTCTTGTCCATTTTTAAATTGAGTTGTTTGTCTTCTTATTATCTAGTTGTAAGAACTGGTTTTGTTTTCTTATTTTGTGGAAGGTAGCAGGCTTAGGCTTTAGTTGGGGAAGGGGTAGAGTTTTTTTTTTTTTTAAGTTTTTGTATATTTCCTTTTATTTTTGCTTTTGGAACTACTACAATTGAACTAATTCTCCAGCACAAGTAAAATTAGCTTTGCCAAATATTCATCAAAGTGGTTCATTATGTAGAACAGCAAGACTTCCAGATCGGAGACGCTGATGCCGGCGGCTTCGTGTTGCCTGGGCCGGTGATAAAGCACTGGACCTTCTGCCAGAGGCACTTCCAATGTGAAGATTGTCTGTGGTGTCCCGGCGTCTCTTCCAGCCACCTATTCTGCAAGTGTCTGGAGAGAGTTTTTCTCTTTTTCTATTTATTTTTACTTAGTAAATGCCTTTTGAATGCCTGTAGCACTGTGTTAGCTGCGGTGAGAAATATCCCATAGAGTAATGCAGTGAGGTATGTGATTAAGTGCAGAGTGAATGGTGCACTGCAGAGCCAGAAGGGTTTGCTCAAGGCGATTGAGAAACCCCCTCCAAAAGTCATTATTGGATTAAGAGTCAGCCACGTGGGCAGTTTCCCAGTGCCAGGCTACAAAGGGCACTACAACAAAGGGACAAAGTGGAGAAAATGTTTTAACAGAATCCCTCTCATAAAAACATGCCATGTGTGTGAGGGGGACACTTCCAGCATGGAGGGGACCTGGAAGGGGCTTCCTCTACTAGTTGGTGAATCATTGCTTTTAGTTTACCGCTGGGCATTTGCTTTGCCAAGTGAGGAGCTTGAACTCGAGGCCAGAGAGAACATGAGGGGGGCCAGTGAGGAAGGCCACACTTGTCCCTGGCACCCTTCACCTTGGGCAGCTGTGAGTCCCTGAGAAGGTGGCTCTGCAGGTAACAGGTGCTGCCTGAGAGCTGGGAGGGCCTGGGAAGAACTTCTGGAGGAGGTGGATGTTCAACTGGCCTAGAAGAGAGAGGGTGGGATTTAAGTGCTCAAAGAGAAAGATGTGAAAGGCTCTATGATATAGTGTCCTCCTCAAGAAAACACTGGTTCTGTAGCAGGACCCTGAGGTCAACTGTGTTGCCTGCAGTTGACTGCCTAGGGCACAGTTAGAGTGGTTTGAGAATGTCCAAAATGCTAAACATATTTTTCTTCATCCTCAGTGAGTGTCACTTGCATCTTTCTCTCCCTTGAGATCCGAAATGGTGACAGTGACAAATGACAGAGCTCTGGGATCTGTCAAGGGAAACAGCTTGCAGGCGTGTGGGGAAGAACTGCGCTGAGAGGAGCCCCAGTGGCTGCCTTCAAGGGTGTGGGAGAGCTGCAAACGCCGATTCAGTAAGAAACTCTGTCAAAACAAAAGCACTGTGTGCGATGCAGGCAGGGGCATTTTCCGGGGGAGAGCAGAGAGAGGGTGCTGTGTGCCATGTTCAGCCCTGGTCCTGTGCCTCTGTGGATGGTGGTGGTGGCTTGTGTCCCCTGTTAGAGCATCGGGACTCTTACAGTGCCAGGTCAGGGCCCTGCAGCTATGATTTATTGGACCAGCAGGGATGCAATCATCTCCTTGGAGAAGGACATTTGTGTATGACACGTGGACATGCCTCTCAACATTAAAAGGCAGGAGTTGGTAGTGATAATGACTGTGAGGCTCTCTCAGAGCCGTCTGTTATCATGGGAGTTAGTTTTAGGAAGAGGGCGCAGTGGTGGGAGGAATAGTGAATTCTTGACATCCAGAAGTCAGCCCATGGAGCCTATCAAGGTTACTGCTCTGGCTAGGCTTTCAAAAGATCCCCAGATATGACAACGTTGCGTATTTTCATTTTAAAAGGAAAAGTTCCTTGTTCAATTTGGTGTCATTCTGTTAAAAGTAATGCGCCTGAAGGCTTTTTTTCATCAGTGGAAAAACGCAACCAGTTAATAAAAGGCTTGTCTCATCCAACTTCAGGAAACCAAGGGATGACAGAGACAGGTGTGTGGGCGTCACACTGTCTGGGGATGAATCCTGGCCTGGCCATGCTGTGTGGCTGTGGGCCTTACATTTCTGGGCCTCAGTTTCTTCATCTGTAAAACAGGGACAACAAAAGTACCTAACTCAGAATGGCTTTGTTTAAAGTAAGTGCCCAATAAACATGAGAATCCTGCTTAAATCAGAGCTTATTATGGTGAGCTACTGTCCATTCACTTTTCCTTTAAACAAACGTCATTGATCACCAGATATTAATGCACACAGACATCATCTAGATATGTGCTATGCAGGACAGTAGCTATTACATCAGTTAAAACTAAATAAAATGAGAAATTCAGTTTCTCAGTTGTCCTAGCCACCTTTCAAGGGTTTGCAGGCCACACGTGGCCGGTAGGTGGGTGTCATAATGGACCATGCAGCAAAGAACGTTTCCATCATTGCAGAAAATTCTATTGTACGGCACTGACGGATACAGCTATGAGCAAAGCTGTCATTTATGTGTGATCTAAACATGGGTTTTGGGGAAACCCAAACTCTGGGGTACGTTTTATTTCCCTTTGGTAATAGGATGATCAAGAGTCTATTTTCATTGGGTTATTGGTGTCTCAGAACTAGTTTTGGGCACCACCTTGTTGATTTATTAGCATGGACTCTATTATTAATAAGGTGGAGATGTGCTGTGCAACGTTTCGTAAATTCTCCGTTACATGTAGGGAGTGAGCAACCAGAGCAAGGATAGTGGCCTTCCCTTCTCCACCCACCTTCCCTGGGGAAGAATTCTGGCTTCAGAGTAAGGCTGCTTTCTCCCCTGTTGTCAGCATGCTGTGTGGATCCTGGGGAGGGGTGGTTTCTGATTTATTCCTCCTCTCTCCACTGCCCCCGCCCCATCCTTCCCTTGTCTGAGGGGAAAGGCTGAATACTAAAGCCTGAAGGCTTGAAGAACAGATACTTCCTATTTTGCTAATTATTGTTGCTTTTTCCCCCTTCCAGTCTCATTAATGTTGTGAAAGCCACTTCCGTTTCTGTGGGCATTCCTGGGGGAGCGGGAACTGCTAACTTACAGCTTGCTGAGCTGGAGCTGGAGCTCCGAGGGAGTGGGAAGTGTGTGTGTGCGTGTGTGTGCGTGTGTGTGTGTGTGTGTGTGTGTGTGTGTGAGACACAGGCTGCTGCTCGCCTCCCACAGAGCGGCTCTTGACTGCAGTGGAGGGCACAGTCAGGATGGTAGAGTACTTGTTATTTAAATGTGTCCTGGAAGCTCTTCTCATCTCCCACATGAAGATGAATAATCAGAAGTGGGTGGTGGAAAAGGAGATTCATTCCCTGGCTCTGTCTCTTCCCTTTTGCCACAGAGCTGGGACATCAGAGGAAGAAAAAGCAGGAGGAAGAAATATCAGGGGGAATAAATGCCATGAGGTTCTGTTCGTCCCAGCTGGGCTCCCTCCAGCACCCCCATGAGGGACGTCTTTGCCCCCCACGATGCTGCTCTCAGAGTGGCAGGTTCCGAGCCCCTGGGGATGCAGGCTGTCTGACTTACTATGCACGGCAGTTCACAGCCAGCGCAGGAGGGCACAGAGGAGGCTGGCTTTCCCCAAGAGGCCCGCGGGTCCCACAATGCTGCGTTTGTCTGTGTGACTGAGCTTTAGCCACTCTTTCTTGCCTGACTGCAGCAGGCCTCGTCTGTACCCTGCCTGCATGGGGGATTCCAGGAGGGAGATGCTCTTCCCCTTCCCAGCCCCCAGCACCCAGCCCCAGTCAGGATTATACTGACAGATGTGCTCCGTCAGGTGCTGGGGAGGCAGAGGGAACACCTGTCTGTCTGTACATCTCACAGGAGTTCCCAGCTTGAGTATTTATCATCTTTCAAACTAATCCAGCATTTAGGTTCCCCACTCATTATTATTTTTTAACAATAATAATAATATTATTTTATATAATAATATAATATAATTTTATATAATAATATATTACATATAATATATTATATAAATAATATAATATAAAATATAATATATTATATAATATATTATATAAATAATATATTATAATATAAAATATAATATATAATATATAATTTTATATAATATAATATATATTATATTTTATATTATAATATACAATGTATAATATAATAATTATTATATATTATATAAAATTATATTATTATATATTACTATATATAATATATAATAATATAATATAATAATAATTTTTTTTTTTTTTTTTGGCCAGGGCCAACAGCATATGGGGCCGGCACCATACTCCTTTGAGCCACAGGTGCCACCCCTTTAGTAATTATTTTTTTATTTTTATTATTTAATATTAAAAAAATTGTTCCTTTTTTTAAAGAAAATTTTGATATGCTTTTTTTTGAGAAGGGGGGTCTTACTTTGTCACCAGGCTGGAGTGCAGTAGTGTGATCATAGCTCACTGCAACCTAGAACTCCTGGGCTCAAGTGATCCTGCCCTAACCTCCCGAGCAGCCAGGCCTATGGGAATGCACCCCCCACCTTCCACTTGTTTAAGGCAATATTCTGGGTTATAGGGGCTTAGAAGACGTCAAAGACATACGAGAGATGGCCTCCACTCTAATAATCTATCCAGACCCTCTCCATTGCTTTTGAGAAGATAAGAGAAACTAACATCCTATGGTGTGCTCACCACATCCCAGGACTGGAGTCAGGCGCAGTGCACGGGTTACGCATTTACCTCTCACTGCCAACCCCCAAGGTGGGCATTTAAGCATCACCATCTCTCAAGTGGGAAATGCAACTGTAGAGACATTAAATATTACATGTCCCTGATTCTATGACACATGCTCTTTTCACATTTGAATATCTCAAATATACATGGATTTGTCTAAAGGGATTTTCTTTCTTGGTAGTAAGTAAAATAAAGTAGATCTTTATAGTAGTGTCTTAGGGTCTGTGAAATATAGTTTTTTGTTGGATTCACCTACCTAAGAAGTAGAATGAGAATTTGAATTAGGTTTGCCTAACTCTAAACTTGCGTGTTCTCTAGTAAAGCATGCTGCAAAATCAGTGGTTTCTATGAACAAAGGCCATATAATTTTCATTGACCAAATATAAAAAGGGGTAAAGTTCCAACATGGATTCCGTAACTGAAGAGATAGTAGGCGGCAAGTGTTGGCCATCAGGCATTGTGACAATAATAAACATAAGCAGGCCTGCACATGGGGACTTCCCAGAATTGCATGTATCCAATAGGATGTTGAAACATTGAGAACATATTATTTAATGATCTTCGCTTCTCTGCTGATTAGAATTCATTTTTTTTTTTTTGAGACAGTTTTACTATGTTACCCTCGGTGGAGTGCTGTGGCATCACAGCTCACAGCAACCTCAAACTCTTGGGCTTAAGTGATTCTCCTGCCTCAGCCTCCTGAGTAGGTGGGACTACAGGTGCCCACCCCAATGCCCCAACTATTTTTTTTTTTGTTATTGTTGTTGTAGTTGTCATTGTTTTCTGCAGGCCCAGGCTGAGTTTGAACCTGCCAGCCTCGGTGTATGTGGCCAATGTCCTAACCACTGAGCTATGGGACCTGAGCCATAGAATTCATTTTTAAAGAGGCCAAAATAAATGGCAAACTGTTGTGTGGATAAATAGAAAAGGAGAGTGTGGTGTATTCCTCCATAGGTTCTGGTGTGCTCTGGGCTGAATGTGGTGTTTTTACCAGGAGAGATTTGTCAGGGATGTGACCAGTGGCCTCTTTACTGTCCTGGAGGCAGGATAGGAGACAGGAATTCTGGGAAGTCCCCATGTGCAGGCCCATGTATGTTTATTATTGTCACAATGCCTGATGGCTGACACTTGCAGATAAGAAGCGAGGTCTGTTGAATTGCACGGCTGACCTGGATTCAGAAAGCAGCAGCAAGGCTCCAGAGGAGCCGGAAGCCGATTCTGCCACCTCGTTTTGCACACCACAGACTTGATCTGCTTGGCTCCCACACGCTTAAACAAATTTGGTCCCGTGCTGGACTTGACAAATCATTTTCCTGAGTAGCTGATGTGAAAAGCAGAGAAGTGGAAGGAAGATTGGCTGGGGAATTTGGTATCTCAGGTGGGAAATCATGTGGAATATCAGAAAGAGAGCAGCCCTGGCAACTGGAACACCCCAAACAGGCCTTGAAGGACCTCGTCTCCTAACACTCGAGGGAAACGGCGTCTCAGAGGAGTTGAGCGGCTTGTCGGCATTCTCATAGCTGATTGTTGACGGCTGAGTCAGGACCAAACCCAGGTCTCTGGAGAGCATGCCTCTTACCTTAATCAGATCATTTAATCGCTAGGGATCTGTGTTTTTCCAACAGTGAGGAACATGAGAAGGTTGACTTCTAGGAAGCCCTCCTAGGGAAATAACCTAAAATAATAATGATGAAAACACCTACATGCCTGATGGGGTTCAGTGATGCCTTATTTATAATTACTAAAATGCTAGAAACAAACAAATGTTCCACCACAGGGGATCAGTTAAGTAAATATAGTAAATATCATTGAAGAAATATTAACTCGCCATTGAAGTTATGTATAGGAAAATAATAGCAATGTGGAAAATTTTCTTATGATATAGGTAAAGAAAAGGGACACAGAATTTGTTTATTTTGATGATAGCTTTAATTAACACTCCCCCCCCAAATTAAAGTCTGGTAGTTAATAAGTCCAAATCCTAAGGATGATCATTATAAAGTTGTGGGATTATGTCTTTTTTTTCTTTCTTTTCTCCATTTTCAGTATTTAAAAATATGGTCATGATGGAAAAAATAAATGTATTTTTCAGAAAGAGGAGACAGTATCATGGGAAACTGGTTTGGTTGGAGTGACTCTCTGGGCCTTACGTTCTGTGACCCTGTAGACCCGGCTGGCTATTCCCAGGAACATGCACGTTTATGGTGGCACAAAAGTTAGTCCAACTTCGGCTAAAGGGAAGAGGCAATCTTTCAGGAAGTGGTAGAATAAAGGGGTAGAGCAGTGTTTCTCAACCTTTTTTATCTCATGGCACACTTGAGCCTACAGTTAAACTTTCACGACACACTTAAATTATGTTGATGCTTACTATGCTTTGAATATTATTTCAGAAATAATTTGATTAATGATTTTTTTTTTTTTTTTTTGAGACAGAGTCTTTAGCTCTTGCCCTCGGCGGAGTGCTGTGGTGTTACAGCTCACAGCAACCTCCAGCTCTTGGGCTTAAGTGATTCTCTTGCCTCAGCTTTCCAAGTAGCTGGGACTACAGGCACCTGCCACAACGCCTGGCTATTATTTGGTTGTAGTTGTCGTTGTTTGGTAGGACCAGGCTGGATTTAAACCCGTCACCTCCAGTGTATGTGTCTGCACCTTAGCCACTGAGTTACAGGCACCAAGCCAATAAATGATTTTAAAATTTTTGTGGCACGCCAGTGTGCCTCAG
Source organism: Nycticebus coucang (assembly GCF_027406575.1). NCBI lineage: Eukaryota > Metazoa > Chordata > Mammalia > Primates > Lorisidae > Nycticebus > Nycticebus coucang. The sequence goes on from NC_069788.1 coordinate 66,035,200, forward strand.
TACATCACTTGCAAATCACTGGTCTGGAGGCGCTGCTGTTGTTTAAGAAAATAATTGGGGCTTGGTGCCTGTGGCTCAAGCGGCTAAGGCGCCAGCCACATACACCTGAGCTGGCAGGTTCGAATCCAATCTGTCCAAACAACAATGATGGCTGCAACCAAAAAATGGCCGGGCACTGTAGTGGGTGCCTGGAGTCCCAGCTACTTGGGAGGCGGAGGCAGGAGAATTGCTTGAGCCTAGGAGTTGGAGGTTGCTGTGAGCTGTGATGCCATATCACTCTACCCAGGGCAACAGCTTTAGGCTCTGTCTCAAAAAAAAAGAAGAAAAGAAAATAATTGGACATGATTCTGCATTTGGGGAGAAGCCATAGGCTCTTGGCTGTGGGGTAATTTATTTGTATTTCTAACTTTGTGTGGCCCAAACCCAAATATAGATGGAAATAGCTGGTATGGTCCCATCATTGTCTCTGCCTCCTGAATTTGCCTCTGGGTGGGAAGTAAAGCTCTTGTTTGCTTCAGTCTTCCAAAGAAATAGAGGAATGGTGCCATTGAAACATTGCCCATTTTTTATTTCCCCTTTTGTTTGCAGGAAGGTTTCTTTTTAGTCAACCTGTGTGGATAAATATAAATGCTTAGCAGTTTCAGAATCCTGGTTCTGGGAAAATTTATCCCATCTGCTTGAACCTGTCTATGGAATCTCCAAAAGGAGATTAGCTGGGGAGCCTGGACAGGCAGGGGTTTGTCACGACACCACACTAAGTAGATGTGTGACCTTGGACAAGTGACCTCACCTTGCTAGACTTTGGTTTCCACAGGCTCCAGAGTGGGTTTTTAAGAGTCCCTTCTCATTCCCACCTTGTAAGTCTAGTCTAATAACTCACTTTACAAAATGATTTAGTTTGGTAAATATTTTAAGTGCTGTTTTATTACCATTGCTGAAAGATGGTTGATTAGTGTGGTGGCCTCCGCTGCTGCTTTTTTTTCATCAGTTATACAAATGTACACACAGAGCTCTCCTCAATACCAGAAAGCATTCTTCCCTTTATCTGCGAGGGAGGAGAGGCCATCTGGGCAAAGTCACGTAGCTAGTGTGGGTTGGTGGGAAGGCTGCCTGACAGTATGTGTGTTAACGTGCGTGCACGTGCGTCTGTGTTGTGCCCTTGATTCCCCCCCCCCCTTTAATGGCACTGCTAAGAACACATTTGCCTAGTAGTTGCTACTGCTAACTGTCAAACTATCAGTTCGGTAGGGTTTGGTATTTCTGGGCACAAATTTATCAGCACAGTGGGGCTCACTGATCCCACAGGTGTCTCATTAGGCAGAACCTGGTTCTGGGAAATCAGAACCGAAGAAGTAGTTTTGGCAAAGAAATAGTGCAGTGGCAGCAGCAGGTCAAGGGGATATCCAGTCCAAGAAACTCCAGGGTAGAAGTTGTACTATGGATGGTTTAGAGGAGGCCACCCTGTCTCACTTGAATCCCAGGCGATGCAGCCACTTTTCACGGGTGGGCCGGCCACACACGGCCCCCTCAGCATGGAGTCTTCCTTCCTCAAAGGCAGAGGATGTGATGTTGATCATCTCTGTGGATGGAAGGGCTGTTTTTGCTAATGGTAACCCTGACAGAGGAATTAGTGGAGCTTACCAGCCCCATATAAAAATAAAACCCAGACAGGGTCCTGAAAGGAAAAGAGATTTGTTTATTTCCCTTATCTTTTCTCCTTGTTATCTCCTAATTCAGATTAAAACTCCATGCCATATGGCAACACAAAGACGGCACTATATCATCTTGTACCTTCCAGAGAAGTTACATAACCACAGAATCACAGGATCAGCAGACAACGAAGGAGCCAATGGAGGCCTGTCTGTGCCCATGTGGGACATTTTTGGGTCACCTTCAATTGGGAGGAGTGCACATCCTTCCCAGCACTAATTTTATACTTGATTTTGGTGTTTGACAGTCCTTATAAATGAGAAGGGTTCCTAAGATCCATCCCACACTGAGTAGTTCCTTTTATTTATAGACGATCCTGTCAGCTCTCTACACAGGAGATACTTGGTGTGATGACAGTGTCCTGTGCCAGCGGGTGTTGGATGACCCAGGTTTCCTTATAATTTGCTGATAGTGCACACGGATCTTTTCTCTCTTTCCTTAAACCATTTTTAGGGGGACAGAAAACTTTGATAGATTTCTTATTGCTGATGCTACCTCCCTTTGTGACCTTACACAGGTCCCTTCACTTCTCTGGCCTCAATTCCTCTTATAAAACAAGGGGCTCATTTCTGTGGGTTCTCAAGCTTTGGTGCCTATTAGGAATACCTGAGAAGGTTCCAAACACCCTGGTGTCCAGGCTGCCCCCAGACCAGTTACACCAGAGTCTGGGGGTAGGAACTAGGCCTTGGTAATTTTAAAGCTCCTGAGGCTAAAAACCACTTGTTTGTGACAGTGCTTCTTGAACTGTAATGTGCATATGAGCCACCTGAGCATATTGTTAAAATGCAAATTGTGATTTTGCAGGTCTGGGGTTGGGCCTGAGATCTGCATTTCTGACAAGCTTCCACGGGATGTGATTCTGCTAGTTGAAAGACCATGCTTTGAATGACAAGGCTTAGAAAATAAGCTTTAGATGATCGATTAATCATAGTATAAGAAAATTATGTCTGCAAAAATAAGGCACAAGCCATATACAGGAATGAGCACAGAAGAAGGAGCCATTTCTGGCAGAGGAAATCAGAGCTGGCTGCACAGAGGAGGTGGCATTTGAGAGAGAGCCTTGAATGATGAGTATGGTATTAGTTGAGGAAACGCCTTTTTCTTCAGAGAAACAGAGTCAAACAGACAAGAGAGAGAGAGGGTGAGGGGGAGAGAGAGAGACAGACAGCACATAAGCTCTGCAGGGCACAGCTGGCCAGCATGGCAGCCCATGAAAGGGCTGATGTTGTAGTTCAAGACCAAAGGCAGTCTGCTGGCAGAATTCTTCTTCTTCAGAGGAGATCAGTCTTTTCCTCTGAAGGCCGTCAACTGATTGGATGAGACCCACCACACTACGTGGAATAATCTGCTTTACACAGTTATCTACTGACTTAAACGTTAATCTTATCTAAAAAAATACTTTCACAGGAGCATTTAGAAAAACATTTGATCAAACATCTGGCACCCTGGCCTGCCAAGTTGACCCATAAAGTTGACCATCACAATGAGGAAAAGTATTCTTTTGACTTCTGTGAACTGAAGAACTCTAGGTAGAGAGGGAAGAACTTGGGGTCCAAGGGAACAAGAATGATTTCCGGATGCTTCATCATCTTGGGTGTTGATGTACTGACAGGTCCTCGTTGTGCTGTGAGGTAGGAGAGCTGAGGATCTGTCTGTCCACCACCCTTTTTCCCTTGCCCATGCTGTGGGCAGTGACTGGCTCTGTGCCCAGAGGAAGGGGATTCATAGGGAAACATGCACAGAATGGTCTGGAGGGAAACCCATGTTTGGTGCCGTGGAGCAGACACTATGGCTCATTTTCTCATGATTAGAGTCATCTGGAAAAGGGGGAAGAACTGAGTGGGGACAGAATTACCCGGATATCTGCAGATAAGCAGCATGTTGTGGGTCAGAGTCACTTTTGCTGATCCAGACCCACAGGAAGATCCAAGAGATATACGTGTGTAACTATATAACCAGGAAAACGTACATGTGAAGATCTGACAATTAAGTTTACAAACTTGCTTAGATGGCAGGACTGTCCAAACAGTACAGGTGAGGTTTCATAGCCATGGTGTATCAGTGACTCACAGCTGTGTTTGTGTGGACATGTGGCAGTGTCCTGCTCAGTGGTGTTCATTATCGTGTGTTTTAGTGTGCTGTCGTGAGAATGTCAGAGCTTGAATCAGAGCAATGACATTTGTAAATTTCTTGTTAAACTTGGCAAGAATGGAAGTGAAATCGGGGATATGTTAGCCCAAGTTTATGGGAAATAATGCCGTGAAGAAAACGGCAGTGTACAAATGGACTAAACATTTTTCTGAGGGCAAAGAGTATCCCTGATGAAAACATTGCAAAAATTAATCAGATTTTGTGTCAGAATTATTGGTGGGCTGTGAGATGCATAGTAGACCAAGTAAACATTGATAGAGAAACAGGAAACGCTTAACCGAAATCTTGGCCAACAACTTACAGCTCTTGCGTCATGGCAATGCACCAGCTCACCCAGCACTGGACGTGAGGATGTTTTTAGCCAGTAAATCAATAACTGTATTAGACTACCCTTCCTACTCACCTGATCTGGCCCCCTCAATGACTTTTTTCTTTACCAGAAGATAAAGAAAATACTGAAGGGAAGACATTTTGATGACATTCAGAACTCCAAGGGTAATGTGAGGACAGCTTTGATGGCCATTCCAGAAAAAAGAGTTCCAAAATTGCTTTGAAGGATGGACTAGGAATTGGCATTGGTGCATAGCTTCGGATGGGGAGCACTTTGAAGGTGACCATAGTGACATTTAGCAATGAGTATGTAGCACTTTTTCTAGGAGGGGTTTGAGAATGTAATTGCCCAATCCTCTATATAGGTAGCTAAACTGTGCATATATACATATACATGAATAAAGCTGAGCATACGATTTAGGACTCGGTGTTTACCCTTGCTTCATCAGCAAGGGTGGTATGCCATGGTACTTTCTGTTTTCCTCCATTTCGTTAAAAACAAGGAGAAAAGCTCTCTAGGACCTGCTGAACCAGTTTCACAGTGCTTCGTGGTGGCTACCTGCAGGTAAAATAGAGACCACTCCTTCACGGAGTGGGAAAAGCTGGCAGAGTTTTTGTGTTACAGGATTGCACCATCTGGCAGAAGTTGTGACAATGGAAATGGTCTGTTCTGGACTGTGCAGCTCGGAAGCTCAGGCCACACGTGACTACTGAGCTCATGAAATGTGGCTAGTGCCAGTGAGGTCCTGGATTTTAAATTTCGTTTCATTTTAATTGTGGCTCCTGTGTCCTGACAGTGGACACAGGCTCCTGTATCCCAGCACAGATCTGGGGGCTGTCCTGCCTCTGCCCCAACTAGCTAATGTGCAAGGATCCCCACCCTTTCCAAGTGCTGGGTCTGTAAGCTGGGGTGCCAGACTCAGTTACTATCTCACCTCCACAGGGGCTGTGGCCCCACCTTTCTGCACTGGGGTGCTGGGTCATCTGGACCTCCCAGGCTTCATGCTTACAGCAGGATGTGTAGTTAATTTAAGTGCCCTGGGCTGGTGTTACAGATAAGGATACTTTGCATTTTTAAACCCTCCTTAAGAAAACTTCTCCTTCTTCCTTCTCAGTTGCTTAATTGCTCACCTGTACGGCTTGACAGTTTGAAAGGAGAACTGCTGGCTGCCTAGTGAAACCTTAGCAGCTTATCTTCTTGGGCTTGCTGTGAGCTCTGAGATGGCTTTTGCAGCCTGACAGGAAAGACGCTTTGTTTTCACCAGTTGCTTTCTTCTTAAGGAGAGGAAACCTCTTGCCCAAGGTGTGGAATGGCCCAAATGACAATAACAGTGGGAATTTGGTTGCCTAGCTTAACCATCAGCCTGGGTTTTGTTTCTGTTATATGTTATTTATAAAGCCAGTGACTCAGTTTGAGGTTTGGCAGATGGGATTTGTTTAAATTCTAGCAGTTTGTCCATGCACAGTGTCCATGCCTATTTTCCTAGCACTCTGGAAGACCAGGGAGGAAGGATCCTTTGAGCTCAGGAGTTTGAGACCAGCCTGAGGAAGAGGGAAACTCTGTCTCTACTAAAAACAGAAAAAAAAATTGCCAGGTGTTGTGGCCAGCTCCTGTAGTCCCAGCTACTCAGGAGGTTGGGGCAGGTGCATTGCTTGAACCTAGAAGTTTGAGGTTGCTGTGAGCTGTGCTGCCACCATGGCACTCTAGCCTATGGGGGTGGGGTGAGGTGGTGGCTGCTTCTTTACGTTTAATAAAGTTCTAGTAATGACAGTCAACCTTGACTGAAGTGGAGCATATGGCAGAGAGCACCTCCTGGCTTATTTGACTTCTCAGAAAGCTGCTGCTTCTCCCAGCTGCTCAGAGTTGGCCAGACTGAAGGTGAACTGGGGGTGAGGCTCACACCTGTTGATTTGTGATGAGCCCAGAGGTGATCTCAGATGTTCTGACAATTCCTTTTGGCTCTTATGGGAGGGGTAAAAATAGGGACAGAAATTCTAGGCAGAACTGTAATTCATGACCTTCAGAGACTGGGAACAAAATTATCCAGCCCCCTGATTGGAATTAAGTGGTCCAAGATTGCTAGGAGCATTTATCTTGTTGACTTTATATTTTCTCTGTCTGTAGATAATGAGGGGAGTTATAAAATTTAGGGCAGTGATAACATGGGAGATGACCTGTGCCAGATCCCCATACATAAACAGAAACCCTTTTGTTTCCTTTTAAGGACAGGATTTGCCACGTACCTGGCATCTGACTTAATTCTTCCCACTATGGCCTGAGAAAGTGATTGGCTTTATTTAGAGATGGAGAAATTGAGAGTTTAAGCATCTTGCCCAATGTCACATAGCTAGGAACTGGCAGAGTGAGAACTTGAACCTGTTCTGGCTGTTAAACGGTTGTGCTGTCTTTCAACTTGAGGCCTGAGCAGCTGAAGGTCCCTGTTGTGCCAGGGTGTTGGTGACTCATCACGCCGTTCTTGGTACACTTTGCACATGTGGCGTCCTTGGTGCCCATCATCGCGAGATACAAAGGTGAGAATGTTGGCCCTCTGTATTTAGGCTGTCTTGGGGGAAAGCTGAGCCTGGCTGATGTGTTTTCTGGGAACAGCAGAGTCTGGGGTGAGGTGGAGTAATGCAGAAGGAACCTTCTTTTTTTCTGAAGTCACAGGGAGGGAGTGCATGGCGAGGGAGACTGTGAATCTCAGTTCACACCAGACTAAGAGGGAAAAACAGTAACACATGGCTCACAAATTCAGCTGGCAGGAAATACCCTCCAAAGGAGATGAGGGCAGTGTGGGGGCAGAGTGATACCGCCCTGCTCCAGAGGGTGGACAGTAGGAGGTGACAGTGGATATAAAAATAGGAGGAGGCTGGCTTTTCAGGCTCAGCAGATGGAGGCTGCGGTGACAGTGAAGAAGCTGCACTGGAGGAACCCCAGCTGTGGAAGCTGACTCGGGGCCCGTGGCACATTTCAGATGGCATCAGAGCAAGGGTCTGCACAGGGCTGGGCATGTGGAGGGCAGACACTTCCTGTCCCCTCTGAACCAGTGTCCATATTCTCCCCAGCTGCTCCAACTCAGTGACGTGACAGATAGCCTGGTGTGCCAAGGGCCACTCTTGATCAGGAAAGCCACCATGTACATCATTCTCTGCCAGCGGCTGTATGGGAAGGAGACTCAAGACATGGGGCGTTGCGCTTCCTGCTTCTAAGGAGTCATGGTGGGAGATTAAATGGCCAGTACACACACTCACAACCCAACCATCTGATGAAGGTGTGTGATAGACTGTCTTGTGCTGCTATGTAGTATAACAGAATGCCACAAACTGGGAGATTTACAAAGAATAGGGATTTGTTTCCTCATAGTTCTGGAGTCTGAGAAGTCCAGAATCAAGGCCTCAGCATCTGGTGTCTGGTGAGCGCCTGCTTGCTGCGTCCTCACATGTAGAAGAGAGTGGGCTCGCTCCCACGAGCCATTTTTATAGCAGCATTAATCCATCATGAAGGTGGAGCCCTCCTGACATAGACCCCTCCCATTACGCCTCACCTCCTGACATGGTTGCATTGGAGATTAAGTTTCCAGCACATGAATTTTGGAGGAGACACAAAACAATCCAACCATAGCAAGATAGGACCAAATCTCCGCATTCCTTCTCCAGATCCCTTTCTTCTTTCTGTCCACTTGCCTTTGAAAAGTGAACACTGGTTTAATCTGTTGATTACCATCATGGCTGTCCATCGGACTTTTCTCATGGTTCCATGGTTACTTCTTACGAGAAATCATGCCAAAAACACTCCATCTCCCTCACTTCTTTTGCCCCAGAGGAAATGGAGTCATTTAGCTGACTGCCTTAATGATGATGCTTATGACAATACTGCCCTTATAGAGCTCTTTCACATAATTTCATTTTTATCCTCACAACAACCCTAAAATGCAGGTGTTAGTACCGTTTTGTAGAAGGAGAAAATGGGGCTCATAGAGTCTAGTTCACTTGTGGAAAATCACACAGCTAATAAAGGAAGGGTCTGGGACTGAATTGAAGGTCAGTCTGACTCTTCTACCATGTGAAGTTGCCGGACGGGTTCAGTGGAGAGTGTTATTGATCACAGCTTTATTTCAAAGGTGTTTGGAAATGGTTTATAAGATGATGTATTAACACAAAGAGAGTTTTAAAAATATGGATGAGGAAAATAGGACCAAGGGAACTAGGAAACAATAAATTACTTTCAGATTTTAATTGTCCTGAGTTCAAACAGCCTGTTGGATGAGCTGGGACTTCTAGGCCTGTAGCCTGGGATAAGCTGATGGGAAGGAGTGAAATGATCCCTTCAAGCTACCGACTGCAGTCATTGCCCTGGAAACCTCTGCTGTTGCATGGATAGAAAATGCTTCTTGGTTTCAGCTGAAGCCCGTCACTGGAGTAGGCCAAGTGAATGATTAAGATGCTCATAACCAAGCCTGTGAAAGCCCCCAAGTTCATTTTTCTTGCAAGCACAGGCCTGTGGCTGCTTCCAAAGAACATTAGTCACAGAGTCCACTGTAGAACTACGTTGAAGGTATCCTTTTTTTTTTTTTGGAGACAGATTCTTGCTTTGTCACCCTGGGTAGAGTGCGTGGTGTCACAGCTCAACAGCTCACAGCGACCTCAAACTCTTGGGCTCAAGCAATTCTCTTGCCTCAGCCTTCTGAGTAGCTGGGACCACAGGTGCCCACCACAATGCCAGGCTATTTTTAGAGACAGGGTCTTGCTCTTGCTCAGGCTGGTCTTGAGTTTGTGAGCTCAAGCAATCTACCCACCTTGCCCTCCCAGAGTGCTGGGCTACAGTTGTGAGCTGCTTCAGAGTGCTGGGCTACAGGTGTGAGCCGCCTCAGAGCACTGGGCTGCAGGTGTGAGCCGCCTCAGAGTGCTGGGCTACAGGTGTGAGCCGCCTCAGAGCACGGGGCTGCAGGTGTGAGCCGCCTCAGAGTGCTGGGCTACAGGTGTGAGCCGCCTCAGAGCACTGGGCTGCAGGTGTGAGCCGCCTCAGAGTGCTGGGCTACAGGTGTGAGCCGCCTCAGAGCACGGGGCTGCAGGTGTGAGCCGCCTCAGAGTGCTGGGCTACAGGTGTGAGCCGCCTCAGAGTGCTGGGCTACAGGTGTGAGCCGCCTCAGAGTGCTGGGATACAGGTGTGAGCCGCCTCAGAGTGCTGGGATACAGGTGTGAGCCACCGGGCCTGGCCTGTTGAAGGTGTCTTGCTTAGTCTGGATCACTTGCAACTACAGGAATTTGTTACAGATGGTCACAAGATCTTGGAGGGAGATAACCTGACCTCTATCTATAATCAGTAATGCTTCTGGCATGGGAGAAGAAGTACCGAGTTGGGGGGGGCATTATCCATACTGGACTCCACTCCCATTCCATCATTCCCTAGGTGTGTGACTTTTTCCCTGGATCCATGTTTTTCAAAGTGTATCTGAGGACCACTTCGTGAGGACCCTGGGGTTGGGTAGGTGGGGTAGGATGGAGACTCATGGGCCCTGTCCCAGAATATCAGCTGCCACTGGTGGTTGGGGGAGCTGTTCCTCGATCTGTTCTCTACTCATGGGAGGCAGAATTTATCATCATCTCCCATGGTTACTGAGCACCTGCTATCTGTAGGGCACAGTTTTTTTTTTTTTTTTTTTTTAGGGCACAGTTTTGGATGTTGGACTTTTTAGACATTTCTCCATTATAGATTCTGGAAAAGTACAGAAACTCCAGGCCATACCTCCAATCCCTGGCAGGGGCCCACTTGCTTTTGGTAAGGTCTGACTCAGGATCCACAGGAGGGGGTAAACTCCCCTTGCCATCTTTTCCCACTGGCTGTGTTGGGTAGATGTGGATTTGCTCTCTGCGTCGTGGTGGGCTGTAGGCGGCATTGCCCATTTGCTTCCTGTTTGTGAGAGAAAAGACTCATCTTTGGTTTTCCCAGGTGGACCACTGAAGTCATTTGTTAGTCATGGGGACAGGCAGGAGTGGGGCCATCCCACCCACCCCATGTGTCATCAGATGGATCACTGTGCTACCTGGCTTCTCTGCTCAGGTGCTCCTGAGTGGGGGAGGAACGTAGCAAAAAGTCACCTGCAGGGACACAGTCTCTTTGAGGTCTCTTGTTCTTATTTGGAAATTCATGTGAACTCTCTAGTCTACTCAGTAATTTCTCTGTGATTGTCTGAATAGGAAAGCTTTCATTACCAGGAGGCTGCCAGACCTCCTACCCACTAAGACATATTTGCGCAGGGACAGGGGAGCAGGGTACAGGTAGCCCAGTCTATGAGGTGTGGTTCTGGGAGACTGTACAGCAGGATCTGGCGTCTGCTCAGGCTCAAGCATCTGTAGTAAGACAGCAGTTGAGGTCGGTCTGCGTGTTTATTCAGATTCCTGCTTTAATCTAGAAAGGATTAGAAGTGACTGCAATGAATTGTTTAAAAATTATATTTATGGGCCAAAGAAAGTGGATTAAACCTGCATCTGTAGTTTTCATAACATCATCCATGAAAAAATTATAAAACCTGAAGCATTCGATAAGAAGCATCACTTCTGTTTGAGATCTTGCTGTAAGGTAAGATGGTTGCATGTGGAGGCTCTCCTCTGAGAGCCCTGGCTTCTTTGGGCAGAATGAGGAGGGAGTCCCTGGTGTGCACCAAACTTGCCCAGCAATGTTGTCAGAGTAAGCAGTGGCCTGGAGGAGGGGATCTACTACCCTTCCACCCTGTCTATCTGAGAATACTCTCCAGGGCAGGTGGATGCTAAACTCTAACCGACTGGGAATTTAGCAGAGGGTGCTGTGGGTAATTAGCTGCCCTTCCTGATAGCTGATTTCCAGTGCGTAGGTGTTTGAACAACTAAGTGCAGGCAGGTTACCGGGCAATTTGACCTTCTCTGTGCTGTGGCTCTTTGTGTGGGTGTCTGTGTTTGATTTGGCTGAGACATTTCTTCCTCTTCTTAATGAGCTTCTTTGGTTCGCACAGAATGTCAGGTGAGTTGTACTTGCAGTTTCAGGGTCTCAAACGATCAATTTTCTTGAGGTATCCTGGCATTTTCTCTTTAGAATAACACGTGTTTATGTCCTAGGTATTGCTCCAACTCAGTTCAAGCCAGTGACAAGGTTCTGTGAGCCCTGGCTTGGCTTCCTTCTCAGGAAACAAAACCCCTGCTAGGCGTCTGGAATTACCAAGGTGATTTTGTGATAGGGACTCCTGAAAGAACTAAGCCTGAGTGTAAAACTCAGTTCGGATAGGGTCAGACAGAAACCTGACCCAGCCCGCACTGTCTGGGTATAGCACTCACTGCCAGGCTCTTGGGATCTTTCAGGAGGTGTGTCGTCCTGCAGGGACGGGAGCCAGGGCATGTGCCTGTATGTCTGTGAAGAGCCCTAGTGTGACAGGCACACGTGCAGAGAGATTTAGATTAAGGGACTTCGGATGACTAAACCCTAAAGCAGGGGTCCTCAAACTACGGGCCACATGAGGCGGTGTGATTGTATTTGTTCTTGTTTTGTTTTTTTACTTCAAAATAAGATATGTGCAGTGTGCATAGGAATTTGTTCATAGTTTTTTTTTTTTTAAACTATAGTCCGGCCCTCCAATGGTCTGAAGGACAGTGAACTGGCCCCCTGTTTAAAAAGTTTGAGGACCCCTGCAAAGCCTAGCAAGAGCCACAGTATCAGATGCCAGAGAATCTCATCCAAATGGCTCTGCAATCTATTTGGGGTTTTGATATCACAGCAAGCAGAACTTTGCTGTGAGTGACAGGCAGAGGGTGAAGCCAAGCCTCTACCCAGGTCTCCTGGTATTTGAAGACTCTGCCCCCCAAATTCTTGCTCTGGTGTCCCTTGTGGGGCCGTCTCTCTCAATCATGCAGCCTATAGGAGGACTGGGAAGTATTCACATCTGTCCCCGGCTGCCAGCTGTCATCCCTGAAGCCCAGGCGGTCTGTGGGAAGGTGGAAAAGGCAGCAGTGGGCTTGCAGAGTGGAGAGTGGGAAGTGTCAGCTCCGTGGGTGGTGGGTGAGCGTGGGAATGTGTGTGCTCGGTGGGAGCGGAGCTGTTGCTCATTCTGAGGAGTTGGTGGGTAGCGTGGAAATGTGTCTTCACTTGGTTTTTTGGTTTCCTGGTTTCTTTTTCGTTTTTTAAAATAGACGTATTCACTGAAGGGCCAGGAAGTAGGATTTGGGGGTGTGCCAGTGAGTAAGAAGTCCCATTAATGTCCCGTATCTTTTGCTCTTCAGTCTAACAAGGGTGCAATGATGGTGTCATACATGTGCCTTCCGCAGGATTGTTTATTGATGTTGCTGATTTTAGCCGATTTCTTTTAGCAGCTTGGTAGAGTTGTATTTCGTTTTCAGGAGTTGCTGTAATAGTACCATGGACTGGTACCATGGACTGGGGTGGCTTAAACAACAGAAATTCATTCTCTTCAAAAGGTTGGGGATTTCAAGGTGCGGGCTAGGCTGGCTCCTTTTGATGGAAAGGCTCCTCCGTGCCTCTCCCTGGCTCCTGGCAGTCTCGAGGCTCCTTGGCTTTAGAAGCATCACCTCATCTCTGCTTTCCTGTTCAATGGGGTTCTCCCGGTGTGTGTGTGTCCATATCTAAATTTCTTCTTTTTATAAGAACATCAGTCATATTAGATCAGGGTCCACGTTCATGACGTCATCTTAACAAATTACATGTGCAAAATCTCTGTTTCCAAATAAGGTCACATTCACAGGTTAGTACTGCATTAGGGGAGATGCATTTCAACCCATGACAGAGGCAAGAGGGGTTTTGTGCTGTCCTTATGGGAGAGAGCATGGGAGCATACATGATGGGGACTGACGGCCTTGACAGCTGCCACTTACTAGCTGGGTGTCCTTGGGCAAGTTGCCTGGCTTCGTTCCATATCAGTAAATGGGCACATTTTTAAAAATATGGTTGACAGGGTCAAGTAAGTTAGTATGTATAAAGTTCTTTAAAGAATATCTGGTGTATGGTAGGTCTCACCAAACCAAGTTGCTTCTGTTGTTACTGCTGCTACCTCTACTATTTCACTAGTGTGGTTGGAGTATTACTGAGGGCGCTTTAAAAAGGGTAAATTGAAAGGAGCAAAGATGTCACTGCCTGAATGTCTAGATTTCTGTATCTTCAAATGACTAAGGCATTATCCCCTCTAGGAGGTCTGCTAGTATCCGTTGTGTTTTCAATACTGAAAAATATTATCTTTGAAACTACATTTATTCATTTCGTAAACATTGATTCAAGCTTCACTGTGCACAAAACATTTTGCTAGGTGCTGAGGTGGACACAAAAATGGCTATGATAGTATCTCTGGGTTTTAAGGAGCTTGCAGCCTAGAGAGAGAGAGACACAGCAAGTGAGGCAAAGACAGGAGGTAACAGGAGTTCTGTAAGGTGCTGTGCCTGGGTCCACCTGGGGGCAGGATGTCATCTTCAAAATGGTAACCTGATGAGATGGCAACAGTCCCTTATGCTCAGTTCTGAATTCAAAAATTACAACAAAACAAACCTCTGAAGATTGAATTTTTCTTCACTAGATTTGCTGCAAACTCCATGGCTTACAAAACCCAGGCGGAAGCGATGTGAAGTGATTTATTGTTCTTATTTCCCCCCCACATCCTGTGGACATTCACAAAGTTCTCTGCAGAAAAAACACCAGGGATGATACATAACATCTAATAAGTGCACCACCAGGTTACCTTCAAAAATCTGGGAAATTCTGACCCACATCTGGCCCCAGAAGTTTTTGGAAAAGGAAGGGTGGGCCTGTACAAAGAGATGTTTTACAGCCGAGGAAGGCTGAGGTATAGAAGAGTTGGGTGGTGTGCCCCATGTTGCAAAGCTTTGAGGTGGTGGGATCTGCTCAGTGTGGGGGTCCAGGCCTGGGCCTCATTGTTGTGGGACCCTGAGGTGGAGCCTGTGGGCTGGGGAAGAGCTGAGGACAGACATCTTAGCCGCCACCCTGCCTGTAGGGGCCCTGCCATCCCCTGTCTTTGGACTCCTTTCCTCTGGAATGTTTCCTCAACTTTTGTTTGTCATAATGAAGGAAGAAGTTAGCTCTGTACATTTGAGGAAGCCAATCCTAATTGTTATTGTTAAGCCTGTTTTGCTTGCAAGTCACAGAAACCAGCTTGAGGAGTAGGTACGAAGAGGACAGGGAGGGTGAGATCTCATATGGGGTGCTCTGGTCTGAAAGCTTGTGGACCCCAACATTCATATGTCGAAGCCTAACTCCCAAGTGATGGTTTTAGGAGGTGGGGCGTTTGGAAAGTGACAAGGTCTTCAGAGTGGAGCCCTCATGAGTGGGATTAGGGCCTCAGGAGCTGCCTGGCCCTTCCCATCAAGCCAGGATGCGGCAGCAAGGCTGTAAGGAGTGGAGAGGGCAGGTGCCCTCATCAGATACCAAATCTGCCGTCTCCTTGGGCTCGGACTTCCTAGTTTCAGAACTATGAGAAAGAAATGTCTGCTGTTCATAAGCTACCGAGCTGATGGTATTGTGTCACAGCTGCCTGAATGGACTGAGACACAGGGGTGTCTCAGGGAGCCCCACACAGAGTTGTGGCTCTGCCTCAGGAAGCATCAGGATGAGGGACGCAGGGAAGTTTCCCCCTTTGCCTCCCTTCCGAGCTTCTCTCTTGGACCATTTGCTTTTTCTGCTTTGCTGTCCACATGTTAGAAAATTGCCACTACCCTCCAAACCTGACTGTATCTCCCCAACTTGAGGTAGTGCTGGGCTGAGCTGGGGTCTCTTAAATCTGACCCAGATTCCCCTGTGTCTACGTGTGTGATTGGGAAATTGTGGTGATGGATGGGGCCTTGTTCAAGAAAATTTGATATGGAGCAGGTATTAGCGTGGTGGGAGCCCTCACTTTAGCAGCGGGTGTGATTAGCTCAGTGTCCAGTGCGTCCGTGGGTGAATGCACCGCTGGCCTCGGTTCTCTTTGCTCAGTCTGACATTTCTGTTCCTGCTGCTGATTAGCATCTCTGCTCCCCTGAGATCACAGTGCAGCCTGTTTGCCTGGGGCCAGGGCGGGCTGTTTGGCCTTTGGCTGCCCTGGCACCCAGGCTGCTGGCTTTAGACAGATGGGCCCCTTACACTACCCCATGGCCACCTGCTTGACAGTTACTTGGAGGGCTTTGCTGATGATATCTCAAGGTGCCTCCAGGGAACCCTGTGTTCCCCACAACCTCTTCTCCATTGTGGCTGAACTGTTGGTCACTCCTCTCTGACCTCACCAGGCGCTGCCTGTCCAGCCAGGACACTCCCTGGGTTCAGGCCTCAGAGTTACTTGAATCGTCCCTCCTCCCACGAGGTTTGTGGGTCATGGCTGAAGGCCTTAGGTAAGAGCCTGGTGACTGTCAAAGCCCTTCCCAAGAAGACTTACTCTGGGAGAAGGGTTTTCAAGCCAGACTTACTCTGGGCAAGTCATTCAGCCTCCCCGTGGCTCCTTCTCCTCATCTGTATCTTGGGGGGATGAAGCAGATGTTCTTTCAAGCCCCTCCTGGTCACTGGGAGCTCTGGCAGGGGTTGCCAAGGATGTAGGAAGAATGAACATCTCAGCACCACCTCAAACTGGGCCAGCCTGTAGTGAGAGGCCCCACTAACGTCAAGGTGTAGTAGGAAACCTTACAAGGACAATCGCAAGGCAGCTGGACTCTGTCATTCACAAGCCTTGCCTGAGTCTGGGTTTATTCATCGTGCAGGCCTGAGATTGCTGTCCTTGGAAGGGCCCGCTTGCCAGGTTGACGCTTGCCTGGTGTCTAGGAACTTGTCTGGTAAACAGTTTTCTACGCCAATATACAACTTTCCCTAAATGATAAGAGGGGCTCACAATGCCGAAACTGTTTGTGCAGACAGTATGATTTATATTGAACACTTGCTTTCCATCTGGGAGTCTGGAATTTTGGTACAAGACAGGGAAAGGCTGCCTGTATCAATAGTTCTGTGATAAATACCCTGGGCTGTGGGTTTCTAATAAGCTTCCCTAGTAGACAGCACTCACATCTGTGGTCCTAGTTATTTGCTGGGAATGGGAATTAGGCCCAGCCTTTGTGACTCCAGTAGGGGAGGACTCTTGGTAGCCCATGCCAGGTTTCCTCGGGACTTCACCCCATATACCTTTTCACTTGGTTGATTGTGCTTAATCCTCTTTCACTATAATAAATCTTAGCTCAGGGTACAACTATATGCTGAGTCCTGTGAGTCCTTCTACCAAATTGCCTCTTAAAAACAAACCAGGGGGGTGATCTTGGAGATCCCTGACACATTTATGGACTTTGAAAGTGACTAAGAGCAAGTAAAGATATGCATGTAAAGATAACCCTCACCCCTGAGCAATTCCCCAGTGCTAATTCATGGTACAGAGGATTGAGGAGCTTCAGCTGCTTAGTTAATATTTGTGGTTGTTGGCCAGGGACAATGGCTTATACCTGTCATCCCAGGACTTCAGGAGGCTGAGGCAGGAAGATTACTTGAGGCCAGGAGCTTGAGACCAGCCTGGGCAACATAGTGAGTACCCTGTTTCAAAAAAAAAAATTAAAAAATCAGCTGAGTAGGATGGCATATGCTTATTGTCCCAGCTATACTGGAGGCCAAAGTGGGAGGATTGCTTGAGCCCTGGAGTTTGAGGTTACATTGTGCTATGATCGTATCACTATACTCCACCCTGGCTGGAAGAGCAAGAACCTATTGGATCCTATTACTAATGTTCCCACCAGCCCCACATAGAATCCAAATATTGTGTTCTCCATTGAGAGACCAGAACATTCATGGTCCAGATGTTAAAAAATTAGCAGTTATCCAGGCGTTGTGGCGGGTGCCTGTAGTCCCAGCTACTCGGGGAGGCTGAGGCAAGAGAATCGCCAAAGCCCAAGAGCTGGAGATTGCTGTGAGCTGTGATGCCACAAAGTGAGACTGTCTCTGGAAAAAAAAAAAAAAAAAATCAGAGAAATCTTGGCCCATTTTGACAGAATTTGGCTGGTGTGCCTTCTTACCTGGGCAATTCAGGCAGCATGCTTTGGGAAGAGTGGTAGCAGGATTCTTTAATTCAATGACGGTTATAGTGCCAAGTCAGGAAAGCCAGTTAGTCTTATGTCAGTTAGGAAAAATTACTGCAGAAGTAAAGATCATTTTAAAGGAAATGCAAGGTCTTAACCTTAGCGTCCTTAGACTATTTCTGTGAACTTTGACTAGAAACCCCATAACTTTTCCTGAATGCTTTAGGTATTCATAGAGTTCTGTTCTGGGAAAATAGGAGTTTTGCACCCTTAGTGCTAAGAACTGTGAGTCTGTAAGTAGAGGTGAGTGTGAACCGTCATGCTTGGATGTCACTGCCTTCAAGGACCATCAGAACCCAAATTACAGCGTTTTGCTCTCTAAACAACCCTTTCTTCTGCTTACCATTTGGCCTGGGTTACCTGGGTAGCTATGTGTTGGTTCTCTGAGGGCAGAAGGAGTTACCCCACCACCCTTGGTATTCTGGCATTTATAATAAAATTAGCCCCTGCTTGAGAACAATTTTTGATTCTGTCTCTGGAGCCAGAGCCAGAAGTTGGCGGTTTTAAGAGCAGAACATCCTAGGAGGTACAGCCAGATCTCTACTCACCAGGTTGCTATGCTACAAGCATAACCCTCAGAGGCTGTTTTGAGCATGTTTGTAAATTCTGTGAGTTTAGTGGTACGAGACCCTGGTTTGACCTGTATGCAACTTAAGCACGTTTTCCTTTATTCTTAGAACCGAGGCAGCGTGTTGACCTGCATGGGAGCCACTGCAAATAGCACTCAGGGAGTAGCAGATACCGTGCAGCTCTTGGCATTTATGAGGAAGGCTGAGTGTTGCTGTGATATTTGGAAGCTTCCATTTTCTTCTCAAATTGTTCACAAGATCCCTGTTTGGTGGAAGACCGATAAGAGCATGCATATTCGGGGTGGAGGTAGGGTGGGAGGAGGGGGTGGGTGAGGATGCTGAGGGTCACATTTTCCTTGAGGCTAAAACCAGAAGAGGAAACCTTTGCCAGGCACTTTTCTTGAGCACTTCCTTTGTGCAGAGAACTCTATGAGCCCGTGCCTTGTGGGGCTGGGGATAGGGAATTGGGAGAAGAGGTTCTGCTCTCCTTCCAGAGCTTCCCTCTGGGCTGTGCGAGGGGCAGCACCGCAGCCCCTACTGTCACCTGCAAGGAGGTATGGGTGCTTGCAAAGCAAAAGGGTAAATGAACGCGCATGTTAGCTCCCTGTATAGAATGGCGGTCACCAAAGTTGTGTATGGGAGAAGTTGCCAAGAATGAGGTTTTTGCAGGAGCTGTGGAAGCCCAGACGTTTACTCAGCATCATGCTGTTCCCTGCAGGGTCGGCTTGCTCCCCTCCTTTCTTCCTGCCTCCATCCAGGGGACCGTGACCCCGCCCACCCCCATCACCCAAGTACACACCAAAGACTTGGAAGCCCTTCTGGATGTCCTCCTCCTTCCAGATCCTCCCCATCGCCCCAGATTTTACTCCCTCCATTCCCTCCTGCTGCTGATGCTGATTCAGTCCAGGCCCCGGCATCATCTTTCTTGATTTTTTATTTGGGAAATAATTTCAAGCTTATAGAAAAGTTGTAAGAATAAACAGCACAAAGAACACCCACCTCCACTTTTATCCAGATTTATGTTTGTTGACACTTTATCCACTTTATCAACACTCACACACACACACATCACACTTACACGCATACACCTCCCCCACCGTTTTTTCTTGAACAATTTGACGGTAGGTTGCATATATCACAGCTCTGAAGAGCTGTCTTAAATACTTCAGTGTGAATGTCCTGATAACGGGATGTTCTCTTACATAACTGCAGCAGTCAGCCTTAGTGGTTTTAGTGCTGATACAATGCTTTTATCTCACCTACCATCCATAGTTCAATTTTGCTTGTTGACCCAAATGTCCTGTATAGTATTTTCCGCTCTAACCAAGATCTGGTCTAGGGCAGGCATTGAGTTTCTCTCGATCTCGCTTTTTAACATTAAAAAAAATCTATCTTTTTTGGGTGGCGCTTGTGGCTCAGTCGGTGGGGCGCCGGCCCCATATACCGAGGGTGACAGGTTCAAGCCGGCCCTGGCTGAACTGTAATCAAAAAAATAGCCAGGCATTGTGGCGGGCGCCTGTAGTCCCAGCTACTCGGGAGGCTGAGGCAGGAGAATCGCTGAAGCCCAGGAGTTGGAGGTTGCTGTGAGCCGTGTGACGCCACGGCACTCTACCGAGGGCCATAAAGTGAGACTCTGTCTCTACAAAAAAAAAAAAAAAAAAAAATCTTTTTAATTGATAAATAATATGTATTTATCATGTACAATGTGTTTTAAAATATGTATGCATTGGGCAGCGCCTGTGGCTCAGCGGGTAGGGCGCCAGCCCCATATATACTGAGGGTTGCGGGTTCAAACCCGGCCCCGGCCAAACTGCAGCAAAAAATAGCTGGGCGTTCTGGTGGGCACCTGTGGTCCCTGCTATTCGGGAGGCTGAGGCAGGAGAATCGCCTAAGCCCAAGAGCTGGAGGTTGCTGTGAGCTGTGACGCCATGGCACTCTACGGAGGGAAATAAAGTGAGACTCAAAAAAAAAAGTATGCATTGTGGAATGGCCAAATCAAACTAATTAACATATGCATTGCATCACACAGCTGTCACTTTTTTTGTGGTGAGGACTCTTAAAATCTACTCTTGAGCAGTTTTCAAGAATATAATACATGTTCATGAAATACTGTAGTCTCTTTAGCCTACTTTAATCTGGAATATTTTCAAGTCCTTTTTTTGGTCTTTTATGACATTGACATTTTGAAATAATGCAGTTCTATTTTTGAAAAATATTTTAATAGTATGTGCCTTATTTTGGGTTTACCCGTATTTCCTCATAGGTAAATTCTGGTTACGCATTCTCAGCAGGAATGCTCCCTGGGTCCTGATGGCAGGTTACACAGTGCCCTCCTGCCCAGCATTGGTGCTGTCCATTTTGATCACCTGTTCAAGGCACTGCCCAAGTTTTACTGTGTGTATTTCTATGTTTGTTGCTGCAGCTAGTAAGCAGTCTGTGGGGAGACTATTGGCTCAGACATTTCTCCCTAGACTTGGTGTCCAGGGATGGTGCTTGCCTCACCCAGGCTTTATTAGGATGGCTGCACAATGGGGGGTTTCTAACTCCAGCCTTACCATCATCTTTCAACTTTCAATTTGACTAGTTTAACAGCCTCCTAATGGGTTTCCCTGCCTGTGCTTTGCTCATTTACCCCAGGCCTGTTTAGATGTCCTGATTCTGTTATCTCCATCAGTAAATGCTCCTGGTGGTCACTCTCGAGTAAAGTTCATGCCTTTCTTAGCCCTCTTTGCTCCTCATCTTTTTCTCCTACCCTCAAACATGTGCTGTATTGTACCTCTGTTCCCTTTAGTTTCTTGATCAAGATGCCTTTTCCCTGAGGACGTTGATTGGAAAACTCCTGTGTGTGCTTTAAAACCCTGCTAGGTTTCACCTCAGGAAAGTACCCTTTAGTACCCTTCCTCTTCTCCTCCAAGACTCAGATATAAGAAGCTTCTGTCCTCTGAGCCCCTCCAATGACGTGTGGCTGCCTTTGTCACAGAACACTGACATTCCCTTCCCCCAACACCCCCCAAACCCAAAGAGGTAGTTCCTCAGCAGTGACTAGGTCTTATTTATTTTTGGAATCGTGGACTGGAGCTCAATGTCTGCCACAGAGTAAGCACATCTAGAGTTTGTGTTGTAACAGTGAATTTATTTATTTAATTATTTTATTTCGTTTTTTATTTTTGAGACAGAGTCTTACTGTGTCATCCTCCGTAGAGTGCTGTGGCATCACAGCTCACAGCAACCTCTAACTCTTGGGCTTAAGGGATTCTCTTGCCTCAGCCTCTGGAGTAGCTGGGACTACAGGTGTCAGCCACAGTGCCCGGCTATTTTTTGTTGCAGTTGCCACTGCTGTTTTAGCTGGCTGGGGCTGGGTTCGAACCTGCCACCCTTGGTATATGGGGCTGGTGCCCTACCCACTGACCCACAGGCGCCGCCTGCAATGGTGAATTGATGAGATAGAGTAAGAGCGTTTCTTAAAAATACTGGACCAGAGGATTTTCTTTCAAAGAGCATTTTATAAAGCCAGTGTTTCATAAAACACATTTTTGGAAATCCCTGGATCTCTGAGATATTTTCTGTTATGAATTAAATTATGAACCTCCTCAAAAGAAAGAAAAGATCTGCTGGAATCTTAACCTCTAGTATCTCTGAATATCTTATTTGGAAATAGGGTCATCAAGTTAAAATGAGTTCACTAGCATCATCCCTAATCTAGTATGACTAGTGTTCTTATAAAAAGGAGAAATTTGGCCACAGGTGCCTACAACGGGAGATGGTCACTTGAACATGAAGACGGAGACCTGGCTGATGCTTCTACAAACTGAGGAATACCAAAGTTTGCCAGGAAACTCCCAGGGGTTAGGAGAGAGGCATGGGACAGATTCTGTCTCCCAGCTCTCAGAAGGAACCAGCTCTCCTCACACGTTAATCCTGACTTCCAGCCTCCAGAGCTGGGAGACAATAAATCTGTTGTCTGAGCCACCAGTTTGAAGACCTTCGTCATTGGGCCCTGGCATGCTAATAGGCCTCCCAACTAGAATCTTTTGTGATCTTTTCTAATGATGGCAAAATTATGGATTTAATTTACTTTAACATCTGGTAGAGCACATAGCTTCCAAAAGCAACCCCTTAAGATTAGCCATTTGGTGTCAATGATCTTTGACACTTAAAGTCAGATGGGTCCAGAATTTAGGAGGACCC
The DNA here is from genome assembly GCF_027406575.1 of Nycticebus coucang. Taxonomy (NCBI): domain Eukaryota; kingdom Metazoa; phylum Chordata; class Mammalia; order Primates; family Lorisidae; genus Nycticebus; species Nycticebus coucang. The sequence goes on from NC_069788.1 coordinate 66,057,216, forward strand.
CTCTACTTTGGGCATCTAGAAAGTAGGCAAAGAAGTGTCTGGTGAAGATAGAGAATGGGTTGCTGCCCATTGATAAAAGGAGAAAAGGCTCAAATATGTGCTTCTTGCCTCTAAAATCCCTTTCGGCAGGACAGATTAGTGGGATCCCATCCATCTTTACTCTTTTGGGGGGCTTCCCTTGCTGTTGCTGGCTGCCACCCTCTTACACGTGTTTGCAACAGTAAATTCGGCCTGCACATGTGATTCACCACCAGTGACAGGGGTGTTTGCTGATACTGCTGGATAAAGTCACTCTGGGATTAATGGGTGGCCACAGCAGACCTGGTTTGACTCCTGGCTGTTGCTCAGACTCTTCTGGCTTTACCTTGTTCTGTGCCTGTCCCCACTGCCCCTCAGGCTTTTTCTGGGCTCAGTAGCTTTTTCCGAAGGCTCATCTTTTCCATGCTGTAGCTTAGAGACCAGATGGTATAATTAATCACCCCTCTGGTCCCCAGGGCTCTAACAAATACAGCCCTGTGTTTTAATGCTTTGCCCTCATTCTCCAGGGGCAGCCTGGGGAGTGCGGCTTCTTAGGATTCAATTTTAGGAGTTGCCAATGAATAGACCTGTGTTTGGAGATTTTAAAGATGACTTTAAATAAGTTCCATTTTATGATGTGGCTGTTTCAGAAGGCTGTTCCCTGTCATAACAGTCACCAGAGCCACAGCTTTGTTCATTTTCAGTTCTTGGCCTCCTCATTATGCTAAGAAGTGGAAAGAATGGTAGGTCCAGGCTGCAGCATGGCGGCTTTGAGATCTCCCCACCCTCTGCTAGTATTGTTTCATCCCTGCCACACCACTTTGCTCCTTTTGAGGTTGAACACATAGATATTCTCCAGCCCTTCCTCGCCACCAACATACTTCTTCTAATCAAGGCTGCCGCACTGAGCTGGCTCCATGGAGTGATGCTCTATTAAGAGTTCAGACCTGCACTGGGGTGCACAGCCTGTGAGGCTTAGGGCAGCCACGGGTTGGACATCTAGACCCTGCAATCTGCAGGACAGGCCTGTGTCACACATGGCCTGAGGCTGTTGCTCTCTTGAAGGTCAGACCTCGGTTTTATTGTTCGTGCATCCTCTAAGCTGCAGCATTGCAATTTCTCATTCTAGGGTAGACCTCCCTATTCTGTGGGAATAAGGGGAAATGTTGCCTTTCTTTTGAAAGCAAGCAGAGATGCCAGACCCAGCTGCCTTTCCCTCCTGGTTCTTTGGCCATAGGAATCTTCTCTCCACTTGAGAACCGTGGCTCTGAGAGGGAAGAAGCCAGGCGTTGCCAAAGTACAAGATCTGATTGACTTTGGCCCTGGAAAATGTGAAACAAAAGCTTGTTTCTCCAAATAGTTTTAACTCTATGGCTATTCTATGTGTTCTAATAGGGAAAAGGTAGGGTTGGATCTTGGTCTCTTTAGATTAAGGGCTCAGTAGAAGTACAGAGCCTTATTGCTGTGATCAACAGCAGAGGATGGCCATGGGGACTCTCTATAATTCGTTTAGATACATATTATTTCCTTGATATTCAAATGTGAATATGAGGAGGGGTGATCAGCGAACATCAGGAAATCTGGCCCCTTATGAAGATGGGAGTTGCTGAACACCTGCAAGCTTGGAAGGCTGCCAGCTGCCCCTGCCACCTTCTTCCTCACTGTTCACACTTGGTGTCTGCAGCCAGTGACTGCGCTCTCTCCCTTTGCCATGTTTAGTCCCCTCCAGTGTGTGCAGAAGCTGGCGTGTCACTGTGTTACTGATGATCAATGTGGTGTTATTAGCATAGACTGGTATTTGTATTATCAATCAAGTTCCTTTTAGAAGGGGACTCACTTAGTAATTAGAAGGGGTTGATTTTTACAGTGGAGCTGAAAAGATTAAAAGATACCTACTTTTTATTTCTATTCTTTTAATTGTTAAAGGTAGATATATTTATTCTGTACAACAGAAACATGTATAGGCCATACCTTGGAGATGTTGCGGGTTCAGTTCCAGACCCCTAATAAAGCAAATATTGCAATAAAGCAAATCACACAATTTTTTTAGTCTCCCAGTACATATAGAAGTTATGTTTAAACTGTACTATAATATAGTTTAGGAAGTGTGAAATGGCATTGTGTCTAAAAAAAGTACATACTTTCTTTTTTTTTTTTTTTCACTTTCAACTTGTTTCTCTGCCTTTTTTTTTTTTATTAAATCATAACTGTATACAATGATATGATTATGGGGCATCATACACTCACTTCATAAACCATTTGACACATTTTTATCACAGTGGTTAACATAGCCTTTCCGGCATTATCTCAGTTACTGTGCCAAAACATTTACATTCTACATTTACCAAGTTTCGCAAATACCCCTGTAATATGCACCACAGGTGTGATCCCTACATACTTTCATTAAAACATACTTTATTGCTAAAAAATGCTAATGGTCTGAGGCTTCAGCAAGTCTTAATTGTTCTTTTTTTTGCTGGTGGAAGTCTTGTTATGATGTTGATGGTAGCTGACTGATCAGGATGGTGGTTGCTGAAGGCTGAGGTAGCTGTGGCGATTTCTTAAAATAAGACATAAATGAAGTTTGCCCCATTGCTTGATTCTTCATTTCATGAAAGATTTCTCTGTAGCATGTGATGCTGTTTGATAGCATTTTACCCACAGTAAAGTTGGAGTAAATCCTTTCAAACATGGCCACTGTTTTATCAACTAAATTTGTGTAATATTCTAAATCCTTTGTTGCCATTTCAGCAGGGTTCACAGCATCTTTACCAGGAGTAGATTCTATCTCAAGAAACCAAGTTCTTTGCTCATCCTTAGGAAGCAACTTCTCATTTTTATTTAAGTTTTATCATGAGATTTCAGCTGTGTGGTCACATCTTCAGGTCACATTTGAATTCTTGTTCTCTTGCTATTTCTACTTCTTCAGTTACTTCCTTCCCTGAAGTCTTGAAATCCTCAAAGCTACTCGTGAGGGTTGGAGTCAACTCCCCAAACTCCTGTAAATGTTGATATTTTGACCTTCTCCCAGGAATCCTGAATGTTCTATGGCATCCAAAGAGGCGAATCCTTTCCAGAAGGTTTTCAATTTACTTTGCCAAGATCCATTAAAGGTACCACTATCCGTGGCAGCTATCACCTTCTGAAATGTATTTCTTAAATAGTTAAGACTGGAAAGTTGAAATGACTCCTTGGTGTATGTGCTGCAGAATGGATGTTGCATTAATTGGCATGAAAACAACATTAATTTTGTACATCTCCATTAGAGTTCTTGGGTGACCAGGTACATTGTCAGTGAGCAGTAATATTTTCAAAGGAATTTTCTTGTCTGAGTAGTAGGTCTCAATAGTGGGCTTAAAATATTCAGTAAACCACAGATGTGCTGTCATGCAGGCTTTTTTTATTTATAGAGCACAGACAGAGTAGATTAGGCATAATTATTAAGGGCCCTGAGACTTTTGGAATGGTAAATGAGCATTGGCTTCAACTTAAATCATTGGCCAGCTGTAATTGGCCCCTAACAAGGAAGTCAACCTAATCCTTTGAAGCTTTGAAGCCAGGCATTGATTTCTCCTTTCTAGCTATGAAAGTCCTAGGTGGCATCTTCTATCTCTTTCAATAGAAGGCTATTTTGTCTACTCTGAAAATCCGTTGTTTAGTGTAGCCAGTTTCAGCGATGATCTTAGGTAGAGCTTGTGGATAACTGGCTGTAGCGTCTATGTCAGCACTTGCTCTTTCACCTTGCTCTTTATTGTTCCAGAAAGAGCTTTCTTATCATGCATGTGTTTATTGAAGAAGCACTTTTAATTTCCTTCAAGAGCTTTTCCTTTGCATTTACAACTTGGCTAACTGTTTGGCACAAGAGGCCTAACTCTCAACCTATCTCAGCTTTCAACACGATTTCTTCTTCTTCTTCTTCTTCTTCCTCTTCCAGAGTTTCACTGTATCACCCTTGGTAGAGTGCTGTGGCATCATAGCTCACAGCAACCTCCAACTCTTAGGCTCAAGTGATTCTCTTGTTTTAGCCTCCTGAGTAGCTGGGGCTACAGGCGCCTGCTATGATGTCCAGCTATTATTAGAAATGGGGGTCTCGCTCTGGCTCAGGCTGGTCTTGAACTTGTGAGCTCAAGCAGTCCTCCTGCCTTGGCCTCCCAGTGTGCTAGGCGTGAGCCATCGTGCCCGGCCTCAACATGACATCTTCACTAAGCTTAATTATGTCTAGCTTTTGATTTTAAGTGAGAGAGATTTGACTCTTCTTTTCACTTGAATACTGAGATGCCATTGTGGGGTTATTAATTGGCCTAATTTCAATATTGTTTTGTCTCAGAGAGTGAGGACACCACGGGTCACATTTTCCTTGAGGCTAAAACCAGAAAAGGAAACCTTTGCCAGCCGCTTTTGTTGAGCACTTCCTTTGTGTGAGAACTCAATGAGCCCTGTGCCTTATGGGGCTGGGGATAGAGATTTGGGAAAAGAGGCTCTATTCTCCTTCCAGAGCTTCCCTCTGGGTGTGCGAGGGGCAGCACCACAGCCCCTACTGTCACCTGCAAGGAGGTATGGGTGTTGCAAAGCAAAAGGGTAAATGAACGCGCATGTACGGATGGCTGTCACCAAAGTCAGGTATGGCCAACTAGAGAAGTTGCAAGAATGAGGTTTTTGCAGGAACTATGGAAGCCTAGGCCCTTATTTGGCATCATATAAAGGACAGGGAGAGAGATGAGAGAATGGCTGGTGGGTGGAGCAGTCAGAACACACCGACATTTATCTATTAAGTTCCTTGTCTCTCATGCACATGGTTTATGGTACCCTGAACGATTACAATGGTAACATCAGAGATCGCTGATCATGGATCACCATAAGAGGTATCAAAATAGGCTTGGTGCCCGTAGCTCAGTGGTTAGGGTGCAGCCACATACACCGGAGCTGGTGGGTTCGAACCCGGTCCGGGCCTGCTAAACAACAATGACAACTACAACAAAAAAAATAGTCGGGCGTTGTGGCATGTTCTTATAGTCCCAGCTACTTGGGAGGCTGAGGCAAGAGAATCTCTTAAGCCCAAGAGTTTGTGGTTGCTGTGAGCTGTGATGCCATGCACTCTATGGAGGATGATAAATTGAGACTCTGTCTCTATAAAAAAAAAAAAAAAGGTATAAAAATAATAAAAGAGTCTGAAATATTGTGAGAATTATCAAAATATGATATGGAGACATGAAGCGAGCACGTGTTGTTGGAAAAATGGTCCAGATAGACTTGCTTGACACAGGGTTGCCATGAAACTTTAATTTGTAAAAAACGCAGTATCCGTCAAGACTAATAAAGGAAAGCAAAAATAAATCAGTGAAGGCCTGTATACATTGTAGCTTGGCTAAGTCAAGCTAATTCACATACACGTTAACTTCACACATAGTAATGCTCACTGTTGTCGTTTTCTTATAATGTTTATGAGAACAAAAATCAATTCCCTTCCAGGCTACTGGCTGTCTGGGGTTTGCTTGTTCTTCTTGTGCCTGTGTGGGTTTTCTCTGGGCTCCTCGGTTTGCTCCCATATCCCAAAGCTCTGCACGTTAGGTCAGTGGGCATGTCTCCATGGTCCCCGTGTTAGTGACACTGGGTAGTCTCAGAGTCCCCTGTGATGGGATGGCGTCCTGTTCAGGCCTAGTGCCTCCCTGGTGCCCTGACCTAACAGGACATGCTCCAGCCACCCATGACCCTGAACTGTAATAAGCAGGTAAATAATTATCTCACTTGTTGTTATTAATCTTTCTTAAATGTCTGTGGAGCTCACACTTACTTCAATCTTTAACATTCGAAGTGTTTTTGGGTCCTGATTTAAAAGTATGCTGATGTTTTTGTGGCCAGAGATTTGCCGTGGGAACTTCACTCTCACATCGATGACCCTGTGGGGAAACTGGTTGCCTTATAGGTTTTTCACTCAAAGTCATGGTTTCTGAGAACTTATCGATGAAGTGAGAACTTACTGTACTTATTTTTTTGTGATGAGAACACTTAAAATTGTATCAATTCTCAAGAACAAATACATTTTTTGCACAGAGTGTGAAATTGGATGGAACTTTGATTCTCTTTGCTCCTTTTCTGTTGGATAAGTGTTTATCTGCGTGAAGGATCAGTTATTTGGCCACATTTCATTTGGTAGGCATCTGTTGTTTGCAGTGATTTTTGGATTTGTTGTTTTGTAGGGGTCTTTACATACCAAATCCCACCCATTTGGAAACAAGAAAAGTCGAAGTCCATAGATCAGCGGTGAGTGGCAGTGTGGGTGTAGGAGGATGAAGAAGAGGGTCCATGCTGACCTGATGGGCCTTTGAAGCTGGAGAGGGCTCTCAGGATCCATAAAGAAACTTGGGCTCCACTGTGGTCCAAGTGCTACTCAGCCTCCGTAGGAGGGCTGGGGAAGTAGAACTTAGTGTTAAATGTGCATATACTGTGGAATTACATCAGTCGTAGCAGATACGGATTGTGGGATGAGTTCTTCACAATTACCTGACTACTTTTAGGTTAGCAGATGATGTAATCAATGTAACAGGCCAAACCCTATTCTTACCCTGTCCATCTGAATACGCAGATAACTGCAGCAGTTTCTGTCTGTCTATGGGAAGGAACAGTTGGGAAGAGAAGAGTCGCAGGTCATGAGAATGTGTTCAAAGCAGGACAGACACACACCGCAATGCTGGCAAAGCTGGAGGCTTACAAGATAACAACATAAGCATTTACTTTAAAGTAAAGCATTTAAAAGGCTCTGTATTTCTTGAAATGAACTAGGGATGTTTGGGTAATAACCAAAGTACTGTTTACATTGAAAGCTGTTCCCTGATTTAATAGGAAACATATCTGGTTTTAATTTCTGAAAACATTTGTTAGCAAAATTGCTTCCAGGAGATCAAGCCAGTCTTGGAATGAGAGGAAGTCTGAACTCTTAGTTTTCTAGAGATGAGGAGTGTGCCCAAGGGCACAGCTCTGGGGAGCTGTCTTATGGATTGGTTACAATCCGGGAGGTATGCACAGTCACAAAGAATTCATGTTAATCCTTAAACAGAAACACCTGGAAATGTACGGGCACCCTGGGCAGCCTGGAGTAATAGAACTGGCCTAGCTTATATTTCCCATAACAATTATTAGTGATTTTCAGTGCCTGGTGATCTTAATTGCAGCATGGGTGACTGTATAGGCTAATCAGTTAAGATCTCAGGTTCTGAGACTGGAGAGATCTGGATTCAAATTCTGCCTCCTCTGCTGACTTGCTGTTATGCGGTGGTTTTCAGTCTTGACTGCATGTCAGAATTACCCCAGGAGTTCTTCTGGATGCCCACGCTATATTCTAGAGCAAGGGCATAACAATTTCTGGGGGTGGAACACCAGCATTAATATTTTTAAAGTGCCCCCCCCATCATGGATAAATACACTAAAAACCACTGTTCAAGTAAGACTGTGGAGAAGTTTCATAGCTCGGTAGTTGTATTTTGTCATCTGGAAAGTGAGGATAATATTCTGTAACATATAAGTTTCCTATGAAGATTAAAAGAGATAATACAAGCATGGTGCTTAGTCCATGGACATTTTACTACCAGGGGTACTAGTTGCTCACGTAATGACAGCATGCACCAGGAGCTCAGACTGTCTACACACAAAGAAAACTTCTGAAATGCAAATGTGGTATTTCCCACATCTGGGAGGAAGGCACAGGAGGGAAGTCCTTGCATTTATTTGAGAAAGAGCAGACAGGTGGATTCTAAGCCTGCAGTGGGGCTGCAGAGAACGCAGATGGGAGACACTGAGTAGCAGAGCCCTTCAGGTCAGGCCTTCCCAGGGCGGCTCACAGGCACCTGCAGGTACACCCAGATCCGTCTGAAGTTATGGAAGACATGATCGTCTTTCAATTTTCAACTGTTTATTCTCAGATCCTCCCTTTTCTCGGCCTAAGCATTGTGATAAGTGCTTAAAAATGATCTTACTACAGTGTTTGACAAGGGGCATTCTTGAGAAAATCAAATATGAGGAAAGGTTGGGGAATGACTCTTTCTAATCTTCTACCTGACGTGTCTGGAACAGTTCATTCCCAAGTACACTGGGTGTAGGGATGAGTGTTTTTGGAAATGAAAAGCAAATTGGCTTTCATTTCTGTGATTCCAGTCTCATTTGCTGATATGAAACCATATCTACTAATAGGATGTTAATCTCTGTGTATATTACCTTTATACACATTGATTATAAAACGCATTGTGTTTGGGTAGCAATTCTGCTCTCAGAACATTACTAGCTGACAGCTTTATGTTAGTACCAGCTCCAACACAGAGTCACTTGTTCAGGGAGTTTTACTGACATCATGTAGGGCTTGGATATTTGCCACTGGACTTGGACATGGAGTTCAGACCTCAGAAGGTCTGGGTTAGAATCCTAGGTCCGTATGTGGCTACTAAGCCTCTGTTTCTTTACCTGTAAGATGGTAACAGTGGTGCTCATTTTTCAGGGTATTGGGTGAGGAAGATTAGAAAATAATATAAATAATATATATGTCAGGTCCATTATAAGTGTTCAGTAGCGTAGATTAATATATATTCATATATTACTAGTTGAGAGACTCGTCATCCATGTTTTTAAATTTAAATTTTTTTCCATTCATTTTTGAGAAGGTGTAATTTTACATTTATAGTTGGCAATGAATTTTCTCTGAACCTTGGGAACTGGTCTCCAGGGGTTATAAGCTAAAGCAGCTCTACGAGTGATTGCTAGTGCTTTTCTTTGTAAAGAGAGTAATTGCATCCTTCTCTCCTCCGTGTTTTTGTTGCCTCCCTGCCTTCCATGTTGACATGAACTTTTCTTCCTGCTCGTTCTTAGGTCAATATTATGTATACATTTTTTTAAAATTCTAAGTTTTAACGGGATAGTCACAACTATGGGTGAGGGTGAGTGTTCAGTGCTGGGTTCATCAATATTAAATCTACAAAATCACACTTGAAATGGAAGTGGAGGCTCAAATCAGTGCATGCCCTTTGCTACCCCTCCCTGGGTTCTCTGTGTGTAGCCTACTGGCCCTTTAATCATATCACATGGTCATTTGGCATTGACATGTCTCATCTGCTAAGTGAATAAATGAAATGCCATGTTGAGAAGTGCCCATCGAGCGCTCGGCCTATGATTTGATTTTCTCTGTCTCCATGTACTATTTATAATATGTGTATGTTTTTTCTTCCTTCTTCCCCTCCGCTCACCTGCTCCTTGAGGATCTTCTCTGTAACTGCAGCGCCCAGCACAGCACAGCTGTGATTGATGTTTGTTGAATGAAGGATGAGTAAGGACATCTTTTCTTATACAGCCCCAAGTGCACCAGCAGTGCGTTTCCATCTGGTGCACAGCAGCGTGCTGGCCGGACATAGCAGTGACTGCCAAAGGTCAGGGTTAGTATTTTGGCCCATGGCATTGCTGTTCATCCACACACACTCATCTGTTACGCGATCTTTGGAAGGTTGGTTTGTCTTTTTTTTTTTTTTTTTTGTGGTTTTTGGCCAGGGCTAGGTTTGAACCCGCCACCTTCGGCATATAGGACTGGCGCCCTACTCCTTGAGCCACAGGCACCGCCTGGTTTGTCTTTTTATTTTTATTTATTTTATTTATTTTTAAAATTTATTATTAAATCATAGATGTATACATTAATGCAATCATGGGGCACCACACACTGGTTTTATAGACCATTTGACATATTTCCATCACACTGGTTAACATAGCCTTCCTGGCATTTTCTTAGTTATTGTGTTACCGATTGAGAGATATTTGGATTAAAAAGGTACCTGTCCTTTCAAAACCATCACAGCTACTCTGCCATCATGGTAGCCCCCAGTCACAAGAAATATTAAGACTATTTACATTTAGCTTAAGCAAAAGAAAATAAGTTGAAAAATCCAGTTCTTCAGTCACAGTAGCCACATTTCGAGTTTCAGTGGTTACCTGTGTCTGGTGGCTTTTGTGTTAGAGCAGAGAGAGAACAATTCCCAGCTTGCAGAACGTCCTGTTGGATGAGGGTAGATGTGAAAAGACTTCAGAGTGACTTTTAAAGTGGAGCGGGCCCCTCTTTAGCCTGTCTCCTGCATTTGCTATAATTAGAGGAAGGAAATTTTCAAAGATAAAATCTTCCTTGAGGCTTGTCTTGTCATCCAGGGAACTTGCTGATGGAGTAGGGAGAAGGGAAAAGCAGCAGAAATTCAGCACCAATTCAGGGCTTTGAGGTTGGCTGGCTTCATCACTGCCTCGTCAAGACCCACTGAGTTTGGGATGCCTACTCTCTTCTCTCGTACCCTGCTCTTGACAACAACCATGTCCTCGGAATGTGATTTTGGAGGTAAAGTAAGTACAACTTGTCCACAGGGTGTCCAGGCCCTGTTCTTCTAGGGCCACTGAGGCTGATGCCATTGGAGCCCTGGCCCCTGACAAAGCTGTGAATTGGAGTTTTGCACAAATACAATTCCTTTGACTGCATGTCGTACAAAATGATTTTGCTTCGTATTTCTCAGACTATCCAAGCCTTTTGCAGGAGTAATCGGAGAGCCCACCAGTGTTTCCCTGATTTATAAATGGAGGAAAATAAAGCCACAGAATGATTAAGTATGTGCCCAGCAATTCAGTATCTGTCGAAGTTAAAACCACACCACCCTTCACTCTTGAAAATCTACTTCTGGGGACTTATTTAGCTAGATTAGCACAGCTGTTTATTACCGCATTAGTTATAATACTGAATAACTGGAAACACCCTATTTGTCTAGGGCAGGTGTCCTCAAACTTTTTAAACAGGGGGCCAATTCACTGTCCCTCAGACCGTTGGAGGGCCGGACTATAGTTTAAAAAAAAACAACTATGAACAAATTCCTATGCACACTGCACATATCTTATTTTGAAGTAGAAAACAAAACAGGAACAAATACAATTCACACCGCTTCATGTGGTCCACGGGCCGCAGTTTGAGGACGCCTGGTCTGGGGGTTGTGGACTAAGAGGTAAGATAAACTGTATTGTATTAATACATCGCAGCACTAGTCTATAAAACCATAATTTCAATTTGCCTGTGCTGTTATAGAAAGATCTCCAAGATAATTGAAAAATTAAGATTTCAAATTAAATGTATAGCATTCTCCATTTGGGTTAATTATTTTTAAAAGATAGCTCTTCCAAGAGAATACATGAGAAACTGCTCACAACTATTTTATTTGGGGGAATGGATAAGGACTGGCAATGGAAAGACTTTTCATTTTATTTTCTGCTGTAGTGTTAGATTTTTTTAAAAAAGAACATATACATGTTTTACTTCTGTTTTAAAATTAAATTTTATTTATGTACTGTCAAAATGTAATTTTTGAAAACTTGTTTTAGTTGTATATTTTTAGCACAGGTGGTTTCCATGTGCTAAAAATATACACGTGGTTTCCATGCCCTGGTCACTTGGACATACTTGTATGTCCTTCTAGGCATAGTCCACGCATGTACAAAAAAAGTTTCTTAAATTTAGTTTCTAATTATGTGTGTAAACATGAGTGCATGCTAAAATCCCCTCTGTGACTGCCATGCCTTGCCTACCCCCTCCATTCCTGTATTTATAATATTCAATTTTTAAAAAGAAAGCCAGCTGGGGAAGAAACCCAACTTTTTCAAGTCTATTAGTCATAGGCAGAGGCAAAGGTTCAGAGTGCCCGGCTAGTTCGTTACTTAGGACCTGCACTTTGTCCACAGGAGATGCAATGAGACTCTGTTACAAAAAGTCATTGTACAGTTTGGACGGAGTCTAGGTCCTGGGGAAGGCACGCAGTGGGCTTGCAGCAGTAGCTGTTTATCAGGCAGTATAGGATTAACTCAACAATTTAACAACCTGCTTGCTCTTACTGGAGTAGGCCCACCTAGAGAGGTGGTGTTCAAGACTGCTGTGAGCTTTGTTTCTTTGGAGCTTACGGTGTAGTAGAGGAAAACACATAACTGATTGTTTAGTTGCAATTATAATAAGAGAAAAAAACAAGAGCATATACCATGAGTCTGAAGAATTTGTTAGCAAAGGGGGTCTTGTTTGAGAGGAGAATATGAGTAGGAATGAGAGGAGAGTATGAATAGGAAATTACCTTGGAGAAGCAAACAATATTCCAGGCAGAGGGAACAGTAGGTGCCAAGGCTGCACAGGGTAAGTTTCTTATGATGCAAGCCGGGGGTTTATAACACCCATACCACAATTATCATTCTACAGATGGAAGACATATTCTTCAAGGGTTTTCTGTTCCTCAGTGTTTGAGTTCACTTGCTTTTTCTTTCTTTATTAGCACTCTGCTCCCAGGTAAGCAGAGATGGCAGTTACTACCCCCTTCTGTGAGGATGTGAAGGGTGGGGTGGTCATGAATGTAGCACAACATGTGTTTGGAGGTGCCCAGAAAGAGAAAGCTCTAGAAAGCTTTTAGGTTGCCCTTGGGGTGTTTGGTTTGAGATGTGTGCCCTTCAGTAGATGTGAATTTGTGTGTTGACCTTGCTGCTACAAGTGCCTGTTGAAGTGAGTCAGATGCCAGTTTAGCACGTAGCAAATTTCTTAGGTTTCTGGCTTTCAAGTCACATTTTTCCACAGTGTTTTTGTTTCTTCTGCTATGTTCTAGCCTCTGATGTACTGTTCTGAGATCCCCCTATGCATCTCTTTACCCCATCTGTAAGTAATTCCCTCCCTAATCCATCTGCCTGGCTGATTCCTACTGGTCTTTTAAGATTTGTCTTGAAAATCCACTTTTCTGGATGTCTACTCCTCTTCCTACTTCCACTCCAGAAATTGGATGCTTGACTCCTGTGTTCCCATGGTGCCCTGCCCTTGACTCCTGTGTTCCCATGGTGCCCTGCCCTTGACTCCTGTGTTCCCATGGTGCCCTGCCCTTGACTCCTGTGTTCCCATGGTGCCCTGCCCTTGACTCCTGTGTTCCCATGGTGCCCTGCACTTGACTCCTGTGTCCCATGGTAACCTGCACTTGACTCCTGTGTTCCCATGGTACCCTGCACTTGACTCTTGTGTCCCATGGTACCCTGCACTTGACAGCTGTGTTCCCATGGTGCTCTGCACTTGATTACTGTGTTCCCATTATGGCCTACCCTTGAGTTCTGTGTTCCCATGATGTTCTTCACTTGACTTTTGTATTCCCATGGTACCCTGCACTTGCCTTCTGTGTTCCCATGGTGCCCTACACTTGATTCCTGTGTTGCCATGGTGCTCTGCTCTTAACCCTGTGGCTGCTGTAACACTGTCTGTGACTCTGATGCTGTCACAGGTCTTGATGTTTCTCAGTATTATGGTTATTTCCTCTTGGTATTTAGGAGCTTGGTGCATGACATACAAGAAAACTCTAAAAAAGGTTTGGTGAGGCTGGGCACGGTGGCTCACGCCTTAATCCTACAACTCTGGGAGGATGAGGCTGGTGGATTGCCTGAGATCACAGGTTCGTAAGCCAGAGCGAGACTTTGTCTCTAAAAATAGCCGGACATTGTGGTGGGTGCCTATAGTCCCAGCTACTCAGGAGGCTGAGGCAAGAGAATCACTTGAGTCCAAGAGTTTGAGGTTGCTGTGAGCTATGACAACATGGCACTCTGCCAAGGGTGACAGAGTGAAACTCTGTCTCCAAAAAAAAAAAAGAAAAGGTTTATTGAATCAATAGTCTGCAAATAAGTGGAATAGGTGATATATGTGGGCTGGAGGAACTCATAAAGCCTTAATGGAGGAGTCTGTTCTCTAGATGATCTTTGTGGGTTGGGGAGAGTAGAGAAGAAACCAGAGGCATTCTGGGTGAAGGGGATGAAACTGCACTAAAGAGAGAGAGAAAGGGTGTGACGAGGAATGGTGGGATAAAAGGGCAGAAAATTGAAAATTCCCTGCAAGCCTTTCTCATATGGAAACTTTCCTTGACCTTAACCCTGTGGTCTTTAGCTGGGGAATATTTTGTCCTTCAAGGAGCACTGGTCAATGTCTAGAGACATGTTTGTTGTCCCAGTAGGGGAGCTGCCAGCATCTAGTGAGTAGAATCCAGGGATGCTACTAAACTTCCTACAATGAACAGGACAGTCAGCCCCCTACAACAAAAAGTGACTCAACACAAAATGTCATTCATGCTGCCACTGACACACCCTAAGTCAATGGTTCTCAACCCACAGGAACTGTATTAAAGGGTTGGGGCATTAGGAAGGCTGAGAACCATTGCCCTAAGTTAAGAGGACCGTGGGATAGCCATACATTGATTATTTAGCTGAGGGCTGCATGAGTAAATGTCAGATGTTTCTAATCAACTTGTATATCTAAACCAGTGACACTTTTTTATAAAAGTGGAGAGGAAGTGGGATTGTGGGCAAGTTACTGCTTTATTTATTGATGGTCCTGCCTTCTCTTGCTACATTGATGCAGGTTTGGTGGGACATGGGGTGTAGGAAGGGAAGACACCAAGGAGGCAGAGCACGCCGGGAGGAGGCTGCCATGTCCTCTGTGCTGCCCACTACTGCCAGATGTGTCCCGTGACAGGCCGGAAACCGTGTGCAGGGTGTTCTGATAAGAGGAGAGTGAGGGGAATGGATGGGTTGTTTTCTTTTTTGACCCTACCTTAAAGTTTAGCAGAAATGTCACCATTGGTTGACATGGCAATAGAATATCATTTAACCAGGGAGAAATCTAGTGACCAGTTATGTGGCAGTGGCTGTCTTCCGTTTCTCGACTTACTCATGCTGTTGCACCTGTATCTTATTGTTTTGATATTTGGCTGCTTGAGGGGAGGGGTTCAGAAGCCACCTGGTGTGCAAGGTGGGCCAGGCTGGGGCTGAGTCCGTTGAGGAGCATGAGGAGCCCTTCCTCCCTGAGCTACTTTAAGAGAACAGAGAGAGGATGCTGCTGGGGAAATAGCCTTAGTCTTGGTTATTTTGCCTATTGAGGGTGGAGAGAGTTGCTTTCTTTATGAAATATGCCACTAGAAGCACAGGCTCTGAACAATCAACTGTTCGTGCCAAGCTTTGGGTTTTGAAGGAAGGTGAAAGGAAGGAGGGACTTTGGAGAAAGGAATTTAATTATAGGTTCTTAACTGGTGATGTTTCACACTTGGTGGCAACCTGGGAGCTAAATGTAAATGGCCATTCAAGGTCCTGGGATCTTTCTCATCATGAATGAAAAGCTTAGTTCTTAAAACAAAATTTGCACAATGCTATTTAGAGCAGGGCCATACAGAGAAGAAAGCAGGTGCAGTTTTTTAGTTAGAAAAGTGCCACCAAGCTCTCTAGCTAATGGGCATTTGGCCCTATTGGCAAATAGCGTATGGGAATTATCTGGAGGGAAAGCTTTTTCAGTAGAGGGTTGGGATACAGGGAGTCTGAAGATGGGCTGGGGCAGGGCTACTCCCCACTGGGTTATGATTTAGAGGTGTGGCAGCCAGGAAGAAAGCAGGAGAGGGGATGGTACATGTGACCTTAAAAAAAGAGCCCAGAGAAAATCAAAGAATGAACATGCCGTGTGAAAGTGAGGCTAGTCAAGACAGGATAGGACCCTCATCTTCCTTTGGGGTGAGGCAAGAATACGAGTGGCAGAGTGGAAAGAATTAGAGGTCTGGCATTGAGTCTTGACTCTGACTAGGTGGCCTTGGAATAATTGCTCATTGTTTCTGAGCCTCAGATGCCTCAGATGCAAAATGGGAAATAATAATAATCCTTACTTGCCTAGAGTGGTGAAGGATGGAAACCATGACCTAGGCAGCCAGCAGACTGTGGCAGAGCAGGTGTTGCTGTCTTGATCACCACCGTCACTGCCCTGAGGCCCAGAGATTTCAGGGTCCCCTCTCCAACTCACTTGTCTGTGCAGGACATAGCATAGTGATTCCAAATTGCTCTGATTTTGTCCCAGCCCCAAACTTCTTAGCTGAGACAGATGTCTTTTCCTTTTTCTCTAGGCCTCAGTTTCCTGAAGTGCAAATAAGGCTGTGAATATTAAATGAAGTGAAGCACAGACAAGATTTTAGTGCAATGACTGGAAGATAGAAAGGGCAAAGTGAGGGTTACATGAAAAGCTTGAGATAGAGGGTCCTTAGGGATTTGAAGGAAGGTGAAAGGAAGGAGGGACGTTGGAGGAAGGAAATGGTGTCTTGACGGGAGGGAGTCCTGTTTGAAGAAGCAGAAGGGAGGAGCAGTGGGGTGTGGTATTGAGCCCAAAAAGAGGAGGAAGAAGAGATGGGGCAAACATTGTCCAGACTTATAAGCGCCCTTGGTTTCCATTCTGGGGGTTGTGCTGGGGGCTGTGAGGAACGCCTTCCCTGCCTGCTGCTCCTCTAACCCTGCAGTAGGAGGGCTCCAAGAGCTTCTTAAATTTCCTTTCATTACTGGGTCCTCCCTCTTGTACACAAGCTGCCCATCTCCCTTGGAGCCCTGTCCTAGGAGCAGTGGGAATATGGCTAAGCAGTGTGGCCAGTCCCTTCCCCGTGTTTATTATCGATGGTCAGTATCCCATGCTGTGTGTGGCTTTGGCTTCCTCAAGGTACGGTAGCTGGATTTCAAAAGCAAGCATTCTCAGGGCACAAGCTGTGGGGAAGCTGTAATCCCCTTTTATAACCAACCTTGGAAGCCACATTGTGCCACTTTCAGTGCATATTTTGTCATTAAGCCAATCACAGAGACCCACCCAAATTCAAGAGGAGGAACTTAGATTCCACCTTTTCATCAGGAAGAGGCAAGGTTCTAGAAGAATATGTGAGACGAGAAGTAGTACGATGATTTGTGGAGAATGTAATCTGCCGCCCCAATGTATATGTATAATACCATAATCATACGTGTTACATAGATATCTTTATATAGTGTTCAGTCATACAGGTATATAAAACCGTGATACACTCCTATCCCTTTAAGAAAGATGCCTTTTGCTAACCCACCCAGTTGATTTCCTAATGCGTTGTTGTGTTGTGCCCTGGTCTGGTTCATCCAGATAGTCCTGGGCAAAGAGCTGCTTCCCAGAGTCCCCATGTCTGGCCCCTGCCCAGAAGCCCAGGGCACCTGACTGTGTTTCTGGCCAAGCTTTATTACTTCAGCAGTTCCTTCTGCATGACTTCTGCATGATCAGAAAGTCCTAGTCCTTGGCCAGCAGGAAGCCCACACCTTGCTGCCTGAGGGGACCATGGAGCTCACCCCTCAGAGTCTCTGAAATCTTCCTACGGTCTTTGCATTAAATAGGCAGTTCATGAAACAGCAACAAGCTGGCTGAATGTCCTGGTTGATAACGTGTTGATAGAATATTGATGCAATTCACAAGTACAGCCACCATGTTGGGGCCACACGGCCCTTTGACAGAGCCAGTGCCTGCCACATACGGGACCTGCTCCAACCCACGGCCCTTCTTGTTTCCCTGCACAGGTGAGGCGGTGACTAGAAGGCGCCCTGAGATCAGCCGGGGCCTCTTGGCCCACAGGAGGGTACTCCCAGTTTCCACACTTTCATGGAACTGATGGGTGTCTCCCCCTGTTCATTTCTGCTGGGGTCTTTCCTCCTTGTGTTGTTTGCGAGCCCCCTGGGAAAACGCCTTTGTACACCTATGACCCGGGCTCACATTCTTAGGGTCTTTTGTGAGTTTCTAGCAAGCTAGTTCACGGGTTCAGGGACTTTGGTACCAATGAAGATACTTATTCCTGCTTTTCATGTGGTCAAGAAAATGTGTGTCCCACACGGTACTTTTTACCTGGGTCAGAGGAAAGGCAGGCAGAAGCTAGACCGACATCTTTCGATACTTAGTGGACCTTATTGTTGGAATTACTGCATGATCAGAAAGTCCTCTGCTCCTCGTGGGGGACCATGGAGAGGGACACTTAAATTTCCCTGGACTTTATGATTTAAAACCTTGAGCCGTTTTTTCCTGTTATCATTCTGAAGCCGTCTTTAATGTGCCAGGTGTAAAAGGTAGTGGAAATGAAAAGCCAGCACTGTCCCCACTGGGGGCCTGAGATCAGAAGGTGGTGGGAAAATGGAAATGTCAAGTGTGCGTTTCCACTGCTAGCCACGAAGGCCTCAGGAGGCTTCTCCTCCCCTCTTGGCTCACACGCCCTCCCCACTTCCTCCCTAGTCCCCCAGCTTTCACACTGCACAGTGACGAGTGTCACTCTGGGCTGACTAAGGCTCACATCTTGTCAAAAGCAGGGGAAGTTCAGTGTGGCACAGAAAGGACCCAGCCTTCTAAAGGCACTGCAGAGAGACTGCAAGCGAGTTGGCTTTCCTTTGCTAACACTAAGAAGAAAAGGAGCTCAGAATTCAAACATGGTTGATAGAAAAGGAAGCTTGTTTCCATCTGGACTTTTCTGTCTCTGGTGCCTGGGATGCTCAATCCCGTGCGGCTTTGAACATGGCTGGTGCTGATGTAGTTGGGTCACTGTCAGGCCTTTGTGCTCTGCCGGGCTAGAAGGTGTTTGAAAAGGAAGCAGTCAATACCTTTCCACCAGGGCTTGTCATTTTTTCTCTTTTGGTAGAGTTTCATAATTCCATACCATGCTTGGTGGCCTCAGTGTCATGAGTCTCAGTCTGGTATTTTGGGGCTTACTAAAGATCCCTTATAGACTGGAAAGGTCCCTATCAGGGCACCAGGAATTCTCTTGTGTGCAAGTCCAAGGAAGCCCCAGGCATAGCAGGTAGTGGGATAAACCTTTCTTTACTATCACATGGGGTAGTTATATTTGTGAAATGAAATCCGAAAGACATCAGAAATGTTTACTACAAACAGTCCTTTTTTTTGAGACAGAGTCTCATTATGTCACCCTGGGTAGAGTGCCGTGGCGTCACGATTCACAGCAACCTCAAACTCTTGGGCTTAAGCAATTCTCTTGCCTCAGCCTCCCAAGTAGCTGGGACTACAGGCGCCGGCTACAATGCCCGTTTATTTTTTGGTTGCAGTTGTCATTGTTGTTTGGCAGGCCCGGGCTGGGTTTGAACCCACTAGCTCTGGTTTATGTGGCTGGCACCCTAACCACTGAGCTACAGGCGCCGAGCCCAAACAGTCCTTTTTTATCATTGCGTTTTTTAACTCTTCACAGTTCTCTCACATTTACTGTCCTACTTGAAAGCCAACTGGATTTTTGTCAATTTGGATTTTTTTCACAGCTATTGCATTTTCTGAAGGTCAAGTCCTCTGCATGCTGAGGTGTACAAAATATACCTGGCTTTTGGTTTGGGCAATACTTTGTGTGACCTTGTAGAGTGTGATTTCAAAATGACTACATCAAACTGGAAAAACTCAGTGTATGGTGACCTTCTGCCTCTTCAGTTTTGTCCTAGGAGTTCATATAACTCACAAAAAAATGATTTGTTATGCTTTTGCTCATCAGAACCACCATGAGAAAATAATATTATATTCCTTTATAGAGGAGAAAACTGAGGCCCCAGTAAGTTAAGTAACCTGCTCTAAGACATAGATGGTAAGAGAAAGAGCTGAGACTCAAGTCCTACCTTTCTGGCACCAGGGCAATGTTCTTTCCCCAGTGGACACTGCCAGCCATTCCCAGAACAAGAGAAAGCTGGGGAGAACTTGAGACATTTGGCAAAGGGCTCCATGTCCCCTGCCCTCGCTTGGTTCCTAGGCCCCATTCTGCTTGCCCATGCTAGGTCTTCCCTGCTCAGAGATTGCCTTATCCATAGAGCAGACCTCTGCTCTGGGTCCTCGGGGATTGTTTCTGTTCCCCCCTCACCTGCCAAACACCAGTGGGGGAGTCATTCACCTTCTCAGGGGGGCACAGGCAACTCCCCAGGCATTTAAAGGGCAGGCAATGGATCTGGGATTCTCGACAGGGTTAGGGAGGGTGAAGGAGAGGTCACAGTCATTTTACCAGGAACAGGGCAGGTCTGTTTCTCACTCCTGATCAAACTTCCACTTCACTAATTCCAACCCCCTTGTGACCCAGATGACATAGTGAGGGCCAGAATAGGATAAATCCAGGACTATGTATGAAACACCGAGCTCCATCTATGGCAATTTCTGTTGCTTCCTGGCAGGCTGTGCCTGTGGCCTGTCTTAGAGCATGAGTGGCCATTTGGGCCCAGAACTCCCTCTTAGGAGGCTGAATCACGCCAGGTGGGAAGGGAGAGACTAGAGACCGAATCTTCACATCGTCAGCTGGCTCCCTTCTAAACTTTGTGATGTTTGCATCCCGTGTCCTGCAGACTTTGAGGTGGAGCCACTTAGTGGGCGGCAGAACCCACGTTGGGGGTGGGTTGTCTCTAACCTGAGCCTGCTGTTGTGTGAGCAGAACAATCTAGACTCAACCTCCTTCTGGAAAGAACTGGTGAAAGTGGCTATCATCTTAATTTTAATTTCCATCCCAGACACATGGAGACTATTTTTAGTTGGCTTTCTGATGAGATTTGAGAGGGTGCCAGAGGTCAGGCCTTGAGTATTTGTCAGGAAGAAGCATGGGGTGGAGACCTCGAAGCTTTCAGATCTAATGAAGACTACCAATTCTCTTTCATCTCTTTGAGCAACCTGCTAGGGACTTTAATGAGCTCACAATCTTCAGATGGGTTTTATGAGCCATTTCCTGCTCTTCTGAATCCTGTCTGTTTTAGCTCGGGCCTAGGTAGTGGCCAAGAGCATGGCCCCTGGAGCCAGACTGCCTGGATTTAAGTCCCAGCTCTCCTTCTTGCTAGTTCTGTGATCTTGGACAAATGTCTTGATCTTTCTGACCTTAGTTTTCTCATCTGTAAAATGGCGACAGTGATAGCCAGGGCAGTGGTTTGTGGTGAGAATTAAATATGTTTGTATGTATAAAGCCTAAAGAACGCTGCTTGGCATATGCTAAGTGCAATAAAAGTTTTAGAGCTGCTACAGTTATTACTGTTATTACTATTATAATCGCCATATGCTTGTACTCTCAGGGTGGTTCTCTAGATGGGATGTGTAATTGCAGAACATTTTTTCAAAAACCTTTGTAAAATTTCAAAA
This sequence comes from Nycticebus coucang, assembly GCF_027406575.1. Classification (NCBI taxonomy): domain Eukaryota; kingdom Metazoa; phylum Chordata; class Mammalia; order Primates; family Lorisidae; genus Nycticebus; species Nycticebus coucang. Next base: position 66,078,184 of record NC_069788.1, read on the forward strand.
CGATGGAAAAATATAAAAGGAAGACACGTTAAAGAACATTTCTGTCAAGAATGACCACTCTTAGTATTTTCTTGTATACATTTTTATAAGAATATATATTTTTAAGTGATTATACTGCTTTTCCAATTTTCTCATTAACAGTGTGTGCATATTCCACATGGTAGGGCTTGTTCTTTGACGCCTGATCTTAATACTTTCACGATAGACCATCATTTGGGTGATGTAAGTATTTAAATCTTTCTCTTGTTCAAATCCATATATAGCCAGTGTGTACTTGGTGGGGTGTTAGATTTGCATGGACGCCCCTTGACTATGGCTTCTCTGTGTAGAGAGGATTTGAGATGGCGTCAGTGTCATCATTGTCATCATCTGTGTCTTTCTTACGTTTTAAGAGAGCACACCCAAGATCAGTAGATCAAAGGCAGCTGGGGCAGCCTCCAACCCAGTGTAGAGGCAGAACTGGTCACTGAATCTTAGCTCATCACATTGTCACTATAATTATGTAAGGAAAGGGTGAATGACCACCTAACTGGGGATGTTCCTGCCTTGGGTTGGAGGTAGGTCTTAAAGAACCTCTAAAGAAGGACCCATCTCAGTTACTTTAAGAAGCTTCTTCAAGTGTGGCAGCGTAATTTGGTGGGAAGAGCATGCGTCCTGGACCGCAGGGGGCCCAGCCCCAGCTCTGCTACTTACTTGCTGAGTGACTTCAGCCCAGTGACCTGGACACCCTCTGGACCCTTCTCCTCCTCTGTATGGTAACGTGGGCCTGACCACATTCTCAGGACGACGTGTGGCACTTATGGAGTGCCGCTTGCTGGTGCTTTCTGCATAGCAGGTGTTCAATGACCAGGCCAACTGCATTTCTCAGGAGTGTCTGTGTCAGTTGAACTGTGTATGAGTTTCAGTTGTTGTTGGGAATCCGGTCTCCACAGAATGCTGGGCTGAGGGGTTCTGGTTTTCTGTGTTGCTCTCTGTGTGCCAGGTACGATGTCAGTCACCATTACAGATGCTCCTTGCATAGGATAGGGCTAGCATCCCAAAAAACCCATCCTAGAGTCAAAAACTCATGAAGTCAAGCCACTGTAAGTTTATATTCTCAAATATAAACTTGGCTGGGGTTTCATTCCATTATCTTCTTTTGGAAGTGAAATATTTTCTTTTTTTTTTTTTTTTTGAGACAGAGTCTATGTCGCCCTCAGTACAGTGCCGTGGCGTCACAGCTCATAGCAACTTCAAACTCTTGGGCTTAAGTGATTCTTTTGCCTACAGGTGCCCACCAATTTTTTTGTTGCAGTTGTTGTTGTTTAGCTGTCCTGGGCCGGGTTCAAACCCACCAGCCTCAGTGCATGTGGCCAGCGCCGTAACCACTAGGCTATAGGCGCCGAGCCTGAAACAGTTTCAAAGGCTTTCACTTGGTTGGTTTTCAAAAAAAATTTGTAAACTAGCTGCAAAGGGGGTTTCCCTGGCACCCTAAGACACTCAGCACTTTGTAAGGACCACATTTATTCCCAGGTGCACTCTTCTACCTGGTGAATGTGTATTTAAAACTAATTAGAGAAATAGCCAATTCAAGCTAGCTGGATTTAAAACTGTTCCTCAGGTGAACTCTCTAGTGACAACCCTTCACACAGAGCCTACCCTGCTATCCCCAAATCCCAGAATTCTCAAACCAGGCCAAGGCCTTCCCACCAGGGCACCTCCCAGTTCACTAAGAGAAAATTTCTTGCTGAGAATCCTGCCTTCTTGTTCCCTGCAGCGTTCAGGAAAGCTTTTGTTTAAACAAAGGAACCAGCTCACTGGTATCTGGGTGAACACAGGCTTCCTACCCAGATAGACATGATCTGAACCCAAAAGGGGCTTGAGTTTCCTTTTTTTCTTTCTTCCTATTCTTCCTCTCATTCACCTGAAATAGCTAGCGACTTGCTTGAAAAAGTGTAGACACACAGATATCTTCACTTTGGGGCAAGTGTCTGCTTCTATCCTGCCAAGGCATTATTTAAAATAACTAAGGAGTAAGTGGGGCAGTGGGAGGATACAGGAGGGGCTTATTGGGTGGGGGCTGGGATTGGAGCTGAGGAGGCGATGGAGACTGTCTGTAGCATCTTGGGGGCAACAGCAGCACTTGTACACCTCAGTGCAAGTGATTGGGCTCCAAGCCCCTCTGTCCCCCACCAGTCTGTGCATCTGCAGTCAGGTTCTGTCCTGAGAGTCCAGCCTAGGCAGCATGTTCCGTGCGCCTCTGGCTCTCCTGTCACAAATTGTCCAACCGAGCTTTTTGTAGTTTTCTTTTTTGTCTGTTTGTTTTGTTTTTTTATCACCAGAACCTAAGGATTGAAGGATTGAAGGATTGAATGACAGCCTTAATTGGAAAAGGGCATGATGAGAGGAAAGGAGAAACATCTGTGTTTGTTAACGTGTGTTAGTGCGTTCTATGTGCGTGTGTTTTTGTGCCTGTGTGTGTGTGAGTGTAAAAAGGTGAAAAAGGGGAAGAGACCCAAGCAGTCCCTTGTTGTGGGAAAGCACCTATTGATTTATTTTTCCCCTTCTCTGAATATTTATCAACAAAGGAATGACAGCTCATGATTTCCGATTGTGCCCATTGGTGTTTCCCAGAGGAAGAAACCAGCCAGTGCTTTATCCATCACAGGTGGCTGTATCTGTTTGATTGACAGCCAGGGGCTGGGGAAGGCTATGCTTACCCAGCAAACCCCTTCGACCCTCCCTGGTGACAGTCCTTAGACAGAATAAGCTTCCCTCTGATAGTCTGAGCAGTCTCTCCTGTGATGTGCTTCCTAGTCAGGCCTCAGAACATAATAGATGCTCAAAAATGCTGATTGAATTACAGAATTTTTTTTCACCTGCCTCTCAGAAGGCTAATAGAGCTGGCAGCAGTGGGGGTGGAGAGAACATCTGGTGGGTGGCATATGCCTTTGTGCAGTTGTCAAATACAGAGGTAGTGGAGAAAGATCGATTGGGGGGGGGGTCTGCAAATACAGGTAGATAGACAGCCTCCTACTGAAAGGATCATTTTTAAAGTTTTTCCTTTAATCAGGTTTTTATGTACCTGTGACAACACCAGTAGGGAAAAAAAGCTTCAAAAATGACTCATCAGAGGGATGTGCCACCCTTTCTTTAGTTATTCAAAATACAAATGTTTTATCTATCCATTATTGAATACTCACTGTGTGCTAGGCAGTGGGTTAAAAATTTCATATAATTTTCTTATTTTTAGACATTTTGGTCATTTCTAGTTTTTTTTATATTAAAAATAGTGCTGAGATGAGTATCTTTGCATATAATTTTTTTGTCTGATTTATGACATCCTGTTTAGAGTGGATTCCTCCAAGCACAATTAACTGGGCATGGAATTTTTTAAAACTCCTTTGAAACACATTGCAGACTTGCTTTCATGCCGTGTTACACTCCCACATGAAGGGGGAGTGTGCCTCCTTCCGCTCAAAGACTCAGAAAAATCAGGCCTTTGTTGAAGCAGAGGCGTCTGCCTGCTACGAAACAAGGAGTCCTGTTAATTTAAGATAAATACCTAGCAAAGTTTATTCCAGAGGCTTAGGAAAAAAGACAGCAGCAGCTCTTGACTAGATTTCCATCAAATGCAAATTCAAAGCATTGCATTAGAAGGGGAAAGCATGCGCCTTTTTTCCCAGGGACTTCAGATGTTTTCAGGTGGGCCCTGGGGTCCATCTTGGTTTGTGGCAGTTTTTATCTTTCTGCTTTGCTGTTCCACTCTTAATTCTCTTAGAGCTCACAAAGCCACAAAAGCCGCTTGAAGTTCTGTGTCAACTATATTCAAAGCCCTGGGAGGGTTGATAGCAGGAGGATGACAAGATCTAGTCCCCTGTTCCAGAGGCCAGCACTGGCTCTGGTCTGGCAGGTGGCTGGAGTAGAAGGCAGGGCTCAGGCAGCCACTGCCACAGGCCCAGAGAGAGAGGATGGCGGTCTCTGTGGAGCGTGAGAGGTGGCCCCTTTGGCAATATGTGTTATAGGGAGATCTGTGTCATTTGCTTTCACTTTGTCCCTTGGGAGGAGAGCTCTGACCTTCAGAGGCCTTCGGTATCCTTCCCTCCCCCAGGGAAGAGCAGGAATTTCTAAAGCAGTCTCTTCTCTTTTGGGCTTCTTGACTTTCAGGTCTCAATCATAGTTTTTAACAATCCTTGCATCCATATCCTTTTGGAAAGATGTTCACCTCTCAGATTGGCAGGAATCTTTCTTCCCAAGTTCTTTTGTCGACAGGAAATGCAGCAGAAGTACAGTACGGCAACCTGGGCTTGAACAAGGACCATCTGCTGATTTTCTTCCATGCCAAGCCTTCTGCTGGGTGGCGGCTTCAGAAAACACACAAAGCCAGGAACCACGTGCTGGGGCTCCCCTGGCGCGGTCCAACCAGGAAATGTGGAGGAACAATTGGCAGGCTGCATTTCAAATGTCTGTCAGCTCCAGCACCTGTTCAACTTCCTTCTAGGGCTTTGCATGATTAATGAAAAGGGAGGAGAAACATTTTCCAGTGGGACAGGAAGGCCAGTGCTCGGGAGACCTGAGCTTTCATTCCCGCTCTGCCATTGGCCGGCGGCATGTCTACAAGTGTTCATCCTTGCTGGGGCCTCTTCTCCATCTTTCGCATGAGTCCTAGGAGGTTGCATTTCTAAGGTGCCTGTCAGCTTGTACATCTTACAGTTCTAAGCTAAGAGCATAAATAAGAAATAAGGAGCAGAGGTGACAGATGAAATCAGTACTCTGGGCTGCAAGAGATTCCCTTAAGTGGTGACTCAGGTTCAAATTCAGAGCAAGCTTCTGGGGGCCGCTTTTTAGACCTCCACGTTGATTATTTTCACAGGCTGTATGACTTGATTCATTCGGTCAAATAAAAGTGAGCAAACTGAAGGTGGGGATAAGAAAATAAAACTTCTTTCATACAAGGAGAATTATCCCTGGTGGCTATATGTTCTACAAAAGGACTTCGTTTGACCAGTCATGTATTAATCAGATCATGTGTGGGTTGGATTTTGCATCTCAGGAGAGTAATTAATGAGAGTAAGGACAGTTTCCCACCCAAAAGATAGCTGTGTTCCCTCTAGTTCTGGCCTTCTTCTTCTTCTTTTTTTGTCCTTTCTCCATCCTGTTATGATTTATAGTGCTACCTGTCACCTGCAGTGGCTTTGGTGTAAGGTTTTACTGAGGAGGTGAATGGCTGGCTTCCAGAAATGACAAGCTTAGTCCAGGTCTGGGGCTGGAGCCAGGTCAGGTAAGCCTGATACCTTTTTCTCTTCTTCCCTGCTAGTGGACATGTTCTTCCCAAGTACAGGAAGAGAGACCCAAGGCGTTCACTTTTAGAAAGTCCCTTCCTGCCCTCAGTTTTTTGTTTTTGTTTTCTCACTAGGACTGTTGCACATTGTGAAGTTAGTCTGTGCATTGATGCAAGCGGCCCATGTTTTCCAGACTGCGTTCTGATTCAAACAGGAGTATGTGCGCTCTTACCCTAAGGGGGTGGGTTAGAAACTGTGAGCTTAATCTTTTCCCAGCAGGTCCTGGATCCAGACATGCATTATTATTGTTCTCGTGACGATGTGGCAACCGAAACTATTATCCATGCTGTGGTTGAAGGAACCAGTGTTCCAGCCATTCTTTTTCTGCTACACTGATGAGAAGCTGTCCCCAGGCTCAGGGTTTTGTTGCTGTTTGGAGCCTGACATTGCCCTTGCCTGACAGGCTGTGTGTTGCAGTAAGACGCCTCTGTGCTCAAGTATGTCGTCTGTACCAGCAGTACTGCTGGGTAAATGGCACAAGCACTTTTTAGGTTAATTCTCTGGTTTTGCCCTTGGAGGCAAATTAAACAGATTCAGCTATTGCCCATTTCTTTTGCAAAATAATTCTAGACTCAGCCATTGAAAGTAGGCAAAAAAAGAAGTATGCAAGCCTGGGGTATTGGAGTCCTCTGGAGTACGGAGTAACCAGTGTAGGCTGCTCCTGGTACACCTTAGCATGGGTGCTGTGTGGAGCAGCTGCCTGTCTGATTTCATCTGCTTCTGTGGCCGAGTGATAATTCTGACTGGGAGGTGAGGTGAGGATGATGGGATAGTATGAGAAGCTTCTGGAAGTGTCTGAGCCAGCATCTGCCTTGGGTGTCATTCACTCTCTCAGCAAAGCCTGACCACCCTTTTATCCTATATGTGCTTCTCAAGTCTGCCCACTTCCGTCTGTCACGTCTCCATCACCCCAGTGCCCAGGGCTGCCAAGTCATGCCCCGAGGAGGCACGTACAGTCTTCAGCCCAGAGCCTGCCACGTAGTGAGTGCTCGACAGGGATAAATAAACATTTTTACTGTGACTAATTAAAGAAAGTGTGGTGTATCTATATGTGTATGAGAGACCCTTTCCTCATGAAAACCTCTTAGAAACTTACCACCACCAGGGGCGGCGCCTGTGGCTCAAGGAGTAGGGCGCTGGTCCCATATGCCGGAGGTGGCAGGTTCAAACCTAGCCCTGGCCAAAAAAAAAAAAGAAACTTACCACTACCCTTAAGATAAAAGTTAAACTTTCCACCAAGGCCTACAGAGTGACCCCCTACCCACGTCTCCCTGCTCACCCAGTGACAATGTCCCTTTCTTGACAACACACCAGCCCTACTGACTTTCTTCCATTGCCTGGACCCACCAAGCCTTCCTCCCTGAGTGGCTAGCTTCTTCTCATAGTTTTAGGTTTAGCTTAAATATCACCTCTGAGAGGCCTTCCCTGACTGCTCTGTCTAACGTAAGTTCCCTCTTATTATTTATTCTCTGTTGCAAACTCCATCTGTTTCCTCATTTCCTTTCCATGACCTGAAGTGATGTCTTTCTCTTTATTTACTTGTTTACTGGGTGGCCTCCTCAACTAGACCATAAATCCCATGTGGGTTAGGACCCGCTCTGTCTGTTACCACTGTGTTCCAGGACATGCTCAATGTTTGTTGAATGGTTGACTAGAAAACCAGACGCTGACTGTCGTAACCATATAGATACTATTGGTGATGGTCAAGTAGATGGGTGGCTATCACGTGCCAAATACTAGGTGCTTTGTGTTGATGATCTCAGAGTACCATGTCCATAGCCAGGACAGAATTCCTCTGATGAGGAAGTGGACATCGAAGAGGTCAGTTTACCCAGCGAGTGAATCTAGACTTGTAGAATGTCTGCTCTTAGTGGTACTCTGTGGAAGTTAATCCAGATATCCCTCTGATCCAGGATGCAGACAGATACCTCACCTTGAGGAAAGATGAGAAGTGGGAAGGCTTCTAAAACCTGCAGCTTCCTCAGGGTTGGCTGGTGCCCAGCAGCATCCGTTTTTTGAGAACTTTGGTTTGTGTTCTGAGCTTGAGTGGTCCAGACAAGGTAGATGGGGGAGGTAGGTGACTTAAGGGCTCCTCATTCATTTCCATAAAGATAACGCCCTGCCCAGAGGGGACGTTGGGGTTGGAGGGTGCTCAGGGCATGGAAAAGCAGGTATACTGGATGGCAAAGGTCATGTGTTCCATAGTCAGGCGTGTTCTAGAACTGTCTTGTGAGGAGACCTATGTACTCAAGTTCTGGAAAGGGTGGAAGAGAAGAGGGAGTGGCTTTAAGAGGACGTGAGAAGATTGGGTGTTTGGGTCTTGTCTGTGAGGAATACTTTAAGTGTTCTCACCACAAAGGGCAATAGTTCCAGGAGGAATGTGAATACAGCAGTGAAAGGTGACGAGGGGATCCTGCCAGCAGAGAGCTGGGCTTGCGTCCTGCCATGGGCAGTTCTGGGACATCATGGTTGATGTGCTTTCTCTTTAGCACCTACATCTATTCCCCGCTTGGATGCTGAAGCTGCTGATCCCTGGCAGGAAGAGCAGGCCTTGGGCTTACAATGGCCTTCACCTTGAGTCACAGTCTCTTTTGACTAACACCATATTAATGGAAGCTGAGGCCTCCCCTGCCACCACCCAAGAAAATCTCATTTAGCATATAAGTTACACTATGCTGCATAACCTATCCTTTCACTTAGACTGAATATCCTGGTTCCTGCTATAGACTGAGGGTAACCCCTTTAAGTTCAGGCCTAGAACTGTATTTAGTAAGGATTTCCTACCTGCCAGGCACTGTGCTAATGTTCTTTCCATAGTAAGCTTATGATATTAAGTACTATTTATTGGTGTCCATTTCATAGAAGGGGCTGTGGAGGCACAGAGAGACTGTGTGAGGGGCTCAGGTGGCCATGCCAGGAATTGAGCCCAAGCAGAGTGGCTCTTGGACTTGCTCTCACCAACTATGTGCTATGCTCCGTGTTCTACCAGAGATAGCTGCATTCGCCTGGGCTACCAAATGCATCATGCTCCCTAACTGAGATAAGCAGCTTGGGCCCCCTGGCCTGTTAAGCCTCAGCTGGCTAGTTTAGTTGAGTTGGCTGGATATGTGGTGGGGCTGGCCAAGTCGTCTTACCTCTTATAGCACTCACAAAACTGCATCATGAGCCCGGCGTTCCATCCAGTGTGACTGTACTGCCATTTCGAGTCATTTCCAAATATGCACATCTTTCTTTTCTCCCCTCCCAGGTGGTAAGATGCAAGAAGCGGGGCCCCGGATTGTTTTTCTCATTTCCCTACGGCATCTAGCTTGTCCCTGGGTACTTAGGGAGTGGTTTAATGTCACTTAGCCTGACTTGGGGATAGGGTAGTCTCCACTGAAGTGGCAGCCTTCCAATGGTAGATAAAAACCTGCATCAGACTGGTATGAACAAGTCCTTATCTCTTCTTAGAACAAATGTGGTTTGCTTTGGCAACTGGAAAACAGAACACATCTTCTGCAGAATCCAGAAACTGCTTTTTGGGAGAGATTGAGGGGCTTGGCCGTCTTCCGCACTTCATACTGGCCTCTTTCTATCAGACGTCTTTGTGTTATAATTCCTGAGGTTACTGCTGTTCCCATTAATCTGTGCTAGGGACAGAACCAAACTCAGCTCTGAGATTGAACCTACTTTGCTTGGTAGAGCCTCGGATCTTACCTGCCAGGTTGTTTTGCCTTTCTGTGGGTGGCTTTGCACACAAGCTTATTTGAGGAAGCAGCACAGGCTGTCCAATGGTCTGAGGGATGGTACCTGCAGCCTTGGAGAGAAGGGTCAGTGTGTGCTTCAGAGCAGTGGTTCCCCATTTTGGTGAAGAGATGCTCATTGGTTTCAGCCCGACTCACCCTTGGCTCAACTGAGGTAAGAAGAGTACGGAGCTAAACTCCAACAAGGTGGGAGATCCCTGCCCTTCCAGAGCCCCGTGCCACTGTGGGGCCCATACATCAGACAGGATTTTGTTGGTTTTTGTGGATCAGACCCTTCTTTTGATTCTCCCTTGGATGAGGAATGCATGCTTATTACTTGTCACAATGTGCGCAGATTCTGGCTATGCTAATGTGCTGAACAGTGACAGGCTGAACAGCCCCTTTCAGGTGGGTGGCTTACCCTCCATGGGGCCTGTACCCAGGTAGATTTTTCAGATTGACTGCTTGCCTCCACTCTCTCCTCCTGCTACCCAGGAGAGTGTGGTAGGGTCAGGGCACTGTGGGCAAAAGCTCCTGCAAATTGTGTGTCTAGTAACACTGAATAAAAGAGGGTGAACATCAGGTACAAGTGGAACCTAAGTCTAGGGCGCGCACATTCTAGGGGCCATGTTGGTAAAGGCTAGCTCAATGGCAGTTCCCAGAGCACGGGCCATCAGCCTGGGCAAAACTTCATTCCCCATTCAGATTTCTTGAGGCTTCTCATGTATACAGCATGTGGTGCTGGAACCACTCGAAGGACTGTGAACGGTGCTGAGCAAACACAATCATGCTTATTGTCATAGCAACCCTGTCATGGTCCTCTGAAGCAGACAGAATCCTGAAGAGGTTCTCAGAGGAGCCCCCTCCACTCCTTCACTGAGGTTGGTCATCATGGCATTCATGCTTCACGTGATGGAGAAGGGCCCAGTGCTCAGGGATTCCTGAGTTGTGTATGCCCAGGAGGGAAGGCAAGTGAGGGGAGCAGAAGGCAGACGTGTTCTCACTGATTTCTGTAGCCCATGCCAACCCACTCACCTAAGGGGCCACACCTCTGGAGTGAGACTGACAAGGGGGGAAGGGGGATGGATGTTAAACGTATTTGGAATATTTTATAACTAATATCATCAATTAGAAGTGGCATTGGCTTTGCCACTGTACTGGCTGAGTGTCAGTTCTGCTAAAGTAACTGTGTCTGTATCAGCTGCTGGGGCTGCCATAGCAAAGTACCACCCGCGGGGCAGCTCAAACAGCAGGAATTTACCTTCTCATAGTTTTGGAGGCTGGAAGTTCAAGATCAAGGTGTCAGCAGAGTTGTTTGCCTCTGAGGCCTCTCCCTTTGACTTGTAGTTGGCCGTCTTCTCCCGTGTCCTCACGTGGTCATCCCTCTGTGTGTGGCTTTGGCCTCATCTCCTCTTGTCCTGAGGACACTGATCAGATTGGATTGGTGCCCACTGCAGTGACCTCATCTTTACCTAACTACCCCTGTAAAGAACCTGCCTCCAAATATCGTCTCATTCTGTGGTACCAGGGGTGGGGAAGCTTGGCCTTCAACATGTGAATTTGGGGGGACACAGTTCGGCCCATAATGCTCGCTACGTGTTTAGTGTAGTGTGATCATTGTGGCTGATCGTGAAGTTCTTTGGGTCTGGAACTGCTCTCAGCACTCTGTGGATTGTCTTCTTCAGTCCCTGCCACAGTCCTACACGGCCACTCTTACTTCCCTCATCTTACAGATGAGGAAGCTAAGGGACAAGAAGTGGAGTAATCTGACTCTGACAGCTGGAAAGCCGCAGAGCTGCAGGTTGAACTGGCCTGAGGCCCACGCTGTGAGCTTCTCTGTGCAGTTTGCACGGGGAAGGCTTTACCCGAGTTTCTCACTGGAAGTGCTGTCGGGGAGCAGGTTGCACGAGGGGATACCCCGCCTCATGGGAGTGAAGGAAATACCGAGGTGCTTTTTCACACTGTGCCATCACAGGCTGGTGTGATAAGCCTTCGTCTGTGGGGCCAGCTGTACTGGAAGGGGTCCTTCTGGTGATATTCTGAGGTTGCATCTGAACAAAAGAGGCTGCAAGTCACAACTGGATGGAAATGGACAGCTGGTGTGTTGTTGGCCCTCCCTGGACAGCGAAGGAGGCAGGCCAAGGAGCCACCTCTGGATTCAGCCAGTGCTTGGAAGCTGTTGTCTTCACAGCTGCTATCCCCCCTTGCCTGGAGCCTTCCTTCTGCCCCTCGTCCTTCCTTCTGGCAATTTCAGCAGTCCTACGAAACAATGACAGCATACTTCCGGGTCTGTACACATGCTGGCTCTTCCTAGGAAGAGAGCTGAGGCTCTACCACACTAATTGGGACTTCCTTGTTACTTTGAGAGCGTTCCTCCCACCGCCATGAGGTTAAACTCTCTTTTGCTGTGTAATTATGTGGCCCTCCCTTACTGAGGCAGAGGGCGAGGGGTGAGGTGTGGGGAGAGGTAAGGGTTTAGTTCTCAATGTCAATGTTGGGAGTCAGGTCCCTCTCTCCTACCTGCCTTTTTTCTCTTCTCTTTTTTCTTCTTCCATCTAAACTGATGACACCTACCTTGGTCATCCCCTGGAGTCCCATGACATTGATCCTGAGCTTTCAAACATTCTCCACTTTTCTCCTTCCAGCATTGATTAATGCCCCCTTTTTTTCAATTTTCATTGTTGTCAGGATTTACCAACTTCTAGGTAGAGTTCCTTCCTAAAAAGGTCAGATGAGCCCATCCGCACTCTGGAGCAAGGCAGTTACATGGCTAGAGCCAGGGCTCTGGGCCCCCAGCACCTGGATCCCAGAGTGCCTTGCTGCCTTTATCTGAAATCAAGGCATCTTTGCAGAGAGCCAAGGAAAACATTTTCAGATCCCTTGGGGGTTGGGGCTTTATTTCCCTATGTTAATTGCTTTTCTGATGACATTTACCTTAGTGCCTTGCAGGCTCATCCTGCCTTCAAAATCCTGCTAGTCTTAAGATAGCTAAAAATCTGTTTCATTTCAGAAATGCAGTGGATCCCATCTCATTTCAGTTTCTTCAAATACTGGAATCCTCTGTATTAAAGAAAATATGTGATATTTTCCATGTAAATTATTTCTACCTATAAATCTAGTCATTTTCTACTTATATATGTGCAGAAAGAGGTAACTGAAATTATAGTCACTGAACCTAATGAAGGTTACTTGATGGGTCATAGGATTTGGAGGCTAGCTTGATTTTCTTCTTCAGATTTGTCTACGTTACTTAATTAAAAAAAAAACAAAAAAAACATGTATCATTTCTCTAAAAACAACAGAGTCCAGGGCGGTGCCTGTGGCTCAAGGAGTAGGGTGCCGGTCCCATATGTGGGAGGTGGCGGGTTCAAACCCAGCCCCGGCCAAAAATTGCAAAAAAAAACAAAACAGAGTCCATCTAAGATAAATGAAAACGGAAGTAAACAAATATATCAGCCCAACTATTTCCTTGACAAAGCCATGTTAACCAGGTGAGCACCGAGTCATGAAATCTTGGAGGGTAGAGGGCCCAAGGACTGTGCCGGGCATCAGATTATCTCCTGTTTATTAAATCTTTTGTTTACTTGTGGCTAGATTTTATTTCGACCCACTGCCCTACTTTGCTTCAGGTCCTGAATTGTTTACTTGAGCTCCTTTAAATGGCTGCTTTTTTCTCCCTGCCAGGCAGGTCACATGGGGAGGTCCTCATGAGCAAATAGAAATTTTTACTAGAGTAGCAGTCACCAGTAGAAAAATTACTTTCTCCTCACAATTAATTTTTTCTTTAAAGCAAAATGTGCCCTTCATCAAACTTCCACTTGAAACCACAGGGAGGAACAAGGGGAAGCTTTTGCCTCCCTGCCCAAGATAAGGTGCTTGCTATATTGTGCAGAAAATTTAATTAGGCAAAGCAAGACAATTGGAACTGGGTCTTGCCCTAAGGAGAAAAGGAAGTTAACCTCTGCCTGCCATAGTCTAGTCCAAGGTCACATTCAATTTGTTTTGATCAAGCAGCTATTTCCTGAGCTGGAGAGTGAATGTGTCACAGTTCATAAACACTCCCCATGTGGAAGACTAATGCTGCTTTGACAGGGCTCTCGGCCACTCTTCTGCAGCGTTCAGTAAGGCAGACTGCATTTCTCACATACCTTTGCTAGATTATAGTTTTTCTGGGAGCAAAGCCAAGTGCTCCCACCTTTGGAGCACTGACCCAAGAAGAGATATTTTGTGAACTTCTGCTCTTTGGTTGGGCAATCTCTGAGAGCTTGTTGGGTAAGTATGAGGAGGAGGGTGGTTGAGATGGAGTCACCCTATTTATTTTATCACCATCTACATTAAACAAAGGGTTTGTGTTTGCAGTTCTCTTCTGATGAAACCCGGTGACTCAGGAAAATCTATCTGATGGAGTTTCTCAATAGCTGATCTGCTGAGTCCTGTTTCAGCTTAATTTTCCCCCAAGTTTGCTACATAGAACCTCAGAACTGGGCAGAAGGTGGTATAATGACACAAAAACTCCATCTCTGCTTTGAAGAAGGGTTTGATTCTATGACAAGCCCTTCGAACTTGGCCATCTTAGACAGTTTTTTTAGCCATTGAACAAGGTGTGTCAAAGTCATTCCAATGAGACATGACAGAGGGCTTTGTTGTTAATGATCCTTTATTCCAAGTGCCTGTACCAGTCTGATCAAGGAGTGCTGCCCTGTGTCCAGCCTGGGAATAGGCAGCTTATGGAGGGAAGTGGAGACAAAAGAAGATCAGGAAAATGTAGTCTCTGTGGCCCAGGAGCTAGTAGGGATGCAAGATTCTTTATCAGTAAGAGAGGCAGGAAGAGCCAGAGGCTGGTTCTCTAGCATGAGAGCCAAGTGGTACGGCCACCTATTTTTTTTTTTTTTTTGGTAGAGACAGAGTCTCACTGTACCGCCCTTGGTAGAGTGCCGTGGCGTCACACAGCTCACAGCAACCTCTAACTCCTGGGCTTACGCGATTCTCTTGCCTCAGCCTCCTGAGTAGCTGGGACTACAGGTGCCCACCACAACGCCCGGCTATTTTTTTTTTGTTGCAGTTTGGCCGGGGCTGGGTTTGAACCCGCCACCCTCAGCATATGGGGCCGGCGCCCTACTCACTGAGCCACAGGCGCCGCCCTACGGCCACCTATTTTAAAGGTGTCTTCCTTTCTTCTCTTCAACAAATAATATCCTAAGCACACAATTTCAGCGCCTGTAACTGAGATCCAAAATAACAATTTTATTTATTTATTTATTTTTTTTTTTGCGGTTTTTGGCCAGGGGTGGGTTTGAACCTACCACCTCCAGCATATGGGGCCGGCGCCCTACCCCTTTGAGCCACAGGCGCTGCCCCCAAAATAACAATTTTATTGATACATAGCAGCCCCTTAGTAATCAGTCTGATAGCTCCATGGTGTCTGGGATCCATGCCCCTCTCTTGTCCCACCATCCCTAGCATGTTATCTTTGCTGACATAGCCTAATATGGCCTCACCAAATTCATACAGGAAAAGGGGAAATTGAGTGTTGCCCCATGGGAAATTTACATGGGCACTTCCACTCATATCTCATTGGCCAGAACTTAGTCACATTGCCACACTTAATTGCAAGGGAGACTGGGAAATATAATTTGTTTGTTTGTTTTATTTTGAGACAGAGTCTCAAGCCATCGCCCTAGGTAGAGTGGCGTGGCGTCAGAGCTCACAGCAACCTCAAACTCTTGGGCTCAAGATATTCTCTTGCCTCAGCCTCCAAAGTAGCTGGGACTAGAGCCACCCACCACAACTCCTGGCTATTTTTTGGTTGTAGTTGTCATTGTTTGGTGGGCCCAAGCTGGATTGAAACCTTCCAGCTCCAGTGTATGTGGCTGGCATCCTAGCTGCTTGAGCTACAGGGGCCGAGTCGAAATATAGTTTTTATTCTTGGCAACTATGGCCCCAGCTGAAAGTTAGTGGTTTTGTTGCTGGAGAAGGAGGCAATGACAGAGGGGAGGGGAAGGACAGACAGGGGTCTTTGTAGTCACTACCACACTGTGTAATAAGTGCGACCATGAGGGTAAACACAGGCGGCCAACTAGAGCAGTCTCCTGCCGTCAGACATTTTAAAGGACCACCGTATTAGGCCCAGTGGGTTGAGAGTCCATTTTCTTTAACTTCAATTTCCCCTTCATCAGGGAAACTGAATTTGGAAGTTGAAATTCAGTGAGCTAGTCTACATGTTTGTGCTAAACGACAGGGAAGGAGATGAATTTAAAGTAAGTAGGATCCCTTCCTCCTTCCCTTCCTCGGTTCCACCCCCTTCTTTCCCTTCTCCTTTCCTCTCCTTCCCCCCCCCCCTTCCTTCTCTCACTCTTCTTCTCACTCATTTTTTTCTGTCTTCCCTTGCCATCCTTTTAGTCTAGGATTAAGGAGTTCTAGCACAAATGAAGGCACCCTTTCTGAAGCCTTGATGCCCTGTCCGTGGCTCTGGCTTTGTACGAGACGTCCTTCAGAGGGTTTCAGGGCAGGGGCTGGGGGAGGATCGGTGGTACAGAGAGCTCTTATGTAATGTGGTAAACAAATAGCAAACGGGCGTTTCATTTTCCATTAGCCAGAGAGGCATTTTATTTCCACTAGAAACGGGAGCAGACGTGAAAGCAATTAGTGTTAGTGGGTTTACAGTGACGTCCCTGGGGCCAGATGTCTGTACTTTACGGCTCCTTGTTCAGAGAACATTGGTGAGTTCTTTCCACCCCCTGCCCATCCCCACCTCCTGCCAAAAGGACCCAAAATATCACAGTTGGCAGAAGAACATAATATTCCCTGAATAGCAGAGGCAGGAGGCTTGTTCTTTGGAGATAGAGAATGTCGCCTTAGAAATTGTAGGAGGGGGGGCCAGGAACAACAGGAAGAAAAAAATCCTTGCCCATAGTTGCAGGTTCCTGGCTCTGGAACCCTTCAGGCCGCTGTGAGTTTGGGCTAGTTGAAGGTATATATTAGGAATGGTGAACTCAACTCCACTTTCTGTGCTGCTTCGTTCTCTGTGTATTCAACCCTCTCCTGTCCTATCCCAATACCCCACAGAGTAGGAAAGGCAGAAGGAGAAACAGAAGCCCTGAATATCCTTCCCTCCACCTCTAGGCTGGAATATGTGAACCTGAGTTTCACTCCATCTCAAGCTTCACCATAATTATTGTTACCACCATGACCACCAAAGCTCTGGCATTTGCCACTTAAATACTTTCTAATGGAGATATTCTTTTCCTGTGTAACCTCACCTTTTCTTTTAAAGTCTTGTATGGCATGGTTTTTTTTTTTTTTTTTTGCTGGTTGTCTTTCAGTCTGGGCTGTTTAGTTCAGGAGCCCCTAGCCATAAGTTGGCTGTGAACACAAGCCAGTCCAAATGGAGATGTGCTGTAAGAATAAAATATACAAAAAAGAATTTCAAAGACTTCATTTGAAAGACAACTGACTGTAAAATATCTCAAAATGTCTATACCGATTACACGTTAATAAAAATTTTCATAGATTGGGTTAAAGAAAATAAATTGTTAAAATTAATTCCACTGTTTTTTTTCCCTTTAACTAAGATATTAGAAGATTTAGAATTACACATGTGGCTTGTATTTGAATTACACATTGTAGCTTGCATTATAATTCTATCGGGACAGTACTGGTCTATGATACATTTTAAAATATTGTAGAGCCTGAGGCAAATTAAATTCCAGTAATTTTGAAGAATGTAATATTAGTGATTTTCCAATAAAAAGATAATGTAGCTTAGAAAAATAAAATATTGTAGAGCTTTACTTTTTAAAGTTATTGACAATATTAAAAAGCAGTTTTAAAAACCTTCTAAATTGAAAAGTCCTTGAAAGAAGAGGCTCTCCAAACATTGTAAGAGGAAAGTTGGATAACCAACAAAAGAGGTTTCCGAGCACTTAAGGTAGAATCTAGAAACTTAATTACTTTCAGAGACCAGGTAATAATGTAAAGTGATATAGGCTTGAGGATAGACAATAGGGAATGGTGGGGCTTGTGGTGCACTGGAGACAGGTGCCCTATGTAGATGCATTTAAATTCGAAATGTTTAAACATTGGGTGCTCCATAACTAATGGTGGAGTTTGGCCCAAAGGACTCTAGCATTCTACTGTTGGGACCTATAACACCTTAACAACAAACTGTTTTACACTGGTAGATCCCATGAAAATTACCCATTGCAGACAACTGAAACTAGGCTTTGTAAATTGGAATATCCTTTTTACATTTTGAAATGACATTATTTTAAATTTCATACCCAAGTCCTCATGCAAGCTACACTGCATTCTACATGTTATTTTACTAAGAATATGACTAATAGTTAACTCACACTGAGTTCCTATTCCTGGGAGACACTGGGATAATGTTGGTTCAGTTAGTTCCTGTAACAGTTCTTTGAGGTTGATGGTATCTTTGAGGCTCAGAGAATTTAAGCCTCTCATTTGGCTGTAGCAAGAAAGCGGCAGAACTGAGGATCAAACTTTCATATTTTGGATGCCACGGTAATAATCTAAAGGATTTATAAAGCTTCGTCATACTCATTGTCTCGTTTGAGCTTTACAAGAATCTTATGAAAGGCAGGAAGCTTGGGCAAGTCCCTCAGTCTTGCTGGCTGGCCGGCTGTAATTTCCCTCAATTCTAAAAAGGAGCTGGACTAGATGACCATGTGATGAAGCCATGACTTTGTGACTTCCTAGTACAAGAAAAGGTTGAGCTTGGATCAGACTTTACCCTAGGGACCCCTTAAATGGTTCCCCTTCTTAGAACATTTTGCAAAGTCTTTTCCAGTAATTTTGTCTGTGCATTAAAATGACAGTCAATATTTTAGACCTCACAGAAATTTATTCTGGGCTTCCATTAAGTTAGACTTTGATTGTAAACTATTGTTTGTCCTTTTTTAACTTTTAAAATATGGAAACATTCAAGCATTTTGCTGGTTATATTTCATCTTTATCTTCCCCCCTTTTTACCTGCAGAAAATGTTTTGTATTCACAGAGTTGTACAACCATTTGCCACAATCAATTTTAGAAAATTTCATCACCCCCCAAAGAAATGATACATCTATTATCGTTACTGTCTTAACATCCCTCTACTGTAACCCTAGACAACCACTCATTTTTCTCTTTTTATAGATTTCCCTATTCTGGAGATTTTACATAAATGAAATGATCCAATCATTGGTCTTTTGTGAGACTTTCCTCACATCATAATATTTTTTCCAAGATCCACGTTAGAGGATCTATCAGTTATTTATTCCTTTTTATGGCCAAATATATTCCATGGTATGAATATATTGTCATGCATTCCCTAACAGTCAACCACAGACCACATGACCTTGTGACAGTAGTCCTGTAAGATTAATGTAATTTTTCTGTGCCTTTTCTATGTTTACATATGCTTAGATACGTAAATACTTACCTTTGTGTCACAGTTGCCCACAGGATTCAGTATAATCACATACTGTACAAGTTTGTAGCCTGGGAGCAAGAGTCTGTATCATACTGCCTCAGTGTGAGGTAGGCTGTGTGACCAGGTTTGTGTAAGTACACTCCATGATGTTCGCACAATAACAAAATCCCTAATGACACATTTCTCAAAACACATCCCCATCAGTAGACCATGCCTGACTGTACCACATTTTTTTTCTCTATCAGTTGATTGACATTTGGGTTGTTTCCACCTTTTGGCTATGGTGAATAGTGATGCCATGAATAGTTATGTACAAGTATTGGTTTGAATATGTGTTTTTAATTCTTTTGGATAAATACCTAAGAGTGGAATTGCTGGGTAGTATGGTTATACTATGACTAACGTTTTAGGGAACTGCCGGAATGTTTTCCAAAGTTGCTATACCATTGTACATTTGCTTTTTTTTTGAGACAGAGTCTCACTTATTAACCCTTGGTAGAGTGCTGTGGCATCACAGCTTACAGCAACCTCCAAATCCTTGGGCTTAGGTGATTCTCTTGCCTCAGCCTCCCGAGTAGCTGGGACTACAGGCACCTGCCACAACGCCCAGCTATTTTTTTGTTGCAGTTTGGCCGGGGCTGGGTTTGAACCCACCAACTTCGGTATATGGGGCCGGTGCCCTACCCACTGAGCCACAGGCGCCGCCCACCACTGTACATTTCTACCAGCAGTGTTTGAGGTTTCCTGTTACTCTACATCTGTGCCAACATTTGTTATTTTCTTCTGTCTTTTTTATTATAGACATCTTAGTGGGTGTGAAGTGGTAACTCATTGTGGTTTTGACTTACTCTTCCCTAGTGACTAATGATGTTGAGCATCTTTTCATGTGCTTATTGGCCATTTATGTATCTTCTTTGAAGAAATGTCTGTCAGGTCCTTAGCCCATTTTTTTATTTGAGTTGTCTTCTTATTATTGAATTGTAAGTTATTTGTGTATTATAGCTTCCTTCTTAGATGTGTGACTTACAAATATTTCTTCCTATTCTGTGGGTTGTTTTGCACATGCTCGCTGCATGTTCTTTAAAGTACACATTTTTTATTTTGGTGGTTTGATTTACATATACCAGAGGGTGCCCAAAAAATGTGTGTACATTTTAAGGAAGGAAAAAATTGTATTAAAATTGTAGTACTCTGGCTGGCACTTGTGGCTCAGTGAGTAGGGTGCTGGCCCCATATACCGAGGGTGGCGGGTTCAAACCCAGCCCCGGCCAAACTGCAACAAATACAGCCGGGTGTTATGGTGGGCACCTGTAGTCCCAGCTATCTGGGAGCCTGAGGCAAGAGAATCACCTAAGCCCAAGAGTTGGAGGTTGCTGTGAGCTGTGATGCCATAGCACTCTACTGAGGGCAACAAAGTGAAACTCTGTCCCCCCAAAAAAAAACATCAAAATTGTAATACTCAATATATATTGATAACATTTGTTATCTTTTTTTTTTTTTCTTTTTGAGACAGAGTCTCACTATGTACCTTCGGTAGGTTGCTGTTGCATCATAGCTCACAGCAACCTCAAACTCCCAGGCTTAAGCGATTCTCTTGCCTCAGCCTCCCGGTAGCTGGGACTACAGGCGCCTGCTACAACACCTGGCTATCTTCTGTTGCAGTTTGGCCAGGGCTGGGTTTGAACCCGCCACCCTCAGTATATGGGGCCAGCACGCAACTCGCTGAGCCACAGACGCTGCTCAGAGTATTATCACAATTTTGTTGCAGTTGGCCCCGGCCAGGTTGAACCTGCCAGCCTTCGTGTATGTGGCTGGTGCTGTAACCACTGTGCTACGGGCGCTAAGCCAACATTTGCTATCTTGTGTACTGTACATTTGTCTCTTATAATTGCATATGACTTGTGTATTACAATTTTAATAACAGTTTTTGCCTTTCTTAAATTGTGTATGTATATTTTTGGTACCTTCCAAGATACCTTCACTTGTCTTTTAGTATCCTATCTAAGAAGGCTTTGCCTAATCCATGGTCATGAAGTTTTACTCCAGTGTTTTCTTCTAAGAATTTTATATTTTAATTTTTACACATTTAAGCCTTTGATCCATCTTGAGTTAATTTTTGCATATGGTATGAGGTAAGCCTCCAAATTCATTCTTTTGCATGTGAATATCCAATTGTCTCAGCACCACTTGTTGAAAAGATTATTCTTGGGCAGCGCCTGTGGCTCAATGGAGTAGGGCTTCATATGATGAAGGCAGCAGGTTCAAACCCAGCCCTGGCCAAAAACCGAAAAGACTATTCTTTTCTCATGGAATTGTCTTAGTATCCCTTTTTGTTTTGGTACCCTTATTGAAAATAAATTGGCTATAAGAGTGAGGGCTTATCTCTGGACTCTATTCTATTTGTTCATCCTTACACCATTACCACATTATCTTGACTCTTTGAGCTGTGTAGTACGTTTTGAGCTCATGAAATGAAGTCTTCCCATATTGTTCTCTTTCAAGGTTATTTTTGCTATTCTGGGTCCCTTACATTCCATATGAATTTCAGGACCAGCTTATCCATTTCTACGTAGAAAGCTCCTTGGATAGTGATAGACATTGCATTGAATCTGTAGATCAGTTTGGGGAGTATTACTGTGTGATCCTTGGACACCAGATATCATTCCAATCATCATCTTTAATTTTTTTCAAAAATATTTTTTTTCAGTTTTCATAGTGCAGATTTTATACTTCTTAAACTTATTTCTAAGCATTTTATTCTTTTTGATGCTCTTGTAAATGGGTTTGTTTTCCTAATTTAATTTTTAGATCGTTCATTTTTCTGTATAATTTTAAAGTAAATAGTGTCTTATTATCCATAAATACTTAAGATGATATTCTACCTTTAAATATCAGACCTAGCATCTCTAACTGATAAGGACTGGCTCCTTCCTTTTATTTTGTTTTCTTTTTTTTCTTTTTGGTAGCTACCTTGCCACTGTTGGATCAATAACAATTAACAAGAGTTTTCTGCGCTCACCAACTACACAGTACACATTCACATTTCTTTGATTGTCTCTAAAACACTTTCTCATAGTTGGCCATCTGGACTCAGGATCCAAACAAGCTCGCACCGTATACCTGGCAATTATATCTTTCAAGTCTCCTCCATTTTCTAACATCTACTCTTTTCTCTTTTTCATGCTTTGAGGGTTTAAATTTATATTATTCAACCACAGTGAATCTGTAACCTCATATAGGCTAACTTCTACAGTCAGACAATCCTCATTAACTGGACCTTGGCTTCTGTCTCCTGCAGTGAGGCCACCCTGGTCTATGCAAGTGCACGATGCTGTTGATGGGTCTCCAAGCGCCTGTCCTAGAGAGATAATCCTCACTGAGAATGTTGGACAGAATACCATTGTTTCCCATCCCCTCCCCCCTACATGAGCAGCAATGACTAATTGTTATGAAGAGTGATGGAGAGGGCTCTTGCTCAGCTCACTTTGTTCAATAGTATGGAGAACCAGACTCCCTGCATCCCGTAGAAGAGCTTCTCATTCAGGGCCTCCTGTGCGCCCACTTCTTATCCCTGCCTTCCAGTCACTAGATATGGTCTTCTTTAAGGTTTCCTCCTTCCCTACCTAGTGTTTATTTAGAAGTAAAATATGTGTACAAGTCTGCAGTTAGGGTTAAAGCAGGACTTAAAAGTGAAAAAAAATCTTAGGAGTTTTTTACATGGGGTATGCCTCCCACTTCTATGTTTTTTCCCTAGGCACCACTTTTTTTCTGACAAAATGTGTGCACTTTTGATCACTATCTGGTTTAGATTACTCCTGAATTATATTACTCCTGGGAGGAGGGGAACATCAAAAATCTCTCTTTATCCAGGATTGCCCGGCACCAACCAGCTCATCAGTACAGGAGCTGCCTTGGAACTGGAATCAGATTTTTCTTGGGGCTTCTGCCAACTCTTTAAGTTGCTGGACTTTGGGGAAAAGGGGAAGGTGATGGGGAGAATCTTAGGGCGTTGGCTATTTCCCAACTAATGAATACTTACTTTAATGTTTTTACCACTACCAATGTGACTGCTACATGTGCTGGCTGTGCATGTTTTAGTGTGTTAGCTTGTTCTGTGCCATTCTAGAGGTTTCACCACCCGTGAAGTGTCTCTGCAGACTCTCCCTTTAAAACATAAAATCAGTATCTCAGAGTTTCACAGGTTAAAACTCAGTTTCACAGTGAGTGTGTAAATAACCACGTGGGGATTCTTAGGGGAAAGACTGCACTGGCCTCCCCCAAATGGAGCACTCATAAAGACATCAGGCTATCCTCTCCTTTCTCTCTCCTTTATTGAGACAATTTATATTCAATGAAGTGCACCTGTTTTATGGCGTGATGAGTTTTGATAAATAGTGTCTATACAGGGTGGCCATAAAGTGTGTGTGCAATTTAAATAGACAACTATTTTAAATTGCACATGAACTTTATGGCCACCCTATATATCTGTGCAACATCACCCCAATTTTCAGAGATGAAGTATTTCCATCATGCCAGAATATTTCCTGAGTGACCCTGAAGTCCATTCTCCACCCTTCCAGTCCCAGCCGAAGTAACACTGATGTGCTTTGTGTTGGGATCACTCACCTCCGCCTATTTTACTATTTCACGTAGAGTCCTATAGTGTGTATCCTTTTGCAGCTGGCTTCTTTTCACTCAGCAGAGAGACTTCTCCACATTCTTGCATGTCTCAGTTTAATATTTTTTTTCTTGAGACAGAGCCTCAAGCTGTCACCCTGGGTAGAGTGCTGTGGCATCACAGCTGACAGCAACCTCCAACTCCTGGGCTTAAGCGATTCTCTTGCCTCCACCCCCCAAATAGCTGGAACTACAGGTGCCCACTACAATGCCTGGCTATTTTTTGGTTGCACCTGTCATTGTTTGGCAGGCCCGGGCTGGATTCAAACTCGCCAGCTCAGGTGTATGTGGCTGGCGCCTTAGCTGCTTGAGCCACAGGTGCCAAGCTGTCTCAGTTTAATTTTTTATGGCTGCGTACTATTCCATTTTATGGATGTACCGTGATTCGTTCATCCATTCAGCTGCTGTGGAATGCGTTGTTGCCCCTTTCTGGCTGTTGTAAGTACGAGTGCTATAAGCATTCGTGTTTGCGTCTGCTGTGTAAGCATGTGTCTGTTCTCTTTGGCCAATATCTAGGGGTGGAATTTGCTGGGCTTTAGGGCAGATCCATGTTTTACTTTATTAAGAATCTTCCTATTTTCCAGTCCTTCCCCTTTTTGATGCTCAGTGTTATTGGAACTAGCTCGTGATTTGTGCTAGAAGAAATAACAAGAATGAATAGAATCACTTGAGGTCTGCCGCATCGTCCTCAGTAAGAAGCCTTACAGAACAGCCCCAAGTCCCTGAATGTTCCTTCCTGGCTCCTGTCCTGGGGTACTGTTCCCACGGCAGCCACTGGCTAGCCTGAGCTCTGACCTTTAGGAAAGAGAAGTCACCATTTACTGAGGAGCCCAGGAGGCTGACCAGGCCTCAGTGAGGTGCTGATTGCTCAGCAGAGCTGTCTTCTGTTCCCAAGCTGCTGGGATCTGAAATTAATTCCTTTCTGAGTCTAGAGAAGCCCGTCAATCAAAACTGGACATCAAACATGAGCTCCCTGGACACTGCATTTGTGCACTGCCATGGACATTCTGGGTTAAATATGCAAAATGGGTGTTTCAGGGCAGAGGGGTAAATTTGGGGGGGAAATAATTTTTTACTGAGGCAAATTTATGTGAAAATGAGCAGACAGTAATGTGTAATGAGCAGACTGTAAGTGTGTAATTCAATGAGCTTTGATATATATATATCAAAATTGGGAACGTTTTGGGCTCAGCGCCAGTAGCACAGTGGTAACAGTGCCAGCCACATGCATCATAGCTGGTGGGTTCGAACCTGGCCCAGTCAGCTAAACAACAATGCCAACTGCAACCAAAAACTTGCTGGGCATTGTGGCAGGTGCCTGTAGTCCCAGCTATTTGGGAGGTTCAGGCAAGAGAATCGCTTAAGCCCAAGGGTTTGAGGTTGCTGTGAGCTGTGATGCCACGGCAGTCTACTGAGGACAACATAGGGAGACTTTGTCTCAAAAAAATTTGGAACATTTTAAAGGGCTAGACTTGGAAGGGAGGTTCCACCTGATGTTGTTTGTGTAAGGCCAGGCTTTTCTTTGATCCCCACCCCACCCAACCCAGGCTTTTTGCTAAGCAAGTCTCAGAACAGATCCAAATCAGGTGTCTGTTAAGGTCATTAACATGGCAATAATTGCCTAAGGTGAGCACGGCATGTACATACTGGATCTTATTTAATCCTCTGAATACCCCTGCAAGGTAAGTCTCATTTACATTTTGCAGATGAGTAAACTGAGGCCCAGGGCAGTAATCGACATAGTACAGAATGCAGCACAACTCATCACAGCTCGTCGCTGGCCGGGGCCCCAGCATTTGCACTTCCCAGAAGGCAGCTTTTCAGACTTGCTTCTGAAATATCTGTTAGGGACAGAGAAAAGGGAATACATACTTTGGGAGACACAGGGAGTATCTGGGGACATGGCCTGTGGTCAGAAAATTTTTTTTTAAGTTAATGCAAGATTTGTTTCAGTTCCAAATGTTCTTGTGTTTATATTCATATGAAGTATGTGTCATTTAAAAATGTTTGCCTCCCCTCCAATCATCAAGTAAAAGGACATTCCAGGGGGATGCCACGTGGGCCACATGTCAGTCTTGACAAACCCACTGCAGGACACCATCACCTTCTCATAATTCCTAACACTGAATTGGTATTTGGCCAAATTAGGTCCTGTTCCCTGCTCTGCTGTCCTGTTTTGTGTTGGCTTTTAATGTAGAACAGATGGAGGCAAATGTTTGCTCTGCCAGGTAGTAACAGGGCCCTCAGGCCTCTCCTGCGGTTCAGCCTCTGGGTTTTATGATGTGAGGCCAGGTTCCCTCCCTTTCAGGATATGGCAGTGGCTGCTGCAGAGATGATATAGGGCCTGGAAGTAAAGAGGAAGTGAGAAGAAAGATGCAGATAATTTCTCACAGCAGATGGCAGGCCAGGTGGAGAGGCCAGGCCTCACCGTGGGTCTGCTCCTGCTGTCTCAGTGAAGTTTCTGGGTGCCCCTGTCTTCTCCCTGCCCCTTCCCACTTTCTCCACCACTTGGGCTCAATGTGGTTGCAAAGGTGTTGTCTTCAAGAAAGTCACCGTGCACCAGTGATTACCACCACTCTAGAAGCCCTGCCTCCCTCCTGGGAGGTAAATATCCCTTCCTCTGACATGAAATGTCCCCAGATGTATGAATTTCCTCTTGCTGCTATGTCAGATTGTCATAGGTATAGTGGTTTAAAACAATATAGATTGTTCTTGGAATAGTTCTGGAGGTGAGATTCTAAACTCATTGTGCTGGCAGGGCTGCATTGCTTCTGAAAGCTTCAGAGGAGAATGCATACCAGTGCCTTTTGCAGCTTCTAGAAGTTGCCTCTATATCTTGGCTTATGACTCCTTTCTCAAATCACTCTAACCTCTTGCTTCCATGGCACATCTCCTGTTATCCATTCTGATCTTCCGCTTCTTTTTTATAAGGAGCATTGTGATTGCATTGGACCCACCAGAATCATCTCCCCATCCTTAGCTTAACTGCACCTGAGAAGTCCCTAATGCCATGATACAAGGGGACATTTGCAGATTCTGGGGATTAAGGTATTGACAATAGCCTGCCATACCAAGCGACTCAGAGACTTTGGCACCCACTTCTGGGAAAAGGCCACCTGTCCTGTGGGTGATGGTGCTGTGGGTACAGCTCTCCCTCTCAGTGTGCCGTTCACTTTGAGAGGTGCATTGGAAAACAAGTGAGACCTCAAACCTGAGTTCAAATCTTGACCCAGTTGCTAGCTCTCTGAGTGGGCACAGGAAAAGTGTACTGTTGGTGAGCCTCCATTTCTTCATCCATGAAATGGAAGTTGTAAACTGCGGGGAAGATCAAAGATAACGCCCCAAGCACTGTAGCCGGCAACAGTTAGGCACTGGATAAATGCTGGCTGTAATTGTCTGGAGGCTTTTTAGTGCACTGCACAGAAGCAGAACTGATATTACTACTCCTCAGCTCAGTTTTCATGTGTGCTGGTGGCTTTGTGGGTACTTACATGATTATTAAAGATGAACAAATGAAACATATCCATGCTGTTCCCCAGGGTCCCAAATTCTAAACCCCACTGCTGCAAGTTTGGAAAGGGCTGGTGATAATGATATATGAGGATAACCTTCCTGCATCCCCTTCTGCTTGCCTCCTCCTCAACCTGGCTCAGATGCCCCTGAGCTGGACTAGGAATTGCCCCTGTGACTCTGAACCGGGGCTGGCACAGCCTGGGTGCAACCCCCAGAGAAAGTCCTCCACTTCCCTTGCTCGTGGCTGGAAACTAACCATGGTAGGGGATGGAGGGGGCTGTGGCATTTATGCCAAGGAGGTTTCTTCAGGGAAACAAAGGCCAGGGAATGCATGAGGCCTCTGGGCTTCTCCCCTCCCATGGAAGGGGGGTGACCTTTAGGAGCGAGTACTGGCAGCCCAGCCCTTACGCAAGGTATCTGTATTGGCCATCAGGATACGACTGCCCACGTTTCACTGATGAGGAAGCTAGAGCCCCAAGAGATTAACTCCCTTATCTGCACTCACACAGCTAGGAAGGGGCAGGCTGGCTTCTGTCTTACCTCTAAGCCGACTAGCAGTGACTTTGCAATATCCGAATTTCTGGCTAGTTTGTGAATCTCTATTGTATTATAACAGAGGAAAAACAAGATTGCCCTATCAGAGGCAAGGCAATGATATATGAGTTTTATCGGGTGGTTTATAGGCTCTTTATCATAGACCCAGCGCCTCTTGGGAAGGGGCTGTGCCAAAGGCCACGGCTGTCACGCTGATGGATGTGCCACTCCTTGTTTAATTTGGCCTGAGTTTCCCTCCTGAAATTTAGGCTCCCACTTCCCATGAAAAGGACATTTATTTTCCTTTTTCAATACAAATTCTAATTTTATCTGCTTGTTTTTGAATCAGTAATGTAGTCACCTGGTTCAAAATTCAAAGCATACAAAAGCAGATGGGCTGAAGAGCCTGTCCCATCCCTTTCCCTGTGCCGTCCATTCTCCTGCCCGGAGGCAACCATGCTACCAGTTGTCAGTGTTCCCTTCCAGAAATATTTTATATAAATACAAGCAAATATTCTTTACTCTTTTCTTTCTATACAAGTGATCGTGCACGTTGTTCTACATCTTGCCCTTTTTGTTTAACTCTCCATATTATACAGAAAGAACTTATTTTTTCATGTGAAATACTAGTTTTATATAAAATCATGGAAAAGATAAAAAATTCATGACATGATCAGTCAGCTAGCTAGCCAAATAATCTATAAATTATTTCTTTAAGAAATTGGCCAAGGAAAATGATGTCCTGTTTTGCAGAATCCAAATCAATTGAATAGATAACAATAGCCCTACCAAAACAAAGTTGGTTTTTATCAATTACAAAAAAAAAAAAAATTTCTTTTTGAAAGTGCAAGCAGTGGTTGGTATTATTGCAAATGAATGCTTTGGTGTCACCAGACTCAAGACATGAGGGAAGGAGGAGACTTTGTTCCTGGGGGACCCCTCTGGGGGACCCCGCTGCGCCCTGTGGGAGCTCCAGCTCCCTGCTCCTGTTACCAGGCCTCTTTGGACTGGTCTGTGGGTGTCTGTACAAGCATGGAGAGCTGGGGGCATGACCACAGAAAGCCTCTGTCCTGTCTTCTCTTCTTTTTTCTTCTCTGGACATCTCCCTTACTTCTTTGCTTCTGTCCATAAATCTCATCTGCTTCCCTTCCTCTACCCCAATACGAAGTGACAAGAGTCAGTTGTCTGAGAAGAACCAGGTGCAAAACACACCAGAGGAAGCAAGGAGAAGTAGGCTGCACACGTGGTCAGCCATGTCATTGTGCCCATCAGAGTGGTCCCTGGTCTAACAGACTTCAGAACCTCAAATAGTTCTCCCATATGCCATGGTCGGGCCTGTTCACCAACTATCTACTAAAAGTTTATCAACCATTTGAAAGAATCTAACTCCACAAGAGCATCACAGCCCTCGTTAGAATTGATTGAACACTCAGTGTGTTCCAGACCCTGGGCTAAGCTTTCACGATGGTTCTCACCACTCCAGTGAAATCCATACTCTTTTTTATTACCATTTTACAGTTGAGGAAACTGAGGATTTGAGAGATTAAGTTACTTGTCCAAAGGCGTGGTAGAGCTTTGAGGTCAGACTAAGCCCTTGGCCTGGCTCCCCTACCTGTATCCTTTGTCAGATTTCTCTACTGAAGCCACGTGGGCACCACCAGGTTGTTCCAGCCAAAGTTACTGAAATTTAAGTCCATTTCTCATCTTTTGCCTTCAAAGAAACAAAAAGATCTGAAGTTCACCATCCTTGGTGAAATAACCCATTATAGCCTTGAAACCTTAATTAAAAGTATCCTATGAACTTTTCCTCCTCGGAGTTTCTTTCCTCCTTCCCTTCTTGGGTTAACTTTAAGCAATGAAGGTTTATTGAAGATGGTCATCATGCAGCTCACGTGCGCTGCCTCCTGTATTCTTTTTGAGGTAGATACCATTCTTCTTCCTGTTTTATACCAACCAAACAGAAATGGAAGCCCAGAACATTTGGGGGAACTTGCTTGATGTTAGAGAGTTCACAAGTGTTTGGAGATTTCAATATTATACAGAAGACTAGGACTAAGAATTTATGTTGTATGGTAAAGAATAAGAATTCATGCTATATGGTAAATGCTCAGAAAGTCATAACTGGCTTAGGCAGCTGGCGTTAGAAGAGAGATACCCGAAGCTTGGGGTCCTTGGGGAAGATGGACATGAGACTTAAGTTGGGCCTTGGAGCAGGGTGGCCCACAGGGATTGGAGAGCCACAGAGCAAATGAGGAAGGGTGGGAATGTACACAGGGAGGCTGAACCTTTGAACTTGAGGACAGAGCAGAGGAAACAGTGTCCTTTTGGAGAGGTAAATCACCGTCCATATGGGAAAGTCTCAAAGACTGAGATGGGCAGTGCCAAAGATAAAGTTTCTAAAACGTTGGGATGTGCGCATGTGTGTGAGAATATTTGGAATAGAGTAATAGTATGATAGATTGCAAAGGGTGTTACGGGTTTTTTAAAGGCACAGTATTGACGCAGTATGAACCTTTAGAAAATTGCCTGCATATTGGCAGCTGGCAAAAGCACCTCTGTTTGATTTTAGAATGACTATTTGCATGCCCAGGTGCTGAGACTCTTCCTGGGTAGTTAGACACCTCTTACCGCTGCTCACTTGACTTCTAGGAGTGTGTGATGTGGGGTGGGTAGCATGCACCCCCCCAACATGTTTTTGAGTCCTTTCACATCCTCACTTTCTTTGAACTGTAGCTTTCATATCTGCTGGCAGTTCTAGAAGACCTCGGAATTCTAGAAGGTAGGAGCGTGCCCTTTTCCCTTCAGGCTGTGTGTGTGCAGGGCCCGCTGATGGGATTGGAGGCAGCCCTGACATAGCAGCAGAGTCCCTCTGGCCCTCCCAGTCCTTCTCTGTTCCCACGTGCCCTAAATAAATGCAAATTGGCTGTTTAGTTCCAAGGTGTTTTACAGAGACTGTAAATCATGGGATATTGTATTTGGAGGGACCCTGGAACATCTAGTCTAAACACCATCTGCCCTCTTTTCTCCAATGTTCCTGTTACTATAAAAAGCAATGGTCACATAATTTGGGCATTCCTCCACGTTCTTGAGGGCTCACAGGATTCACATAAACATTAATGGCTCAGAGAAGTACTAGATGAAAGAAGGCTTTTCCTTATGGAGTTGGTCCTTGAACTTCAGTTCTTCGTGTGTGTGTCTGTATTACTGGGTGCTTAAAACTGCTTTGAAATCATCAAAACAGAAACACAGAAGTGTACCTAGGAGGTGAGCGTGTCATTGGCACGTCTAGTCTTCTATCCTGGGACTGTGAGAAATGAGATAGAGGCTGGTAATGAGGATGGAACATAGAATTGAAACTTTAAAAACATTTTTAATAAGCGTGTTCCAAACTTCTTGACCCTAGATTCCATTTTTTATGGGTGGCACAACAATAAACAGCCTGTAGGGCCAGTGTTCCTCAGCAACCCTTCAGGACAGCTGCCATAGTCCCATTTCCTTGCCCATCCTCTCACTTTGCAGGTGAGGAAGTGGAACCCAAGGCCACACAGATAGTGAGTTGGGACTGGGCTATGCCTTATGCCCACACATGCTGGTCACTCAATCTCTAAAATTAAAAGTGTAGGGGCGAGCCACCAGGCTGAGCTGCTGAACGAGGGGGAGGGGGAACAGAGCTTTGTGGGAAGCTGATGCTCACTGCGGCAGTAGATGGCAGCTGACATCTCTCTCCCCATCTGCCCCAGTGAGCGGCACTTCTGCTGACTCTGGCTGGCGGGGACAGCCCCATGGCGGAGTTGGGTGAGATTCTTCTGCAGTCAGGCCAGGTGGTGGCTTCAGCATGGCTGCTTCACAGTGGGGTGTGTTCTGAGGAGGGGGCCTGACAGATAGGGGGTTCCCTGGGAAATTCAACATCGTGATCCTAAGGGGCCAGGAATATAAGGGGAATAGAGGACTACGGATACTCAGGCGGTTGTTTGAAAAAATGAGGGTAATTGCCCAAACTCACTGGCCTGAGGCAACTGATAAATGGTTATTTGAGGGGAAAAGGAAAAGAAAGGAAATCTAAAAGAGAAGTGAGTGGCACCAACCTGAGTGCTTTTTCTGTGGAGTGGAGAGAGGACAGGGAGGGGGGCAGTAATTAGTGGGTTTACATAAATTGGCGTTTACTGTCATTCTATTGTATAAGTGCATTAACTTTCATGGAGTACGTTCTTTAGGCTTTAAGCCCTTGAAGAAGGGCTTTGTATTAATTACTGTGTATTTCTTATACCTTACTTACACTATATTTAATATTTCTATTTATTCTCCAAATAGAAATTTACTTGCATACAAAAGACACCCGTTGTTCAATGAGCTGATAGAACAATTGGGCCATTTCTACTCCCAAAACCCTTGATGACTGGCTCATCTTGATGCATCGAGAAAGCAGAAAAATGATTCTATGATTTCCTTCCCTTGCAAGTCACAAATGCAGGAGGAGAGCTCTCTTTAAACCCCACATTGCTCTTTTCCCATCACTGGCCCCAGCTGGAACAGCAACCATTCCTCGCGGTATATAGGCTGGTCTTTAAGGGACATTCCCACACCATCATTCCTTGGCAATTTTTTTTTTAATTAAATCATAGCTGTGTACATTGATATAATCATGGGGCATCATTCACTAGCTTCACAGACCGTTTACCAAGTTTCACATATACCCTTGTAAGATGCGCTGCTGGTGTAATCCCACCAATTCCCCCCCCTCTACCCACCTCCCCCCTCCCTCCCTTCCCTTTCCCCCTTCCCCCTATTCTTAGGTTGTAACTCGGTTATAACTTTCATGTGAAAACCCTAAATTAGTTTCATAGTAGAGCTGAGTACATTGGGTACTTTTTCTTCCATTCTTGAGATACTTTACTAAGAAGAATATGTTCCAGCTCCATCCATGGAAACACAAAAGAGGTAAAGTTAAACACAAAAGAGGTAAAGTCTCCATCTTTCTTTAAGGCTGCATAATATTCCATGGTGTACATATACCACAATTTATTAATCCATTCGTGAATCGATGGGCACTTGGGCTTCTTCCATGACTTAGCAATTATGAATTGGGCTGCAATAAACATTCTGGTACAAATATCTTTGTTATTATGTGATTTTTGGTCTTCTGGGTATATGCCCAGTAGAGGGATTACAGGATTGAATGGCAGATCTATTTTTAGATCTCTAAGTGTTCTCCATATCTCTCTCCAAAAGGAATGTATTAATTTGCATTCCCACCAGCAGTGCAAAAGTGTTCCCTTTTCTCCACATCCGCGCCAACATCTCTGGTCTTGGGATTTTGTGATATAGGCTAGTCTCACTGGAGTTAGATAGTTTTGATTTGCATTCAAAGTAGTTTTGATTTGCATTTCTCTGATGCTTAAAGACGATGAGCATTTTTTCATATGTCTGAAGGCCGCATGCCTGTCTTCTTCAGAGAAGTTTCTCTTCAAATCCCTTGCCCAGCCTGCGATGGGATCCCTTGTTCTATTCTTGCTAATGCATTTGAGTTCTCTATGGATTCTGGTTATTAAACCTTTGTTGGAGATGTAACCTGCAAATATATTCTCCCATTCTGAGGGCTGTTTGCTTGCTTTACTTACTGTGTTCTTGGCTGTGCAGAAGCTTTTAGTTTGATCAAGTCCCAGTAGTGTATTTTTGAAGCTGCTTCAATTGCCCGGGGGGGTCCTCCTCATAAAATACTCGCCCAGACCGATTTCTTCAAGGGTTTTCCCTGCACTCTCCTCTAGTATTTTTATAGTTTCAAGTCTTAAGTTTAAATCTTTGATCCAGTGAGAGTCTATCTTAGTTAATGGTGAAAGGTGTGGGTCGAGTTTCAGTCTTCTGCAGGTTGCCAGCCAGTTCACCCAGCACCATTTGTTAGATAGGGAATCTTTTCCCCACTGAATGTTTTTAATTGGCTTGTCAAAGATTAAATAACGGTAAGTAGCTGGATTCATCTCTTGGTTCTCTATTCTGTTCCAGACATCTACTTCTCTGTTTTTGTGCCAATACCATGCTGTTTTGATCACTATCGATTTGTAGTATAGTCTGAGGTCTGGTAGCGTAATTCCTCCTGCTTTGTTTCTATTTCTGAGTAATGTCTTGGCTATTCAAGGTTTTTGTGATTCCATATAAAATGAAGTATTGTTTTTTTCAAGATCTTTAAAGTATGACAGTGGAGCTTTAATAGGAATTGCATTGAAATTATATATTCCTCTGGGTAGTATGGACATTTTAACAATGTTGATTCTTCCCAGCCATGAGCATGTTATGTTTTTCCCTTTGTTAATATTTTCAGCTATTTCTTTTCTTAGAGTTTCATAGTTCTCTTTATAGATATCTTTCACATCCTTTGTTAGATAAATTCCCAAATATTTCATCTTCTTTGGCACTACTGTGAATGGGATAGAGTCCTTAACTGTTTTTTCAACTTGCCTATTGTTGGTATATATAAAGGCTACCGATTTATGAATGTTGATTTTGTAACCTGAGACACTGCTGTATTCCTTGATCACTTCTAAGAGTTTTGTAGTAGAGTCCCTAGTATTTTCCAGATATACAATCATATCATCCGCGAAGAGCGAAAGTTTGGTCTCTTCTGACCCTTTATGGATACCCTTGATCGCCTTTTCTTCCCTAATTGCGGTGGCTAAAACTTCCATTACAATGTTAAAAAGCAATGGAGACAATGGGCAGCCTTGTCTGGTTCCTGATCTGAGTGGAAATGATTCCAATTTAACTCCATTCAATATGATATTGGCTGTGCGTTTGCTGTAGATGGTCTCTATCAGTTTAGGAAATGTCCCTTCTGTACCGATTTTCTTAAGTGTTCTGATCATGAAGGGATGCTGGATATTATCAAAAGCTTTTTCTGCATTGATTGAGAGAATCATATGGTCTTTGTTTTTTAATTTGTTTATGTGCTGGATTACATTTATAGATTTACATATATTAAACCAGCCTTGAGACCCTGGGATAAAACCGACTTTGTCATGATGTATAATTTGTTTGATGTGTTGCTGGATTCTGTTTGTTAGGATCTTGTTGAATATTTTTGCATCTATATTCATTAGTGATATTGGTCTGTAATTTTCTTTTCTTGTTGGGTCTTTTCCTGGTTTGGGGATCAAGGTGATGTTTGTTTCATAGAACGTGTTAGGTAGTCTTCCTTCTTTTTCTACCTTTTGGAACAGGTTGAGTAATATAGGTACTAATTCCTCTTTAAAGGTTTGGTAGAATTCTGACGTGAAACCATCTGGTCCCGGGCTTTTCTTTTTAGGGAGGTATTGTATGGTTGATGCTATTTCCGAACTTGATATGGGTCTGTTCAACATTTCCACTTGATTCTGGCTAAGTCTTGGAAGGTGACATGCTTCCAAGTATCAGTCAATTTCTTTAAGATTTTCATATTTCTGAGAATAGAGTTTCTTGTAATATTCATTAAGGATTTTTTGGATTTCTGAGGAGTCTGTTGTTATTTCGTCTTTGTTGTTTCTGATTGATGAGATTAGAGATTTTACTCTTTTTTCCTGATTAGGTTGGCCAAAGGTTTATCTATTTTATTGACCTTTTTGAAAAACCAGCTTTTTGATTTATTGATCTGTTGTATTATTGTTTTGTTTTCAATTTCATTTAATTCTGCTGTAATTTTGGTTATTTCTTTTCTTCTACTGGGTTTGGGGTTGGAATGTTCTTCCTTTTCCAGTTGCTTGAGATGTCCCATTAAGTTAACTTCCTCTCTTTCCGTTCTCTTGAGGAAGGCTTGCAGTGCTATAAATTTCCCTCTTAGAACTGCCTTTGCGGTGTCCCAGAGGTTCTGATAGTTCGTGTCTTCATTGTTGTTTTGTTCCAAGAAATTGGCGATTTCTTTCGTTTTTTTTTTTTTTTTTTTGTAGAGACAGAGTTTCACTTTATGGCCCTTGGTGGAGTGCCGTGGCATCACACAGCTCACAGCAACCTCCAGCTCCTGGGCTTAAGCGATTCTCTTGCCTCAGCCTCCCGAGTAGCTGGGACTACAGGTGCCCGCCACAGCACCCGGCTATTTTTTTGTTGCAGTTTGGCCAGGGCTGGGTTTGAACCTGCCACCCTCGGCATATGGGGCCGGCGCCCTACTCACTGAGCCATAGGCGCCGCCCGGCGATTTCTTTCTTAATCTCATCTCTGACCCAGCTATCATTCAGCATTAAGGTTATTTAACTTCCATGTTTTTGTATGAGTATGCAGATTCCTGTTGTTACTCAGCTCAAGTTTTATTCCATGGTGGTCCGAGAAGATGCAAGGAATAATTTCTATTCCTTTAAATTTACTGAGGTTATACTTGTGACCTAAGATGTGATCGATTTTGGAGTAAGTTCCATGGGCTGATGAGAAGTATGTGTATTCAGTTTTGGGGGGATGAAATGTTCTGTAGATGTCTGCTAAATCCAAATGTTGGATGGTTAGGTTTAAATCTAAGATTTCTTTGCTCAGCTTCTTGTTGGAGGATCGATCCAACACTGCCAAAGGAGTGTTGAAATCTCCGACTATTATGGAGCTGGAGGAAATCAAGTTGCTCGTGTCTGTTAGAGTTTCTCTTATAAATTGAGGTGCATTCTGATTGGGTGCATAGATATTAATAATTGAGATCTTATCATATTGAGTATTACCCTTAACAAATATGAAGTGACCATTCTTATCCTTCCTTACTTTTGTTGGTTTAAAGCCTATTGTATCTGCAAATAAAATTGCAATACCTGCTTTTTTCTGATCACCATTTGCCTGAAATATGGATGACCATCCTTTCACCCTGAGTCTGTATTTGTCTTTTAAGTTAAGATGTGACTCTTGTATGCAACAAATATCTGGCCTGAGCTTTTGTATCCAGTCAGCTAACCTATGCCTCTTTAGAGGACAGTTTAAGCCGTTCACATTAATGGAGAATATTGATAAGTCTGGTGAAGTTTTGGGTATTGAGTTTTTCAAAAGTCCAGTGGGCATTTTTAATCCTTTTACCAGCGTGGAAATTGGAGTTTGATCTGAAGTTTCTGAGTGAGTTTACTTTTGTGGTGTAGGATTGGGTTGGTCATTATGGAGGATAGGTCTGAGAATATCCTGAAGAGCTGGTTTGGTTATGGCAAATTTCTTCAACATATGAATGTCATTAAGGTATTTAATTTCTCCATCATAAATCAAACTCAGTTTAGCTGGATACAAGATCTGGGGTTGAAAGTTATTTTGCTTTAGGAGGTTAAAAGTTGGTGACCACCCTCTTCTGGCTTGAAAAGTTTCAGCGGAGAGATCTGCAGTCATTCTAATATTCTTCCCTTTGAAGGTAATGGTTTTCTTTCTCCTGGCAGCTTTGAGGATTTTCTCCTTCATATTAACTTTAGTGAAGTTAATTATGATATGCCTGGGGGATGTCTTATTGGGGTTGAGTCGTGCTGGGGTTCTGAAGCTGTCCGCTATCTGAATTTCAGAATCTCTAGGCATGTCTGGAAAATTCTCTTTCATAATTTCATGCAGAAGGGCCTCTGTGCCCAGTGGCCACTTCATCTGTTTCTGGAACTCCAATGATTCGGATATTCGCCTTCTTCGAATTATCCCAGAGCTCTTGGAGAGAATGATCCATTTTTGCTCTCCATTTCTCTTCCTCTTTGAGAGTTTGGGAGCGTTCAAAGGCTTTATCTTCGATGTGAGAAATCCTTTCTTCTGCTTGCTCCATTCTGTTGCTGAGGGATTCTACTGTATTTTTCATATCTTTGAGGGTTGCAAATTCTTGCTTCAGTGTGTCTGAGTCTTTGGTGGTTTTGTCTTTAAATTCGTTAAATTCTTTAGACAACTTTAGAATTTCTCCTCGAATTCCTAATTCCACTTTGTTAATCTTGTCTGCAATCCAAATTCTGAATTCGATTTCTGACATCTCAGCCAGTTGTTTATAAATAGGATCTTCAATTACATCTGCCATATCTTTCCTTGTGGGGGGTTGATCTATTCTGGTTATTCATGTTACCAGAGTTTTTCCACTGATTCCGCCCCATGGTTGTTTTACTCCCTTTGATTTTTTTCCCCAGGCTTTGTTGAGGGCCTGTACAGTGTTGTGGCCTGAGAAACTGGGGCCCTGTCTGGTATGGTGGGGCTAAGTGGTTCTGTCTTGTTTTCAGTTGGTTTCTATTCCACCCTAGTGAAACAGATACTCTGGATTGAAGTCTCAGCTGTGGAGAAATATCAGCAATTAAGTCACCCCACCCCCACTGGCAAACAATTGGAAAAGAAAAATAAAACCTTCCTACCACCATGTACCCAGGGCACCACCTGATTTGTCCTCAGGTGATTGGTTCAGTTCAAAAAGTCCAAATCAATTGTCTCAGTCTGCACCTGTCTCGGGTGAGAGAGTTTAAGAGGTCTCTGGGAACTGGATCACAGGGGTCTGGTGACTACTCTGGTGTGGCTTGCTCCAGTGCTGTGTGAAGTCAGGAGAAGCCACCCAGCCAATAGATCAGTCTGGGAAGGTTGCTGCCTCCTTCCCCACATTGCACCCCTGTCACACCCAGTCACTGATAGCCCTGCAGTTGGCTGACCCAGTTGCCTGTAGTGAATCGGTACTCCAGGAGTTTGCACCTGCCTGAATCACAAGGAAGTCTGCCAGGCCGCTGCGCTCTGCCTCTCTCTAGCAGGAGGAGGTGAGGCCTAACAACCTCGGGTGCTTGATGAAGGTTGGGGGGTTTTCACTCAGGTCCCGTCTCGCCCCTGATTAATGTTACTGACAGAACAGAACAGAACAGCTCTGTGGTTCCCCTGCAGAAGAGAAGCTGAATTGAGTTCCAAATCAGCTTGTCTTTGCTCTTGTATTGTCTATAGACTGACGATCCCCTGAGGGCCAGGTGCGTCTTAGGTTTAGTAAAGCAGACCTCTGGGTCAGCCCCGCCCTGGGAGTTTCCCCAGTTTGCAAGTTGGAGTTGCCTCAGGCAAATCCTATACTCAGAGTCTCTGGTTGCCCAGGGAGACAGGGGGTGTGGCTTCAGAATATTCGGTAGTGAGCCATATTGCTAGCAAAAGAGGGCTGCTGTTTTATGGCTCAGGCAACCGCTGCTCCGGTGTAGCTCCCTTCTGGCCAACCGTTCTCTCTCTACTCCCGTACCCCAGAGTCTGCACCGACTGGCTGCAGCCCAGCACTGTCTACACCCCTCCAGCAATCGCCCAAGAGTCTGGACCCCTGGGGGACAGGCCTCCAGACCTTGGAGCGAGAGCAGAGGGGAGCGCTGGGAGCCTGGGGTCGCGGGCAGAGAACACACACAGCTTTACACAGTTTTATGCCTGGCCGTATTGTCACCAAAAGACGGCTGTCGCACTGTGCCTCAGGGAACTGCCACTCCCGTGAGGTCCCCTCTCCACCGACCTGGACTGGCCTCCAGACCTCAGGGTGAGTGAAGGGGAGCGCTGGGAGCTTAGAATTCCAGGTAGAGACTATATACAGTTTATACAGTTTTATGCCTGGCAGGAGGACGCCGTGGCACCTTAGTAGGGGAGGAAGGTCCAGTTTTTAGAGGGCCTCTCCCATGGAGTGTAGTGGGAGGACCTTTGAACTCTGCCCGGTTGTTTGTGGGGCACTCTGAGCCGTTCTCATGGGGGAGGGGACTCCCGTCCGCTTGGTGATGGATTTTGTACCTTTTGTTTGTATCCTTGTGGTCGCAGCTTGCCTCAGCGGGGTTGACGTGCGTTCTTCAACCTTTTCTCTTAGTGCAGCTCAAATCCACCAGGTTACTTGCTGAATTTTTGTCCTTTGACTCTCCTACTGGACGGGAGCCTCTGTAGAAAGCTGGCTTCAGTCAGCCATCTTGTCTCCTCCCTCCTTGGCAATTTTGAATGACAGTTCCGTGAACAGTTTCACATAGCTTCCAATGGCACTTTTAGGTTGCTGACATTGTCTTGCTGCTTATGAGAACTAGAGCCTTGCGGGAGCAGGTGGAATCTCTCCTGCTGTCCTATCTTGAGATATCCACAAAGACAGGCGCACGTTGGAGATTAGACTGTCCACCTCACAACTGAGACAGACACACACCTCCTCTGCCCTCCCTTGGCATCAGGTGGCAGTGGTTGCTAAGCAACCAGGTTATCTGCATTCTTCTGGCCACACAGCAGATATGGAAGACAGGTCTGTAACTCCTATTTGGAGGGTCCAACTGTGCGATACCCCAGAGGTATAGAACTTTAATTTTGTTGCTGCTACCAGC
Source organism: Nycticebus coucang (assembly GCF_027406575.1). Lineage (NCBI taxonomy): Eukaryota > Metazoa > Chordata > Mammalia > Primates > Lorisidae > Nycticebus > Nycticebus coucang. The sequence continues at coordinate 66,117,609 of NC_069788.1, forward strand.
TCTGACCCTCCTCTGTGACCTGAGGGCCTCTTTATTTTGGAGATGTGGGTCTGCCATGTGAGACTGGAAAGGACAGTCTAAATTGATGAAATGATTTTAGATCTAAGGTTCAATAAAACTAAACCTTAACCTTTTAGGCAAAGAAGTCTCCTATCTTGATATTCATTTGTATGTAAAAACCCTTTAAGGGGCAGTTGATTATTTTGCTTTGCATTAGGGAGCTCAGAAAATTATATTTATTCTCAAGGTCAAGAAGGTTCTGTGCTCATCTCTGATTCTCAGTGGGAACCATGAGTTCAAAAGTCAGTGTTGTCCCTGTAATTACTCTAAAAGCGCCATTGTGGATCTATAAGGGCTAGGTTCTCGTGGCCAGGTTCAGTCTTTTATTGTAAATTGTTAATAAAAGTACTAAAATGTCTCCACCGCAGGCCACGTATCATGCTGCAGGGAAACCAAAGTATTGACTAGTGTAAGATGGCTCCTGCCTTTTAAAGAACTTATAATTATTGTTGGGAATGGGGGTGGGATAGACATTGTAGCACAGAGGTTCCCAGACATTCTCCATTCAGGGAACCCTTAGCATCCCAGAGATTTTTTTTCACAGTGCCCCTAGGTCAAAAGAAAGACTTAGCAAGTCCCTCTAAGAAGTTATTAGGTCCAAATAACTTAATAAATATTTGTGTCCTAACAGGTTAGCAAGTGCTTGAAAAAAAAAAAAACTCAGAAATTAAGAGTAAAAATATTTTTATTTCCTTCTTAAATATTATCACAATGACCCACAATGATGTTAAAAGATAATCTTTGGGATACTAATATTTTAAAGGGTTTGTTTGAATATTCAGCTAGTCATTCATTGGGCAGCTCCAGACCACATGGGATTCAGCACTCCATGCCCTAGGGATATGACGATGTTGACAGAAGCAAGTTAAAGAAAGTATTTGATTGGTTAAAGTGGAAGGTTACAGTTATAGGTTAGTTAGTGATTTCTGATTTCTGATAGGTTGGGTGTAAGTTTCATTTTACTGTTTACATTGAATGGGGTTTTGATTTGTGTACATAGGGACCCAAGGTCCTGTGGCTATGGTAGCTACCTTAGCCTAATAGCTTTCCAATTAATTATTTTAACAATAGGATATATGTGTCTGTTAGGCACTGCACAAATTCTCAAACTTGGTATCAAATGAAATGCTGCCTACTTTGATTTTTGGGGTATGTTTATTTTAATCGCAGCTGCTGCTAAAAACTCAGCTTCACAGAGACAGGCTGTCACTGAAAGGATGTAGTGGAACCCAGTCTTGAAACTGTGAACCTCCTCCAGTGAGCTACAGTGTCCAGTGGATGTAGAGTACCAGGATGTTTTCCCTCAAAGATTTAAAATACCCTGCAGTGAACGTGTGAGTTCCCTTGGGGACCCCTGGACACCTTGGGTGTTGAGCTGTTAGTCAGGGAACCATGGTTCCTAAGCGCAGAAACTAGTCGTGGGAAATACAAGATCAGGCAGAGACCTGGGGGGCTTGCTCTCCTTTCTTCTCCTGTAGTCCATCATAAGTGTTGGGATTAAATGAATGTTTACATGAAAATGCATCATCACAACCTGATTCCTTTGCAGTCACATCTGACCATCTACCAATTGCATTTAATATTGCAATGAATATTACCTAATTATGGTAACATGTTACCTGATTATGGCCTGATTATGTGGGGTTGGATTGTGGCTCAGCCTCATTCTAGGGTGTGAATTTGAGCCTTCACTCTTGAGGGTTCGACTTCATCGTATGCATCAGGAAGGACAATAACCTCCTCAGGTTATTGGGAGGATTCAGTAAAATCATTCACGCAGAGCACTTTGCAGGGTGGTAGTAAATGCCTCAGTCAGTAAGTGTGAGTTGTTTTATTATTCTTACTCCAAGGTGGATTTGGAGTGTCATTGTGATTGGGCATGACAAGCCTGTCTCAGAGGTGGTGCTGGGGAGAGGAGTGCAAGGACGAGGGAAGGGGACTCTGCAAACCACCCTGGGCCTCCATCCTTATTCTGTGTCTCTGGCACTTTCAGGGCATCTGCCATGTCTAAGACATTACCTACTAACCCTAGTTACAGGGTAGCTGGTGATTTCTAAGAGGTTGGGTGTAAGTTTCATTTACACCCAGTCTGACGTGTGACTGACTGTCTCAGAGTCACAAACCAGACTTGTCCCAGTGCTATACCCTGATAGATCCCTTTCCTGGGATCAGTGAGAATCCTTTCCATATGGAAGACTCCTCAGGATGTGCAAGGAAAGAATTTTAGCCCACTGAGACTCTTTTCCCAAAGCCAGGAGCCTTTATCACCTGCATCCTGGCCTGTATTGCCTGTATCCTTTTTAAGGGCCTTACGGTATTGAATGGAAGAGAAAGTGCTGGAACTTAACCCTTCGCCCATATCCTCATTTGGTAAAGTGGAGACTGCTGCCACCTGACATTGCCAAGCAGGCCATGGGCTTTCTGGCTTCTGAATGAGTGTTGCTGGGGCTGGCCCAGACCCAGGTATGCCCAGTTTTCTGGGAGCTCCTGTCAACTAGGTTTCTGCCTTTAAAAACAGTTAGCATTGTTTGCATCTTGTTGCAAAAGAAAACAAAGCACCAGGACTTCCCTAGTCAGCATCTGGGGCAGTATGACTGGTCTCCACCCCAGCGAGCAGTTTGTCAGCCTTAGCATTGGATGGCTGGGCTTGCTAAAATCCTCCTCTCATTTGGCTCAGGCTGTTGGCATCTGGTCCTGGGGTGAAACACTAAGCACCGTCCCTTGGAGAGAGGAGGTTGCAGGATGGAAGAAATCTGCTAGCTTCTGTGCTGCAGGAGGGAGGCTGGGTTTTCTGGAGTCAAGTGCTTTGTAGACACCTTTCCCACTCCCACCCCTTAATCTTACCTCCTTGGGCATTTCTGAGTTCTGAGCTCTGTTGACAGGATGCAGTTTCCCAGTGACCCTGGGCCCAGTGAGGATGGTAGCACAGACCTACCGAAATATCAGCTGCAACTCAGGCTTTGTAATTCAGAAAGAGGGGTTTTAACCTGCAGCCTCTCATAGCTCGCTGAGCTTTAATTATTTAGGTGCCCGGCTCAGTGCTCAGGCGACCTCTGCCCTGCATTTATCTCTCGTGCTGCCCCAGACAGCTCATAATGCCAACAGAAGTCTGCCAGGGTGCGTGTGGCCTAGAGAGCACTTGTCATCTGTGAAGGTGGTCCTGTCGGCACCACATCAGGATGCGCACCGAAGCAGAATTAGGGTCACAGCTCTGCATTTGGTTCTTCCTCGTGAGAGCATCTAGTTTTCAGCCCACTGCACCTGTGCTGCTGCAGCTCCGTTTCTCAGTTTTATTTGCTACTGCATCTTGGCAATGACTTTGTTCTTACAGTAGGCTGATTTCCTTTTCGGCATTACTCAGTTCATATTCTCAGCAGTCTTACAAAGCTGGCAGGCCAGATAGGCCCATTTCATAGATGGTGTTTCTGTACACGGAATCAAGGTAGACCTAGAATCCACATAGATTTGGGGTCGGTACGTTCCTTGCCCCGTGCTGTCATGCGTTGACCTCTCTGCCTCCGACTTGGTTTGAATTCTTGCCCCTGTCTGATCTATGTGGTTACTATTTGGTTCCGCTACTGATTGCAGCAGCCATGTCTGAGCACTTGTCATGGGTGAGGCCTGTGCCTCGATGTTCCTTCATCCTCAAAGCAGGGATCATTATTCCAATTTTATAGATAAGGGGACAGAGCTGCCTTGGCATAGAATGGCTAGCATCACACAGTTCGCAAATGTTGGAGTCACAACTTCAATCCATTTCCCCCGACCTCCAGTTCACTCCTCTTACTGATACATCATGCTGGATCTCAGGCTGCTTTATTAATCTGTGCTCTGTGGTTCCTCTATACCCAAATCGATTGTTTTCAGAAAGGAGTCCAGCAAACTTGGAAACCTGTTGGACTCAAGAGTCATCGTCACTGCTAACAACAGAAACTATCTGTCTGATTTTAGCACAGTGGAACATTTTGAAAGGACATTAGCTCCTCACAGAAGTGTCTGAGAGGCTGGGGAAGTAGGCTTGGAAAACAAGAAGAACAAAGAAAGTTTTGCTTGGAGCTAGAGCAACGGTCCAGATCACAACCGGGAACCCACCTGGCATGGACAGACTCGGTTGCTTGTGACGGTGCTGGCTCCCGTGATAGGCACTGTCATCTCCTCACTGCCACCACAGCCCTAGAAACGACATACTGCTACCCCACTGCCAGCATGGATCTTCCCTCCCCCATCCTGGTGTGCCAGGCCCTGGTGGTATTCCTGGTTGACAAACCTGGGTGAGTGCCCATGCCTTGCTGCAAAGTCTGCTGGTTTGGCTTCCACACTGGGAAGTAGCTTGCTTCCCACCGAGACTCTTGAGTGCAGAATTTCACAGCATGGCAAGGAGGTTCAAAAGCGGGCTGTCTCCTCCCCCCGCAATTACACATCTCATAAAACACCCAATTATTGCACAGTAGTTACTTGTCAATTTCTGGCATCACCAGCTCCCACCCATCCCCAGATGTTGGCCCAGACCAAGTGGAGATGCTATAGGTGAAAGTGCTCTCACCACTTGGAGCTGTTTGCCTCCTGGCTAGTGGTGGTGATGGTGGGGTGTTCATTGGCTGTGGTTTGGTCACAGCAGCAGCAGACAGGGTTCTCAGGGCTGATTGTTTCCTTCTGCTTCTGGCCGAAGTATAAGGATATGCAGTTTCTTCTGAGGAAACATGGAGCATTGGGCTATTTTCTTTTCTTGGGCAGGTTTTGGCCACACCAAGGTGTGCATTCCTGGACTACACAAAGTGGTATCGGCATGGCCCTGTGGTGGCTCCCCTGGCCCTGTGGTGGCTCTCCTGGCACCCTTCTTTCATTTATGGAGGGGAGCATGTGGCAAGTCCATTGCTGCCTGGTGCCTTTGGCCAAGGGAGTGGCCACCCATGCACTGGAGGCGGGGGGCGTTGCAGGGCTTCTTTTATGCAACTCTGGGGGCCCTGCCAGCAACCATCACAGAGATTGGTTTCCCTAGCCCCTCTCCTTCCCGATCATAATCTTTCAGTTGTCCTGGCTGGTTCACTGCTATGGGTGTGGAGCAGCCCAGGGGATGTCTAGAAGGACGGCCACAGTGCTGTCCTGTGCCGAGCCTCTGGCTCTTCTTGCTTTCCAGCTCTTCTCCTTTTGCCCTCACTCCATTGCCAACCCAAGTCACCTCTCTCTTTCTCTCTTTTTTTGTTGCAGTTGTTGTTTTAGCTGGCCCAGACCGGGTTCGAACCCGCCAGCCTCAGTACATATGGCCAGTGCCCTACCCACTGAGCTACAGGCGCTGCCCTATTCACTTCTCAACACAATTCTGGAGCCTAGGGGTGGGGCCCGAAGGGGTTGGTGTTTGCTTTTATTCATGCACCTGGTAGCTGTAAGGCCCAGTCATTTGGTCCTGCTCATTCCGCTCATAGCCATTCTCTTGATGGAGAGTGGAAAACATTGTGCTTTGGGATCACAGAACTGAAACTGCAGCCTGGACCCGCCACATATCTCTGATTTCGAGCAATTATAATCTCTAAGCCTCAGTTCCCCATTCTCTACGAATGGGATGATGGAGCCAGGGTGGTGCCTAGTGAGGCCATGGGACGCCCGGCTGCCAGGTGAAGACATCCCACTGGAGTGCCTCTGTCCTTCCTTGTGCTGTTTGCTGCCCCCAGAGACTGAGGCCCCCACCCTGCCCTGCACCTGTTCCTGTGACTCCTGCCTATAGAGAGCCCAGAGCTGGGGACAGTCTTCTTGGCAACAAGGAGACTAATCGTAGTTTTAAAAAGCTCTGGAGTACCTCACTGAGTCTATCTTTCTGATAGAGTAAAAGCTGAAAGAACACAGAAACAAAGGTTCCGAGGAATGTAGACACCTGTCTAAGGCACTTCATACTGGGCGAACATGTGGACACCTCTCTGTGGGGGTTTCTAGACTCCCAGGCAGGCAAAGCAAATGAGTAGGCAGCATTCAAAGAGGACCTTCCCCGCTAGTGTTATTCCTGTGATGAGTTCTACTGCAAAAAGAGGATCCTCGGGTGGATCTAATATAGTCACAGGAGCTCTTTAAAGGCAGAAAGTTCTCTGTCTCTAGCTGGTAATAAAAGAGGAACTCAGAGAAACTCCCAAGTGTGAGAAGGATTCACCTTCCACAGGCTATCGCTGGCTTGCTGATGGCAGGGCTCCTGGCAAGAATGTGGGCTTCTTTCGAAGCTAGGCAGCAAGGAGGTAGGGACCTCAGTCCTACAGCTGAGAGGAGACAAACTAGGCCTCTGCCCTGAATGAGCCTGGAAGCAGATTCTTCCCCAGAGCAGCGTCAGGAAACCCTCATCAGGAAACCCAACTGAGCCCACCTGGACTTGCGATCGAGCGAACTGAAAGATAGTAAATGGGTATTGTGTTCAGCTGACTTTGTGGTGGTTTGGTACAGAAGCAATACAGAACTAATATGGTGCAGCAGGGTAATGGGGACAGGCGAGGCCTGTGTATCCTGGAGACACATGTACATCTAACCATGGAAGCCACCAGATAGCTACCGCAGATTGTTGCTGAGCAGGAGGTGCTGGAGAACAAACCCAATATTTCTGGAACTTGCCATTTTTAAAGAAAGATGAGACCAAAAGCTTACACTGAAATATGCTGGTTTTCAAAAAAAAACCAGGTCCTTGTGATCCCCTCACTAAAGTGTAATGCCCCTTGAATGGGGAGCATCTGCCTTTATTTGTATTTTTTTACTGTTGCCTGGTTTAAAGTCTGTTGTCTTTCATAATGTCCTATGTACACACAGGGAAGAGAACATTTCTCTTGAAAGCACTGACTTCATCAACAAGGAGGAACTTAGGACTTCTGGGGACCCATATGGGGTTCTGGTTGACGATGGGAGACTCTGACCCTTTGGGATGGGTGATGGGGATTCACTAACGAAGAGAAAATGTAGAGTTCTTTACTTTTCAACAGCCAAACTGACCGCCACTCTACACCTGCATCCTGCTAGGTGGGGAAGGAATGGAGTCGGAGTCCAGTGATCTCACTCAGCCCTATCTTTTTGTTTTCTAATAGGTAGCTTAGTCTCTTGCACGACTCTGGTGGCCCAATGGCTCAGCGTTCTGGCTTTTGCCCTCCTTCACTCCAGAAGGTGGCTACTTCTAGGAGGAAAGTGTGGCTTAGCTGACTCTGGGGCTTTCCTTGGATCTGGTGGTGGCCTCAGAATCCTGGCTTGTCCATGTGTGGAATGGGGGTACCGACTCTTAGAGTGGCTGCTCACAGAATAGTAACCATTGAGGCACAGTGGATGTCACTTGGCTATTTAGTACCAACATAGCAGGACTCAACTGCTGGAGCTCATAGTCCTGGCTGTCCCTGACCACAGTCACCACTACATCCGACCCCAGGCCTCTGTTCTCCCAAGGACCCCTCACCACCTTCCCACCCCCTAACGCTCCCACTGTATGGCCACATGGGAAGCTGGTCCCAGTCTGGAATGCCTCTGGCTCCTGCATACCTGCCTGCTGTTTCTTAACCTCCACCCTCTCCCCTTTTGGCCTCTCCTGGGATGGAAGTAACAAGTTTTCTTTTCTCTCCTGGGGAATGCCAAGGCTGGAGGCACTCACTAAATGACTTCCTGACATCATACCTTCATGCTCAACTTCAGCCTCAAATACACGTATAAGCCATAGTGATGGAGCCATGTGGATTTACTAATAAAGAAGCTGATACTGGAAAGTGTTTCGGGAGCAAATCCCTGTTACAGATGTGACGGGCTCAATCACTAGGGATCCTAAAGCACATGAAGCAATCAGAGAAAATTCAAGTACTGATGGGCTCCTGTGCAAAGGGAAGGCTCGGACAACAGGACTCAGTTGTGGGGAAGGTCGACAAAAAGGCTGCTGGGATAGGGGCTGGCCTTATGGGTGGGTGATGCAGGAAAGCACTTGAACATCTAATTTAGTCAAGACCAAGTCTCATCACTATCAGCCACGCTGACTTTCTTTCTTTGGCTGTGACCTGCTTTCAGAGCCCACTGGTGGCACCAGGGGCCTTGACAAAGGAGCTGAATTTGGATCACCCTGACCCATTTCCACCTCAAGTTTGAAATTAGGATGGAAACTTAATCAAGGTGCTCTGGGACTTCAGATGTCACCCAGCAGAGCATTGGGCCCCCCTGACCTGGTTTCTGATGCTCAGTACAGTCAGATACATGATTCTCCTTGGAGCCCTCCTTTTGTTGTGTGCTGCACAGGTGTGTGCGTTGGCACAAGTCACCAGCAAGAATGGGTCTGTGTATCTCTGGGTTACATGGGTGCAAAGAATAACCTAGCCAGCTTTAAGACCCAAGGGGGGCCAGAAAGCAGGATGAGTGCACAAGTTAGGACTAGGCTGGCTCTGAAGCCAGATGTGAAGTTTCAGATGTGAACTCTACAACTCACTGAGTCATGGAACCATGGGCAAGTTGCTTACCCTCTCAGAGGCTCAGTTTCCAAATCTGTAAGATGAATATTAGTACCTGCCTCATAGAGATGTATGGACTCAAACATGCATGTAAATCACTCACCCTCTTCTGGCCGAAAGTCAGGGGTTAATAAATGTCTGTGGTTGCTAGTTTGAATTATGCCATTATTATTATGAACAGATCAGACTAGTCTTGAGTTGGGAAGTTGTATTTATGTCAAGCAGTCTCATGGAGATTGATGATCAGGGATGTAATCTCTCCAAAGGGGCTCACTTATTAATTTATATGCAGGTAGGCCAGAAGGCAGAGAGAAACTTAGATAAGTCACCCTGACAGTACTGCTACTTCTCTTGCACTTTCTGAACTGAAAAAAAAAAAAAAAAATGTGTGTGTGTGTGTTGAGGGAGTAGAGTGGAGATTAGCTGAAAGAAAAATAAGGAAAGAAATAGAGATGGACTAAATGGAATATTGCAGTAAGTGACAAGTGATTAAATGTCACATGTCCCAGGGTGCAGGAATGGAGCAATCATATGCAGCCCTGTCTGTTCATATATTTAGTTCTGTTGACACCAGAGATTTGTCTTTGATCTGCCTTTCCCCGACCCCTGCCATCCTTACTCTAAAGTCCAGTTCTGCCTAATCATTTTTGCAATGTAGATGCTTTTAAGAGTCTAATGAACCTCTTCCTCAGAAAATTGTACATCAGGATATATACACATAATTTTTTTGTCAATATTGCACTTTTAGCATTTTCTCAGATCCCAGATTAAAACACTCTTGTCTTAGATGATTTCTTAAACCCTGTGTAAATGTCTGAATGATGAATAGGCAAACTCCTATGCATATTTCAGAATTGGGCTCACATGTCCCCAGTCCAGCATAGCTTTCTTCTATGTCCAGACCCAGCTGGGTCTTCTTCATGCTTTTGTTGTTCTTCCCTCTTCCAGATGTGTACCCCAATGATTACTCATTCCTGATTGGTCTCCTCTGCTAGGCTGTGAGCTCTTGTTCATCTCTCCTTATTTATTTCTGGTCCCAGTGCCTAGCACAGAAGTGTTGAAGGAACAGAGTATAAGTAAAGGTAATGAGTTCCTGCTTGAAATGCAAAGAAAGCCTTCACTACCTTCTGCCAATAGACGAAAAAATAGGAAGCTGTATCCTGACAATCTGCTGGGACAGCTGCAGGCCAGCCTGTAGGACCAGAAGATAAGGGGCCGTCAACACAAGTGGAATGATTGGGTGGAACCAGTGGGAAAGTAGCACTGGCCTCAAAGATTTCTACGATGATTAGATAAGGGAGGTGTAATTGGAAATGTGCTGGCAGGGAGGGATGCTTTGAAGTTCCAGGCTGATTATGTTAGGGAATGGCCCTGTGGTCTTTTGGGTGGCTGGATGGCCATCATCCTCTAGGTACCCAGGATAACTTCCTTGACCAAGGAGGGCACCAGCTCTGTGAGACAGCAGAGAGCATCTGTCTTTGCCCAGAGGTGTGAATGGGAAGCACTTGCCCAGCCAGGCTTCTGGGAGGCATCATGTGGATTGAGTACTGGCCCCCCACAAGAGCCCTGTCTCTGCCAATGGTAAAGACATATGACTGCAGACTCAGCCACAGCTTGGAGACTCTGAGCTTGGCGGGTAGGGAGTGGCAGGGCAGGGAGTGGCCTCCTGAAGTTGGCTTGAGGAGGATTGGAAACCCCTTCCCTATAGAATGAAAGGCTTGTGAGGACCATATTTTGGCTTAGTTGCAGAGAACACATGCAGCAGGCTTTGGAGGAAGCCAATTTTCCATTTCCCCATGACGGATCTCAGGAGGGCAGTAAAGTTCCTTCTGAAATTAGTTAACTTAAAAGCTCTTGACAAAGAATAGGCACACTGCCTTGCATGTAGCACTTTCACTCTCCCCTTTCCAGCTGTTTCCCACAGATCTCATTTTGCCCCCAGCTTCAGTTTCTAGGCATAGATAGGAAGATCTACTATTCCAGGGACAGGTAGCTTAACTTTATTTGCTGCTAAGGGGTTCTTGTCTTAAAAAATTAAATTGGTTCAGGGGCAGCGCCTGTGGCTCAGAGAAGTAGGGCGCTGGCCCCATATGCTGGAGGTGGCGGGTTCAAGCCCAGCCCCGGCCAAAAACTGCAAAAAAAAAAAATTAAATTGGTTCAAGCGTGGAACAATCCAAGATGGCAGCCGAGTAACAGCTTCCCTGCAGCAGGGCACTGTGAGTCTGGGGAGATAAGACTCCAGGCATCTTTGGCTGGTTGGATCTGCCTATAATCATCCCTTTGAGGATACAGGGAGTCAGCAAGGGACTTTTGGACCCCAAGAGGAGGACAAAAACAGTGGAAAACTGGCAAGTGGTTGCGTGTGTTCAATTGACCTAATCCCACTGGCACCATAATGTACAAGCAGCAGTGAGACTGCAAACCGGAAAGGCCTTACCTGTGAACTGTTTCGGTGTTTTTGGACTTGACACTCAGTTGAACTGCCTTGGGGAGAGCTTGAGCAGGAGTGCGGAGAACTTTGGGCATTGTCTAGGGCCCCAGACTGAGCCGCTGAGCCAGATGGAGCTAATAGTATTCAGCTATGGGCCACAGGGAGCCATTGTGAGAGAACTGCCCAGGCGCCACCTGGATCTCCATAAGAGCTGCGCTTTGACCCCTGACTCGCAACCCATGCCCGCTGGGCCTCTGCATGCCCTGACCAGGAACTGCGGGAGCCGTGCAACCCTGCATCCTCCCTCCTGTACCCTCCCTGCCTGCACACCGGCCCACTCGTCTGGCCAGGGACTCTGGTAGCTGCGTGCCCTCCGGAGCCTTCCCTGCCTCTGCGCAGAGCCCTTCTCCTGGCCAGAGACTGCTGGAGCCTTGGGCTCTCTGTGCCAAAGTCACTGGGTGCCAGGCAATCCCAGAACCGTGCGCACCACCTCCCGCCCAGTTGCTGGATCCGGGTGTGTCACACTCCGGAGCTGCTTCCACAACCAGAACTCCCTGGCTGGGGCAGCCCCAGAGGAACTACACAGGGTCACTCCCTACAAAGATCCAGCAACAATAGAGTGATCCTGCTGGGGTCTAATCTTGGAGAGAAACCTCCCCAACTCTGAGGACAGCCAGAGGCAACAGTGAAAAACAGTCATGAGGCGAAATCAACAGAAAAACTCTGGCAATATGAATAATCAGAGTAGATCAACTCCCCCAAGAATCAATGGGGTAGACACAGCACAAGAGCCCATGTACAAACAAATAGCTCAGATGTAAGAAATCGAATTCAGAATCTGGATTGCAAATAAGATCGAATTAGAATTGCAAGCAGTAACCCAAAAGATATCTCAAGAATTCAACGACCAAATGACTAAAGATTTTGACACATTGAGACAAGAAGTTGCAGCCCTCAAAGATCTGAGAAACACATTAGAATCCCTTAGTAACAGAATGGAGCAAGCAGAAGAAAGGATTTCTGACATTGAAGACAAAGCTTTCGAACACTCCCAAACTCTCAAAGGGGAAGAGAAATGGAGAGCAAAAACAGATCACTGTCTCAGAGAGCTCTGGGATAATTCGAACAAAACCAATATTTGTTTTATAGGGTTCCCTGAAAGCAATGAAGTGGCTTCACAAGGCATAGAGTCTCTTCTCCATGAGATTATGAAGGAGAACTTTTCAGACATGCCAAGAGACTCCGAAATTCAGATAGCAGACAGTTTCAGAACTCCAGCACGACTCAACCCAAATAAGACATTCCCCCAGACACATCATAATCAATTTCACTAAAGTTAATATGAAGGAGAAAATTCTGAAAGCAGCCAGACGAAAGAAAACCATCACCTACAAGTGCAAGAATATTAGAATAACTGCAGATCTCTCTGCTGAAACCTTTCAAGCTAGAAGAGGATGGTCATCGACTTTTAATCTCCTAAAACAAAATAACTTTCAACCCAGGATCCTGTACCCAGCTAAACTGAGTTTCATTGATGATGGAGAAATTAAATACTTCAATGACATTCACATGTTGAAGAAATTTGCCATAACTAAACCAGCTGTCCAGGATATTCTCAGACCTATCCTCCATAAAGAACAGCGTAATCCTCCACCACAAAAGTAAACCCACCCAGAACATTTTGATCAAATTCCAACTTCCACAGTCACAAAAGGATTAAAAATGTCCACCAGACTCTTGAAAGGCTTATTAATATTCTCAATTAATGTGAATGGTTTAAATTGTCCTTAAAGAGGCACAGGTTGGCTGACTGGATACAAAACCTCAAGCCAGATATCTGCTGCATACAAGAATCGCATCTTACATTAAAAGACAAATATTGACTCCAGGTGAAGGGATGGACATCTATACTCCAGGCAAATGGAAAACAGAAAAAAGCAAGCATTGCATTCCTATTCGCAGATGCAATAGGCTTTAAACCAACCAAAATAAGGAAGGATAAGGATGGACACTTCATATTTGTTAAAGGTAATACTCAATATGATGAGATTTCAATTATTAATATTTATGCACCCAACCAGAATGCACCTCAATTGATAAGAGAAACTCTTAACAGACATGAGCAACTTGATTTCCTCCAGTTTCATAGTAGTTGGAGATTTTTTTTTTTTTTATTGTTGGGGATTCATTGAGGGTACAATAAGGTAGTTGGAGATTTTAACACCCCTTTAGCAGTGCTGGATAGATCCTCCAAAAAGACGCTAAGCAAAGAAATTTTAGATTTAAACTTAACCATTCAACATCTGAACTTAACACACATCTACAGAACATTTCATCCAAAAAAAAAAAAAAAAAACTGAATACACATTCTTCTCATCAGCCCACAGAACATACTCCAAAATTGACCACATCCTAGGCCACAAGTCTAACCTCAGCAAATTTAAAAAAATAGAAATTATTCTTTGCATCTTCTCAGATCATCATGGAATAAAAGTTGAACTCAATAACAACAGGAACCTACACACCCATACAAAAACATGCGAGCTAAACAACCTTATGATGAAGGATAGATGGGTTATAGATGAGATTAAGAAGGAAATCACCAAATTTTTGGAACAAAACAACAATCGAGCACGAATTACCAGAACCTCAGGGATACTGCAAAGTCAGTCCTAAGAGGGGAATTTATAGCACTGCAAGCCTTTCTCAAGAAAACTGAAAGAGAGGAAGTTAATAACTTAATGGGCCATCTCAAAGCAACTGGAGAAGGAAGAACACTCCAACCCCAAACCCAGAAGCAGAAGAAAAGAAATAACCAAAATTAGAGCAGAATTAAATGAAATTGAAAACAAAAGAATTATACAACAGAGCAATAAATTCAAAAGTTGTTGTTTTGAAAAGATCAATAAAATAGATAAACCTTTGGCCAACCTAACCAGGAAAAAAAGAGTAAAATCTCTAATTTCATCAATCAGAAATGGTAACGATGAAATAACAACAGATCCCTCAGAAATTCAAAAAATCCTTAACGAATACTACAAGAAACTCTACTCTCACAAATATGAAAATCTGAAAGAAATCAACCAATACCTGGAAGTACGCCTACCAAGACTTAGCCAGAAGGAAGTGGAAATGTTCAACAGGCCTATATCAAGTTCTGAAATAGCATCAACTATACAAAATCTCCCTAAAAAGAAAAGCCCAGGACCAGATGCTTTATGTCAGAATTCTACCAAACCTTTAAAGAAGAACTAGTACCTATATTACTAAACCTCTTCGAAAATATAGAAAAAGAAGGAATATTACCCAACACATTCTACAAAGCAAACATCACCTTGATCCCCAAACCAGGGAAAGACCCAACAAGAAAAGAAAATTATAGACCAATATCACTAATGAATATTGATGCTAAAATACTCAATAAGATCCTAACAAACAGAATCCAACAACACATCAAAAAAATTATACACCAGGACCAAGTGGGATTTATCCCAGGGTCTCAAGGCTGGTTCAATATACATAAATCTATAAATGTAATTCAGCACATAAACAAACTAAAAAATAAGGACCATATGATTCTTTCAATTGATGCAGAAAAAGCTTTTGATAACATCCAGCATCCCTTCATGATCAGAACACTTAAGAAAATTGGTATAGAAGGGACATTTCTTAATCCGATAGAGGCCATCTACAGCAAACCCACAGCCAATATCGTATTGAATGGAGTTAAACTGAAATCATTTCCACTCAGATCAGGAACCAGGCAAGGTTGCCCATTGTCTCCATTGCTCTTTAACATTGTAATGGAAGTTTTAGCCATTGTAATTAGGGAAGAAAAGGCGATCAAGGGTATTCACATAGGGTCAGAAGAGATCAAACTTTCACTGTTCGCAGATGATATGATCGTATATCTGGAAAACACTAGGGATTCTACTACAAAACTTTCAGAAGTGATCAAGGAATATAGCAATGTCTCAGGCTACAAAATCAACACCCATAAATCTGTAGCCTTTATATATACCAACAATAACCAAGCTGAAAAAACAGTCAAGGACTCTATTCCTTTCACAGTAGTGCCAAAGAAGATGAAATGCTTGGGAGTATACCTAACAAAGGATGTGAAAGATCTCTACCAAGAGAACTATGAAACTTTAAGAAAAGAAATAGCTGAAGATGCTAACAAATGGAAAAACATACCATGCTCATGGCTGGGAAGAATCAACATTGTTAAAATGTCTATACTACCCAAAGCAATATATAATTTTAATGCAATTCCTATTAAAGCTCCATTGTCATCTTTTAAAGATCTTGAAAAAATAATACTTCATTTTATATGGAATCAGAAAAAACCTCAAATAGCCAAAACATTACTGTGCAATAAAAAACAAAGCAGGAGGAATCACGCTACCAGACCTGAGACTATATTATAAATCAATAGTGATCAAAACAGTGTAGTACTGGCACAAAAACAGAGAAGTAGATGTCTGGAACAGAATAGAGAACCAAAAGATGAATCCAGCTACTTACCGTTATTTGATCTTTGACAAGCCAATTAAAAACATTCAGTGGGGAAAAGATTCCCTATTTAACAAATGGTGCTGGGTGAACTGGCTGGCAACCTGCAGAAGATTCAAGCAGGACCCACGCCTTTCACCATTAACTAAGATAGACTCTCACTGGATAAAAGAATTAAACTTAAGACATGAAACTATAAACATACTTGAAGAAAGTGCAGGGAAAACTCTTTAAGGAGTCAGCCTGGGTGAATATTTTATGAGGAGGACTCCCCAGGCAATTGAAGCAGTATCAAAAATACACTACTGGGACCTGATCAAACTAAAAAGCTTCTGCACAGCCAAGATCATAGTGAGTAAAGCAAGCAGACAGCCCTCAGAATGGGAGAAAGTATTTGCAGGTTATACCTCCGATAAAGGTCTAATAACCAGAATCCACAGAGAACTCAAACATGTTAGCAAGAAAAGAAATGTGATCCCATCTCAGGGTGGGCAAGGGACTTGAAGAGAAACTTCTCTAAAGAAGACAGATGCACGATCTACAAACACATGAAAAAAAGATCATCATCCTTAATCATCAGAGAAATTCAAATCAAAACTACTTTGAGATATCACCTAACCCCAGTAAGAGTAGCTCACATAACAAAATCCCCAAACCAGAGATGTTGGTGTGGATGTGGAGAAAAGGGTACACTCCTAAACTGTTGGTGGGAATGCACACTAATACGTTCCTTCCAGAAGGATGTTTGGAGAATACTTAGAGACCTAAAAATAGACCTGCCATTCAATCCTATAATTCCTTTACTAGGTTTATACCCAGAAGACCAAAAATCACAATATAACAAATACATCTATACCAGAATGTTTATTGCAGCCCAACTCACAATTGCTAAGTCATGGAAGAAGCCCAAGTGCCCATTGACCCACAAATGGACTAGTAAATTGTGGTACATGTATACCACGGAATATTATGCAGCCTTAAAGAAAGATGGAGATTTTACCTCTTTCATGTTTACATGGATGGAGCTGGAACATATTCTTCTTAGCTAAGTATCTCAGGAATGGAAGAAAAAGTATCCAATGTACTCAGCCCTACTATGAAGATAAATTATAGCTTTCACATGAAGGCTATAATCCAACCATAGCACAAGACTATGAGCAAAGGGCCAAGGAAGGGTAAGGGAGTAGGGAGGTTAGGGTGGAAGGAGGGCAATGGGTGGGGCCACACCTAAGGTGCATTTAGAATGGGTACAGGCAAAACTTACTAAAGGCAGAATACAAATGTCTACATACAATAACTAAGAAAATGCCATGAAGGCTACGTTGAACAGTTTGATGAGAATGTCTCAGATTGTATATTGAACCAGCACATTGTACCCCTTGATTACACTAATGTACACAGCTATGATTTAACAATTAAAAAAAAATTGGTTCAAGCCTAAAGGACCTTGAAAGCCCAAGATTTAGCTCTTTGTCCTCATGCAAAGGGGCGTGTGATCTATGCGAAGGTTGGTTCTGAAGACTTCCCCAGAAGACCAGGGCTAGTCCCCATGTGTTCTCTGCTAACTTCCACCCTCACTGTTATCACATTGACAAATGTGGCGACATTCCAACACATACCCTTCTGGGGGCAGGCAAAGAGCTGCTGGTAAGTGAGCTGAGTGTGGACGTGGAGACATGGCACAATGGCTCCCAGTCCCTGCCCACCACCCTGCATAGCCCCAAGTGCCCGGAAATCTCCTGCTCCCCCACCATCACTGCAAGCACCACAGGGCTCTGCCAAAACTCTCCCACCTCTTGGGGAACATTTGGGGCTTGGCAAAACACGTTTTCTCAGGCACTTCTTTTTTCCCTTCATTTTCCATTTTGCACTGCTTGTTTATCTGAGTGAAATGGAGGCCATATGTTTCAAGTTCCTTTGCTTAATTCTCTGCAGCATTATTTTCTCTCAGATTGTTTGACGTACCAATGGTTTTGATCTCTTGCCTGAAAAGGAGGGCACCACATTTTGCTCCAGCAGGACGTAAACCTGAAACCTAAAAAACACACATTTGGTGTGGTGCTGTGAAAGGTGTGTGGACTGAAGGTGGTATGGACAGCTCTCCTGTCCTCTCAGTAAAGTTCTCCAGCCGGGAGTGAGAAAGTACAGCCTGTCTCCTCTGTCTGTGCAGAGGAGACCAGGTGGGACTTTTCCTCTACTGGCTGAGGAAAGCCTCTGTAGGTTTCTCTGTTAGGACTTGGCCACGGCCTCTGCCTTTTCCTGGACCCCTCATTTTCCCTGGGAACATCCTTTCCTTCATATCAAAGAAACATTATCTGCACATGTTTGGGGAGGGGTGCAAGGATGCCCTACTTACTATTCCCTACACTAGATGAAGAGAGAGGACTTTTTTCTAAAGAGCTTGTTTCAGTGCTTTCTCTGGGGGTGGTGAGAAAGGCACCATACTGAGACAGCTGACCACGATGAAGACAGCAGAGGCCTTTGGAATTTGCTGGAAAGCCAGGCCCAAGGTCCAGGAAGGTTGGAGTAGCAGGTGTCTGCATACTTTATTTAGGAGGAATCCCAGCACATACAGAGTGGCATCTGACACACTCAGGCTGGTGACATGTGTCAGTCATACATTCAGACAATGCAAGTTCCCCTTACATTGCCTGTGGTCGGGGATGAGGGGGATGCTCTGTGCCACGACAATGCCCCACCCACCCACCCTCCGCCCACAAAGCCAGTGTCTGATAGTCATGGTTTGAAGTCTGCACTTAGAATTGTGTTCCTTTGGGCTAATACTTGTTGCAATACTTTTAAGAGGGCAGATTTGAGTGGGAGGAAATCTGAGAAAAGCAATCTGAGGAACTTGGGGGTTCCAGAGAGAGAGGGCAGCTTAGGGAAGATAGTCCAGAGCAGAGAGACAACAAACGCTTTCTCTTTTCACAAACATTGTTTGGGAAGGGTCTGCTGACTCTGCATTTTAGGTTCCTTTTAAAATTGGAAGCATCATCTTATTTTTAATGATATATCCTTATCTTACAATTTATAATAGAGGTGCTAAGACCTTAGAACCCGAGGGAGTCCATGCATGGGCTTCAGAATGTGGTGGGTTTTTGTGTGTCCATTTGAATTATGTGTTCTGGAGAGAGAGTCCACAGCTTTCACCATGAATCAAAGAGAGGTCTGGAGCAATTGGAGCAAGACCCAGCGATGCAGCCAGGTCTTTTGAGGTACATTATGTATTTGTTTTTTCAAAGAGAGAGTTGAGATCATAGTATGTTTATGAATGGAGGCCTTTTCATTTCACATTGCATCATAATTACTTTGCTTGCCATGGAAAAGTCTTTATAAACATCAATTTTCTATGGCTGCACAATATTCTATTATGTGGCTGTAATACAGTTTACATATCCAGTCTTCTGTTTGGCGTTTGCATTGTTCTCCACTTTTTGCTTTAATAAATAATGCAGTGAGAACCATCTTTGGGCAAGCAGCTGTGCTTGCATTTAAAATTATTTCTTTAT